>NC_083099.1:73606293-74868156 GCF_949774975.1 Lagenorhynchus albirostris | reverse complement strand
AAGGTAAGGATTTAAAATCAATGTCCTTCTCGAATGAACAGGGCAATAACTCCGCTAAATATAAACTTTCTATTTCTCTCCATTCACAAAACGGACAAAGGCATCATTGTTCTCTAGTTTTATTATTTTTTAATCTTCCCAACACATGAACTATAACTCATTTTGAGATTTTTCAGTGCATTTCACAGCAAAAATGAACAGGGGAATCATTAAAATGGTTGTACATTAACCAATTATCTTCTTATAATTTACAATTTGTTGAAAAAAATTATTATTTTGCTGTTTTCATCCTATTAGCCCCCTTCAATAAAACACAGTTTATCAGAGCACAAAGCTTAAGCTTCTTATGATGATGCAACAGATACAGCCACTTACAATGGCTGATGAATAACAGGTATATGTTACACACACCGATTGGAAGACCACATCAGAAGAAACAGAGTAAGGCACCACTCTTGGAAAATTAAGGTAGCTTGAAGTAACAAGTGTTGAGCACCATAAGTAGGTGCTAAATAAATACTTGAATGAATGACGAAAGCCATAATTAGCACTATTCTTTTAATTGCCAGCAATTCTTCAACCTCAATAAAATACTTATTTAAAAAAAAGACTGTACCTGAATATAACTTCCTGATATCTTTTTTCCTGACACCTTTTTATTTCATACTGTTTCTTCAGCATTTGCGTTTCCTTGAAAAAACAAAACATACCATACATGCACTTAGTCACATATATAACTTCTGAATTACTGACAAATATGAATAGTTGTTTTAAATTTTGAGTGAACAGAGGTAAGATAAAGCATACTTATCCAGAGGGATAGCACGTAATATTGAATATTAACCTACAAGTGAAAAAAAGGTAAGGAAAACAGTAAGTCTTATTTTTTAATATTTGCTTGTTCTTTAATGCCTCAGTTCTTGAGAAGGGCCAAAATCTCATCATACTGACATGACCACATTTTAAAAAACTGTCTCTCAAGTATAATATTTAATAAAACTAGGTATTGAAAAATGCTCTGAAATTTTTCAAGTCAATGTTGTTTTCAAGTATATTAAAATGCTCAGAAGAAAAAATTCTCCATGGTTATAATTCTAATCAATTTATAAATATACTTTTTAAAAGAGAGTTCTAACAGAGGTGGATAATGGATAAGTTCCTCAGACACAGGCACACAGTCTCTTTGAAGGAACAGAATGCCTTGTTATGACAACCTGGTTGACTTTTTTTTTAACACTGATTTCAGGCACAATGGCTGAAGCCACTTCTGGGTCATCATCTTCCTCCTCTTGATTTGTTGTAAGAGTAGTGAATACTTCAGTTACTGACAGAAAGCAAAGCACAAACTCTGAAAGAGACTTCAATTTTCACTACAAAGAAATCAAAATCACTGAGTTCTCACTGTTGTGTTTATCTGCTGCCCCCATGCAAAAAGAGGGGATTCAAACTTAGCTTTTGGAGAAGGAACTGGATAAAAGATTAATCATCTAATAATTCAGGTGAAAGGGCTTCAGATGATATTGCTCACATCACATGAACGGCTTGGTGAGAGGTCCATCGTGCTTCTTCAACACTTTGGTCTTGCTGCAGTTCTATGGTGCCCTAATTGGTACATTCGTGTGTAGTTAGTTTCAGTCTGTGCAATCAGGAAGCAGGTCACTCAGTGCAATGACTCCATTCTGAGAGAGTTTAGGGTAAATAGAGAAGTTCATTTGGTCGAGTCTTAGATAGTGTGTGTCACTCTGCGGGTTGTACTGTTGGAATTATTTTCCAAAGCGGTTTGTGATAAACCCAGGCATCTCCCTGAAACAAGTAGAAAAATAAATTAAAGAACCATTCCTTTATTATTTTCAGAATCAGTAACCAAAACTAGATGCAATGCCTTCATTGAAATGGAATTCTGTTCTCACATTTAAAAACAAGAGTTTGTGAAGAAAAAGCCTCGGTGCTTAAGACACCAAAAAATATGTGTGGTTTAGCTAGGATTAGGTGAGAAGTTCTGGTCTGGGAAGACCTAGTTTGTGCTCCACGAATATTTTACTTTGCAGAAGTCATTTGTAGCAATTCTGCCAATTTTGCCAAGATGCTGCAGATTGAGCCCCACTGATGGAGTGACAGGCAGCAGGTGGAGCATAGGAAATGGTCACCAAGGTACGAACTATTCTCTGCATCTCAGCTGGCATCTCTAGGATCTGAGTATTGTTTCCTAGTTCTTTTCTGACTCTACCCTATTAGTTTTCCCTGGTTCCTGTGAATAGAAGGATACCAAAAGGAGATAAAGTCAGTCAAAGAGTGAAAGAAAGACAGGAGAAGACCAAGTGAGGAAAAAAGTGCTGCAGCAAATGCATGAAGCAGCATACTGGAGTGAGATCTTGGCAGAGCTGAGGTCACAGTAGCTAAGACTGTAGTTCGGTGTTTATGTGACTAGGTGAAGGAAGTCAGATTTGAACCTCTGTCCGTAACCCCTATATCGCCCTCAATTTATTTGCATTAAAAAAATTTTTTTAGGGACTTCCCTGGTGGTCCAGTGGTTAAGACTTCAACTTCCAATGTAGGGGGTGTGGGTTCAATCCCTGGTCAGGGAGCTAAGATCCCACATGCTTCATGGCCAAAAAACCAAAACATAAAACAGAAGCAATATTGTAACAAATTCAATAAAGACTTTAAAAATGGTCCACATCAAAAAAAAAAATCTTCAAATAAATATTTAAAAATATATATTTACCCTACCTTACTCCAAAAATGGCTTACACCCAGCAATTATGTGGGTCATAGTGACGAGGACTCTCTCCTTGACCAAACTTTAAAAGTTAGACTCCTCTGTCTCTCTTCTTGACTAAGCCTCATCCTAGGCCTGCTAAACTCAGTTTTAGCAAAAAAAAATCCTGATGAACTAGTTTATCAAGAATTCTCTCATCTTTGATATCCAATGAAACTCTTCTCCTCACACTTTTGATCTAATCATGTGCCTACCCCGACCCACCATCCTTGACATCTGACCAAGTTCCTCTTAGTAATCTTCCATCTACTCCCTCATCCTGCCCATTGGCTATAAATTCCCACTTATCAACACATTCAGAGTTGAATTCAATCTTTTTCCTCTACTGCAATATTCTTGAACAAAGTCTTCCTTTTCATTTTTAATAAGTGTCAGAATAATTTCTCTTTAACAAAAGAAACCATTATGTTGTTTAAATTAAATCACCTGGTTGATAATTATCACAAAACACAAAAGATGTCTCCTAACCACATTACAGAATGCTAGGTTTAGAAGTTAAGACGTGCCACCTGACCATCTCACTTCACAGATGAAGAAACTGAGGCTCCGAGAAGTGAAATGAGTTGTCCAACTTCACCCAGGAAGGGGCAGAGTTCTTTTCAGTGCACCTTCTATATAATTACCTACATTTTACAGATGAGGAAACCGAAGTTAGAAGTGGTAAACTATCCAAGGTATGACTGAGGTTCAAGCTTAGCACATCTGACTCCAATGTGGTCCACTATTCTGCAAAAGCCTTCCTGCTTGCATTTATATACATCTTAAGCAATTTTAAACATCCACTCAAGAGGATATGACCAATAGATCCTGATGGATGTGTATAATCGCAAAAGGGAGGAAATGGAAGATCTAATAAATTAAACGTCAATGAGAAATGGTTAGGAAAAGAAGGTAGGTATTATCAAATGATACTAGAAACACTTTAAGTTCATTTATACTTTCTCAGGTTACTCTACCTCCTCTTTTTATATCAAGTGACTCTACTCCTCCATCTAACTAAAGCCAACTCCAAACTGGTCTGTTGGTTTGACAGCAATAATGAAAGTACCAAACAAGTGGAAAAGCTCTTGTCACTCATAACAATATGTATGAAACATCTACTAAGTGCCCAGCACTGTGTTTAGGACCACAGGGGAGACAAAACTGACTTTTCAATAACATATGATTCTTCTCAGCAAAGAGCCATACCTGATGGCAATAGCGCCAAAGTTGTTATGAACTTCGTGGTACCAGTGTCAGCTAACTACCATCCTCGTCAGCCTCACCTCTACTCTGTAGTGCTTCTTACAGCACAGTCCATGGTCCTGTCACACACAGGATGTGACGCGACGGCCCCATGGGCTTAGACAATCAGTATATGACACAAATCTAACCCATCTATTGTTGTACCACTGTGTCATGGCACACCATTTAGAAAGCCATCTTACATCTTACCAACTAAAGAGGCCCAAACCTGAGCCAGCATCTCCAATCTACTGTTTCATCAGGCAGTTAGTGAAGACTATCTAGGCAGAAAGGAATTCACTACTTTATTAGACAACTGCTCTATCTTGCTATCACTTTCTACATCTGTCTATCCAACATCACAAAGTATAATAAAGGGATTAAGTGGTATGTTCTTAATAATATCTGTCAAATACATGAGAAGTAGCATGTTTACATGTCATGTTAGTTGCAAGAACCAGGAGGCCTATCTTTTAAAATCGGTTGCATCTTTTACCCATTACAGCTTCTTGCTCTCAGCCCCTAGAGTTCATTTTTAATGATTTATAGAAGGCTTCCCTTAGAAAAATTCTCCTCGTTAGAATCTGCTTCTGGTATACTATCTTAGTGAGCTTGAAATGAAAAAAACCTAAGGTTACAAGACTATAATTTTGCATAGTAGTTACAAAGGTTTATCTTTTCATATAAAAATGAAGAGATGTAAAGTACTTTTCCTTGAATTCCTATCCATTTAAACATTTGGGGGACTTCCCTGGTGGTGCAGTGGTTAAGAATCCACCTGCCAATACAGGCGACACGTGTTTAAGCCGTGGTCCGGGAAGATCCCACATGCCGCGGAGCAACTAAGCCCGTGCGCCACAACTACTGAGCCTGTGCTCCAGAGCCCGTGAGCCACAACTACTGAAGCCCGTGCGCCTAGAGCCCATGCTCCACAACAAGAGAAGCCATCGCAATGAGAAGCCCATGCACCACAACAAAGAGTAGCCCCCACTCACTACAACTAGAGAAAGCCCGCATGCAGCAATGAAGACCCGATGCAGCCAAAAAGAAAGAAAGAAAGAAAGGAGGGAGGGAGGGAGGGAGGGAAGGAAGGAAGAAAGAAAACAGTTGGCATTTATATTTCATACCCAAAGATGAGAAAAATTAAAGCAATGAAACTACTACAATAAACTGTGGGCTTTTAAGAGTAATAACTATGCAAAATTCACAAACTGTTTTTCTAGATTCTTCCTGACAGACCAATATTAAAATTCAATGAGTTTCCTTAGACTTGGCTATGGACAAGAAAACTTTTCTTGGCATCAGCTCTGGTCCATTATTCACCTTACTCTGAGTTCTACCAGAAATTAATAAACAAAATAAAACAAAACCTTTAAATTTAGAAAAGACTTTAGGAATCATTTTGTCTTACCTGCAAAACTAGTGAATTAAATGCTTCTACATAAGCCATGGTCTCTTACATGAGTCTAGCGATGGGGAACACATTACTATAAATGTACACTTGTCATTATTGGATTTTTTATTTATTTATTTATTTATTTACGGTACACAGGCCTCTCACTGTTGTGGCCTCTTCCGTTGCAGAGCACAGGCTCTGGATGCGCAGGCTCAGCGGCCATGGCTCACGGGCCTAGCCGCTCCCTGGCATGTGGCATCTTCCCGGACCGAGGCACGAACCCGTGTCCCCTGCATCGGCCGGCGGACTCTCAACCACTGCGCCACCAGGGAAGCCCGATTATTGGATATTTTTTATTGTTATACATTCCTTCTTATGTTAAGCTCAAAATGCTTCCTGGTAGTCTGGGCCTAGCTCAAGTCTGCTATTGGAGCTGATAAGAAACTTTTACATGATAAGCCTAACCTATATTTGAAGAAAGTTATAATGAATGGCTCCAATTATCTGTTTTCCAGCCTAAGTACCCCCCACATCACTCTTTTTTCCTTAAACAATGCAAAGATTCTAGTCACTATCCTCTGTGTAGCCATTTAAGTTTTTCATGCATCCTTAAAATGTGGTCTCTGGAAGTGAACAAAGAGTTTCACTGTGGTACAAAAACAACAAATTGTCAATTGCATATTCTGTTACTGAGATTAAAGATTAATGTCGGTATTTTGTGGCCAATCTAAATCCCCAAATCTATTTCATCTGAACTGCTGGTAAACTATTCTACTTTGACAAACTGTGAAAAGCTCATGAAAAAGCTCATGGTTAAGCTGGACTATTTTTAGAAATAAAGTTATATAAGTGATAATTCAAGAAAGCCTACTAAGCTGAAGTTCTCACTAAGTAGATAATGAGTTTTAGTCTGAAGACATGTAGGACATGTACCTCTTTAATAAAATATTTGGTTTTCCAAGGTGTGCCTGTTTCAGTACGATGCCTTTCTTCAGTCCTCTGGCGTTCTTCCAGGGTACGTTTATGCTCTGTGGCCTTATCAATATCAGATTCCCTCAGAGAGTCTGTCACATTTCTCCACAATCGCCTGAAATCCGAAAACCACATATTTTACATTCTTCAAAAAAGATAATTAAATAGAACTGATACCCTCAAAATTAACAGTAATCTTAATAAATTACATTTCCTGAATCAGATCTAGAATTTCATGCCTATGAGTTACAAGAATGCTGACACTATGTTGCTGATGTTAATGTCCAAGATGCTGCTGCTTCTACTTCTTTTTAAATTAAAAATAATTTATATTTTCCCAAGTTATATAACCAAGATTTTTATTTTTAAGAAACTTAGGAAACAATACGCAAAAGGAGAAATAAATTTTTTTAAAATAAATTTATTTATTTATTTTTGGCTGTGCTGGGTCTTCGTTTCTGTGCCAGGGCTTTCTCCAGTTGCGGCGAGCGGGGGCCACTCTTCATCGCAGTGAGCGGGGCTCTCACTGTCGTGGCCTCTCCCGTTGCGGAGCACAGGCTCCAGACGCACAGGCTCAGTAGTTGTGGCTCATGGGCTTAGTGGTTCCGCGGCATGTGGGATCTTCCCAGACCAGGGCTCAAACCCGTGTCCCCTGCATTGGCAGGCAGATTCCCAACCACTGCGCCACCAGGGAAGCCCGAGAAATAAATTTTTAAAAAGCTGAAATAGAAGAGACCACTTGTGCTTCTGGACGTGATTAAATAATGGGCACCAGATTTACCCTCCTGCTTTTAATCAACTATAGAACCAGACAAAATATAATGAAACAATGGTTTTCAGATGTCAAACAAAAGGCAGCACAGGACAGTGACTCCTGAGAGCAGGCAAACAAATGAGGGGGTCCTATGAGTGCTCCAACTGACGAGTTAGAGAGCTTGCAGGCACAGCACGGGGGCAGGGCGGGGGGAGCTCAACAAACTCCAAGCCAAAGAAATCTGCCAAGACAATTCTTTGGGGAAAGTATAGTCTGTTCAACAAATGGTGCTGGGACAGCTGGATATCCACGTGCAAATAGGTGACTTTAGGCTCTCACCTCACAATAAAACTTAGAAGATAAAAAAACACTGATAATCTCACCTCATCAAATAAAAACTGATCACTGAAATAAACACCATTAAGAAAATGAAAAGATGAGCAAGAGACCAGGAGACAATATTTACAAAACACATACCCAATAAAGGATCTGTGTCCAGAATTTACAAAGAACTCCTATAACACAATAAGACAACAAACAATTCAATTTAAAAAATGGGTGAAATTTATAAGTAAACATTTTAACAAAGAAGATATACAAATGGCTAATTAGAACATAAAAACATGCTCAACATCACTAGCCATTAGGGAAATGCAAATTAAAATCACAATGAGATACTATTTCACACCAGCTAGAATGGGCATACTAAATAAGACAGGCAATAACAAATGTTGATGAAGATGAAGAGAACTGGAACCTTCATAGGTTTCTGGCAGGAATGTAAAATGGTGCAGCCAGTTTTGAAAATAGTTTGGCAGTTTCTTGAAAAGTTAGACATAAAACTACCACACAAACCAGGAATGCCACTCGTAGGTATTTACCCAAGAGAAGTGAAAACATGTCCACACAAAGATCTGCACAAGAATGTTCACTGCAGTATTAATCATCATAGTCCAATACTGCAAATGTCCATCAGTTGGTGAAGGGATAGACAAAATGTAGTATCACATAATGGAGTACTATTCAGTAATAAAAAGGAATGAAATATTGATACATGTTGTACCACGAATGAACCTCAAAAACGTGCTAAGTGAAAAAAGCTAGGCATAAGAGATCACATACTGTATGATTCCATTTATCTGAAATGTCCAGACAAAGTAAAATTATAGAGACAGAAAGTAGGTTCCCTGGGACTGGGGGCAGGAACAGGGATTAACTATCAATGGGCATGAAGGATCTTATGGGAAGATCAAAGGATTCTAAAACTAATTAATGGTAAAAACTGTACCACTAAGGAAAGCTACCAAAATCACTGAATTGTACACTTAAAACAGGTGAATTTTATGATATGTAAAATATATCTCAATAATATTTTTAAGTGACAATTTTAATATTAAAGTAGAATTCAAAGCAAGAACTATGACCACGGATGGAGGATCATCTCATAATGGCCAAGGGCTGGGGGCAATGCAGCAAGAGGATGTGCAATCTTTTCAGGGTCAGCATTCTGGAGAAACAGAGTGTGGTTCCTATTTGCCAGGAAGCTTGAGGATGTTTCCAACAACTGTGTTACCATTCCTGAGAAAAGGACATATAATCTTAAATGTGTATGGCCCAAACAACAGAGGTCCAAATAACATGGCACAAAAACTTATCGAACTATAAAGAGAAATATTCCATTAAAATTGGTAATTTCAGTAACTGATCTCAATACCTCTTCTCAACTGATAGAGTGCACAGAAAATCAGTAAAGATACAGAGGACTAGAAAAATATGATTAATCCACTTGATCTAATTGACATTTACAGAATACTCTCACCTAACATCAACAGAATACACATTCCTGTCAAGTGCACACAAAACATTTACCAAGATAGAATGCATTCAGTGCTATAAAACAAACCTCAATAAATTTAAAGGATTAAAACCACACAAAGCACATTCTTTTACCAAAATGAAATTAAATTAGAAATGAATACTGAGAAGATATCTGGAAAAGCTCCAAATATTTGGAAATTAAACAACACATTACTAAATAAGTTCAAGTCCAAAAAAAAAAAAAAGAGAGAAAGAAAAACCCACAAGGGAAATCAGAAAACACATATCAAAAAGTTCAAAAGGTAGAGGCCAGATCAAGATGGCAGAATAGAAGGACATGGAGGTCACCTCCCCCGACAAAGACATCAAAAATACACCTATATGTGGAAAATTTCTCACAAAATACCTGCTGAATGCTGGCAGAGATCTCATACAACCAAAGCTGCAAAAAAGATCACTAAGTAGTTGGGATTGACATGTATACACTGATGTGTGTAAAACTGATGACTAATAAGAACCTGCTGTATAAAAAAATAAAATTAAATTAAAAAATTAAAAAAAAAAAGATCACTAAGTAACTGGGCAGGACGAAAGAAAAAAAAAAAAAAGGGATCAGGACAAGACCTGTGCCCCTGGGAGGGAGTTGTGAAAGAGGAAATGTTCCCTCACCCTGGGAAACTTCTTCACTGGCAGGGAGATCAGCCGGGATGGAAAGAGAGTTTCAGAGGCTTGAAGGAGAGTGCAGTAGCCAGCTTGTGGCATGCAGAACAGAGAGAGACCTGCACAGAAGGTCCTGGCCAACTCCACGCACTCCCTAGCCTAAGACGCATGTCTGCTGGTGTGTGTAGGGGCTGGGTGCTGAAACTCAGGCTTCAGAGGACAGACTGGGGGAGCGGATTGGGGATGGCTACACGGAGACAGCGTGAAGGGGCAGGAGTGAGGCCCAAGACACAACCAGGGGTGTGCAGAGGAAAGAGCCTGGGTCTGCCACTGAAGCCCCATTGTTAACATATGTGTGCAAAGGAAGGGGTGGGGCCTGTCATAGCAGCCTCATTCTCAGTGTGCTCACAGCAGGATGGATCTGCCTCTATGAGTTCTGGGAGCACATAACCACACAAGGAGGTGGGGCTGAAATCCGAGCCAATCCCCAGGGACTGCATGACTTTAGAAGCAGGGCTGAGATCTGAGCGTCCCAGCAGCTGTGTGATCTGCAGATTTACGTGCTATGGGTGGCTTTGTAAACTCAGTGCCTGTGGGACATCTGAGAAGATTACTGGTGCACCCATGGCCAGGGTGGGTCTGGTGACAGCAGCTGCAGGCTCTGCAGGTACACACCAGGGGTGGGGCCAGGGATCTGGGCTGACTCAGTAGCTCCCACGGTGGGTCTAGGTGTGCGACTATGGCTGACTGACTTCAGCAGTTCTGCACCAATGGATCTGTGCTAGTGGCTTTGTGAGCACAGAGCCTGAGGGACCGACTGGCCTGGATGGCCGACTGCCTGAATCCCCATGGTTAAGGCAGGGCTTGAGGGCAGTGCCAGAAACAGTGTACTCTGTGAGCCTGCACAATGGGTGACAGGCAACACCACAGAGCTCACTTCCTAGTGGACAGCTCCAACGGAGGAATACTCAGTGGCTCCTCTCCCAGAGGAAGCGCTCTAGTCCTTCCTACCTCATACCACAGATCAGAAACAGATCTGGGGGTGTCTACTCCAACAACTGGGGAGCAGGCTCTGCCCCCAACAGGGCTGTGACAAAGAGGAGATCCTACTCAACATCCATTGCAGGCTCTGGTCACCACAACAATCACACACCCTATCAATGGGAAACAGCCAACACACACTGAGGAAAGACGTGGCAGTCATACATACTAAAGACAGCCCTAATCCCCAAAATATTAGACTCACAGAGGCTACACCAGGACACTCCCACATAAAAACAGCCCTTCAAGACCACAGTTGATTAAGTGTTTCTCCTAAACTCACAGTCAGAGAAATACAAGTAAAATGAAGAAGCAGAGGAACCGCTCTCAATTAAAAGATCAAGGGAATTCCCCTAAAGATGACCGACATCTCCAGTATACCCGATTCTGAATTCAAAAAGGAGATAATGAAAATACTGAAGGAATTAAGAAAGGCTATAGATAGAAGTGCAGATTACTCTACAAAGGAACTAGAAACTATTAAAGAGGTACCAATTAAAATTAGAAAACTCAAAAAAAAATTAGAAAACTCATTTGCCAAGACAAAAGTTGAGCTTAAAGGCAATAAATAGCAAACTGGATAACTCAGAAGAACGAATAAGTGATCTGGAGGGTAGAATAATGGAAATCACCCAATCAGGACAGCAGACAGAAAGACAAATTAAAAAAAAAATGAAAGCAATATACGAGACCTATAGGATAATATAAAGCATGCCAATCTACGCATAATAAGGATCCCAGAAGGAGAAGAAAGAGAAAAGGGGATCAAAAATGTACTTGAAGAAATTATGGGACTTCCCTGTTGGCGCAGTGGTTGAGAGTCCGCCTGCCGATGCAGGGGACGTGAGTTCGTGCCCTGATCTGGGAAGATCCCACATGCTGCAGAGCGGCTGGGCCCGTGAGCCATGGCCGCTAAGCCTGCGCATCCGGAGCCTGTGCTCCGCAACGGGAGAGGCCACAGCAGTGAGAGGCCCACGTACCGCAAAAAAAAAAAGAAATTATGGCTGAAAACTTCCCTAATCTAAAGAAGGAAACAGTTGTCGAGGTACAGGAAGCACAGAGGGTCCCAAACAAGATGAACCCAATCAGACCTACACCAAGACATATTATAATTAAAATGGGAAAATTTAAAGAGAGGATTCTAAAGGCAGCAAGAGAAAAACAAACAGTTAATTAACAAGGGAACCTCCATAAGGCTATCAGCTGATTTCTTTACAGAAACACTGCGCGCCAGAAGACAGTAGCAAGATATATTCAAAGTCTTGAAAGGGAAAAAGGTGCAACCTAGGATACTCTACCCAGAAAGATTATCATTTAGAATAGAAGGAGAGATAATTTCTTAGACAATCAAAAACAAAAAGAATACAGTAATATTAAACCTATCCTAAAAGAACTATTGAAAGATCGTCTCCAAATAGAAAAGCAGCAAGAATCTACAGTAAAGAGAAAATCACAATTGGAAAGTAAATCACTTAAATAAGCCAGTACACAGATTAAAAAAATTTTTTTTTGGAAAGCGATGATAACTACAATGAACAGCAAAAGGATAAACATGAAGATGTAAAAGAGGACATCAAAATCATAATATATGGGAGAGGAGAGTAAGAAAATGCAGATTTTTTTTTTTTAAAGACTGTGTTTGGGCCTATATGACTACCAGTCTAAAGCAAGCAGATATAGTAATAGGCTAACATACTTCAAAACCAGGGTAACCACAAATCAAAAACATACAATATATTCACAAAAGCCAAAAAGAAGAGAACACAAGCATAATACAAAAGAAAACCACCAAACCACAAAAATAAAAAGGAACAAAGAAGAAATACAACATCAACTGGAACACAAGGTTCAAAATGGAAATAAACACATATCTATCAATAATTATCTTGAATGTTAATGGACTAAATGCTCCAATTAAAAGACACAATGGGGATTTTGCTGTTGATCCAGTGGTTAAGACTCCGCACTCCCACTGCAGAGTGTGCGGGTTCAATCCCTGGTTAGGGAACTAATATCCCACAGGCTGCACAGTGCAGGAAAAAAAAAAAAAAAGGACAGAGTGGGAAAAAAAAAAGAGTGGCAGATTGGATAAAAAAATAAGAGCCTATAATATGCTGCCTACAAGAGACCCCCTTTAGGGCAAAGGACACACATAGATTGAAAGTGAGGGGATGGAAAAAATAATTCATGCAAATGGAAATGACAAGAAAGCGGGGAGAGCAATACTCAGACAAAAAAGACTCGGACTTCCCTGGTGGAGCAGTGGTTAAGGATCCGCCTGCCAATGCAGGGAACATGGGTTCAAGCCCTCGTCCAGGAAGATCCCACATGCCGCGGAGCAACTAAGCCCGTGAACCACAACTACTGAGCCTACACTCTACAGCCTGCGAGCTACAACTACTGAGCCCATGGGCCACAACTACTGAAGCCCATGTGCCTAGAGCCCGTGCTCCACAGCAAGAGAAGCCACCACAATGAGAAGCCTGCACACCACAACGAAGAGTATCCCCCGCTCACCACAACTAGAGAAAGCCCACACACAGCAACGAAGACCCAATGCAACCAAAAATAAATAAATAGATAAGTAAATTTATTTAAAAAAAAGAAGACTTTAAAACAAAGGCCATAAAAAAACAAAAAGAAGACACTATATAATGGTAAAATGATCAACAGAAGAATAGGATATTAAACTTGTTAACATATATGCACGTGATATAGGAGCACCTAAATACAAAAAACAAACATTAACAGAAATAAAGGGAGAAACTGACGGGAATACAATAATAGTAGGAGACTTTAACACCTCACTCACATCAGTGGACAGATCTTCCAGACAGAAAATTAATAACATAACAGAGATCCTAAATGATACAATAGAACAGTTAGACTTAATTGATATTTTCATCCAAAAAAAAACCAGAATACACATTCTTTTCAAGTGCACATGGAACATTCTCTAGGATTGACCACATACTAGGAAACAAAACAAACCTCAACAAATTTGAGTAAAGAAATTATTTGAAGGACTTTCCTTGTGGCACAGTGGTTAAGAATCTGCCTACGAACGCAGAGGACACGGGTTCGAGCCCTGGTCCGGGAAGATCCCACATGCCGCAGAGCAACTAAGCTTGTGTGCCACAACTACTGAGCCTGCACTCTAGAACCCATGAGCCACAACTACTGAGCCCACGGGCCAGAACTACTGAAGCCCATGCACCTAGAGCCTGTGCTGTGCAACAAGAGAAGCCTGCACACCGCAACAAAGAGTAGCCCCGGCTCGCCGTAACTAAGGAAGCCCACGTGCAGCAACGAAGATCCAACGCAGCCAATAAATAAATAAATAAATAAATAAATTTACAAGCAAATAAATAAATAATTTCAAGCATGCTTTCTCACCACAACATCATGAAACTAGAAATCAACCACAGAAAGAGAAATGAGAAAAAACAAGAGGTTACATGGAGATTAAATAACATGCTACTAAGAAACCAGTAAGTCAGGGCAGAGTCAACGATGGTGGCAGGGGAGGATGCAGAGTTCACATCTCCCCACAACTAGGGTGCCTGGCAGATGCTGGTGGGGGACCTCGACACCCAAGGACATGGGAGGAACCCGAGTGACCAGATAGGATGAGGGGAGGCGTAAGGGGGGAGGAAAAGTGGAGGCTAGACAGCACCGGGCAACTGAGGGGTGGCTGGGATTGTGGAGGGGTTCACACTCCTGAAAGGACACTCGGGGGCTCAGAGGATCGGGGCGGGGAGCATGCCTAGCATGCTGCCCAATCAGGTCCTGGGAAGCCTGCAGGGCTCCCAGGCAGGGTCCTCGGCCCTCCAAGGCCCCTTCTGGCTGTGGGGGTCCTAGGGGCGTAGGAGTGAGGGAGGAGGGGGGAAGAGGAGAGGCAGATGTGGGGGACCATCTGGGGCCAGGGGATTAGGGGAGGGGCCATGGGAGTTTCCCTGCCCACTTGGCCCTGGGAAGCCTGCTGGGCTTCCGGGTCTGGTCCCCTGCCTTCCAGGGTCCCCTCTGGCTGCGTGGGTCACAGGGATATAGGAGGGAGGGAGCGGGGAGAAGATGAAGAGATGCCAATGAGAAGGGGGCCACTGGGATTGGAGGATCGGGGGAAACACGCCTAGCATTTCCCCCACCCACTTGGGCCAAGTGAGCCTGCTGGGATCCTAGACCTGGTCCTCTGCCCTCCAAGGCCAGAGGCACGCCTAAGTCCCACCCCCATCCCCTCAGGGCCTTTTCCTAAGCACAGGTGCCACCTACCACCTAAACCCCACCCCTGCCTAAGCCCCACCCCCCCACCCCCCCCCCCACCCCCAGCCAAGGCCTTCTTAGGCTTTTTTTCTTCTTTTTCTCCTCTTTTTTTTTATTTTTTTACTATTGTGGTTCTTTTTTACGTTCAGTTCATTGTTTCATCTATATTTTTATTTTTTTATTCTTTCTAACATCTGTTAGTTTTCTAATCTAATTTTATTTTTTACTCTTTGTTATTGTTCTGCTCCATTTTTTCTTTTCTGTTTTTTTCTTTTTCCTTTTTTTTGGCACCCCACATGGCTTGCAGGATCTTGGTTCATGAGCTGGGGGTTGGGACAGAGCTCCTGTGGTGGGAGCTCCGAGTCCAAACCACTGGAATAACAAAGAACCTCAGACCCCAGGGAATATGCATCGGAGTGAGGTCCCCCAGAGGTCCTGATCTCGAAACCAAGACACAGCTGTACCCAACAGCATACAAACTTCAGTGCTGGAAGCCTCAGACCAAACAACCAGTAAGACAGGAACACAATCCCACCCATCAAGAACAACAACAAAAAAAGAAAAGAGACAACAAAAAAATATGTCACAGATGAAGGAGAAAGGTAAAAAACCTACAAGACCAAATAAATGAAGAGGAAATAGGCAACCTACCTGAAAAAGAATTCAGAGTAATGATAGTAAAGATGATCCAGAATCTCGGAAATAGAATGGAGGCACAGACTGAGAAAATACAAGAAATGTTTAACAAAGACCTAGAAGAACTAAAGAACAAACAAACAGAAATGAACAACACAATAACTGAAATGAAAAACACACTAGAAGAAGACAATAACAGAATAACTAAGGCAGAAGAATGAATAAGTGAGCTGGAAGACAGAAGGGTGGAAATAACTGCCGAGGAGCAGAAAAAAAGGAAAAAGAATGAAAAGAATTGAAGACAATCTCAGAGACCTCTGGGACAACACTAAACGCACCAACATTCGAAATACAGGGGTCCCAGAAGAAGAAAAGAAAAAGAAAGGGTCTGAGAAAATATTTGAAGAGATTATAGTGGAAAACTTCCCTAACATGGCAAAGGAAATAGTCACCCAAGTTCAGGAAGCGCAGAGAGTCCCATACAGGACAAACCCTAGGAGAAACACACCAAGTCACATATTAATCAAACTAACAAAAATTAAATTCAAAGAAAAAATATTAAAAGCAGCAAGGGAAAAGCAAAAAATAACATACAAAGGAACCCCATGAGGTTATCAGCTGATTTTTCAACAGAAACTCTGCAGGCCAGAAGGGAGGGGCAGGATATAATTAAAGTGATGAAAGAGGGGCTTCCCTGGTGGCACAGTGGTTAAGAATCTGCCTGCCAATACAAGGGACACAGGATCGAGCTCTGGTCCAGGAAGATCCCACATGCCGTGGTGCAACTAAGCCCATGTGCCACAACTACTGAGCTTGCACTCTAGAGCCTGCAAGCCACAACTACTGAAGGCTGCACACCTAGAGACCATGCTCCACAACAAGAGAAGGCACCACAATGAGAAGCCTGCACACCGCAATGAAGAGTAGCCCCTACTCACTGCAATTAGAGAAAGCCCGCGCAGAGCAACAAAGACCCAACTCAGCCATAGACAAACAAACAAACAAATAAATAAACAAAACTAAAAACTGATGAAAGAGAAAAACATACAAGCAAGATTACTCTACCCAGCAAGGATCTCATTCAGATTCAACAGAGTAATCAAAAGCTTTTCAGACAAGCAAAAGCTAAGAGAATTCAGCACCACCAAAACAGCTTTACAACAAATGTTAAAGGAAATTCTCTAGGCAGGAAACATAAGAGAAGAAAAAGACCCATAAAAGCAAACCCAAAACAATTAAGAAAATGACAATAGGAACATACATGTCAATTATAACCTTGAATGTAAAAAGATTAAGCACTCAAACCAAGACACAGACTGGCTAAATGGATATAAAAACAAGACCCATATACATGCTGTCTACAATAGACACGCTTCAGACCTAGGGACACATACAGACTGAAAGCAAAGGAATAGAAAAAGATATTCCATGCAAATGGAAATCAAAATAAAGGGGGAATAGCGATACTCGTATCAGATAAAATAGACTTGAAAATAAAGACAGCTACAAGAGATAAGGAAGGACACTACATAATGATCAAGGGATCAATCCAAGAAGAAGATTATATAATTATAATAATAAATATTTATATTATAAATAATATTTATGCACCCAACAAAGGAGCACCTCAATACATAAGGCAAATGCTAACAACCATAAAAGGGGAAATCAACAGTAACACAATAAGAGTAGGTGACTTTAACACCCCACTTACACCAATGGACAGATCATCCAAACAGAAAATAAATAAGGAAACATAAGCTTTAAATGATATAATAGAGCAGATAGATTTAATGTATATTTATAGGACACTCCACCCAAAAGTGGCAGAATACACTTTCTTCTCAAGTGCACACAAAACATTCTCCAGGCTAGATCACATCATGGGACATAACTCAAGCCTTGGAAAATTTAAGAAAATTGAAATCATTCCAAGCATCTTTTCTGACCACAATGCTATGAGACTGGAAATCAATTACAGGAAAAAAAACTGTAAAAAACACAAATACATGGAGGCTAAACAGTGTACTACTACATAACCAAGAGATCACCGAAGAAATCAAAGAAGAAATTTAAAAATACATAGAAACAAATGACAACGAAAACAGGATGACCCAAAACCTATGAAACACAGCAGAAGCAGTTCTAAGAGGGAAGTTTATGGCAATTCAATCTCATCTCAAGAAGCAAGAAAAATCTCAAATAAACAATCTAACCTTACACCTAAAACAACTGGAGAAAGAAGGACAAAGAAAACCCAAAGTCAGTAGAAGGAATGATATCATAAAGATCAGAGTAGAAATAAATGAAATAGAAATGAAGAAAACAATAGCAAAGATCAATACAACTAAAAGTTGGTTCTTTGAGAAGATAAACAAAATTGATAAGCCTTTAGCCAGACTCATCAAGAAAAAAAGAGAGTGGATGCAAATTGATAGAATTAGAAATGAAAAAGGAGAAATCACAACAGACACCACAGAAATACAAAGGATTATAAGAGACTACTACAAACAACTATATGCCAATAAAATGGACAACCATGAAGAAATGGACAAATTCTTAGAAAGGTACAATTTTCTAAGACTGAACCAGGAAGAATTAGAAATATAAACAGACCAATCACAAGTAATGAAATTGAAACTGTATTAAACAAACAAAAGTCCAGGACCAGATGGCTTCACAGGTGAATTCTATCAAATATTTAGAGAAGAGCTAACAGCAATCCTTCTCAAACTCTTCCAAAAAACTGAAGAAGCAGGAACACTCCCAAATTCGTTCTATGAAGCCACCATCACCCTCATAGCAAAACCAGACAAAGATATTACAAGAAAAGAAAATTACAGACCAATATCACTGATGAACATAGATGCAAAAATTCTCAACAAAATACTAGCAAACAGAATCCAACAACACATTAAAAGGATCATACACCATGATCAAGTGGGATTTATCCCAGGAATGCAAGGATTCTTCAGTATACGCAAGTCAATCAATGTGATACACCATATTAACAAATTAAGGAATAAAAACCATATGATCACCTCAATAGATGCAGAAAAAGCTTTTCACACAGTTCAACACCAATTTACGATAAAAACTCTCCAGAAAATGGGCATAGAGGGAAACTACCTGAACATAATAAGGGCCATATATGACAAACCCACAGCAAACATCATACTCAATGGTGAAAAACCAAAACCATTTCCACTAAGATCAGGAACAGGACAAGGATGTCCACTCTCACAACACTTATTCAACATAGCTTTGGAAGTCCTAGCCACGGCAATCAGAGAAGAAAAAGAAATAAAAGGAATACAAAGTGGAAAAGAAGAAGTAAAACTGTCACTGTTTACAGATGACATGATACTATGCATAGAAAATCCTAAAGATGCCATGAGAAAACTACTAGAACTAACCAATGAACTTGGTAAGGTTGCAGGATGCAAAATTAATGCACAGAAATCTCTGGCATTCCTATACACTAACAATGAAAAATCAGAAAGAGAAATTAAGGAAACAATCCCATTTACCACTGCAACAAAAAGAATAAAATATTGAGGAATAAACCTACCTATGGAGGCAAAAGACTTGTACTTAGGAAACTATAAAACACTGATGAGAAATCAAAGGTGACATAAACAGATGGAGAAATATACCATGTTCTTGGATTGGAAGAATCAATATTGTGAAAATGACTATACTACCCAAAGCAAACTACAGATTCAGTGCAATCCCTATCAAACTACCAATGGCATTTTTCACAGAACTAGAACAAAAAACTTTACAATTCGTATGGAAACACAAAAGACCCCAAATAGCCAAAGCAATTTTGAGAAAGAAAAACGGAGCTGGAGGAATCAGGCTACCTGACTTCAAACTATATTACAAAGCTACAGTAATCAAGACAATATAATATTGGCACAAAAACAGAAATATAGATCAATGGTACAGGATAGAAAGCCCAGAGATAACCCCATGCACACATGGTCACCTAATTTATGACAAATGAGGCAAGAACATACAATGGAGAAAAGACAGCCTCTTCAATAAGTGATGTTGGGGGACTTCCCTGGTGGCACAGTGGTTAAGAATCTGCCTGCCAATGCAGGGGACATGGGTTCGAGCCTTGGTCCGGGAAGATCCCACATGTCACGGAGTAACTAAGCCCATGAGCCACAACTACTGAGCCTGCGCTCTAGAGCCCACGAGCCACAAGTACTGGGCCTGTGTGCCGCACCTACTGAAACCCGTGCGCCTAGAGCCCGTGCTCCACAACAAGACAAGCCACCGCAATGAGAAGCCCATGCACTGCAATGAAGAGTAGGCCCTGCTTGCCACAACTAGATAAAGCCTGTGCACATAAACGAAGCCCCAATGCAGCCAAAAAAAAAAAAAAAAAAAAATTGGCGCTGGACAAGCTGGGCAGCTACATGTAAAAGAATGAAATTAGAACACCACCTAACACCACACACAAAAATAAACTCCAAATGGATTAAAGACCTAAATGTAAAACTGGACACTATAAAACTCTTAGAGGAAAACAGGAAAAATACTCGTTGACATAAACCACAGCAAGATCTTTTTTGACCCACCTCCTAATGAAAATAAAACCAAAAATAAACAAATGGGATCTAATTAAACTTAAAAGCTTTTGCAGAGCAAAGGAAACCATAAACAAGATGAAAACACAGCCCTCAGAGTGGGAGAAAATATTTGCAAATAAAGCAATGGACAAAGGATTAATCTCCAAAATATACAAACAGCTCATGGAGCACAATATCAAAACAACAAACAACCCAATTAAAAAAATGGGCAGAGGGCTTCCCTGGTGGCGCAGTGGTTGAGAATCCGCCTGCCAAGGCAGGGGACATGGGTTCAATCCCTGGTCTGGGAAGATCCCACATGCCGCAGAGCAACTAAGCCCGTGCGCCACAACTACTGAGCGTGTGCTCTGGAGCCTGTGAGCGACAACTACTGAGTCCGCCTGTGGCAACTACTGAAGACCACGTGCCTAGAGCACAGCCAAAAATAAACAAACAAAATAAATAAATTTATAAAAAAAAAAAAAAGGGCAGAAGACCTAAATAGACATTTCACCAAAGAAGAAATACAGATGGCTAAGAAGCACATGAAAAGATGCTCAGCATCACTAATTATTAGAGAACTGTAAATCAAAACTACAACGAGGTATCACCTCACACTGGTCAGAATGCCCATCAAGAAAAAAATCTACAAACAGGACTTCCCTGGTGGAGCAGTGGTTAAAAATCTGCTTGCCAATGCAGGGGACATGGGTTTGATCCCTGGTCCGGGAATATCCCACATGCTGTGGAGCAATCAAGCCTGTGCACCACAACTACCGTGCCTGAGCTCTAGAGCCCACGAGCCAAAACTACTGAGCGCACATGTCACAACTACTGAAGCCCGCGCACCTAGAGCCCATGCTCCGCAACAAGAGAAGCCACTGCAATGAGAAGCCCGCACACTGCAACGAAGAGTAGCCCTTGCTCACTGCAACTAGAGAAAGCCTGCATGCAGCAGTGAAGACCAAACGCAGCCAAAAATAAATAAATAAATTTCTTTAAAAAAAATCTACAAACAATAAATGCTGGAGAGGGTGTGGAGGAAAGTGAACCATTCTGCACTGTTGGTGGGAATATAAATTGATACAGCCATTATGGAGAACAGTATGGACGTTCCTTAAAAAACTAAAAATAGAACTACCATATGACCCAGCAATCCCACTACTGGGCATATACCCTAAGAAAACCATAATTCAAAGGGACACATGTACCCCAATGTTCACTGCAGCACTATTTACAATAACCAGGACATGGAAACAACCTAAATGCCCAACAGTAGATGAATGGATAAAGAAGATGTGCTACATATATACAGTAGAGTACTACTCAGCCATAAAGAGGAGTGAAATTGGGTCATTTGTAGAGATGTGGATGGACAAAGAGTCTGTCATAGAGAGTGAAGTAAGCCAGAAAGAAAAACAAATGTTGTATATTAACACATATATGTGGAATCTAGAAAAATGGTACAGATGAACCTATTTTTAGGGCAGGAATAGAGACAGAGATGTAGAGAATGGACATGTGGACACAGTGGGGGAAGGGGAGGGTAGGACAAACTGGGAGATTAGGTTTGACATAAATACACTACCATGTGCAAAATAGATAGCTAGTGGGAACCTGCTGTAAAGCACAGGGAGCTCAGCTCAGTGCTCTGTGATGACCTAGATGTGGAGGAAGGCGGGGACGGAGGTCCAAGAGGGAGGGGATATAGGTATACATATAGCTGATTCACTTCATTGTACAGCAGAAACTAACACAACATTGTAAAGCAATTTTACTCCAATAAAAAAGAAAAGAAAAAAGAAACCACTGGGTCAATGATGAAATCAGAGAGGAAATTAAAAAACACCTTGAGACAAATGACAATAAAAACACAACCATACAAAATCTATGGGACGCAGCAAAAGCAGTTCTTAGAGGGAAGTTCACAGTAATAGAGGACTTCCTCAAAAAACAAGAAAAATCTCAAATAAATAACCTAACCTACTATCTAAAGAATTAGAAAAAGAACAAACAAAACCTAACATCAGCAGAAGGAAGGAAATAATAAAGGTCAGAGCAGAAATAAACAAAATAGAGATTAAAAAAACAATAGAGAAAAATCAATAAAACCAAGAGCTGGCTCTTTGAAAGGGCAAACAAAATCGACAATCCTCTGGCCAGGCTCACCAAGAAGAAAAGAGAGAGGACCCAAATAAACAAAATAAGAAATGAAAGAGGAGAAATAACAACTGATACCACAGAAATAAAAAAAACCATAAGAGAATACCATAAATAATTATATGCCAACAAATTGGACAACCTAGAAAAAACAGACAAGTTTCTTTTTTTTTTATTCAAACAGAAAGTCACAAAAATTATAATCATCCTCATCAGTTCACTCAGTCCCATGTAATTAATTTTTTTTTCATTTTGATGTTTTGTTAGCACTTTTATGAATTCATCAGTTTTCCATTAGAGTTCTGAAAATGCTTATTCATTCAGTTCAGCAGTATCAGACAAGTTTCTAAAAACATTCAGCCCACCAAAACTGAATCGAGAAACAGATAATTTGAACACAGCAATCACTAGAAGTAAAATAGAGTCTGTAATTAAAAAAAAAAAATCCCAGCAAACGAAAGTCCAGGGCCAGATGGCTTCACTGGGAAATTCCACCAAACATACAAAGAAGAACTTATACTGATCCTTCTCAAACTCTTCCAAAAGATGGAAGAGGAGGGAACACTCCCATCATTCTATGAAGCCACCATCACCCTGATACCAAAACCAGACAAAAATAACAAAAAAGAAAATTACAAGCCAGGCCAGTATCTTTGATGAAGACCTAAACAGACATTTCTCCAAAGACAAACAGATGGCCAATAGGGACATGAAAAGATGCTCAACATCACTAATTATTAGAGAAATGAAAATCAAAACTACAATGAGGTATCACCTCACACTGGTCAGAATGGCCATCATCAAAAAGTCTACAAATAATAAATGTTGGAGAGGGTGTAGAGAAAAGGGAACCCTCCTATACTGTTGGTCGGAATGTAAACTGGTGCTGCAACTATGGAAAACAATATCAAGGGTTTTTTTTATGTGGACCATTTTTAAAGTCTTTATTGAATTTGTTACAATATTGCTTCTGTTTTATGTTTTGGTTTTTTGGCCCCAAGGCACGTGGGATATTAGCTCCCTGACCAGGGATCGAACCTGTGCCCCCTGCATTGGAATGCGAAGTCTTACCACTAGACCACCAGGGAAGTCCCCTGAGATCTTAAAAAACAAAAAATAGAGTTGTCATATGTTCCAGCAATCTTACTCCTGGGCATATATCCAGAGAAAACTATAATTCAAAAATTGGATGCACTCCAATGTTCATAGCAGCACTATATACAGTAGCCAAGACATGGAAGCAGGGGACTTCCCTGGCGGTCCAGTGGTTAAGACTCCATGCTCCCAGTGCAGAGGGCACGGGTTCAATTCCTGGTCGGGGATCTAAGATCCCGCATGCCACAGGGCATGGCCAAAAAAACAAAAAAAACCCACAAGTGTGAATTAAAAAAAAAAAAAGACATGGAAGCAACTTAAATGTACATCTACAGATGAATGGATAAAGAAGATGTGGTATGTATATACAATGGAATACTACTTAGCCATAAAAAGAATGAAATAATGCCATTTGCAACAACATAGATGGGCCTAGAGATTATCATACTAAGTGAAACAAGTCAGAAAGAGAAAGACAAATATCACATGGTATCACTTATACGTGGAATCTAAATAAAAAATGATACAAATGAACTTATTTACAAAACAGAAACAGACTCACAAACTTAGAGAACTACTTATGGTTACCAAAGGGGAAAAGGAATGGAGGAGGGATAAATTAAGAGTTTGGGATTAGCAGATGAAACTAATATATAGGGCTTCCCTGGTGGCACAGTGGTTGGGAGTCCGCCTGCCGATGCAGGGGACGCGGGTTTGTGCCCCGGTCCGGGAGGATCCCACATGCCGCGGAGCGAGCCATGGCCGCTGGGCCTGTGCATCAAGAGCCTGTGCTCCGCAGCGGGGGAGGCCACAGCGGTGAAAGGCCTGCATACCGCAAAAAAAAACCCCAAAAAACAAAAAAACAGAAAAAACCCTAATATATATAAGATAGATACAAGGTCCTACTGTCTAGCACAGGGAACTATATTTGATATCCTGTAATAATCCATAATGGAGAAAAATATGAAAAACAATATGTATATACTATATGTATAAACTGAATCACTCTGCTGTACACCAGAAACTAACACAACACCGTATATCAACTATACTTCAATAAACAAATAAATAAATAAATGTTCAAAAGTTACAGGATATAGATAAAGCAGACCTAGAGGGAAATATATAGCATTAAACATTTATATTATGAATGAAGAAAAATCAGTGATGTAAACCAGGGGTCAAACTATGGTCCGATGCTCATTTTTGTAAATAGGCTTTTATTTTAATATAACAACATCTATCCGTTTCCTGTCTGGCTGTTTTCACATTACAAAGGCTGAATTGAGTAGCTGTGGTAGAGACTATCTGGCCCATTAAGCTTAAGATATTTATTCTCTGGCCTTTTACAAAAAGAAGTTTGCTAACCCTGACCTAACTTCTATTTTAAATTTGTTTATTTTGGGCTGTGTTGAGTCTTTGCTGCTGAGCGTGGGCTTTCTCTAGTTGCGATTAGCAGGGGCTACTCTTCGTTGTGTTGCACAGGCTTCTCATTGTGGTGGCTTCTCTTGTTGCGGAGCACGGGCTCTAGGTATGCAGGCTTCAGTAGTTGTGGCACGTGGGCTCAAGAGCACAGGCTCAGTAGTTGTGGTGCACAGGCTTAGTTGTTCTGCGGCATGTGGGATCTTCCCGGACCAGGAATCGAACCCGTGTCCCTGCATTGGCAGGCGGATTCTTAACCACTGTGCCACCAGGGAAGTCCCTAACTGCTATTTTAAGAAACTAGAGGAAGGAATAGCAAATGATGCAAAAAATAAGCAGAGAAAAGGAATTAAGAACAGAAATCAATGGAAAAGAAAACAGAAATATAGAGAAAAGTCAATGAAACCAAAAACTAGTTCTTTAAGTAAAATTAATAAACCTTTAATCACACTGATCAGGAAAAGAAGTTATCACCAATACAAGGAATGAGTGTGGGGCCACTACAGATCCTACACATATTAAAAGAATAAGGAAATATTATGAAATACACACCAATAAATTTGAAAAATTAAAGGAACCAACTCCTTGAAAGACACAAACTACCAAAACTTGCTCAAGAAGAAACCGATAGGGCTTCCCTGGTGGCACAGTGGTTAAGAATCTGCCTGCCAATGCAGGGGACACGGGTTCGAGCCCTGGTCTGGGAAGATCCCACATGCCGCGGAGCAATTAAGCCCGTGTGCCACAACTACTGAGTCTGTGCTCTAGAGCCTGCGAGCCACAACTACTGAGCCTGTGTGCCAAGAGCCCGCACACTGCAACGAAGAGTAGCCCCCGCTCGCCGCAACTAGAGAAAGCCCGCGTGCAGCAACAAAGACCCAATGCAGCCAAAAATAAATAAATAAAGTAAATAAATTTATTTTAAAAAAAAAGAAGAAGAAACCGATAACATCAATAGCCCTAGGTACTACAGATACTAAATTTGTGGTTAAAAACTTTCTTCCAAAGAAAACAAAAGACCAATAACCCCCAGGAATGTAGACAAAAATCTATAATAAAAGTTTAGCAAAGAGAATACAGCAGCATCTCTTAAACATCTGATTCAATAATAGCCAGATTCTTATATCTGCTTCTACATTCAATCTATTGTGATACATATTGTTTTAGTTAAAGTATATAAGGAAAATATGGCTTCACACAGACATATAGCTGGAAAATGGAAGAATATTTTAATAGATATTTCAAATAACTCAGTTCTTTGATACCATATTAAAACTCAGCAAATGGTAGTTTTTAAAAGATTAGCTGCAATGTGGAAACTGAAAAATGTCAATGAATTTTTCATGCTCTGCGACATGGAAATCCATTGGTCTAATTTGCACCTTGAATGGAATTTTTACCCATGCATAATTTTGTAATAACATGCATTGGTCATCTGAAAAATGATCTTCCAGATGTTGACATATTTTATCATATTTTAAAGATCACATTAATTAGTTTCACCACCAATTTCATCAGAAAACTCTTTACTAGGGAAGTTTCCAGTTTATTGTGACAGATACAAGTTTTCCAAAATTTTGATTTCTGTCTTTAAACCTCCACTTTTTTCTCCAGTTTTTTTTTTTTTTTTTTTGGGCCGCGTCAGGTGGCACTTGAGATCTTAGCTTCCCAACCAGGGATTGAACCCGCACCCCCCTGCATTGGAAGCGCAGAGTCCTAACCTCTGGACCTCTGGACCACCAGCGAAGTCTCTTTTTCTCCAGTTTTACTGAGATATAATCGACATACAGCTCTGTGTAAGTTTCAGGTGTACAGCATAATGACCTGACTTACATATATTGTGAAATGATTACCACAGTAAGTTTAGTTAATCATCATTCATCCTCTCATATAGATGCAAAATTAAAGAAATAGAAAAAAAACTTCTTTTCCTTGTGATGAGAACTCTTAAGATCTACTCCCTCAACAAATTTCAAACATACCATACAGTAGTGTTAACTACAATCATCATGTTGTACATTACAACCCCAGTACTTATTTATCTTATAACTGGAAGTTCATTCAATTCCTTCACTCCTTACCCCACACTTCTGGTAACCACAGTCCGATCTCCTTTTCTGTGAATTTTTTAAATTAATTTTTTTGTTAAGGTATAGTTGACATGTAACATTATATTAGTTTCAGGTGTACAACATAATGATTTAATATTTGTATTACTGTGAAATGATCATCACAATAAGACTAGTCAACATCCATCACCATACATAATTACCAAAAAAGTTCTTTTTCTTGTGATGAAGAATTTTAAGAACTACTCTCTGAGCAACTTTCAATTATGCAATACAGTATTATTAACTATAGCCACCATGCTGTACATTACATCCCCATGACATTTATTTTAAAACTGGAAGTCTGCACCTTTTGACCTACTTTATTCATTATTCATTTCACCCACTCCCCAGCTGCCCACCTCTGGCATTTCAGAAATACACCAATCTCTGTTCTCTGTATCTATGAGCTGTTTGGTTTTGGTTTTGGTTTTTTTAAGATTCCATATATAAGTGAGGTCATACAGTATTTGTCTTTATCTGTCTGACTTAGTTCACTTGGCATAATGCTCTCAAGGTCCATCCATGTTGTCTCAAATGGCAAGATTTCATTCTTTTTATGGCTGAGTAATATTCCATTGTGTGTGTGTGTATATATATATATATATATATATGACATTTCCTTTATTCATTAATCCATTTATGGACACTTAGGTTGTTTCCATATCTTGGCTATTATAAATAATGCTGCAGTGAACATAGGAGTACATAGTTTTTTGAGGAACCTCCATACTATTTTCCATAGCAGCTGCACCAATTTATATTCCCATCAACAGTGCAGTGTTTTTTATTTTTCCCTTGGATTCCATATGTAAATGAGATCATACAGTATTTGTTCTTTCTCTGAGACTTGACTTCACATAAAGCATCCATCCATGTTATCACAAATGGCAGGATTTCCATCTTTTTTTTTTTTTTTTTTGCGGCACGCGGGCCTCTCTCTGTTGTGGCCTTTCCCTTTGCGGAGCACAGGCTCCGGACGTGCAGGCCCAGCGGCCATGGCTCACGGGCCTAGCTGCTCTGCAGCATGTGGGATCTTCCCGGACCAGGGCACGAACCTGTGTCCCCTGCATCGGCAGGCGGACTCTCAACCACTGTGCCACCAGGGAAGCCCAGGATTTCCATCTTTTTAAGGACTGGATAATAGTTCATTATACATATATATATATAAAATATATACCTCACAACTTCCTTATCCATTTATCTGTGAATGGGCACTTAGGTTGTTTCCGTTTAAATTTTATTATTAGCAAAAACTACTGCCAGGCTTCCCTGGTGGCACAGTGGTTGAGAATCTGCCTGCTAATGCAGGGAACACGGGTTCGAGCCGTGGTCTGGGAGGATCCCACATGCCGCGGAGCAACTAAGCCCGTGAGCCACAACGACTGAGCCTGCGCGTCTGGAGCCTGTGCTCTGCAACGAGAGAGGCCGCGATGGTGAGAGGCCCGCGCACCGCGATGAAGAGTGGTCCCCGCTTGCCACAACTAGAGAAAGCACTTGCACAGAAACGAAAGATGGAGCACAGCAAAAATTAATTAATTAATTAATAAACTCCTACCCCCAACATCTTAGAAAAAAAAATACTGCCAATTGTTTTCCTTGAAGTGCCATGTTCACATCGTTCATTTATAAGGAAAATGTCTGCCCAATATTAAAATTAGGACAGCCTTACTTTGTCGATCATTTAAGTAAAAATAGTGTTTCAAGAAAGGGTAATTTGCTTGTAACTCAAACAACTGAACAAGTGCTCTTCCTCCAGATAACCACTGTACTTCTTTATTATCTAACACAAGTGCTTTATGTATACTCCAAATCTGTCATGCAGAATATTAAAAAAGACAGTTAATCAATGTTCCAGATTTAATAAAACTAATAATCTGTACTGCTATTCAAGCAGATTTTAAAAAGAAAATGGTGTTTAAAAAAATTGCAAGGCCGAAAAGAAAAAAATTGCATGGCAGTGAGGAATACCACGACTACTTGTACAGTTTGGTGCCACTGCTTGATTGGTGCTAAGGCCCAGCAGTGCCACCCACCATTGCTTTTGTATCACCAATGCACGTGCAAACAGAGAGAAAAAGACAAATAATATCTTAGCATTATTATGAAAGTTTTTTCAACTTGAAGACCCCCTGTACAGGTCTCAAGGGCCCCAGGGGTCCACATACCAAACCTTGACAAACTCTCCTAAATAAATCCTAAATACACCCATAGAAGAATTTTTTTCAGTCATTGCTGTTTTATTTTTTGACCGAACCTGAGTTTTTGGTTAAAAGGTATTAAATCCCTTTACACATCTACTTATAAATTGTTTGGTTTCATTTATGTGTTCTTAAGATGTTTAATGCTTCCTTGTATTTGATACAGTAATACTTCCATGTGACATAAAATTTAAACAGTACAAAAGGGCATTCTGTGAAGAGTAAGTCTCTTTTTTTTTTTTTTTGTGGTACACAGGCCTCTCACTGTTGTGGCCTCTCCCATCGCGGAGCACAGGCTCCCGGACGCGCAGGCTCAGCGGCCATGGCTCACGGGCCCAGCTGCTCTGCAGCATGTGGGATCTTCCCGGACCGGGGCACGAACCCGTGTCCCCTGCATCGGCAGGCGGACTCTTAACCACTGCGCCACCAGGGAAGCCCGTTAAGTCTTTTTCTTATCCCAGACCCCAGTATTCCTCTCTGGAAGCAACCACTGCCAATACATTTTGGAGACTACCTTGTTAACACATATAGATCCACTTCATTTACTTTTAAAGGCCTATCACATATATTGACAAAATACCCTCTAGGAAGGCTGTAGCAATTTACCTCTCTAACCAGCAATGTGAAAATGTCTATTCGCTCATACTTTTTCCAAAAGAGATACCATTTTAAAAAATGAATGTCTTATTGTTTAATTTATATTTCTTTAAATTCTAATTACACTAAACAATTTTTCATTTTCTTAGTGGGCATTTCTTTTTTTCTATTTTTGTGAACTACCTCTTTGTGTCTTTGCCTATTTTTCTACTGGGGTACCCATCTTTTTGTTAATAATTTGGAAGAGTTTTTATGATAAGGATAGTAATCCTTTGACTACAAAATGTTAATATTTTTGCCCAGTTAATGTTTTATTTTTACTAAAATGTGACTATGTATCACATAATGTCATAGCTGGTACGGGGTTTAAGAGCATCAGATCAGACCAATAATTTCAATTTATAGATGAGGAAGCTGATGCAAAGCAGTGAAGTGACTTGCCCAGGGCTGGAAGTTAGTGAAAAGGCTTAGATTAAGATCCAGAGTTTCTGACTCTTTCCTGGATGGATGCAAGGATGACATACCTGGATTCAAATGGGTCCTGCTTCTCCAGAGGTCTTACTCTTTTCTTTGTCACTGCCAATTTAGTCAAGTCCACACACTTTGTCTCTCCATTGCTGTAAGTGAACTCAAGAACACTATTCCATTCCCCTTGTACTCTGCATACAACAGTGTTGGTGATGTTGTGCTTTACTTCACCTGTAACCCTAGAAGCAGACAGAAAAAAAAAAAGATATGCTCTAGTAAGTAATATTGCTTATTTCTTAGGAATTCTGAAACCCAGAATGTACTTCGTGAATTCTGTTTAAATTAGTTACACATATCACTTCAATTTGTCAGCGCCAAATTCAGTTACAATTACAAGTCAATTTGTCAGTTACAAAGTCTTTGTAAATCCCTGGTAGTTTCCTAGATAATTTTTTCAAATAACATCAATTTAATATGAGAAAGAATACTAGGAATCAAACTGGAGACTCAGTTACTATATGTGATCACAAAGTGTGGTATTTTAAATGCTTGCTACAAACAACCATTATAATATTAAAACTAGGAATATGAAAAATATTAACATTTCTTTTTTATTACAGAATAAAAATGTTACAACACTACAGTCTATTCAACTTTTTTTCAAACTAGTCCTATTTAAAAGTTTAGAGTCCCTATATTTTAAATTCTGGATATACAGATTCTGTATAAAACCACATAAGCTTAATTTTAAATTAAATATAGAAACCAGACAAATCAGTAAGAGGTAGAAAAAAATAAAAGATACATTAAACATTTGTTAATTCTCTTGACAAAAAGAGCACTGGTATACAAAAATTATCACTATCTACACAAAACTCAGAGAACTCAAGCACTAATGTTGTTGAAAGTTTAATGAAGAGTTATCTGGCTGGACACAGACAGGATGCAGCTCAAATGAAGGCTGGAATAGAAACAGGTCTAATTATTTTTAATGAAGTACTTTATGTTCACTGTCGGACACAAACAACAACAGGGTCAGATTCGACAGAGGTTCAGAACTCAAAGAATAGTGGGCAAATGTTAGGTTCTGGTCAGTGTGCCAGAGATTACGGTTTATCTGGATTCAAAAGAGTATCCAGGGACTTCTCTGGTAGTCCAGTGGTTAAGACTCCATGCTCTCAATGCAAGGGACCCAGGCTCGATACTTGGTCAGGGAACTAGATCCCACCCACATGCAAGCCACAACTAAGAAGTCCGCATGCCACAACTAAAACCAGGCTCAGCCAAAATAAAAATGAATGAATAAATATTAAAAAAGCCGGGGGGGGGGGAATCCAAAGGACCAAAGCCCAGGTTCAGGTGACAGCTCAGGAACCATAAATAGCATTTGCCAGATATAACCAAGGGCCTGGGAACCAGAAGCTTGTAGTTGAATTTAGGGAGTCCGTAGTTTTTAAGCAGGAGAAGTGAATGGTCTACAAATTCAGAGCTCAAGGCAGAGGTGTAGGAGCCAATAAGCAAATGAGCCAGATCTTAGAGATCAAGGTGTACAAGGGTTTGGAATCAAGAGCACACCAAACATCCCAAATTAAACGTTAGGCATAATTGTAGCTCACTGGACACAAAGAACACCGCGACTACAAGTCTGCTTGATTACAGCAGGAGTGGGAACTCTAGGTTATACCTCAAAGCGTTTGAACTTAAATAACTACACTGCTAAGGGTTTTTGCCTGACTGAATGTTTTTTGTGACATCCATGTTTCCTCTCTGATCCCACTTGTCAACATTGTTTCCTTCCTTGAAAATTTATGTAACCAAACATGATATGAAGAGATGACACTGAACACTTACCTCTTCCATCTTCCAACCACACATACCCAGAACTATATTCTGTGAACTGAGGAATAATAATCCGTTTCTCACTTGATCTTTCTTTTACTGCCACAATCTCTCAAGTTATCATTATCTCCTTCACAAGCCTTTCCACTTAAAAAGTAACAAACCCTAGGTCCCTGTCCATGCGTGCTGGGTTACACGGGGTCTTTGCTGCTTAGTGCAGCTACACACAGCAAGAGCATCGTGATGAGAACTGGGGCAGGGAACAAGAATTGCACATGCTAGAGGCAGGCCATGAGGAACTTGCAAAAGGAGCATAAGGAGGAAGAAGGGCCTCGCCTCATTTTACTTATAACAATTCTTCTTAACAGTCTAATGCAGGGTTAGTGAATGTCTATAAAGGACCAGAAAGTAAATATCTTAGGATTCGTGGGCCAGGCTGTCTCTGTCACAACTTGACTCTTTCACTGTAGCAGGAAAGCAATCACAGACAATATGTAAATGAATATCTAAATATCTAAAGCATATAAATCTAGGTCTTGTATCAAATAATGATATGGAATACGCTGCCTTTAAAATACTTACCAAAGAGTTAAATTTTAAGTTGCCATCCTACTCATCTCTAAATTGAGGATAACTGATAACCGATAAGGCATTTACTGTCTCACTTTCTAAGAACGACATCAAGTTTTTTTTTTTTCCATATTTACTTATTTATTTGGCTACGCAAAGTAAGTCTTAGTTGCAGCACGCAGGATCTTTGTTGCCGCGTGCAGGATCTTCGTTTCGACATGCAGGATCTAGTTCCCTGACTAGGGATCGAACCTGGGCCCCCTGCATAGGGAGCGTGGACTCTATCCACTGGACCACGAGGGAAGTCCTCAAGTTGACTTTTTAGATTATCTAGACCCTGTCTCTATAGCTATTTAGAATACCAGAAAATCACTGGATATATTAACTTGGCTTCATACAGAAAAATTTTATTTAAAAATTGAAAGTTAAGACTTCAGCTTTGGGTTTTACTGATGTATATGTAAGAAATACCACATGAAGGGAATTACATCTTATGCAGAACTAAAGACATTGTTCTATTATGTTACTCAATGCCACTACATAAGAATACTTGATACAAATCCCTTCAAAATTCAATACCAGGAAAGTAGTTTATCTCTCCTGAAAAAAGTGATAGGTGTCCTTTATCAGACAATAAGAAGTACGTTGAGCATCATGTTGCTCTTTTTACTTTAGCAGAAGAGTATTTTCGGGTACAATAATTACCTAATCCCAGGTTCACAGCATTATTGTCCTTTTCCATCACTATGGTTACTATAATAACAGACTTTATTTTTAATTGTCTATTATACATGAGTTTTTCCTAAAAGCCTTATAAATGCTTTCCAAAGATAGGGTCCTGCATTCTAATATTAGACTAAAACCTTAGGCAGAGATCGGCTTTTTACTTTTCTACATCTTCAGTGTGCAGAAAAGTATGCCACTTAGCAGTTAGTTAACATAAATGTTAATGACATTATACTGCTACATATATTTAAAAAATCACCATCCTAAAGTGAGTGTGGAAAATGGGATCAGGAGATAGACAAGGACATGAGGAATAGTTAACTAGGCCTGTTTGGCTCCATCAGAGAGAGTTGTGGAAAATGAGGGAGTAAGGAAAGACAAGTGGAAGATAATATATTTATATCAAATGCAGACAGCAGATAATGTGTCTGCTTGATTGCAGACAGCAGTGGAAAAACTAGGCTATGTCTGAGGAGGGAGGCATGGTTATTAATAAAGACATGAAAGAGAGTCTTAGTTAAAATATTCTATAAAATTGAAGAAGAAAAGATATCAAAATAGAGAAGTCTGTTTCAAATATGAATCTTTTAAACGAGAAATTAGGTAAAATCATCGGTCTTAAGGGAAATCAGACTGGAAAAAATGAGGAAACTTTGGAGTCAACCAAAAGTATACTTCCAAGTAACAAAAAGATCCAATACTTGTGGCCTTATGGATAGGTAAAAAAGTATGAAGGGAGAAAAGAAGCCAATTTAAATAAGAAATTCAAAGAAATAAGATGGCAAATATAATGACTGATCACTAACAAACCAAGGATATCTATCTAAAATTATTAGGAGTCTTAAAAAACTCAAAGTATGAAAACCAAGAGAAAATTTCTATGCAGGATATTTGCAGCAAGGAACCATCTAAATGTCATGGCAACGGTAAGATTTGGGGGATGAATTTTGATTCTCTAAATTAAGGTAGTCCTGGCAGTATGATAAATTATAGTTTATATTTATTATTATAATTTAAGGCAAGATAAAGCACTGATTCAGGACAAAGATTTGAATATTTTGCATTTGACAAAAAAATTAACCTGAGCTCAAAACTATAATGAGTTTTTATAAAAGGACATTTGAAACTTAATCAAGACTTAAAAATTAATCAGAATAGCTATCATATAGTTGAGCTGTTACAAAATTTGAAGAAAATTCTGAACATGCAGGTAACATTATGTGTACTAGATACGAAATAGGTGTTAACTGAAAACTATCAGAAAATTCATATGTAGAAATACAAATGAACGTTATGTGGGAAAGCCTTTAACAGCCTCTTATTTCCTTCTCGGTAGCAGAGATTTAATAATGGAAAGGAACCCACTGAATCATAATAAATATGGGAAAGTTCCCACTCATGGCTCAACATGCGATAACGCATATGGATAGAATAAATATGGGAAATTCTTAAAAGGGATTTTATCTCTTAATCAACCCAAGAAAGTTCACAGAGGAGAGGAACCTTATGATAAATAATAATGATTTCAAAAAAGTCCACAGTCGTGGACTTCCCTGGTGGCCCAGTGGGTAAGACTCCACGCTCCCAATGCAGGGGGCCAAGGTTTGATCCCTGATTGAGGAACTAGATCCTACGTGCATGCTGCAACTAAGAGTTTGCATGCCACAACTAAGAGTCTGCATGACGCAACGAAGATCCCACATGCCGCAACTAAGACCCGGAGCAGCCAAATAAATAAATAAATATATATATATTTTTAAAAGATGTGATATATATCTTAAAAAAACAGAATATTACTCAGCCATAAAAAGAATGAAATATTGCCATTTGCAACAACATGGATGGACCTAGAGAATATTACACTTAGTGAAGTAAGTCAGATAGAGAAAGACAAATACTATATGATATCATTTATATGTGGAATCTAAGAAATAATATAAATGAATGCATATGCAAAACAGAAACAAGACTCACAGATATAGAAAACAAACTTGTAGTTAAAAGGGAGAAGGAAGGGGGGGAGGGGCAAATTAGGGGTATGGGATTAACAAACTATTGATACTACATATAAAATAGATAAGCAACAAAGATATATTATATAGCACAGGGAATTATACCCATTATCTTGTAATAACCTATAACGGAATATAATCTGCAAAAATACTAAATTACTATGCTATATAGCTGAAACACAATATTGTAAATCAAATATACTTCATTTAAAAAAAAGAAAAGAGGGCTTCCCTGGTGGCGCAGTGATTGAGAGTCCGCCTGCCGATGCAGGGGACACGGGTTCGTGACCCGGTCTGGGAAGATCCCACATGCTGCGGAGCGGCTGGGCCCGTGAGCCATGGCCACTGAGCCTGCACATCCGGAGCCTGTGCTCTGCAACGGGAGAGGCCACAGCAGTGAGAGGCCCACATACCGCAAAAAAAAAAAAAAAAAAAAGAAATTCATCAATATCATTGTCAATAAAAAGTGCTGGACTTGGCAAATTTTTCACTGTAGTTGTGTCCCCTAAGCATTTGACTCAATTATATACTTTGAAGAATGGTTTCACCAATGCAGGAATGTTACAGGGATATAGATTTCAATTTTAACTTCATATAAATAAGGGGTGTCTGAAAATGGAATAGGCTGCCTCATGCATTATGAGTTCTGTACTAATAATAATGTACCAACACAATGAACAAATCAGTTATCGGGTATGATGCAAAAGGATTTAGACACCTAGCAAATGTTGGTGTAGTGACTTCTAAAGTCCCTTCTAAATGTAAAGTTTGAATCCTGTGATCACTATGGTGAGAGGAGTAAGTAGAAGCACATATAACAAAGTGTGAACCATATTAAAACCTTCTCTAAGGATAAAAGGCGACTATTCTGACAATCTCCAGTGATTCTGTTTGGGTGATCTGTAATTTTTTTTTTAATTCTCTGCTTCAGTGTTTTTGAAATCTGTGTTTTTTAAGGCCATTCAATGCCTGGGAGCCAATAAATCTTTCTTTCCACTTCTAAGATTGTTGAGTACCAGTTGTCCGGTGAAGAAGTAAAATAGCTATATGCACTGAAAGTCTCATACGTGACTGAAGAGAGTGCATTTTGGTATAACCACGTAAGAAAACTGTTTGGCAGTAATAAAGTTAAAGTTTCATTCCCTACAGCCCAGCAATTCCACTCCTAGGTATCTACCAAACAGAAATTCATACATACATTCACAATGTTCTAGCAGCATTATTTGAAATGGCCCCAGATCAACTTCTATACTTTTGTATGTATGTTATTCTTCAATAAAAGCTCTGTAGAAAAAGAAAACTATCCCTACTTCAGGACAGACAGAATAGACATCAAAAGCTTAAGGAAAGAGTCAGTATCCTTTTGAGGATCCTATTAGAAAACTTATCTTCATGGAGTTGGGTGATCTGGACGAGTGCTGAAAAGACCAACAAGCCACTAAAGGGGTATAATAACTGGCCAATTCATAGATGGAATTAGAACAAAGCCACATTCAATACTGGTGCCTAAAGATACTGGCTTCCATCATTGTGCGTCTTGAACTATTTCTTATGATTAGATGTATTTTCATCCTAACTTGTAGCGACACTACCTCTACTGAGGTCTGGATCCAAGTCTGAGTCCCTTTAAAGGCAGAAATTGGGCCAGAAGCTACATGTCCATTTGTTAGGAGTTCTAGTTTACAAGAGAAGATAGATCTGTCACTATTTTAAAACCAGATCGTGATTTCCAGAATGCCTTCAAAGATCAAATATATTAAACAAAAAATAAACATGAATAAAAATCCAATCCCATTTCACATAAAACAAAGCAGAAAAAGAATAAAGAGTTATAATACAAGATCAAACTGATAGAATAAGAGCCAGGTATCACTAAAATGTTCTTACCGGTGCAGTTTGCCACCATAAAATGGCTTAGTATGAAAAGTGATGCTGGCTGAATACCCAGTTTTTGCACAGTTGACACTGACTTTGCCACCCAGTTCTACCCAAGGAACAGTTAAAATTGACCGGGCATATGCACAAGGTAGAGAAAACGTATACTCTTCTCCATGCTCTAGTAGACTGAGGATTCCTGAATGTGAAAACATAAAAGTGGTTAATACCTTTAAAAAAAAAAAAAAGACAGCTATGAAAAATCCATATTAAGTTTTTCTCCTGCCTGGTAAATGAACATCATAATTTTGCTTAATTTTCTTTTAGCTTTGGATGAAATTGGCTTCATTTACAATTGTATTTGACAACAATTCCTGGTAATAGTGAATCGAGGTTACTTTCATTATGACTTTATTATCCCTTTGGGGTTCATGGGACCAGAAAATGTTGCAGTGGAAACTGTTTAAGAGTTCTCTCTAATGCTCCTAAAAGTAAAATAAAACCTTAAGTCAGAATTTAAGTCCATGCTATACTGTATCATCATAAGATCTGATCATTAGTTAGTACTAATAATTTAAGCAGTTTTTGGAATAACTGAATATCTAACATTATAGAGTCACAGACCTTAATCTCAGATGGTATGATGGGGGGGGCGAGGGCGGGGAGAAAGTGTTCTTCATTCTATTCTATGCATATTAAGAAAGAAAAAAAGTAATTTTATGATATAAACTAAGGTCCTCATAATAATTTTGTTTGCCAAATTCTGAAGTATTTAAGGTGAAGCTACAAGAGTTAGAAGTGGTAGTTTTCAAACAAATATTATTCTAATGGGGCTTGTTCCACATTAAGTGATGCTATAAAGATGGCTTTAAAAAACATATAAAAAAGGGAATTACAAAAAAAAGGGGAATTACATAAATGAGTAATCAATCTATCCTAGATAATTAAGAGACATTAAGGAGACTTGAGCTACATTACTAACCTAACTAAGCTCATTACCTAGTTCACCATAAAAACAAATACCGAACTGGATGTGTACTACTAGTCTGAACTATGATGGCATGTCTCTCTTAATGAATGCTCATTAACTACTGTGTTCTTAATGTTCACAAATAAGGGCAAAAATTATGATAAATGTTTTAATATTTTTAGGATATCCTATTTTTAGGATAAACAAATAGACAGACTGAGATTCTAAAGTAGTCTACTTTACATAAAGCAACGCCAACTATTAATTTGTATTGCCCTTAACAGTTTTCACAATGGGCAACAATTAATATTGAGCCATTTGAAAAGGAACATGGCTCTGTATGTGATATATTTATATATAATGGGAGCTGTCAGAAGACATACATAACATACTTGGTTATATTTCAAGTATTTAATAATAACTGTTGATTAATTCTAAGTTGGAAAGGATATCACATACTTTTCTAAAAACATTTGGCCTTATAAACTAGATTCATGATCTTTGATTTCTAGGAAGATAGTTAACATAAGTAATATTCACTATGGAATTTAACGTCTAATAAATATATAATCAGTTTCTACTGAATGGGAAAATAAGACTAGTTAGGATAACTGAGATTCAAAGTATTCTAAAATCTCATTTATCTGATAATTAAACAGAATTTTCCCCTACTTTTCAATAAAAACATGGCTGTTGACAGAAGCAAAATAAACTGTCAGAAGTTCCATTCTCTGATTTAATTTACTTTCTGTTGAGAGTGTTAATAGCAATTTAATTTAAAAAAGACAAATCCATGAATATATAACTAGCAAATCAAAAAATAACTATCATATATATCCTTCTCAATGCATGGTTAAGATATTAATGCTTTTCCTCATTTCTTGAGGTATTTCCTTTCTTGGAGTGGGAGAGGATACTATCACCAGATATTCTCTGTTCCATGAACTGTTAAGAGTAACTGTCCTCGGGGAGAGTGTGTCAAAGAATGAGGGTCTAAATCCGACTATGCCTTAACTTCTATGATCCTGGACACATCCCATCACCTCTAGGCTTCTAAAGTAAGTAAACTGATTTGTGAAGAGCCTAGGGGTTAATGTGATGCAGCTTATAACTGGAGATAACAAACTTTTTTTTTTAACTAATGAAATATCTTCTAATGTTATAAAAGTTTTGATTAGTTTGAAACATTTGGAAATTGGTAAGACAGCACAACAGGAGTTAAAGATGAGGAAAGCTTAAAAAGGGGATAATATATTTTCTTCAAGGCTAAAATAACACAATTTCAAAATGTTAGGGTCATAAGCTTAATTATGCCATGCTTACACTGTAAGTTTATATTTAGAACAAATTTTCCTATGCACGAGAGTGTTCCTTAACATTAAAATGGCAGACCATTATATTTTCATTAACTCTGCAATGATTTCTGTGGAGATATTTTTGTTATTGTTAATTTGCTTTTTCTATTCTTAACCAAAAAATATTGTATTTCCTTAAATTGTTTTTTCATAATCATTTGCTGGAGTAGATATAAAGTTTGGCAATATATTTTAAAATATTCTATGAATATCTCCTATGAAATACAAAAGATGTAGATATAGATTTACCTAGAAAATATTTCTTGAGTGCTGTTTATAATAACAAAAACATGTTTTAAAGTATTATTAATAACTTGGGAAAATGAATATTCAGTGCAAAAAAGGAGGACAAAAAACTACATAGAGAGAATCCTAATTTTATAAAACTAAAAGTATGAACATACACACATAGAAAAAATACAAAATACTAGCTAAATTTATCTATCTCTGGATGAAGGGATTAGAGATACTTGTATTTTCTCCTTGATACTTCTAAGTTTTCTAAATTTTCTATAATAAAAATAATTTACATTTAAAATCAGAAAAAAAAGTTAAAAAAAAAGAATTCATATTTGTTGACAGATATGCCCTCTCCCCCCACCACCAGTATTCTGAAACATACTAGGAGTTGGGGAAAAAAGTAGTACACATAGCAGTTCAAATTTATAACTAATATTTCTCTAGCTTCCCCAAATTTAAGGTTATAGTTTGATATTAAAAATTGGAGAATAATTTTTCTACTTACCTTCCCCAACCATTGTCACACCTATCGACATGCCTAAGAATTTGCTCTTAGTCCAGACGTGCACATTTACACACATCTTCTTCTCTGCACATTCTGCATAAAATCCTGAGACTGGAGGATGATGGGAAACCTGCTCAGCAACAAATCTGACTGTGTAACAGTCTGATCCCACCTGGCTCAAAGCCTCCTCTGATGGAGGAGCATGATTTGTGACAGCCTGGGTGGAAGAGCTGCTAATGACACTGGATGCTACATCGCGTTTTGGTATCCTCCAGGAACAGTGAAACGTTTCTCCAATGATAGGATTGTACGGTTTCTTAGCAATGGCTCCCTTACGGCCTTCATGAAATGAGGTAAGGTAGTATTCAACAAAACGGATCATTCTGTCCTCAGCTGTAGCTCCATTAGAGACGGCTATAAACAGGTCTGGATGAGACATAAAGTCTGCATACATTTCCAACAGGGAACGCTTCTCTAGGATAAATGTAGGCAGCACCACCTAAAACAACAACAACAACAACAACAACAACAAATCAACCAGAGAGAGCAATACAAAAAAACAGTAATTAGTATCTTCAGATAATTGAGGGGCTACTCTTTGTTGCGGTGCACAGGCTTCTCATTGCGGTGGCTTCTCTTGTGGCGGAGCACGGACTCTAGGCACACGGGCTTCAGTAGTTGTGGCACGTGGGCTCAACAGTTGTGGCTCACAGGCTCTAGAGCGCAGGCTCAGTAGTTGCAGCACACGGGCTTTGTTGCTCCGCGGCATGTGGGATCTTCCCGGACCAGGGATTAAACCTGTGTCCCCTGCATTAACAGGGGAATTCTTAACCACTGCATCACCAGGGAAGTCCCTATAATATTACTTTTAAAAGAACAAAATAATGGGGAAAATGGCTATTACTTATTCACAACATGCAAGCCAGGACCACAGTTACCTTCTTGGTTGCTGTAGCCCCAGCACCTAGCACAGTGTCTGGAATATAAGAGGGGCTTAATAAACATCTGTTGTATCAGTGTCATTGTTAGACAGGAGGTATATGTGACTGCAGTTTAGTCACCAGGTTCTTTAATGTTGTTCAGAAAGTACCATTCTTTTAAATGTTATATGGCTGTTCATAATTTGTGATCAGTTAATGCTAATGATTTTATATATAAACACAATACATATGTATTTCTTCAATTAACAATGTACAAATGTGGGGAAACGATATTAAATTCATTATTCATGTCAAGAGAGACTTTACCATCTGGATTATTATCACAGAACATTCTTTTCAAATGTTCTTATGCCTCATAAACCCCAACACTGTTCTTATGCCTTACAAACCTAAATCTACTAAGGGACAGCAAATACCATAATAATCAAATAAACTCCTTACCTGACTGCTCATTTTAACCTATTTTACAACTAATAGTCTTTTCTGAACCACTAATATAAAAAATATTTCTAGAATGAAAATGATACCTGGGCTTCCCTGGTGGCATCCGCCTGCCGATGCAGGGGACACGGGTTCGTGTCCCAGTCTGGGAAGATCCCACATGCCACGGAGCGGCTGGGCCCATGAGCCATGGCCGCTGAGCCCGCGCATCCGGAGCCTGTGCTCCGCAACGGGAGAGGCCACAACAGTGAGAAGCCCGCGTACCGCAAAAAAAAAAAAAAAAAAAAAAAAGATATCCAGTTGAATACTAAGGTTAGATGAAATATGAATGTTTAAATGGGTTTCTTTATTCCTAAAACGTCTGCTTCTTAGTAGGCTATTAATTCAATCAATTTACTTAAAAACCCTCCTATAACTACTATAAGTCTAAGTAAAGAAAGAACTATGTTTTTGATTTGGAAATGCTTCAAAATGAATGCTAAAGGAAAAATGCTTTCTATATTTAAGTTGCATTTTCAGGTGAGTAACTCACTGGAATCAAACAACCTTTTAATATACACTTCCACTACCTTCAAAAACCTCAATTTGAAATATACCTCGTGAAGTCAAGTTTGAAATCCCACACTAATGCAAAGTAGTGTCAATAGTAACTCAAAGTATGTAATTCCACAGTAGTAAATGTTTGACATACATAGGTTTTAAACCTTACTGGCTTTTTAAATCAATGTCATGGATTAATTGTTAAAACAAATTAAGGCACACTAATTTGATAAACTGGGAATGGAGAAGATGGGCCTAAAATTAAAAACTATAGATCAGTGCTTCTCTAACTTTAATGTATATATACATATTACTGAAATGAAGATTCTGGTTCTCTAACTTTGAGATTGGGGGCCGAGATTATGCGTTTCTAACAAGTTCACAGGTGATGGTGATGCTACTGATCTTCAGACCACACTTTTTTCTTCTTTCAGTTTTATTAAGGCATAATTGACAAATAAAACTAAGATATTTAAAGTGTACACTGTAGTGATTTGATATACACGTATATAGTGAAAGGGCTTTCACTATCAAATTAATTCAGGCCACACTTTTAAAGCAGCAAGGCTGTAGACCAGGGGTTTGCAAACTATGGCCTTTGGGCCAAATCTGGCATCCTGTTTGTGTAAATAAACTTTTGCTGAAATACATCCATGCCCATCCAACATATTATCTATGGCTGCTTTCACACTACAAAGGCTGAGTTGAGTACTGCTGATCCTTAAACAATATGGGTTTGAACTGCAGGTCCACTTATACATGGATTTTTTTCCAATAAATATACAAAAATATACATGTAGAACATCATGTGCAAGACTTGTATTGAAGTGGATAGTCTATTCTTACACAGGATTAAGGTGAGTAGTATGTAATATAAAATGAATAATATGTTAGTTTTCTTACTGTTTTATAACCTCATTTTCTTACTGTTTTATAACCTCGCTCTCAAAGAATTACATTAAAGTACCGTACCTCTCTCACAATGAGAGAAAAACTGTGTATTATCACAGGTATGTGGGTTTTTTTTAAAAATGTAACAATGTTTCCAATATTGTTTCATGAATATGACTGCAATACTGTATGTCATAAAAATTTTATAATAATTCATTCATTAGTGTATAGGCTAGGCTACCATGAAGCTGATTACACTAGGCTACCATAAAGCAATCATATTGCTGCTTCTTCATTATCAATGCATGAATCATTATATCTGTAAAAAAATTTTTTTCACATTATCTTTTCATTTTTGATGTCTAGTATATACTAGTAATACATATACATAGAAACAAAATTTGCATTAATTGAGTGTTTATGTTATTGGTAAGGCTTCCAGTCAACAACAGATTATTAGTAGTTAAGTTTTGGGGAAGTCAAAAGTTCTATGCGGATTTTCAACTACATGGGGAGTTGGCGCCCCTAACCCCTACATTGTTCAAGAGTCAAGTATAGTTCCAACAGAGATCTATGTCCACATAGCTAAAAATATCTACTATCTGGTCCTTTACAGAAAATGTTTGCTGATCTCTGTTATAGATTAATACCCAAAACACTATCCAAAATGGGAAGTAAGAATAAAGTAGAAGTATCAATGACTTTAATGGTTTTGTGGGATTATATCCTTTTCTTTAGATTTTCCAATTCTGTATCCCAATGGATCCCTTTTATTTTGTACAGAAACAAGACTATAGGTCTTTATTTGCCATGTGACTTAATGCTGCACAAAAAACCTATCACATTTTTTATGAAAATAAATGCTGATCAAGCAACTAAGAAACCAACTCATAAAGATTAAAAAGCCCTGACAACATTAACAATCATAGGTATAGTCCTAATCGAATGATCTCCTTAGACTGTTTATCCCATTACTTACTCTTGTTAAGTCCATGCCCAGCTTGAGCTGTGATAAGAGATGTAGAATAACACTGCGTTGCTCTTCCACAGCTCCCAGGTCATCCTCCTTGTTGTCACAAGTATCCTGCACCTCATCATCTGTATTTATTTCTTCAGGTTCCTTGATGCAAAATAAAGCAAAAGTCTATTGTTACTAGTGCTTATTGAGAGAGTTGCATGGACATATATACACTACCAAATGTAAAATAGATAGCTAGTGGGAAGCAGCCGCATAGCACAGGCAGATCAGCTCGGTGCTTTGTGACCACCTGGAGGGGTGGGATAGGGAGGGTGGGAGGGAGACGCAAGAGGGAAGAGATATGGGAACATATGTATATGTATAACTGATTCACTTTGTTATAAAGCAGAAACTAACACACCATCGTAAAGCAGTTATACTCCAATAATGATGTTAAAAAAAGAATAAAAGTATAAACATCAGATGAAGACATTTATATTGGGCCTAAATGAATCTGAGAACAGACAAAAATCTTTCTGAAAATACAACTTCCATCACTTGGCCATGGAACAGATTTCCTTCAATGAACCCATTATCACTGACATTGAACATATTGTGGTTTTGTCATAAATATCACACATAAAACACACAATATTTTGTGAAAACAGGATTTTTCAGAAAGAGTGAAAATGTCTCACCTGAAACTTAGGCTTTGCAGGCTTTGACTACCTGCCAGGGGACCCTACCACTACCTATATTTAAGATGTTTTGAGAATTAAATATTTGCCCTATTTCTAAGCTAACACTATAAAAGTAAAATTTTAAAGTGACTATACATGTCAAGTCTAACTTCTGTAATCTATATTTAGATATTCACGCATCCTTGGAGTTGTCAGGAAGAAACTTTGGGGATGAAGAGAATTCTAGGTGCAGGTACAGAAAACTTGTAGTTGTTTATGCAGTCTTAATGCCACAAAATGTTCTCTGCATAGTTCTTCAATCAATAAAACAACTCCTTGATAAACCAAAAATGTTTACTCTCATCTCAATAGGGTCTTCGCTCCAAATAACTGGTTAAGAGAAACCTAATTTCTTATTTCTATTTAAGCAACAAATAAAAGTTTCAAATCCCAAGATTCTATAATCTTATCAGATGTCACTTTCTGGGCTTCCCTGGTGGCGCAGTGGTTGAGAGTCCACCTGTCGATGCAGGGGACACGGGTTTGTGCCCCGGTCCGGGAGGATCCCACATGCCACGGAGCGGCTGGGCCCGTGAGCCATGGCCGCTGAGCCTGCGCGTCCGGAGCCTGCGCGTCCGAGCCTGTGCTCCACGGCGGGAGAGGCCACAGCAGAAAAAAAAAAAAAAAGATGTCACTTTCCATGTTTATGTGGGGATGGTGTCCCATCTCTCTCAGTGGTACCTCTTTTCATTACCTTTGTGCAAGACAGACTTCATGAGTATATTATCTTTGGTATTGTATTAAATTTTAAGTTATGAGGATTTTAAAAAGAAAATGATTCTTCTAATGTCTCTGCCTTTAACTTTCTCTTCCCATAACCAAATCCTGTCAAACAAGAAGCCCATCTGTTCTATACAGCTAGGCAAAGAAAACCAATCCTAATCAGGTATAAAATCAAGAACTTAATGTTCTCAAAATATTAAAAACAAAGTACAAAACTTGGTGACACAGTTAAAGAATAATGGGTTTCTGGTTATTCTTTTGCCTTTGTTTTTCTCCTTTTTCTTCTCTCTCCTTCGAACAAAGAAATCTTTACTAGCTCAAATTCTGATAAATCAATTAATGGTCTAGTTCATTTCTTCAGAGACCAAACACAACAACTGTGTATATCAGAATTATTTCTGTTTTTATGACCTTGAAGAAAGATCCCAAAGGCAAGTTTTTCAATTCCCCTTTTCAATGGCTAGTAAGTCTGTCAGGAACTATTTCCTGTTTTCTACCCTAAGTCAGATGCACAATATAGTTTAAGTATACCAGTGAATGTTTACTCATTATGAAACAGGGGAAAACCTGATCATCCCTCTTTATATATATGAATTCCAAATATAACAATTTTTCATTTGAGAAATGTTGAGGGGAAAAAAACTAACAGATCTTAATTAAATAATGTTCTCCAACCTTCTGAAAGGTACCATTACATTTGAGGTCAGAACCTAGGACACAGATTAATAATGCAAATACAGCCTTAAATATTATTATACACAAAGTTATACACAAAGTTTACTTTGTGGTTTCCTCTAATGAAAATAATATTAAACTAATGAGATAAAATATAATCTGGTATGGGGATGTATGTATATGTATAGCTGATTCACTTTGTTAAAAAGCAGAAACTAACACACCATTGTAAAGCAATTATACTCCAATAAAGATGTTAAAAAAAATCTGGTAGAAAAACTGAAAGAATACAGTTTTTGTTTTTATAAAAATAGTCAAACCACTTACTAAAACAGAAAAAAAAGGAATTCTATTCACGATTAAATACTGATTCTAAAGCATGATGTGAATGGAAGAATTTGGAAGCTCTCTTTTCTTTTTGAAATGGCCCTCCTTAGAGACTGTCATACCTTTCTTAAAGAAAAGCTTAAGGTTAGGGCTTCCCTGGTGGCGCAGTGGTTGAGAATCTGCCTGCTAATGCAGGGGACATGGGTTCAAGCCCTGGTCTGGGAGGATCTCACATGCCGCGGAGCAACTAGGCCCATGAGCCACAACTACTGAGCCTGCGCGTCTGGAGCCTGTGCTCCGCAACAAGAGAGGCCGCGATAGTGACAGGCCCGTGCCCCACGGTGAAGAGTGGCCCCCGCATGCTACAACTAGAGAAAGCCCTCACACAGAAACGAAGACCCAACACAGCAGAAATTAATTAATTAATAAACTCCTACCCCCAACATCTTCTTAAAAAAAAAAAATCTGGCAGAAAAACTAAAAGAATAGTTTTTGTTTTTTTTATAAAAATAGTCAAACCACTTACTAAAATAGAAAAAAAAGGAATTCTATTCACGATTAAATACTGATTCTAAAGCATGATGTGAACAGAAGAATTTGGAAGCTCTCTTTTCTTTTTGAAATGGCCCTTCTTAGAGATTGTCATGCCTTTCTTAAAGAAAAGCTTAATAAGGTAGGGCTTCCCTGGTGGCGCAGTGGTTAAGAATCTGCCTGCCAATGCAGGGGACACAGGTTCGAGCCCTGATCTGGGAAGATCCCACATGCCGCAAAGCAACTAAGCCCGTGTGCCACAACTACTGAGCCTGCGCTCTAGAGCCCGTGAGCCACAACTACTGAGCCCACGTGCCACAACTACTGAAGCCCGCTCCTAGAGCCTGTGCTCCGCAACAAAAGAAGACACCGCAATGAGAAGCCTGCGCACCACAACAAAGAGTAGCCCCCGCTCACCACGACTATAGAAAGCCCATGTGCAGCAATGAAGACCCAATGCAGCCAAAAATAAATAAAATATAAAATAAAATAAGGAAAGCTTAAGGTTAAAAAAAAAGCATTACAAAAATTCAAATAAACATGCTCAAACATATAAAATCCCTAAAAACCCAGAATGGTTAGCAAATACAGTGGCAAGGCCTGTTGAATTTCTAGGAATTCATACTATTTGGAGATTGCATGGCAGAGGGAAACCCCAATATTCTGCAAAACTCATACTAATCCCATTTTTTTGTCTTCCTGATTTCTGACTTGGACACTAAGGAACTGTGAGCTTCATTCTAGCCTCACTGAGGTTTACCTCCTCTATCACTTGACAGCAAAATTTCCACTACTGTAATGTACGTTTCAAGCTTGCATTGACACTCATATTCCAAAGAAGGCATATGTGAAATTTTTGAAAAATTCAGGTCTTTTCTGGTATGCTTGAGTGGAGTCTAATGTCTTTTGTAATTTAAAAAATAAAAAAATCTATGCACTTATTTTTTTCTATTTGCACTAGGTCATATACTTGGTCTACTCAACATTTCAAAAGATTTGGAAATTCAACGATCTTCTCCTCCCCACCTCTGTGCCCCATCTCTAACATATGCCTCTATCCTGACCTCCAACATGCTTTGTACTCTCATTTAGAAGTACGAAAATGTTGGAGTGTATGACCTATAGTTTATAACTTTTCACTTGTAAATTACATCTCTAGTCCTGATCTCTCTCCAAAGCTTTGGTTACATCATTTCCAGTTGCTTTTCATATACATTAACAATCATATGTCCTCTTCTCAAATAAAATTCAACATGTTCATAAACCATACTAAACCTTTTCTTGCAAAAAGCTCTTTCTTCCTAATTTTGCTAGCTTTGCGAATGGCACCACAATTTTAATCATTTAGTCTCAAAAACTTGGAGTCATCTTTGATCCAACCCTATATCCAGTCAATCACAAGCTCAATTGATTTTTCGTTTGAAATGCACATTACCTATTCATTTGTCTTCATTTCTACTTCCATAGCTTTCTATCCACACTTTAATTCCAAGTCATATCTATAACAATCTTTTTAAACATATCGCATCCCTCTCCATGCTCATGATCTCATTATGTATCACATTAAGACTAAATTCTTCTGCATGGGTTTTATGTTCCTTGGGGGCACAGTTTACACTGTATTCTATGGAGCAGTGCTCAGGGGATTATCATTCCACATAGCATGCAACATGAATGGTCATTTGGATTTGTAAAATCCAACAACCTTGGGGTCATTTTCCATAAACCCGGTACTCTGCTGAATTTATTTTATCTAAATAACAATCTTATAAGGTATTACTACCCCTGCTTTACAGATGAGGAAGCTAAGCATGGTTAATCAATTGGCCCACATGTTAGTAAATGACAGGACCTGGGTTCAAAATCAACAGGCAAGCCTTTTCTGCAATAAGTACACACGCCTTAGTATCCCTGCTTGTGTTACTCCCCCATCTTGAGATTCCCTTACTACTATTCTTCTCTTCAAACCTTGTCTCCTTTCAAAGCCCAGTTTCAATTCCACTTTCTCTCCAAAGCATTCCTCATCCACTCTACTCATATACCTCTCTTCTTTCCCTGAATGCCCACATCCCAAGAATCTAAGTGATATCTATTAAGATGAAAAAAATAAAAAATACTGCTTTATGTTATCATCTCATTGTTTCAGTATATATGTGTTGTGACTCTAAATAGATTTTAAGTCTCTTCAGTGAAAGAACTGTCTTCTATTTTTGTGTCTCCTCTAATTCTTAATGTTGGACTTGTCACATATTAGCTAACTTAATGAATACTTACTAACTTCTTGACTCCACAGATGAATTAGTCAAAAAGCTATAGGAAAAAAAGGATTTTTTTTCTTTCTTCTCCCCCACCCACCCTACTGCTACTGCCTGCCTCACTGAGTCAAGACCTTTGCCAGCTTTGGAAGTCCCTGTGTCATATGTTTCTCTTAAGAAGTAATTTGCTGTTATAAAAATAACCATAAACCGTGCATTACTCTTGACTCAGTAATTCTAGTTGGGAATATAACCTAAAGAAATAATCCAAATAAAGGGGAGAAAAAAAAATAAAGCAGTAGACAAAATGATAGAGCATTATTTATAAGAACAAAAAATAACAAACAACCTAGACATTCAATAGCCTACTTCAACCTAAAAACTTTTATTATATAGGCCAGAATAACATATAAGAATACCTATGAGAAGTAGCAAGTAAAAAGAGCTTAAAACAAAACTATCTATGTAATTATGATAACCATAAATATAACAGATGTAAACTCAAAAGGCAAAAAAACAGTATGATTTGTTACAGTGGTGGAACTATGAATAGAAGAAAACACTGTTTAGCTTCTGAGAAATGTGGACTTAATATTACTTTATAAAAATATTAAACCCTAAGACTGTGTGCTATTTTAAGTAGACTAACACTTTTAAAAATTGGTTTGGTAAAGTGCTTACTATCAACAAAACCTTAATGTTAAACTTTTAAACTTATGAACTTAATAGTAAACACCTAGTAAATAATGTTAAATTAAGAAATGTAAGAGATAAATATCATGCGAATAATTTTCTATTAGAAAAGCGATTTTCCAGAAAAAGAAAAACATGCAAATTTCATTTTTTAAATACATTTATATGAAGCAAAAGTAAACTAAAACTAAAAAGGCCACATAATTTAACCTGGAAAACTATGTACAAGTTTTACACAATAGACCCCTTCCAAAGCCAGTGCAGTTTAAAGTAGAACAACGTCTAGAGTATGCTCTCATTATGTTGATTTACATGTCCTGACAATGAAAAGATGCTTTTCAGTGATTTCTAATTTTTACTCCAAAACTCTATGTTCATATTACCTTACCCTTGCTAATAGTCCAGATTCTGCAACGCACTGCTCTTCTGGGACTGCCACTGGTTTACTCTGCTCAGTTGCAAAGGGCTGGTCAGCTCCATTTTTATAGTGGTTTGATAAAGGTATCTTTGGTTCTAACCACTCGATTGTCGTTCCTGATGAAGTAAGAGAAAACTTTCGCTGAAACTTGCTCATAATCTGGAAAGTTCAGCAAATGTGGATTTTATTAAACAATTTTCTTTTGAGCCTACAAGACTAAAAGCAATTCAACCTGTTAAGAGACTCTGCAAGACAGTGACTTGTAGCTCATTAGCATGAGCATCACGATTGGGTATTTCACAACACAGCAACCTGCAACTTGAAATCAGATACCATTTAAATGAATCAACCCTGAATAGGACTAAACTCACTTCTTATGCAAATCTATGAATCATAAAGTATATTCCTACCCTAACAGTTGATTTGCTGGCCTTTCTGCATGAACCCTGTCCCTCTAGTATGACTATGCAGTTAGGCTAAAGGAAGTCACAATTACAGGAGGAACCTGGGACTGTGAAACAATAAAATCTGCTTCAATTTGGGGTTGAACCTTACTCTCAGTAGCAATTTTCTAACTAATCAAGATCTTGATCTAATTTAAGAATTGCAAATACATGCCCATTATGTTTTTTCCAATCATATAAAAAAGCTCCATATACTTTTAAACTGAAAGGCTCTCCTACTGAATAAATAATAGCTGACCTAGTGAAAGATAGTGGTCACATTTAGAGACCTGTCATCTTCTCAATTAATGACTCAATGTCTCTTATTACCCTCAACTAGTTTAACAAAGTGGATTCTATGCCTAATCAATAATGGAAAATGTTCCATTTGATTTCAGAGGCTCATCTAGGTTTCACAGGAAACTTGGTTATATAGTGCTACATTAAGGGATGCTCAGACTACCACAGCAGAAATTAAAAGAAGTATGGAATTTACTTAGTCTATAACAAAATCCCAGACTTGAGTAGAGGAATTAATTACAAAGTACCTATCAGGCTACCAGAGCATCTTGCCTTGCCACTCAGTTCAGTTTCACTTGGCACTGGCGGGGGGATTCATAATTAGGGGAATGCCCTCATGGGGTCTCTTTCAAAATTCCAAAGAAATGAAACCACTTTGTTCCTACCTTGAAATGTTTATTTTTAATATCAATATCTAGATTTCCTTACTTCTCGAAATAAAATGCACACAAACACCAGACTTAAGAGATCTGTTTTAAGAGATCACTCAACTGATAAAGCATAACAAAACTCTTAATCAAACCAATCATTTGGTCTCAGGACCCTTCTACATCAATAATCACTGCTGTGCTTTTGTATAATATACATTAAGACCTCATGGGACTAAACACTAATTTTTATTCAGATTTCATTGCTTGGATCATTTCAAAATTTGAGTGGGAAGGTAATTCAGTTTTTTTTCTTCACAGTTTTATCTTCATTCTCAACTGACAAGAATAAATTTCTACCTACTTAATTTGGAAAATATGACAATTTATGGTGAGAAATACCAGTATTAGTTAATTCTCTCAAATACCCATAAATCTGTGCTCCAAAAAATAGTGATATGGGAGAATACCTTTTATTTCAAACACTTCTATAAAGTTTACAGTGTGTTTCGCATTTTTAATTAAAAAAATACAAATTTATATTGGGCATGCTTCATTAATCACAAAGCAATCATTTAAAAAATAAGACTATTAATTTAAACTACACAAATGAAATTCTAAGAATTTTAAAAATTACACAGTATTTAATTAATCAAGTATTTATTTATTTTTTTAACTGAAGTATAGTTGATTTACAATATTATATTAGTTTCAGGTGTACAACATAGTGATTCAGTATTTTTATAGCTTATACTCCATTAAGAGTCATTATAAGATAATGGCTATAATTCCCTGTGCTATACAATATATCCTTGTTGGTTATCTATTTTACAAACACCTATCTTCAAACAACTATGAGGTAAAACAAAAATTAAAAAGAAAGAAAGAAAAGCCTGGTGGGGAATGTACTAATATATTCACGGGGGCAACTTCTGCTTGGTAAGATAACATATGATTTTTCTTTCAATTGCATGGTAGTTTCTAAATTTTTTATAATGAGTGCTTTATAACAGGAGAAAATTTATATTGGACTACTTATAATTCCTCTAAGACAACAGTCCATGCTCACAATGCACAATTTAGGCTTTTCTATCTCTTTGGAATGCCCTCTCCCCTACCTCCCACTCCTGAACTAATTGGTTTTCTTAGCTTTTCTGTGCCTTTCCCAGACTTTTTTTCTACCAGAAGTGTTAGTCCATTCACATGTTCTCCCACAGTACTTTGTTCCCATTGTAAGTGGCACTTTACATATTATAGTTAACTATTTACATGTTTCTTCCCCAAGTGGACCATGAGTTCCTTAAGTGGAACATACATAACTTATTGGCCTCTGTAATACTGCCCTGACCTATATCTACAATTGCCATTAGCTTGTTATTGTTAGCTTGAAATATCGAATTTAGGCACACGTGAGGATGGGATTCATACCCTATCCATATCAAGATCTGACTTGGTAAACTTTTTCCTGCACAAAGTCTCAACATCTTCCTCAAATATCTTTCTTCCACAAGCAAGGGGAGTTCCTTGGATAAGAAAACAATGAGTATTGGGAAATATTAAGTTACTACTATTAATACAATGTGATGGGAGTGGGGGAGTTGGGGAGATGTTGTTAAAAGGGTACAAACCTGCAACTAGAAGATGAATAAGTCCTGGAGATCTAATGCACAGTACAGAGAATGTAGTCAACAATACTATATTAAATATTTCAAAGCTGCTAAGAGACTAGATCCTAAATGTTCTCACTACAAAAATGACAGGAAATTCCCTGGTGGTCCAGTGGTTAGAACTTGGCACTTTTACTGCCCAGCCCTGGGAAACTAAGGTCCCGCAAGCTTCACGACATGGCCAAGGAAAAAAAGGAAGAAATAAATAACAATTATGCGATGAGACTGAGGCATTAGCTAACACTTTGGTGGTACACGAATATATAAATGTATTAAATCAACATTTTGGTTTTTTTTGTTTGTTTGTTTTTGCGGTACGTGGGCCTCTCACTGTTGTGTTCTCTCCCTTTGCGGAGCACAGGCTCCGGACACGCAGGCCCAGCGGCCATGGCTCATCACACCAGCCACTCCGCAGCATGTGGAATCCTCCCGGACCGGGCCACGAACCCGTGTCCCCTGCATCGGCAGGCGGACCCTCAACCACTGTGCCACCAGGGAAGCCCTAAATCAACATTTTAAACTTACACAATGTTATATGTCAATTATATCTCAATTTTTTAAATGATGAGCTTATTCATCTCATTTAATAGAAAAACTCATTTTTTGTTATCCCATGCAATAACATTCTTTTCCCCAGTAAATTAATTTCAACAAATAGGTGCTCTCAAATACTAGATGTACATCTTATTTTTCAAACTGAAAGGTGACTGATAGACTTTATTTTTAAAAATTATTTATTTATTTTTGGCTGCGTTGGGTCTTCGTTGCTGTGCACAGGCTTCTCACTGTGGTGGTTTCTCTTGTTGCAGAGCATGGGCTCTAGGCGTGCAGGCTTCAGTAGTTGTGTCTCACAGGCTCTAGAGCGCAGGCTCAGTAGTTGTGGCACACAGGCTTAGCTGCTCCGCGGCATGTGGGATCTTCCCGGACCAGGGCTTGAACCCGTGTCCCCTGCATTGGCACGTGGATTCTTAACCACTGTGCCACCAGGGAAGTTCTAGACTTTAATATATATATATCTCAATATGGAAATAATGAATAGTGGACTAAAGCAAAACTCAAGGAATCATTCCAACGTTTCTACTTTGATCATCGAGAGAGAGTGATGCCACCAACTTTAACAGAAATATAGAAGACGTGAGTTTTGAGTTCAGTTTTTGACATGTTGAGTTTGAGGTTTCTAAAGGGATATGTAATTATATGAGACCTAAAATGGTTTTAGATTTGAAAAATCACAGTTAAAAAGACTTTGTATAACATTAGTGATAATTAAAAACCCAAGAGGCTTGCTGGTTTTCTATTCGTTTCGTTTTGATTAAGATTTTCTGGAGTAGAATTACAAAGGATACAGTTGGTCCTTTCCATGTTTTGACCTGCAATGTTAAGTCCTACCTTTAAGCAATAACTTACCTGAAGGCAATGAGCCCTTCTGATGTGATGCATGCTGCAACTGGAGAATATGAAAGCAGTCGTTTAAGCAGTTCATAGTTGCCATGGAAGTAGCCTTGAGCATTAAGAGATCCTGGTCCAAGGAACTAAGATGGCCAGAAGCAGGAAGGCATTCAATTCCTCTAATTAAGTCTCTTTGTTGTCCTTCAGCATGAGACATCATCTAAGGAAAACAACAATTCTGTGTGTCCCACTCAATTTCTGTGTAACATGTATACATACAGTTGCCATTTTAATAACAATATTCTGTATAACATGTAAACATACAGTTGCCATTTTTAGGGCATATTACACCTAGAAATCTATTTTCAATTTGTTTGGCTATTCTCAATAAGCATTTAATAGTGCTTCTCAAAAGACGGTAACTTTTGTTGGCAGCTACACTTTTTCTTTGGCAGAAACAAAGATCAAAAGACTTCCACCTTTATATAAATTTCTTTAACAGTATACATTTATATAAGTCATCAGAAAGAACATTCCAGATCATTTTTCATAGCAGCATTAGATATTTCACTCCAAAGTAAAAATAATTCCCAGTCTGGGCTCTCAACCACTTTATTCACAGCACATCTGGACAGGCTCAATTTGAACCTACAGTGAAATCATGATAGTTTACATGCTTCTGCTTTCCCAGTCTAACTTTCTGGTCCCATTAGGCTGATTTTAAGCAAATACTGGATATAAGCTTTTCAAGTTAAAAGAGTTCAATACGCTTTTTGATTAGGAGGCCTATCTATACAGTTCCTAACAGAGTCAGTGGAATAACAACGATGATGAGCAACCCAATTTTTAAAAATGAAAACTGAATTTAGGGGCTTCCCTGGTGGTCCAGTGGTTACGATTCCATGCTCCCACTGCAGGGGGTTCAGGTTTGATCCCTGGTGGGGGAACTAAGATCCCGCATGCTGCCACATGGTGCGGCAAAACAAACAAACAAAACCCCGGAATTTATTATGCTTAATTATTTTCAATTGTGAGCAGAAGGTTCTCAGATTGTCCACCCTTTGGAAATTGTTTTAACTCACAAAGAAACTCTATAGTGGAGAGACTCCTTTAGATTTCAGAGACTCTGTTCCAGACAATTTTTAATACAGTTCATTGGAGGGCTAGTGAAAGAGAGATGTGAAATGATCCTACCAAGAAAATTAAGTGTGTCATACGTGAAACAGCCCCTGAAAACACATGCGTAATACTGGATCAAACAGTCACCCTTACCAGAAAAAAGGGTTGTTAAATGAAAAGTGTGGGTATGAAGGTATCTATACAGATCTTCCTCCACTTACAATGGCGTTACACCCCAATAAACCCATTATTAAGTTGAAAATATCGTAAGTTGAAAATATCTTAAGTCAAAAATACATTTAATACACTTAACCTACAGAACATCATAGCTTAGCCTAGCCTAGCCTACCTTAAGTATGCTCAGAACTTTTACATTAGTCTACAGTTGGGCAAAATCATCTAACATAAAGCCTATTTTATAATAAAGTCTTCAATATCTCATTTAATTTATTGACTATTGTGCTGAAAGTGAAAAACGAATGGCTGTATGGGTACAGGAAGGTTACAAGTGTATTAGTTATTTACCCTCATGATCACGTGGCTGATGGAGAGCTGTGGCTTGCTGCCTAGCATCAGGAGACAATATCGTACCACACATCACTAGCCCAAGAAAAGATCAAAATTCAAAGACCGGTTTCTACCGAATGTGTATCACTTTCGCACCATTGTAAAGTCAAAAAATCGTATGTTGAACTATTGTAAGTTGGGGACTGTTTGTGTGTGTGTAAATGTTTTTGTATATAAATGCTAGGACTAACTCCCAATAATCCAAAATTATGAATAAGTACAAACACTTTGGAAAACAGTTTGGTAATATCTACTAGAGTTAAATATATAGAGCTAAATAAATATAATCCATGATCCAACATTCTTAGTTACATAACCAACAGATATGTATGTATATATGTCCATCAACTCAAATGTCTATCAACACTGGAACAAATTAAAAATATTAAAGTATATCCATATAATAAACACCATGCAGCAGTGAAAAGAAAGGAACTGCTACACTCAATACGTAAGTAAATCTCCAACATATGCTGACTAAAAAGAAGCCATACCCAAAGGAGCACATACTTTTTTTTTTCCATCTTTTTTTTTCATCTTTATTTTTCATCTTCATCATTTATTGGAGTACAATTGCCTTACAATGGTGTGCTAGTTTCTGCTTTACAACAAAGTGAATCAGCTATACATATACACATGTTCCCATATCTCTTCCCTCTTGCATCTCCCTCCCTCCCACCCTCCCCATCCCACCCCTCCAGGCGGTCACAAAGCACCGAGCTGATCTCCCTGTGCCATGAGGAGCACATACTTTTTGATTCCAGTTTTAGAAATTACAAAAACAGGCAAAATAAATCTATGGTATTAGAAGTCAGGATAGTGAGGAGGATGTAATGATGGAGAGGCATGAGAGGGTCTTCTAGGGTGTTGGTAATATTTAATTTTTTGATCCAGGAGGTAGTTACATGAAAATTACAAGATGCACACTTGTGTGTCAGATTCTTTTATACATGGATACATACTTAGAAGGTTAATTAAGAACTGGGATGAAGATCAAGGGAAGGGGGTCAAACAGATCCATTAGGTTTACCTCTGGTCTAATGAAAAGAACTTCTATGGCTAATTAAACAGAGCAGAAAGCCAGATAAGAAACTGTAGACAAAATTCTATAATTAGTTGAGGCATAAGCTCCAAATTTCTAGAGGCAGTCCTGGTTTATGCTTAGAGTCCGCTGTAATTATATCTAAACCTGTTCCAGTTTGAAGACCAAATTACATACTTACCCTACTTCTTCATTCTAAAAGAACTTCTTGGTATGTAATTAGAAATGGGAAGCTTGTATTATGCCTCTTTTGTATTTCTCACTGGTCTAGGGGTCTTTAATATAATTGCTCTTCCCCTCTGCTTCTAGCAATGTTATAAGCAAATACTAACTTTTACACTTGTCAGATTTCTTAAACAAGTCACAGTAAGAGCTAGTATTGCTGAGGGAAAAAAATACTGCTCAACTATATCTGAAACCAAACTGAATTTATTGCTTTCCAGGCAAGGAAGAACTGTTTTTCCAGAACAAATCAAAGAGCTAATCTTATACAGGTTTTTTGGGGAATTACAAAATTCAAGGATGGGTTGACTTTAAAAACAAAAGTAACAGAGTGGAGGAAGTATGGCCCTTAGGGATTAACATTCAGAAGTAAGTATACTAAAACACGGCTGTTAATGACTGAATTGAGCTGGTTAAACAGGCTCCATGTTACTTGCTAAGAGCTTCAATCTAGAGCCAAACAAGAGGCTGTTTTTCGCTTTCTTTCTTTTTTAAAAAATATTTATTTATTTATTTATTTTTGGCCGGGTTGGGTCCTCGTTGCTGCGTGTGGGCTTTCTCTAGTTGTGGTGAGTGGGGCTACTCTTCATTGCAGTGTGTGGGCTTCTCATTGCGGTGGCTTCTCTTGTTGTGGAGCACAGGCTCTAGGCGTGCGGGCATCAGTAGTTGTGGCACGCGGGCTCAGTAGCTGTGGTACACAGGCTTAGCTGCTCTGCAGCATGTAGGATCTTCCCAGACTAGGGATTGAACCCGTGTCCCCTGCATTGGTAGGCAGATTCTTTTTTTTTTTTTGCGGTACACGGGCCTCTCACTGTTGTGGCCTCTCCCATTGCGGAGCACAGGCTCCAGACGCGCAGGCTCAGCGGCCATGGCTCACGGGCCTAGCCGCTCCGCAGCATGTGCGATCTTCCCGGACTGGGGCATGAACCTGTGTCCCCTGCATCGGCAGGCGGACTCTCAACCACTGCACCAACAGGGAAGCCCCAGGCAGATTCTTAACCACTGCGCCACCAGGGAAGTCCCCTCACTTTCTTTCTTGAACTTAGAGAATATAACTTCTTATTCTCACCATAAGAAAAACATTTGAAAAACTGGACATTTAAATTAAAAACACCTGTTCACTTGACTACACTCTTCAGAGAGCATAAAGGAAAAAAGAAAAGATGTACACTTATTATCTGTATACTTTTCTATATTATGTTATAAGCCAATAAAAGTTTAATAAAGGAAAAATCATAAGCAGGATACTGACAACATAAATAATCAGCTATCACAACATAACACTTAAGAGAAGAAAGTGTTTCCTTGTGCAAATGGCCCAAAAAAGCCACTTGCTAGTGCTGATGTTAGAAGTCAAGATGCCTAAGAAAGTGATGTTCTCAACTAGAAAAAATAAACTTTAAATTATAATTATAGTGCAAATGTTAAAATTTGGTTATGGTTCTTTCCAAAGCAAACAAATGAGTTGATCATATATATTTACAATGAAATAGAACTGATTGTGTGAAGCTGTTTTAGTGATTGTTCCTGACATTATGAAACCAGTTCCTCAAGAAAGAAAAAACGTCAGGAAAGCTGAAAACTTGCTTAATCTGTGTTTTGTAGCTAGATATGGCAAATATGGTGATAGTGTACATCACTTAAGTGGCATCTAGTTTGTCTGAAAACCAGATGAGAATCATGATTTTATTGCTTGTATTTTAAATGTCTGTCTCCCTTACTAGACTGATCATGTTAGCCCCTCCCAGGGTACAGCATAGTACCAGCATGAAGCATGCACTGATTAATGGAGTGATTGATAAACTGTACTAATAATAAACAGTAAATACTAAAATAGATCACTTTAACACTTTAGTAATAAATCTATGTTCAAGCACAAGATGACTCTATTCTCAATAGTCAGTTGCTTTTGCCAACTGTTACTTTAACTATTGCCGGACTTACCCATGGACTTTGATTAAAATACTCCTTTCAAACTCACTTTGAATTATATCTTTGCATTACAACCTCCTGGAGCTGGATCACTCTAGAAAAGCATCTCAAACAGTGCTCTGCAGATTCTTGTCGGACTCTTTTCGGGCGGTCTATGGAGTCAAAACTATTTTCACAATAATTTTAGGAAATTAATTTGCCTTTTTCACTTGGTGGCATTTGCACTGATGGTGTGAAAGCAATGGTGGGTAAAACTGCTGGTGTCTTAGTTAGAATGAAGGCAGTGTCATCATCATCAACAGTACTAGTCATCATTGTATTCTTCACTTCCATGCACTTAAGGGGGGGGCGGGGAGCTGGGGGTGAGCCAGTTTTACTTAAGAATGTTCTTGAAAAACTAGTAAAAATTATTAGTTTTACTATATCTTGACTCTTGAGTACACATTTTTTAATAGTCTATATGAAAAATGAGAAGTACACTTCCGTTGCATATCAAAAAAAGTGCACTTCTGCTGCATACCAAAGTACTGTGGTGGCCTAAGGAAATGCACTTATGAGACTGAGCTGCAAGCTGAACTAGCTGTTTTTTCCACAGATCACCATCTGACATGAAAGAATCCCACCTCTTCCTGGCACACAGCTCTTAAAACTGTTGTAATTTCCTAAGTGATCAGAGCATAGGGGCATCTTCTGTTACAATATTTGGTTTCCTGTAATAGCTTCAGAGCATAAAGGTGAAGTGTGTTCTTTGTTATTCATAACAAACCGCTTTCAACCACAGTAGAGTTAACGGAGTGATTTTTGCAGAATCCCTCGATGGGGGCTGATTGCCAGGGGACTCAACCCTGTAGATTAGAGGGTTGGAAATTTCAGCCTCACCCCCCAACCTCTAGGGAGGAGAGAGGAGCTGAGGTTGAATTAATTACCAATGGCCAGTGATGGAGTCAATCATGTCTAAGTAATAAAGCCTCCATAAAAACCCATAAGGAGGAGGTTCAGAGAGCTTCTGGTTGGTGAACACATGGAGGTGCTGGGAGGGTGTGCAACCAGAGAGGGCATGGAAGCTCTGCATCCCCTCCCCAATATCTTGCCCTATGGATCTCCTCCTCTGGCTGTTCCTGAGTTACAGTCCTTTATAATATACTGGTAATATAGTAAGTACACTGTTTTCCCAAGTTCTGTGAGCTGTTTTAGCAAATGACCCAACCTGAAGAAGGGTTAATGGAAACCTCCCATTTATAGGTGGGGTTACAAACACAGGTGACAACCTGGACTTGCGAATAGCATCTGAAGTGGGGTCAGATACTATCTCAGATAAATAGTGTCAGAACTGAATTGAATTGTAGAACACCTAGGTGGAGTCTGCAGAGGGTCAGAGAACTGCCTAGTGTGGAGGAAGCCTCCACACATTTGGTGACCGGAGGACAGAAGTATAGGGTGTTGCAGTAGAAAAAAGGAGGAACACAGGGATGGTCCTCCTTGACATAAATAACGACTGTTAGAAACTATGGCTCTTCAGGCTTGGGGGTATGTGGTAGACATCTCAAATTAAACAAAATGACTTGCCACTTCAAGAAAAACAACTGACAGTATTTGTGGCCAATTATAAAATCTGAGCTTTAAAATGAAATTACAATCTTGGAAAACCTATGTCAGTTACCATGAGCTTGACAGGTTTCCCATACTAAAAGCCTTTTCTGATGAGATTAGTGGGGATCTTAATGAATGTGAATTTTTGATATTGTATACCAACATCTGTAAGACCTGCATAACTCTGAACTAATATTTTCCAAATGACTAATGCGTAGTGTTACAAAATTGTGCATAGGTTAAAGATCCATTCAAAGTGCAAGACGAACCAATGTATTTTCATGAAACAGAATATGAAAAGTTCACTGATATATATTAGATTCCACACTGCATCTAACACTTAAGAAACTGCCACTGTCAATTTTTGGTGGCGTATCAGAGAAGAATAGCCACAATTAAAAAGCTATTAAAATATTCCTCTTTTTTTCCAACCACGTATCTGTGTGAGGCCAAATTTTTTTTCATATATTTCAATCAAAACTACATATGGCAATAAACTGAGTGCAATTATTTTGTTTGTTTTGGGAAAAAATAGTTGACATAAAAATACGTTATTTATATTAACATGTATGAATTTATTAATTTTTATTTTAAAATAAAACATTTAAAATAAAATTTTAAAACAAGTATTTTTGAAATACCTGTTTTTATGTAGAGATAACTAATAAAAAATAATAATAAATAAAATACCTGTTTTAATTTCTAATAAATTTCTAGTAAATATTGGTAAATTTAACCCATGTAAAACAAGAGCTCTTTGAAGTCCTCAATCATTTTTAAGACTGAAAGGGATCCCAAGACCACAAAAAGCTTGAGAACTCTTACCTGGAACCATAGGTCAGCGTGGTATCAAAAGTTTTCTCAGTGTCTTTGAAGAGAAAAAGGATCTGCATAGTCTCAAAGTACCTCCCCAAGATATTTATTAACTACAGAGGGAAAGACAGCAACTTTACAGTGGAGAAATCCAGTAGAAGCTACCCTAACCAAGTGATCAAGGCCAACATCACCAGTAATACAACATACTGACATCATGAACTCCTTGATATAGGTACTAAGGATACATATCTTCTAGGGTATTTTTCCCAAAAATGTATAATCTCACTCAAATACTAAGAAAACATCAGATAAATGCAAATTGGGAACATTAAATAAATATAACTGGATCTTCATAGGTGTCAAGGTCATGAAGGATAAGGAAAGACTGAGAAACAATTACAGACAGGAGACTAAGTAGTAATAACAACAACTAAATGCAACATTTTAGGACAGGATCCCAAAACAGAAAAAGAATGTCAGTGGAAAAACTGTTAAAATTTGAATAAGGATTATAGTTAACAGTATTGTATCTATATAATTTCCTGGTTTTGATACTATGTTATGAAAGATGGTAACATTACAAAAAGTTAGGTGGGGGATATATATAGAAACCCAGTACTACTTTTGCAACTTTTCTGTAATTTAAAATTAGTCCAAAGTAAGCATTTAAAACATGTTCTTGGACTTCCCTGGTGGCCCAGTGATTAAGAATCCACCTGCCAATGCAGGGGACATGGGTTCCATCCCTGGTCCGGGAAGATCCCACATGCTGCGGAGCAACTAAGCCCGTGCGCCACAACTACTGAGCCTGCACTCTAGAGCCCGCAAGCCACAAGTACTGAGCCCGAATGCCACAACTACTGAAGCCCACGCACCTAGAGCCGTGCTCCGCAACAAGAGAAGCCACCACAATGAGAAGCCCACGCAACACAACAAAGAGTAGTCTCCACTCGCTGCAACTAGAGAAAGCCCGTGCATAGCAACAAAGACCCAACGCAGCCAAAAATAAATAAATAAAATAAATAAATTTATTAAAAAATTTTGTCTGAAGGACAAAAAATGGTATAAACTCTCCAAATGCACTATTTTCTCACAAATAGAATTATTCCATTGGAATTCAGAATGTTCCTAATAGAGTTATAATTTTATCATTTGACCTGTTGAGTTCTTAAAAGCAAAAACATCAACCTAGTGAAAACACAGACACTCAACTAAAACTTTTTTTTTTTTTTTTTTTTTTGGATGTGGCATTGGCACAGAGATCGCCAAACAATGGTCAACCCTCAAATCTTAGGATATTTACTGGTGCCATAATTCAGGAAAGCTTCCATTAAATTAGTCAGTTCTGTAAGTAAATACCTGTCCTTCCTAAAGAGGTAGTTGTGAAACTTTGGGGACACACACTCTCTACATACAAGTGTCAGAGTTACATGCTAAACATTAACATGCTATCACAATGATATGAAAGGTATATTTAAAATCACAGAACATTATAGTGTGGGTACTGTAAGAAATTACCCCTGAGTGTGAGAATAACAAAAGAACCATTAGAGCAAGAAAGAGAAGCGTGGGTGATTAAAGTCATCACAGTAGAAGAGAAGCTGAGATATGACAACAGTCTCAGTACAGCAGGTCCTAAAGATCCAAGCACAGACAAGCAGAGGTCTCCACAGATAGCTAAAATCTCAAATACAAAAAGGTTCCTTTTCCGTGAAAATGTGCACCAAAATTCATGACAACTTCAACAACATGCGTTTTGCTTGTTTTGAATTTTTTACTGAAGTATATATACTGATATACAGTATTACAGATAGAAAAGTACACTTCTCACAAGTATATAGGCTTGATGAATTTTCATAAACCAAACACACCCATGTAACCAACACCCAGATCAAGAAACAGAACATTATCAGCATCTCTGAAGAACCCTCAAGCTCCCATCACTAGCCATGATCAAAGATTTCCAAAAATTTCATGGCAGCCTAATTTTTAAGGGTTAAGGAACATACTATGATACAAGTCTGCCCCTAGATATTTTTCTTTATTCTATCCCTTATCTTAACCACTTTTAATATTTCCTTTTCTTTCACTGTAGATTAATATATCAGTACCTTGATTTCCTTAAGACACAAACACCAATATTTATCAACAGATTGAATATCATCAACATAAATACTAAAAATGTATTGTTTTATGAAAAAAGGTATTTATAATTGTCACTTATTTATAACAGGACTAGAAAGTGAGTCAAAGCTATTGTTTGTTTATCTCAAGGATGTTACTTCATCTCTTTAAATCTCAATTTCTTCATCTATAAATACAAACCAAAATAACTTGATAGAGGGAACATCCTCCCCAGCTTCCTGCCTTAAATCATTTGGGTGTGATTTATAATATTATTTTCACAGTTCACTAAACAGATATTTATAAGCTCTACCAAAATTAACTCAGTAAAATACACCCAGATTATTAAGAACCTAACAACTGCATTCTTTATTAACTAGAATTATTTGGTACTCAGTTTGAAAGAGAATGAAGAAAATGGTGAGATAAGGCAACATCAAGGATTTAACTATTCTATTTTTTTGTGTGTGTGGAATTCTCTATTTACATGTACCAGTTAAAGAAGATAGTCAGTTGCTTGACCATATAGTCTTTCCACTAGGCTTAATAACCCTTTTGATCATAAATTTTACATTAAAGGAGTCTGTACTCTTACTTGAGAAATGAAAGATGCAGACTTTTGAAAGATGACACTGTACACAGAACCTAGTTGACAGACTTGAGGAAACTTAGGACACCTAAAGAATCAGGGACTCTTTAAGACTTAAACATTGAGGGCCCCAGAAGACACAGGATTTAAAATTTTTGTGTGTCAAAACCAAGCAGTTAAGATTATTTTATGCATTTTAACTTGATTTCAATTCATACTTACTTCTCTGACTTCCACAAGATGGTCTGGAGGTAAGTTAGTTCTTTTGTTCACTGATTGTAGTTTGGAATGTCCAACATTAAAAAAGGAAATGGCATTTTGACTGGGTCTCCTCTGGGATATAGGAGAATTACCACTAGATGCAAGTGAGAAGCTCCGTGATTTCAGAGGAGGATTATTCTATTAGACAAACAAAGAAAATCATTCCTTTTTTAAACTTCAGGTTAACCCTCAACCTATACTAAACTAGAGTCTTTTACACACAGACAGTTTTAAAAATAAATTAACCTCAAAATTCACTACAAGAATAGCTCTGAAGATGATAAAATTTAAATCCTTCAAAGTTTAAGTATTTCACACATCCCATAGTAAACTGGTAACACAGTTAGAAAATTAATTCCAGGTCTGTGCTGTCAAGAACGTTTTTTATCCATGTTAGAATGTATTAGAATAACAAGAAATTTCTAATTTCAGATCTTTAAACATCACGATTGAAGCAAAAAATATACTCAGCAATACTCAATATAATGTTCTAATGTAACATTCAAGTATCTTTGAAACAAACTAGCACTTTCTGGTCACTGCCAATGCTTAGAATCTTGTAGCACAAATAAAGCTTTTATGCTGGATTTCAGACGATAGGCCTAAATCACAACTTTAAAAAATTTAGCTATGGGGAAAAACCACTAGGAAGAAAAAGAAAAGTAGGTATGGAATCCTTTAACTATGCTTCCCTATATTATCTTTTAGACATTTCTAACCTCAGATTTCAAGTACTGAGACCCTCCTTTTCATCTTAAAAAATAAAACACCCCAAAGGAGATGCACAAATGGTCTATAAGCACATGAAAAGATGCTCAACATTATTAGTCATTGGAGAAATGAAATCAAAACCACAATAAAATTCTACTTCACACTCATTAGGATGGCCATAATAATTGTAAAAAAAGGACTGTAACAAGTATTGGTAAGGATGTGGAGAAACTGGAACCCTCATGTATTGCTGGTGAGAACATGAAATAGCTTGACCGCTTTGAAAACCAGTTTGGCAGTTCCTCAAATAGTTAAACAGAGAACTACCATATAACCCAGTAATTCTACTCCTAGGCATAACCTAGAGAACTGAAATCATGTGTTTACACAAAAACTTGAACACAAATGTTCACAGAAGTATTATTCATAACAGCCACAAAATGTAAGCAATCCAGGGAACTCCCTGGCGGTCCAGTGGTTAGGACTTGGCGCTTTCACTGCCATGGGCCCGGGTTCAATCCCTGGTTGGGGAACTAAGATCCCGCAAGCCACTCAGCATGGCCAAAAAAAAATAAAACAGGGCTTCCCTGGTGGCGCAGTGGTTGAGAGTCCGCCTGCCGATGCAGGGGACACAGGTTTGTGCCCCAGTCCGGGAAGATCCCACATGACACGGAGCGGCTGGGCCCGTGAGCCATGGCCGCTGAGCCTGCACGTCTGGAGCCTGTGCTCTGCAACAGGAGAGGCCACAACAGTGAGAGGCCCACGTACCGCAAAAAAAATAAAATAAAATAAAATAAAACAATCCAAATGTCCATCAACTGATGCATAAACAAAATGTGGTACATCCATACAACAGAGTATTATTTGGCCTTAAAAAGGAATAAAGTATGATACATGCAATGACATGGATGAACCTTGAAAACATTGTGCTTATTGTAAGAAGCCAGACCAAAAAAGCACATATTGTATGATTCCACTTACATGAAATGTCCAGAATAAACAAATCCACTGAAACAGAAATTATATTAGTGTTTGTCAGGGGACTGGGAAGAGGGGACTAGGGAGTGACTGTTGACGGATATGGGTTTTCTGGAAGGTGATGAAAACGTTCAGGAATCAGACAGTTGCAACAGTTGTACAATCTTATGAATATACTAAAAACCATGAAATTGTACACTTTAAAAGGATAAATTTTATGGTATGTGAATACTATCTCAATTTTAAAATGTAAAAAAATAAGTTAAAAATCTTTTCCCATTTTTGTGCATTAATATCATATATGAATCCACATACCTTGCCAATAGCTTCAGTGTGGTGTTGTGTACATATCTGAAGTCTGCTAACCCAATGCTGTCGCTCTTTAGCATCTGTGGCTGATAAAAAGTATCTACAAGTTATTCACTTTTATATTTATTTTTAGAATACAGTTAATTGTCTATAGCATGAAGAACAGATCACTGAAAATCAGGGATTGGTCTTACTCTCCCTAGAGCAAATGTCCCTGACCAGAGGGAGGTAGGAAAGAGGCCAAAGCATCAACCTTGTTAGGTAACACCATAGCTGGATGTGGATACATTAGAGGATAAATTACATGCAGCTAGGTGGGCATATGACATGTCTTAACTTTCTCATAAAAATATGCTCTTCCTTAAAGAAATAACCTTTATTAAGCATTTAATGTATCCTCAGTATATTCCTTCAGATCTCTAGAAGCATGCTCAATTAGGGTTATCATTATACTTTATATGTATTAATTAAATAAAAACAGAAACTTTATATATACAAATTAAATGTATCTAAACAGAAGTGATACTTTATTTTAATGAATATGAGCATTTTAATAAATCTCAATTATGTACATTAGTCACTAAAAACCACAGAGCATACCAACCAAATCAAGAAAGGGGGTAAAATACAAATCCATGGAAGACATAAAAAAAAATTTAAAGAAGTCTATATTTTTAGAGTTTTCAGTAATCAGGATTTCCTCTACACAAATTTCTTAGAGGGCCCAATTTTAAACAGACTTGTTCACTGTGCCACTTAAAAAAAGTCATAAATTAAAACAGATTTCATAAATCCTTAAAGCAATTCCAAGGTTTAAAATATTGTATCTATATCATCAATGACAGCAGTTTCTACTTCCAAAACCTAAATGAAAGCAGGGAAGTATACCAACTTCTCAAGGAAGAAGAAAATCACACTATTAATTCTCATATTTCAGTCATACCTCTGAGTTTATACTGTTCCCCACTGGCAGCATTTACAGTGAAGGTGTGAGAGTCCTCATCACTGGGTGATATTACAGCTCCTGCAAGCTGCAAAGTACCTCTGGGTTTTTGATTTCTAGACTGTTCATTCACAAAGTACTCCAATAGCCCAGCTTCATTGTTTAAAACAAAAAACCTGTAATGATTTTTAAAAAGGTCACAATTTTAAAATATTTCCCCTAGTCAAACTAAAGCAAACCAAATTTTAATCACACATTTTTGAGTTTTTGCTATAAATAAAATTCAAAAGCATCTGAAGAAGTACTTGGAAATACTAGATTGAATTTCCTAGCAGTAAATGTTATTGAAAAATTGAATGAGTTTAATAAAAGATATAAAACCTTCAGCTGTGAAAGAGGCATTTAATAGGGAAGAGGCATACTAGACAATGCAAAAAGGAAACAGAGATACAGTATCCTTTCAGAGGAAGATTTCTCTCCAGAATTCATTAACAGGGAGGGTAAGTTGCCCAAGACAAATGGTAGTGCAAATTTTTACTTAAAATTCACTGGAAACAAATCAAAGCCATGAGCTCTGAAGTTAACAAATGCTAGGTAAGAAATGAATCTGATTTAAGATTTAATCAGTGAAATAAACAATAAGAATAATGCCAAGGTATTAAGATTTTGTGAACATAACATTAAATAGGTCACAACTAAAGATTACTTATCCTCTTTAAAAATGAAAAAGCTGCAACTGGAGATGCAGAAACAAGGAACTTGAAACTAAATGATGAAATACTGATATACTTTGGAAAAGAATTTGATGTTCTGATTTGGTTTTAGATTAACTACTTTAGGAAATATGTTAATTCGGATTCCAATTTAAGTAGTGCAATAGTTCTTTTCTTTAGGGAAAAAAACCTAAAAAGTTTCTATTTCAAAAAGTTAATGTTTGGGTTTAGAGCAATTTGGCATTCGACATGTTAGTGTGTTCTGTAATAGAACCAGGTAGACAATTTAATCCAGTTCAAGTTCCTAGAAGATATTGTCTTAAGCAACATGGCAACCATATCAACCATACCAAACTGGAAGAGAATGGGATCAGCCTTTTATTCAGGGAAAGAAAAAGAAACAATGAGAAGAAAATACAAGTCGAAAGCGGATGCCTGAAAAGGGAGATGGGAAAGCAAGACTATTTCTCATTCGTCTTTTAGCATGCTTGTGATTTTAAAAATTATGTTCACATATTCTGATGATATTTGATAAATTAATTTTAATATTTTTGAGAGCTTTAAACCTCCATTTCTTTAATTACTAGAGGAGTGAAACATTTTTCAATGTGTTTATTGACCATCTGTAGTTCTACTTAGTGAACTGCCCCTCACATTTCTGCCTATTTTTAAAAGGGTTGTTTAACATTATTTTCCCTAAGAGTTGAAGAGATTATTTTAATTAACACAAAAATAGCCACTGAAATCATCTTAAATTCCTAAAACATATGAAGTGTCCTTAGTAATCTGCCATGGTCTGAATGTGTCCCTGCCAAAATTCACATGTGGAAATCCTAACTGCTAAGGTAATGATATTAAGAGATGGGGCCTTTGAGAAGAGATCAGGTCATAAGGGCGTAACACCCTCATGAATGGGATCAGTGCCTTTATAAAAGAGACCCAAGGGACTTCCCTGGTGGTCCAGCAGTTAGGACTCCGGTGCTTTCACTGCCATGGGCAGGGGTTCAGTCACTGGTTGGGGAACTAAGATCCCCACAAGCCACGCAGTGAGGCCAGAAAACAAGAAAAAGAGAGAGACCCAAGAGAGCTCCCTTGGCCCTTTACAGCCATGTGAGAATACAATGTGAAGTCTGCGATCCAAAAGAGGATCCTTTCCTGACCATGCTGGCACCATAATCATGGACTTCCAACCTCTGGAACTGTGAGAAATAAATTTCTGTTGTTTATAAGCTATCCAGTCGGTGACATTTTGTTATAGCAGCCTGAACAGACTAAGTCATGAATCTACTACAAAAAATTCAGCAAGCAAATGGAAGGGGTCTGTTAGCAAGAAAGCAGTCTCTTGAATATACTAAAAATCATTGAGTTGTACACTTCAAATGGGCACTACATCTCAATAAAGCTGTGAACAAAGGAACAAATGAACAAACAAACAAACAAGCAATAAGGAAAGGAACAAAGGAAGGAAACGAGAAAAGAAAGAAATCTCTTCTGACTGCTCTAAGCAATAAGCACAATTCATTTCAAACAGTCAAAGGAAAAAGACTGGTCTCTTCTCTTACAAGCAGTCACTTCAAAGAAAATTTAGAGAATAACATGTTTGGAAATCTCAAGTTTGCTGTGAACACATATTTCTTATCCCAAAAGCATTACCGTAAATTTACAACATGGGAGGTACTCACCTAGATATACAAAAGGAGAGATTGGTAAAATGATAGAAATGAGCCAATAACTGAATACCTTTCTAACACCAAGATGATGTTATGGACCCACTGGCAATAACAGAGCCCTTTGGGCTGTCTTTCATCATACATGAATTAATTCAAATGTTCTTCCTTCACCACTTCTCTGGAGATATTTTACAAGATGTATAGATTGGGGACAGAGAGACAATCCACATAGTGAGGAAACTTAATAAAGCTATTTTGCCCAGAAGGGTACGAGACTCTTGATTATAGTATTTTTATCAAGTTGGCCTAACCAAAAAGCTAAAGAAATGCAGAAACAAAGACTTAAGATTCAGCATCTATCTTTACATGCAGAAAAGTCACCTACGTTGTTAAAAGGAAAATTAAATAATTGTTTATTTTTTGCAACTTCAAAACAACAGACTGTCAGTTTGAGAAAATGACTAATCTTCAGAATAGCCCACAACTTAAGGTGAAGTATCATCAAACGGAACTTTAATCTAAAAAATATTCTGACTTGGAAGTATGTCTTATGATGGCAAAAATCAACTTTAGTGAAGATTCTGGATGGAAGGGCACCCATGTGCTTTGCTCTGACCATCCTAGACTTCAGTGCTGAGCATGTATAGAACTCCTAAGCCAACTGGGAAGTGATCTCATCTTCAGGAATTAGAGTTGAAAGTGAAAGGAAGTGGGTTCAAGAGAGGGTCTTGCTCATTCCTAGGGCACTACATTCCAAAGCAAGCAGTTATTTATAGAGTACGCCCATGCTGGATTTCTCCAAGCTGCTCTAAGTTGCCCTTAGTCAAACAGAAATGGATTGCAGGGAAACTGCCTTGAATATCTGGCACAGGTGCAGTGCTTTTGTTACTTAAGCTTTATCTGCAGCACAGGTACAAAGTGGCTAGGCCTGCCAAAGGAACTGAGCTCTAAGCCTAAGGCCCTTTAACATGGTCTTAAACTTTCTGTTCCTCTTTTATCATTCAATCTGCACATTCCAGCCTGAGAACCCAGTATATCTCTGCTGTGCCACAAGCCTCCAGCCAGGTTGGCAGAAAATGGAAGTTTTTTCTAAAGTGGTCTTGCAGCAATCAAGCTGACAAGCTGAGACCTCTCTGATGGGGCAAGTTGGTAAAAGATTCTGTGTTCTCAGTGGCAAACAGGGATGGGTTGTCTTCATCCCCACTTCCTGCTGCTGCTAAAACTGGCCTTTTAGACAGCTGGAGGGATCACATGGGCAGAGGCAGTGCCCCTCCCTAAACTGGAACTTTGGCTTGGATCTCTTAGCTAACTCCTCAGGCAACCAGTGGCCAATGGATCTTTTTGGAAGGCTCCCTCATGTAATGACACAAACATCTGCCCCTTCTCCCCATGGTCTCAAGTTGCCACTGACCTGAAATGCCATCATTAACATATATTAAATCTTATAAGCTTGGGTATATTTTGGAGCTTTCTTACTCTGTTCCACTTCTGAGACTTTCTCAATGATATAATATGAATGAAAGTTGTTGAATGTCATGGGGGAGAAAAGTTAACCTATTTCCCTTTTTAAAAAGAGAACAAAGAATAGTGCTAAAAGCAGAGTGACATAAATTTTTTAAAATATATATTTTATATGTCATTTAAATGTATAAGCTTTTAAAAAATTACATAAAAACTGAGGTGGGAAAATGCAAAATGAAAAGGCTCCCTTGACTTTGCTCTTTTTTAAAAAAAAAAAAAAAAACTGAGAACCTTAGGGAACTACCCTTTTCACTTCAACAGGAATGACTCCCTTCTATGTGTTCACATCCAGCTTTGACCTCTCATATGACCTCCAGCTTCTTGCATATCACTCCTATTTGAAAGCCCTACTGTTACTTCAAACTAAACATGGCCCAAACTGCCTTCTCTTTTAATAAATCACATGTTCATCACAGCGCTTCAACTGTTTTTTTGAAAGTCTGAAAACCATTCTTTCATATACTATGTCCCATTTTCTAGTTGTTTAAGGTAAAATGCAAATTCAGCTCCAGTTATTCCATCATGCTTTTGACCTAGCCAAAAGCAGAGGTCTCCAAATGACATGTGAATAAGAAGCAGCATGTTATAATGCCAAGAACATAGACTTCAGAGTCAGAACTATTTGGGTTCAAATTCTAGCTTTAACATTTGTAAATTTAAAATCCACAATGAGATACCACTTAACACCCATTAGGATGGCTATTATTAAAAAAACAAAACAAAACAAAAAAACCCACAGAAAACAGAAAGTAACAAGTGTTGGGAAGATGTACAGAAATTGCAAGTCCTGTGCATTGCTGGTGGGAATGTAAAATGGTGCAGCTGCTATGGAAAACAATATGGAGATTCGCCAAAAAGTTAAACACAGAATTACCATGTGATCCAGCAATTCTATTTCTGGGTATATACACAAAAGAATGAGAGCAGGAACTCCAACAGATATTTTGTACACCAATGCTCACAGCAACATTATTCACGATTAGCCAAAAGGTAGAAGTAACCCAAATGTCCACTGACAGATAACTGGATAAACAAAATGTGGTATATACATACAAGGGACTACAATTCAGCCCTAAAAAGCTAGGAATCCTGACACACGCTACATAGGTGAAACTTGAGGACATTATACTAAGTGAAATAAGCCCATCACAAAAGGACAAATATTGTATGATTCCACTTTCATAAGGTACCTGGAGTAGTCAAATTCATAGAGAGAGAAAGTAGAATAATGGTTGCCAAGGACTCAGGGCAGGGGGAAATGTGGAATTATTGTTTAATGGATACAGAGTTTTAGTCTGAGAAGATGCAAAAAGTTCTGAGACGAATGAAAGTGATAGCTGCATAACAATGTGCATGTATTTAATGCCACTGAACTGTATACTAAAAAATGTTTAAAATGGTAAATTTTATGTTATGTTTATTTTACCACAATAAAAAAAAAGGTTTAATACCCTGCCCTACAACTACCAATTCCACACAGTATTTAAGATAGCTGGCTTTGCTACTTATTGAGTGCTTGTCTGACCTTCGGCTGGTTATTTAAACTCTCCAAGGTCCCAGAGGACTTTTGAGAATCCTGAACAGGCACCTAATACAAATCTCTTTGCCGTCTCCAAACCACCCTAAAAGCCTCACCACTGCAAGTATGCATAAGGCAAGTGGACAAATGATCCTAACTTCTGAGGCATTTGGAGGCTGCAATTTGGACAGATGTTAACTCCTCCTACCCCTTAAAAAGGAGAAGAAAGTCATTAGACTTTTAGAAAAAACATGGTAAATCTTTCTCTAACATGTTTCCCAGCCATATTTGTACTGAAGTAATATCAGAATATAAAATTATCAGCCCCATTTCTGGTCTCTTGGGAGAGAGATGTGACAGAATAATCACACTTACCTGTACTGCCACCCAGTGACAAGGTTGGTGTACTTCATTAAATAGCCATACACACTTTCCATGTGATCACTGTTTCAAAAAGATCAGAAAGGGCCAAAGTCAGTGAAAATTAGAAGAAATTCCAGGAAGTTAACTGTACAGTTTAAAAAATCGCTGTAGGGACTTGCCTGGTGGCACAGTGGTTAAGAATCTGCCAGACAATGCAGGGGACATGGGTTTGAGCCCTGGTCCGGGAAGATCCCACATGCCATGGAGCAACTAAGCACGTGCGCCACAACTACTGAGCCTACGCTCTAGAGTCCGTGAGCCACAGCTACTGGGCCTCAGTGCCACAACTACTGAAGCCCACGTGCTTAGAGCCCATGCTCTGCAACAAGAGAAGCCACTGCAATGAGAAGCCCACGCACTGCAATCAAGAGTAGCCCCCGCTCACCGCAACTAGAGAAAGCCTGCGCGCAGCAACGAAGACCCAATGCAGCCAAAAGTAAATAAATAAATTAATTAATTAAAGAAAAAAAGCTGTAGACACCTACTTTTCTACAAATACTTCAAACTTACTTCAGAAGTAAAATTTATAGGTTAACAAATAGAGCTATTTAATCCCCCATATTTCATACCCATAGGACTTTACCAGAGTTCTTCAAAGCAAGTGTAATCCCCCATAAATCACTATACAATATTCATATATAAAGTCATTATATACGTATAAAATTACATAAATATGAAACAAATCTACTATACATATAATTATAAATAAAAATATTTTATAACTTAATTCAATACTAAACAAAGAAAATCCAGTTTTATGGTTCTAGAATAAACTAAAGAAGGTTTCCAGGTTGAATAGTTCTTCCTCAATCTGGTGGGACATGTTATGTCTTTGATTCTTTGGGCTTTCAAAATGAAGATCCTGTTTTTGATGAGTATGACACCTCACTCCCACTCCCCCACCCCAGATAGGCATGTGGCAAAGTGCTCATTGCAAGTCTTACCACTGGAAAGATTTATTTGGGACCTGTATCGTTAGCCTTACTGAAAGTGAGTTTCTTTACCTCCTGCCCCCTTTTTCTATTTATCAGAAATGTTCTGTTACAGTGGTTCATAGAAAATGCAGTATCTTATTGATACTTTGTTTCCAATATTTTAAGGTTCCTTATACTTATGAAAAGATATTAAAGCTTCACCTACATTGATGTATCTTTTTGATATATGGGCTTCATTTTTCATTTTGTAACTTACATTAAGAATTCTTTTTAAACTCATCTAAAGTTTTAACTTTAAACTATAAGATGCAAACGATATTAAACATTTATTTTCTCTACTATCCCTGAATCACAGAGCTTACTTGGTAAAATTTCAGCTAACAAGCATCTAGGAAATGGAAAGTATAAGACAACTGGCAACCTTTAAAACATGGATATCAAAAGCAAAATCAAGAGAGAGCTGACACAACCAACAGAACAAAAATTTTTTAAGACTTAGGTTGATCTGAATGACAAATGAAAAGAGATGAAGATAAAGATACTCTCTTACACAAACACACAACAAATGCCCAAACTGACTATAAGATTCTAGTAGCTATTATTACTGGAGAGCAAGTAGGAGAATGCCTCAGGGATAAACTCAATGTTGGGTGCCCTTCTAATCTCATTTCTTCAAAGTGCTTGGAAGTTGGGTGCCCTTCTAATCTCATTTCTTCAAAGTGCTTGGAAATAAAGAACTGATCCCATGACTGAGTATATGTTACTTTTTTTTCTGTATTTTTCTTCCATTCTAAGGCTAGCAAACAACACTGTTTACTAATATTAAGTGAAACGGCTCATGTCCTTTTGGTTTCATACAGTCACTAATCTCAAGAAGACAAAGGCTGTCAACCTCTAAACTGCCAACCCAAAGTTATGATAATGATACATGTATCCTGTCATGTTAAAACTGACAGTACCATTTGAATTCTCATTTCAGTAATTTCTAAAACCCCCATCTAGAGGAAGATTCTTCTCTAGAAACCCAACCCATTGGATTTTTGCCCTACTTCCAGCCCTATGTCACAGCAAAGCTATTTCTTTCAGTTCCACTGGTACTTGAAAAGGCAGAGATTTCTAGTCTGGCACTCATGTTTTCCCCAGGCTTCAGGCTTAAACAGCTTTTGGGGGCCAGAGGAATCCCAATGCCCCTGGACTCTGCCCAAAAATAATTTCCCAAAGAGTTCCTCATCTGTTTTAGATATTTAACATAGAGCTTAGCTGTCTTGAACTGTTCTTGTCCTCAAAACTTATTCCTTCACTTATATATGGAATCTAAAAATAAAAACAAAAAACCCCCAAAACTCATAGAACAGATTAGTGGCTGCCAGTGGTGGGGGTGGGAGGTGAACAAAATGGGTGAAGGTGATCAAAAGACACAAACTTGCAGTTATAAAATAAGTCAGTCCTGGGAATGTTATTTATAGCATGGTGACTATAGTTGATAATATTGTATATTTGAAAGTTGCTAAGAGAATAGATCTTAAAAGTTCTCATCATAAGAAAAACAAAGTGTAACTGTGTAGTGATGAATGTTTTTTAAAATTTTTATTTATCTTTTATTTATTTATTTTCGGCTACGTTGGGTCTTCATTGCTGTGCACGGGCTTTCTATAGTTGCGGCGAGCAGAGGCTATTCTTCGTTGCAGTGTGCGGCCCTCTCACTGCAGTGGCTTCTCTTGTTGCAGAGCACGGGCTCTAGGTGCGCAGGCTTCAGTAGCTGTGGCACATGGTCTTGGTAGTTGTGGCTCGTGAGCTCTAGAGCGCAGGCTCAGTAGTTGTGGCGCATGGGCTTAGTTGCTCCACGGCATGTGGGATCTTCTGGGACCAGGGCTCGAACCCGTGTCCTCTGCATTGGCAGGCGGATTCTTAACCACTGCGCCACCAGAGAAGCCCAGTGATGCATGTTAACTAGACTTATTGTGATTATTTTGCAACATATAAAAAAAATTATATTGTGCACCTAAAACTAATGTTATATATCAATAATATCTAAATTTTTAAAAAACCTTATTCTTGGTCTATTTTGTCCTGTAGCTTCATAACCTGAATATTTATTTACACTCTGTACCAATCCACAAAAGGCCTAGGGTGTCACATAACCTAAATTAAATATTTCCCCAAAGTACCCAGATATTCCATAATTCAGCATTTTTAATTTTCCCCTTTAATCTAGGTTCTCTACACCAAGCTTTCATTCCTAGATAAGAATCATTTCATAGCTATTAGCATGCTATAAAAACATTACAACTCAGTTATAGTTCAATTCCTCTGGTTCTAGGACTGTATATATTCTTCAAATGGATATGTGAACTGTGCAGAGAATGTTTATTAAACTTCAAATAAACTATCTACAACTGAGAAAAACAAAATCTTCATTTCAAAGCAATCAAAGATTATGCCTCATGTCCCTTATTTTTGTTTAGTCCCTCATATTATTAAAGGTATTCCTCATTTTGGTCATATCTAAGTTATTTATATCAGTCATTTAATGACTATCAGTGAATTTTTTAGAGTATAATTTCAGTAGCATCATTCATTAAATAAAATGAACGTGTATCCTCATATTCCACAGTACAGTAATGTTTTATGTTTAATTTTTAGTGTTTTAATATTTTTGATACTTGCATCTAAAGAGTTAACCTTCTCACAAAAATCACAAGAGGGATACTGACATGGTTCATTTGGTAGTAGCATAAAGCCAGCTTCAAAAGAAACAAATTCAAATATGTACTTATAAACTGCTGGCCTGCTTTTACTACAGAAAACAGACATCTGAGGTTACAAAGAACCAACTGAAGAGCAATCCATTCTTGGAACAGCTGGTTGCACTGTCCCTCTCTCATCCTTCCCCTTCTCTAGTCAGTGCAACCAGCTGATGTGGAACCACTGTGCCATCTGGTGGCCAGCATAAAAAGCTCTGTGAGTGAACATCTTTCGTTCCCTCTCCTTTCTTCTCTCTACTTCCTTATAGTTATTATGTAGTACTTCTAACACTCATGCTTTGCTCCTATTTAAAATGTGTAAATTCAATAGAAGATTTACCTGTTAATATGAATAAAACCTAGTTGTTAAAGTGGGAATATACCATATATCTGATTATATCATACTAATATTCTGTGTTCTATGAATTAGAGATGACGGTCCAAAAGACTAATACACAGAAAAATAAGCTATGAAAAAGTTAATTTCTTCTTCAGTCCTTCAGCAACTCCACCACTCAACAAATTGCGTATATTCTGATCTTGTTAACATTTTATTGAAATTAGCGGTAGAAACTGATAGTCTATAAATACAGTTGATTAACTGAACTATACGCCAAGTGGCATTATTCTGTTTAATTTGAGGTTCATCACCTCCTAGGTATCTTAACAGTGACTGCTTCAATTCCTAACTCTTCATTACTATAACACACATTTCTTAACCCTTCTTTATCAGACTTAAGGAAGATATGCAGAAGCTTTTAAAATTAAACTACTTTTTCACCAACATTGAATTCAGTTAAAAACGTCTGTTTCCATGGTTAGACCCCGGTAGACTAAACCCTGTATTTTGAGAACAGAGGTTCCGATCAATATTATATGTAGAGAAACGGCAAGAACCTTGGAAGCCACAGAGACTGTTCTATTCTTCACTGATTTTCTTTCTTCATTTATTTTTAAATGTTAAGCATTTATTTGTATTTTAATAAAAACAAAACTAAATAATATATAAAATTAAATATGTGAAAATAAAACATAGTTTTAAAATGAAAAAATAAAATAAAATTAAGCCACTTTTTTTAACAGTTTCACATCCTTTTATTTCAGTTCAACACTATTGCTCAGTACCTTCTAAATGAAAAGCACTCTGAAAATCCACAGAAAAGGATGGGGAAGTAAAAAAGGCGATTCCTCTCCATCCCAAATCCATTACCTAATATAAAAAAAATGTACCTCCTTGAAGAAAAAGACAATGGCCCACTGGGACTCTCTGCTTTTAGCTGTCATACAAATGAAAAGGGTAGTTTTTCATTTGTAGAAAGGGTAGAATCCTGTGTTAAAGACACAGGATTCATTAAACAAAGACACAGGATTCAATAGTGATTAGGTTGAAATGATGGACGGGACTTGACTTATCAGATGTGGAAGGAGAGTGAGAGAGAAGGGACAAGGGGAACACCCAGATTTCCAGCTGGCACAACTGTGTAGATACGAACAAACGCCTTTATGGGGATCATAAAGGAAGTTTTGGATTTGTTCCAATTTAACATGTTGAATTTAAGGGACCTGTGGGACATAACACAGGGAGATATGCAATAAGGTAGCACAATTTGGACTGAACATACAGATTTTGGTAGTGATCAGCATATAAGCATGTAACTGGTATTTGAAACGATGAGAGTAAAGAAAATCACCTAGGAAATATTATAAAATGACAAGAGAAGGGACAGAGTCTAAGAGAGAACCCTAAGGAAAAGTTTTAAAGCAAGAGGAGTACAGAGAGGAGATAAGTAGATAAGTGGTAGGAAGAAAATCAGGAATATTTCAAGTAAGTTTTTGGTCAAGAATGTTTAATACTATTGAGGGGTGAAGGAAGATGAAGATTGAGAAGTTTCTATTAGAGTTAACAACCAAGGGAATCCCCTGGCAGTCCAGAGGTTGGGACTCGGTGCTTTCACTGCTGTGGCCCCTAGGACCCCACAAGCCGTGAGGCACAGCCAAAAAAAAAAAAAAAAAAAAAAGATTTAACAACCAAGAGATAACAGTTCCAATTTAATGATGAAGGCAGAGCCAGATGGCAATAACTGAAGAGAGACTGGGAGAAGGAGAAGTGGTTAAGGTGATATTATGGGCTTAAGGCAACGGTAGCTGTAAGTGCCTGACAGGCAGGATATAGTAACGAGAAAAAGGCTCACCACAACTCAGGAGAGTGATAGAGGGAAATGGGGGAGAGGTGGGCTCCAGAGACCAGGTAGAGGAATTAGAGATGGATACCTTAAGGCATTTAATTACAGGCAGAAATTTATGCAAGCTGTAGTAAAGGAGGTGCCAGTCAAGCCACAGTTCAAAATTCCTACTTTCTACTAGGCAAGAACTATCCTCCAAAAAGGCTTAGTTTTGGTTCATTACCTTGTAACATAAATAGCATGAAGGGAGGGAGCAGTCTGCTTAGCTGAGGAAAAAGCAACTGACAACAGATGGGAATGACTGCAACACATGTACCTCCTGGCGCTGTAAAAAGATATTCCACAGAGCAGTGACTGCTTCTTACTCATCCTAGCAGTCCACGCAGCACCTAGTGTATAGCCTGGGATATAAACAGGTGCTCAATACATCTCCACTGAATGGGAAGACAGAAGCAGAATTTTTCTATAAAACCACAAGACAACTGAGTAGCCTGCAAAAAAACCCAAAACAACAAAAAAACAAAAAACAGCAACAACAACTCAATTCACAGCCTGTATACTCAAATAAATCCCAGCTAAAACTAATTCTAATTTCAACTGTGTCTTAATCTATACCAAAAAGTATACAAGTCAAGGGAGACTCCCTCCCTTCTGCTGAGAGTCTTAAAAATGTTAATGCTCTTTGGTCCAAGAACTTCACTTCTAGGTATCCAGACAGACGATTAGAAATGTAGACAAACATAATATGCAAACATGCCCAATGTAGCACTATTTATAATAGTAAAAAAAATTAAGTGGAGAGACAAGGAAATGAATGGAGAGGAAAGGAAGAAAAACAAATAAGCTAAATGAATGGCATTAAGAAAATGATTAAGAAATATGATAGAATGGTATTCACCAATTAAAATGTTTATGAGTTTCTAACAACATAGGGAAACGCTTATTAATAGCACTAAAAGTACAGGTTACAGAATTTTATGTAGTGTGTAAAATATATGCACAGAACAAAAGTACACAAAACAGTTAACTGTGGTTATCACTGGATGGAAGAATTATGAATGATTTAATTTGCTCCCTTTACTGTTTCACATTTTCCAATTTTAATATATTATTTTTATAATCAAACAAAACATTTTTTAAATGTTCAATTACATTGACTAGGTGGGACAGTCCAGGCACAGAGCTATTTACACTTATTAATAGGTATGGATTAAATTTTTTAAAACTTTCCCATGTGACTATATGAGCATTGCTCTTTTGGGATGTAGAACTGTGTTTCCTAAAAACCCTTACTTCTCAAATTAGGTTACACATATCCAAAACTGGGCTAGATGGCTAGGAGAACAGGGTAAAACTAGACTATCTTTCTAAAGCAAATTTACTTGACTATAAGAAGTTAAAGGCTTTTTAATGTCAAAACTCACATAAATGTTAAGAAACTTGCTCCCTCCTCACATATTTCCATGAGGAGGACTTCTCCAGAGAGCTCCTGTCCTTCTCTCCCCAGCCTTCCCCTCACTCTTTCCATAGCTGGGTATGAATGAATGGCTCAGCCCGTTCTGGGCTCTCTTCTTTGTATCTGCCTGCCTACCCAGAGAAGATATTTTCATCTGCTCTGATGGAAATAAGACCTGAGTATTCCAAGCTGCTTGTGACGAGGTAGATAGGCATGACTAATTACAGGGTGAAATATTAGCTAACCTATTTAACCCATGTTAAAGGCACTTTCTTCAGTGAGTTTTTCCAGTAATAAAACAATTTCTTCACACCCATTAGTATGGCTATTATCAAAACCAAAACCAAACCAAACAAAACAAAACAGAAAATAACAAGTGTTGGTAAAGATGTAGAGAAATTAGAACTCTTGTGTATTGCCGGTGCAACTGTAAAATGGTGCTGCCACTGTGGAGAACAGCATCATGGTTCCTCAAAAAGTTAAACATAGAACTACTATATGATCCAGCAATTCCAATTCTGGGAATATACACAAAAGAATGAAAGCAAGAACTCCAACAGATAAAAATGTTCACAGAAACATTATTCACAACAGCCAAAAGGTAGAAACAACACTGGATAGTCCCATGTAAATCAATGAAGCTAGAACACACCCTCACACCATACACACAAATAAACTCAAAATGGCTTAAAGACTTAAATATAACACAAGACACCATAAAACTCCTAGAAGAGAACATAGGCTAAACATTCTGATATAAATTATACCAATGTTTCCTTAGGTCAGTCTCCCAAGGCAACAGAAATAAAAGCAAAAACAAACAAATGGGACCTAATCAAACTTACAAGCTTTTGCACAGCAAAGGAAACCATAAGCAGACTGCTCCCTCCCTTCATGCTATTTATGTTACAAGGTAATGAACCCAAACTAAGCCTTTCTGGAGGATAGTTCTTGACTAGTAGACAACCTACGGACTGGGAGAAAATATTTGCAAATGACACAAATGACGAGGGCTTAATTTCCAAAATATACAAACAGCTCCTACAATTCAATAACAAAGAAACAAACAACCCAATCAAAAAATGGGCAGAAGACCTAAAAAGACGTTTGTCCAAAGAAAACATACAGATGGCCAATAAGCACATGAAAAGATGCTCATCATCGCTAATTATTAGAGAAATGCAAATCAAAACACCACTTCATACCAGTCAGAACGGACATCAGCAAAAAGTCTACAAATAATAAATGCTGAAGAGGGTGTGGAGAAAAGGGAACCCTTTTACACTGTTAGTGGGAATGTAAATTGGTGCTGCCACTATGGAAAATAGTACAGTGGTTCCTCAAAAAACTAAAAATAGAGTTGTCATATGATCCAGCAATCCCACTCCTGGGCATATATCCAGAGAAAACTATAATTCGAAAAGATACATGCACCCCTTATGTTCTCTTTCTCAACTGGTCCTGAACTCATGATATTATTTATAGACCTCTGAAAAACCCAATAACAAATATATTACAGAGTAGAATATAAAATCCTCATGAATTTTGAAGATACTACAGATAACTCCCAAGAAAGTGATATCAGCCATGGACTGCTTTAAATCACAAACTGCATCCACTGGGGGTACCTACTGTCTTATGCAGTTAAGAGAGATTTCATGAAGAAAGTTCGAGAAGCACAGCTGTAAAATGGTTGCCTATACAGACCAAAAACAGAAGAAGTCCAATATATAATCTGATTGTTACAGACAACTAAATTTGAGAAATCTCTCATGCAGATAATTGGCCATGTGAAGATGGGACAGAAGAAACTTCTACATGGAAAAGCAGAAAGTCAATTCTAACGCTTCCAGAAAGTTAGGAAGTGGTTTATTATAATGGGAAAAGCATGAGCTTAACACACACACAGGTTTGAATCCCAGTGTGACTTTACGCAAGTAACACATCCGGTCCTATGTGTCTTTATCTGTAAATGCGGATAAGAACATCTAACTTCAGATTTATAATGAGGAAATAGGAAGAGATAATATATTTCAACCCAAATATATTTGAAGTACCTTTCAACATGGTAAATGCTCAGCAAGTATTGGTTTTCTCCCACTCCAGGGAGTCGATTCCTCTGTGGGGAAAGGGCTCATTTTCTAGATCAGTTCTTTAGATCTCTCTTACCTTGTCAGCCTGACATTTTCAAGTCAGAATGATGGGACCTAAAAAGCCCTGAGTCTCCCACTTCTTTATTTAAAAAAATAATTATTGTATTTTTCCAGTAAGTATTTTGTCAAGAACTATGAAGGGTCTGAGATGTCACCCTATTTGTAAGCTAACAAGTTAGCTTGCCAGTTTCACGGATGCTGGCAGGATACATGAAACTCGTAAGTCAGAGACAAAAGACTTCAGTAGTCACAGCAATATCAGCAGACAGATCATAAGCCCAATCACACAGGGCAATGCAGAGAGGGCAGGAGATGCCTGCACATGTGGTAGGTTGTGGTACAGAAAAGGAACCCTGAGTGTAGGGAACCCAAATCTTTTAAGGACAGTAAGTCTACCTGACCTCCATGGCAAGGAGACATTATGTTTATTATATCGGACAGTAAACAAACCTGACTTTTGCCCAGGAGGGAAATACTATCTCTAACCTTCAAGACTGTTTGCTATACAAATATTTTGGAAAAAAACAGTAAAGAACAAAGGAGAGTCAGTACCTCTGCTAACAACACAGGCAGAAACATGAGAGACCCATTAAGAACTGTCTCCTAATGAGTATTACATACATATACTGAAAAGTTTCTTTCCTTTTTTTTTCAATAAATTTATTTATTTATTTATTTTGGCTGCATTGGGTCTGAGTTGCTGTGCGTGGATTTTCTCTTGTTGCAGCAAGTGGAGGCTACTCTTCGTTGTGGTGCACAGGCTTCTCACTGCGGTGGCTTCTCTTGTTGCAGAGCACAGGCTCTAGGTGCACAGGCTTCAGCAGTTGTGGCATGCGGGCTCAGTGGTTGTGGCTCGCAGGCTCTAGGCACGTGGGCTTCAGTAATTGTGGTGCACGGGCTTAGTTGCCAGGGAAGTCCCTACAGTCAAAAGTTTCTTATCCAACCTTGTCTTCCAGCCACCAGTTCCCCTCCTCAGAGACAAGCACTTCTCTCAACTTTTTATGTATCTCTTCAGAGATATTCTATGTACCTACAAGTGTGGACGTGCGCACACGAGCACACACACACACATTTTTTTTTTTAATGGTTGTGATTAGGGACTTCCCTGGTGGTCCAGTGGCTAAGACTCCGTGCTCCCAAAGCAGGGGGCCCAGGTTTGATACCTGGTCAGGGAACTAGATCGCACATGCCGCAGTAAGAGTTCACATGCCTCAACTGAAGATCCTACATGCTTCAACAAAGATCCCACGTGCTGCAACTAAGACCCGGGTCAGCCAAAAAAAAAAATGGTTGAGATTACATACACTGTACCTTGCTTTTTTCAGTTTTCTTAGGGATGATTTCATTTTGGTCTAATTCATTCTAGCATCTGCATAGTAATCCACTGCAAAGCAGTATTACTAGTCCCCCTAGTGATGGACATTTGCTTCCAGGCTTTTATTATTACAAACAATACTGTAACAAAACAAGTTACACATATATCTTTGAGTACATCTGTGAAAAATGAAATTGCTAGGTGAAAAGTACATGCATTTTTAATATTTATAGATATTGCCAACGTGCTCTCCAAAGGCTACAACTAATATAACTCCCACCTTTCAATATAAAAAAAGGGCCAGTTTTCTCATACCAGCCTATAGCACCATTGTTGGCCAACAAAAATAGGGTGAATTTTTACCTATAAACAGGACTTCCAGACATTACTAGTGGACTTTTCAATACCGCTTATGTTCAAAATTAAGTTTCTAAAGCGTAAGTGTGAGGTAGTATTATACTGTGGAATGCACACCTAAAAGGGATGGATAAAGGACCTAGCTCTGACTTTCCCACTGACTAACACCATGAATGAGGCTGACCAAATCACTTAATTTCTCTGGGCCTCAGTTTTCTCATGCTTTAGTTAGATGACCTTTTAAATCTAAAATGTGTGTACATTACTCATTACTCAAAATTCTAAAGGTTTTTTTCTCAAAAGAAAATTATTTCAAAAGGAAAGTTTGCAAATAAGAACATCATATTTCACATTTAAAATTTTTAGAGAAAAGTAGGACATTTTTTCTTGTTCACATAGCAGCATTTACTTATCCCCCATATACTCTCAGAAGGTCTTCGCAGTAAGCCATTTCAATGAGACCAAGACAGCACAGACCAAGAGAACAGCAGGGTACTAAAGTCCACTGCCACCCTCCCTATCTGTATGTCTGTTTTCTCTTTCTCTTTTTGTATGTACCTCTCTCTGGTTTTAAATCATACTTGGTTCCAAAAACACATTTAGAGTAACATTCAATTTCTGTATAATTTAAGAAAGAATGTTTTCTTCCCTTGTGCTAATTCTTTCAAAATTGAAAGTATAAAGAAAAAGCAGAAAACCATTTCCCTTCCTCCACATTTGAATAAAAAAGGGTGAAAAAAGGTGACAATCACACAAGAAGCACCAAGCAATGTTTATTTTCATATATATATACATATATATATATAACCTGACTAAAGAGTTGATTCTTCTTTTGAAAATTTTACACTTATTGCCTAAGTAACAACAAATTCAAACGCTCAAGTTTTTTTCCTTAAAGAACCTATAAATATTAATTATTCAAAAAACAACACAAAATTTTAAAAGTTCATTCTACTACTTAAATAAAAGAAAAATCTGGGCATTCCCTGGCAGTTCAGTGGTTAGGACTCTGCGCTCTCACTGCCAAGGGCCCAGGCTCGACCCCTGGTCAGGGATCTAAGATCCTGCATGTTGCCTGGTACAACCAAAAAACTAAATAAATAATCTTTTTAAATAATAGTTTCATCGTAATTTTTGGTGGAGATACACACACATATATATATATAATCTTCAAACTCTCTATTACTACTAGGAAGTGGATTACCTCCCAATTACAAATCTGTATAATCAAATGATTCCATATCTTGTATAACTATAAAATCACATGAAATTTTAAAAATATGACTTCAAAACATACAATGTATACTCTAAGATGAAGCCATGTCTCTGAGCTACCAAGAGTATAATAAGAAAAAAAATTTTAAAGGCATAAGTATATTTTGTATAGACTTTTCCCAATTGCTGATTTAAACTAATTCATGACTTACCATGATAGCAAAACAGGATAAAATCCCACTCAGAGGCCGTCGCTCTCCAACACCAGTGCCAGCTCTAGCTTGTTGAGCACCAGCCAAAGGAGAAGGTGGGTAAGTAAGAGGTCTCTATACCATGGCTCATACAAAGCTGCCTGCCTGCAAATCCAGCAGTGGTAAAGCACCCAGGAAGCAGGGCTACAAAAGCCGCTCGCAAGAGTGCGCCCTCTACTGGAGGTGTGAAGAAACCTCATCGTTACAAGCCTGGTACCGTGGCACTCAGTGAAATCAGACATTATCTGATGTCCAGTGAACTTCTGATGGGCAAACTTCCCTTCCAGCCTCTGGTGCGGGAAATTGCTCAGGACTTCAAAGCAGATCTGCACTTCCAGAGTGCAGCTACTGGTGCTTTGCAGGAGGCAAGTTAGGCCTATCTGGTTGGCCTTTTTGGAAACACAAACCTGTGTGCTATCCATGCCATAACGATTATGCCAAAAGACATCCAGGGCTTCCCTGGTGGCACAGTGGTTAAGAATCCACCTGCCAATGCAGGGGACATGGGTTCGAGCCCTGGTCCGGGAAGATCCCACATGCCCGGGAGCAACTAAGCCCGTGTGCCACAACTAGAGCCTGCACTCTAGAGCCTGTGAGCCACAACTACAGAACCTTGCGTGCATAGAGCCCATGCTCCGCAACAAGAGAAGCCACTGCAATGAGAAGCCCGCTCACAGCAAGGAAGACCCAACACAGTCAAAAATAAAATAAATTTATTTAAAAAAAAAAACTTAGCTGTTAATTGCAGAAAGGATTTATTCATTAAAAAAAAAAAAGACATCCAGCTAGCATGCCGCATATATGGAGAATACATGCTTAAGAATTCACTATGATGGGAAACCTTTCATTCTTCTAAAAAAAAAAAATCCTCTTCTTCCTGTCACTGGTAGTTCTGAACATTAGATATTTTTTTCCCATGGGGTCCAAAGGTACTTAAGTATATGATTGCTAGTGGAAAAATAGGGGACAGTAATCAGGTATTGGCAGTTTTTCCATTTTCATTTGTGTGTGATTTTTTTTAATGATTTAATTTTATTTATTTTTGGCTGCATTGGGTCTTCGTTGCTGCACACAGGCTTTCTCTATTTGTGGCGACCAGGGGGGCTACTCTTTGTTGCGGTGGGCGGGCTTCTCCTTGCAGTGGCTTCTGTTGTGGAGCATGGGCTCTAGGCGTGTGGCCTTCAGTAGTTGTGGCACATGGGCACTAGAGTACAGGCTCAGTAGTTGTGGCACGAGGGCTCAATAGTCGTGGCTGACGGGCTCTAGAATGCAGGCTCAGTAGTTGCAGCGCATGGGCTTAGTTGCCCCACTGCATGTGGGATCTTCCCAGACCAGGGCTCGAACCCATGTACCCTGCATTGGCAGGCGGATTCTCATCCACTGAGCCACCAGGGAAGTCCCTGAATTTTTAATATAAATGTGGGGACATAAAAATGCAACTCAGAATGTTTCAGTGAACAAGTTTCAGCAGTTCAACTTTATTATAATCATAAATAAACCTGTTAAATTTTTCTGCAAAAAAAATCTCATTCAGAATTTAATACTAAAACCTCACTCATAATAAAAAAAAAGAATCAAAATAAAACTACACTGAAGTACCATTTTTTAACCTATTTAACTTTTAGATTTTTGCCAATCTAATAACACATTACACTGAAGAGGCTGATGGGAAATAAGGACTCAATCATTGCCACTGTACACCCCAATGAGGAGAAATCTGATGATAACTACTATCAAAATTACAAATTGACTCAGTAATTCCAACGCCTGGGTATTTTTCCCACAGATATATTCATACGCTTGTGAAATGTGCAGAAGGTTATTCACTGCATCATTATTTATAATAGCAAAATTTTGGAAACAAATTAAATGTCCATAGATAGGGAACTTATTAAAGGTGGACTGAATTGTGTCCCTACAAAATTCATATGTTGAAGTCCTGACGCCCAATGTGATGGTATTTAGAGATGGGGCCTTTGGGAGATGCTTAGGTACAGACTGGGGCCCTTATGATGAGATGTGCCCTTACAAGAAAAACCAGAGAGCTCTCTCACACCTCTCTCTCAACCTCTCTCTCTCTCCCCCACGTTCCCCCCACCGCCATGTGAGCCCACAGTGAGAAGCTCCCCCAGCCCACCCCTCTGCCATGTGAGGATACAGTGAAAAGAAGGTCATCTGCACACCTGGAAGACACCCTCACCAGAACCTGACAATGCTGGCACCCTGATCTCAAAACTTCCAGCCTCCACAACTGTGAGAAAATAAATTTGTTGTTTAAGCCATCCAGAGTACAGTATTTTGTTATGGCAGCCTGAACTAATATTACATACATATATGTGTGTGTGTGTGTGTATGTATATACATACATACACACACACACATAGTATAATATCATTTGTGATACAGTTAAAAGTGGGGCAAATGTATACTGTATTTACTTAATTCTTTTTAAAAAACTCTCTGAAAGCACACACAGGAAGCCAAGAGTGTGTACCCTCTATTTTTAGGTGGAAGGAGTCCTGAGCAGGTGGAGGATCGGGTGGAAGGAAGATTTTCATTACACACCTTTTAATATTTTTTTGGATCAAGTGAACATATTACCTATTCCCCAAAATTAAATTAAAAATACTTTTCATTTATGTTAGTTATAATGTGAAACATCTACAAAATTGTTAAACAAGTAATTCTTTATAGAATTGAGGGTATAGGCTCAGGCAGTATATTAAAAAGGCCTCTATCAAGGTTAGGAAACCTGTTCCAGAAGCAACATTGGTGGCATTTCATCTCACCATTTATATCATTTTCATTCTGTCCCTTTCTTCCCTCCCTCACTCCCTCTCTCTCCCTCTGTCTCTCTTTGCTATGTCCTTTTTCTGTCCCTGTTTTCCCTCCTGTTCCTTTTCTTTTTCTCTCCCTTCGATCCCTCTGACTAAGGTTTCCAGCTACAGCCAGTAGCAACCATAGACTTCAGTCTACCCCTCCAGGGACCCTCCAGCCAACCTCAATAGTAGCAATGGAAGCAAACCACAATGGCAGCCAAACTCAAGTACAGGGAAACTCTAGGTGGGAAATCATGTTTTGTTACAATACCTTATTAACCAAAAAGAAAATCCTTTCTTTCACCAGCAAACTAAACTACTCTATAAATTGTCCTAAAACCCAGATGGTAATGCCAAAACACTAATGTGACTGTTCAATCAGGCAATTTCGTTTTAAGTTAAACCTGAACAAGTCTGGACACAAATCATTTTATTAAACAAAATCAGTACAGTGGAAGATTCTTAGCTAGGAAAGATTTTCCCTCTCTCAAAGTAGTATAATTTACATCAAGAATATTCTGCACTATTTCCAGAGTTCAGAGTGCTAACCATTACACCATGGGCCCTGCTATCTCTACTATATTCAAAACCAAAAACAAAAGACATAATTTCCCACAAGTCTATTTGATGGACAAATACCTCTGGGACCTAAATTACGTGACTTATTCAGAAAATACTAAAAAAAACCCTAATTTGTATGTTCTAACATTAAGTTGTTTGCATAGTTTTTTGTTTTTTTAAATATTTATTTATTTAGGCTGCACATGGGATCTTCATTGCAGCATGTGGGATCTTTTAGTTGTGGGCATGCGGACTCCTTAGTTGCGACATGCATGTGGGATCTAGTTCCCCAACCAGGGATCGAACCCGGGCCCCATGCATTGGGAGCGCGGAGTCTTACCCACTGGACCACGAGGGACTCCCGTCTTTGTATAGTTTTAATACAGTATCACTTCTAGGAAAATATGAACTCAAATGGATTATATTTAAACTCGTAAAGCAAAAATATAAGAAATCACAGTATACCATAACAAACCAAAATCTTGTTCAAGGCTTGGTAGAGTTCTCACTAGATTTCTGGAACAGTATTTTACTGTTTTCAGTTTCATGCCTGTAAGTTGTCTTTCCCTTGTTTTTATTATCATCTGTAGCAGATTTCAGATAGGAAAACAAAATCTAGGGTACAGAAATATATATCCAACTTCCCTTTAACCCCTACAGAGAAAAAAGCAAACATTTACGACTTCTTCTTCAAATCAACCTCAAAAGAAGTGGTAAAATCTCAAAGACAGCAAACATTAGGTTATATTTAGGCAAATGTCATTTCCCCATTTGCAAATGGGTACTTTTCCCTGTAACAGAGTATTTAGAGTGGAAGATACCAGGTCTGACCACAAAAATTATTTCTATACTATACATTTGCAGACTTCTACCCATTTACTGAAATGCATACTATCTGATGATGAGGAAAAGAGATCTGTTTGTTAACAGAGGTTAGCTAGCACAGAGCCCCAAACAGGAAAAAGCAGGCCCATCATACACCCCAATTTGCTTCCCGGTTCCTCCTCTGGGTAGTTCTCATCTGTCCATTTTAAATAAACAAGTGGCAGATTTGCAGATTTGAAAATTTTTCTGAAAGCTGACATGAAGAAAAATAATGGAAACACACACATTTTATAAACTTTGAACGTTACTATGAAAAAGGAAGAAGGATCTAGAATTAAGGAATCTAAAAAGAAAAAGAAATCTATTTTTATTTTAAACGGTGAATATAAATCGTATGAGTATAAATTACTCTGGAAAGAAGAAAATGTAAGGCTAATCTAATAAATTCACATCTCAGCTTTGGTTTTTAAAAAGTCTGTCATGACATATTTTGCAAATGTAGTTGAGGCTCTTCCCTTTTTTGATTCTTTTTCATGACCCTCCCAAACCAAGCCTTGGGGTCCCTACTTTCATTGTTCTGAGAGCACACGTTAATTTGGAATTAACTAACAGAGGGCTTCACACATGGTAAACGCTCAAAAGTATTTGCTGCATGAGTTAAAACACTAGTAAATGATGAAACCACCATGTTCTAAACTAATTATTTATCAATAATTATTCATTCCTTTAGAGAGCTCATCTATTTTTAATACCTTTACGCAAATAACTACCTAGGAATAAAAGTTCTTTCACTTACTAGGTATATAACCCTGGCCAACTCATTTTGATTTCCATTTTCTTCAACTGTAAAATGGCGATAACAACACCCTAGATGCCCTACCTTCGTCCAAGAGGATTAAATGTGATAACAGAAGTGAAAACATTCTGGATACTACAAAGGCAATTATCTACATTTCTAATGCACCGTATCTCTAAGGTCACTTAAACATTCTGGCAACTTAAGCTGAACATACCTAGAAACAAATGCATCATTTGACTCCCCCAAATCTGTTTCTCCTTCAGACTTTTCAAAGTTTTATATCTGGATAACTGAAGTCAATTTTTACTTCCTTCCCTCACTACTACCTTCTACCCAATCACCTAATCAACCACCAAGGTCTGTCACTCTTCCTCTAATGATTTCCTTCTTTTCCAGCCTACTAACACCTTCCCTTTATTAGCTCATGTCTAGGTCACTGCAACTAATCTCCAAGTAGCTCCTCTTATTCCCCAACAGTCAAATTCAGCCTCCAACTCTCCGCTTTACTTCCAACTGTGTACTTGTCAAATCTATCTCAATCATAGACGACAATCTTGAGTCCATTCATACTAACATTTACGACGGGCACCTTCTTGCATGGCTTGCATTGATCCCTACCTGCTGGTATTCACACCTTTGTGTGGGCTGAACCTCATCTTTCTTCTAATGATTAGTGAAAAGTGATGTGACTTCACTTCCATGCCTAGGTTATGAAATACTGTGACTTCCTTCTTGCTAGCACTCTCTTCTCACTTCCTCACTCTGAGGAAACAAGCTGCCAAGTAGTAAGATGCTACGTGGAGAGGCCCATGTGGCCAGGAACCAAAGGAGACCACCAGTGGTCATTTCATGAGGAACTGAGGTCTGTTTCCAACAGGCCAAAAGAACTGAATTGTGCCAAGAGCCACAAGAATGAGCCAGGAAGTGGATCCTTCCCAGCTGAGCCTCAAGATGACTGTAGCCTTGTGGAAGACCCAGAGCCAGACCACCCAGCAGTGCTGCACAGACATTACTGACCCACAGACACTGTGAGACAAAAAAACGCTGCTGTTTAATTTGGGGATAATTTGTAACACAATAATAGATAACACACTATCTCATATATTTCTAAATAAACTCCAGGTGGATTAAAATTAAACATAATTAATTATAATTAAACATAAAAACCACTAAATCATCTTAAAACTAAATGAAAACAAATATTCATAAAAATAATTTTCTACTATTTCTAATATTTTATATTATTCTGTGCTGAAAGTAATTTCATCAAGAAATTGAAAAGATGGGAGTTCCCTGGCAGCCCAGTGGTTAGGACTCAGTGCTTTCACTGCCATGGGCCCGGGTTCAATCCCTGGTTGGAGAACTAAGATCCGGCAAACCACGTGGCATGGCAAAAAAAAAAAAAAAGTGAAAAGACAACCCACAGAACAGGAGAAAATATTTGCAAATCATATATCTGATAAGGAAATTGTATGCAGAATACATAAAGAACCCTTACAACTCAAAAAAAACCCCCCAAAATCCAAATTAAACATGGCCAAAGGACATCAACAGAAAGTCTACAAATAATAAATGCTGGAGAGGGTGTGGAGAAAAGGGAACTACACTGTTGGTGGCAATGTACGTTGGTGTAGCAACTATGGAGTACAGTACAGAGGTTCCTTAAAAAACTAAAAATAGGGGCTTCCCTGGTAGCACGGTGGTTAAGAATCCACCTGCTGGGACTTCCCTGGTGGTGCAGTGGTTAAGAATCCATCTGCCTCCTGGGTTTCGGCACCAAAAAAACAAAAAAAAACAAAAAACAAAAAAAGAATCCGCCTGCCAAGGCAGGCGACACGGGTTCGAGCCCTGGCCCGGGAAGATCCCACATACTATGGAGCAACTAAGCCCATGTGCTACAACTACTGGGCCTGTGCTCTACAGCCCGCGAGCCACAACTACTGAACCCACGTGCTACAACTACTGAAGTCCATGCACCTAGAGCCTGTGCTCCGCAACAAGAGAAGCCACCGCAATGAGAAGCCCACGCACCACAACGAAGAGTAGCCCCCACTCGCCACAACTAGAGAAAGCCCGCGCACAGCAACGAAGACCCAACACAGCCAAAAATAAAATAAAATAAATTTATTTTTTAAAAAACTAAAAGTAGAGTTATCATATGATCCAGCAATTTCACTCCTGTGCATATATCCGGAAAAGACAGAACTCTAACTCAAAAAGATACATGCACCCCAATGTTCACAGCAGCACTATTTACAATAGCCAAGACATGGATACAACCTAAATGTTCATCAACAGATGAATGGATAAAGAAGATGTGGTATATATATACAATGGAATACTACTCAGCCATAGCCATACAAAAAAATAATGCCATTTGCAGCAACATGGATGGACCTAGAGATTATCATACTAAATGAAGTAAGTCAGGCAGAGAAGAACAAATATCATATGATATCACTTATATGTGAAATCTAAAAAAGGATACAAATTAACTTATTTACAAAACAGAAATAGACTCACAGACATAGAAAACAAATTTATGATTATCAAAGGGGAAGTGGGTAGGGATAAATTAGGAGTTTGGGATTAACAGATACAAATTACTATATATAAAATAAACAACAAGGACCTACTGCATAGCACAGGGAACTATATTCAATGTTTTGTAATAACCTATAATGGAAAAGAATCTGATATTTATATATATATATATATATATATATGACATTTGCTGTATACCTGAAACTAGCACAATATTGTAAACCAACTATAGTTCAATTAAAAAAAAAAAGGCCAAAACCTCTGAACAGACATTTCTCCAAAGAAGATAAGACAAATGACCAATAAGTACATGAAGATACTCAACGTTATTATTCATCAGGGAAATGCAATTCAAAACCACAATGCACCACCACCACCATTTCATACCCACTAGGATGGCTAAAACCAAAAAGACAGACAATAACAAGTGTTGATGAGAAGGTGAAGAGATTAAAACCCTAACACACTGCTGATAAGAAGGTAAAATGGTGCAGCAGCTTTGGAAGATGGTCTGACAGTTCCTCAAAAAGTTAAACAGGGGCTTCCCTGGTGGCGCAGTGGTTGGGAATCCGCCTGCCAATGCAGGGGACACGGGTTTGAGCTCTGGTCCAGGAAGATCCCACATGTCATGGAGCAACTAAGCCTGTGCACCACAACTGCCAAGCCTACGCTCTAGAGCCCATCAGCCACAACTGCTGAGCCCATGTGCCACAACTACCGAGGCCTGCACACCTAGAGCCTATGCTCCACAACAAGAGAAGCCACCTCAATGAGAAGCCCGCGCACAGCAACGAAGAGTAGCCCCTGCTCACCGCAACCAGAGAAAAGCCTGCGTACAGCAACAAAGACCCCAAAATAAAATAAATTTAAAAAAAAAAAGTTAAACGGTTACCATATGACCCAGCAATTCCACTCCCAGGTATATATCCAAGAGAAATGAAAACACATGTCCACACAAAACTAGAACACAAATGTTCAAAGCAGCTTTATTCATAATAACCACAAAATGGAAACAACCCAAATGTTCATCAACTGATGAAGAGATAAGCAAAACATGGTATATACATAAGTGGAGTATTATTCAGCCACAAAAAGGAATAAAGTAACGATATATGTGACAACATTTATAAACCTTGAAAACATTATGCTAATTAATTTTCTACGTCTGCAAAGCCAAAGCCCAGGGTTTGAACCACAGTCGTTACTAAATTTCAACCACTCCCTAAGACATAACCTGAAATCTCCATTTTTTAAAACGGGATAATAGAAAATTACAGGTAAGCAGTTGAATTTACAGCTCTCAAGTTCCAGAGAGAGCTGCTGAGGCCATGGAAAAGACTGAGATAACAAACAGAAAACATGAGCTTAAGAACAGAAGATGATGAAGTATCACACCAGCTTCTAAAGGAAAAGAGCCAACCAAAGAAATGAAAAAGGAGCAATTAGACGACAGTTAGAGCAATAAAGGAGAAACCAAGAGAAAGTAATGTCCAAAAAGTCAAGAAAAGAATAATAACAGATACACTTACAGAGATATCAACTGGAATAGGAATCTAAAAACATTCATCATTTTTTACTCATATCCTTGGTAAGGACAGAGCCAACTGTCATGGGTTGAGCAATAAATAAGGGCTAAGGAAATGGAGGCAGTTTGAGTGTAAACTGTTTTTAAGGGGAAAGGATTTAGGTTAGTTTTCATTATTGTTGTTGTTTTTAAAGTCTAGAGCTTTGGGCCTCACAGGAAGAAGCCAGGGAAGAAGGAGCAATGCAGGACAATGGATAAAATTGTTTGATCAGTGTCATAGAGGACAAGGGGATAAATTCGATTGAGAGGTAGGCTGAAGGATTAGCTTCGAACAAGCCTCATTTAAGTAAAGAGATATGTCAGTATGTAAATGCAGTAATGCGTTATATATCTGCATCCTTGGGGAAGAGTTCCACATAACTGAATTTTCCAGATACTTAAGCATTTAAAAAAAACTTTTAGCTATTTTCCTTGAAATTGTTCACCACTGTATCTTACAGTTCTTTGCTTAAACAGACTGTGCTTTCCTGGATGACTTAAGGTCATTGTAACTATGATTATATTACTAGGAAGTAATACAGCTTAGTCTGCATGTTAACTTTTCAAACCTTTGACTGTCCTATGCTGTCAGCTGCCATTTCCTGTTACACTTCCCCTGATAACTTTTTTCATTTGTGCGTCCAACAGATTCTAGTTTGAAAATTATATAACCAGTAAATAATACCCTAAGTAAGGGATAATAGGGTCCTGAATCAAAGTATAGGAGTAAAGTATATGGCTTTATGACAGTGTTAAAAAACCTGTTTCACTTTTTAATTCAATTAAGACTGGGTTTCAAAGAGTTGAGGATGTCAGAAGACTCACCTCTGGCTACATGAAATATTATTTTATCTTGCTTCCTTAAGTCATATCAAAATAACTCTGCTAAGTTATTGATAATTTTATATGGTTAGTCTTAAACCACAAAAGAAAAAGCACCATGCATTCCAAAAGTGAGCCTAGACATCTCATAGTAACTAAATATACTTTCCTGTCATATAATCACTTATCAATAAAAAGTTATAATCTTCTACACTTTGTTTCTGTGTGTTAATATAGTCCTGCATATTTCACATATATGGATATTATTTGTGATAAATGTATATCCTTCATGAAATCTTGACTTTAATCCCTTTCAAATTTCACAACTACAAACAGCACAAAAGCTAGAAAGAACCGAGAGCTAAGCACACAGGCAGTCAGTTAACCAAAATTTAAGAATTCATTCCTATAGTTCCAATACCATGAGATATTCCAATTTCATTCATTCTTAAGATTCTGAATAATCCAGCAATTCCACTTCCAGGTATTTATCTGAAGGAAAGGAAAACACTAACTCAAAAAGATATCTGGACCCCCATGTTCATTGCAGTGTTATTTACAATAGCCAAAACATGGAAGCAACCTAAGTGTCCATCAGATGGACAGTGATCATTGGACAAAGAAAATGTGGTATATATACACAATGGAATATTATCCAGCCATAAAAAAAGAAGGAAATCTAGCCATGTGCACCAACATGGATGAACTTTGAGGGCATTATGCTAAGTGAAATAAGTCACAGAGAAGAGACAAATACTGTGTTATCTCTCTTACATATGGGATCTAAAAAACAAAACAAAACTCATAAATATAGAGAACAGATTGAGGGTAGCCAGAGGGAGGGGTGGGTGAAATGGGTGAAGGTGATGAAAAGGTACAAACTTCCAGTTATAAAATAAATAAGTCCTGGAAATGTAATGTACAGCATGGTGACTACAGATACCATATAGATACCGTATACTATATCAAACATTTGAAAGTTGCTGGGACTTCCTGGTGGTCCAGTGGTAAAGAATCCACCTTACAACGCAGGGGACGCGGGTTCGATTCCTGGTCAGGGAACTAAGATTCCACATGCCGTGTGGCAACTAAGCCCACATGCCACAACTACTGAGCTGGTGTGCCTCAACTAGAGAGCCTGCGTGCTGCAAACTACAGAGCCCACGCACTCTGGAACCCACGCACCACAACTACAGAGCCCATGCGCCCTGGAGCCTGCGCACCACAACTAGAGAAAGGAAGCCCCACGCACCACAACTAGAGAGAAGCCTGTGTGCTGCAACGAAGAGCCCGCACGCCTCAACGAAGGCCCCGCGTGCTGCAACTAAGACCCGACGCAGACAAAAATAAATAATAAATAAATATTTTTTAAAAATAAGAAAGTTGCTAAGAGAATTCTCATTAAAAAAAAATTAACTCTGTGTGGTGACAGATGTTAACTAGATCTATTGGGGTGATCATTCCACAATACATACGAATATCAAATCTTTATGTTATACACCTGAACCTAATATGTTACATGTCAAATATTTCTCAATTTGGAAAAAAAGATTCTGGATGGTTATATCCACCTACCCTTTACATATCAAAAACAAAAAATAAAACTGCCATTGCTTCTCCAGTACTCACTTCCTGTTCCTTCAGTTTTTCATTCATATCAATAAAAATTAATAAACGTAGAATCTCTCAAAGACAGAGAGGTGTGAGTGGCCTGATCGAGTCAAACTGAAACATCTCACTAGTTTAGAGTTTCGGAGGCACTAGCAGTTGTACTTTTGCCTCTGTATTCAGATTATTTATGTACATCTCTCCTTCTAAATCGCAAACACCATGAGGGCAAGAATCTTTTCTGACTGAATGATTCCATCCATCACTGGATAAACATGTTTTGAGCACCTAGCATTTGCTAGCCTCCGGAGAGAGCTGAGTTCAACAGTCCCTACCCTCAACAAGCAAGGGAGGCAGACTTATTGTAAACAAATTACAATATAGGAAAAACAAAAGTGAGTATAGAATCAAATCAGAGAAAAAATTAGCTCTAGAGTCGTGGAGGAAGTTCAGGGATACATTTATGTGTTCTCCAAAAGGCCTTCAATAAATACCTGTTGAATGAATGGACAAATGAATGAATTAAATATTGCTAATAAAGATGAGACCACAGGTCCAAATGAAATGTTATTAGTTACTTCTTAAGTTAGTGAAAAAACGTCATCCTTCAGCAACTGTAGGAATGCAGACTCCAGCACACCCCGACCTCAGGCTATCACCGTGGAGAAAGAGCCGTACCTGTACTGCCAGCCTTTGGCACTGCCGCCTCGGCTGCTGCCGCTGCTGCTGTTTCCACCCCCACAGCTGCTGTTGCTGCTGCTCTTGTTCGGGGTCACCGCGGTGGCCAGGCCCTCCAGCCTTCCTTCGCTCTCGGAGACTTTCATTGTTGACACTGGTTCACCCCCCTGCATCTTAACTCCAAGGTCCATTTGCCCTTCTTGGGCGGGAGAGAACAACTCTGTAATTTTGTAAGTGATAAGATTTAAGATCTGATCTGAAGGTGATCCCAGTTGCTAAACCAGACGGCGGCTGGAGTAGTAATCATCAAATGGTCCAGGGGAGGAATGCAAGCATTCCCCCTGAAGGAAAACTTTTAAGAGGAGAGGGGTAGCGATGAGGACAGATGTCCTTTCAATATATATCTCCTTCCGGGCAAAACCAAGGAGAAAAAAAATCACCCTGCCAGAGGATTTGGTGGCATGCTCAAAGGAGAAGCAGGAGCAGCGTGGGGAGGTCGCGGACTCTAGCCAGGAGTGCTGGGCGAAGGACGGACCACGGACGGGTACCCGCGGCCTGACCTCTGCGCTGACGGACTGACCCGCCGCGCTCCCTCAGCTCCTCCGGCCGGTCCTCAGCGGGAGGGTTCGGTGCAGCCCGCTCGGCGGTTCCCACCACAGCCCTCGAGAAAGAGCTGGAGCCGCCCGCGGGCAGCCCGGGAGGAGGGTCGGAGAAGGAGGCCGCCGAGGGCGGGACGCCGGCTCCCAGGGTCGCCTAGCCTCCAGGTAGAGGCGAGCTGCTCGGGGCGACTTCCTCCAACGCCCCCGGGCCTGGGCCCTCGACTGGGTTCCCGGGGTCGGGACGAGTCCCTTGCCCTCGCTCTAGCCCGAACGTGAAAGCCACAGCTGCAGCCACCACCCCACCCACTACCCCCCGTCTGGTCACCCGCCCGGCTGCTCTCTCCCCCCCACTTCCCTTCCGGAGTAGCGTGAGCTCACTTCCCCCAGAGCAGAAGCCCCTGGCGCCATCTTGGAGCAGGGCACGGGGCCCTGAAGGGGGCGGAGCCTCGGCGATGGCTGTACTGGGGCGGCGGACTTCGAAGAAAGGGAGGCGGTGGGCAGCAGAGGGAGGAGGCGGTGGGACAACCAAGGAGGGAGAAACAAAGGAGTTAGTGCCCTACTGGAGGGTGACTTCCGGCCTTCCTAACCCGGGCCAGGCCGTCCATTTGAGGGCCCATTTCAGTCATTTTAGGAAGAAAGCTTAGTAAAATAATATCATTTCTATAAGGAATTACAAAACCATTTCTTCATTTTAGTTATTTCGAAAAAAAAAAAAGCATGATATTGGCATAAGGCAAATCAGTGTTATAAATGAAAAAGAAACTGTCCTGGAACTTATAGCTCTCGGTATCAAAGTATCAAAGTATTCCTTCTAACCTCAGACAACTCATTCACCCTCCTTAGACCTAGATTTTTGCATTTGTAAAATAAGAGTGTTTAGGTGATTTCTAAAGTCCCTTCTAATTGTAAATAATAGTTTCTAACAATTGAATGTACACCATATGTGAAACACTATGGCAGAGGCAAAGAAGTATTACTCAAAGAAAGTAAATAAAGTAATACAGTAGATACAGATATATAGGTAATTAAGGCCATGAGGAAAATAAAAGGAGATGATATAGAAAATAAGCAAGATGGAATAGAGAACTTACTTTAGAAAGAACAGTTGAGGAAAGTCATCTATGAGGAGATGGCATTTAAAGTGAGAGAATAAAGAAACGTGAGGAAGCTAAGGGAATAGCAAGCTTTACTTATTTTGGGAGATGCGAGACCTGGGACCTGGAGCATGGTGAATAAGAGAGTGGTGTGAAATGAAAGTGAAGAGATAGGCAGAGAAATTTGGATTTTATTGTAAGTGCAATGGAAAATCATTGAAAATTTTAATAAAGGAGAATTGTGATCTGACCTATGTTTTTAAAAGATCTCTCTGTTCTTTTCAGCAGATGGTGCTGGGACACTGGCTATTCACATACAGAAGAATGAAATTGGACCCCTACCTCACACCATACACAAAAGTTAACTCCAAGTGTATGAAAGACATAAATGTAAGAGCTAAAACAATAAAACCCTTAAAAGAAAAACATAGGTGTAAATGTCCACAACCTGGGGTCAGGCAAAGCCTTTTGAATACAACATCAAAGCATAAAAGAAAAAATAGATTGGGTTTCATGAAAATTAAAAACATTTGTTCTGTAAACCATACCATCAAGGAAGTAAAAAGGCAATCCATAAAATGGGAGAAAAATATTTGCAAACCATATATTTGACAAGCGACTTATATCCAGAATGTGTAACGAGCTCTTACAACTCATTAATAAAAAGATAAATAACTAAATTTTAAAATGGACAATGGAACTGAATAAATATTTCTCCAAAGAAGATATAGCAAAGGTCAATAACTACATTAAGAAGTTCTTAACATAGTTACTAACCAAGGAAACAGAGGTCAAAACCACAATGAGGTCTTCCCTGGTGGCGCAGTGGTTGAGAGTCCGCCTGCCGATGAAGGGGACACGGGTTCGTGCCCCGGTCCAGGAAGATCCCACGTGCCGCAGAGCGGCTGGGCACGTGAGCCATGGCCGCTGAGACTGCACGTCCGGAACCTGTGCTCCACAGCGGGAGAGCCCACAGCAGTGAGAGGCCTGCGTGCCGCAAAACAAACAAACAAACAAACAAAAAAACCACAATGAAAGAGAGCTTCACACCCACTAGGATGGCTACAATCACAAAGGTAGAGAAGGGAATTCCCTGGCAGTCCCATGGTTAGGACTCCGTGCTTTCACTGCCGAGGGTGCGGGTTCAATCCCTGGTCGGGGAATTAAGATCCTGTAAGCCATGTGCTGTGGCAAAAAAAAAAAAAAAAAAAATATATATATATATATATATATTATATGTGTGTGTGTGTGTGTGTATATATATATACCTTTTACATATATAAATATATACCATTTATATATATAAATTTATATATATAAAAGGTAGAGAACAACCAAACCAATGTTGATGAGGGATGTGGAGAAATTGGACCCCTCATACACTGCTAGTGGAAATGTAAAATGCGGTTATATCCACACAACGGAATACTGGTTGGCTATAAAAAGAATGGAGTGCTAACATATGCTACAACAAAGATTGACTTCAAAAGCATTATGCTAAGTGAGAGAAGCAAGAAAGCAAAAGCCACATATTGTGTGATTCCATTTATATGAAATGTCCAGAATAGGCAAATCTGTAGAGGCAGAAGGTAGATTAGTGGTTGCCAGGCCTGGGAGGAAGGAGGAATTGGGAGTGACTGCTAATGTGTATGAGGTTTTTGAGGGGTAATAAAAATGTTTTAAAATTAGATTAGTGGTGATGGTTGCACAATCTTGTGAATATACTAAGACCCATTTAACTGTACACTTTATTTTTTTAAAATATTTATTTGGCTGCACTGGGTCTTAGTTGTGGCATGCGGGATCTTTAGTTGCAGCATGCGGACTCTTAGTTGCAGCATGTGGGATCTAGTTCCCTGACCAGGGATTGAACCTGGGCCCCCTGCATTGGGAGTCTTAGCCACTGGACCACCAGGGAAATCCCTAGCTGTATGCTTTAAACAGGTGAATTCATGGTAGGTGAATTAAATCAAAATAAAGGTATGTTTTAAAAAACAAACTCTCTACCTGCCACATAAAGAATTAATTGTAGTGGGAGAAAAAGAGGAAGTAGGGAGACTAGTCAGGAGGCTATTACAGGAAATGAAGTGAGAAGCGATGCTAGTGATAAGACTAGGGTGATGGCAGTCAGGATAGAAAAAAGTAAGTCCATCTAAACTGTATGGAGGTAGGAGTGGCTACGGTGCTGTAAACAGATTGGATTTGCAAAGGTGCAGTAATATTCTTACAGGTCTTTCCAATTCTGGTCTTTTCTACACTTTTCACAGATCACAACTCTGATCATGCCCCTTTGAAACTCAGAACCTTCCAAAGACTTTTCATTATTTATGGAATAAATTCCAAACTCCTCTATCCAAGAAAAAAATAGCATGAAGGTTGTTGTAATAGCTATAGGATTTAAAGTTATCCTTTTATAGTCCAATACTGACTGAGATAAAGATCTCTAAATAAGCAATAAATTCAGCCAGGTATAGAAGTAAGCCACACTTGGACTTCCCTGGCGGCACAGCGGTTAAGAATCCACCTGTCAACGAAGGGACACGGTTCAATCCCTGGTCCGGGAAGAACCCACATGCCGCGGAGCAACTAAGCCCCTGCACCACAACTACTAAACCTGCGCCCTAGAGCCCGCATGCCGCAACTACTGAGCCTGCGTGCTGCAACTACTGAGGCCCATGTGCCTAGAGCCAGTGCTCTGCAACAAGAGAAGCTACCGCAATGAGAAGCCTGTGCACCGCAACGAAGAGGAGCCCCCGCTCGCCGCAACTAGAGAAAGCCCACGTGCAGCAACGAAGACCCAATGCAGCCAAAATTTAAAAAAATAAAAAAGAATTAACTAATTCCACTACTGATGAAATAAACAAATCCTGAAATAATTTATTAAAAAAAAAAGTAAGCCACCCTCGACCAAGATCATCCAGGCTCCAATCAAGGAAAAGAATCCTTATGAGTGTACAGCTTCACTGGAGAAATGGCAGGTGTGAAGGATGAACGTGCCAACCCAAGGATAAGGGACAACATAGAGTCTGGAAAAGGCTTCAGCTTTAGAGAACCAGAAACTATTTTGTCATTGCTCCCAGTGGTGATGAGACTTGGGGACTAGCCCATGCTAACCAAATGCACAACAGACTGATGTGTAGCAACTGCAAAGATAAGTGTTACTTAATATTGAAAAATACAGTACAGAGTACTCAAGTTTGGTGTCAGCACTTTCCATGCAAGAAACTCAACAGGATAAGCTAAATTATTACCAGAAGTTTACATGACGGTCATGGAATCAGAGCCAGGAGAGTTGATTGATAGATGGGTTTTTTTTTGTTTGATTTGTTTTGGTTTTTTTGGCGGTACGCGGGCCTCTCACTGTTGTGGCCTCTCCTGTTACAGAGCACAGGCTCCGGATGCGCAGGCTCGGCGGCCATGGCTCATGGGCCCAGCCGCTCCGCGGCATGTGGGATCTTCCCGGACCGGGGCACGAACCCGTGTCCCTTGCATCGGCAGGCGGACTCTCAACCACTGCGCCACCAGGGAAGCCCCCATTAAAAAAAATTTTTTTTTTAAGTAAAAACTTTTTGTTGTTGTACAGTAGGGTCTGAGTCTGACTTTCATTCAATGTCTAAGGAGAAAAGAGGGCATACAATTTGAACAAGGGAAATAAAGAAAGGCACTTTTTTTTTAATGCCTTCAAAGAAGGATATGTTCATCTTTTTGAAGAGTTTAACGTGCATTCCCCGGTATTCCAGCTGGATGATGGATCAATGCATCCTTCCACATGGAAAGAAGCTGCATAGCATAGTGGTCAAGAACATGGGCTTATGTGTCCATGCACATGGATACTGATTGCATGCATGTGACCTTAGGCAAGTTACCTAAATTCTTAGTACTTGTTTCCTTGCCTGAAAATGGGAGTAATAACATTTCTGCTATGGATTGAATTGTGTCTCCCGAAAATTCATCTAATCTCCAATCAGTGTGATGATATTCAGAGGTGGGACCTTAGGAGATAATTAGGTTTTGATGAGGTCATGAGCTTGGGGCCCCCATGATGAGATTAGTGCCCTTGTAAGAAGAGACACCAGAGTGCGCTCTCTCTCTCTCTCTCTCTCTCTCTCTCTCTCTCACGGCCCCCTGCCATGTGAGGACACAGGGAGAAAAAGGCCATCCGCAAGCCTAGAAGACAGTTCTCACCAGAAACTGGTGAGTTTGATCTTGGACTTCTAGCTTTCAGAACTGAGAAAATCAATGTCTGTTGTTTAAGCCATCCAGTCTATGGTATTTTGTTATGACAGCTGAAGGTAAGACAATCTCCCTTTTGAGTGATTATCAGCATTAAATGAAATGACACATGTAAAGTCTGACACATGACATGCTACGTACTTAGCAAGTGTTAGCCATGGTTACTAGAAGAATAGGGTTTACCAAGTAAAATGAATGGTTGTGTTTGGTGAGGGCACCTTTCCCCTGGACATCTCTGAAGACATCCGACATATTTCTATGGTAGAATACCAGCTTTGCCTCCCAGATGAAATGGAGTTTTCCAGAGGTAACAAAAGAGATCCGTCAGGGTCAGGATACGTAAATGAAGAGTCCTAAGAACGTTGCCTGGAATCACCAGCTTGTGGGTGTCTGGGTGAAAACGCAGGTGCACAGGGTGATCCCTGCTTCAGTGTCACCCCCTCACAGAGGCCTTCCCTGACCACTCACTCTGTACAGAGTAGCAGCCCTCCCCATTTCTCCACACTTTTACCCTGCTTTAGTTTTCTTAAAAGCACCTGACATTATATGATTTGTTGTGCATTTTTTGTCTGCTCACTAGAATGTAAGCTGCACAAGGAGGAAAGAGTCAATTCTTTTTTTTTTTTTTTGAAAGAGTCGATTCTTTTTTCCCCACCTCTGTCTCCCCAGTACTCAAACATCGCCTGGTACATGTGTTGAATGAATGAATGAATTTATGATAGTGGTTAAGGACACGAAACTTGGCATCAGTCTTCAAATCTTGGCTCTGTCACTTAGGACATGTGATCTTGGGCAAGTTACTTACCTTGATGAACCTGAGTTTTCTCATCTGTAAAACGGAAATAGGATGAAATAAGAAAATATATAGAAAGTGCTTAGCACAGTGCCTGGCATCTAGTTAGCACTGAACCAATGCTAGCCACGTTTTCTCTTTCTCACTCTGATGGGCAGAGGAGGGAAGAGTAATTTATTTCCCTGAAGCACAGGAGACCTGCTTTCTCTATGAGCCTGCAGCTGTGGCAGCTGGAATGAAGAGCTGGACAGGCTGCAGAGAAACTGGAGACAGGAGGGGAGTGGGAAGCAGTACTTAATCCCATGAGAGCTGCTGTGAGAATAAGGCTGTGGACCCGCAATTTCTATTTTTTAAAAAATGAAGGTAGGAAAAGAGAAAAACAGAAATTCTGAGAAGACAAAATGTTCACATTCACAGCAGATGTTACTACTACTGTGGTGAAACAGAATTTCAATGAACCAGGAGCCCCATCCTCCCTGCTTCCAGCTTAGACTGAAATCCTTAGCCATTTCCCAGTCCAATGGGGTGATTCAGCCGAAGGGCTCTAAGCTAGCGAGTGTTTCACTGGAAACACTCCCCTGCCAAGCTCAAGGCTCCTTGTGGGAGTAAAAGAAGCAGACACTCTCAGGGCTTTTGTTTGAGAGGAGGAAGGAACCTTGACAAAGAGAGACTGGAGCTGTGCTCAGAGCTTGATAAAATGATTTTTTTTCCTCCCTTTCTTTGCCTCCCCCAGCACCTCTCCCCTGAATCCCTATTGAACCTGAAAGTATTTTGCTTAAATAAACAGTAGACAGTTACATTAGCTCTTCAAACTGTTATAAAATGAGAACACGTGTTCCTTCAATGTGATGTGCTCAGCCTGTCTGTTTTTAGACTCATTTGGCTATAGTGCAGGTAGTGTTTTGCTGACAGAAGCCCATAAAAATGCAGAGTCAATGGGAGCCACATGACCTTTCCATCATCAACTGGTGAATACCCTAGGAAAGGAGAGAAAGGAAAGCCAGCTAATGCTTTATCATGAAACCACATGGGTGTGAATTCTGGGGGTCAGCATGCGAATTTACTGTTCCCATCAAGTAAGTCAGCTGACAAGAGAACATTGATTTACTTCACAGGATATGTGCCAACGTCTCTTTTGAAAACACCACATCCCATCACCAAAACAACAACAACAAAGTAAATACTAGGGTAGCATTTTTCAATGTGTGCTCCACACATTATTGCAGGATATTAATAGGTGTTACTTGATTTAAATTTTTTCTTGCTGTGATTAGATACATTTGAAAAACACTGATTTTTTTTTTTTTTTACACCGGTTCCTTTATTGCAGGACTTCTTGGAGGATTTAATATGCTGATGTACATCATATATCTTTCTAAGAGAGATAGAAGGTGCACTATTTCCCAAAATTATTTGACCACAGAACTCCTTTTACATAGAACATCTCCCAGGAAGAGTATCCACAAAGTTTATAGGTTGGGATACCCCTAGAAAGCAAGTAGAATCTTATGAGAAAAGCCATCCAGATTAAATTTACCTTATTTTGCAAGTTTTAGCATCATTTCTCTCCACAACCTCCCCTGATTCTGCATGGCTTAGAATTCTTAGCATGAGAATAGTTCCCCTGGGTGGTGATTTTAGGATCAAGGTCTCAGATGCAGCCATAAAGCCCCTGGCAGGGAAAGAGTTGCAACTTCAAGGCTCTAAGCATTGAAAAGATGGTGTTTCTCATATATAATTCCAAATAAAAATAATACTAACCTGTGAAACAAATGAAAAAGAGCCCAACAAAGTTTGGATTTCCCCCATCAAACTCTGGAAATACTTGGAAGGGCGGGGCTTTATGGTGTGCCAAGCAGCTACCTAGTCTGCTCATTGGGTGGCCCAGCACTGCCCTGGAGAGACGCCCTCCCGCCTGGGAGAAGGGAGATCCTAAGGATCCTCTTACTGGTCTACCCTTGTACAAATGGACTTAATTCAATCTCTTTCCCATCTGTGAAAGGAGACTCAGGAAGGTGAAGTGGTAGAAAGCTTGTAACAGGAAGGGAGCTAGAGATATCAGCCCACTGACAGGCCTGGGGCAAGAGGGAATTGGTCCTAGTTCAGCTAAGTGGATAGTGGATTGTGTATTGGATGGTTTTGCCTTGGGCCTTCTTTTCTAAAATTTTTTCGGTCTTTTTTTAGTCTTTTGGTCTGAATAACTATCATGGATTCTACACTTAAGGTCTCTGTGGGGCTATGTTTGCATTTACATGAAGTCTTTAATGTAAATCTTTGATAAGCAAGAACAGACATAATCTCTTTCATATAAGAACTCCTCCATTCCCACCCCCCTCTCCCAGACTGTGAGCACCTCGAGGGCAGATTGCTAGATCCTGAGCACTTATGGTATATTAACGAATATATGTGGAATCTAGAAAAATGGTACAGATGAACTGGTTTGCAAGGCAGAAATAGAGACACAGATGTAGAGAACAAACGTATGGATGCCAAGGGGGGAAAGCAGGGGTGTGGGGTGGTGGTGGGATGAATTGGGAGATTGGGACTGACATATATACACTAATATGTATAAAATAGATAACTAATAAGAACCTGCTGTATAAAAAAATAAAATAAAATTCAAAAAAAAATAGTGATGGTTTCTCTTTTTCCTCATCTTCTTGACCTAAAATGAGGTCTGCCTAGAGAAAAGGAGATTAAATGGTCTCAGATTTTCAAAGCCAATGAATATTGTTTCTTATTTCTTCTCTGAAAGCCTTCATTATAGTCACTAATAGAACAAATATTCATTGCACATGAATTATATACCAGGTACTCTGCTAATTGCAAAGGTAACAACCATAAATAAGACATAGTTTCTGCCCCCAAAGTCTATGTATAGAACTGGGAAGGCAGATCTTAAACAAGAAATTTAAAATAAGTGAGAAGTGTCAAGATAGATGTATCGGGACTTCCCTGGTGGCACAGTGGTTAAGAATCCGCCTGCCAATGCAGGGGACACGTGTTCAAGCCCTGGTCCGGGAAGATCTCACATGCCATGGAGCAACTAAGCCCGTGCGCCACAACTACTGAGCCTGTGCTCTAGAGCCTGTGAGCCACAACTACTGAGCCCGTGTGCCACAACTACTGAAGCCTGTGCGCCTAGAGCCCGTGCTCCGCAACAAAAGACGCCACTGCAATGAGAAGCCCACGCACCGCAACAAAGAGTAGCCCCCGCTCACCGTAACTAGAGAAAGCCCGTGTGCAGCAATGAAGACCCAAAGCAGCCAAAAAATAAATTAAAAAAAAAAAACAACTCACTTACTTAACAACAACAATAACAACAAAAGATAGATGTATCAATAGTATGGAGCCTGAGGAGAAATAGATTGGTGGGTGGGTGGGTTTTTTTTTAACCTAATGTAGCAATCAGAGAACGGCTTCTTTCTTTTTTTTTAATATATTTATTTATTTATTTAATTTTTGGCTGTGTTGGGTCTTCGTCGCTGCGTGCAGGCTTTCTCTACCTGCGGCGATCGGGGGCTACTCTTTGTTGCAGTGCGCGGGCTTCTCACTGCGGTGGCTTCTCTTGTTGCAGAGCATGGGCTCTAGGTGCGTGGGCTTCAGTAGTTGTGGCACATGGGATTAGTTGCTCCGCAGCCTGTGGGATCTTCCCAGACCAGGGCTCGAACCCGTGTCCCCTGCATTGGCAGGAGGATTCTTAACCACTGTGCCACCAGGGAAGTCCCAGAGAAGGCTTTCTTGAGAAAAGTGATATGTAAGCTTATAACTGGAAGGATGAATTGAAGACAGAGTGAAGCAATATGCCGGGTAGAGAGAAGAACATGTTCAAAGATGAGAGGGAAGAGATATAAGAGGAACTTAAAGGCCAGGATGGCCAGGTATCAAAAGGAATATAACAGAAGATGAGTCTAGGGAGGTAGTGAAGGATCAGATGCCAGGCCAAGGAGAAATTTGGACTTTTTCTAAAACACAAGAGGAGCCATTGAATGATTCCAAGCAAAAGAATTAATTACATGATGAGATTTAGATTGTTTAATATAGAATAACATTCTTTCTAGACCTATCTTCTACTTGGACCTAAGTACACCCTTGCCCTGAATTAGGTTCTTAGGAAGGCTTCTGTTCCCATTCATTGCTGGATTTTAAGTAGAAAAATGACACCTGGCTCCACTGCCAGGTCTTGCAAGCCATAAGATACAAAAAGAAACTTCCAGCAAGGAAGTCTTCTTCCCCAGATGACTGTGAGAGAGGTAAGTGATGGATCTTTACTACCTGTTTGCATTTCTCTATTTTCTGACTCTCATTTGGCCAGAAAAAAGGCATGAGAATTCTCTCCTAATTGTCCCTTTCCTTTCCTCCTACCATCGCTATAGATTTTCAAGTGGTATTGGGCAACCATACAACCCTGTGAAAAGTTGCTCAACAGCATCAAGGGACATTCTGCTCCTTCTTTCCATCTTTCAAAACAACTCTGGCTTTGTCATAAGCCGTACTTTTTATGGCAATTATAGTTGTTGATGACACTTTCACCGGCAACAAAACCTATTTTAGCTTTTCTGAACCATTCCAAATGTTTTAGAATTTAACTGATCAGATCTTAAACCAAGTTCTCATCTGTTCTCAGAACAGAACAGGTTGAAGGCATTTCACACAGACCGCAGTCCAATAGTATCAATTCATCTCAAAGAAGCATAGCAGAGAGACAGTGTCCTCAGCCATGCAAGATGTCTGATTCAATGTGCTTTCAATCCTGCAGAGCTTGTGGCAACAATTTCCTTGTTGTTCTTGGCAATTTAAGTTACCCTTTGTGAAATCAGTAGTGTTGGTAGGCCACGCTGCTAATTATTTGGAGTGCCTGGTCAGGCTTCCAGAGGCCAAGATCAGCTAGTTCTCTAATCTGTCTCCAGCCCTCCCTAAGCCTGAGCTCTTCAGGCTTCTATGATCCTTTCTCACTGCACCATGTTATTTCATGCTCAGCTTTTTTTTTTTTTTTTTTTTTTTTGCGGTACGCGGGCTCCGGACACGCAGGCTTAGCGGCCATGGCTCGCGGGCCCAGTCGCTCTGCGGCATGTGGGATCTTCCCGGACCGGGGCACGAATCCACGTCCCCTGCATCGGCAGGCAGACTCTCAACCACTGCACCACCAGGGAAGCCCTCATGCTCAGCTTTTAATCAAGATCCAAAGAGCCAAACATGATATAGGCTTTGCTAGTTGAACAAAAGGCAAAGAAAATATCACACTTGGAATTGTATGTATCTTGCTATTGAGGGCAAATTCTGTGATGATTCTCTGCAGGGTAGAGAGTAACAGATTTTTTTTTTTTTTTTTGGCCTTTTTAGTTAACAAGAGTCACAGACACAGATGCTGAACAGGGTCAGATAAATGAATTCAGTAGGCCAGGTGGAGACTGTAGTAAGTGGGGAGTGTGTGCCCCACCTAAGGCGAGGAGCACTACTTCATTCCAACAGACTGTTGCCAGAAAGGCCCAGTGAAGCAAAATCTTCTGATTTTCTAAGAGAAGCCAGAAATATGAGCTTTAATGTGAAAGCCCCTCAAGTTTTACATGTTCACCACTATTTCAAAAAATTGTTTAATATGTAGGAATCAAAACAAAAAGTGTTTGTGACCAGATTCGACCCATAGGCCACCAGTTTGGCTTCATGTCCTTTGCAGATTCATCAGGTTGTCACCTGTACTCATTCAAGTCATGGGCAAAATTTTGACCAGGACAGAGCCTGGTAGAGTCTTCCCTCTGGATTCACATGTATCCAATCAATCAGAACCGTTTGGTGTGGTGGAGTCCCTCCATTCTCACCCAGCTTATATTTCTCCACCTAATTTGAAAGGCTGTTATAAAAGAGATTTGGCTGAAATCCTGTGGCTACAGCATTTCTCTATCCTATGTTCTAGCAGCCTTAATCTTAAAGAATTACCCAAATTAAAAAAGAAAAAAAGGGCTTCCCTGGTGGCGCAGTGGTTGAGAGTCCGCCTGCCGATGCAGGGGACGCGGGTTCGTGCCCCGGTCCGGGAGGATCCCACATGCCGCGGAGCGGCTGGGCCCGTGAGCCATGGCCGCTGAGCCTGCGCATCCGGAGCCTGTGCTCCGCAACGGGAGAGGCCACAACAGTGAGAGGCCCGCGTACTGCAAAAAAAAAAAAATTATCCAACAAGTTAGTGGCTGAGCTGAAACAGTGTGGTCTCTGCTATCCCAAATCTCCCAATCTATTTGGAGACATGAGAACACACACCTGAAACACAGTCAAGAGGACTGGGCTCTTCTCTTCTCCAACAGTAGAGAGAAAATGGGATAAGACAAGGGAGGGCCTTAGAGGGACCCATCCATGACCCAAACTTAATAACAGAGCTGCAGGTAGGTAAAAACCTCTTTGGCTGAATCTACTTTGACCATGTCATGTGCTTTCCTGTGACTTTTCCCTTCTGCAAATTGGAGGAAATGAAATTTTCTTTAAGTGTGGGCTGTTAGTCATTTGAAACAGTTTTCCTCAGCGTTTGTGGAACCTCCTTCTTACAAAAGGTTGTTATAGTTGGCACAGACTGGCTGTAAGGAAGATCTGGCAGGAGATCTGGGCCAGATGGTAATTATAGTCCCTATAGCCATAATTCTTTAGCAATGAGGACCAAGAAGGAAGGCATTTGTTTCAAGTATCCATGACGAGGAAAATTTCGTACTTAAGTGTTGCTTGGTCCCAGGTCAAAGAGGTTCCAGCCACATCTCCCCAACTTATGCCTGTGTCGTGCTTTTACATCACTTGTGTGTAGCTTAAGAAGTGAGGAAAGGGACGTCCCTGGCAGTCCAGTGGTTGGGACTTCACCTTCCAGTGTGGGGGGGTGAGGGTTGGATGCCTGGTTGGGGAGCTGGGAGCCTCAGGGTCAAGGAACCAAGGCATAGAACAGGAGCAATATTGTGACAAATTCAATAAAGACTTTGAAGATGGTCTACAACAAAAAAAATCTTTTTTAAAAAAAAAAAGGGCAGAAAAGAGAATTCAAAAATGGATCCACCACTACAGTTTTAAGACACTTCTTAGGAATCCTTTGTTCTCTCGAGTGAAATAATTTTTTACTATATGACTAAAGAACTAACCATTATTAAATCTGCACATACTCAGAGCTTCAGATAGTTTAGCCTAGAGCAGTGCTCAAAAGCTTCTCTGCCCATCTTGAGTTCCAGCCTCCTGTGATGCCATAACTCTAATATCACAACTGACCTCCTGTCCTCATCCTTGTTTCTAAAATCTCAACAAAGAACCCTGAGCTCGGCTTTAGGTGGGAGACATGGGGTGTCTCCCTGACTATGAAAGTATGGGAGACCCTGAGATGAGTCTACAGGGAAGATACTGGGAAATCTTGATCCTTGCAGGGCTTTCAGCAAAGAATTAACACCATCTGTTAGGTACAGAAACTGAGGAAGATGTGACCCCAAACAAACCTGACCCAGACCTTGGAAGGGTTTCAGTTGTTTCGAGTGTTAACAAGAAGCCACTAGGAAGAGAGTTGCCACAGAGAGGGAAAAGTGGAGAGTACTTGTTTTAAGCCTCAAATGTCCAAATGACCTTCCAGGACCCAGTGGGACACTACCTCCTGGGTGCTGCGTGGTCCATCAGCTTCATGTGTGAGCTCTGAAAAGTCTCTTCCATTCAGCCCAATTTCTCCCCTTTGTCACCAGCTTCTTCTTTAGGTCCAGGCCTCAGAGGAAAAATAAATCACATTTTCATCCTATTCACCTTTGCTTCCCAAGCATGTCCATGAGAGCTGTCTTAGTCTGTCTGGACTGCTATAACAAAAATACCATAGACTGGGTGGCTTAAACAACAAACATTTATTTCTCACAGTTCTAGAGGCTGGAAGTCCAAGATTCAGTGTCTGGTGAGAGCTCTCTTCCTGGTTCATAGACACCAGCTTCTTTCTTGGTGTGCCCTCACATGGTGGAAAGGGCAAGAGAGCTCTGCAGTCCCTTTTATAAGGACACTAATCCCATTCATGAGGGCTCCATCCTCAAGACCTAATCACCTCCCAAAGGCCCAGCCTCCTAATATCATCACATTGGGGGTCAGGATTTAAACATATGAATTTGAGGAAGACACAAGCATTCAGACCAGAATCAGAGCTGTGAGAGTTCTTCCCTACATCAAACTGGATTCTGATGGACTGAGTATTGTTCTCCATAATCCTGGTCTCAGTCCTGAAGTAATCTTAAAGAGTTACCTTACCATCTTATACATCCCTTAACTCCTGGAAAAATCAATTTAGCCATGACAAGATGATGGTTATCTAGCTTTTTAAAGACACAGTGTTTTTCATAAGCAATTTATTGAACAACTATCTGTACAAGCATGTTCATAGTTTATAATAAGAAAATTAGTAACAGCCTAAATATCCATTGGTAGGATAATGTGTTGTTCCTGGAAGAGCTTCTGTATCATTTAAATTTTTGAGAATGAAAATGCTTTCATATTACTTGTGTCAAATCATTGCTTTAGCCTTCTAAGTGGTCCCCTACCTTTGTTCTTGCCCTTTGTAATCGTTCTCACTGCTTCTTCAGTGATCTATTAAAATGCAAATGTGACTGTGGAACTCCTGGGCTTAAACATTTCTTACGGTTTGTGCCTCTTTGTCTACCCATCACGTGCCGAGCTCCTCAGTGTAAGAGCCCTCATGATCTGTCCCTGCTCTCCTCTGCAGCCTCGGCTCCTGTGCCTGTGCTCTGCTTTTCCTACCACACATGACTTGTCGCCATCCCTGAACGCATCAGTTTCTTTCACAGCTACATGGCTTTGCACTTACTCTTGCTCTTTTTTTAAAAAATAAATTTATTTTATTTATTTATTTATTTTTTTGGCTGTGTTGGGTCTTCGTTGCTGTGCATGGGCTTTCTCTAGTTGCCGCGAGCGGGTGCCACTCTTCGTTGCGGTGCGTGTGCTTCTCATTGCGGTGGCTTCTCTTGCTGCGGAGCACGGGCTCTAGGCGCGCAGACTTCAGTAGTTGTGGTGCACGGGCTTAGTTGCTCCGTGGCATGTGGGATCTTCCCGGACCAGGGGTCTAACCCATGTCCCCTGCCTTGGCAGGCAGATTCTTAACCACTGTGCCACCAGGGAAGTCCCTCTGCTCTCTGCTTTTAGTACCTTCCTCCTCCTTCTCCAAAATCAAATTCTAACATAACGTCCTGCTCTACTCTCAGAAAAAGAAGCCCACCTGTTCCAACAGCCACTATGGGCTCTTAGCTCGCTCTGCACAAAGTGTCCGTGTTCACGATTCGCCTGCCCCTCTAGAGTGCGTGCTCTTGGGAGCTGAGAGGTGTGTTCATCTCATATTCCCCACTGAAGCACAGGCCCTGTTGGACGCTAAATATTGAATGAATGAAGACATTAATGAATGAACAAGTGTATGATTCTTCTAGTGCTTATATCTATTAATTCCTGGTGTTTGTTTTAGGCTATACCCAATTATTTAAATCATGTTCACATATATAAAAGTATTGGGCTGGGGAAAGAGAGGTCCCATGCAAAGTGTTCATTCTCAGCCTCAAACCCTCTGACAGATGGCCCTGCTCACAACAAGAAAGCTCATTTGTGATCCTTAGCTACCCAAAATCTTCTGTGACACTTGGAACACATCTGGGGACTTAGCTGGGATACACTATGTCTTTGGGGGGATCAGAATCATCTTAGGATTTGAGCCAAACTTAGCCTACGCCACTCATTTGGTTTTTTTGTGCCAGGACAGCACAGGTATGGGGGTCCTTTTTTTTCTTTGGCCACGCCTTGAGGCTTGCAGGATCTTAGTTCCCAGACTAGGATTGAACCCGTACCCTCAGCAGTGAAAGTGCGGAGTCCTAAGCATTGGACCTCCAGGGAATTCCCTAGGGGTGTCTATTGTCTAAACCTGTTGCCAGAACAATTTTGAAGTCTGAAAGTATTCCAAACATAGTTAAAATGAATTCCCCAAGATGGCTTATTTGCATATGTGTGTGAATTTGCCTTAGGAATAATTGCTGACACTGACAAAAGCACTGACCTCTCAAAGCACCCCACGCTTGTAGTACAGCACTTATAGTGCACTTAACGATTGGTCCTCTACAGCCTCACTGGAAAGGAAGTTCCACAGGGCAAGTAGGTTCATTTTTTCCATAATTATTGATACACAGAAAAGAATATATATAACATACATGTAAGTTATGGAGCATAGCACTATTTCTTATCTTTCTATCCCTACTGCCTAGAAAAATGCTTGGTACAATAAATGTATGTTGCATAAACAAATGATTCTTCTATGAATAAGTGAACCAGATAGAACAGCATCTCCCAGATTAAATACCCATCAGTTGTCAGATAGCTAAAGGCATTATTCCAAGGTGGACTTAACTCCCTACTATATGTATGAGAACCAAATTTTACTTTCCAGACTGATCCTCTTCCTGTCTACCGTTGGCAAGTTCGGTAGTGTGAGATCTCTATCATAGGGCTACACGGTGGAGACAACATGGCATGATTAAAAGACCACTGACTAAAGGCAGACAATTCTTTAGCCAGAGCTCTACCATTTTATAGTTGTATGACCTTGGGCAAACTATACACCATCCCTAGGAATCAGTTCTTTAACCTATTAACAGTGGGTTATTAATACTTACCTGCTGGAGTTTCAGGGAGTGTAAATGAAATAACATCTGATGTTAATTACCTTCTCACATTATTTCAGGTAAAGAAACCTGTCTAAATATTTCTAGACAGAAATCATTGACCTCTGCTATTGATGGCGTACTGGAAAGTAGCTTAAAAGCTGTATTTACAGAGTTGCCATCAACCTGGGGGTTTCTGCTTCCCTCTTAAATTCATGGGCCATATCGGACTTCCTCCTTATTACCTTGCAGTTGCATCTTTCCTTGGTGGCTTTATATTGCTTTTTGCCCTTCGTGGTAGCTAAATCCTACACACGGCATCCATGGAGTTTTTGTCTTTCACATATTCTTGAGGAGTCACTTTGGTTTTTTTCCCCTTGATTTAACCTTAGAGACAAATCAATAGGTAACTACGGTTCTCTCCTGAACAGTAAAAGAAAATGGAAAAAAAAAAAAAAAAAAAAGAGAGAGAGAGCGAGAGAGAAAGAAAAGGGAATTTTCTGTGCGGTAATTCTCACAGTTTATGGTAATGCCATGGCTTTGTACTTTTTTTTGATGGACACACCATAGTTCAAGCAGTTCGATTTGGTTCTGCATAAGCAGTCCCCTCTTCTGGAATAGGTTATGTATTGCGAAGTGTAATTACAAAGCCAGTCATTTAAAACTCACAATGCCAGTGCCCACAGGAATGAGGTTACCCTGGGTCACTGGGTTCTCAGGGCAGTCCACAAAAGTCTATCTAACCCTGAATGTTGCTGGCCTGGAGCACAAGATGCAGCTACTCCCAATAACTCTGTACGTCCTTGGCTCTGCAAGAGGAGAGAGGGCACTCTGTGTTCCAGCCCCAGGTGCCAGGGACACAGCTCTCCCTTACTCCCTACTTGGCTGGGCCCTCAGCTAGGGGTTGGGCTGTGCCAGGGAGCGGGCTGGGGAGAAGGGCAGAAAACCCTGGGCACCAGCGCCAGAAATTTGACTCTCTTAGAACCTCATTCTAGTCCTTCAATAATAGTAATAATAATGACATTTGTATGGTGCTTTATGATTTACAAACGACATATTTTCATCCTTATATCTCACTGGTCTCATTTGGTTCTTACAAGTCTGTTGAATTTGTAATTGTTATAATTTCATTTAACAAGCAAGAAAACTGAGGTTCAGAAGTGAAAGATTTTTTCTAAGGTCAGTGGGGAAGGGTGTGAAAAAAAGACCAATTGCCAACCAAGCATGGGTGCTTTTGACTAGGTCTTCCTCCACGCCCACGTTTGTATTTCATTTATTTACAAAACACTTCATGTTTACTAGGTGCCAGGCACTGTTCTAGAGTTCTACAAATATCAGCCCACTTAATATGGCTCAGTCCTGAGTTAAGTTTTGCCTTATTTTCTTTTTTACTTTTAAACTTGTGCCTTGATCACCGTGGATTCGTCTTAGAAATGGGTGGTGACTTTAACAATGTTCCCCAGAGGCACATGTTTTAGTCAGATGGGCTTGGACTACTGTGTCAAGTGATCTCTGACTCTCATATTTCTGTTATCAGGTGAATTGTTTTCAAGAGTCAGACTCTGGCACATAGTTTAAATATGACGTGAGCCTTTATATTCGCAAATCCAGCAGGTCTCTCCATCATAGCCTTTTTTATTTGAAGACAAAAGAAGCTGTCTCCAACCAGAGCTAATGTCTCAGCCAATGCAATATTGCCCTTAATAAACCCTCTACTGAATATTTCATCCGAGTCTGGCAGTTCTGTGCTTCTTGGCACCTAGAGAGTATTTGCCCAGCCTAAGAGGAGAGTAGCCCAGCAGCTACCAGAACAGGATCTGAAATAGACCTCTGGCTTTGAATTCTGGCTCTCCTTCTTTCTATTTTTGATCTTCGGCAAGTTATTTACCCTATCTGTGCCTCAGTTTTCTCATCTTTAAAATGGGGACAGTAATAGTGCCAATCTCACCGTGTTGTTGTGAAGCCTGTCCCATTCTACAGATGAGAAAATTGAAGCTCAAGGAACGGTAAGGAATTTTCCCAAGACCACACAATTAGTATGTGCTGGAGCTGGGGTTTGAATTTAGAGTAGCCTGTTTCCAAAGCACATACTTTACCAGCTGTAGGGACAGATTCAACTCCTGGCCAGGTGGTCAATCAGATGTGCTATGTTGAGAACAATTCTGAGACTGCATTGGAGCTGAATGGGAATGAGTGTAGGCACAGGAGGGGAGATGGCATATGTCATTCCCACTCGGCACATCCACTGATAGACCTGGATATCATTTAGGAAGGGGGCCCGAGCCTGGGAGCTCCTGTAGGGCAGGTGCCACATCTTATTGGTATCTGTCTCCCCAGCTCTTAGCACAGTGCCTGGCCCAAAGTAGGTAGTAAATGCGTTGAATTACATTGAATCAAGCTGTCCAAAGACTTGCACCCTGAGGATAGGTCCTCTGCACTCTGGATTTGGGCAGCTTCCTTCTGTTTGCCTTAAAAAAGGCAAACTTCTAGTCCTAAATGAGACTTGGGGAGGCTCATACGTCCATATGTTAAGACCTTCTATAGCCTCCACCCTTATTTCAAGGGCAAATTTAAGTGTAAAAGTGATACAAACAAGATATGTTGATTTTATTTTACTTCAGTCACTACAGTGAAACAACAGCCAGTTTATCCAGCCAATTTATCTTCCTCTCCACTATGCCTACTCACTCTTCCTCCACTCCCAATTACAAAGGCAAATGGATGCTATCTTAAGTGTGGGAAGTAAGAAGGACTGATGGGTTAGAGTTTGGAAGTAATATCCTATCTGTGGAACATAGTCGGCCTGGGACCATTGATTCTGTTTCATTTTTCCTTCCTGATTTAAAGAGTAGTGGAAGTCTGGAATGTTTATTGTTTCATGAGAGTCTGGGTAAAAGGAGTATTTGACTTGGTTTCATATGCAAACCCTGCTCATCTACTTAGGTGTGACCCAGGCACAGTGCAGTCTGGAAAACTTGCCCTTCAGAGTGTTGTTCTTTGAAACCCAATCTCGTGTGTATCCCTAGAAGGAGGCATGTGGTTACCATCTTCTTCCTTTAAACTAAAATGGTATTTAGATCCTGCAGCATGAGGAGACAGGCTTAATGAAAGCAAGAAGCTGGAACAGATGACTTCTTCAATCTTCTTTTAGCTTAAAAAATATTATTGGTCACTTCCTCTTAGCCAGGTGCTATGCTAAATGCTTTTATGTACATTATCTCACTTAATTCTCATAACAGCTGTAGGGGGGAGGTATCATTACCTTACTGTACAGATAAAATCTTAGACTCCAGAAGGTTTAGTGATTTGCTAAGATTGCATAGTTCCCAAGTGGTTAAACCTCATTTATTCAGTAAATGTTTGTTGAGCCCCTGCTTGTTGCCAGGCACTGGAATAAACTCTAGAAATACTGAAATGAATAAGAAGTAGCCCTGCACTCAAGAGCTCCCAGTCCAAAGACAAAGATGGATCTCCAAATGGATTATATAATCAAATGTAGTAAAGGAGTGATAACTGTATGGAAAGGGCATCACGGGAGCATAGATAGAGGAACTCGACCAGCCTGGTAGTCAGGAGGGTCTTAGATGATGAAAGAGTAAGCACTGAACTGGTGAAGGAGGGTTAAAAAGGGACAGACTGCATCCCAGGCATTGGGAGGGGGCAGCAAAAGCAAAAGCATGGAGATGAGAAACAGCAGTAAGTGTGAGATCCACAAGTGTGGGGATTGCTGGACTAGTGTAGGTGTGGAGATGGGGCTGGCATGGTAAGCAGGGGCCAGGTCAAGGTTGTCCCTGTAGTTTTGCTTTTCCAATGACCTATACTCTTCCCCTTGAAACTTATGCTCTGTGAAGAAGCCTGTCCCCTGCTGAGAATCCAGAAATGGCCCCAGGGGCTTCCCTGGCGGTCCAGTGGTTAAAACTCCACACTTCCACCGCAGGGGGCACGGGTTCGATCCCTGGTTGGGGAACTAAGATCCTGCGTGCCGCGCGGTGCAGCCAAAATAAATAAATAAATAATTAAATTAAATTAAATTAAAATGGCCCCAAACAGTTACTCTTAGGTGAAAGTTTAAATCAGATAGTCTACTGGGAGGGAGGGTGTTGCTGCAACCCAGAGAATCATTTCTCCTCTAGGAGGCTCCTGGGCCATCTCTTAGCAGATCACGTATCTAGCCAGATAAACAATTGAAGAGCTAGGGACAGAGATTAGTCACTGTGTAACAGTGGGTGACTCCTCTGAAGCCCACACCCTCAGTGAATTGTTGTGATGCAGCAGTTAACTTCGACCTCTCCCCTCCCACCCTGGCTTTCTCTCTGTCTCCATCCTCCTACAAACTATCTATACACCTCTGCCCTTTTCCTGTGTTTGTCTTTGCTGTTCCTTCTTTGAGCTTGCATGGGATGCTTGTCATCACTGACATGAACTGAATGTATAAGGCTTGGCCTCCACAACAGCGTTTCCTAACTGAACTGCAGTACAGTCAAATCAGCGGCATGAATCCTCTGGGACCCAAGATTAAGAGGATGAGATGAAAGCTTCTAAGTGGGAAACACAACAGCTAGATCAGAGTTTCCCAAAGTGTGGCCTGTGGACCACCTGCATCAGAAGTGTTTCTGTTGAGTGGAGATTAAAGGGTCCCAACCCAGGCCTATCGATTCCAAATACCTTGGAATATAGCCAAGAATTCTGTATTTTTAACAAGCCCACTGGAAGATCCTTTATATATATGTGTGTGTGTGTGTGTGTGTGTGTATGCATATATATATGTGTGTGTATATATATATAAAACAATTGCCTAGAACAGGAATCACAAAATGGCAGCCATAGATCAAACTCACTTGCAGATCTATCTTGTTTGGCCCTTACCGTGTTTTAAAAATCAGAACATTTTACTCAAAAATCTAGATTTCTGGCTTCTCTCTATAGAGGCAACCTGGAGCCTATATTCACACAATGATCATCTGAAGCTAGCTATGTAAGGACCATCCTGTTTCACTCACCATGCTGTCAGTCCCCAGAGCCACCAGGGCCTCCCATGGCCTAATATCCTCACCTTTGACTTGGGCTCCTCCAGGACAGGTACCAGGTTTTTGTCATCCATGAATCCTCAGTCTCTAAAACCAAATTTACAGAAGAGAGTGAATAAATGATGTTGACTAAACGAATGGGCATAAACTTGATGAGAAACTCCTCTTGGTTTGGATAACTTAACTGCAAGCTAAAAAAAAAGCCCTGGTCTTGGGTGCAGGACACACAAGTTCTCATCCTGGTTCTACTGCTGATATCTTTGGCTATATCACCTCACTTCTCAGAGTCTAAGTTATCTTAACCATAAAAAGAGCTATAAGGATAGATTTGACTCTAAATTCTTCAATCTCGAACAGCATCTCTAAGTTGCGGGTAGTTTCCATTTTAAAACTGTGCGTGGTAGAAGAGGATATTGTGAAACTCAGCCCCAGCCAGCGTCTCTCTCTGAAGCTCCACACTCACAATGCCATCTGTTCACAAGGCAGTTTGGAATCTTAGTCTGACCTGAGGAGGTAGCTGACTCTCTGCATAGTCACAGAATGGTCGGTATTTATGGAGAGAGACTGGGCTAACGCCTTCAGTTATGCACAGATGAAGTCCAAACACCTCAGCACAGTGCAGAAGGCTCTTCATACTCAGCTCCCTGCCAGATATCCCTGTGACGCCCCTCCTTTCACCAGCAGTACTCAGTTACCTAGCTGCCCCCAAACCCATGTTGTTTCTCCCCTCTCTGCCTTTGTATATAGTCTTTTCCTCACCCCATTCAGCCATCTAGTGAATTCTACTTGGCCTTTAACACCCGGTGGAAAGACCCCTCTGGGAAGTTTTCTAGCCACTGCCCCTGAACCCCATCTCCAGGCCTAACTTCACTCTCTCTCCTCAGTACCTTTAACTTTGCCTTGTACATGTCCCTGTCATTACATCATCACAGTTCTCCTTTATGTGCTGGCTCCCCTACTAGACTGTGATCTCCTTGACAGCAAGGATCTAGGACATGTCTCAGAAGCACAACCAATGCATGTTGAATGGAGGCTCACCAGCCCTAAATCCCATATGCTGGAAGGACTGCACCTCGGCGAAGAGCTGACCATTAGCCCTGGTCTTGCCCACATTCCCCCTCCCCCAACACACACACTTACGCATTTTCAGATGCACAGCTCATGGCTGAGCTTTAGAATGACAGGTGATGTTTGCCACGGGTTGATTATCCTGTGTTTCAGCATCAGTGCTGCATAATGTTAATTGTAGGGATTATGTGTAAATAATTACTTTCTGTAGCACTTAGCAATAACGGCATGGCATAGGTAGCATTTCCTAAATTGTTATGAGGAATCCTCTAATCCTCTTTTGGAGAATGTAAATAGACACTGTATTAAAACAGTAATCCTGGGCTTCCCTGGTGGCGCAGTGGTTGAGAGTCCGCCTGCCGATGCAGGGAACGCGGTTCGTGCCCTGGTCCAGGAAGATCCCACGTGCCGCGGAGCGGCTGGGCCCGTGAGCCATGGCTGCTGAGCCTGCGCGTCCTGTGCTCTGCAAAGGGAGAGGCCACAACAGTGAGAGGCCCTGCGTACTGTTGGGAAAGTCTGAAGACTTTATTAGCATATTAAAGGCTCAGATGTCTGGCGATAAAGAACGAAGTTTAATTTTGTTTCACTCAGTGTTTCCAAAGCTCAGTGTTGAGGAATTAATACTGAATTAGAAGTCAGAAGACTTGAGTTCTTATTTCCCCTCCGCCAATAATGCAAACGTGTGATCTTGAACCAGACACTTCCCCTTTTGGAGCCTCAAATTCCTCGTTTGTAAATTGAATGGATTGAAAAAAAAATCTAAAATGACATGTCTGGATTAGATTATTTCTAGCAGCGCTTCTAATCCCCATTTTCTATCCTGCTCAGAAGGGATGAACAACTCTGGTTTTGATACCTTTGCTGGGCTAAAAGGCTTACACAATGAGTACTTAGCTACATGCTTTCAGTTCTGCTCTGCCCCACCCCCCGGAACAGCTGGGCAGGACCTAGGATGTTCCCTTAATGCAGCTGTTTCCTGTGGAAGGCCAGATCTGATGGGAAATTATCTGGCAATTCTGAGCTGGCTGTGCCAACTCCGGGATGACCTTTTTATTTATTTTTTTTCTGGGACAATCTTTAACATTGTAAGAATCAGCCATCCACTTTTCTTCTGCTTTGCAAGGAATTCCCCATTGCAGGAATCATTGCCCCGAATATCCAGAAAACAATAAATTTGATAGTAAAGTGAAACTCTGGGTTAAGGAGGAGCTGGTGGGTAGGAGAGATTTGATAGCAATCATCAACCAGGACCCTAAAAACCCCAAGTACCTGCCAGGAGACCAGATCCCCGAGAATGTAGTGAGGAGAGTAAGGCCCAAAGTTCCCCTGGTCTTGAGAGAAAATATAGCCAAACTGGTTCCGTTTAAAAGTACATCTGGCTGGGCTTCCCTGGTGGTGCAGTAGTTAAGAATCCACCTGCCAGTGCAGGAGACATGGGTTCAAGCCCTGGTCCGGAAAGATCCCACATGCCGCGGAGCAACTAAGCCTGTGCACCACAACTACTGAGCCTGTGCTCTAGAGCCCACGAGCCACAACTACTGAGCCCATGTGCCACAACTACGGAAGCCCGTGTGCCTAGAGCCCGTGCTCCGTAACAAAGAGTAGCCCCCACTTGCCACAACTAGAGAAAGCCCACATGCAGCAGCAAAGACCCAACGCAGCCAAAAATAAATTAATTAAATAAATTTAAAAATAAATAAATAAAAGTACATCTGGCTGAAGTCAGATTTTGGAATCACAGAGTTCATGGGGACAGGGGTCATTGGTATTTCCTGCTGATGGAGGCCCTATTAGCGTGACGTCATGTTCAGAACAGAAAGCCCGCACTTTTTGCTCTGAAGGGTAGCCCCCAAATGGCCACTGTTTAAGACTCACATTACACATAAGCAGAATGGTGGTTCCCTCTGGATATCATCTCGGCAAAGTCAGAAATACCATTACTCAGAATAATCTGTAGCCAGGATTTTCTTTTCGTAAGGTACCACCACTCCAAGATCGTTCCTTCTTTCCTTTCCTCTGTCCTAAAAAGTTACAGAGCATTCATCCTAGAGTCATATGACAAAACTAAAACAATTTAGTGTGATGCTCTTTATTCCAGGGAAAGCATGGACTGGGGAAGTACAGGGCCTCACCAGCAGTGGACTGCTCTTCCCAGGGATTTTGGGCAAGAGCAAGTTTTGCATTAGAAGTGGCAACACGAAACAGGGCATGACTGGCTAGGAGGCCCTATTTTCTAGGGTCAGGTAAACCAGCTAAAGCTGAGCTGGAGGACTGAGATTGGTGTTAGGCTTCCTTGACAGTGAGGCATTTCCCGTAAGTGCTGCTGACTTAGGTTTAGATTTGGCGGTGAGGGCGTGGGGTGGGGCTGGGGCGGGCACTGGGCTGCCTCCATTTTGTGGGTCCCGATAGAGGAATTAACTTTATGGCTGTATTACAGATTTTGCACTGGGCACCATGGTATGTCACGGAGCTCGCGTGGGTGTATGTAGTACAACTCTTATAGGGATTGGGTCCAAAAGTTAATGTCTAAGGCACAAATCAAGTATTATCAGAAATACCCTTGAAAATATTTAAAATCATCCCCAAGGGTGGTGAAATGGTCACACTACGAGAAGCACCAGGACAGCTGAGGGACCTGAGTTTAACTGAGGGATTCTGTCATTCATCCCACACTTCTCCAGGCCATTGACTCAGTGTGTGGAATGGTACTAGTTAAATCACAATGTCTCTCTCAGAGTTTTATTTGTTTTGTTCTGTTTTGGCTGAAATTGAACTTGTGTAAGCTACATATGTGTATGTCACTCATTCGGTGAAATACATAGAAAAATACCTACACTCATCCTGCTAAGTAAGGTTACTCCCCAGGAGAGGACTGGGATTGGGGATGCTAAACAAAAAGAGGGTCAAAGAGGACCTCAGGCTTCTCTATAATGTTTTTATCTTTATTTAACACAGAAAATGCATTCACATTTTTCTTGTGTAACATGAAAAGATCCCTGACTACAAGTTGCTCACTATCAGAGGGAGACAGGCATGAAAATAAACAATAAGATAGATACTTATAAGTGCTATAATAGCATTTATGGGAGGCCACAGGGGAGGGGAGCAATTAATTTTTCCCTGCTACTTAATCTCATCCCTGTCCTTTTATTCTGTGTTCAAGGAAATACAGTTGAAGCCCTGCTTGTCTTGCTTCAAGGTGACCTAGATAAGGCTTGGACATTTTTGCTTGTCTTGCGAGGTCCCTCCCCTGCCCCAGGGAAGGGCAGCTCTTATAGTATGTAGGGCTAGGAGAAGCACAAAGACATTAGAGGAGGCATCTGCTTGAGTTTTCTAATCTGCCACGTTTTTTTCTGCCATCACAGGGATCTTGCTAAGGGTGAGAGGGGACCTTGGACATTGGACCTCAGTGTGTTGGCCCACTGGTGGGCTCACTCTTGGCAGTGACTTCTCCTCCTCTTTGTCCTTTGTGAGGTAGAATGGGCAAGAATTATTATTTCCTTGTTATGGACTTGGAATCAAAGGCACAGGAATCAGAAGCAGAGATGAGAACCCCACACTGGGTTGCTCCCCAGCCCAAGGCCTTGTCCATCTAACCCTTCATGCTCTCACTGACCACTTCAGAAGGCAGTTATAATAAGCTCTGAAAGTAGAACCCTTGTGAAAATTAATAAAGGGGAACCTCAATAAAATGGAGTTGGGAGGCCAGAAAGGGGAGCTCTTGTGCATGTTCCACTCGACATCAACACAGATCCTAACAGGAAGAGACATACCTTGCATCTCAGGCAGGAAGTTACACTACTTTAGTACCACCATCAGGAGGAAGATTTTCTCCTTGCATGGCAACAAGTCAGCCAATGAAAAGCCACTATACTTAGAACACCAAGTTTCTTCCAATGGGCTTTTTGTTTTTAATAGTCCCTCTCAACTTCCCTTCTCCTCTATAAAAGAGTTTCCTCTCCTTCGCTTTACAAGACTTACATGTGGTTCACCATAGTTGCATTTCTCAAATTGCAATTCTTTGCTGTTCCTGAATAAACTTGTTTTGCTGGTAAAATAACCAGCAGTTTTATTGTTTTAGGTTAACACCTAGAATCCATAGCAACAGAACCATAGGAAGTCCATTGGATATATGTTCAGAGTACTTTCCTGACACAGGCTATATAGCGTGAGCTCTGTTCCAGACCTAGTGGGAAAACTCTACAACTCTTTTCCTGGGAATGAGGTCCTTCTCAAGTTGTGCTTAGTATACTAAGAATTGCAGACCTGCCACAACTAGGACCTGATGCAATCAAATAAATAAATACACATATATTAAAAAAAATTTTGCAGGCCCTAGACTGAGATGGAATTCACCACATTTTATCTGTGAGATCCTGAACAGGTTACTTGACCACCCTGAACCTCAGCTCTCTACCTGTAATATGGGAAAAAACACCACCCTCCTCACTGGATAACTGTGAGGAATGAATAGAAGTCAGATGCCTGGCCCAAGGCAGGCATTCAGCATATTCCCAATCAATCTTTGGATCTTTCCTACAGGGGGTATTGGCTGCACAAACACATGGTAGGACTTGCCTGGTTTGGTGAGTTAGCTTAGTGTGAAAAATCAAACCTACAAGGTATTCGAAACATTAATGTCTGCACCCATGGAGAGGATCTTCGTTCAAAAGTGCCTCTTTTCAGACTAACTTGGGCCTGAAAGAATAGAGAAAGAAAGAAAGAAGGAAAGAAGGAAAGAAAGAAGGAAGGGAGGAAGGGAAAGAAAGAAAGAAGGAAACTTTGAATGCGTCATTTTTATTGCTTCTTTTTTTTCCACACACAGAGAAATTGAGATCAGTTGGCCAGGGCTGTGGACATCCTGAACTCATCTTATCTCTTTATACATTTCAAGAAGCGATAAAATGCTTTTATCAGTGTTCGATGTTGGTAATGACTGCATTGTGTGGTTTTCCAAAGACTTTCTCTTGGATGAAGGCATTTGATGATGGAGGACATTGGCCATTAAAGTTTTTAGGCTTCTGTCTCAGCAATAAAATAAGATGAGGATGTATGGCAGCATTTATACATGGTTTTCCTCTAGGATTAATTCTAGAGCTCACTGTCCCCAAAGATCTTTACTTTTAAATTAGCTGAAACACTTTGGTTGCCATAACAGAATTCATTTAAAGTTGGCTGAAGGGAAAAGTGAGAAATATATATTAAAAATGATTAAAGAAGACAATTTAGGTGATACAAACAAACCTTATTTAACACTTCATGAAGCAGGCAGCCTCCATTCCCAAGGGTCCAGAGAACTGCAAAACGGGGCAGAAGGCAGATAACTTTCATAGGATAAAGAACAAAGAAGAGAAAAATAGAAAATATCTGATGAACTGGGGCCACACAGTCAACCTTGTTCGGGGTTAGAAGGAAGAAGGAAATAAGTATAGAGCCCAGAGCTGGATTGGCACTTGGGGGTTGGCTGATTGGATATGCTGCATCTGATCACATGGAGCATTTACGGGGCCATGAAAGTTATCTAAATTTCCATTTGCTGACATGGTACCCTGGGAAGGAGTGGCCTAGAAATTTATTTCAATATGTATTTGTATATGCTATATACATGTTCATGGATATGCATATTTATGTATATGTATATTCTATGCATGTACACTATGTATAATGTATAAGGATATGTATAGTCCTTTCTTATGGAATCTGAAGACAGAAATACAGTAAAGCTGTAGAAGACGAAACTGCAGAGGCATTGGGCCATCTTGCATGTCTGTTGAGCTCTTCTCTCCTCCCCTCCCCCTCCCCTGGTGTTATATAGCTGTTACCACTCTCCTGAGAGAGTGATTGATAGATATGGTTCCAATTAGTTCTGAGGCAGGGCTGATTAGATCACAAATTCTAATTCCTGGCTTGGGTAAGGTGTCCATCCTGGCCAATGAGCTACTATAGGCAGAGAAAATGAGATACCCAGTGCAGAACTGGCTGCTGGAGCCTGTCCTTTATGAGAAGGAAGACACACTCATTATAATTTATGACCAAGGACTGGAGATCAATCTGGACTGTGTATCAACATGGCATAAAGAAAGCAAACATGACCAAATATGAACAAATATAACCAAAATGACCTGAATCATGACTGAGAAGGATAAACAAAACAAGGGCCTGCCTTGTGGGTGGGTTTAGATGGAGAAAAGGAAGCAGGGTTTGATGGCAGTAAAAAAAAAAAAAGGGATGAAGAGAATCCTTGTGTATGATACCTGGAGGCAGAGCAGCAGGATAGTGTCACTAAGAGAGAGGAAAAGTGAGCAGGAAGGGCAGCTGGGGCCACTGCCTTGCTCCCTAGAAGAGAATCTCGCCTAATTACCCCCACGTAAGCATTTTGTAATCCCTTCCCCTTCCAACATCCTAATTCTAAATAAGGTCCATGTCTTTGATTTCCCATCTTCTTCCCTAATTAAAGGAAAGCATTTGGGGCTTCCCTGGTGGCACAGTGGTTAAGAGTCCGCCTGCCGATGCAGGGGACACGGGTTCGTGCCCCAGTCTGGGAAGATCCCACATGCCGCGGAGCGGCTGGGCCCGTGAGCCATGGCCGCTGAGCCTGCGCGTCCGGAGCCTGTGCTCCGCAACAGGAGAGGCCGCAGCAGTGAGAGGCCCACGTAGCGCAAAAAAAAAAAAAAAAAAAAAAGAAAAGGAAAGCATTTAAAAGAAAATAAACAGTGATGGCAAAAATAATACCTTCCGCTTACTAAGAGCCTACTAAATGCCCACTGTTTTACATAACTTATCTCTACTTCTTACAACAACTTTGTGAGGCAGACATTGCTATCCCCATTTTATAGACATGGAAAATGAGTCTCAGTGTGATAAAGGAACTTTCCCCCAAGTCACACGGCTACTAGACACTGACACGAGTCAGACCCAGGTGTGCTGATTGCTGCCCACCACACCTCAGTGTCCTGTATGGGGGGGGGGATGAGGAACTGTGTCAGCTTCCTACTGCTGCTATAACAAATTATCACAAACTTAGTGCCTAGAAAAAGGCAAATCCATTATCTTACAGTTCTAGAAGTCAGAAGTCCTAAAGTCAAGGGGTTGGCAGGACTGCATTCCTTCCAGAGGCTCTGGGAGAATGTGCTTCCTTGCCTTTTCCAGCTTTGATAAGCTACCTTGCATTCCTTGGCTCATGGCCTCTTCTTCCACCTTCAAAGCCAGCAGCATTGTGTCTTCGAATCTCTAACTCTGCTTCCATCTTCTCCCACTCTGATCCTCCTGCCTCTCTCTTCTAAGGACACTTATAATTACACTGGGCCCACCAAGATAATTCAGAATAACCTCTCCACCTCAAAATCCTTAACTTAATCACATCTGCAAAGTCCCTTTTGCCATGTAAGGTGACATATTTCACAGGTTCCAGGATTAGGATGTGGACAGCTTTGGGGACCATTATCCTGCCTCCCACATGACCCACATCTGTGTCACTGACCACTGTACCCCCAGTACCTAGCACAGTGCTTGTTGCTTATAAAGTGCTCAAGAAATATTTGTTAAACTGATGAATGAGGAACAGTAAAATAGACTAATTTCAAATCCTATCCTCTGCTTCTGTCTGCTTTTATATTTTATTTTTATTTATTTATTTATTTATTGGCCATGCCATGCTGCTTGCAGGATCTTAGTTCCCCGACCAGGGATTGAACCCGGGCTCCCGGCAGTGTAAGCAGAGTCCTAACCACTGGACCACCAGGGAATTCCCTGTTTGTTCTTATTTTAATTTTACTTTTGGTTCATCTATCTTATGATATGATAGGACCAGAGGGACAAACTCTATGGCTGAGCGATCAGTTCCTCCAGTGAGCCCCGAATTTAAAAATGGACAAACCTTGATACCAGAGTCTATCTTCTTAGGTTGCGAGTAACTCTAGGTTGTAAATAAACTCTTCAAAGTGCAGACTGACTGCCTGTGACCTACAGCGGTGAGGCCTTCAAAACCCTTAAGTTCAAAATAAACCACAAATAAACAACCCGATTTTAAAATGATCAAAGGACTTGAATAGACATTTCTACAAAGAAGATAGACAAATGACCAATAAACATATGAAAAGATGCTCAACATCATTAGCCATCAAGAAATACAAATCAAAATGTCAATGAGATATCACTTTACACCCATTAGAAGAGCTACAATAAAATTTAAAAAAATAGGGCTTCCCTGGTGGCGCAGTGGTTGAGAGTCCGCCTGCTGATGCAGGGGACATGGGTTCATGCCCCGGTCTGGGAAGATCCCACATGCCGCGGAGCGGCTGGGCCCGTGAGCCATGGCCGCTGAGCCTGCGCGTCCGGAGCCTGTGCTCCGCAACGGGAGAGGCCACAGCAGTGAGAGGCCCGCGTACCGAAAAACAAAAAAAATTATAAAAAATAAATGTCAGGGAAGATGTGGAGAAAGTGGAAACCTCATGTATTGCTGGGAATGTAAAATGGTACAGCTGCTGTGGAAAACAGTTTGGCGATTCCTTGAAAAGTTAAACATAGAAGTATCATATGGCCCAGTAATTCCATTCCTAAGTATAAACCCATAAGAATTGAAATCAGGGACTCAGTGCCAATGTTCATAGCAGCATTATTCACAATAGTCAAAACGTAGAAACAATCCAAATGTTCATTAACAAACGAATGGATTAACAAAATGTGATATATACATTTAATGTGATATACAATTAAATATCTTACAGCCATAAAAACGAATGAACTTCTGACACATGCCACAGTATTGGTGAACCTTGAAAACATTATACTAAGTGAAATAAGCCAGACACAAAATAACATATATTGTATGATTTCACTTATATGAAATAACTAGAATAGGCAAATTCATAGATACAGAAAGTAGATTAGAAGTTACCAGGGGCTGGGGGAGTAGGGAAAGGGAATTACTGTTTAATGGGTACAGAATTTCTTTTTGGAGAGATGAAAAATTTTGGAAACAGATAGTGGTGATGGTTGCACAACATTGTGAATACACTTAATGCCACTGAACTGTACACATAAAAATATTTAAAATGACAAAACTGAGGATATACATATTTTACAATTTTTAAAAAAAATAGTAAAAAGGGCTTCCCTGGTGGCACAGTGGTTGGGAGTCTGCCTGCCAATGCAGGGGACACGGGTTCGTGCCCCGGTCCGGGAAGATCCCACATGCCGCGGAGCGGCTGGGCCCGTGAGCCATGGCCGCTGAGCTTGCGCGTCCGGAGCCTGTGCTCCGCAACGGGAGAGGCCATGACAGTGAGAGGCCCGCGTACCGCAAAAAAAAAAAAAAAAGTAAAAAGTAAACACATGAAGAAACCATGAACATTTTCTGTCAGGGAAAGAAGAGCTTTCAGTGAAACAACACTACCACAGTGTAAAAAGCATCAGTCCTCAGACTTAGAAAACAAAATTATGGTTACCAAAGGGGAAAGGTGACGGGGGAGGGATAAATTAGGAGGTTGTCATTAACATATACACACTACTGTATATAAAATAGATAATCAACAAGGACCTACTGTATAGCACAGGAAACTCTACTCAATACTCTGTAATAACCTATATGGGAAAAGAATCTGAAAAAGAATAGATATATTTATATGTATAACTGAATCACTTTGCTGTACACCTGAAACTAACACAACGTTGGAAATCAACTATACTTCAATATAAAATAAAAATTAAAAAAAAGTATAAGGGGACTCCCCTAGTGGCGCAGTGGTTAAGAATCTGCCTGCCAATGCAGGGGACACAGGTTTGATCCCTGGTCTGGGAAAATCCCACACACCGCGGAACAACTAAGCCCGTGCACCTCAACTACTGAGCCTGCACTCTAGAGCCCGTGTGCCACAACTACTGAAGCCTGCACGCCACAACTACTGAAGCCCACACGCCTATAGCCCGTGCTCCGCAACAAGAGAAGCCACCCCAATGAGAAGCACGCGTACTGCAACGAAGAGTAGTCCCCGCTCACCGCAACTAGAGAAAGCCTGCGGGCCACAATGAAGACCTAACGCAGCAACGAAGACCTAATGCAGTCAAAAATAAATTAATTAATTAAAAAGAAAAAAGCATAAGTCCTATAAATCCCAAGATTCATAAAGGACAAATGTTTAATTACCGGGGCTTGGGGGAGACAAATACTCTGAGGCCTTTGTAGTATAACATAGGGTGCAGCTAAACTAGTTTTATCAAATCTTATCAGCCTTAGGGAAAGACCTGGGACTGATATATGTGAAGCTGTTTAACAATATGCTGATTTTAGGGTTTAACGAAACAAAGCAGGAAAGACAAGAATTGGCAGGTGTTGTATCTTCCATCTGCCTGGGATTTAAGACAGTGGGAACAGAGTGTACTTGTGATGATAGGACATATTAGAAAATACAGAGAGGAAAAAAAAAAAAAAAAAGAAAATACAAAGGGGGAATTTTGATGAGGATGTGGCAAAAAGAATCGCAAAGGTCTTTAAGGCAAACAATAGAACCAATTATATACAGAAAATTTTAATATGTAATCATAAAAGAGTTCAAAGCCATGGAACCACCAGATATATTTGGTCTATGCAGTGTTTAAATTAGTTGCTAATGGGAATTCCCTGGAGGTCCAGTGGTTAGGACTCAGTGCTTTCACTGCCATGGCCCGAGTTCAATCCCCCGTCAGGGAACTAAGGTCCTGCAAGCCACGCGGTGTGGCCAAAAAAAAAAAGTTGCTAATATTTAAAAATAAAAAGATTTTATATCAAATTATGTTTTATAGCTTCTCTTGAAAAATTGGAAGATCTGTCAAAACTGGGTCCACAGCCTTTCCTGGAAACAGGACTGGTGCTGAGAGGCAGCTGTGCCCTTAGAAGGGTGGGGTGGTCTCCATTTTGTCCCCGGAGCTTCAGCCATACCATGGGCATTGGAATACCACACTGCCTCCAGGACCAGTCCTTTCTGAAATATCTGGTTCTTTAAAATGGAAACTGTGTTTTTGCTCTTATTTCTTTTGCCTTAGGAGATAGAGCCAAAAAAAATATTGCTATGACTTATGTCAAAAAGTGTTCTGCCTACGTTTTCTTCTAGGAGTTTTATGGTTTCAGGTCTTACACTTAGATCTTTAATCCATTTTGAGTTTATTTTTGTATATGGTGTGAGGAAATGTTCTGATTTATTTTTTTTCCTACTCTTATTTTTTTTAATTTTTATTTATTTTTTATACAGCAGGTTCTTATTAGTTATCCATTTTACACACATCAGTGTATACATGTCAATCACAGTCTCCCAATTCATCCCACCACCACCACCCCTCCCACCACTATCTCCCTTTGGTGTCCATACGTTTGTTCTCTACATCTGTGTCTCTATTTATGCTCTGCAAACTGGTTCATCTGTACCATTTTTCTAGGTTCCACATATATGCGTTAATATATGTTTTTCTCTTTCTGACTTACTTCACTCTGTATGACAGTCTCTAGATCCATCCACGTCTCTACAAATGGCCCAATTTCATTCCTTTTTATGGCTGAGTAATATTCCATTGTATATATGTACCACAACTTCTTTATCCATTCGTCTGTCGATGGGCATGTAGGTTGCTTCCATGACCTGGCTATTGTAAGTAGTGCTGCAATGAACATTGGGGTGCATATGTCTTTTTGAATTATGGTTTTCTCTGGGTATATGCCCAGTAGTGGGATTGCTGGGTCATATGGTAATTCTATTTTTAGGTTTCTTTTGGCTGCGTTGGGTCTTTGTTGCTGCGCGTGGGCTTTCTCTAGTTGCGGCAAGCGGGGGCTACTCATCGTTGCAGTACGTGGGCTTCTCATCGTGGTGGCTTCTCTTGTTGTAGAGCACAGGCTCTAGGCATGTGGGCTTCAGTAGTTGTGGCTTAGGGCTCTAGAGCGCGGGCTTAGTAGTTGTGGCGCGTGGGCTTAGTTGCTTCACAGCATGTGGGATCTGACCAGGGCTTGAACCCTTGTCCCCTGCATTGGCAGGCGGATTCTTAACCACTGCGCCACCGGGGATGTCCTTATTTTTAGTTTTTTAAGCAACCACCATACTGTCTTCCATAGTGGCTGTATCAATTTACATTCCTACCAACAGTGCAAGAGGGTTCCCTTTTCTCCTCACCCTCTCCAGCTTTTGTTGTTTGCAGATTTTCTGATGATGTCCATTCTAACTGGTGTGAGGTGATACCTCATTGTAGTTTTGATTTGCATTTCTCTAATAATTAGTGATGTTGAGCAGCTTTTCATGTGCTGCTTGGCCATCTATCTGTATGTCTTCTTTGGAGAAATGCCTATTTAGGTCTTCTGCCCATTTTTGGATTGAGTTGTTTGTTTTTTTTAATATTGAGCTGCTTGAGCTCTTTATATATTTTGGAGATTACTCCTTTGTCCATTGATTCATTTGCAAATATTTTCTCCCATTCTGAGGGTTGTCTTTTCATCTTATTTGTAGTTTCCTTTGCTTTACAAAAGCTTTTAAGTTTCATTAGGTCCCATTTGTTTATTTTTGTTTTTAGTTCCATTACTCTAGGAGGTGGACCAAAAAAGATCTTGCTGTGATTTATGTCAAAGAGTGTTCTTCCTACATTTTCCTCTAAGAGTTTTATAGTGTCCGGTCTTACATTTAGGTCTCTAATCCATTTTGAGTTTATTTTTGTATATGGTGTGAGGAAATGTTCTAATTTCATTGTTTTACATGTGGCTGTCCAGTTTTCCCATCACCACTTGTTGAAGAGACTGTCTTTTCTCCATTGTATATCCTTGCCTCCTTTGTCGTAGATTAATTGACCATAGGTGCATGCGTTTTTTTCTGTTCCATTGATCTACATGTGTGTTTTTGTGCCAGTACCATGTGGTTGTTGTTGTTGTTTTTAAATATTTATTTCTTTATTTATCTTTGGCTGCATTGGGTCTTTGTTGCTGTGCTCAGGCTTTCTCTAGTTGCGGCGAGGGGGGGCTACAGGCCACAAATGCTGGCGAGGATGTGGAGGAAAGGGAACATTTGTAAACTGTTGGTGGGAATATAAATCGGTGCAGCCACTATAGAAAATAGTATGGAGTTTCCTCAAAAAACTAGAAATAGAACTACCTTATTACCCAGCAATTCCACTCCTGAGTATATATCTGAAAAAAATGAAAACACTAATTCAAAAAGATATAACCACCTCAATGTTCATAGCAGCATTATTTACAATAGTCAAGATATGGAAGCAACCTAAGTGATGCCCATTAATACAGGAGGAGGGAATGAAAGTACACTGTGGCATGCACTGACTAACCAAAACATTCGTAGGCAAAAGAGAGAAAGCTTGCCCTGAGGGGAAGATGTGTGAAGAAAGAAAAAATTCAGAAGCACTAGGCTTTATGATTGATGCCACTGATTTGGGGGCAGAAGCAAGCAGAGATGAGAAAATTGGGCAGCAATCATGATAGAAACATGTCGGACAAAGAGGTGAACTTTTTGTCTGTGAGACAAGGGGGATTCAGAGATGTGTGACACTCTTACCCAGAGATGAAGTACTTGGAGAATCAGACTAAAAACAAAAGGGAAAAACTGAAACTCTGAGCTGGACCTAGAACTCACTGCTGACTAAAGAACTGTGGCGAATAATAAGATTTAGTTTTTCCAAGAGGAATTTTGTTTATGTGGGAGAAAAAATATAAATCAGTAAAATGATTCCATAAGCTTGTATGTTGTATAAAATATCTCTGGGGATCTCTGGTAATGGAGATATCTAAATGTTTCTCTTGGATTATTTAGCAGCGAGCTGCCAGGAGGTAAGGGGCTGAATGCAATGAGCTTGGAATGGGTTCTGTGATTAAGAACCCTCATAGAGAAGCTGAGGCAGAAGCTCAGTCAATTGAGCACAGTGTACCTGTGACCCTGGCAAGTGAGGAGCTGGGTTCCCAATCCCTAGCCCAACTTCACAGTACCAAGGAAATACTTCCAGCCAGGTTTCATATTGGGGGGCAGGGGGGGATGGGGAAGGGTAACCTGGCAGAAGTCACAGGTAAAGCCTGCTTTTTCTGATTCCAGGAAGCAGGTCCATATGTGTACAAGAACATAGCCGACAGCTATATGCCTGTGTGAATTACATCTGGGCTGTATGCACAGAGCTGAATGATGACTCATGTGAGGCCTGGAGCCTTTGGTAGTCAAGATTTGCTCTTGCTTTGCTAAACTGAGTGGTAACTGTGATTGCACACAATTTTGGTGAGGTGTGTTTTGGGGACTAGGGAGAGAATGCTGCTTTGCAAACCCTAAGACAACATCAACCCTTCTCCAAAGACTGTTAAGTAAATCCCCATGCCAATTTCTATGTACTTGGTTAGTACCTGCTTTTTGAGCTTCTCAGTGAGATCAGAGGGGAAAATTCCAATGAGAAATCAAAAGACTCTTGGGTAAAAGCATCCTTGGGCAGCTAGGGTGAAACTCTTCATGTCCTCATGCTGGTGCCTTGCCCCTATTCCTAGCTGGTTTATCAAGTCTTACGCTACTGCTTCAGGCCTCGAAACTCAGCCTCCCATGGTTAAGAGAAGATTAAGGAGCTGCCCTGGGGATTAAGGTCTTGGGCACCAGGCTCAGACACAAACAGAATCCTAGGTTCACAGTGGAGTCTTTCCTAGCACCCAGGATGCTCTCAAAAGACTGGACTAGGGGGGTAGATCAATTCTAGAAGGTATTGGTCGTTGAGAACAGGCATCACAAAACAAGAGCATCTTGCTCATTTTTTTTTCCCCCAAAAGTTCAAGACTTATTTATTGAGTATCTACTATTGGCTAGAAATGTTTTCAGCTCTGGAAGACATCAATGAGAATAAAAGAAATCTGTGCCTCAGAGAGCTTACATTCTAATAGGAAGGGGTGAGCCCCATGACATTCTTCACAATGTTTCTGTCTCTGCCTGTCCTGCTACAGAGGTAGAGTGGGAAAAAACATTTGAGACTTGTCATATACTCATTTTGAGCTACCTTGCAGAGCAGGCATATGATGGGGAAGGGCTACTGAGGGTTTGAGATTATCCACAATTGTCTAGCATCCTTTTTTTTTTTTTTTTTTACTGCTTGCTGTTCTCATTGACTGAATAGTACTGTTATCGCCAAGACTATAACACAAGTTTCACTTTGACTGAGATTAGGGTTTGAGGCATAATATGGCCAACCTTTTACAAGCCTATAGGCCAACTATCACTCCCAGACTTTTTCAGATCACCCTCCTTGCACTTGCAAAGTTGAACCAAGAAATCAGTTCCACAGGGGGCCTTCCTTTCCACACCCACAAGACTCACCCTTGTAATGTTAATAGTTGCCAGAGTCCACCCTGAGAGTCTGCTGCTCACTCCAGAGTGAAGACACAGAACTTAAGGAGAAGAGTTTGGTTAATTTCTGAACTTTCTTGAATAATTATTTATTAATCACTCACTCTGTGCCAAATGCTCTCTAGGTACTAGGGGTGTAAGGGTGAGCTTAAATGGGTAAAGGGTCTGTTGTCATAGAGCTGATAATGCTATTGAGGGTGGAGAGAGGGAGAAAAAAATTAACAATGTCCGTCAATGTCTTCTACAGATAGCACTTTTAAAATTTTAATGTGCATTCCCTAAAGGGAAGTTTCTCAGCAAATGGGAATGAGAAGGCATTAACCAATATAAAAATGAAAAGAGGGCTTCCCTGGTGGCGCAGTGAAAGCCAGGTTTCAAACAGGCCCCAAATGGGTAGCATATGATGCCAGTGTGTCTAAAATCATTCAGCAGAGGTGCTGGTATGCACATACTTGAAACTTAGCAAGCTCTTTCCGTAAGATTCTTACAGCAGAAGGTGACTATGTCTTTTTTGCTTAAATCTTCCTCCTCCCCGCAGAGAATGGAAGGAGCAAGCAGATGAAACAGAGACAGAGAACCCCAAATGGCCATAACCCACCTCAGTGGCAGAGACTCAAGTCCTCAAAATTTCCTTGTGTTGAGCAGAAATTCACTTCCTATGGATCAGGTCTGTACTTTGAAGCCCACAGAGAAAGAACTTTCTCTTCCCAATGACAACCCTTAGGCTTCTGTTCTAACGGAGGAAGCTCCCTATTTCCTTGATATACATATGTTCATTCTAGTATGCCAGTTTCCAGGCCCCCATCATCATGATCATTTTGTTCTGATTTACTCAAGTTTGCCAATGTACTTTTTTTCACAGTATGATTTTTTAAATGAGGTATAATTGACATATAACATTATATTAGTTTCAGATGATAAAATAATGATTTGATATTTGTATATATTGTGAAATGATCACCACAATAAGTCTAGTTAACATCTGTCACCATACATAGTTACAAAAACATTTTTTTTCTTGTGATAAGAACTTTTAAGATCTACCCTCTTGGCAACTATCAAACATAATTTGCTAATATACTTTTTAAAATATGGCACTAGGAGTTGAAATATTTTTTCTTGGGAAAGAGTAGTTATGCTGCACACGTAATGTCTGACAAGGTAGAAGGAGAGAGAGATGGAGGTAATTTTAAAGAAGTGAGCTCAAGGACCAGAAAGATGGTATTGAAGATGGCACTGATGGTATTTGGTATTGAAAAACTGGGAATAATTGCTCAAGTGTAAGATGATTTGGAGTTGGTTATGCTTCCCGGTGGGAAACAGGAAATACAGATCTAGAGGAAGAATAAGAGATTAGGATTGAAGGTATAGATTAAAAGGTCTTTAGCCTAGACATAGGCAATAGTAGCTAGTCCATTGAGAAAGGTGGAGAACTCCCATTTGGGCATGAAGGCAGAGATGAAGGCGGAGACTCCCATTTGTCTAGGATGATCAGGCTGTGCCAGATGTTCTCCTAGTATTAGCATTACCTAGCTTTACAGTTTTGTAAGGTGGGAATTATTGCCTTCATGGGGAGAGTAAAAGGTGAAGTAACTTGCCCAAGGCCACCCAATTACTAAGTGAAAGGGCTGGGAATCCAACTCAGGTGACTTCTCAGGGAGTGTGATGAGTGCCTCAGGAACTTTTCCCCAAACTAGTGGTGTCAAGGATCAGTCACTGAGCACTAGGGCATGAAGGTTTCCCAGGTGGTCTGTAGACTGAGTGCAGATTTAGTGCTTATGAAATAACAAAGTCCACAGTTTATTGGGAGGCTGGGTAGCACAGAACTTAATGGTTAGGAACACAGGCTTTAGAGAGATCTGGCTTCAATCAAGCTCTGCCCCTTGCTTGATGTATGTTCATGGGAAAATGTCTCCAACCTTAGTTTCTTCACCTATGAAATGGTATTAGTAATACCAATTTTATAGCATTGTCATAAGGACTAAATGAGATCATGTTTGTAATGGATGTATTCACATATCCATGTAAGTAAAATGTGTATACGGAGTAGTTATAGTGGAATCTAAAAAATAAAACAAACACATGAATATAACAAAACAGAAACAGACTCACAGATATAGACAATAAACTAGTGGTTACCAGATGAGGGAGGGGCAAAATGGGGTAGGGGATTTAGAGGTACAACCTACTAGGTATAAAATAAATAAGATACAAGGGGGCTTCCCTGGTGGTGCAGTGGTTGAGAGTCCGCCTGCCGATGCAGGGGACACGGGTTCGTGCCCCGGTCCGGGAAAATCCCATGTGCCGCGGAGCGGCTGGGCTCGTGAGCCATGGCCGCTGAGCCTGCGCGTCCGGAGCCTGTGGTCCGCAACGGGAGAAGCCACAACAGTGAGAGGCCCGCGTAACGCAAAAAAAAAAAAAAAAAGATACAAGGATGCATTGTACAACAGAGGGAATATAGCCAATATTGTATAATGACTTTAAATGGAGTATAATCTATAAAAATATCGAATCACTATGTCGCACACCTGAAACTAATATTGTAAATCAACTGTACTTTAATAAAAAAGAGTATGAGAAGTGCTAAAATAGCAAGCATTTGACAAAATGTAGCTATTTCTTTTCTTTTTTTTGGTCTTCTCTTGTACTTTATTATATGTCTTTTCATGATTTTTAATATTTTATTGAGGTAACACTGGTTTATAACATTACATATTTCATGTATACAACACTGCATTTCGACTTCTGTATTCACTACAGCATGCTCACCACCAAAAATTCAGTTTGCTTCCATCACCATACAGTTGATCCCCTTTATTCATTTTACCTTCCCCCTGGCCTCTTCCTCTCTGGTAACCACTACTTTGTTCTCTATATTCTGTGTGTATTTTTGTTTGGTTTGGTTATTTATTTTTATATTTTAAATATTCCATTTATGAATGAAATCACATGATATTTGTCTTTCTCTATGTGACTTATTTCACTTAGCATAATGCTCTCAAGGTCCCTCCATGTTGTCACAAATGGCAAGATTTCACCTTTCTTAAGCCTGGGTAATATTCCATTTTATATACATCTATATATCACATATTCTTTATCCATTTATCCATTGATGGGTACTTAGGTTGTTTCCATATCTTGGTTATTGTAAATAATGCTGCAATGAACATAAGAGTGCATATATCTTTTCAAATTAGTGTTTTCATATTCTTTGGATAAATACCCAGAAGTGCGATAGCTAGATCATATGGTAGTTCTAGTCTTCGGTTTTTGAGGAGCTTCCATTCTGTACTCCACAGTAGCTGTGCCAATTTATATCCCTACCACCAGTATATGTCACCAATGTCCTTGGGATATTGATAGAGACTACAATGAATCTGTGGATTGCTTTAGGTAATACAGACATTTTAACAATGTTAATTCTTTCCATCTATGGGCACGAAATATTTTTCCATTTATATGTAAGTTGCCTTTTCTCCACATCCTCACCAACACTTGTTATTTCTTGCCTTTTTGATAATAACCATTCTGACAGGTGTGAGGAGATATCTCATTGTGGTTCTGATTTGCATTTGCCTAATGATTAGTGACGTTAAACATCTTTTCATGTTCGTGTTGGTTGTCTGTATGTGTTCTTTGGGAAAATGTCTATTCAGCCCCTCTGCCAGTGCATGTGAAACAGGGAGCACCTTTCTATTTGATTCTAACAATTCAACAGATTAGAAATTAGAGGCCTTTCTTTTCTTTTCCAGTAGGTGGCGCCATAGCACAAGTTTTTGGTTTCTCTTGTCTGAGCTGCCTCAGGTAAGAGACAGAACTTTTCACCCTCCACTGCCTCCATCAGAGGTGTGGGCCCATGTGGTCCTTATCCCTGCTTTTGCCTCCAGGGTTGTTGGTGCCTTTGCTGCTGCCAGTGACCACCTGAAGCACCAGGATGGTGGGTGCTTCCTCTGCAACTCATCTTATAAGTTGCAGGCTCTGTGGTTCTCAGCGGAGGGGCAGGGTGGAGAGGGGAGCCAACGTCATTAAGGCACCTCTGCTGTGTCTGGTGTTAGGTTCCTGGGCTCTGCCACTGCCACTGTGGTGTAGGGTGCTGGAGTCATGGGTGCTTCCACAGCTGGAGGGACAGGGTCCGAGGCCCCACTATCACTGCTGCCCAGTTACCTGTGGCCATGAGTGCCACTGTGGCCAAGAGGCTGGAGTGGTGTGCACTGCCTCTCTTGCTGCTAATGGGTTCTCTGGGGCTTTGGGCTCAACTGCCACAGCCAGAGGGCCAGGACTGTAGGCACTGCCTCTGCTGTTCCCCCAGTTCTACCTCCTCTATGTGTTCCAGTCCACCTACCCTTAGTTGTACAGATGTGTGGAATTCTCTGGCACCCTGGTATGTTGAACAGAGGCACCTTGTTGAGTTGTGGATGTTTTACTGGTTGTAGATTGAAGGGGAATGACAAAGACGGTATCTTCTTCTACCATGTTGCTCTCCCAAAGGGTAGCTATTTCTTCCTGGGCAAATTTTCATCTGTCCCTGGCACTTAATATCAAGCCTCTTTCTAAACTGGAGAATGGGCGTGGTGGATTGTAATGTGTCACCTTGGCTAGGTTAAGCTACTTTTCCCAAAATTCCCTTCCCTGTGTATTTCCAGTTAGGATTGTTCACAGAGACATTCTTGCTGGACATTGAGGGCAGAAGTAAAGCAATAGCCATTTTGCAGTTCACATACACTGTTATTTATTTGCTGGCTCACCTTGCTGGTGTGAGGCATCAGCCAGGCCTACAACTGCGCTATCTTCCTTTGGATCATCCTACAGAATCTCTGGCTTTTGGACCAGGTGTGTGTGTTTAGTTCTGTGATGAAGGGTCCCAGCTTCTCCAGGACATCTGTACCATCAAGGTCAGAGGCAACAAGGACTGACATGGTTTTATTGTGGGCTCCATCCTGTGTTTGCTCTCTTCCACTTTACATCCAGGCTCTCTTTCCAACTGCCTGTCTATTGACTATATATATCTCCTAGTTAGGGTTGATAGATTTAGCAAATAAAAATACAAGTTGCTCAGTGAAATGTGAATTTCAGATAAACAACAAATAATTTCTTAGTATATCATTATTTGAAATTAAAATTTGTGTGTCCTGTTTTTGGTTTTTCTTTGCTAATTCTGGCAACCCTAAGGGTGGGAGAGAAAGTGACTAGAGAAAGATAAGATTGCTGTGCAGAACCCACTTGAGTGTACACACATTCAACTGAGTACTTTACCCTAGCAGGGCTCAACTGCCCAGGTATAAGTTAAGGCCAAGGCTGATAACTGAGTTCATCCAAAGTTGGAATTTTACCAAGTGGATCTTGGTAAGAAGCACAAGACAGTTTAGGGCAGTAGTTTGCAAATTTGAGTTTCCAAGAGCATCACTTAGAGGACTTGATAGAACACAGATTGCAGGGCCCTACCCCTAGAGTTTTGGTTTTTTTAAAAAATTAATTTACTAATTTATTTATTTTTGGCTGCGCTGGGTCTTTTTTGCTGCTCATGGGCTTTCTCTAGTTGCACTGAGCAGGGGCTACTCTTCGTGGTAGTGAGCGGGCATCTCATTGTGGTGGCTTCTTTTGTTTCAGAGTACGGGCTCTAGGCACGTAGGCTTCAGCAGTTGTGGCTCGTGGGCTCTAGAGTGCAGGCTCAGTAGTTGCGGCACACAGGCTTAGTTGCACTGCGGCATGTGGGATCTTCCCGGAACAGGGCTCAAACCCGTGTCCCCTACATTGGTAGGCGGATTCTTAACCACTGCGCCACCAGGGAAGCCCCACCCCTAGAGTTTTTGATTCAGGAGATCTAGAATGGGGCCCAAGAATCTGCATTTCTATGGGAATTCCCTGGTGGTCCAGTGGTTAGGATTCCAGGCTTTCACTGCCAGGGGGCCAGGTTTCATCCCTAGTCAGGAAACTATGATCTCCAAGCTGTGAGGCATGGCCAGAAAAAAAAAAAAAGAATTGCATTTCTCATGAATGCATCTGGTCCAGGGGACCATACTTTGAGATCCACTGCAGTAGACTGAAATGGGAGAACATGAGATCTAATGTAGATAAGGGGGGAGAGTAAGGATGGAGGAGGCTGAGGGGGCACACAGGGTATAAGAAAGAAAATTTGTATTCCTTGGCTTCACAGTGAGCAGAAGACTGTGATGGCTCCCTCCTTCTAGCTTTTCTTTCCTCTAATTTTGGACTATGCACTGTTCCTGTCTTTCCTCTAATGCTGGCATCTGCCTCCTTTTAACCAGGGAATTTCTGAAAACTCTGGTGTCCAGTCTGATCTATGGGAAGCTGGGCATGAAAACAAATGCACTGATGGAGGCAACACTGCCACAGAGGTGCAGAAGTGAAGGGGAAAAGCCTGTGACTGGTAAAAACTGTTCCAGGGAAAGCATCCAAATTAACTAGTTTTTCTTCCCTCTGAGAAGGTTAGGAATTGGGAAAATCCAAAGAAGGAAAGCTGGGTGAAATGAGGAAAGTAGCTAAGATTTTGTTTCCAGGTGAAGATCTTCAGGAGCCAAAATATTCCCCACAGGAATCTTCACTACCAAGTCCTTTCTAAATCCTTAGCTATGTCATGGAATAACACATTTTAACCAGCTCTTCAAGGAATGTGGCCTTTAATGAAAAGGATCTAGATTTTAGTAAGTATATACATATATGTAACATGCTGGACTTACAATTTCCAAAATTTACAAATAGCTCATACAACGCAACAACAACAAAATAACCCAATCAAAAAATGGACAGAAGACCCAACTAGACATTTCTCCAAAGAAGATGTACAGATGGCCAACAGGCACATGAAAAGATGCTCAATACTCCTAATTATTAGAGAAATGCAAATCAAAACTACACTGAGACATTCACAGAAAGATAGACAAAATGAAAAGGCAAAAGACTTTGTACCAGATGAAGGAACAAGATAAAACCCCAGAAAAACAACTAAATGAAGTGGAGATAGGCAACCTTCCACAAAAAGAATTCAGAATAATGATAGTGAAGATGATCCAGGACCTCGGAAAAAGAATGGAAGCAAACATCGAGAAAATGCAAGAAATGTTTAACAAAGGTCTAGAAGAATTAAAGAACAAACAGAGATAACAATACAATAACTAAAATGAAAAATACACTAGAAGGAATCAATAGCAGAATAACTGAGGCAAAAGAACGGATAAGTGACCTGGAAGACAGAATGGTGGAATTCACTGCTGTGGAACAGAATAAAGAAAAAAGAATGAAAAGAAATGAAGACAGCCTAAGGGACCTCTGGGACAACATTAAACGCAACAACATTCACATTATAGGGGTTCCAGAAGGAGAAGAGAGAGAGAAAGGACTCGAGAAAATATTTGAAGAGATTATAGTCAAAAACTTCCCTAACATGGGTAAGGAAATAGCCACCCAAGTCCAGGAAGTGCAGAGAGTCCCAGGCAGGATAAACCGAAGGAGAAACACGCTGAGACACAAAGTAATCAAATTGACAAAAATTAAAGACAAAGAAAAATTACTGAAAGCAGCCAGGGAAAAATGACAAGTAACATACAAGAGAACTCCCATAAGGTTAACAGCTGATTTCTCAGCAGAAACTCTACAAGTCAGAAGGGAGTGGCACCATATATTTAAAGTGATGAAAGGGAAGAACCTACAACCAAGATTACGCTACCCGGCAAGGATCTCATTTGGATTCGACAGAAATCAAAAGCTTTACAGACAAGCAAAAGCTAAGAGAAGTGAGCACCACCAAACCAGCTCTACGACAAATGCTAAAGGAACTTCTCTAAGTGGGAAACACAAGAGAAGAAAAAGTCCTACCAAAAACAAACCTATAACAATGAAGAAAATGGTAATAGGAACATAAATATCGATAATTGCCTTACACATGAATGGATTAAATGCTCCAACCAAAAGACACAGGCTTGCTGAATGCATACAGAAACAAGACCCATATGCTGTCTACAAGAGACCCACTTCAGACCAAGGGACACATACAGACTGAAAGCGAGGGGATGGAAAAAGATATTCCATGTAAATGGAAATCAAAAGAAAGCTGGAGTAGCAATACTCGTATCAGATAAAATAGACTTTAAAATAAAGAATGTTACAAGAGACAAGGAAGGACACTACATAATGATCAAGGGAACAATCCAAGAAGAAGATATAACAATTATAAATATATATGCACCCAACATAGGAGCACCTCAATACATAAGGCAACTGCTAACAGCTATAAAAGAGGAAATCAACAGTAACACAATAATAGTGGGGGACATTAACACTTCACTTATACCAATGGACAGATCATCCACACAGAAAATTAATAAGGAAACACAAGCTATAAATGACACAACAGACCAGAGAGATTTAATTGAGATTTACAGTACATTCCATCCAAAAACAGCAGATTACACTTTCTTCTCAAGTGCACACAGAACATTCTCCAGGATAGATCACACCTTGGGTCACAAATCAAGCCTTGGTGAATTTAAGAAAACTGAAATCATATCAAGCATCTTTTCCGACAACAACACTATGAGATTAGAAATCAATTACAGGGAAAAAACCATAAAAAACACAAACACATGGAGGCTAAACAATACGTTACTAAATAACCAAGAGATCACTGAATAAATCAAAGAGGAAATCAAAAAATACCTAGAGACAAATTACAGTGAAAACACAATGATCCAAAACGTATGGAATGCAGCAAAAACAGTCCTAAGAAGGAAGTTTATAGCAAAACAAGCCTACCTCAAGAAACAAGAAAAATCTCAAATAAATAATCTAACCTTACACCTAAAGGAACTAGAGAAAGAAGAACAAACAAAACCCAAAGTTAGCAGAAGGAAAGAAATCATATACATCAGAGCAGAAATAAATGAAATAGAAACAAAGAAAACAATAGCAAAGATCAATAAAACAAAAAGGTAGTTCTGGGCTTCCCTGGTGGCGCAGTGGTTGAGAGTCCGCCTGCCGATGCGGGGGACACGGGTTCGTGCCCCAGTCCGGGAGGATCCCACCTGCCGCGGAGCGGCTGGGCCCGTGAGCCATGGCCGCTGAGCCTGCGCGTCCGGAGCCTGTGCTCCGCAGCGGGAGAGGCCACAACAGTGAGAGGCCCGTGTACCGCAAAAAAAAAAAAAAAAAAAAAAGGTAGTTCTTTGAGAAGATAAACAAAATTGATAAACCTCTAGCCAGACTCATCAAGAAAAAGAGGGAGAGGACTCGAATCAATAAAATTAGAAATGAAAAAGGAGAAGTTACAGTGGACACCGCAGAAATACAAAGCATCATAACAGACTACTACAAGCAACTCTATGCCAATAAAATGCACAATCTGGAAGAAATGGACAAATTCTTAGAAAGGTATAACCTTCCAAGACTGAACCAGGAAGAAACAGATAATATGAACAGACCAATCACAAGTAATGAAATTGAGACTGTGATTAAAAATCTTCCAACAAACAAAAGTCCAGGACCAAATGGCTTCACAGGTGAATTCTATCAAACATTTAGAGAAGAGCTAATACCCATCCTTCTCAAACTCTTCCAAAAAATTGCTGAGGGAGGAACGCTCCCAAACTCATTCTATGAGGCCATCATCACCCTGATACCGAAACCAGACAAAGATACTACAAAAAAGAAAATTACAGACCAATATCACTGATGAATATAGATGCAAAGATCCTCAACAAAATACTAGCAAATAGAATCCAACAACACATTAAAAGGATCATACACCATGACCAGGTGGGATTTATTCCAGGGATGCAAGGATTCTTCAATATATGCAAATCAATCAATGTGATACACCATTTTAACAAACTAAAGAATAAAAACCATATGATCATCTCAATAGATGCAGAAAAAGCTTTCGACAAAATTCAACACCCGTTTATGATAAAAAACTCTCCAGAAAATGGGCATAGAGGGAAGCTACCTCAACATAATAAAGGCCATATATGACAAACCCACAGCAAACATCATTCTCAATGGTGAAAAACTGAAAGTATTTCCTCTAAGAGCAGGAACAAGACAAGGATGTCCACTCTCACCACTATTATTCAACACATTTTTGGAAGTCCTAGCCACGGCAATCAGAGAAGAAAAAGAAATAAGAGGAATACAAACTGGAAAAGAAGAAGTAAAACTGTCACTGTTTGTAGGTGACATGCTACTATACATAGAGAATCCTAAAGATGCCAACAGAAAACTACTAGAGCTAATCAATGAATTCGGCAGAGTAGAAGGATACAAGATTAATGCACAGAAATCTCTTGCATTCCTATACACTAACAACAAAAGATCAGAAAGAGAAATTAAAGAAACAATCCCATTCACCACTGCAACAGAAAGAATAAAATACCTAGGAATAAACCTACCCAAGGAGACAAAAGACCTGTATAGAAAACTATAAGACACTGATGAAAGAAATTAAAGATGACACAAACAGATAGACAGATATACCATGTTCTTGGATTTGAAGAATCAATATTGTGAAAATGACTCTAGTACCCAAAGCAATCTACAGATTCAATGCAATCCCTATCAAATTACCTGTAGCATATTTTACAGAACTAGAACAAAAAATCATAAAATTTGTATGGAGACACAAAAGACCCTGAATAGCCAAAGCAGTCTTGAGGGAATAAAACAGAGCTGGAGGAATCAGACTCCCTGACTTCAGACTATACTACAAAGCTACAGTAATCAAGACAATATGGTACTGGCACAAAAACAGAAATACAGATCAATGGAACAGGATAGAAAGCTCAGAGAGAAACCCATGCACCTATGGTCAACTAATCTACAACAAAGGAGGCAAGGATAATACAATGGAGAAAAGACAGTCTCTTCAATAAATGGTGATGGGAAAACCAGACAGCTACATGTAAAAGAATGAAATGAGAACACTCCCTAACACCATACACAAAAATAAACTCAAAGTGGATTAGAGACCTAAATGTAAGACTGGACACTATAAAACTCTTAGAAGAAAACATAGGAGGAACACTCTTTGACATAAATCACAGCAAGATCTTTTTTGTTCCACCTCCTAGAGTAATGGAAATAAAAACAAAAATAAACAAATGGGACCTAATGAAACTTAAAAGCTTTTGCAAAGCAAAGGAAACTACAAAGAAGATGAAAAGACAACCCTCAGAATGGGAGAAAATATTTGCAAACGAATCAATGGACAAAGGATTAACCTCAAAAATATATAAACAGCTCATGCACCTCAATATTAAGAAAACAAACAACCCAATCCAAAAATGGGCAGAAGACCTAAATAGACATTTCTCCAAAGAAGACATACAAATGGCCAAGCAGCACATGAAAATCTGCTCAACATCACTAATCATTAGAGAAAAGCAAATCAAAACTACAATGAGGTATCACCTTACACCTCGGATGGGCATCATCAGAAAATCTACAAGGAAGAAATGCTGGAGAGGGTGTGGAGAAAAGGGAACCCTTTTGCACTGTTGGTGGGAATGTAAATTGATACAGCCACTATGGAGGACAGTATGGAGGTTCCTTAAAAAACTAAAAATAGAATTACCATATGACCCAGCAATCCCACCACTGGGCATATACCCTCAGAAAACCATAATTCAAAAAGACACATGCACCCCAATATTCATTGCAGCACTATTTACAATAGCCAGGTCATGGAAGCAACCTAAATGTCCATCGACAGACGAATGGATAAAGAAGATGTGGCACATATATACAATGGAATATTACTCAGACATAAAAAGGAACGAAATTGGGTCATTTGTAGAGATGTGGATGGATCTAGAGACTGTCATACAGAATGAAATAAGTCAGAAAGAGAAAGACAAATATCGTATAATAACACATATATGTGGAACCTAGAAAAATGGTACAGATGAACCAGCTTGCAGAGCAGAAATAGAGACACAGATGTACAGAAAAAACGTATGGACACCAAGGGGGGAAAGTGGCGGTGAGGGGGTGGTGGTCGGATGAATTGGGAAATTGGGATTGATATGTATACACTAATATGTATAAAATGGACAACTAATAAGAAACTGCTATATAAAATATAAATAAAATTAAAAATTATTTTTAAAAAGAATGTCTCTGTGTATAACTGAGTCACTTTGCTGTACAGCAGAGACTGGCACAACACTGTAAATCAACTACACTTCAATAAAAAAAGGTAATAATAAAATATGGAAACAGAATGCAGTGCTAAAACTGGCCTGAACTCTTACAAAATATAATCAGACAAAAAGGCTGAGCATGGGGCAGAGAATACTCTTCTATATTAAAAGAGGCTAAAAAGACCTAGCAACCAAACATGTGAACCTTGCCTCTGAACTGAAATAAAAATGCTGTAAAGACATTCTTGAGACCAGTAGGGATGACACGACTGAATGGCTGTTTATTTCCTTGGATGTGATGTGGTGCTCTAATGGTGTAGAGTGGGGTCTCTCAGCCTCAACACTTTGGGAGACAGATAATTCTCTCTTCTGGGACTTTAGCAGCATTTCTGGCCCCTGCCCACTAGGTGTTAGGAGCACCACACCTGTTCAGGTGCAACAAGCTGAAAAGTCTGAGACGGTTTAGAATTAGAAACGAAGGGTTGCATCACATCATGAATTTACTAAAGAAACACCTTCAAATGGTTAAATGGTGAATTTTATGCTAGGTGTATTTTTTCTCAATAAAAAAAGTAATTTAAGAAAAAAGGAAACTACAATGAGATACCATTTCACACTGGCCATCATTCAATAATGGCCATCATTAAAAAGTCTACAAATAACAAATGCTAGAGAGGGTTTGGAGAAAAGGGAATGCTCCTACACTGTTGGTGGGAATGTAAATTGGTGCAGCCACTATGGAAAACAATATGGAGGTTCCTCAGGAAACTAAAAATAGAGTTGCCACGTTACTCAGCAATCCCACTCCTGGGCATACACCCGGAGAAAACTATAATTTGAAAAGATACATGCACCCCAATGTTCATTGCAGCAGTTTACAGTAGCCAAGACAAGGAAGCAACCTACATGTCCATCGATGGAGGAATGGATAAACAAGATGTGGTATATATATACAATGAACTATTACTCAACCCTAAAAAAAGAAAAAAATAATGCCACTTGCAGCAACATGGATGGGCCTAGAGTTTATCATACTAAGTGAAGTAAGTCAGACAGAAAGACAAATATATCACTTATATGTGGAATCTAATAAAAAATGATACAAATGAACTTATTTACAAAACAGAAACAGACTCACAGCTCTCGAAATCAAACTTTTGGTTTGATTTCCAAAGGGGAAACATGAGGAGAAGTGATAAATTAGGAAATTAGGATTAACATATACACACTACTATATATAAGATAGATAACTAACAAGGACCAACTGTATGGCACAGGGAACTCTACTCAATATTCTATAATAACCTATATGGGAAAAGAATCTGAAAAAGAATGGATGGATATATATGACTGATTCACTTTGCTGTACACGTGAAACTAACACAACATTGTAAATCAACTATAACCCAATAAAAATTTTAAAAAAATAAAGGATTAGAGAAAAAGTGATAGTAATTGAGGACAAGCTTATACATAACTGACATTTCTAAAGAGTAAAACTGAAAATAGTAAATTAAGGTAAAATTCGAAAAAATTATTTGAAAATTTTAGACTTGGATCTATGGAATAAAAAGGTACACACTGCCTTCCAGGAAAAATAGACCCAGAACAGTCGTCACCAAAACATATCTGTTTACAGAAGCTTAAACCTTTAATACATTCATCCCTCAGAATCCGCAGGAGGATTGGTTCCAGGATCCCCTGCAGATACCACAATCTGTGGAGGCTCAAGTCCTTTATATAAAATGGCAGAATACAGTAGGCTGTCTGCATCTGCAGTTCCATATCTGCGATTCAACCAACTGGGGATAGAATTTATGCAAATATAGAGGGTCAGGGCCAACTGTGCTCTTCAGATCTCTCAGGCCCTATTCACCTCAGACAATGGTGACTTCCCTTTCAGGACTGGGAACTCAGCGACAGCCACCAAACCTAACAAACGTGCTCCCGCTTCCCTCCATGTCCTACTCACAGTGGAAGGTGCAGTGCATTCCTCGTGCTCTGCTCCCACCTTCTAACCTCTCAGAGCCTGACTTGATTGGGCATCTGTCTTTTATCTTAAGCCTTTGTTCTCTCCACTTTTTCTTATCAGCATGCTATATGTATTATCCCACCAATTTCAAGTCTAAACTTTACCGTAAATAATCGCTTAATTGTCCTCCTCCTTCACTGACTCCAGGACAAAGACCATATCTGTCTGTTTCTTGTGTTCCTATGGCCCAGCAGAGTGCCTGCCACAGTTGGTGCTAAATACACGTTGAATATAGTAAGTACGCAACAAATACTTCTTCAGTGTTCAGTCACTAGATTCAGTAGCTCCACTGTGCTAAGTGTCAGAAGGCACTCTCAAGTGCACTTACACCCTGGAGGCAAGTACAAAAGGCAGCCCCTCCCCATCCAGCATTACAAGGTCTGGTCATTCTGCATGCACACTCTTGCTCCCCTGGCCCTTTCTGTCTCCCTCATCTTTGACTCATTTCTTAGTACCCAATTCTTAGGCCTTCATTCTCCCTTGTATTTAGACTTACCTTCACTATCTGTTTCTTCCTCTGGGCACTAATAAGTTCTGGATCTATGCCTTTGGCTTACTTTTAGCAGCTGAATGCCACACCCGGACCGGTGCCTGCCCTCCCTGGAGCTGAACTGCTGCGGTTCCTCAGCTCAACAGACTCCAGTCTGCTCATTTTCACCACCATGCTCCTGGGCCACAGTGCATGGCAGCCACACCAGGCATTGTCATTCCCGACCTGGAATTGAATGGTGGTATGAAAATTATAAAACAGCAGAAGCTGTTATGTAGGGGGAGGGGAGGGGAGTTTCTGTATATGTAGGGGGAGGGGAGTTTCTGCCAAAGTAATAAATTAGTGAGAACTGCTGGCTCCCTCCCTCCAAATCAATCCTTGAGAAATGGAGGGGTAAGACCCCCTCACCACCACCCCCAGTTAATAATACCACCAAATAGATATGCATATATACTTCAGAAAACTGGGCTGTTTTGAAATGGTAATGGGGAGACAGGAGGAAGAATGGTCAGAGCCTGGGGTGGAGGGCAGCTGTGAGAGGATAAGTTAGAAAAAAAAAAGGAGGAAAAAACCCATCTATGGAGATCCAGCATGGGGCACACTGCTGGTGCCGGGGTTCTGGGGCAAAATCCCAGAGTGGCAAAGCCACAGACTCACCTCAATCAGGCTGAGGACTGATTTGCCTCAGATATTTCCCTTCTTCACTTTTCTCTTCATCACCATGATGCTTATCCCTAAAGATTATTTAACACCTATATAGCACTTACAGCCTCCCTCTTTACTCCTCTGTCAAACCTATTGTAAGAAATGCAGATTTTACACATTTTATTTACTTAGTAACAAGCATAAAGCTTTACAACTAACCAAATCATTTTAGAACAGTGGCATAACCTGTTTTATCTGACCTCTGTTAAGATTCAAGGCTCTGGGGCTGGTCTGGCAAGCTGTGCTGAGGCGCGCGACATTTGCTCTATTCTCTGTAGCTACCTCACTTCCATTAAATTTTCAGACCCTCAACCAAATATATCAAAGTCTTCACTATGTAAACACTAATGAGCACTCGTGTGTAAGCACATGTGAAATCTCTTTCAGTCAACCTGTAGCCTTCTTAAAATGTCACTAGGAGACCTAATGGGGTGGGGTGAGGGGGGAGCCAGGAGATGTTCAGATATTGTGATTTGAATATTTTCAAATGAGACAATGTCAGAAAGTTGAGTTACTGTTTCTGTTGAAATTGAAAAAATTGTTAGTGGCACTGAGTGTTAAAATGGCATCGAATCTAAGATATACTAATGTCTATAGGCAGAAAAAAACATTTCTATACATATAAAATGAGAATGGGGACTTTCCGGGTGGCACAGTGGTTAAGAATCCACCTGCCAATGCAGTGGACACGGGCTCGAGCCCTGGTCTGGGAGATCACACATGCCACGGAGCAACTAAGCCCGTGTGCCACAACTACTGAGCCTGCACTCTAGAACTCGCGAGCCACAACTATTGAGCCCGCGTGCCACAACTACTGAAGCCCACGCACCTATAGCCCATGCTCCGCAACAAGAGAAATCACCACAATAAGAAGCCCACGTGCCACGACAAAGAGTAGCTCCCGCTCGCTGCAACTAGAGAAAGACCATGCACAGCAATGAAAACCCAACACAGCCTAAAATAAATAAATAAATAAATAAATTTATTAAAAGAAAAAAAAATGAGAATGGTATTGGTCATCTACCAGAACATCAGATGGTGTATTTGGACTTCTACCTCCAAACAAGTCCAGTTTATTTCAAACATTAAGGAACAAACTTCTGGCAGAACACTAACAAGCTGACTTAAATAAACCGCTCCATTTCAACGTATCTACCAGAGAGTTGTTGACAAAAGACTCGTTTATGTATTGACGCCTATTAAATAAGATATATTCTATGAACATACCAAAAGGTAGTATAAACAGGTAATGTATGAGACATAGACACTTTGTCTTCAGTACAGCGTACAAATAATATTGAATTTATTCAACTACTTGAAGTAATTTATTGTACATAGTTTTAGCTACTTACATGAAATATTTAAAATGTTAAAAAATCTAAATATTATCATTAAAATTTCCCACAAAGATCTCAGCTCAGCAAGTAGGTCACAGAAGCTGTGCTCAGTCCATTTCACAGTGCTTGGCTCCAGGCCACAGGGCAGGATGGCTCTGAGTGCACATGGTGAAGGCACGCCCCAGGTACGTTCTCTCAAACTACAGTCAGTTTATGAGGAAGAATCACGCTCCACACTCCACAGCCACAATTTACTTGCTGCTACCAAATGGAGTGTGGTACTTGAATGTGCAGAGCGGTCCTGCGGTGAGACTCCTGGCCCACAGCACAGAACAAATGGGACAGGAATAATCTCCAGCCAGAGATGGCTGCCCTAAATTGTTTTAGTCGGCTGTCTTTCCTGCTTAACTATTTGAGGAGGGTTATTCCCTGTAGCTTTACATAAGACCTGTCCCTATTCTTTAAGTAGGACAATTTTACTCCACTTAAAGTAAAAATTGAATTATGTTTCATAATAAACACCTCATCGTCCCCATGGAGTGCATGGCTGTGTTTGTATCCCTCATCCAGGTTTAAAAAAATTGATGGTGTTAATTAAGAAAAGATGCAGATTAGTTTCCATTTTTATTAAAGCTGTGTTTTTTCTAAGTAATATATTACACTTAAAGTTAAATACCATAAATAAAGATTAGTTCTTAAATCTATTTTATTTATTAAAAATGTAAACAAAAAGAAAATAATTCACCACTCCCTCCCCAACCCTGACTAAATGTGTCAAAAAAAAAAAGGTCATCCTTTCAGGTAAGTTCTTTCTTCAGAACGTGTAGCACAGACTTTATTAAAATATGTTAGTCCTCTTGGGCTGCAGGGACATGGCACGGATGACTGGTGCCAACTGTGAAACAGGTCTGTGGGGCTGTGACTGAAGTCCATCTCCTCCTGCCAGGACTACTCAAATGCCCGCAGAAACGGGCTCTTCTCTCTCCATTCAGTGTCCAAGGACAAGGACAGCGCTAAGGCACTGAGCACAGGACACTGTGATGAACATGGTGTGTAAGCTGGCATACTCCAGGAGGTGGGTCAGAGCCAGCAGTGACCTAGAAATTCTGCATGAATTAGTCATGCAGAATATTAGAATATTCTGAATATTCATGAACATTAGTCACAGAATATTAGAGCTGGAAAGATTCTGAGAAAGCATCTAGTCATTTTACAGATGGTCTCAATCAGTGAGTCTTCTAATACTAAAGAGAATATTGATAAAATTTTATGGAATACTCTGGTATAATTATGTATGTATCTTCCTAAAACTATTTAAACTTCATTAATGTTTCACTTTCAAATATTGATAAACTCTAAACCAACATATTAGGCTGAAACTAATTTTAAGCATAATTTATAACATTTTTAGAATGCCTAGTTGATCTTAACAAAAATAAGTATCCTTAAGAAATAAGTAAGGGAAAAGGATGTTTTTCAGGAGAATACAGACGGATCTACATTAAGACTACCTAACTGCTTTCCAGTTTCTTTAAAGCTATCAGCTCAAGTCTAGTGACAAGGCTTTTGCTTCCTTCCTGTAAATTCTGTTCTTGAAAACCTGAGAGACAAATTCACTTGTTAATTTTGACATTGGGGGGGGAGGAGGAAGGGTGAGCTGTGACAAAGCGAGAGAGAGGCATGGACATATATACACTACCAAATGTAAGGTAGATAGCTAGTGGGAAGCAGCCACATAGCACAGGGAGATCAGCTCGGTGCTTTGTGACCACCTGGAGGGGTGGGATAGGGAGGGTGAGAGGGAGGGAGGCGCAAGAGGGAAGAGATATGGGAACATATGTATAACTGATTCACTTTTTTATAAAGCAGAAACTAACACACCATTGTAAAGCCATAGAGATGTAAAAAAAAATAAAATTGATATACTATTTAAATTGAAAAAAATTACTATCAAAATGAACCTAAGTCTGAACTGAAAACTGAGGTAGTCAGTTTTTATAAGGACTTGACCCTTTTGAGTCAGAAAGGGACTTGTCTACTATCCTCAAATCAGCTATCCCCATTCCCCTTCCCTGCCCCACCTCACTCCCACCATGGCTGCAGTCTGCATGGTCTCTTTCTCAGTGAACTGGTTTTGTGAACATAAAGAGCATTACCTGCCACAGGATATTGAAATTTAGGTCATCTCAAGTTCTTCAGTTCAAAACTTAATTCTAGCCTGCTAATTCTGCATTGAAATTTCAGATTTTAAAAATCCTTCTTTTTAGAAATTTAGAATTTTATCAGTGGCCTTCTAAATCCTCACTGAGTATACTATGCAGAATCAGTGATAAGCAACCACTTTCAAGACTTGTTGAAGAGGAAGGAAGACACCAGCACTGTTAGTTACCCTCAAAAACTCAAGATTTCTTAACACCATACTTTACCAGGTTCTACGTTTGTGCCGAGAAAACACTGGGCTACCAGATTCCAAGCTTAACAAATATATATATATAGAAAAAATGTCATCTATAATATTTTCTTCAGAAAGTCATTAGTGCAAATATAATTATATCAATAAAAAGTAAAGCAAAAATATATTTCAAGTATAAAAAGCACCATGCTCAGAAACAATACTACCTAAATGGCATTACTGCACAACAGTCAAAATATAATTGAACCTATCACTGTAAGTCTTAAATATATTATGAATCCATATTATTTTTCGTGAAATTCTTTGTACAACTTTGCAGGATCATTCATAATCACATTGGGTATATAAGTTTAGATTTTTATAACTTTCTTTAAAAATATACTCTACATTTTTCTCTGACTTTTCATGATTTAAAGTATGATTTCTCTGACTTTTCATGATTTAAAGAAGGTAGGCAGAAACACCATTGGTATTAGATTTTCTTCAGCTGAGGCTGGCTATGCTAGAGACCCCCAGCTTTTCACAATGACAAATACCTCCAATTTAAAATTGTAGGCAAATAAGTATTTTAAATGTATGCATTTTTTTTTAAAAAAGGTGACTCTCCTCTATGCTGGAGTTGCTGTTTGGCTCCAGTGCCAAACAATAAGTTGGAATTACTCCTTAGTAATTATGCTGTTTGTTCACTTAGCAGTTTCTTAAACTGAGTGCTCAATAACTGTATGCTGAATTAAAGGGCCAACCAGTGAATGAATGAATGCATGTCCAAGGGCTATGTTTCTAATGCCACAGGACTTCATTAGCTTTAGAGAGAAAAACTGGGCATCATTCATCATTAAAGATTTTCTAATTGGGTTTACTAAGTAGGGTTGGTCAGCTCTAGTACAAGAGCAGAATTGCTTCTGGGGACCAGAATCTATGGGTGACAGAAAGAGTGTCAAATACAAGAGGTAAAAGACATTACCTCCTTTTAAAGCAAAGGCAACCTTCTGACTTCTGTGGACTAAGCCATACCCTGTGTGGTAAAGTGGACCCTATTGGATAGGCCCTACACGAAACCTACACTTTGCTATAAACAATTCAGATCATCTTGTTTTGACTTATATCTTTTCTTCTTACACATAAAATAATTTTCAGATAGTCAAATTCTTCTGTAACAACTCCTAAGCCCACTTGAAAATACTGCATACCTGTCTATACCAGAATTTCTTTTTATCTTCATTGGTCAAAAAGGAAAGTTCTATTTTTGTTGGATTGCAGTTGTCATAACTATTATCTGGAAAACATACAATTAGGTTTTTTTTTATTTGCATGTCTTCAATGTTTTCACAGGGCAGAGTATTTTTCTCTCTCTGCTTCCCAGTTTTTCAAGTCATTATTAAACTAATGGAGAATACAACTGGAAGCTACTCTCTGAAGATCAATGAGTACAGATACAGCTACCAACACCTAATGGTTCAGCAGGAAACTGCCACACAGCTGGTTTGAAAAGGCTAGCATGGTTAAATCATAAGATTTAGCAAAACATAATTTAAAAATAAAACAATGAGAACAATGATTTAGGTGTACCATATACAGTCATTAAACTCAAAATAGGTATAACAGTGATGTAGAAATCCCAATTCAAGTTATTTTCTGTAAGTCAAAGGACAATTTATACTTTTGAGGACAGGGTCCACAACTTATAACCTTGCAATGATTAGCTGTTCTTTAAATTATTGCAGCAGTGATGAACCTTCCCATTGTTTTAGGTTAATGAAGATGCTGAGGTATGCAATAACTGAATTTTTCACCTATTATCCCATTTTCAAAGGAAAACTTCAAGAAGAGTATTTATCCTGAAAAATAAAGAGACTTGGTGATTTGGAATTCCTCCTCCTTCTCCAAACTTTGAGGCTGTTGGGTTGCTGATGAGGCGTGATTGCTGTGAAGCTCTGCTTCAAGATCTGATTATGGTCAACACTTCCAAGCCAAAGTCAGGAATGCCACTTCTGCCATCTGTATAGGCTGGCACTCGCCCAGATTTTGTGCTTTGTTCAGAGGAACATGACACAAAGGAATGTCTTCAGAATTCACTTTTCCATTCCTAATGCCATACGCACAGAAGAAATCCAGCCAGCAGAGGAAATAGATTGCCTAGCAGAAGCCAAAGTGTAACCACTGGGCTAGAGGAACAGGAACAGAGATCTAGGGTTGAAAACAAAAAATTGACTTTCCACAGACATTTTTGGAAAAAATTATACCAACAAAATGTTGACAGATGAGTAGAGGTAATTATTAAAAGGTGAGGAAGGACTACCTTGAAGAGTAGAATCAAGAGTGACTTCCTGAAATCCATATATGCAAAGTCTTTTTTTATATTTATAGAAAAAGAACAAAATATTTATGTAGGAGAAAAGAAGATGTACCTACCGTATCAAGGTTCAAAATCAGCACCCAAGAAAAGACAGGGTAGTATCCTGGCAAAGCTAAAGATGCTACACAGGAAAGTAAATGAAATTCTTGGCTATTCTGACATGGGATGCTGGACTCTCTTCTATTCTACCTTGTCCCTTCTAAGTAGGGTGACCCTATAATTTATCATCCCATATCAGGACATTTTGAGATAAGCGTTGAAATAAATTTCTAGTCTTAAGATGGAGCCTCTCCTGCCCATGGCGTCACATCAGCAAATTAAAACTTAGATAACTTTCATGTTTGTGTAAATGCTCCACTTGACCAGAACCACAGAATATCCAGTCAGCCAATCTCCAACCGCCGAGCCAGTGTGGGCTGTATACTTATTTCTTTGTTCCTTGATCTTTCTAAATAAGGTTAGATACTTAACCCCGGCCCATCAACCTAAGCTGAGTACTTCTTCCTTGTTTCCTGCTTGTAGCCCTTTTCCCTTATTTTACAGCTCTCTGGACTCCTGAGAGTAGAGACTGCCTGTGTGAAATAAAATTTGCTTTGATCAACTAAATTGTTCTCTTTGATAATTTTAACACAAGGGAATTATTAGTAATCATACCAGGACAATAGGCACGTGGACTGTCCCAGGCAAAACAGGACATACGTTCCCCAATCTCTAAATATCTACCCATCTATCCATATCACCCCAGGCTTGATTTGGAAACAGCAGAAGATTCTATGAGTTGTGGGCAGTAGGAGTATATTTTAATTTATCTAAGAGTTGTTCTAACAGCTAAAACTATTTCCCCCAAACAATTCTCAGAATGGAGTACATTTTTTAGCAGTCAAGAGACCAGGTCAACCTGACTTTATTTCAGGATGAGTTGTCCTTTCTACTATTTTGACCAATAAAGAACCAACCAAGCTTCAAGTCTGACTTGCTTAAAAGGTAAGAAAAAAAGGACTGGTTTTTCAGCTATAGAATTAATAAAATGATAATGTTAAGGCACTGGAGCTTGTTCTTCTGAGAACTATACAGTGTAGAATAAGTATTTTAAAAAATTATTTCACTGTATGTAATACAAGTAAACCATGGAGAACTTATATTCTTCCCCAATGGAACCAGCTGGCAATCGTTAAATGTTAGAAAAATCAATCCTTCTCAAAGTATGGTACCTGAGTCAACAACATCAGCATCACCTGGGAACTTCTCAGGCTCCAACCCAGATCTTCTGAATCAGAAACTCTGGGGGTGAGTCGTAGCAATCTGTGTTTTAACATGATTCTGATGCATGCTAAAGTTTGAGAACTTCTGAGCTCGAGCTGCAATGTCCAATATGGCAGCCATTAGCTATATGTGCTATTTAAATTTAAATTAACCAAAATGAGATGAAATATTTAGTTCCTCTGTCACAGTAGCCACATTTCACATGTTTAATAGTCACATGTGGCTAATGACTATTGTATGGGACAGCACAGATTATACAACATTTCCATCACCCCAGAAAGGTCTACTGGATACGTTCCGGCCTACAACATCAGGTAGAGTGGTCTTGGCTGGAATAAGGAATAGACCCTGGAGTCACTAATAACACAGGCATATCCCTTTATCTCCCAATTCTCAATCTGGCACAAAGGAAATAGGAGGGGAACTGAACTAACTGTTGTTTATCTAGTGTTGGTACTAACATTTAACAAGCTATTAAAATATTAATGGCCGCTCTAGAACATTTGTTGTCCTTCAAAAACACTGCACTTCCTGTGACAGTACTCTTTAAAAAGGAAAGATACAAAGAGCGTGTTTCAAAATGAATTAGAGATGATCAGATCTGGGTTTTGATCTGAACCTCATTAGCTGTGACAGTGAATATATCACTTAATCTCTTTATACCTTAGTTTTCTCATGTGTAAAATGATAATTCCTACCTCATTAGGTTTTGTGATGATTAAATACAATGATATAGACATAAAGCACTCAGCAAAGTGTCTAGCATTTAATAAATAGAAACAAAATAACCTCCACAATCTGAAGAGATCAGAAAATTTAGAAATAAATCTTTCATATTCACTAATGGAAATTATGCCTAAAAGGTATCTATTCCTTTTTTTTTTTCTAAAAGGCATCTATTCTTGTAATATTTTATACATTTTTCAAAAGTGTGGTAGTGATTCGGAGGTTACAATCCTTTTTTGAGCATGCTTCCTCATAGAACTGGTTAATGGGGAAGAAATCACAACATAGTACCACAGTATCAGAAGGGTGACTACAAAGAGGGAGCTGGATAAGAAGTCAAGTCTAGGGCACAGGTTGGTGGAGGGGGTGGGGTCATTTGCAATCTCTACTCCCCACCTCCTTTCAACAGATTCACTTGTCTTTGCCATGCTCCAAGGACAGGAACTAATCCCTTCACAGATCCTTGAACTAGTCTGGCTTTCTCCTCATTTCTACACATTTTTTTTACTGTACTCCTAAGATTCTTACCCCTGAACCAGCTGGAGTAACTCTCTCTTTAACTCAACTCTAACTGCTAATGGCTGAATCAATGCTCATCTCTTGGACAATGAAATGATGATATTTCTTATAGTTAACTCTGAGATTAGGCCTGAGCATGGGAACTCCATCAGAACCACCTATTTGTAGACTAGCAGCCCTTTAATTCTAGCCAAAGCAATTTAACAATAACAAAATCAAGTCATCCTATCACTTCATATGAAAGTTAACTAAGAATATTTAACACTACATTTATTATATACCATATCAAAAGGACCTAAGATCTTTTAATTCATTGTGCATTACTATTATAACTGCAGAAAACTCAGCTGGCTCACAGAAGTTAAGTGAAAAGAGTTAACACAGCAGGCCTGAGATGGTCATCATTTGAAAGTCCTGTTTGCAAGGACGGCCTTTAGCTGGTGTCTGGGAAGTGGTTTCTTCCAGACTTCACCTACTGTCCCCTTTCCCTTTGCTGATTCTGCTTTGTATCTTTTTGCTCTAACAAAGCTTAGCCGTAAGTACAACTAGAGGCTGAGTCCTTTGAGTCCTAGAGAGTCATGAAATCTGCGGGTGGTCTTAGGCACCCCTAACACAAGTATTAATCTCCCCAAATTCACCCTCTACTTATAGCCCATGTCTTGATAAAGGACCCAGAATGTGGGAAAGAAAGGGAATTAAATTTTAGAGGTGAAGAAACTTTGAGCTATAAAGTGAATGTAGCCCTTTGTTTTCAACCAGACCGTGGAGCAAGCAAAGGGCTATACAGTTCCATTTAAAAAATACCTCCAGTTGAGAAAATAAAACATGGCCTATTCCAAAATATCAAACTGTCATAAAATCTCATAGGTCATTTAATTAAAATATCATGGACCATAGGTCAAAGCTTTCATTGAGAGTTCATGAGTTCTGCTTTTAAAACTTAGAAATGGGTCATCAGCCTCAGTTTACACATCTTCATCAACAGGGAATGCACTCTTCTCCTGGTTCTAAAGGATTTTACTGGAATCTGTCTCCCTACAGTTTTAATTCATTGTTCTCAGTCCTACTCTCTGGAGTCTCACAGAATGAGTAATATATCTCTCAGTGAAAACCACTGTCTTTGCCAGCCTGTCTTTCTATCTCACTGTGTATATTTGCATCTCCCTGCACCTTTCTCTTCTTTGTGGGCATGTCAATCCCTTCTTTGAGCATCTTTTCCAGTGACTTTCCCGCTCTTTCGCCTCACCTAGTTATAATATAACTAAAATATATTTAATTGCTTTTTTGTATTCATGAACAGAATTTTTACTCTTACTTTCAAAATGAATGGTTGAAACATTAACTTTTTGTAACCTTCAATGAATGTTTTTGTGCAAGTCAGAGGTTCTTCACATATCGAAAGTTTCTTCACCCTCACTCTTACTGAAGAGAGGTGTCAAGTCTACCTACCTTCAATTTCTAACCATGGAGGGAAGGCGATCTTCCCATAAAACTGCAATTAGAAGAGAAGATGCGCAACCTGTTTTAGAGCTTCCTTGCAGGGCATTTTCAACATCTTGTAAGAAAAGTGCTTCTCTGTACTCCAACCACAGAGGCTACTCACCTAGGGGTAGAGCTCGGGTCAAGTTAGTAGTTGGAGGATCTGTTTCTGGGGGACAGAGCTCACAGAAGTCCCAACATGATGGGCAGAGCAAGTTTCCATCGTGAATCCAGCCATTCATCTGAATACTGACGGGGAGGACCTGCCCGGCCCGACTACACAAATATGAAGTATCCTGAACCCAAACCTTCAGACCTTGTGGAGAACAAGAAACCTTCAAAAAGTGAAAAAAAAAAAAAAATCAGATCAGTAAGATTCTAGTATGTGAGCCTTCTCCCTCAACTGTAGGAAAATATGGCAGAATTTACTAAAAATGCTGGCTATAAAAGACAATTTGGAATGTGGGCCTATTTTAATTTCATATAAAGAGGGTTAAGTTATCCATGTTCTAAAAGAATTTCACTCTGTGGTAGTAGTAGTTCTTAGACTTTTTGTCTAGAACCTTTTAAAAAATCTAATGAAAGCTATGGACCCTTCCTGAAAAAAACAAGGTAACATACAGCTTTATATACAATTTGGATTCACAGACCCCTGAAGCCAAGTTATCAATAATAACATTTCTGTAGATTCTAGTATCCTCCTAAAATTCAGGTTAAATGTCTGTCAAAGAGCCATGAATCATGTCACTTTTTCTACAAGTTGCTAAATTTTGTAACTCAAATTTTTTTAGTTGTTTTAAATTGTAAAAATAGGGCTTCCCTGGTGGTGCAGTGGTTAAGAATCCGCCTGCTGATGCAAGCGACACAGGTTCGAGTTGTGGTCCGGGAAGATCCCACATGCCACACCCAACTAAGTGCATCCAACTAAGCCTGCATGCCACAACTACTGAGCCTGCGCTCTAGAGCCCGCGAGCCACAACTACTGAAGCCTGTGTGCCTAGAGTCCGTGCTCTGCAACAAGAGAAGCCACCACAATGAGAAGCCCACACACTGCAACGAAGAGCAGCCCCCGCTCTCCGCAACTAGAAAAAGCCCATGTGTAGCAACGAAGACCCAACACAGCCAAAAATAAATAAAATAAATTATAAAAACAATATATGCTCATTGTAAAAAAAAAAAGCACACTGTATAGAAATGACATAGTAAAAGTTTGTTATTCATTATCTCTATCCCAGATCCTCTGCTCAGAGATGAAAATGGTCACAGTGATTTTATACAACTGGTAACATCTTTAAAAGCAGGATTCATATCTCATATACAAGGGGTAACTAATGAAATCAATTTTAAAAAACAAACATATTAAAGTCAACTTTAAGAAAATTTATAATGACTGTGTTGTCTTCAAAGTTGTTTTCTTTTTTTAAATAAATTTTATTTATTTATTTATTCATTCATTCATTCATTCTGGCTGAGTTGGGTCCTCGCTCCTGCGCACAGGCTTTCTCTAGTTGCTGAGAATGGGGGCCACTCCTCATCGCAGTGCACAGGCGTCTCATTGTAGTAGCCGCTCCCATTGTGGAACACAGGCTCTAGGTGTGCAGGCCTCAGTAGCTGTGGCATGCGGGCGCAGCAGTTCTGGCTCGTGGACTCCAGAGTGCAAGCTCAGCAGCTGTGGCGCACAGGCTTAGCCACTCCGTGGCATGTGGGATCCTCCCAGACCAGGGCTTGAACTCTCATCCCTTGCATTGGCAGGTAGACTCCCAACCACTGTGCCACCAGGGAAGCTCTCAAAGTTGTTTTCTAAAAAGACTTTACATTATGCTACTTCACCTTAAATATTTCTGGATCTTCTCTCCTGGAACTATCTTCAAAGAAAGTGCATGGTTCTGAGTATGTTTGATGGTGGCAAATTTTTACTTTGCAAGTAGATGTAATTTTTGGAAATACCCAAAACTTGCCCAGATCCAAGTCTGGTAAAGGCAGTTGACTACACTGGTTAAGACTAGGTCAACACAGGTATGATGTAAAATACTGAAATTGACTGCTTAGATGGCTATTAAACTATCTCTAAAAGTAATTTAAAAAGGAGTCCCAAAAGTGTTTTTCAACGATGGAGTCATTTTAAAAACAACTCTTTTCATCAATTAAGTTTAAATATAACATTCATTTGGAAATTTAAGTTATAATAAGCTATCAAGAAAATAAACAACGAAGTGTAAACTCTTCTATAAGTCTGTCATTCAATGACCCACACCCAGTAAGCATTACCACAGCTGCAATGCAATGTAATCATTCTTTTAAGTGAGAATTGACTGGGTATTGTGCTTGGTGCTGAAAAGGATACCAAAGAAGTCCATGACACAGTGCCTGACCTCTAGCAGCTTTAATTGAGGAGAGAAGGGTAGGATATACAAATTTCCCCCCAAAATTAACAGTGTCAGACTGTTTTATGATAAAGAGGCAATAAGTAAGAAAAAGAACAACAAAGATTAGAAAGTTTCATGGAAGAAAGCATTTATATTCTAAAGATGTGCACAGGGTTTGCATCACAGTGAGGGAGACATGTTGTGAGCTGGTGGGCTGTGTCAGAGTCCAGGTAGGTGAGGAGAGTAACCGCGTAGGGGTGGATGAAGATAGAAAGGAGTGGACAGATCAAATAACAAGCATATTAAGGACAAAGAGAGCCAGATTTCTCACTGCTACTGCTTGAAAGAAGAGTTACAAATATGGGAAGGGAGAAAACTAAAATGAATTATTTGGTGTTAAACTGGAATCAAAGATACTGGTACAAACTCATGGTTATATATATGCACATGTACGAGTATATATAAAATTACATACACACATATATTTCCTAGCTCTGTTCACCAAGAAGGCCTGGGGAGCAGCTGTATCCCAACAGCAATGAACAATACATCTAGCACCCAGACTTTATTTTTTAAATAAATTTATTTATTTATTTTTGGCTGCGTTGGGTCTTTGTTGCTGTGCACAGGCTGTCTCTAGATGCGGTAGGTGGGGGCTACTCTTTGTTGTGGTGCTTGGGCTTCTCGTTGAGGTGGGTTCTCTTGTTGCAGAGCACGGGATCTAGGTGCGTGGGCTCCAGTAGTTATGGCATGCAGGCTCAGTAGTTGTGGCTCGTGGCCTCCAGAGCACAGGCTCAGTGGTTGTGGCACAGGGGCTCAGTTGCTCTGCAGCAATGTGGGGTCTTCCCGGACCACGGCTCAAACCCCTGTCCCCTGCATTGGCAGGCGGATTCTTAACCACTGTGCCACGAGGGAAGTCCCTAGCACCCAGACTTTAGTCTCTAAATACCTCACTCCACTAAAAGAAACAAGAGTTCCTTGGAGAAATGATTAATTCCAGGGCTGGGGCAAAGAAAGTGAAGATGAGCCTAGAATATCTTGTGCTAGAAAGCAAGGAAATAGTTAAAAAGATAGGACAGCCAAAAGGACACAGGAACCAACCTGAAGGGCTCCCTCCCTTTGGCTAAATCTGGGGCAACTTAAATATCCAAATAAATAATGATAGTAATGGTAATACCCACTGAATAAAATGCAATCTGTGAGTCAATACAGATTTAAATGCATAAATTAATAAAATGAAGGTATGATAAGAAATAAGTTATCGATATAGTACTTTTCCCCCCAAATACTTACTAATTAAAAAGGGAATTAATTAAAAGAGAAAAACAGTAACTTGACAGTGGAGAAGCCTGGTAGATATCAGCAAGTTAACATGACCAGCAAAGGGACAAATCAAGAGTGCACCACCAGGGACTTCCCTAGTGGTCCAGGGGTTAAGAATTGTCTTGCAATGCAGAGGATGCTGGTTTGATCCCTAGCTGGGGAACTGGGATCCCACATGCCATGGGGCAACTAAGCCCGTGCACCACAACTAGAGAGCCCACGTGCCGCAACTAATGAGCCCGCACACCACAACTAGAGAGAAGCCCGTGCACTGCAACGAAAGGTCCTGCGTGCCAAAACTAAGACCTGATGCAGCCAAAATAAATAAATATTAAAAAAAAAAAGTGTACCACCAAAAAAACACAAGCATCACTTCTGTGATATTACTGCCCAAAACATATTACATGAATTTAATCATGAGGAAACATCAGACAAACCCAAATGGAGACACATCATAGATAAGAACTGGCTTGTAATCTTTAAAAGTGTCAAGGTTATGAAAGTCAAGAAAAGACTGAGGAACTGTTCCAGATTGAAGGAGACCAGAGATGTGACAACTACTCAATATGTGATATCAGTGCAGATCCTATTACTACACGGACATTATTGGGACAATTGGCAAAACTTGAACGGGGTCCAAGAATTAGATGTATCAGTGTTATTTCCTGATTTTTTTGGTAGTACTGTGGTCATATAGGAGGATGTCCTTGTTTATAAGGAATAGACATTAAAGTATTTAGGGGTGAAGGGGCAGACTGTCAGCAATTTGCACTTAAATGACCCATATTTTTGTACCATTCTTGCAACTTCTCTGTCAAAATAAGTAAAACAAAGAACAACAGAAAACAAAACAGCTAATCCAAATGCTAATTGTTTGGAAATCATGCACATTTTCCCATATAAATGGTTGTGAGTATTAAATTAGCAAAATTAACTGACAACACTAGGTACTACAGGGAAGCCAAGTACATTCAGTCTTTGTAGATGGTATTACAAATCTACGTAATCCCTTTGTGGTGGTGGTGGCGGTATAGAGAAGACATTAAAACAGGATGAAATGGTTATCCTCCTATTATAGTTCACACTGTTCCAGCTTTATCCCCTTTATTCTAATAAAAAGGTAAAGGATGTAAATATACTTACAAAAGCATTTTTATATAGTGAAAAGTGAAAATTAATTCAATATCTCACAGGAAAATGACTTCCCTAATTATGATACTTTAAAATGATGCAATGTTCTACAGCTATGAAGAACAGTAAGTATTATTATTGGGAGAACTTGGAAAAGGTATCTTGGTCTGTATAAAAAGTACTAAGTTGGGGCTTCCCTGGTGGCGCAGTGGTTGAGAGTCCGCCTGCCGATGCAGGGGACGCGGGTTCATGCCCCGGTCCGGGAGGATCCCACATGCCATGGAGCGGCTGGGCCCGTGAGCCGTGGCCACTGAGCCTGCGCGTCCGGAGCCTGTACTCCGCAACGGGAGAGGCCACAGCAGTGAGAGGCCCACGTACCGCAAAAAAAAAAAAAAAAAAAAAAAGTACTAAGTAAAGTCACTAAAACAAAATTATGTATTCTGATTACAACTAGATCAAAGCTATGTATTTAAGTAATACATAATCTTTAATGGAATGAATTCATCAGAAAATGGTTGCTGGATTATAGTTGTCAGATTATAGGATTATAGCTGGAAAGTGTTTATTTTTCATTGTCTTTTATAAGGTTTCAAAGGTAATTTTACATGAATTGTATGGTGTGTGAGTTATACCTCAATAAAGCAGTTACCAAAAACAAGAGTTAATTTTAAAGAAACTTTAAAAATAGTAAGTTAAATTGTCAGCTACATTAGTCCATTTAGCTCTTGTAGGTGAGATGGCACAACAAATTCTTATGTTTCAGTTTTCAGGATCACACTCTCCTCCCTGATGTCCGTTAGTAGGGTATGGAATATTCATTAGGTTTGATGCTCCTAAGTTACAGAATGCCTGTATCTTAGTAAGTTCTATGGTGATGCAGTCATTTAATATCAGACATGCAAATAATAAATTAAGAAAATAGTAGTTTGCTCTCTTTGGATTTCTAATTTCAAAGGAAAAAAATCTACTATTAATCAGTAGTTGATTTATTAATTCTTAAATACATGCTTTCTTCAGATATATTTACAAAATAAATTATAGTTTTTTTTCCATTACAAAGTAGTTTTAAAGAACAAAATTACAGAACTTCCCTGGTGGCACAGTGGTTAAGAAACCGCCTGCAATGCAGGGGACATGGGTTTGATCCCTGGTCCGGGAAGATCCCACATGCCGTGGAGCAACTAAGCCTGTGCACCACAACTACTGAACCTGTGTGTCACAACTACTGAAGCCCACTTTGCAACAAGGAGAAGCCACTGCAATAAGAAGCCCACGCGCAAGCAGCGAAGACCCAATGCAACCAAAAATAAATAAATAAATAAATGTAAAAAAAAAGAACAAAATTACATGTTTCCTAACATTTCCTTAGGATCTATGCCCAGAAGCAAAATTGTTATAAAACTTGCTGATATATAGCAACTATATATCATTTTTAAACAGAGAAAGGCAATTTCTCTCAAAGAAATGACAATATTTTGACAAAACACAAATATACAAACTAATATTTACAATGAATAAGTTAAAGTATTAATCAGTAGAAATAAAAGATATAAAATGTATTTGAAAATATAAAAACCATATAATGAGATACAATTATGTAATATTTGGTACAGTTATTAACAATCATATGGTTTACCTGATAGCATCCACTCCCCCAGTCTGGGTAACTCAGCTTCCTTTCACACTTTTCCATGACAAATGCTGATTTCTGAATTAGACAAACTGAATGAGGTCCATACTTTTCAGCACCATAGTTTTTAAAAAGGTCTGAAGCAAACCAGAAAAGTTTTCTTTATTAAAAATTGACTTTGGGCTCAAAGAATAAGAAATTGAAGTATTCCACTCTTATAATTAAAAGTTGCTTTAAAAATAAAACATGTTTCATGGAAATTTTCAATTAAAAAAAAATCAAGAGAGAGGGTTCCAAACTCAAACTGGATTCTCAATAAAGCAATTGGTAGGAGAATTATTATATCAGAAACAAGAGATAAAATTGGGCTTAAAGCAACCAAGTTAAATATATAGAGGAAATGGCACTAAGAATCACCTTCAATGGTGTCCTAAATAGGAGTCACTTCCCAAGTGACCCAGATAGATGAGGTCAAGTGATTTATATAATGAAGATTTTTTTGGAGTGCTGCAACTTTTGCAAGACGTTCTTGTATTTTCAACTTATGCCATCTCCTGGAAGTCAATAAATGACAGGTTGAGCTAGTCTTAGACTAAGCACAAACCTGCAGAGGTATGGGGCAAACTAAATGACCCCTAACTAGCTAATGGACAAAGGAGTGAAATCCTTAAAGCCTAGGAATTAAAAAAAAAAAAAAAGCCTAGGAATAATTTCTCTCTACACTTAATACAAGTTTCACCTTTTGAAAGCAGAGTTCAATTAGCCCATTTTGAAATATTATAAAGATAAAAATTTTATGTCAGTTTAAAAAATCTTAATTGTATAAGCTAAGAAAGAAAATGTAAAACAATAAAACAGAACTTTATGTTTCTTTATTTATTAATATTTCAAAGTCTTCAAAACACATAGTGATCATTGTCCAGAAAAAGAAAAGAGGGGTCAGCCAATCCCTCAGGTCAAATCCTGAGAAATACCTGTTTTTATAAAGAAATTTTTATTGGAACACAGCTATACTCATTCACTTACATATTATCTGTAACTGCTTTCACACTTAACAGCAGAGCTGAAAAGTTGCAACAGAGACTGCATGACCCATAAAGCCTAAAATATTTACTATCTTGCTTTTTATAATAAATATTTGCCAACTCCAGCTCTAAAACATTAAAATGTGATATCTTTGGCAAACCCATAATTGACAAATATGTGCATTTCTTTTGCTGTAACATGCAACTGCTGCGTAGTTATGCCATTAGACATTTATTAAGTAGGTAAGTGATGGGGAAAAAAATGACTGTACAAATCCAGTTACATCTGCCAGGTTTAAGAATAAAAGGAAAAAAATTATGGAAATTTTAATTTTAAATGATTTAGTCTGAAATAAAGTATGGAATGGGGGCGAGGAGGAAAGGACCAGGTTGAAAATTTTGATGACCACAGGCAGAAAAACTACTTATTGCTCTTGATTAACAAATCAGATGTGAGAACATTTTGTTTACAAAGGTGGTTAGTATGAGCTATAACTACTATTGCTGAATATCCAATTGCCATACTGTTTATTTCCTTGATGGCCTGTTCATTTAAATATACTAAATGGGAATAAATAAGATGGCAATACATCTTACTAGCCATGGGACAATAGTATTATTCTGATATCTGGAGAATGACACGTTATGTCTAAATTACATAAAATGCACACTCGTCAGGAGAGGAAAGAATAGGATACCTAATACGATTTAATAAAAAGAGTTCTGCATTGGAGGATCTTGCACTGACATCAATTAAACATATTACTTAGTAGCTCTTCCCTCATCTGTGAAATTCGATAATATCTTCTCTATGTCTCTTGTCAGGTTTTTAGAAGAACAAAATGAAATGATAAAGTGAAATTGTTTTGCAAATGAAAAGTGTCATGCAAATATAAGGTATTACTAAACGGTAGTGTGTGTACACACATGTGCAAGTGTATCTAATAGCTAACAATCCTTTCTATGTGTCGTAATTCTAAGCACTTACTGTCACAACTCTATGAGACAGGTATTATCTCTTTTGTACAGAGGAGAAAACTGAGGCACAGAGAAGTTACTTTGAACAGGTGGATAGCAGTGGAACCACAACATAAACTCAGACAATCTGGCTCCAGGGTCTGTATCCTTAACCACTATTTTGTATTGCTGATACATACTTTTAATATGTATATAACATTTAATTTCACTAAACTACTAACCTGGTTGATTTTCCAATACTCTACAATCTGAGCTGCGTTGATATTCACCACTTAAATGCCAACTGAATTCCTGACTGAAAGGGCAGTAGTCAGCAATTTCTACTGAACCACCGTAATAAGGCAGATCTTCTGCAGGTACTCCACTGAGTTCATCAAAGTACTACAAAGAAAAAAATATTAGGCAGGCAGGAGAGTAAGAAACATTCTATATAATCAAAACAAAGCCCACAGGCAATTTATAGCAACCAATTAATGCTGTATAACACAAAGAAGATATTAATCTATTTTTTTCATACATAGTACAACACAAAGATAGTTAATATACTACCTGAGGGGTATTTTGCAGTTGTTGTAGTTTTAGAAATAAGCAAGGTAAGTAAATTAGTCTGTTTTTTATTAGATGACAAATTTGACTAATGTTTTAAAAGCACGAATAGGAAGAGTTTTAAGAGCTGACAAAATACAAAACTAATGCATAGAATTAAGATGTTTTAAATTTAATGTACTTCAAGTGTTTTTAGGAGAATTTATATGTTGTTTTGACAAACTTGAAAAAACCATAAGAAAATGAATGAGATCATATATATAAAATACTTTGAACACCAAAGAAACAAGGTACCAGATAAATTTTAAAGATTTCACATTTTAAATTATATTACTAAGAGTAGAAATATACAGTCGCCATCTTCTAGTGTTGAAAGCACTCAGTGTGGTCATAAACGTATGTAGGAAGCTCAAAATTTAGCAACAGTCACTTTAAATTCACTTCTGAGATATCGTTTCTGACTAATGGATCCTTTGTCAATGGCAGGCAGAGCTGAGGCTTTTTTTTAGAAATAGCCACTTCAACAAAAAACTTAAAGGTCAAATCAGAGATTCAGACTGGACATACGGGACCATTTCCTTCACCTTTCAGATCTCATTAGGCAAACTTTTCTAAAGCAGAATTTCCAAGTCTTCTAATTAACTGGACTACAGTACCTTAGTTACTCTATTTTATTTCCTTTTTAAAAAATTTTTTTATTTTATAATGGGTGTAGTTGATTAATAATGTAGTGTTAGTTTCAGGTGTACAGCAAAGTGATTCAGTTATACATGTATCTATTGTTTTTCAAATTCTTTTTCCATTTAGGTCATTACAGAGTATTCAGCAGACTTCCCTGTGATATACAGTATAGGTCTTTATTGGTTATCTATTTTAAATATATCAGTGTGTACATGTCAATCCCAAACTCCCAATCTATCCCTCCCCCTCCCCCTTCCCCCCTGGTAACCATAAGTTCGTTCTCTAAGTCTGTTTCTGTTTTGTAAATAAGTTTAGTTATATCATTTTTTAAAGATTCCACATATAAGTGATATATTTGTCTTCTTCGGTTAGTTTCTTTCTTTAAAGAACCTTGTTTTTGATATAATTAAAGACGAAGACTTTGGAAATAATTAAAAAGAAAATACAAACAATTTATAAAAAATAGATCAAAATAGGAACTTCCCCAGTGGTCTAGTGGTTAAGACTCCACGCTCCCAATGCAGGGAGCCCGAGTTCGAACCCTGGTCAGATCCCACAAGCCACAACTAAGACCCGGTGCAGACAAATAAAAAATATATATATATATATATATATTTTTAAAATAGATCAAAATAAATATTCTAAATGTCTCTTACCATTACTACAAGACATTGCTAGATATTAATTAATTGCTATCAATTAACACGTTGGTTATAAAGAAATGGAAGAATTCTTTGGTTTTTTCTAACTTACAGAAAACAAATGGGGGCTTATAAATTGAAACACTTAAGAGAATTCACTCTTGTAATTCAAAATGGAGACTTCTTTTTAAAAGGTTGATTCCTGAAACTGTGCCCCAAACAAGTGTTACCTGGTACTCCTGAGGTAAAGGTTTCGGAAACTTCTGCAAATTACACACTGCAACTGCTCTCTGGTCCTGTCTGCAAGTTAACTGCAATGGATTACTTCTGAGCGTGTTACAGTAAGGGCTCAGCATTTGTCTCCTGTATACAAAGATAAAACACCATGGTATCAAACTCTGAAGAAGATATTATAAGTCTATTCTAGAGTTGTCTTTTCCATTACAATTTCAATATGTTTTAATACCTTAAAACTAATTGCTAAACCAGTTGTAAATTATAAACTTACTTTTCAAAGCATAAAGGAAATGCTTAATGTAGGTGTGAGGATTAATGCTAGATATATGACTATTTCACTGTTATTAAATAAGGTCCTATTTATCTCTTTCTCCACTTTTGCCATAAAATGGAGTCCCAAGGTCCCTAACCAGTCTCCCTTCTTCTCTCTACCTTTCAGAGTCTTCTTACGTTTGCTTTATTTATAATGTCTAGGGGTTTTAGTTGTACTTAGAAGGAGGAATAGGAAAGAGTACATCTACATCTTCCCAGAAATGGAAGCGGGACTTGTATTTTTATATTATTTTAAAAAAAAGTTTTCCCGGGGGAGTTCCCTGATGGCCTAGTGGTTAGGATTCTGGGTTTTCACTGCCATGGTCCGGGTTCAATCCCTGGTCGGGGAACTGAGATCCTGCAAGCTGCACATGGCACCATAAAAAAAATTCCCCAGGTGATTGTGATGCATTCAGACTAAGGAAGTATGTTGGGGAATAATATGATGTTGTATCCCGCAGGCTTGCAAGCCTGGTAGATGCCCAGCCTCCAGACTGAAGAAAGAGCGCAGAAACAGTGACAAAGACATCAATGGTTTATTCTTACACATCTGAAACAAAAGCATCCTGGTGTGATACCCCACTGTGCATGGCAGACTGCAGGCGGGACATGGCAGCAATATTCCCTACTCAGGGGAGAAAGGGGCTACCATTTATGGGGGAACTGATGTCAGGTGGGCTCATCAGTTACCAGGGAAGCCAGCAGCTGGGGTGGGGGCAAGCACGTAGGCAGTTACTGATTAAGCCCTATAATTCAGAGAATTGGGTAGTCATGTGAATGAAGCAGGGACTGGTCGAGCAGATGAACAGAGAGCAAGAGGACAGCCATCTTGAGTGGCCTGACCATACACCTTTTATTTGGCATTTTATGATTAATAGAACTTTCAAATAGTATATAATCTCATTATTTCTAAAAGGAACCCCCCAAAGTAGACGTAGTATCTTCATTTTACTGATAAGTAAAAAGTTTGAGACAATTAGCTTGCCCAAGATCATACAGCTGGTGAAGGACAGAGCTGAGACTTCAATCTCTCTCTCCAAGGCCAATACCTTGCTCATCACAGAAGTACCTGGTGATGGGTACTTGTGTTAAAGATGTTATTCTTATCTTTTGTCATCTGGGCTAGGCCTCAAAGCAGTTTAAATCACTCAGAGTTTCTACTAAGGAGTCTGACGTCTGAGTTATAAGCCTGCTGTGAGAAAAGCTGCTCCTAAGCAGTAGCAGGAAGCACTGCAGTTACTTTGGGGACAGCTGGTTAACTCCAGCACTACAACCTGATCTGCCAGTGTAGCTGTTCCCAAATTTTGCTGCACATTAGAATCATCTAGAGAGATTTTTAAAGTCTCCATGCCCACCTTGCACCCCATACCAATTGAATCAGAATGTCTGAAGGCAGGAATCAGGCATTAGTATGACTCATAAAAGGACAAACTGATAATTTGAAATTCATCAAAATTAAAAAACTTCTGCTCCACAAAAACCATATTAAGAGAACTAAAAGTCATACTGGCATAAGACACGAAGAGACATCTCACCAAAGAGGATACGTAGATAGCAAATAAGTACATGAAAAGATGTTCAACATCATTAGCCATTAGGGAAATGCAAATTAAAACCACAATGATATATCACACTACCTTTCAGAATAGCTTAAATAAAAAACGGTGACGGGGGCAGAGTCAAGATGGCGTACTAGGAGGATGCGGAATTTTCGTCTCCTCTCAACTAGGGCACCTACCAGGCTCCCGTGGGGCACCATGGAGACCTAAGGGTATGGGAAGAAACCCCAGTGACTGGGTAGGATGTGGGGCGTGGGGGGAGTGACGGGGGAGGAGAAGTGGAGGTGGGATGGGACTGGCACCCCTGACGGGCGGCTGGGGAAGGGGAAGGGATTCCCACGCCCCAAGGGGGAAACGGGAACCACTGGGAGGGCAGAGGATCAAAAGGGAGCGTGGCCAGGTTTCCCCTGCCCACCTGGACCCCCAGGAACCTGTTGAGAACCCAGGCCTGATCCTCTGCCCACCTAGGCCCCCTCCAGCCACAAGGGTCCTGAGGGAGTGGGAGGGAGGGAAGGGGGAGCAAAAGTAAAGGCTGGACTTACGGGACGGGCAGCCCTGAGGGGTGGATGGGGGAGGGGAAGGAGTTCCTACACCCAGCGGGACCCACCCACAGTTAGGGGTCCAGCCCGATGGTGGACAGCCTGGGGGAGACAGTGGGGGAGGGGTGCAAAGGAACAGAAGGAATGGGGCCAGTGCTTTCCCTGTCCACTTAGGCACCGGGAAGCCTGCTGGGCTCCCAGGCCTAATCCTCTGCCCTTGGAGCGTCCCTCCTGCCACACAGAGCCCAAGCCCTGCCCCTACACCCCCACCCAGGGCCCCACCTCTACACTCGGAGACCCCCTCTGAGACCCCCTCCAACGGCACTGGGCCTAAACCCCACCCACACACCCTCACGCAGGGCCCGACGTCCAAACTCCATAACCCCACACTCCAGAGGTCCTCCTTTCGACGTGCTGCCTCTCCCCTTCTGGGCAGGTCCTAAGCAGAGGCCCCGCCCCATGCTCAAATTTCACCCCCCACCCGCCTAGGTCCTGCCCCACTCTAAACCCCGCCTCTGCCTAAGTTCCACCTCCACCCCCCAGCCTAAATTGTGCCCCCATAGCCAAGGCTTTTTTTTTTTCCTCTTTTAGATTGGGGTTCTGTTTTACCTTGTTGATTCACTGTTGTTGATTCTTTTATATTTTTCCTAATAAAGCTTTTATTTTTCTAATTTTATTTTATTCTTTATACTTTGTTAGTGACCTCTCCTTTTGGCTTGTTGCCCCCCTCCCTTTTTCTTCTTTTTTTTTGCTATGTTTTTATTTTACCTTGTGGCAGTTGTTTCAATTATAGTTTTATTTTTCCTGATGTATTTTTATCTTTCTAATTTTATTTTGTATTTTATTCTTTAATATTGTACTGTTCCTTTTTTCTTTCTTTCTTCCTTTTTTTTTTTTTTTTTTTTTTTTTTTACTGTGCCATGAAGCTTGCGGGATCTTGGTTCCCAGGCCAGAGGTCGGGTGGGAGCTCTGAGTCCAAACTGCTGGACTAACAGAGAACCTCAGACCCCAGGGAATATCAATCAGAGTGAGGCCTCCAGAAGGTCCTCATCTCAGCACCAAGACCCAGCTCTGTCTAACTGCCTGCAAACTCCAGTGCTGAACGTCTCAGGCCAAACAACCAGTAAGACAGGAATAAGCACCACCCATCAAAAAAAAAAGAAACGACAAAAAAAATATGTTACAGACGAAGGAGCAAGGTGAAAACCTACAAGACCAAATAAACGAAGAAGAAATAGGAAACCTACCTGAAAAAGAATTCAGAGTAATGACAGTAAAGATAATCCAAAATCTCAGAAACAGAATGGAGAAAACACAAGAAACATTTATCAAGGATCTAAAAGAACTAAAGAGCAGCAAACAGTGATGAACAACACAATTACCAAAACTACAAATACTCTAGAAGGAATCAGTAACAGAATAACTGAGGCAGAAGAACGGATAAGTGAGCTGGAAGATAAAATGGTGGAAATAACTGCCGGGGAGCAGAATAAAGAAAACAGAATGAAAAGAATTGAGGACAGTCTCAGAGACCTCTGGGACAACATTAAATGCACCAACATTTGAATTATAGGGGTCCCAGAAGAAGAAGAGAAAAAGAAATGGTCTGAGAAAATATTTGAAGAGATTATAGTCAAAAACTTCCCTAACATGGCAAAGAAATAGTCAATCAAGTCCAGGAAGCACAGAGAGTCCCATACAGGATAAATCCAAGGAGAAACATCCAAGACACATATTAACCAAACTATCAAAAATTAAATACAAAGAAAATATATTAAAAGCAGCAAGGGAAAAGCAACAAATAACATACAAGGGAATCCCCATAAGGTTAACAACTGCTTTTTCAGCAGAAACTCTGCAAACCAGAAGGGAGTGGCAGGACATATTTAAAGTGATGAAAGGGAAAAACCTACAACCAAGATTACTCTACCCAGCAAGGATCTCATTCAGATTCGATGGAGAAATTAAAACCTTTACAGATAAGCAAAAGTTAAGAGAATTCAGCACCACCAAACCAGCTTTACAACAAGTGTTAAAGGAACTTCTCTAGGTAGGAAACACAAGAGAAGGAAAAGGCCTACAATAACAAACCCAAAACAGTTAAGAAAATGGTAATAGGAACATACATATCGATAATTACCTTAAATGTAAATGGATTATATGCTCCAATGAAAAAACATAGACTGGCTGAATGGATACAAAAACAAGACCCATATATATGCTGTCTACAAGAGACGCACTTCAGACCTAGGGACACATACAGACTGAAGGTGAGGGGATGGAAAAAGATATTCCATGTAAATGGAAATCAAAAGAAAGCTGGAGTAGCAATACTCATATCAGACAAAATAAACTTTAAAATAAAGACTATTACAAGAGACAAAGAAGGACACTACACAATGATCAAGGGATCAATCCAAGAAGAAGCTATAACAATTGTAAATATTTATGCACCCAACATAGGAGCACCTCAATACATAAGGCAAATGCTAACAGCCATAAAAGGGGAAATCGACAGTAACACAATCATAGTAGGGGACTTTAACACCCCACTTTCACCAATGGACAGATCATCCAAAATGAAAATAAATAAGGAAACACAAACTTTAAATGACACATTAAACAAGATGGATTTAATTGATATTTATAGGACATTGCATCCAAAAACAACAGAATACACTTTCTTCTCAAGTGCACATGGAACATTCTCCAGGACAGATCATATCTTGGGTCACAAATCAAGCCTTGGTAAATTTAAGAAAATTGAAATCATATCAAGTATCTTTTCTGACCACAACAATATGAGACTAGACATCAATTACAGGAAAAAAACTGTAAAATATATAAACACATGGAGGCTAAACAATACACTACTAAATAACCAAGTGATCACTGAAGAAATCAAAGAGGAAATCAAAAAATACCTAGAAACAAATGACAATGAAAACACGACAACCCAAAACCTATGGGATGCAGCAAAAGCAGTTCTAAGAGGGGAGTTTATAACAATACAATCCTACCTTAAGAAACAGGAAACATCTCAAATAAACAACCTAACATTACACCTAAAGCAATTAGAGAAAGAAGAACAAAAAAACCCCAAAGTTAGCAGAAGGAAAGAAATCATAAAGATCAGATCAGAAATAAATGAAAAAGAAATGAAGAAAACGATAGCAAAGATCAACAAAACTAAAAGCTGGTTCTTTGAGAAGATAAACAAAATTGATAAACCATTAGCCAGACTCAGCAAGAAAAAAAGGGGGAAGACTCAAATCAACAGAATTAGAAATGAAAAAGAAGTAACAACTGACACTGCAGAAATACAAAGGATCATGAGAGATTATTAAAAGCATATGCCAATAAAATGGACAACCTGGAAGAAATGGACAAATTCTTAGAAAGGTATAACCTTGTAAGACTGAACCAGGAAGAAATAGAAAATATAAAGAGGCCAATCACAAGCACTGAAATTGAGACTGCGATTAAAAATCTTCCAACAAACAAAAGTCCAGGAACAGATGGCTTCACAGGCAAATTCTATCAAACATTCAGAGAAGAGCTAACACCTATCCTTCTCAAACTCTTCCAAAATATAGCAGAGGGAGGAACAGTACCAAACTCATTCTATGAGGCCACCATCACCCTGATACCAAAACCAGCAAAGATGTCACAAAAAAAGAAAACTACAGGGCTTCCCTGGTGGCGCAGTTGTTGAGAGTCCGCCTGCCGATGCAGGGGACACGGGTTCGTGCCCCGGTCCAGGGGGATCCTGTATGCCGCAGAACGGCTGGGCCTGTGAGCCATGGCTGCTCAGCCTGCGCGTCTGGAGCCTGTGCTCCGCAACGGGAGAGGCCACAGCAGTGAGAGGCCCGCGTACTGCGAAGAAAAAAAAGAAAAGAAAACTACAGGCCAATACATCGATGCAAAAATCCTCAACAAAATACTAGCAAACAGAATCCAACAGTACATTAATAGGATCATACATCATGATCAAGTGGGGTTTATCCCAGCAATGCAAGGACTCTTCAAGATATGCAAATCAATTAATGTGATATACCATATTAACAAATTGAAGGATAAAAACCATATGATCATCTCAATAGATGCAGAAAAAGCTTTTGACAAAATTCAACACCCATTTATGATAAAAAATCTCCAGAAAGTAGGCATAGAGGGAACCTACTTCAACATAATAAAGGCCATATATGACAGACCCACAGCCAACATCGTTGTCAGTGGTGAAAAACTAAAACCATTTCCTCTAAGATCAGGAAAAAGACAAGGTTGCCTACTCTCACCACTATTATTCAACATAGTTTTGGAAGTTTTAGCCACGGCAATCAGAGAAGAAAAAGAAATAAAAGGAATCCAAATCGGAAAAGAAGAAGTAAAACTGTCACTGTTTGCAGATGACAGGATACTATATATAGAGAATCCTAAAGATGCTACCAGAAAACTACTAGAGCTAATCAATGAATTTGGTAGAGTAGAAGGATACAAAATTAATGCACAGAAATCTTTTGCATTCCTATACACTAATGATGAAAAATCTGAGAGAGAAATTAAGGAAACACTCCTATTTACCACTGCAACAAAAAGAATAAAATACCTAGGAATAAACCTACCAAAGGAGACAAAAGACCTGTATGCAGAAAACTATAAGACACTGATGAAAGAAATTAAAGATGATACAAACAGATGGAGAGATATACTATGTGCCTGGATTGTAAGAATCAATATTGTGAAAATGACTCTACTACCCAAAGCAATCTACAGATTCAATGCAATCCCTATCAAACTACCAATGGCATTTTTCACAGAACTAGAATAAAAAATTGCAAAATTTGTATGGAAACACAAAAGACCCCAAATAGCCAAAGCAATCTTGAGAACGAAAAATGGAGCTGGAGGAATCAGGCTCCCTGACTTCAGACTATACTACAAAGCTATAGTAATCAAGACAATATGGTACTGGCACAAAAACAGAAAGATAGATCAATGGAACAGGATAGAAAGCCCAGAGATAACCCCATGCACATATGGTCACCTTATCTTTGATAAAGGAGGCAGGAATGTACAGTGGAGAAAGGACAGCCTCTTCAATAAGTGGTGCTGGGAACCTGGACAGGTACATGTAAAAGTATGAGATTAGATCACTCCCTAACACCATACACAAAAATAAGCTCAAAATGAATTAAAGACCTAAATGTAAGGCCAGAAACTATCAAACTCTTAGAGGAAAACATAGGCAGGACACTATGACATAAATCACAGCAAGATCCTTTTCGACCCACCTCCTAGAGAAATGGAAATAAAAACAAAAATAAACAAATGGGACCTAATGAATCTTCAAAGCTTTTGCACAGCAAAGGAAACCATAAACAAGACCAAAAGACAACCCTCAGAATGGCAGAAAATATTTGCAAATGAAGCAACAGAAAAAGGATTAATCTCCAAAATTTATAAGCAGCTCATGCAGCTTAAAAACAAACAACCCAATCCAAAAATGGGCAGAAGACCTAAATAGACATTTCTCCAAAGAAGATATACAGACTGCCAACAAACACATGAAAGAATGCTCAACATCACTAATCATTAGAGAAATGCAAGTCAAAACTACAATGAGATATCATCTCACACCAGTCAGAATGTCCGTCATCAAAAAATCTAGAAACAATAAATGCTGGAGAGGGTGTGGAGAAAAGGGAACCCTCTGGCACTGTTGGTGGGAATGTAAATTGATACAGCCACAGTGGAGTATGGTATGGAGGTTCCTTAAAAAACTACCAATAGAACTACCATATGACCCAGCAATCCCACTACTGGGCATATACCCTGAGAAAACCATAATTCAAAAAGAGTCATGTACCAAAATGTTCATTGCAGCTCTATTTACAATAGCCCGGAGATGGAAACAACCTAAGTGTCCATCATCGGATGAATGGATAAAGAAGATGTGGCACATATATACAATGGAATATTACTCAGCCATAAAAAGAAATGAAATTGAGCTATTTGTAATGAGGTGGATAGACCTAGAGTCTGTCATACAGAGTGAAGTAAGTCAGAAAGAGAGAGACAAATACCATATGCTAACACATACGTATGGAATTTAAGAAAAAAAAATGTCATGAAGAACCTAGGGGTAAGACAGGAATAAAGACACAGACCTACTAGAGAATGACTTGAGGACATGGGGAGGGGGAAGGGTAAGCTGTGACAAAGCGAGAGAGAGGCATGGACATATATACACTACCAAATGTAAGGTAGATAGCTAGTGGGAAGCAGCCGCATAGCACAGGGAGATCAGCTCGGTGCTTTGTGATCGCCTGGAGGGGTGGGATAGGGAGGGTGGGAGGGAGGGAGACGCAAGAGGGAAGAGATATGGGAACATATGTATATATATAACTGATTCATTTTGTTGTAAAGCAGAAACTAACACACCACTGTAAAGCAATTATACTCCAATAAAGATGTTAAAAAAAAAACAGAAATATAGATCAGTGGAACAAGATAGAAAGCACAGAGATAAACCCACGCACATATGGTCACCTTATTTTTGATAAAGGAGGTAAGAATATACAATGGAGAAAAGACAGTCTCTTCAATAAGTGGTGCTGGGAAAACTGGACAGCTACATGTAAAAGAATGAAATTAGAACACTTCCTAACACCATACACAAAAATAAACTCAAAATGGATTAAAGACCTAAATGTAAGGCCAGACACTGTAAAACTCTTAGAGGAAAACACAGGCAGAACACTCTATGACATAAATCACAGCAAGATCCTTTTTGACCCACCTCCTAGAGAAATGGAAATAAAACCCAAAATAAACAAATGGGACCTAATGAAACTTAAAAGCTTTTGCACAGCAAAGGAAACCATAAACAAGATGAAAGACAACTCTCAGAATGGGAGAAAATATTTGCAAATGAATCAACTGACAAAGGATTAATCTCCAAAATATATAAGCAGCTCATGCAGCTCAATATCCAAAAGCAAACAACCCAATCCAAAAATGGGCAGAAGACCTAAATAGACATTTCTCCAAAGAAGATATACAGATTGCCAACAAACAAGTGAAAAGCTGCTCAACATCACTAATCATTAGAGAAATGCACATCAAAACTACAATGAGGTATCACCTCACACCAGTCAGAATGGCCATCATCAAAAAATCTACAAACAATAAATGCTGGAGAGGGTGTGGAGAAAAGGGAACACTCTTGCACTCTTGGTGGGAATGTAAATTGATACAGCCACTATGGAGAACAATATGGAGGTCCTTAAAAAACTAAAAATAGAACTACCAAATGTCCTAGAAAACCCACTACTGGGCATATACCCTGAGAAAAGCATAATTCAAAAGGAGTCATGTACCACAATGTTCACTGCAGCTCTATTTACAATAGCCAGGACATGGAAGCAACCTAAGTGTCCATCAACAGGTGAATGGATAAAAAGATGTGGCACATATATATAATGGAATATTACTCAAGCCATAAAAAGAAACAAAATTGAGTTATTTGTAGTGAGGTGGACAGACCTAGAGTCTGTCATACAGAGTGAGTCAGAAAGAGAAAAACTAATACCGTATGCTAATACATATATATGGAATCTAAAAAAAAAATGGTTCTGAAGAACCTAGGGGCAGGACAGGAATAAAGACACAGACATAGAGAATGGACTTGAGGACATGGGGAGGGGGAAGGGTAAGCTGGGACGAAGTGAGAGAGCAGCACTGACATATATACACTACCAAATGTAAAACAGATAGCTAGTGGGAAGCAGCCGCATAGCACAGGGAGATCAGCTCAGTGCTTTGTGACCACCTAGAGGGGTAGGATAAGGAGGGTGGGAGGGAGACGCAAGAGGAAGGGAATATGCGGATATATGTATACATATAGCTGATTCACTTTGTTATACAGCAGAAACTAACACAACATTGTAAAGCAATTATACTCCAATAAAGATGTTAAAAAAAAAAAGACAATACCAAATGCTGGTGAGCATGTGGAGAAACTGTTATTCCTCATACATCGCTGGTTGGAATATAAAATGGTATAGCCATTCTGGAAAAGAGTTTGGCAGTTTCTTACAGCACTAAACTTGCAACTACCGTATTACACAGTGATTGCACTCCTAGGCACTTATTTTAGAAAAATGAAGATTTATGTTCACACAAAACCCTGTACACAAAAGTTTATATCAGCTTTATTCACAATAGCCAAAAACTAGAAACAACCCAGATGTCAACATGTGAATGGTTAAACAAACTGTCGTATATCCATATCATGGAATATTATTCTGACATAAAAATGAGCAAAGTTTTTATATACACAACAACTGGGTGAATCCTCAGAAAATTATGCTGAGTGAAAAAAGCCAGTCTTAAAAGGGTATATACTGTTATGAGTCCATTTATATAACATACTTCAAATGACAAAATTACAGAAATGCAGAACAGATCAGCAGTTTCCAGGGGTGGGAGGGAAGTGGGTATGGTTACAAAAGGTCAATAGGAGGGATCCCTGTGGTGATCCAAATATTTTGTATCTGACTGTATCAATGTCAATATCCTGGGTGTGATATGTACTACAGTTTTGCAAGATGTTACCAATCAAGGAAACTGGATAAAGTACACATGAGATCTCTATTTTTTCTACAACTGTATATGAATCTACAATTACCTCAAAAAGTTTAAAAATATATACATTTGTAAATAAATGAGTGCATGTATGTGTGCGTTTCCCCCAAAATTGGAGACTGTATTTTTTAAAAAGCTTGCTAGGTAATTATGAGATGGATCCAGATTAGAGAACCACTATTCAAATGTTGCTTTATGTTTTTGATACTGAATCAATAGTTGCATCTATGTTTATGAGTGCATTCTCTGAAGAAAACAAATAAGAATGCTAGAGTATGCAAAATTTTGCAATATATATATTTATGAATTACAAGGTAAACAGAAATGTTTTATGGCTCTGGCGCTCACACTGTAGATTCTTTTGGTATATGCTTTAAAACAATACTGTGGCTACTTATTATGATATTATCATAAAAAACTGTAGATGGTTTTCTACACATTTTGAAATTGAACTGTTTAGACCACATTTTGAAAATAGGGACACTATAGGCTCTGGATAGAGAACAAAATCAGGAATAAACTGTGTCATCAAAGACATTAGGAGGAAATGCATCCTTACTTTTGTCTCTGCTGATCAATCCAGAATTTACAGCTCCTCCTGACAAAGTCACAGCCCAGTCCTCGGCCCCAGTCTAACTTCTCAGCCATGCTGTAATTAGCTTTATACCAGCTGTGGAAATAATTGAAACAAAGCACTTTATATTACTGTCATTTAAAAAACAACTCCAGCATACCAATTACAAATCTCAACAATAAGCAAACTAGAACCTCAAAAAGGACTTTGGTGACCATCCCCACAGATGAGCATTTATAAACAAAGTCCTTGCTGCACAGGATCACTGCAGCAGGGACTGTGAAATTTTAGTCTTGAGGAAAACATGAGTACTCGAGGGTGCTTTTACATTTGAAAAAAACCAAACCAAACCAAACCGTGTTCCCATTGTAATTTTCAAAGATGATATAAGTCACAGAGGAGAAAATGATTAAGGTGTGAGACAAGGAGAATAAAGGGCAAAGAAACAAAGAGAATGAGAGAAAAAGAGAAGGGAGTAAATTGAAGAAGAAAAGTAGAATTACTAGTTGTCTAGCCTTTACCTAATCTGATCCAGTTGGCCCTAGTTTCTTGCTTCCCTGGCCTTGAATTTGTGATATTCTATCAATATGGCTCCTGCTTGTGACTAAACATTACACCATTATAATAAGACAAATGAATACTATGGCCAATACATTAAAAATGTTCCAATTTCAGAGAAAAACCAGTGATTTATCGATACTTTCCTGGCAAAATTAATCAAAGGCAATGAACTTACTTTTAGTTTTTCTTCTTTATTCTTAATGACAAGATTAGTTTACAAGTTATAAAGCTATACAAAATAGCTTCTTTCATGCTTGTATTATATCTTCTCCCCTTAGAATTACCAAAACAGTAATAAATACACAGGCTCAAAAGTTGAGGGAATGATAAGAATCATCCCCTCCACTCTAGCACTTCCCACAAAATCTAACAACAGCAGAAATATGCAACATAGCATCTTTCAAAACCTTCTCCCCTTTCAAAGAACAGAACACTGAGAGAGAAACTGAAGAAATAAAGCCTGGCACTCCAATACCAAAATGCCTGAAACCTCTCCAGCTACAGTGTAAGTCACCTTAACTAGCTAACTTGGTATCACAGCAGGTCAAGCTGCCCGGATAGTAACAGGTGCCCTCAATCTTGCACACTAGCAAGTATTTTAGCAGTGCCTAGGTAAGGAAGTCTTTCTCCCAAAGGATAAAATATAATGTAATTAGATTCCCTTAGGAATTACCATATCTAGTATAGGTTGATGAGTGCAAAGCATAGTATCAACACTGTCATTAAATCATCTGCTAGGCACTCCAGCTACATTTCTTGAAACCTCCTTCATGTTTTCTTTGCAGTTCTTCCTGTACTATTAGTCAACAGTTATTAAGCACTTCTTATGTGCTAGGCACTTTGCTAAGTGTAGCTAAGGCTACAGCAGTGAATAAACACTTTCTGCCCTTGTGAACAATATAATCTAGTGGGGAAGGCAGATACCAAAAAGAAAATTACAAGTGTGATAAGTAGGACAGGGGTTAAGTACAAGGTGATAATAGGAGCACATTGATAGGGAAACCTAAGCTAGTCTGGGGAATTAGGAAAGGTTTTTCTGAGGAAGCAACTTTAAGCTAAACCTAGAAGGGTGAGCACAAGTTAGCTGAGGGAGCAATTAGAAACAAGATTTCTTGGTGGCATTAGTGGGTTGTGAAATCAATTTAGTGGATCTTAATCAACGTTTCTTTCTCTCTTTTAAAATCAATAGAATACATCTGTAAAAAAAATTACATATTAAAATAAAAGATTAAAAAATAAAATCAATAGAAAAGAGGACTACATTGTAGATAGTAAGGGTAAATATTGTTTCGTGAAACTTTGAATGATTCAGTTTTTGTTGTTTTTAATTAATTAATTTTGGGCTGCACTGGGTCATTCTTGCTACCCGCGGGCTTTCTCTAGTTGTGGTGAGTGGGCGCTACTCTTCATCGTGGTGTGAGGACTTCTCACGGCAGTGGCTTCTCTTGTTGTGGAGCACGGGCTCTAGGCGCGCGGGCTTCAGTAGTTGTGGCGTGCGGGCTTCAGTAGTTGTGGCCTGCGGGCTCAGTAGCTGTGGCTCACGAGCTCTAGAGCACTAGTTGTGGCGCACAGGCTTAGTTGCTCTGCGGCATGTAGGATCTTCCCGGACCAGGGATTGAATCCATGTCCCCTGCATTGGCAGGCAGATTCTCAACCACTGTGCCACCAGGGAAGTCCTGAATGATTCAGTTTTACATGTAATAGCTAATACTTAATTGACCCTTATAATGTGCCAAGTACTCTATTAAGGAGTTTACATGTATCAACTCATTCAAGGCTCATAAAACTCTATGAGGTAGATATCACTTTTTATCCCTATTTTATAGAGGAAAGAACTGAGGCAAGGATACAACTAGTAAATGGCAGAGCTGGGATTTGAATCTAGGGTTCTGGCTTCAATGTTTTTGAGCTTTAAAAAAAAATGGAAATATAATTCACATATCATAAAATTTACCCTCATAACGTGTACAATTCAATGTTTTTAGTATATTCACAAGGTTGTGCAACCATTACCACGATCTAATTTCAGAACATTTTCATCACCCCCAAAAAAACTATGTACCCATTAGCAGTCACTCCTTAGTCCCTGGCAACCACTAGTCTATTGCCTGTCTTTGTAGATTAGCGTATTGTGGACCTTTCATAGAAATGGAGTGTGGTCCTTTGCGTCTGGCTTCTTTCACCTGGCATAATATTTTCAAGGTTCATACATCTCGTAGCATGTATTAGTACTTCATTCCTTTTTTAAAACATTTTTAGAGCAGTTTTAGGTACACAGCAAAACTGAGTGGCCAGTACAGAGTTCCCATACACCCCCTGCCCTGCAACACACATACCCTCCCCCACCATCAATATACTGCAACAGAGTGCTACATTTGTTACAATCAATAAACCTACATTGACACGTCATCATCACCTAAAATCCATAGTTTATATTAGGATTTACTGTTGGTGTTGTACATTCAATGAGTTTGGACAAATGTATGATGACATGTAGCCATCATTATTCTGTAAAGTATCATACAGAATAATTTCATTGCCCTTAAAACCCTCTGTGGTCTGCTTGTTCATCCCTCCTTTCCCTTAACCCCTGGCAAACACTGATCTTTTTACTCACTCCATAGTTTTGCCTTTTCCAGGATGTCGTATAGTTGGAATCATACAGTATGTAGCCTTTTCAGATTGGCTTCTTCCACTTACCAATATGCATTTAAGGTTCCTTCATGTCCTTTTATGGCTCGACAGCTCATTTCTTTTTAGCTCTGAATAATATTCCATTGTCCGGATGTACCACAATTTATTTATCCATTCACATATTGAAGGACAACTTGGTTGCTTCCACCTTTTGGCAATTATGAATAAAGCTGCTATAAACCTCTGTATAGAGGTTTTTTTGTAGGCATAAGTTTTTAATCCGTTTGATTAAATACCAAGTAGCATAATTGCTGGGTTGCTATGGTATGAGTATGTCTGGTTTTGTAAATCAATGCCAAACTATTTTCCGTATCATTTTACATTCCCATCAGCAGTGTATGAGGGTTCCAATTTCCCACATCAATATTTGCCATTGTCTTTTTTTTTTTTCTTTTTTTGGGCTTGCTGCATGGCTTGTAGGATCTCAGTTCCCTCACCAGGGACTGAACCTGCACCCTCAGCAGTGAAAGCGCGGAGTCCTAACCACTGAATTCCCTGCCATTGTCTTTTTTATTATAGCCATCCTAGTGGGTGTGAAGTAGCACTGTGGTTTTCATTTGCATTTCCCCAATGATGCTGAGAATCATTTCATGTGCTTATTAATCATTTGTATATCTTTAGAGAAATATCTATTGAAATCCCTCACCAATTTAATTTATTTATTTATTTGTTTGTTTGTTTGTACGCGGGCCTCTCACTGTTGTGGCCTCTCCCATTGCGGAGCACAGGCTCCAGACGCGCAGGCTCAGCGGCCATGGCTCACGGGCCCAGCCGCCCCACAGCATGTGGGATCTTCCCGGACCGGGGCACGAACCCGTGTCCCCTGCATCGGCAGGTGGACTCTCAACCACTGCACCACCAGGGAAGCCCCCTCACCAATTTTTAAATTGAGTTGTCTTTTTATTTCGAGTTGTAAGAGTTCTTTATATATTCTGGGTACTAGATCCTTATCAGATAGATAATTGGCAAATATTTTCTCCTTTTGTGAGTTCTTTCCACTTTCTTGATAGTGCCCTTTGAAGTACAAGTATTTAATGTTGATGAAGTCCAATTTATCTATTTTTTCTTTGGTTGCTTGTGCTTTTGGTGTCATATCTAAGAAATCACTGCCTAATCTAGTATCATGAAGATTTACACCAATATTTCCTTCTAAGAGTTGTATAGTTTTAGCCTTATATTTAGGTCTTCAATCCATTTTGAGTTAATTTTTATATATCATGTGTGGTAGGGTTCATTCTTTTGTATATGGATATCCAGTTGTCCCAACACCATTTGTTGAAAAAACTATTCTTTCCCCATTAAATGGTTTTGGCACCCTCGTCAACATCTTTACTCTTAACCATTATATATGTATGTGTGTACTTTGGTTGTGATGCATTTCTCACTGTGTGAGACACCATGCCTAAAAAACTTCTAAACAACATTTTGCAGAATGTGTGAAGGGCTTTGGGCAGTAGAAAGGACCACCTGAGATGCAGGGAGACATTAAAGAAAGGCAACTATAGTAATCCAAGGAAAAGATAATGGTGGCCTTGATAAATGTGACCCAAAAAGTAGACAGACTCCTGGGATACTGAAGAGCTGAAAATTAAGCAAGATTTATGATTGATTAGATGTGAGAGGTAGGGAGAGGGAGTTGTCAAGGATGAATCCCAGGTTTCTGGATGGAAACATGATAATGTCTTTTACTGGGAGAAGAAACTTAGCTAATCTACACTGAAGTCTTATGGATTTATGAAAATTAATTTCCACATCTACAATTTAAAAATACTGCCAGATACTTAGAAACATCTGGCTCATTTTTCTCTTGCAACAGAAAAAGGAAGAAATGCTTTAAAATTCACCAGTGCCATGGTTTCACTAGTCACTCACACACTCCACAGTGCTTTTATATCCTACTGGTATCTTAAAGAAACTAGCATTATTTACAGAAGGGCTATAAATAGGTTGTTAAACAGAGCAGCAGGACCACTTTTGTTGGCCATTGCTTGTTAGAGATAAATGGGAAAGAGCTATAATGGCACTAAAAGGAATCCAGCATTTTTTTTTTTCTTTTCAAAACTACTGATTTCCCGGGCTTCCCTGGTGGCGCAGTGGTTGAGAGTCCGCCTGCCGATGCAGGGGACACGAGTTCGTGCCCTGGTCTGGGAAGATCCCACATGCCGCGGAGCGGCTGGGCCCATGAGCCGTGGCCGTTGAGCCTGCGTGTCCGGAGCCTGTGCCCCGTGGCGGGGGAGGCCACGACAGTGGGAGGCCCACATACTGCAAAAAAAAAAAAAAAAAAAATGAATTTCCCTACTTGGTCCACTGAAAATGACGAGAAGCAATGACAACCCAGTAGAAATGAACACAGTCCCTAGACTGTGGTTTCTAAAAGCTATTCTCCATCAAAAGGAACATTCCAGTGCTCCTTGGAAGACTGGCTAATGCCAGATGTAGGATGATACAGGGTATGTGCAGATCAGTCTGGTACATCCTGCTATACCAAAAAGCAAGGAAGCTATCAAAAACTGAGACTTGTTAAAAAAAAAAAACCCAGGAACCCACAGTGAAAAAGACTCCCACCGGAGTCATTTAAAAACGGTATTCTATTGCTTTACAAGAAAGTTCTACTGCCTTAAAAACCAGGAATCTATACATAAACCAATTTCACTTACAATTAAAAAAAATTGTTTAGGTAAGCTTTTCCTTCATATCCGCATGGCCTCTACTTATTAAAAAATCTCATAATGCCAGGGATTTATTTCTATTCATTACTATACACCTCAGGGTCTCAAACATTTACTGAATGAATGAATGGAGGTGGTACAGGTAATGGATAGCTAACTGCACAAAATTTTAAAAATAGGTACATTTTACTTCAGTGTAAAATGTCAGTATTTTCTTAAGCTAATGTTTATTTCATCTTAATAGTAATCTTAATATTCATTTCATTTTAATAAACAATTCATATAAAATTCTCACAGCTGTCTTACCCAGTGTCCTCCATTAACGCCAGAGTGATTCGAGAGAGGACTCGGTTCTGGGTGTGAGAACCAGTCATTGCTTCATTCTGAAAATCACCAACAGATTTTAATTAGAAGACTGGACTCCTTGCAAGTCCCAATAATTTCCGTGAGTGCTTTGATGTATATTTAAAATGTTGCAAGTGTGAGGGCTGACAAAATATTGACTTAAAATAGTGGAATACATAAGTCGTCTTTAAGATGACAAGACTGAAGCTTAAAGCAAAATCTACTTTCTGCCTCAAATGTCTATAGTGTATACAATTTCCCTGTAATGATAGATAACTAGTGATAAAAATGAAGATAAATATATGGAAACAGAAATACTGTAAAAACATTACACTATTCAGGCAAAGTAAAGTGGGTGGTTGAGACAGATGCCCAGATAATGGAGTGGGGAATGGAATACTTGCCTGAATTACAAAGAAAATGCTTTTATAACCAACTTTCTATACTTTGCGATCACATATTAATATGCAAAACAAGTATCACAGAATCATAGGATCAAAGGAGTTGCCTGAGGGAACCAAAATATCAAGGTCTACTAACTACCCAATGTCTTTTTTTTTTTTTTTCCAGTGTCTTAATTTCTATAATAAAATTCCTACCAGGAGGTCACCTAATGGTAAGGACTTCACTGTCTCTCAAGGAAGCATATTCTATCTTTGGGAAGCTCTGATTATTCCTTTTTTTGGGCAGGGGGGCGCCTGTACGGCTTGCAGGATCTAAGTTCCCAGACCAGGGATCAAACCCATGATTTGATCAGCAGCGAAAGCACGGAGTCCTAACCACTGGACTCCAGGGAATTCCCGTATTCTGCTAATCTTTATGTTGAACACTGGATGGCCATCTCAAGTACTTTAATATCATCTTTTAAAAAAAATAGTTCAAGGACACAAAGTTGATTTCAGAGGAAAGGCAGCGGTTAATGAAACTAATAAAATGACTACTCTCAAGTTTTCTATTGAAAACTAAGTAAATTTTCATTTCTGGACAATCTACAGCTTTCTAAAGGGAATCACTTGAGAAAACTGCTTAAGGAAAATAAACTTATTCCCATGTGAGAAATAAGTGTACGTGTCTTCCGTAAGTTTTTATCACTGTTACTTTGTGGTCACCTAGATAAGAACAGTCAGCACAAGCATTAATTTCACTCTTTTCATAATTTTGCTAACTTGGATCATGGTGTATGTAACCTGCAACCATTTAATTATTTAAACAGACGTCTAAAAAAAAAATACACACACACACATACACACACACACATATACACCCTTTGACCCAGAAATTCCATTTCCAGGGATTTATCCTTCCTTTTTCTATATAAACAAATCTGATCTTGCATTAACTTTCTAGTTCTGCTCCCCTGGAAACCTAATAAGGGTGGAATGTCAACTGTGTTACTAGGCAACGGGACTTAAGGAAAAAACACCACCTGTTATGCCTCTAGACTTGGGATTACTATAAATGAACATGAATACCTGTTGGTAAACCACAGTTTTGGACTTCTCTGTGTGCAGTGATTCTTATGGGTATGTCCCTTACAGGCATCTGGAAGTTATGTCTATGAAACTGTTAAAAAAAGATGTTGGTTCTTATTTGGGACATGGTACTTCTAAACCAGGCTGGTTCTTGCACCCCTCTATTATGGTCTTATGCTTATGGTATTTGAGTTGGAGGGAGAGGGAGAGAGGCATGGATGACAGCTGTTAGACTACTGTGTAGAGCACTAGAGAAATGCCTGACTCTGACATGCTGGCATGCTGTACTTTCTTTCTTGTATCCTTCTAATGGTTTTTGAATGTGACCTGTTTAGGTCTTATAGGTTTGACTGACTGTTTAGTTGAACCAAAGAACACCTACTGGAATGCCACTCCTGTAAGGCACTGAAGATATAAATAAATTGCTCATTACAACATTTTAAAGACAAAAAATTTAAAACATAATTATTCATTAAAAAGGACTGTTTTTACATTCATATAATATTATGTAGCTGTTTAAAAATAAGTAGATCCATGTATACAGTCTATTCTACTAATGCATGTATTTTTGTAATGTAAATGAGCTCATGTGAGACTAGTAAATAAGGGAATGACATCAGTATAAGATGGAATCATGTTGGTTCATAATGATTCCTCTCTGGATTTTAATGTTTTGTGCAATGGAGCAATAGCAGCTAAATTAATCACTTTGCTGTACACCTGAAACTAATACAACATTGTTAATCAACTATGTTCCAATATAAAATAAAAAACAAACAAAAAACCAAAATACACTAAGAGAGCAGAACACAGCAACAGAGGAGTGCTGTGCTGTGTATGATGCTCATTCACTCCATGTTCTTCCAACTGGCTCAGTATGGCCAGAGGCTTTGTCTTCGAAGTGTTTGTTGCATTGTTCTCTTACCTTTGTACATTTTACTCTTGTCCCCATTATTCAGATTTATAGTCTCCCATCTATCTACCATTGCCTTTTGCTATTGTTTAAGGTAAAGAAATACTAGAGTAAATACAGGAGTTTATTTATTGGAAATATGATGTCTTTTCAGACTGAGCTAGTACTTTTATTACGACTTATTGCTTTTGTTAATAACCTGGTATTTGTGTTTCCTACAATCCTTGTTACTTTTAGTGTTCGATTTTGAAGAAAGAGGTTCCTTAGGAAAGCATACATTGTATGATAGCAGAAGCACTTATACTGCCTTGGAAAGATGTCTAAGATATATTGTTAAATGAAAAAAGTTGCATAAATGTATGAACCTATTAAAAAAAAACTGTGTGTCAGTGTTTCTGTCTATCTATCTAACATTTCTGGAAGGATATTTAAAAAACTTAAATAGTGATTACATCTGGAAAGTGGATCTGGAAAGCTAAAGGGGAAAGAGACTTTTTAAATTTTTTTACTTTATAACCTATTATATATTTGAATAAGTTGAGTACGAATTCTTTTATTAAAGAAAAGATATGTCTAGTAAAATTCTAAAATAAACTGACCTCTAATAATCGCTTTTCCCAATGGTTGAGCTCAGTGCCCATACCACCTTGATTTTCAAGTTCCATTCCCTCCAGAATCGGACAGTTAAAATGTTTTCGTGCTTCATCCTAATAATCAGAAAAAAATAAGTAAATAAACCCTACAAAAGTACAACATAACGGCAAACTCCTTACCACACTGGATATAATAAAGTAGTCATTAAAGAATTACTTTGGTGAGAAGAGAGAATGTCTTCTAAAAATATAGGTTTTTTTTGTTTGTTTTTGTTTTTTGCGGTACGCGGGCCTCTCACTGTTGTGGCCTCTCCTGTTGCAGAGCATAGGCTCCGGACACGCAGGCTCAGCGGCCAGGGCTCACGGGCCCAGCCGCTCCACGGCATGTGGGATCTTCCCAGACCGGGGCACGAACCCGTGTCCCCTGCATCGGCAGGCGGACTCTCAACCACTGCGCCACCAGGGAAGCCCTAAAAATATAGTTTTTAATATAATTAAATATTTTGATACTGTCACACTTTTCTTTGCTATTGAACTCTATTTCTCTTAATATTTTTTCCTCTATTTGAAGATTTTGGCTTTAAGTCATATATTTCAAAAAAGTTATAGACTGGTATGATTGCCATTTGTAACTGTTGTGTCAACAATGATTTTAATGCAGGTATAAACTGCTCTTATTATGGATATAGTTTTTGTAAGAAAAATAAGTTGTTCATTAGAAAACAATTTTGTTCATTTGGTTTCGTCTGTCCTTCAGCTAGAGATTTCCAGGGATGGGAAATATCCCAAGAGCAGTGCAAAAGTTCAGAGGTCAGAAGGAGCTGTGTGTAGTCAAGGAAGGGGGAGAAGGGAGAATAGGTTTCTGTCATTAAACAAGAGGGTGTGATGATTAATTTTATGTGTCAACTTGGCTGGGCCACAGATAGCTGATCAAACATTATTCTGAATGTTTCTGTGAAGGTGTTTTTGGATGAGATTAACATTTAAATTAGTGGGCTTTAAGTAAAGCCGATCACTCTGTAACATAAATGGGCCACTCAGTTGAAGGCCTTCATAGAACAAAGGCTGACTTTACCCCTGAGCAAGAAGGAATTTTGCCAGCCGACTTCTTCTGGACTCAAACTAGAACTGTTCCCTGAGTCTTCAGGTTGCCAGCCCACCTCATCAGATTTTGGACCAGCCAATTACTTAAAATAAATCTCTTTATCTTTTTCTCTCTCAACACATCCTGTTGGTTCTGTTTTTCTGGAGAACCCTGACTAAAACAGACTCCAAATGAAACGACCAGCAATTATGCATATAGTACCAGGGATCCTAAGAGGTATCACAACAGACCACTGGTATCACAACTTAAAGCAGTGGGTAGAATGCAGCCATAAGAGTCATCGCCAAATTTCTGTTTCCTCAGATTGTGCTTGGCCTGTAGCTTTACTGTACTGCCTTTATATTATGTTTCCTACTACAGGCTTTGAAATTTAATCATTAGATCTTAAACAATAATGATTAGTAAAGAAGGGACTATAATGAACGAAAAGAGCAGATGGCTCATGAGACATGAAGTTCAGTGATACTCACAACAACACGAGGTGTTACTAGAAGATACACAGTGTGAGGAACTCTCTTATTATCTCGAATATCCCACAATCTCTCCACTTTTCGAACTACTTTATCACTCCATTGATATAATCCAAGACTGCAATTAAAGAATAAAAAGACAGTCCTTTTTGCAAATTCACCACCACTTTAAGTGTAAAAGTGTTTATGAATATCAATATGAAATTAAAATATTTGAGCTTACTATACACCAAGTGCAAGCAAAGACTTGATAGCATTTTCTAATTTAATCTTTTCAATAACTTTATGAGATTATCATCACTATTTTGCAGGTAAAGAGACAGAAGCTTAGAGAGATGAAGTAACTTGCTCAAATTCAAATAGCTAATTTTTGGCTAAGATGACAATGAATTACTTCCTCTTAACAAATTTACTGGATAAAACAAAAGCATGTCTAGAGACATATCCTAGTACTGCACATAACAAAACTTAACAAAAGGTGACATTTTAATTTAGTGGGAAAGCATAATTTACTTAATAACTGTGCTGTAAAACTGCTTATCCTACTAGGAAAAACAAAGTTAAATCCCTATTTTACTCCATATACAGAAATAAATTCCAGACAAATGTCAGTAAAAACGGCAGAGTAAGGACCCCTGAACTTTGTGAAAGCAATGGGGAAAGTATCAAAATTGGCCAAATGAACTTTTTCAGAACTCTGGAAATTAACCAAAGGCTTGTAGTAATCCAGGAAGCACTTCTTTAAGAAAAATGGATGAATCTCAGTAAGAATAGCAAGCTTTGTGGTGTTTTCCCATGCCCTCTCTCCAGCTTTGTGGCAGCTTTGAAAACCAACAGCCCACAATCATGGTGAAAATCAGCAATCTGGCAGCCAGAGGGAACAGAAGGGGGTTGACTGGCAGAATGCATTAAAAAAAAAACATGATCCAACTATGTCTACAAGAGACATGGTTCAGAGTCAAGGATACAAATAGGTTGAACGTAAAAGGATTAAATGCCTTTTATGCCCATGCCTTAGAAAGATTATTAATTCCTTTCCTTTTTCTGTGGCAAGGCAATGTTTAAACATAAATAGTGAACAAAGCCAACAAGAAAATAATCAGTTTTTACCTCATTAATAACTCCAATATTCTCTTCATCATTCACATTTCAAGATTAATGGTTTCTCCAAATAAATAGGTTAGGGCCAAATCCGACTCTTTCTATGTCTAACACCTGAATTTCATATTATTATATTATGTCCATTTATACTGTAAGATTTCCTGCTTTTGAGGAATATCCCGAATGTAAGAAAGCACTGCAAATTATCAGCTTAACAATGGTTCTTGTGTGTAGTCATCTCTCTCCTCCTTACCTACATCACTGTGTAGATGTTGCCTATCTCACTATTTATGTGTTTCCCATAAAGACCACAATTCTTAGGAAAGACCAGACTTCTCCCATACCACCAAACGAATACAATCTAGGAAGTAAAACATGTATTTCTACATTAGAGTTGTTTCTTCACATGTACTCTAAAAAAATACTATGATGAATAAAGTACTATCTGTTTTAATATTTACTTCTAGCTACCTAAATGGAGATCTTTGTGTGAGAATTAATTTTGTATTCTACATCCATATACCACTACTCTGATAAAGAGATGAAAGAGTGTCAGCACCCCGAGAAGGTTTCCTTATGCCCTCTCTCAATCTGTTCAACTTGTATGGCATTTAATAGCCTGCGGCTTCAAGTAAAACTACTATGTACATCTTTTACCGTTGACTGTTTTTAAACTCCATACAACTGAACTATGACTTTTTTTTTTTTTTGGGCTGCGTTGGGTCTTTGTTGCTGTGCACGGGCTTTCTCCAGTTGCTACGAGTGGGGGCTACTCGTCATTGCGGTGCGCAGGCTTCTCACTGTGGTGGCTTCTCTTGTGGAGCACGGGCTCTAGGTGCGTGGGCTTCAGTAGTTGTGGCACACGGGCTCAGTAGTTGTGGCTCACGGGCTTTAGAGCACAGGCTCAGTAGTTGTGGCACACTGGCTTAGTTGCTCTGCAGCATGAGGGATCTTCCCAGACCAGGGATCGAACCTGTGTCCCCTGCATTAGCAGGTGGATTCTTTTTTTTTTTTTTTTGCGGTACGCGGGCCTCTCACTGTTGTGGCCTCTCCCGTTGCGGAGCACAGGCTCCGGACACGCAGGCTCAGCAGCCATGGCTCACGGGTCTAGCTGCTCCGCAGCATGTGGGATCTTCCCGTACTGGGGCACGAACCCGTGTCCCCTGCATCGGCAGGCGGACTCTCAACCACTGCGCCACCAGGGAAGCCCATGCAGGTGGATTCTTAACCACCGCGCCACCAGGGAAGTCCCTGGACTACGACTTCTTTTATTGAAACTTGTAACTGTGATATTCATACACTTTACTGCATGCAGCAATAATGTGTTCTTTTTAGTGCCTTGTAGTTTTTGGTTATAGGAATATATCACGATTTATTTATCCATTCTTCTATTGATGGACCTTTGGGTGGTTTCCATTTTTTGTTTATTAATAACAAAACTGCCATGAACATTCATTTTCATGTCTTTTTGTGGACATGTGCTCTTAATTTAGAGATTTATTTTTTATATAAATGCATGCAAATGGTTATAGTTCTGTGACTGATATTCTATATAAAATTCTTGATAATTTTTTTTTAGTAATTCTTGGTATTATTTCTTTTAGGCCCTGAACCTCTAGGTCACTGTTAATATGATGAGCTAAATAAAATACCAGTTAACATGTAAATATTGCCACGTACAGGCAATAATTATTAAAAAACCAAACTATAACCAACCCATATTTTCCCATGGCCTGACTCTCCTATAAAGTAATACAAGCTACAGAGTGGTGGAAAAGAGCTCTGCCTGGCAAAGAGTCCTGGCTCTTTGGATAAATCACTTAAGTTTTCTCCATCTCAATTGTTTCATCTGTAAAATGAAAAGGTGAAGCTAAATGAACTCTTTTTTTTTATTGGAGTGTAATTGTTTTATAATGTTGTGTTAGTTTCTGCTGTACAATGAAGTGAATCAGCTATGTGTATACATATATCCCATCCCTCTTGGACCTCCCTCCCACCCTGCACCCCCATCCCATCCATCTAGGTCATCACAGAGCACTAAGCTGACCTCCCTGTGCTATACAGCAGGTTCCCACTAGCTAGCTATTTTACACATGGTAGTGTATACATGTCAATCCTAATCTCCCAATTCATCCCACCCTTATATCCTATCTTGTTTTAATAAGATAGGACATACAATCTTCTTAGGCTAGCCATAAAGCCACTATTATTTATGGAACTTAACATGCTATGATTCTCAGCTGCTAGTCTTAGCACTCTCCTAAAAGAGAAGAACAAGAACAAAAAAAACCAAATACCTATAGTTAAAAGGTGGGAGACCATCTGCAAATCTTGAAGTTAGAGGATTTCCATCTTTATCATGGTAGAATGCAAATAGCCCAGCAGAGAAACCCTGTAAGAAAAAGTTCAAAATGTCTTACAGTGAAAAATATCAAATCTGACTATAGATATCACAACATGCCACTATCAAAAGAGAACACTGATACAACCACATAAAAGTGTCAGGCCAATATTTCTACAGGAACTTGCCATATACTGGAATTGGACTGAAATTAAGTGTTTCATATTATGAATTTTAAATTTCAATTACTTGAGATAATTCTAAGTGAGGAAACCAAAAGTAATAGTAACAAAGACATTCTTTGGTTGGTATAGACAATGCATTTATTTGTTTAAAGACGTGTTTATAATAGTTGGTCCTCTTCACATGAACTTACTAACAAACTCTACAATTGCAACCAGGGAAATTTACTATTAACAACAATTAACAATACAGTTTAGAGCAGGGGGGTGTGCTAGTAAGATCACTCATAAAAATTCAAAGTCTTTGATACCAAAGTCCATATTTAATATATATCTATATCTAAAATAAAAAAGACTATAAATGTGTGTTTATGTGCGGGGGTGTATACTTCGGAAAAAAGACTGGAAACATATCGAAATGTTAGCTGTGGTTCTTTTGATGGTAGAATAATGTGTAAAATCATCTGTATTTCTAAAAGTTTTTTACAATGTGAATTTGTGTGTTTATAATCACATTTTTAGACAGTATTTTAAAGAAGTCTTCAATTTTAATAAGATAGTAGCTACTTCACATAAAGGTATTCAAATTCCCATTCTCTATCCCCTCTCCCAAATAAGATGAGAAAATGGGCAAAAAAAAAAATTACTGACATTTGATATCTCCTATTTCATTAGTGAGATTTCTTTTCTTACTTTCTTTCCTAACCTAATAACTAAAACAAAGTGCTTTTGTAACTACTAATTTAAGTATGGTTTTTTTTTTCTTTCTTTTTTTTTTTTGCGGTACACGGGCCTCTCACTGTTGTGGCCTCTCCCGCTGCTGAGCACAGGCTCTGGATGCGCAGGCTCAGCGGCCAAGGCTCAGGGGCCCAGCAGCTCCGCGGCATGTGGGATCTTCCCGGATGGGGCACAAACCCGTGTCCCCTGCATCGGCAGGCGGACTCTCAACCACTGTGCCACCAGGGAAGCCCTTAAGCATGTTTTATACACTGAGACTATGCTATAGTTTATATCCAAATAACTAACAATCACAAATGATCACTTAATTAATCTATTTCTTTGGCAAATGTCTTTGCTTACATAACTGTGGCCTGTGTCATTCAAGGCTTGCCAAAATGATTAATGGAATCCAGAGTATTCTTTTATTCCTACATTTCTTCTTTTTTAATCTCTGAAGATGCAAAGAACATTTAATGGAGTCAGGTAAGAAAATCTAAACAGTTTTTAATATACAATTCACTGAAGTTATATAAAGCTTAAAATAGTATGCTGTGCCTCATCTTTCATAATATTCTAAATACACATTTTTTTCCACAATATCAATTTGAAAATTTTTCTAAGCACTCACATTTCAGAAGGCTTATCTGGTATTGAAAGAACCAGGAATGATTGTATTTGATAGCTAGAGCAATATATAACTTTATAGGGAATAAGTGTATTTGTTAAACATTTAATTCTTAACATCCTTCAGGATGGTTTTTGAGACAAACTAATATTTTAAATTTCCTAGGTTTTTACAATTTTTTAAATAATTCAAATACACAAAAAAGTTTAAAAATCTAATAGAAACTTAGGTATACTCCTTAAGAGGATTTAAGATATTCGTTTTGCCAGATCTTCTTCAGACTTTTTTTTAAGAAATAAAACACTGCAGAATAAATACCGTTGAAGGCCCATTACCTTCACCCTTTCTCTTCCCACTTTTCCCAGGGGTAATCACTACCTTAAAGTCAATGTACATAGTAACTCTCACACATGTTTTTATATTCAATGGTGTCTGACTTTAATTTGAGAGTCCCTGATTGCTAAAGTAAATCTGAATATGTTCTCATATTCTTCTTGGCCAATTGGACCTTTTCTTTTGTGACCTGCCTGTTCATAACCTAATTTACCTCATATCTGGGACCTCTGCATTCATGTTCACTTATATACTAGACTTAAAACCTGCTGTTTTTTTCTGGTTCTCTCAACATCAAGTATCTATTGTTTTTGGAGCTTAAAGCTTAAAATGTTACTTAGAATGATGCTTGTCTTTCATCACAATAGCAGGTTTAACTTACTTTTTTAATAAAAGGAAAAGAGATGATTCATTTTAGAATCTCCTTACTTGAAGACCAGAAGTGCTATCTGGATACACTAGAGTTTCACTGAATTATCCAAGGTATTTGCTGATTTAAAGACTGAGGTCATACATAATAGCTCATGAAATAAGACTAATAAATGATAGTCACTAATTTTATTATACCTTACTATGTAGAGCATGGTGCTAAGCCATTTATGTTTCATCTTATTTAATCTTCAAGAAAAAAATCCATTGTAGTATGTACTACTATATTCATTTTATAGATGAAACAGAGGCTTACAAAGGCTAAATAATTTGTAATAGATCCCAAAGATTTTTAGCAGTAAAGCTAAGGAGATTCACACCTAGATCTGCGTCTCTCCCTCTCTCTTTTTTTAAATAATGTACTCTATAGTGGGTGCTACCATTTAAAAAAAATTTTTTTTTTTTATAAATTTATTTATTTATTTTTGGCTGCGTTGGGTCTTCGTTGCTGCATGAGGGCTTTCTCTAGTTGCGGTGAGCGGGGGCTACTCTTCGTTGGGGTGTGCAGGCTTCTCATTGCGGTGGCTTATCTTGTTGTGGAGCACCTGCTCTAGGCACATGGGCTTCAGTAGTTGTGGCATGTGGGCTCAATAGTTGTGGCTCGCGGGCTCTAGGGCACAGGCTCAGTAGTTGTGGTGCACAGGCTTAGTTGCTCCGTGGCATGTGGGATCTTCCCAGACCAGGGATTGAACCTGTGCCCCCTGCACTGGCAGGCAGATTCTTAACCACTGCACCACCAGGGAAGTCCCATTCTCTCTCTTAATCACTGCATTTTACTCCCATCTATTTTCTAAACACATGAATGACATCAGGAGGACATTTCCTAGGTTTTAGGCAACTTTATTTAATTCCCCAGACATACTGTAAAAGTTTACTACTTTGGACCAATTGGGGAAAAGCAAAGTTCTGAATCAGTTAATATATATAAAATTCAGAAAGTCTAAATAGACCAAGAACACTTTTAGAAATGAGATCTCTGTAAGAGATAAGAAAGATCTATAATTAACATATCAGCTATCATTTTAGATGAAAGTGAATTTTTTTTAATTACTAAGTTTCTTCTTAAGAAGCTTAATCATTTTTTCAAAACTCCTATTTGCCCAATGGATTTACTTGTTTCATTATTTTAGGTAGTATAAGTCAACCGAGCTGCTATCCTAATCATTAAAAATTGTCTACTGGCAGAGGTCTATTCAACTAGGTTTTACTGAACACGATCTAAGAAGCCACAAAATCTTAAATTTTAACATATACATCAAAATGAGAGTATAATCAGAAAATCAAGGCATGAAGGAGAGAACAATAGTTAACAGCAAAATTTACCAGGGCATGAATAATCTCATGTTTCACTGTAGACAGCATCCCAACAAACTCCTGAGGCTGGGTAGAGATCATATTTGGACAGAGGTTAGCATATCCTGCAATTGGCCTGTTAAAAGACATTAAATTTTTAATTATATTCCAGGACAATATGTATTATACTTACTAACCTATATTTTTCTATCAAAAACTGATCAAGGTCAGAAAAATCTTTGTGAAATATCAAATGTCATTTTACAACATAACATCTAACTTTCACTGTCTTTTACTTTCAAGACATATACCTGTGTTCTCCTATGACATTGCTAATCAGCAGCTGTTCCCTCAAGAGGATAGAGTCAGTTAATTATACTTCAGTGTGAATTTGTAAAGTATGTCAATATGTACCAAAAAAGGGAATGAACTAAAAAATTTTAATTATAACACTATTTTTCTTGCAAAATTCATTTCTGACTTCAGCATTTCACTATATATATAGGCACAGGGACAGACAAGTAGGTAGAGAGGAAAAGTAGGTACAAAAGAGGACAATAAGCAAATCATTCAGGTTGCTGCAAGTTGCTGAACCTTCTGATTTCCATTTCACTATTCCCTTTCTCCTGTCCCAATAATGCCTTCATTAACATAATTTTTTTAAAAATTTATTTATTTTTGGCTGTGTTGGGTCTTTGTTGCTGCACATGGGCTTTCTTCTAGTGTCGTGAGCGGGGGTTACTCTTCGCTGCGGTGCGCAGGCTTCTCACTGCGGTGGCTTCTCTTGTTGCAGAGCACGGGCTCTAGGCAGGCGGGCTTCAGTAGTTGTGGCTCGTGGGCTCTAGAGCGCAGGCTCAGTAGTTGTGGCACATGGGTTTAGTCGCTCTGCGGCATGTGGGATCTTCCCGGACCAGGGCTCGAACCCATGTCCCCTGCATTGGCAGGTGGATTCTTAACCACTGCCACCAGGGAAGCCCAACATAAAGTTTTTTATCTTCCTATTATCTTCTTTCATACAGTATTCTATACCTTCTAGAATCTACAGAATTCTATATCTCTTTCTGAGCCTAGAACTTGAGAGTCCAAGAGCTCACGAGGACCCACAGTAATTCAATCAGTTTCACCACACACCCCCCTGCCTTTCAAAAGCTGTGACAAACAGTAAGGAACCCCAAGGTATTTCTCCCAACACTACCTCAACATTTTACCATAGAAATACCACAAACCTCCCCAAATGGTGATGGCCTAGTTACAGAGTAACATTTGCCTTATTTAGTTAAAAAAACATACAGTGCACTTTCTTCATACTTGAAAACAACAGACTTGCACTTAGAAAAGTATGAGTATAATTCACTCACCAAAATATTGCCACGGTGACCTCTAAGATATAAAATAAACGTCACTATCAGGCTTAAACCCTGTCAGGGACTTCCTACTGCATTTATTATTTTTTTTATTTTTTCCACGGTATGTGGGCCTCTCACCACTGTGGCCTCTCCCGCCGCGGAGCACAGGCTCCGGACGCGCAGGCTCAGCAGCCATGGCTCATGGGCCCAGCCGCTCCGCGGCATGTGGGATCTTCCTGGACTGGGGCACGAACCCGCGTCCCCTGCATCGGCAGGCGGACTCACAACCACTGAGCCACCAGGGAAGCCCCCTACTGCATTTAGAATGAAACAGCCCTGTCTACTTCTCCCTCCAATGCATCCCCTAAAGCTCTCATCCTCAAGCACAGTTTCCACTGGAGTGGCTTCTAAGAGCAACAGGTAGACACAGCATTTTCCTAACATAAGCTCTTTCTCCAGCTCTTTATTTGGCTGAAGCCTATCGATTTTCAGGTTATATCTAAAGTTTCACTTTTCCAAAGAGGCCTTTTTTGCCCAGTTGATCTAAATTATGTTTCCCCCTTTTGTTCTCTTTTATGTTGCAACACCCTGTCTTTTTCTACAAAGTATTTATCATATTTGAAGTCACATGTCTATTTGTATCAGTATTTAACTAACATCTGACTCCCTCTGTAATTTGTAAGATCCATGAGACAGGTACACGTGTCTATTTTGTTCACCTAGTCTGCTGGCAACATATTAAGCGCTCAAATATTTATGGAATGAAATAACGCAATATAGCAGTTTTGAAGGAAAGTTTCACTTCTACTAAAAAGATTCAAAAAGAACAACTTAAGATATTGCTCTTCTAACGTCAACATTCTCCTCATAAGCAACCAAAATTTTCCCCATGTATGAGAATACATACATGAGTAGCTTCAGATTCACTGACACGAGGAACATTTACTCTTTCAGCTAGTCATTCACACCTAAAGTGAACCAAATGTTCAAGTGCCTTAAAGAAATATAATAACAGTGAAAAGAAAGTGAGATGCATCTCTGGGCTATGGGATTCTCATCTGTGTGATAACTCCTATGTTGGATTCTCTCCCCAAAAGACAATTAGATACTTTAAGTAACTTCAGTATTATCAGATGCTGAAAGGAGCTGAACTAATCCAGACCCATCTCAGCATGGGATTTTATATCCCTCTCCCTACTTCCCCAGGGAAGCCATTCTGTTCCTAATACATAAGGTTCACTTTAACATGTCTTTTGTTTAAAAAAGTAATTAAAGCTCATTGGAAAAAGCTATATATCCAAACATATAGAAATGTATGAAGAAAAAAGTAAAAATTCCCTATTTTACAAACTACCACCACTAAATTCCACTATCACAGGTAACTGCTATCAACAATTGGGGTGCTTTATTTTTTAGAGTGACCAGCCATCCTGGTTTGCCTAGGACTGAGGGGTTTCCCGAGATATGGGACTTTCAGGGCTAAACCAAGGGTACTCCCGAGAAAATTGGGATAGTGGGTAATCCTAATTATTTTTGACTTTTACCTTAGCACATTCAAGTCCATACACAGAATTTTTGTTTGTTTTTTTTTTTGTTTTTTGCGGTACGCAGGCCTCTCACTGCTGTGGCCTCTCCCGTTGCAGAGCACAGGCTCGGGACGCGCAGGCTCAGCTGCCATGGCTCAAGGGCCCAGCTGCTCCGCGGCATGTGGGATCCTCCCGGACCGGGGCATGAACCCGTGTCCCCTGCATCGGCAGGCGGACTCACAACCACTGTGCCACCAGGGAAGCCCCATACACAGATTTTTAAAACAAGTATGAAATCGTATTATGTACACTGTTTTGCAATGTTCTTCTGACACTCAACAGTATATTAAAAATGAGATTGTGTGTGTGCACAATCCATATGGTTTAGGTCAAATTAAGATAAAGAGCCATGATTTTGCAGCACTGCTATTATGAAGGTATATTTCTCAAAGACACCTACTTTAAGAAGTATCTCATTTTATCAAGTAACTTGTCATTCATTTAGCACTTCAAATACCATATTTCCTTGATATTGAGACACCAGTAATTATAAAATTTCATAAATTTAATGACAGCTTCTCAGGAAAAAAGGAACAATCTATTAAATACATATATCCTTTTTACTAAACAATAGTACATATAATCTTCAAAACCATATAGCACTTCCTTCTTCAGTAATATATTAAATATTTGACTCGATGCATTCTCAACATTCAGAAGCTAAAGATTTTTGAGTTTACTTCATGGATCAATAATTATATAGTAACATGCTAACAGACTGCTTTCATAATCCATGATGCTGACTTTGACCTCCTTACCACCTTCAGTATTGACAGTATAATTCTGAAGCATATATTAGTGTTTCCTTTGTATTGGATACTTGGTCCTACTAATAATTTCATTTTTTCCTTAAATTAATTAGCTATCAATAGAACTGAAACAGCTCTTTAAAGTCAGCTAGTATTTTGATAGGTAGATGAATGTTCAGGAACTCAGCAACAGTCCTTACATTCACTGGACCATTGAATGTGGTCACTTTAACTCTCCTAGATTTGAGAATGTCACATACAAACTATACTGAGACATACCAGTTTCTACTGCCTTTAACTGATTTGTCTGGTGTGTAACAGGCAATCTTCTGTATGCATAACAACTTTATTTCAAGGCTGCTTCACTGAGAAAAAATTTTTGAAATATTTTTTAAATAAAAAAGAGGGAGTGGCTAGGCCCATGAGCCATGGCCACTGAGCCTGCGTGTCCGGAGCCTGTGCTCCGCAACGGGAGAGGCCACAACAGTGAGAGGCCCGCGTACGACCAAAAAAAAAAAAAAAGAGTCCTTTTTTTTTTTTTTTGCCAAGCAACATGTGGGATCTTAGTCCAGCCGGGGACTGAAGTGGCTCCTCCTGCAGTGGAAGTGTGGAGACTTAACCACTGGACCGCCAGGGAAGTTCTGGGACTCTAAATTTTTTAGAGACAATTAAGCTAAGTGAAGGACATAATGATATGACAATTAGATGAACAGTTATTTTGAACATCTTACAGTTCAGCACAGAAGTGCTAAAATTAAAGTTCAAATTGTTTCCTTACAGAGGTGTCATCACTTTCAAAGAAAATTCTATTGACAGTAGACTTTTCCTTTGGAATTGGTACTTATATTACCATATGCATAGCAGTTGTATAACCTGGTTCCCCCACCACACCCCAATCCAGGCAGTATGCCATTTCTTACTACTGGAGGTAATCTCGCAAATGCAAACTTCTTGTACTCTCAACACTTAGAATATGTTTTAAGAGTTCTTTTAGATCTTGGGAAATAAGTCTCAGGGGAAAGTTTACCTGTCCATTTTTGCTTCCTGCTGACAATAGGCTGCATAAGAGATGATGTTTTCATGGCTGCACCTCTCAGTGGCCAGAGCACCAACATAAAGAACAAAGTCTGCATCCCGGACTCCCTCTTGGTCTGGCACGCCCACTGCTCCACAGGGCCACTTACCCCCACAGCAGACTCTGCATTGCTATGCCCATGGGGGACAACAACGGAAAAACAGACCAGAGATGAGGTTAGCTATCAGGACTTTTAATTTATAATGAATCCAGACTCTAAATATGTATGATTTAATTTTTATTTATTATCCTTCAGCTTTTATCAAAATCCATACCTCTCTCTACTCAATTCCTATCTCTAATTTTAAATTTATTTTATTAAAATTTCTACTTTATATACTATAATCATAAATGTATAATATTAATTAAAACAAACAATTGCTATTTATAAAGGGCATGCAACCAGGGTACAAAAAGGACAGCAATAGAAAAGGTTTTATTAAACCCTGAAACTAGGTGAAAATTACAAGGGACCTTCTTGTACACATTTTTTTTAGCAATTTCCCGTGAATCTATAGTTACTTCAAAACTAATTAATAAAAAACTTTATTTACTGGAAGTATTTTCCTATTATAAGTAATTCATGTATCTTGTTAAAAATTCAGATAATACAAAAGTATATAAGGTAAAAAGTTAAAGTCATCTTGTAATATTACCTTTGTTTCTAGTTTTCTAAGCAAACTTTGCCCTTTTAACATACGTTTTTTAGAGAACTTCTTCTATCAAAGTTCCTAAACAATCATGATCTCCAAATTATAAATAGGAAAATCAGTAAATGGTGTTTTTTTTAAGGCATAGGTGATGCTTGTAGAGAGAGAAAAGACAGAAATTCTCATTTCATTACATTGTTTACTCTTGCTTCTCTAATACATGTATTTATAATTTTAAAATTCAATTACTTTAATCTGTTAATAGTTGATATTAAGAAAAGCTGTGATTTAATAGCATTCTTTACATGATCTCTCATTTATTTAAAAAAAAAAATCAGGACCCCCAAGAAGATAAGTAGAAAGCAGAATTTGAAAAAGCCAAAAGAATTAAAAACAAAAATACCTTAGAAAAAAAGCAAAGAAATATGCCTTAATATGTCTAGGAAATATCTCTAAATGTCTCAGGAAAAGAGATAAATATGTAATTAACAGGTTGTTTCAATTTTTAAACATGTTCCCCAAACCCTCTATGCTTTCAAGAAATTTGATAAAAGAAATGGAAGCTGAGTAAGTTAGCTGTATTAGTGCCAATATACAGGGTTCTAAAAGCCTTTAGTGAGCTTCAAATACTCTGAGAAAAAAATTATAAAGTAAACTTCAACTATATGCTTAATTTTGCTTACAAAGTCAATGTTTAATAATGTATTCATTTTCTAAAAGTAATGAGAGAACACAGCTCAATAGAGAAAAGCTAAAGCAATAATCATATTTTCCAAAATATAGGTATAAATAAATTGGCTTTCTGGTTTACACATTTAAACTTTTTATATTTTTTCTGATACAAATAATAGATGCTTAATATGAAAAATCAGAACATTACAAAAATTATAAGTTAACAAATAAAAGCCCTCCATAATCCAACTCAATGAAAACCATTAAAATTTTATGTCTCCAGATTTTTTAATATATGTATACCTCCAGATTACTTCATAATTTTTTATATGTGTGTATACACTTCTTATTTTTTATGCTTTTATTTCAGTTTTACTGAAAGCTGAAGAATTGATGATAATTTTTAATTTTTAAATGAAATAGACTAACTACCCATACTGATTTACAACTTTTTTTTCCATTTAAAAGCTTAACTATCTTTCCAAATCAGTATATAAAGATCTATTTTGTTCTTTTTTTTTTTAATATTGTTCATTTATTTTGGCTGCACCGGATCTTAGTTGTGGCATGCAGACTCTTAGTTGCGGCATGCATGTGGGATCTAGTTCCCCAACCAGGGATTGAACCTGGGCCCCGTGCATTGGGAGCAAAGAGTCTTACCCGCTGGACCACCAGGGAAGTCCTTCTACTTCATTCTTTAACAGCTGTGTAGTGCTCCATTATGTGGTTATGCCATAACTTAAGTAATATTAATATAGGCATATTTATAGTTTTGCGAAGAATATCCTTGAACATATATTACATAGTTATAAGTATTTTTATGAAATACATTTCCAGGTTGGGTTAAAGCATACACATTATTTTTATTTGAAGAGATAATGTTAAATTGCCCTTTAAAAATTTTGAGGTATATAGCTGCTAAAAGATGTTTTGGAGGGCAAAGATAAAGTCCTAAGCAGAAACGATTCAGCAGCCTCAGAGATAAATTGAAAAAAGAAAAAAATAATTAAATTCACTTGAAAACCAATGAAAGAATAAAATCAGCACACCTAACTGTGATTACTTTTGGTAGAGAATGAAGCTTTTGAACTTAAGTCTGTAAAATCTTCTTAGTGACAATCACAGATTGAAAATCTGTCATAAGTTTATCCTAAAGAATAAGAACATTGCTAAGAGCAGGGTGAAATACCTGGAGGTGCTCCTCAGGCACTATAACGGGGCCACATCTTGTATGCTCTGCACATTCCCCAGTACAGCATCTATGGTGATCATTTTCCTTCCGTAGGTATTGGTATTGGTTTGTTGCACATTGTCTTCAGTTCATTCGTACATCAAAGTTTAATTACAAAAAAAAAATAAAGATGAGTTCACAGCAGTTAAAACATTGTAAAAAACTAGTAGCTGCTATGTTTATTTCATTTATAATAGTTACTATTTTAGTTAGAAAAGTAGTCTAATAAAGAATTTTGGTTCCATGGCAAATTCTTCTGATCTGGGTTTTCAAACACTCAAATACTTCAAAAGCCAATACTGTACACATGAAGGAAGGGGATATGGCAAAAAAGGGATATGGGAAAAAGCCAATACTGTACACATGAAGGAAGGGGATATGGGAAAAAGGGTACAACTATACCCAAGGAAAAGATCCAGTGGGTCACCTCATAATGGAAAATCGGGGAAAGAATGATTACCCAACAGATGCTCTTTTATTCTTTTTAAATATCTTACAGTTTGGTCTCCAGGAACCAGCATAATAAAATACTCCAGTATAAAGCTCACAATTTGCCATACTGACAGAATGGGGTGGGCAGAGTACTAAACAACTGAAGAAAATGACCTGTGTGTAATATGACATACCTACTAAGTAATATGGTGCCCGCAGGTCTACGAACCTGAAAAGTCTTCTCTAAATAAGAAACGGCTTGTGGAAAAAGTTTGGTCTAAATAAAAGTTGGAAAAAAAACCCAGTCAGAATTACAGCTAAAAGATAAACTATATTTAAAACAAGTAAGCATAGGATATTAATGACTAAGGGGAAAGAAGGAAAAAGCCTTATAATTCTGGAATATAGGTACTAGTCAAAAGTTGTGTGACTATGGCTAGGGAAAGATTGAGTCTAGGAGCAAAGGAATTTCCTCATTTACTAGTTTAGTTTGGAGGAAAGAACACCAGAAAGTTCCTTCCCTACCCCATTTAAATAGAATATTATAAAACATAAATCACAACTATTAATATTACTTTAAATTTGAGACTGATTTAGATTATTCCAACATGAAGGTAGTTTATGTTAAGAAAATCGTATATTTAGAAGATCTACTTTAGCCTCACCCATTTCTGTGACCCCATAATGAAGTGGCTTAATGTGTGTGTGTGCCTCTGTAACAGTTAAAAAACTTATGAGGCTAGCACCTCTATAAATGACCTTGGCATTTCATACTATCAGGCCAATTAATCTTCATGAGAATGAGCATTTCCACCAAGAGAACAGTGTTCTCAATGTTTTTAAAACATCATCTTTTTCATCCTATCTGAAGCATGCTCTGCTCCCCTAAAACTTAAAAGGACAAGTAAAAATATGAGAATGATTTAATATCAAATTATAAAATGAGAAGACTAACTTAATATCAAATATGAACAAAGTTTTGGTGAGTGCATCATAAAAATACCTTGGTGATAATAGAAATACATTCACTACCAACACCTTTTATTCAGTCATTCACAGAATAGTTATGTGTATGTTTTTCATTACTGAAGTAAAATTTACATACAATAAAATGCACCATTTTAAGTGTCCAATTCAAGCTATTAGTATTTATTACATACCTTTACAAGGTGTCTTTTCTCAGGGAGCAACCTGAAAATGATGACATAAAACATAAAGATTGCCATGCTGAGGGCAAACCACTATCTCATTTTTGTTCAGAATACAACTGGCAGGAGTCCCAAGGAATGCTTTGTGGAAGCATGCCATATCAGTCCCTCTAAATCTCAATGAGCATTTAAGAGTTGATCACATACTGTCTCATTCATTTGGGAAGTTAAAGATAGGGAAAGACATCACCTACTCCCAATAGCTCTTCATAAACTACTACAGATTCATAATTTATCTCTTTTCTGGATACCCTCTTACTATAAATTAAAAATTAGGCTATATCATCTCTCTGGTTAATAATTTTGTAAATGTTCTTACTATTGTATATATTAGTATTTTGTCTTATTGTTCCTCCAAGTACTTAAGTGCCTTCCAGGTCTGTTATTGACCACATAAGTAGACATACACTGGTGTGCTTAAATTATTCATGATGTATAGATTTAAATCATATCCCATGGCCTTCATCTTTCTAAACTAAAAAGCATATTTAGCTTAATTCCATTTTGAGGGTACACTAGCATCTACTTCCATTTATAGAACTCCAGGTAACAGATGAAAATATTTTCAATAGTTTGATTCTTCATAAAAAAAAGATGACAGGGGCTTCCCTGGTGGCGCAGTGGTTGGGAGTCCGCCTGCCAATGCAGGGGACACGGGTTCGTGCCCCGGTCCGGGAGGATCCCACATGCCGCGGAGCGGTTGGGCCCGTGAGCCATGGCTGCTGGGCCCAAACGTCTGGAGCCTGTGCTCCGCAACGGGAGAGGCCACAACGAGAGGCCTGCGTACTGCAAAAAAAAAAAAAAAAAAAGATGACAAATAATGATGTACTTACTCTTCAATACTTTTATCGTAGACAGTCTTGATTCTTAAATGTTCATTAACATCTCTCTTTATAATATGATTTGCCTTAAGATGGACCTTATTTATGATCTAAAAAAAAGGAACAGATTTGAAAAAAATGTATAGATTAGTTAGTTGAGGTCCCAACTTAAAATTAGTAAACTAAATTTCAAGTGTAATACCCAGAAAAAATACAAGAACTAAATAAATTGAGAGACAGTTCATGCTCATGGATAGGAAGACTCAAAATTATCAAGATGTCAGTTCTTCCCAACTTCATCTATAGATTCAATGCAATCCCAATCAAAATCCCAGCAAGTTACATTGTGCATATCAACAAACTAATTCCAAAGTTTATATAGATGGCAAAAGACCAAGAATAGCCAATAAAATGTTGAAGAAAAAAACAAAGTTGGAGGACTGACACTACCTGACTTCAAGATTTACTATAAAGTTACATTATCAAGACAGTGTGGTACTGGCAAAAGAAGAAACAAATAGACCAATGGAACAGAATAGAGAGCCCAGAAATAGGCCCACATAAGTACATTCAACAGATCTTTGACAAAGGAAAAAAAGCAATACAATGGAACAAAGATGGTATTTTCAACAAATGGTGCTGGAACAACTGGATATTCACATGGGAAAAAAAATGAATCTGGAGACAGACCTTACATCTTTCAGAAAAATTAACTCAAAATGGAATATAGACCTAAAATGTAAAACACAAAACTATATAAAACTCTTAGAAGATACCATAGGAGAAAAACCAGATGTCCTTGGATATAGTGATGACTTTTTAGATATAACACTAAAGGTACGATCCATGAATGAAATAACTGATAATTTCAACTTTATTAAAATTAAAAACTTCTGCTCAATGAGGGTTAACATCAAGAGAATAAGAAGACAAGCCATAGACTGGGAGAAAATATTTGCAAAAGACAAATCTGATAAAGGACTATTATCCAAAATATACAAAGAACTCTTAAAACTCAACAGTAAGAAAATGAGAGACTTCCCTGGCGGTCCAGTGGTTAAGACTCTGCGCTTCCAATGCAGAGGGCCCGGGTTCGATCCCTTTTCAGGGAACTAAGATCCCACATGCCATGCCCAGCGCGGCCAAAAGAAAGAAAAAGAAAATGAACAATCCAAGTAAAACATGGGCCAAAAACCTTAACAGACACCTCACCAAAGAAGGTATATAGACGGCCAATAAACATACAAAGAGACGTTTCACATTATACGTCATCAGGGAAATGCAAATTAAAACAACAAAATATCACTATACACCTATTAGAATGGCCCAAATCTGGAACACATACTATACCAAATGCTGCCAAGGATGTGGAGCAACAGAACTCTCATTCATTGCTGGTGGGAATGCAAAATGTACAGCTACCTTGGAAGACAGTTTGGCAGTTTCTTACAAAACTAAACATACTTTTACCATAACCACCCAGCAATCATGCTCTTTGGTATTTACACAAATGAGTTACAAACTTATATCCAAACAAAAACCTGTTCATGGATGTTTATAGCAGCTTTATTCATAATTGTTACAACTTAGAAGCAGCCAGGATGTTCTTCAAGAGGTGAGTGGATAAATAAACAGTGGTACATCCAGACAATGGAATATTATTCAGAGCTAAAAAGATGAGCTATTAAGCCAGGAAAAGACATGGAGGAACCTTAAATGCATATCAGTAAGTGAAATAAGCCAATCTGAAAAGGTTACATACTATATGATTCCAACTATATGACATTCTGGAAAAGGCAAAACTATGGACACAGTAAAAAGATCACTGTTTGCCAGGGATAGAGGGGTGAGGGATTAATAGAGCACAGAGGATTTTGAGGGCAGTGGATCTGTATGATACTGTAATGATGGCTACATGTCGTTATACATTTGTATTATACATTTGTCCAAACACATAGAATGTACAACACAAAGAGTAAATCCTAATGTAAACTATGGACTTTGGGTGACTATGATATGTCAATATAGTTTCATCAATTATGACAAACATACCACTCTGGTTGGGGATGTTGATAATAGGGGAGCCTATGCATGTGAGGAGGAACAGAGTATTTGGGAAATCTCTGTACCTTCTTCACAATTTTGCAGTGACTCTAAAACTGCTTTTAAAAAATAGTCTTTAAGGGCTTCCCTGGTGGTGCAGTGGTTAAGAATCTCCCTGCCAATGCAGGGGACACAGGTTCGAGCCCTGGTGCAGGAAGATTCCACATGCTGCGGAGCAACTAAGTCCGTGAGCCACAACTACTGAGCTTGCACTCTAGAGCCCGCAAGCCACAACTACTGAACCCACATGCCACAACTACTGAAGCCCATGTGCCCAGAACCCCTGCTCCACGACAAGAGAAGCCACCACAATGAGAAGCCTGCGCACCTCAATGAAGAGTAGCCCCCACTCGCCACAACTACAGAAAGCCCGTGTGCAGCAACGAAGACCCAACACAGCCAAAATAAATAAATAAATAATAGTCTTTAATTTAAAAAAATGAAGATGAGAAGACAATGGAACAAATAGTTAAAGCACTAAAAGAAAGATATTCAATACTGAAGTGTATCTCCAATGAAACTACCCTTCAAAAATGAAGAGGAAATAAAGATATTTCAGATAAACAAAAATTGAGAGAATTCATCACCAGCAGACCTCCACTACAGGAAACACTAAAGGAAGTTCTTCATGGTAATGGAAATGACACTAGAGGGTAACTTGGATCTTGTTTTAGTTCAGGCTTCTATAACAGAATACCATAAACTGGGTGGCTAACAAACAACAGAAATTTACTTCTCACAGTTCTGGAGGCTGACAAGTCCAAGATCAAGGCGCCAGAAGACTGGGTGCCTGGTGAAGGCTCACTTCTTGTTTCTTAAGGCCATAGTCTGGTTGTATCCTCTGGCAGAAGGGGCAAGGAGCTCTTTCATAAGGGTATTAATCTCATTCATAAGGGCTCTGCCCTCATGACCTAATCATCTACCAAAGACCCCATCTCCTAACCATTATATTGAGAGTTAGCCTTTCAACATTCTGAATTTTGAGGGAACACATTCACTATATACAAGATCTGTAGGAAGGAATGTGGACAAGTGGAAATGTTAGATAAGTAAATACAAAAGTCTATTGTGTAGAAAACAGTTAACATAGCAGGCCTAAGACTACTATCTTTAGAAAGACCTGCTTGCAAGTTTGACTTTTCACTGGTCCCAGAATTTGAATGGTAAACTGTCCCTACACTGACATAAAACTTCCCTAAGCAATAAGGCAGTCTCATTGTGCCCAAACTGTTAACAGAAATAATACAGTTTATGCTGAACATCTGTTTACTTCTCAGAGTCAGGAATGTTAGTGACTGAAATTGTGCCTACATGAACCGTCTCCAATAAAAACCCTGGACTCCTAGACTCAGACGAGCTTCCCTGTAGACAACAATTTGTGCTTGTTCTTACAAGTTACTGCTAAACGGATTAAGCATGTCCTATGTGACTCCACTAGGAGAGGATTCTTGGAAATGTCAACAAAAATTCAACTAACAATCAAGTTAAGAAGAGAAAAGGGTATTTAATTTGGGCCAAACTGAGGATTATAACCTGGGAGATAGACTCTCAGAAGTTCTGAGAACTGTTATGCCCGTTAGAAGTCAAAGGCACAGTCATATACATTCTCAAGACAAAGAATCATACATCAAAGTGACATACTGATATTTTACATAAAGTTCACCAAAGATATATAGTCCAGGTAAGCACGTACAAAGGCAAAGAGAACAACAGTAAGTCACTACGGCCCACTACAGAGTTGGGAAAGAATGGTATTCTTTTAAAAAATTACATTGCTAGTGCCAGAAAAAAGGGGAAAAAAATCGATCTTTATGATCCAGCAGGCATTCCCATCTTTGAGGAGGTCTGGTTAATGTGTAATTCAGATGCACACAAGGAGGGAGGGAGGAGGCCCAAACGGACACAGAGACAGAACTTTATGTTTAAATTTTCTTGTCCTGCCTTAAAATACACATTTTATTTCATCAGAAGCTTGTGTCCGGTTTCCTTCAGTTTTTGCTCCGGGAGCCATTTCTTTTTACTGATTGTGCTTGATATGTATCCTTTCACTGTAATAAATCTTAGCCGTGAGTACAACTATATGCTGAGTCCTATGAGTCCTTCCAGCAAATCACCAAACCTGGGGTGGTTTGGAGACCTTCAACACAATTATACACATATTTCTTTTCTTCTTTTCATTTCTTTAGAGACATTAACTGTTTAAAACTAATATTATAAAATTGCAATTGTGAGAGTTATATGTAGAGTTATTATATATTATGGTAATAGGAAGAGGACAAGAAAATAGTGACACTATACTGTTGAAAAGTTCCCGTATTTAACATGACTATAAACTTTAAGTAGATGTCATAAATTCAAGATACATATTATAATCAATAGAGCAAACATTCAAAAATATATTGCATTTTACTGTTGGTTAATTACACCTCAATTTAAAAAGTAAAGCAAAGAGATACAGCTAAAAAGTAAACAAAGGAATTAAGATAGAATACTAAAAAACAGAAGGCACAAAACAGTCAAGTGAAACAAAGAGAAAAAAATAGCTAAACTGCCAATCCAAACTCAACCATGTCAAAAATCACATTAAATGTAAACATTAAATGTAAAAGGACTGAACATTCTTGTTAGAAAGCAGAGACTGTCAGACTAGAGAGAGCAAGATGCAACTATTTGCTATGTATAAGAAGCCCATTTTAACGATAAAGACACAGAGAAATAGAGAGTATAAGGATGGAAAAACACACATCATGTAAACACTAATCAAAAGAAAGCCAGAGTGGCTATATTAGTATTAGACAAAGTATATTTCAAAACAAGGAGTATTAATTACCAGGAATAAAGAGAGGGGCAGTATGTAATGCTAAATGGGTCAATTCACAAAAAAATAACAATGTAAAACGTGTAAACACCTAACAGCAGAGCTGCAAAATACGTGAAGCAAAAACTGAAAACTGAAAGGAGAAGTAAACAAATCCACAATTATAGCTGGTGACTTCAACATTCCTATCTCAGTAATCAACACAAGTAGACAGAAAATCAGTAAGGACATGGGAGACCTGAGCAGCACTATAACTAACTTGACCTAAATGACATTTATAGAACCACCTGCCCCAACATCAGCAGAATGTACAATCTTCTCAAGTACACACAGAACGTTAACCTGGTTAGATTTTTGGCTATAAAACATATTTTACTATAAAACAATCCTTAAGAAATACAAAAAACTGAAATCATACAAAGGATGTTTGCTATCCATAACTAAATTAAACTAAAATGCAATTAGGTAAAGATAGCTGGGAAATCTCCAAATATTAGAAAATCAAACTTTTTTTTTTTTTGTGCCGCACCATGAGGCCTTCGGGACCTTAGTTCCCTGACAAGGGATTCACTGTGCCCCCTGTAGTGAAAACTCAGAGCCATAACCGCCAGGGAATTCCTGAACAACAAACTTTTAAATTACCCTTAGGTTGAAGATGAAGTCACAAAGGAGATCAGAAAATATTTTTAACTGAATGATGCTAAGATTATAAGCAATTAATATTTTTTAAAATAAATTTATTTATTTATTTTTGGCCGTGTTGGGTCTTTGTTGCTGCGCGCGAGCTTCCTCTAGTTGCAGCGAGCAGGAGCGACTCTTCTTTGCGGTGCAGGCTTCTCAATGCTGTGGCTTCTCTCATTGTGGAGCATGGGCTCTAGGCACGCGGGCTTCAGTAGTTGCGGCACAAGGGCTCAGTAGTTGTGGCTCATGGGCTCTAGAGCACAGGTTCAGTAGTTGTGGCGCATGGGCTTAGTTGCTCCGCGGCATGTGGGATCTTCCCAGACCAGGGATTGAACCCGTGTCCCCTGCATTGGCAGACAGATTCTCAACCACTGGGCCACCAGAGAAGCCCAGCAATTAATATTTGTGTAATGTAATTAGTGTTTAGAAATTTATAACTTTAAATACTTATATTAGAAAAAATAATCTCAAATTAATGACCTAAGCTTCCATCTTAAGAACTTAGAAAATGAAGGACAAATTAAACTCAAAGAAAGCAGAAGAAAGTAAATAATAAAGAACAGAAGTCAATTAAAAGGAAAACAGAAAAATGATAGAGAAAAATCAATGAAACCCAGTGGCGGTTCTTTGAGAAGATCAATACAATTGATATATCTCTAAGCAGACTAAGAGAGCAGATACCAATTACCAATATCAAGAATGAAACAGGGCATATCACTATAGACTTTACAGACTGTGATATTGTGATTTATAATAAAAATATATATATTTGGTCTTTGTCACATTTTTGGAATTTCCTAAGACCTCTGGAATTTCCTAAATGATAAAAGTGATCAGGTGTCTTTTGTCATGTTAATGAGGTAACTTTTGGAAGCACCTAAGGGTGGAGACTGGTTACCAGTGGAGCCAAGTATGTGAATAAAAGATTGGAACTTTCAGTCCTTTCCACCCCCTCTAACCTCTGAGGAGAGGAGAGGGGCTGGAGATCAAGTTCAACCACCAATGCCCAATGATTTAATCAATTATATCTATGTAATGCCTACCTAAAACCCAAAATGATGGGGTTTGGAGAGCTTCCAGGGTGGTGAACACATGGAGATTCTGGGAGAGTGACATGTTCAGAAAGCACAGAAGCTTTGTGCCCTTTCTCCATACGTTGCCCTATACATCTCTTCCACCTGACTGTTCTTGAGCTACATTCTCTTATAATAAACCAGTAATCTAGTAAGTAAACATTTTCTCTGAGCTCTGTGAGCCTCTTTAGCAAATTAATCAGAACCAAAGAGGGGGTTGTTGGAACTTCCGATAGCTGGTTGGTCAGAAGCACAGGTAACCCCCTGGACTTACATTGGATCAAATGGGGGAGAAGGGGCAATGCTGTAGGTCTGAACTCTTAACCTGTGGAATCTGATGCTATCTCTGGGTAGACAGTGTCAGAATTGAGTTGAATTGTGGGACACTCACCTGATGTTGGAGAGTGGCTTGGTGATGTATGGAAAACCCTTGACACATTAGAATTGGTAACTCAGAACCCTTTACAGACATTTAAAAGATCAAATGGGAACATTAAGAAAACTGTATTTCCATAAATTTGACAACTTTGATGAAATGAAATTCTTTGAAAGATATGACTTACCAAAACACAATCAAGAAGAAATAGATAACCTCAATAGTCCAATATCTATTAAAGAAAATAAGTTCATAGTTTATAACACCCCAATAAAGAAAATTCCAGGCTGAGATATCTCCATTCATGAATTCTACTAAACATTTAAGGAAGAAACAATACTGCTTGTATACAAACTCTTTCTGAAAGTAGAAGAGGAAGAAATATTTCCCAATTCATTCTATAAGGCCAGCATTACCCTAATACCAATCCCAACAAAGCTACAGAAGGAAAAAAAAAACAACTACAAACCAATATCCTTAATGAATACATATGCAAAATCATCAAAAAAACACTAGCAAATGAAATCCAGCAAAATGTAAAAAGGGTAATACATCATGATCAAGTGGGGTTTTATCTCAGGGGGATGCAAGCCTAGTTCATCATTCAAAAAATCAATCAATGTAACTCACAATATCAAAAGAATAAAGAAGAAAAGCTACATGATTATAACAATTGATACAGAAAAGACATTTAATAAAATTAAACACCCATTCATGACAAAAACTGTCAGGAGACTAGAAACAAAAAGTAATTTTCTTAACCTGATAAAGCACATCTACCAAAAATCTACAAACTAATACTTTTCTTTGCATTAAAATTTTTTATAGGGACTTCCCTGTGGCGCAGTGGTTAAGAATCCACCTGCCAATACAGGGGACACAGGTTCGATCCCTGGTCCAGGAAGATCCCACATGCTGCGAAGCAACTAAGCCCACGTGCCACAACTACTGAAGCTCATGTGCTGCAACTACTGAACCCACACGCTGCAACTACTGAAGCCCGCGTGCTCTAGGACCCGTGTGCCACAACTACTGAAGCCCGTGCAACTAGAGCCCATGCTCCACAACAAGAGAAGTCACCTCAATGAGAAGCCCGCATACTGCAACGAAGAGTAGTCCCTGCTCACCGCAACTAGAGAAAGCCCACGCGCAGCAGTGAAGACCCAACGCAGCAAAAAAGAAAAAAAAAATTTTAATACAATTTTGAAAGGTTACTTTCAATTTACAATTATTATAAAATATTGGCTATAGTCCCTGTGTTGTACAATACATCCTTAAGCCTATCTTATACTCAGTAGTTTGTAGTTCTCCCCTCTCACCCCCCTCACTGGTAACCACTAGTTTGTTCTCTGTATCTGTGAGTCTGCTTCCTTTTTGTTATATTCACTAGTTTGTTGCATTTTTTAGATTCCACATATAAGTGATATCATACAGTATTTGCCTTTCTCTGTCTGACTTATTTCTCTTAGCATAATGCCCTCCAAGTTCCTCCATGTTGCTGATAATGGAAAAATTTTGTCCTTTTTTAAAGCGGAGTAGTGTTCCATGCAACTAATACTCTTAATAGTGAAAGACTGAATGTTTTCCCCCTAAGATCAAGAACAATGGAAAGATGTCTACTCTCACCACTTGTATTCAATATTATAATGAAGGTCCTAGTCAGTATGATAAGGCAATATTAACATTAAATATTTGTAATAAGCAAAAGATACATATTGTAATCCCTAAAGCAAACACACACACACACACACACACGCAGCATGCGCACGAACCCCACAGACAAGTGAAATGTATCGATAAAAGGATGGAAAATTCTAATTGTAAGCAAGGTGAAATGGCTATACTAATGTCAACAAAGCAGACTTCAAGACAGAGAGTATCACCAGAAATAAAGAGTAATATTTTATAATAATAAGGGGTTAATACCTCAGAAATACATAATTACAACTGTGAATGTACCTAACAATAGATTCAAAATCCATGACGCAAAAGCTGACAGAACTAAAGGAAGAAAAAAGACATTTATAATCTTAGAAATTTTTAAAGACTCTCTTAGACAAAACATTTTAAGAATATACAAATCTGTAGCCAATATTTTGTAATAACTGTAAATGGAATATAACCTTTAAAAATTGTATAAAAAAAGAATATAGAAATCTGAAGTGTACCATCAATCGCCTCACCTTTTTGACATGTATAGAAAGCTATACTCAATACCTATAGAATATATATTCTTTACTAGTACACAGAAAAGTTTAGCAGGATAGAGCGTATGCTGAGGTATAAATAAAACAATCTCAAATTTCAAAGAACTGAAATCTTACAGAAGGTACCTCTAAATTAGAAATCAATAACTATAAGATATCTAGAAAAGGACCACATATTTAGAAATTATATTTTAAACATTTTTAATAATCCAGGGATCAAAGAAAAAATTACCAGGGAAAATAAAAATGAATTATCACTTTGAATGAAGTGATAATTAAAATACAATGTGCCAAAACCTGTGGAATGTAGCTACAGTTGTACTTTGAGAGAAATACAGGTCATTAAATGTTTATGGTAGAGAAGAAAGAAAAGGCTAAAAAACAATGATCTGGGACTTCTCTGGTGGCACAGTGGATAAGACTCCATGCTCCCAATGCAGGGAGCCCAGGTTCGATCCCTGGTCGGGGAACTAGATCCTACATGCATGCCGCAACTAAGAGTTCACCTGCCGTAACTAAGGAGCCTGCAAGCTGCAACTAAGAAGCCCACGTGCCACAACTAAGGAGCCTGGGAGCCGCAACTAAGGAGCCTGCCTGCCACAACAAAGATCTGGTGCAACCAAATAAATGAATAAACATTAAAAACAAAAAAGACAAACAAAAACAAACAAAAACAAACAATGATCTAAGTTTCCACCTAACAATATGAGCAAAGTAAATCCACAGTAAGTAGAAAGGAAAAATAATAAAGAACAGGAAACAATGAAATAGAAAACAATAATTAAAGAAAACTACCAAAGCTAACAGTTGGCTATTTAAAATGATTAATAGGGACTTCTCTGGTGGTGCACAGTGGTTAAGAATCTGCCTGCCAATGCAGAGGACACGGGTTCGAGCCCTGGTCCAGGAATATCCCACATATCGCGGAGCAACTAAGCCCATGAGCTACAACTACTGAGCCCACGTGCCACAACTACTGAAGCCCGCATGCCTCAAGCCCGTGCTCCACAATAAGAGAGGCCACCGCAATGAGAAGCCCACACACTGCAACAAAGAGTAGCCCCCGGTCACCGCAACTACAGAAAGCCCATGTGCAGAAACGAAGACCCAATGCAGTAAAAAATAAATAAATAAATAAATTTGTAAATAAAATAAAATGATTAATAAACTTAATAAGCCCTTAGAAAGAATGGACTACAATAAAACAGAATAAACCCAAATTACCACATTAGATTCTACAGACAACAAAAGGATAAATTATTATGAACAACTTTATGTCAATACATTTAACAATTCAGATGAAATAAAGTCCTTCAAAAACACAAGTTACCAAGACTGACATAAGATCAAATGGATACTATGAATAGACTTGTATGAGAGAAACTGGATTTATCTATCCCTACATAGTGGTTTCTTGGGGCCAGAGTGAAAACATGGGTTTTCTGCAACTGAGCACAAGGGATCTTTCTGGGGTGATGGAAATGTTCTAAAACTGGACTGTGGTGATGGTTCTGTAGATTTGTAAATTTATAAAAATCACTTAATTGGACACTTAAGTGGGTGAATTTTATGGCATATAAATTATAGCTCAATAAAAGTATTTAAAAAACAACTCTCTACAAAGCAAACACTAGATCCAGACAGTTTCAGTTATGAATTATACCAGACATTTAAGGAAGAAATTTTCTTTTAGAAAATACATGATAGAATTTCCCAACTCATTATGTAAGACCAGTATAATTCTGCTATTAAAAGCTAACAAAGGGACTTCCCTGGTGGCGCAGTGGTTAAGAACCTGCCTGCCAATGCAGGGGACACGGGTTCAAGCCCTGGTCTGGGAAGATCCCACATGCCGCAGAGCAACTAAGCCCATGAGCCACAACTACTGAGCCTGAGCTCTAGAGCCCACGAGCCACAACTACTGAAGCCTGCAAGCCATATTATTAGATAACTAATAATAATAACTTATTAGATAACTAATAAGAACCTGCTGTATAAATAAATAAATAAAATAAAATTCAAAAATTCAAAAAAAACTAACAAAAACTTCACTAAGAAAGGAAACTATAAACCAACATCATTCATAAACATAGATGCAAAAGTCCTTAATCTATGAGCAAATTGAATTCGTAAGTGTATTAAAAGGATAATACATAATAACCAAGTAGCGTCTATTCCAAAAATGCAAGATTGATTTACTATTGGAAAATCCAATGTGATATACCATATCACACTACATATTATATAATTCCATTGATATAAGCTTAGTTCTAGAATAAGCAAAACTAATTTGATATGAAATCTAAATCTAATACCAAAAGAAAAAAGGAACAATAGTAGCCTTGGGTGGATGGGAGAGACTGACTGGCACAGGACAGGAAGGAACTTTCTGGAGACTTGAAAATGTTCTATATTGTGATAGAGTTGTGGGTTTTACATGAATATACATGATTGCATTTGCTACATTTCAGTATATATAAACCTTACAAAAAAATTTTTTTAAGTAACAATAACAGTGGGAAGATGGGGAATGGGTAGAAGTATATGAAACAGAATTAAGAGAATACTGGTAAGTGCTGAAGCTGGGTGAAGGGTCATGGGAGTTCATTATACTATTCTGTTTGGGGGTTTGCTTTAATTTACATAATAAAAACAAAACAAAACGTAGAGTTTTTAGTTGAGAAGAAGATATATGAGTCAAAATGTTTCATAGTTCCTCACCATTACCAATAAAAAGTTACTGTAATTTCCTGTTGCAATTAACAGAGGTACAGTCACTAGTAGTACAATGAATAGTACTTGCTTATACTTTGTGTCCAAGCTAAAGCAAAGAGATTGGTTAGGAGGACTTGCTACTACATACTCTATGAATAACTAGTAAAATTTATTAGGAATATGAACTCTCAAGAAGAACTTAATAGCTTGCTTTGAATATCTGAAGCACAACCACTATTTAGTTTGTTCAATCAAGAGCCATAAATAAAAACAGTGGATGGAAGTTTCAGGAAGACTTATCAGCTCTATATTTTTATCATATCTGGCCGTGTCATGCGGCATGCGGGATCTTAGTTCCCCGCCAGGGACTGAACCCGTGCCCCCTGCAGTGGAAGCTCGGAGTCTTAACCACTGGACCAGCAGGAACGTCTGTGTTTTCAGCTCTATAGAAAGAACAATGATCTCTCCAAAAAGCAAAGGGGCTGCCTTTGGAGATAACTTCCCTATTTGTGGAAATGTTCAAATATTACTAGGAGATTTGTACACTGGCAACAATCACAAGAAGAAAACAGCTATTAAGGTTCCTTCTAGTACAGAGATTTTGCAGTTCTCTGAACTATTTTCTCTTCTTTTGATCTAAATTCAAAGGGAGAAGTGCAGGGCTTTGTGGGAATGTCTTTTAAAAAGAATTCACAAAAAGAAAAAAGAAAAAGAATTCACTAGGTGGGTGGGGGGAGCTGAGGAGATGTTTAAGGGTACAAACTTGCAACTAGTAGATAAGTCCCAGATATCTAACGTACAACATAGTGATTATAGACAACAATACTGTATTATAAACTTACAAGTTGCTAAGAGACTAAATAAAATAAAATAAAATAATTCAGCCAGAATGCAGTGTCATGATAAAAGCTGTAATACAGCCACAAACCCCAAACTTAGTATTCTGGCATATATGGTTATGAACAGCATGCATAAAAATTTTTGGAAATTATCACAAAAATGAATGGTCTTAGATTTCTGGGCTGACCTGAAAATTTCTAGATTAATCTTTCTTGTTAAAGTAATAAGACAAATTATAAAATCAATCACAACATGCAGCCCTGACCCAGGTACTGTGTCTTCTTTCCTCAAAGAATACTGATTATTGTGGGCCCTTCTCTGATTTAAGTACTGTGGAGAAATTAAAGTATAAGACACAAACCTTATCCCAAGGAAAATTACAATTTAACTACAAAGGTACAAACCATCACCACACAGCGATACTTGGTTAAGTGCCAGAAGAGAGTACAGATAAGACGTACTGTGAAATGGAAAGAACATTCTACTGGGGGTGGTTTCAGCAGGCTGACTTGAGGTTAAGGAACTCAGAATGAAAGAATTTAGACAGGAATAAAAATGTAATGGGAGGGAGGCAGGCACTTCCAGGACAGGAGAACAGGGTAAAGCAAGCAATGTGATGAAGTAACTTGAAAATCAACCTGAATTTTGTCTCCAGAGAATCCCCAGTATCCTCTCCATGCCTTTGTCTAGCTCTCCTATCAATTTCTTCTCAAACCTTTAGATCAGTGGTTCCCAAAGTGAGGTCCTTGGACAAGCAGCATCATCAACTATCTGGGAACTTCAACTGCAAATTCTGAGGCCCCATCCCAGATCTAATGAGTCAGAAGTGGGCAGAGGAAGGGAATGGAGCGGCAATCTGTGTTTGAACAAGTCTTTCAGGTGATTCTGACGGCCCGTTCAAGTTTGAAAACGATTGCTCTAGGACTACCTGATAAGCACAACCCTCCGCGCAGGACCTGATGACGTTCTGAGCGCCTAACTGAGCCACTTTGCTGGGTGGAGGAAGGGAGTTGATACCAGGTCCCAGCCCTCTAAGAGTTCAGTCTCTGGCCCAATCTCGCTTTCTCCTCCAGTACCGCTTGTTCCAATCACCATCCTCTATGCCATCGCCTCCCGTATTACTTTACCCTCACAGGGCCCCTCTGTCGCCCTACCTCAGACTCAGAGGGGACGTGGTGCCGGCAGGGAGAAGAACTGCCCAAGGAGACAGGAATAGATGTAGCGCTTGCCCAGAGCCCGCCCAACAGGAGTAAAACGCCTCGGACCCATAAAGAACCGCTCCAGTGCCACCGGCTCGGGCCCCGGCCTGAAGCTGAGGAGCCCGCTCTTCCACCCGTCTCGGCCGCCATCTTCAGGCCGAGCGTCGTTACCATGGAGTACGTGACGCCTCCGCGCCCAGCGCCAGCCCCGCCCCTCGCCTCTCGAGGCAGGTGGAGGGACTTGGCGGTGGAAAGGTGCTTTTTGATTGGCTAGCGTCACCCATAAGAAGTTCACCGCGGAAGACGCTGAGTTGCATCACGTCCATCGCGTCTCTTTCGCGCGAAACCAGCCAATAAAAGCCACTTGGCGGCCCACGTGAGCTGAGCTGTGGGAAGACTAGTGGGTGCTGTTGGTAATGGGATGTTGATACGTCGGTGTCCTTACTGAGGCAGTTTTTCACTTTTTAATTCAGTTATTCACCTGGCACTTACTAGGTGCCAGGTGCTTAGACACATGCAAAATCTTTTATGGTTAGCTCTCTGTATAAAAGGTAAGTGGAATGTAATTTTCATTTTTACTTATCCTGAGTCACCAATTCTAGACCTACTTTTAAAAAAAATTTTAGTTGATTTACAATATCGTGTTAGACCCACTTAATGAAAGTCATTTTCTGTAAAATCAAATGTGTTCTTTACTATTCAAGCCCATCCCTTAACTTCTATGAATGTAAGAATTGCAACTGCATTAACCCCGGAGACTAGGTAGATCTTTGCCATTAAGGCAACTACCTTAAAAATTGAGCCGTGAGGAACTATAAGAAATTGTTAAGTTGGGACAAATCTTGTGGCCCACAAAACAAAGAATTAAAACCAGGGACTCAAAGCACCGAGCTGTAACAGTCATTTCAGGAACTGAATATTGTAAATTACTATGCTAGGAACTGTAGTAGAAAAAAAAAAAGGACAGAAAATCCCCAGGAATTTACAATTCATTGGTGAAGACAATGTACTTTAAAGAAAAAATGGTTGGGGCATTTTACCAGTAGACTCATTAGATGTGTCTATCATCCCACAACTAGTGGAAGCTGGGATTTCAAACAAAATATATCACTTTATAACGTACTATCTACACAAAACCACAAAGAAATTGCGGATTGTGAGTAAAGAATGATACCGGTCATCTCAGTTTCCTAGCGGTAAAGGCAGTGTCATGCTGGTGGAGGGGCAGTTTCAATAGTCTAAAGGACAAGCTGCTAGCCGTTTTAAGTTCATTTCTGTGAAACATTCAACTCCTCCAATGTAGCTTTGGCTTGAGGACTGCCTTTGCACTGACCAAACCTCGCTATGGGTTCAGAAAAGCGTAATACAGGCTCTCACTCCCCGCCCCCAACCGTCTCCTAGTCCCCCAACTTTGTAAATGCACTGTTACCCGCTCAGCAACCAAAGCTAGGAAGTTAGTTTTGAAGACTCCTCTCTACAATCAATTGGTTTTAACATTCGGTTAATGTTTAGTCTGCTCTATTAAAGTACTCAAATATCTCAGTTAAGACTGCAAAGCCTACCTGGTTTTCCCTTCCTTCAGTTTATGCTGGGTTGCCACAGGGATCTTTCTAAAATATGAATCTTGTCACCTGTCACTCAAGCTCTCCAGTGACACTCTAATACAAGAATATTGTTAGAACTTCCCTGGCAGTACAGTGGTTAAGACTCATTGTTTCCAATGCAGGGGGGAAGGGTTCCATCCCTGGTCGGGGAACTAAGATCCCCGACATGTCATGGGCAGTGTAGCCAAAAAAATAAAAATAAAGACTAGGGCTTCCCTGGTGGCGCAGTGGTTGAGAATCTGCCTGCCGATGCAGGGGATGCGGGTTCGTGCCCCGGTCCGGGAAGATCCCACATGCCGCGGAGCGGCTGGGCCCGTGAGCCATGGCCACTGAGCCTGTGCATCCGGAGCGCGGAGCGGCTGGGCCCGTGAGCCATGGCCACTGAGCCTGTGCATCCGGAGCCTGTGCTCCGCAACGGGAGAGGCCACAACAGTGAGAGGCCCACGTACTGCTAAAAAGAAAAGAAGACTATTGTCTAAAATCCTGGCACCTGGTAGTTTTCTAGACTTACCTTCCAATTACTTCCAATTGGTTTCAGTCACACTACATAACCCAGTTAAATTGTTCAAGTGCCTTCTGGTTTCGCAATGTTTGTGCCATTTCTCTTTTCTGAAGTACCACCCCCAAGCATCTCTTCCTCTATTCGAAGATTCCCAAGAGTACAGCTATTTAACTGGCACAACAAAGTAGTTAACCTTTAGTTTATGTTGGCTGTTTTAAAATTATGTTTTGGCTCCGTTGGGTCTTTGTTGCTGCTCACAGTCTTTCTCTAGTTGCAGTGTGCGGTCTTCTCATTGTGGTGGCTTCTCTTGTTGCGGAGCATGAGCTGTAGGCGCACGGGCTTCAGCAGTTGTGGCTCATGGGCTCTAGAGCGCAGGCTCAGTAGTTGTGGCACACGGGCTTAGTTGCTCCGCAGCATATGGGATCTTCCCGATCCAGGGCTTGAACCCATGTCCCCCGCACAGGTAGTCTTAACCACTGTGCAACCAGAGAAGCACCACCACCCCCCTTATTTTTTAATATGTCTTTTGGTTGTGTCGGGTCTTAATGCAGGCTCTTCCTTGTGGTGCACAGGCTTCTCTCTAGTTGTGGCACGCGAGCTTACTTGCCCCGCGGCATGTGTGATCTTAGTTCCGCAACCAGGGATCAAACCTGCATCCCCTGCATTGGTAGGCGTATTCCTTACCACTGGACCATCAGGGAAGTCCCCTAACCAAATTTCAAGTTGTGGGGCCATGAAATGAACTGCTTAGATCCCACGAAGAGAGCATAATTGACCAATGACTCCAAGCTGCTTCTCCTTACCATCCACCTCGTTTGTCTTGAGGCCATGGCTCCTGAGGGTTGCTGCCAGACAAATAAGACTGGCAGTACAAACACAAGCCCCTTTTCGGTGACTTCCAACAGCAATTTTGGCTTCAGGGCCACCATTAAACTAAGCAAACCGTAGAACTGCTGTACGCCTTCATGCTAATAATTTTTTAGAATCTGCTTCTTAGAGAAAACAAATACAATTAAAATCTGTTAAAAGGGGTGCTGTTTGGTAAACTCCCAGTTTTCTGTTGGTATTTTCAGTGGAATGTCAAGATCTGTTGGTTAATAAAAGGAGTACCTGCTACTGCATCAAACACCTAAATCCTCCATACTCGAACTGATGCCTTGGTTCAAACTTGTATTCAGCACATTCTGAGATTTAAAAATATTCTGCAGCCCTGCTTAGTTGCCTTTGTATCATGCCAAAACGTCTCAATCCTGCACTTTACTATTAAAACATGGAGTAAAGGACAGCAACCCTGTCCAGGCAATCCTGACCACCCCCCACCAAGATTTTTTAAGGTATGTGGCAATTTAGGGACACTTTCAACTGAGACATTATTCCCAGTCAAGTGTTATATACTGGATGCTTTGTCCAGTCACAAACCCCAAGGATATCTCATCTAAATGAGCTGCCAAATACCATCAATATAATCCTCATTCAAATTTCTCCCAACTACCATTTTTAAGCCCCAAGTTTCCCAACCAATCTATATTAAGCAAGTGCATGCTACTACAAGGTACTTTAGGAAGTTAAGATATTTTCAGTTTCTTTCAATTTAATGAGGGAGGCAGTTACCAGTACCATAGCTGAAATAAGGGGAAAAGTTATAGATCCATTTGATGTGGAAATCTGGAAAAATTTCATGGTGTATATCAATACTGGCTAAAAACTGACTTCTATCCTTCCTGCGGGTATCTCCACTTGTCCAAAAACTTTTCATAGGCTAGGTTCCAGCACTCCATCACTGTAAACCTTCCAAGATACTCCTTTCCACCGTCCCCAAATAAAGCTTACTTGTAACCTTCCCCCCAACATTTAAGGTCTTATATTCAGATACATCCTATCCTCATCAAAACCCTCCTGTTGTCTAAATCTCTGTAATTGCCATATTCTCTGGGCTCCCGTATACTCTGAAAATGCCCGATAACCACCACCATTTAAGCACTTCGCAACTGAATTCAGGGCAAAGAATTTTTCAAGCCGTGTTAACAAAAATACAAGGGAACAAATCCACACTTTTATTTATTTACTTTTCAGTAAGTTTAAATCCTTGAAGGGTACAGCATCTGGTGTGGGGGGAAAGAACATAATGTCATTAAGTGCATGTTATATACAAACAGTTATTGAATACCACAACATGAATAAATCTCCCATTGTCCCATTACCCATCTCTGAAAGGCACCCAATGACTTATAGCCTACTGGGAAGGGAACTAAATTTTTAGAGCCTTCAGTTTCTAGGTGAACATTCTTTAACTAAGAACCAGTACTGGGAACCTGAGAGTCCATTTAATTTTGCTTCCTCTAATGATAGTAAAAATCTCCTCTGATGAGAAATCTCAACTGCTCAGCAGGGTTCAAAAGTACCCTGTGACCCCAAGGATGTAGCCATGTCTATTAAAAATAGATCCTAGGGCTTCCCTGGTGGCGCAGTGGTTGAGAGTCTGCCTGCCGATGCAGGGGACACGGGTTCGTGCCCCAGTCCGGGAAGATCCCGCATACCGCGGAGCGGTGAGGCCCATGAGCCATGGCCGCTGAGTCTGCGCGTCCGGAGCCTGTGCTCCGCAAAGGGAGAGGCCACAACAGTGAGAGGCCCGCGTACCGCAAAATAAAATAAAATAAAATAAAATAAAAATGGATCCTAACTGAAGAAAACAGGAGCTATCCTGTTAAAAATATCACAGAATCTGTAGTTGAAGTCCTGGGACATGAGCATTGGTTTTCCTCTATAAAATAAAATACCTATTTGAACAAGACTGTCATGATGAAGAGATCGGAAATATTAATTATGCCAGGAAAAGGTATGCTGAATTTTTATTTTCTAGCAATTACTTCAGAGCCCAATAAATATATTTGCCATAAAATTGTTCATTTAAATAGGTGACCCTCGAACAACACAAGTTTGAATTGTGCGGGTCCACTTATATACAGATTTTTTTTCAGTAAATGCATACTGCACAATCCGCAGTTGACTGAATCCACAGATGAAGAGGCCAACTGTAAAGTTGTACGTGGATTTCTCACAGTGCCCCTAACCTCTGCGTTGTTCAAGGGTCAACTGTGCTATTCCCCACCACCCCCAGGCAGCTTTAGCAATTACCTGAAATCTAGGCATAATCCATTTGAACCCTTTGCCTTCACTTTTCTTATAATGCCAAGAAAATGTTCCATAATACACTTACACAGTAGCCCCTAATTTTACAGCATGATCTATTGGTGACATTTTATAATCACAATAGTCCTTAGTAGTCAAAGCCAAACACCGTGAGCTTAGTTTGATTCAAAAGGTGCCACATTGCTAATAATGTACTTACCACACGGATTCTGTGTCCAATGGCCTTAGCAGGAAGGTTGCTTCGGAATTTGGCACGAACCATGCCACTGTTTCCATGAGCACGAGTTATCTTTCCCCAGATTACTCTGGTTTTGTTAGGTTTTCCACCAGGAGTTACTGTATTGCTGATTTTAAAAGAAGATTAAAAAAGGCATGAGAACCCAGACAACCAGTATAGTGTGGTACAAAATCAAGGTGACTTATAGACCAGTTGCCCTCAACCCTAGCTTAAACGGTAATAGCTGTAATATGCGGAGGGGGCAGGGAAGGGGGGGACAAGAAATGTGAGGACATTTTGAGTGTAGGGAGAGAGGAACTTGTTTGTAATTTTAAATAGCCAGGGAAGGCCTTACTAAGAAGCTAACACCAGAAAAAAGACTCGAAGGTAAGGGAACAGCTTGTGTTAAAAACGGAGGTTGTGTCCCTGGCTTGTGGAAAGGCAAACGATGCCAAGAGATGAATCCTAGCTGGGTTAAGAGAGGACAGAGGGAGCCCTGAATGCATAGGGTCTTAGAAGCTCCTTAATGACTTTAGCTTTTACTAAATGAGATGGGGAAGAGTTGGAATTTGAGCAATGTACAGATGATTTGACTTATAATTTTAAAGGATTGGGAAATCCCTGGTGGTCCAGTGATTAAGACTCCACGCTTTCACTGCCAAGGGCCCGGGTTCAATCCCTGGTCAGGGAACTAAAGATCCTGCAAACCACGAGTGGGAAAAAAATTAAAAAATTTAAAGGATCACTCTGGTTGCAGGAGGAAAGGGGGATGGGGGAGATGAAAACATGTTCCCAAAGATCTTTTTAAAACCAATTTAAATACACAATAGTCCACCCATTGCTTCCACCCCCGCCCCCACCTCTATCCCAGAGATTTTAATTGATCTGGAATGGGCTTAAGAACCAATGCTCTAGAGATAACATCTTTAAACATCTATAAAAATTTTAACTTCAAGAGATCAACAAAATGAATTAAGCGATATGAAAAATGCTCTATAAAACCTTAAGATCATAATACAGGGACCTGATGCCATCCTTAAAACAATAGCTGTAATTTTTCTAAGTGCAGAAGACACCTATATCCAACACTAACCATGAATTTCCTTGAACTCCCAAAGTAGAAACCACAACAGTACCATTTACTTAACTAACTTCAAATGAGACCAATCAAGTGAAAATTCAAAAAGCACAATACTATCAACTTACTTCTTTGCTTTGTACACGTAAGCACATCTCTTGCCTAGATAGAATTCAGTTTCATCTCGAGCATATACACCTTCAATTTTCAGGAGAGCTGTGTGCTCCCTCTGGTTCCGTAGACCCCGCTTATAGCCAGCAAAAATGGCCTTGGACCACAGCCTAAGACAAAATATACTGTTAATCATAAGCTGTTAAAAGATCTCACTTAACTTCAACAAACCACAGGTATGATTTGGCTTGTAATGACAACCACCTGGAAGTTACCTATATAGCAAACATCTAAATTTTTTCCCCACCAGTTTTAAACTCACATGTAGGCTCACGCCTAATAAACAAACTACAAGTACAAAGCAATGATATTTAAAACGCATACCTTCCAGACATATTTGTCGTTTTAGAAGTCCTGTTCCCAGCAGGCCTTAAAACAAAAATAAATCAGTTTAAAATCTTGCAACGCTCGTTTCCCACCTAGTCTCCTCTGGAATAGCGCCCCAAACTCAGAGAATACCTGATAACTAAGCAAATTCCAAAAGGAAGACAAAACCTAAAGTAGCAAGACAGTACACTACAGGAAGTAACTCCTAGAAACCCCAAAAGAAAGCCTTAATAAACTTCACGCCACGATCATGGGAAAAAAAAAGATCAAGGAGCCAGAGAAGCACGCAGAGAACAAGACTTTTAAAGACTGAATGGGAAAGAAAAGCAAGGAAAGACATAGTAAACAGGCAAAGCCAGGTTTGAGGTGGGAGTAAATGAACAAAGAACCCTGCCTAAAAGTGCCACTGCTGCCAGACAAAATGCATCTATTTTATATTTTATTCCGCTAGGGACCGCAAGCAACTCCAGTTACCGGAGCACCCATTCTCGGAGGTCAGGGGACCAGCACCATCAGTCCCGTATCTCCTCCATCCTGTCCTCCCTGTTGCTGGAATCCATAGAAATCATTAGCTGGTAGAGCCTCGGAGCCGCACCAGCATCTCATGAGAGGCATATAGCCGAGCCGACCCCACTTATTTGCCCCCAAAGTTCAGCCGCGGAAACGCCACACACCTCCACAGCGTCCAAGATGGCTGAAAAAGAAACAGAAGGCCCCGCCGCGTGGCCTCGTGGGTAAACACCTCTCCGCCCCCCCCATTTAGGTATCTCCCGCCACCGCCAAAAAAATAAGCTTCAGAAATCGTCTTCTGACTGAAATAAGCCACGTTCAAGAGCACTCGTACAATTATTTCCCTAAGTCCTTTTATCTTTGTAAACTGCAACATGTACTATATACTTTGGAACAGAGGGAGGCAAAATGGTAGCCAGCTAAAGGAGAAGAACAGGTCCTCCAAAGCTCTGCGTTGCCATAGAAACACCTTAGCTTGGTTCCGGCGGCGTCGGGTGCTGTAGCGGGAAAAGTGAAGCCCGACTGGAGGACTACCCCCGCCTCGAATACCCCAGATTTGATTCGCCAACAAGTGGGTATCTTTCCTTCTTACCACATAGCAGTAGGGCGAACGGAAACTCTCGGATCCTAGCCAGGAAGAGAAAGACTGCGAACACAAAGGCAGGAGAAGAGAGCTCTTCCTTCTCTTTATCTTTTGTCCCCCACCACCCCCCATACTCCTTTCCTCCTTCTACTCCTTTATCTCTTTCCAGAAATGACTTAAGTTCTTACCGCCAGTCTTCATTTTGACTCCGAGGGTGAACAGCACTGTCCTGAAAAGGCTTTGTTGCCTTTTAAGGAGAAGTCATTCAGCTGCCAAACTCTGGCGGCGCGCAGCACCGTGGTCACGTGCCATAGGTCTTCAGTAAATATTCGTAGACTAGAATGGGATAGCTTAGTGGACGTGAGAGATTTACATTTCCTAACTATTGCACATTTATGTGTTGCCCTATGGATTCATTCCTTTTGTCAGCACTTTGTTGAATGACTGACTACCATGTACGAAATTTTGTTCTTGGCTCGGAGGAGGCTGCAGTAAACAGAACAACAGAAAGCTCTGCCCTCATGGAGCTTACATCCTAGTAGACGGAGCAAGACAATGAGCGAGTAAAATATATGGCACATTAGAAGGTAATGTGAGAAAAAATTTTCTCTCTGGAGATTGGCTCCAGATGGGGCAAATGGCAGATACCTAGAAATATGCCACTGATTTAAGCTAGTACCTGATGGACCAGTGGTGAAGAAGTAAGGGGAAGAGTCGTTCAACTTGAAAGAATAGCATATGCAAAGACCCTGAGTTGGAAGGGAGCATGATTCCATAGGAGAAAGAAGCCCATTGAAGCTGGAGCCATGAGAGCAATAAAAGTGCAGTGCCAGATGGATCTGGAGAGGAAGAGGAGCCCAGATCATGCAGGCCCTATGGTCCAAGTTAAGAATTTTACTTTTTTTCGCAAGTTAGTGAGAAACCATTGAAGGGTTCTAAGGAGAGACATGATGAAATTTTCAACTTTAAAAGATGAGTTCTTCATTTCAAAAAGATCACTTTTAATTTGGAAGCTGTGGGGCTTCCCTGGTGGCGCAGTGGTTAAGATCGGCCTGCCAATGCAGGGGACACGGGTTTGAGCCCTGGTCTGGGAAGATCCCACATGCCACAGAGCAACTAAGCCCGTGCGCCGCAACTAGTGAGCCTGCACACCACAACAACTGAAGCCCGTGCACCTAGCGCCCATGCTCTGCAACAAGAGAAGCCACTGCAATGAGAAGCCCACACACTGCAATGAAAACTAGGCCCTGCTCTCTGCAACTAGAGAAAGACCCAATGCAGCCAAAAATAATTAATTAATTTTAAAAAATTTGGAAGCTGTTAGAGTAGTTCAGGCAAGAACAACAGCTATATTCAGCATGGTGTTGGGGGAGATGGAAATTGAAGGTAAAATCCACAGGACCTCATGGTGGTTTGAATTGGGGGAATGCTGATGTCAGGATGGCAGCAGAAATGACTCCTGAGTTTCTAGTATTGAGGAATGAGAAGCCATAACAGAACGAAAGCACTGGATTCTACATAAGCATAGTCCCATCTTACCTATGTGAGGCACACTTACCTATGCCCCAGGCCTAAAAAATGGAAAAATAAAGAAACAACACCACAGCAAAAAACCAAAATCTTAACACCGTGCTATTTCCTCCTAAGACTGTCCTTGAACCAGAAAATTTGGCTAGTTTGGAGTATCTTTTTTTCAGTTTACATAAAGATTCTTTAATTTTTGCATATAAGATGTTTGTTGCATGAGACATACTTGTAACCGCCCTCCTCAGGATCACTTTACTGTGGACAAAATCACACTGGAAACTTACCATTCATTATTCATTCAGTATAGAGCAAGAATCTCCATAGGGTGTTCTCATTGTAAAGCTTATTTAAGCAGAAAGGACTTTGGTTTACTGAGGAAGGGTAACATCTTAACAGCAGTGTTAAACTGATTTTCAGGATAAATACAGTTTTTCTAAGTGCGATATCAGTTGTTTTTCTAAGTCTGGGTGCAATAAATTCTGTTAATCTGGCAGATCAGGGAAATGGAGCCATCAAATTAAATATTTTAGTAATCAGAATAACAGAAAAGTAAATTTGTTATATAAAGATTACCAATTAATACTCAGAATATAATTAAAAAACATACAAAAGCCATGCTGGACACTAATTTACCTTAAGAAACTCGAAGATTATATTTATCTGCCAATAATTAAGCTGACTACTTAATACACCTGTGCCACACGGTGGCAGTGGTTCTTCCATCTCCGGGACTGCTCTGCTAAGCCAAAAGGGGTGATAAGCCACAGCACTTGTAATTCTTTTTCTCTTAATGGAAGAGTATAGAAATAACTTAAATGTCATTCAACATTCCCTTAAACTAATCTCAATGTTTTCTTCCCACTTTAGGTGACTGCATTTTTGTGAGATTATAAATGTACCAAGGAGGTTAACAAAACTAACTCAAGAAGAATGGAAGAGTATGTTCCAAATTCCAATTTATTATATATTCATATGTATATATATATAAAATATATATATATATATGAAATGCCTTATGTTAAATTTCCGTGTATTGTTTACCTATGGCTGTGTAACAAATTACCCCAAAACTTAGTGATTTAAAATATAAACATTTATTATTTCACACAATTTCTGTGGGTCAGGAATTTAGGCGTAGCTTGGTTGGATGGTTTAAGAATTTGGGAGCAGCTTAACTGTATGGTTCTGTCTGGGGATTTCTCATAAGTCAAAGTTGGCCAATCATCTGAAGAGTTGACTGGGGCTAGAGGATCCACTTCCAAGATGGCTCATTTACAGAGCTGGCAAGTTGATGCTGGCTGTTGGCAAGAGGCCTTAGTTCCTCACCCTCATGAACCTTTTCACAGGGCTCCTTAAGTGTCCTTGTGACAAGGCATCTGGATCCCCACAGAGTGAGAGATATGAGAGAATAATGGAGAAGCTTTAATGTCTCAAATTCACCTAGCCTTGGAAACCACAATATTCTTTTGGTTACATAGGTTAGTCCTATTCAATGTGGGGAAGACTACCAAAGAGCAAGAGTACAAGAAGGTGAGAATCATATGGTCCATCTTGGAGAATGGCTACTACGTTCTATTTTTCACTAACCATGAGACAGTTTTGGTTGGCATCTAAAGATGTTGCTAGAAAAAAGTTTATTTTAGCCCAAGTTCAAATTGGTTAAGCATAGCCAAATAGCCCAGGCTACATATCTTTATTAACCAGTAAGTTGCTTTTCTTTGGAAGGTCAGAATGTTACTGGGAGGTATTTAGCAGAATCATCTGCAAACTACTTTTGTTCATTATCTTGGTTATATTATATGACAAAATGGACTTTGTAGGATCCAATCTACATGCTGCCTCTGCTTCTGAGTTTAAGTAATTTTTAAACATTTGGTGGCTGACTTATTTTTTCCTCCATTCTTAGAGGTCAGCTGGAAGCCTCAAATCTTCCTCCAAAAATCTGGCATTCTGAGGTGAGAGTGTCAGTGACAGGTGAACCACCTACTGCTGTAGAAGAAAATGAAGAAACAGCCAAAGAAACAGCCGTAGAAATCATCCCAGAAGTCATGGAGCCACTCTCCCTTCTAGATGTACTGAGGATCTCTGCAGTTCTGGAGGACACCATAGACCAGCTCTCTATTCTAAACTATATCATGCCAGTTCAGTATGAAAAAAGAAAAAATATCAGCGTGGTATATACATTCAGCATTACTTAATTTTTGCTTTCTTTTCTTTTTATTTCTCCATCATTGTCAGTACCTATGCCATTCAATTTAACTTGGGAAATAGCACCTTCATATCAGATAAAGGGCTACAATAATTATCTGAGATATGTACTCTCAATTAATGGAGTGAAATAGACATAGCTCAAGGTACATTACCAATCAGAATATCCTTTTCTTCCAATATATTGGCATTATTCTAAAAGGCCTATAGATAAATCAGTATAAATACAATATATATACTGAGGAGATGGAACAAGTAATTGTGTTGTCTTACCTATCTTGTATTTCTCAGCTGCTAAAAGCTAACTGAACACTAGAGGGAGGAAATTCAACTGGACCCTGTCAATATTGCTTTCATCTAAAATGACTTTGTTATTGCTAAATATCTTGCAATCTGCCTTTTTAAATATCCAGCCACATCACTGTGTCAGCCATTACATTTTCAATGATGTTATGGACTCCTCCTCAAAGGACCACTGAGTTATCAAAAAACTCAGCTTGGTAGTGGGCAAAATCTTTATGAATTCTTAAGCTCTTGTAAGTTTTAATAACTTGGGTTGTAGATATAAAATAGAAACAATTTATAAATACAAATACATATTTATTACGTTTAACAAAATTACATTATATAATTTGTACAGAATATATTCTTATTTCTGATTCTATGATAAATGAAAATTGCTATAAAAACGAGAGGGTAAATTGATTTTCATGTCTAACAGAAAAGAAGTCCATATGTATTGTGATTAGAAAATTAAATTTCCCTTTAATTGCCCCTTACGATTTTAAATTGATTTTATTTTTATTTATTTTTGGCTGTATTGGGTCTTTGTTGCTGCGCGCAGGCTTTCTCTAGTTGCGGCAAGCGGTGGCTACTCTTCGTTGTAGTGCGTGGGCTTTTCATTGCGGTGGCTTCTCTTGTTGCGGAGCATGGGCTCAGGCGTGCGTGCTTCAGTAGTTGTGGCTTGCGGGCTCTAGAGCGCAGGCTCAGCAGCTGTGGCGCACGGGCTTTGCTGCTCCGTGGCATGTGGGATCTTCCCGGACCAGGGCTCAAACCTGTGTCCCCTGCATTGGCTGGCGGATTCTTAACCGCTGCGCCACCAGGGAAGCCCGGCCCTTACGATTTTAAAGTTATTATTATTATTATATGTATAACCTGGGTTTATACAGCTTTTATAAAAGTTTATACAAAATTTTAATAGAACACTGGATTTGGAGTTGGGGACCTTTATGGTTTAATTGTGTGCTATGGGCAATTCATTTCGCTTTCTTGGTCTTAGTTTTCTCATTTGTAAATTGTGATAGAGTTTTTTTTTTAATTTTATTTATTTTTTGGCTGTGTTGGATCTTCGTTGCTGTGAGTGGGCTTTCTCTAGTTGCAGCCAGCAGCAAGCAGGGGCTATTTTTTGTTGCAGTGCATGGGCTTCTCATTGCAGTGGCTTCTCTTGTGGAGCACAGGCTCTAGGCACGCGGGCTTCAGTAGTGTGATGGAGTTTTAACTAAATGATCCCTTCTAATACTAACATTCTATGAGTTTTGAGGTACTTTTAAGACATTAATGGGTATTATAGGAATTAGTTTCCTTATTAACTTATGAAAAGCAAAGATATTGGAAACCCAAGAACTAAGCCTTTCAATGCTTTTAAAATGAGTCTAATTCTTAAATTAAACTAGTTAACAAATAGTACAAAAGAGACTAGTGTTTCCTTTCTATTGTCTCCTTCAGTAAGAATCAAAAATAAAGAGGGAAGATATTCAGTTAACAAGATAAAATTTTATCAATGATATTTACTGTCAGCCTTTAAAAAAGGGTAATTTTCCATCATAGAAACTCAACAGAGAAGGAAAAACCCAAATTTATAAACAACATTCAGTAGTGGTCACCACTCCAGTAAACAAAAGAACAAAACTTTTGCAGTTTTATTCTGGTTTATGATCTTCACCCACAAAATTTTCTGACTTAACAAAGGCCCTACTTATGATTTTATAGAAGTATAAAGAGTAACGGTTTGTACTCTTATGTTGATTAATAGCAGCTTAAAAGCCCCTTTCTCAATGTTAGTTCTATAACTTTTAAAAATTGTGACCCTTAAAATAACTTTTTGTTTTTTTACTTTATAGTACTATAGTTGTTCTAACTCATAAATTTTTATAGTACCATTGCCCTATAGGGCATAGGATATATAATTAAAAACCTTAGTATGAATGTGAATGCTTTCTTTCTCCAAAAGCTTCACATTGTTGAGCCTTACAATAACAACCCTGGGATGAAAGTTTAGTTAGCATTATCCCTCTTTCACAACCATTTTTATAGCTAAAGATATTTCCAAAGAGTTTTTCATTCATTAGAATCATGGAATGGAATGATGAAAAATATACTAATGTACCAAGTTCTACCAGAAGTGGGAGTAATTGGTCCAAAGTTTGGAAAGAGCTCCCTTGCCCGGAATACTGTTTTTCTTATCTTTTCCCTTAGGATCTAATACCCTACTGTACAAGGAAGTGAATGGACCAGAATATTTAGCCAGTTCCTTTAAGTTCTCTTCTGAAAATTCATATTTATTTCTGGTAATCAGTACATCAAGCTGTTTAACACGTTTGCTTCCTTTTCCAGATGCCCAAGCACAAAGGTAGAGGAACAATGGTTAGGGTGATCAGAAAAAACAACCTTTCCAGGCCTTACATTTCCCATTCCCTCCCTAGACAAACTCTAGAGTAATAACCATCCACGTACTTAACATTTTCCTTATGTACAGATAAGTTTCAGTTTAACTGTTGAAATTCTATGGCATCTGTTCTCTTTGTAGTCAATCATATAAATTTTAATTTAAAGGAGTATTTTAAAATTTAATTCTTATTTAAGGCAGCATTTTGTTTTGTACTTGCCTACAAATGTTTTCCTCAGATCTGAATCTTTGCTTATGGTTGATATAAGGAAAAATGCTGTTGAGTCTGTGTTTATTAACTTTTATGGATAGTTTTTTCTTTTTTTTTTTTTTTTAACATTTCTGGTCTAATTGAAGTTTAGCTAAGGAAGACCTAGGCTTTTTTTTTTTTGCAGTACGTGGGCCTCTCACTGTTGTGGCCTCTCCCGTTGTAGAGCACAGGCTCCGGACGCACAGGCTCAGCAGCCATGGCTCACGGGCCTAGCCACTCTGTGGCATGTGGGATCTTCCCGGACCAGGGCACGAACCCGTGTCCCCTGCATCAGCAGGCAGACTCTCAACCACTGTGCCACCAGGGAAGCCCAGACCTAGGCTTTTAAGTATCAATATACATATGAAACTCTTCGTTGCATAGGATCAGCACAAGAATTTAAGTAATCATATCAAATGCTGAACTTGCATAGTTCTGTGTACTGTTCTAAATACTTTCTTTGTTTCTTTGTTTCTTTTCTTTCTTTCTTTCTTTTTCTTTCTCCCTTTCTCTCTTATTTCTCTCCTCCCTCCCTCCCTCCCTTCCTTCCTTCCTTCCTTCCTTCCTTCCTTCCTTCCTCCCTCCCTTCCTTCCTTCCTTCCTTCCATCCTTCCATCCTCATAATAACTACTGGAGGGCAAGTACTATTATTATCCCTATTTATCAATGGGAAGATGGAGGCATAGAGATGTTAAATAGTTGCCTAAAGTCAATGTGGTTTATCTGTTTAAAGTAACAGATAGGGCCAGGATTTAAACAAGGAAGTCTGGTTTCAGAGTCCATATCACAGCATAATTGCTGTGTTATATGGCTTCCCATTGGCTCAAGATTTTAGCCACAGATTAAATAGGAATCATCAATTGAAAGACATATCCTGTTCCTATGGTAGTGCTTACCCCTTAGTATTCAAGTTTGGGTTTGAAAATTCCCCACATGAACTTCGAAATCTGTATCACACCACTAAATATACTATCAACTCCGCGGGTTCCACATCTGCGGATTCAAGCAACCATGGATCGAAAATATTCAGAAAAAATTCCAGAAAGTTCCAAAAAGCAAAACTTGAATTTGCTGTGTGCTGGCAGCTATTTACATAGTATTTACATTGTATTAGTTATTATAAGTAACCTAGAGATGATTTAAAGTACATGAGAGGATGTGCATAGGTTATAAACAAATACTATGCCATTTTATATAAGGGCCATCAGCATCTGTGGATTTTGGTCTCCTTGAGGGGCGGGGGGTATCTGTCCTCCACAGATACCAAGGGACAACTGTATTTAAAATTCATGTGTTCAGTGAACATTTGAGTCTTTACTGTACTGTAGACATTCTTCTAAACAATGGGATTATAAAGATGGCCACATTTATTTAATATCCAATCTTGTTCGAAAAAGAATTTGAGGTGCCCCAAGATCTCTAAGACACTGTCCCTTCCCTCATAGAATTTACAATCTAATGGAGATATTTACACAAATAATTACAAATGGTAAATGTCTGCTAATAGAGATGTTTCACAGAGAACTTTACCTTTGGTCATAAAGTTTACCAGGTTGGGGAATGACAGAGAGTGGGAACGTATAAAGTCAGGAGGACACAAAACAGCAGAGCATGTAGTTTGATGTGGCTGAAGAAAAGGGTAATTTTCTGGTGGTAGTATTATAAGAGGTTCAACATGTAGGCAGAGGCCCTCATATAGCGTTGTTTCTTTATGTTTTAAAAATCTGTCTTAACGTGAAACATCATTTATTGCTTTTAGAAGAATAACAAAGAAATAAATTTAGAAGGAAAAAGCTTAGAAAAACTTTCACCGGTCTCAAAACCCTCAAAACTATCCAGTCCATTCGTACATAAAGAAGAGCCCAAGTTACCAGAAATCAGACAAGGAGGCCAGTTTAACAAAGTGCAAGATCTTATCTTCAAAGAACCTACAAGGCAGATCATAATGAATACAGAGACACTGAAGAAAATTCAGATTGATAGGTAAGGAACGAGAGCATATTTGGAAATGTGATAATGTATTTCTAGATGGCTGAAGAGTGGGTCAGGGGTGGCTCACTGCTCTCTTCTTTTATGGGTTGGTCATTGTATCCGAGTGACTGCAGATAATAGGATTAGCCAGACTACCTAGGGCAAGTGTGGTACAGTTGAAAGTATGGTGGCTGTATGGTTGGGCAAGTTATTGATCCTTTGTTTACAGTTTTTAAAAATGAGAATAATGGGGCTTCCCTGGTGGCGCAGTGGTTAGGAATCTGCCTGCCAGTGCAGGGGACCTGGGTTCGAGCCCTGGTCTGGGAAGATCCCACATGCTGCGGAGCAACTAAGCCCGCAAGCCACAACTACTGAGCCCGTGTGCCACAGCTACTGAAGCCCGTGCTCCAAGAGCCCGTGCTCCACAACAAGAGAAGCCACCGCCATGAGAAGCCTTCTGGTGAGGGCCTAAAGCAGGGGTCAGCAAGTTTTTCTGTAAGGGGACAAATAGTAAATATTTTTGGTTTTGCAGGACATAAACTCTCTGTTGAAACCACTCAACTCTGCTGTTATCCCATGAAAACAGCCATAGATGATATGTAAACAAACAGGCAACGCTGTATTCCAATAAAACTTATTTTCAAAAATAGACTACAGGCTGGATTTGGCTAATGGCTCTGGGTAATTGCTACAAACCCTTATTTACCAAAAATTCTTACCGTAAGGTTATACCTTCTTTTAACTTAACAGGCTTCTTTGTCAGCAAGCCAGTTGACAGCAAAAAACTGAATAATGAGACAATGAAAATTGAGACTGCTTTTAAGAAACCCTCAGGATTAAAGCAGTTTAAAATTTGGCTACTTTGACAGTATCTGTCTCTTACTAATGGATAAAGTACCACAATAGCTACCAATTTGTGTCAAGCATTTGGCTGAACCTTCCTGCTAATACTTACATTAATGTTGCAAAGTTGCTATCATTATTCTCATTTATTTATTTAATAAATTTATTTATTTATTTATTTATGGCTGTGTTGGGTCTTTGTTGCTGCACACCGTCTTTCTCTAGTTGTGGTGAGCAGGGGCTACTCTTTGTTGCAGTGCATGGGCTTCTCATTGCGGTGGCTTCTCCTTGTGGAGCACAGGCTCTAGGTACGCAGGCTTCAGTAGCTGTGGCACGTGGGCTCAGTAGTTGTGGCTCGTGGGCTCTAGAGCGCAGGCTCAGTAGTTGTGGCGCATGGGCTTAGTTGCTCTGCGGCATGTGGAATCTTCCCAGACCAGGGCTCAAACCCGTGTCCCCTGCATTGGCAGGCAGATTCTTAACACTGCGCCACCAGGGAAGTCCCTGTTGTTTGTTTTTAAATGATGTGATGATCATATGGCTTTTTTCTCCTTTTGTCTTTATTAATGTGATGAATTCCATTAGTAGATTTTCTAATACTAAACTATTTTTGCATTCCAAGAATAATTCCATAACTTAGTTATGATGTTCCTTCTGGGTCTTAACTTGTGTGATTTCTGTAGCCCTTTGGGAATGTAGGGAAATATATCTTATTGATTCATCTTTTTTGTTTCTCTTTACAGGCAATTTTTCAGTGATGTAATTACAGAAACCATGCAGGAGTTGCAAGATTCAGGCACTTTCACCAATCTCCTGAAAGCTTTGGGCAAAGAGAGGGAAAACAAAATGCATTTCTATAATATCATTGCCAGGTCAGAGTAATTTTAGTTTTATTTGCTTTGCTGCATTTTAAAATTCTATAAAATTCTTACTGGAAGTCTTAGATTTCTAAAGCAAATCAAATTTTTGCTTTTGAATGAAGATAACTAGAAGTCAGAAATTTGGGTTTTATTCCTAGTTCTGCTGGTAACATAACTCAATTTCTGGGCTTCAGTTATCTGTGTCTACAATACATAAAGTACAATATATGTACTATAAATGGGTAGTGCATAATCTATGGTTTGTTTTGGCAATGACAATCTCAAGATTCTAGTTAAGTTCATGCTTTCTTTTTTTATAAATTTATTTATTTTAGTTATTTATTTTTGACTGCATTGGGTCTTCATTGCTGCTCACGGGCTTTCTCTAGTTGCGTTGAGCAGGAGCTACTCTTCATTGCAGTACATGGGCTTCTCATTGCAGTGGCTTCTCTTGTTCTAGCACACACAGTGAAGGAGTTCAGAGCCTAGAGCTGGGACCCTTACTTGCTTACATTGCCTGTACTTGGAGGTCGGTGAGGAACATTCTCATGTCCTCCACAGCAAGTTACCTCAGCATTCTACATGCATTTTCCTCATCTGTAAAATAGGGGTAATGATAAAGACTACCACATAAGGTTATTGAGAAGTGCTCAGAATAGAAAGGAGTCTTCTTTTTCCTCTTCCTCTTCCTCTTCTTAGCCTTTTCTCAGCAGCAGCTATTTTAGATATAACACGGTCTTTTTTTAAAGTGTTACTGAAAGTTTGCTCCATGGACCAGCACCATTAGCATCACCTGGGAACTTGGTAGAGAAACAAATTCCAGGGCCCCCAACCCAGACCAAATGAATGAGAATCTCTGGGGTAGAGCCCAGGAATCTCTTTCTTAGCTTCTAGGCGAACCCTGTGCACACTAAAGTTTGAGAAGCACTACTCTAAACACAAATTATTCTTATTTCTCCTAGGGAGAAAAATGGAAGAAAAAAGATAAAATCTCTTCAAAAACAGCTGCTTAATGTCAAAAGAGAAAGGCAAGCTGAAGTACAGGTAAGAACTACCCGGGCAACACCAAAAGTTACTGAGCTAAAACAGCTAAACAGAAGTCATCTTTCTCAAGCAAAAAAAAAAAAAAGAAGTTATGTGTAGGAAATTGTTGTTTCTCCTGGGGTGCCTAAACTATGAAAAATATAAAGACAGTAATTAGATGTTTGGCCTGGAATGTACAATTATGTCCAGAATCAACCTCTGGGAGACCCTAACCCTCTGGAGCTCTAAGCCTGTTCTTACCCCTCCCAACCGATCCAACCACATGACCCACTCCTTCCCTCCAGGAGACCATGTCTCAGGCAGTCTCTTGTATGCCAAGATCCCAGATGGGAGACTATAGTCCTAGGTAGGACATTAAGCACATTACATACCTCCTTACACCTGATGGTTAGGGTTAATAATGTCATTTGCATTATATTTCAAGTACAGAGTGGATTTATTGAGCTTCTGTGGTCATTAGGGCCTAACCTTATGTCTAATCTCTATAAGAAAATGCATCCTGAGTTTTAAGCAAGTGACTTGCAAAACACTGATTGGGCTACAACCTAGACAGTTAGCAATTAGTACCATTAGGATGACTAACATTATTAGCAGTTTAGAAAGTTACAAAGTATGGCTTAATATCAGCTTTTCACTGCCTAGCTAATTGGACAAGTTTATGCTTCCGATCAGGGAATCTTCATCATTCTCTACATAGAAGTTAGAATAATATTTGAAAAATATATTCGGAAGAATTGTCTAAAAAAGGTCACTAGCCTTTCTTCTGAGATACTATCTTTAGGTCTTCTGACCTAAAGGTCCGTTTATTTGTTCTATTATCTCTCATTTTCTATTATCAATTTTAAACTACCTTTGGTATTGATTTTCACTTCATTATCCTACATTTATAGCCTACATTTTTAGAAAGCCATTTCTTTTTTAATTTTTATTTATTTTTGGCTGCATCGGGTCTTAGTTGCAGCACGAGGGATCTTTGTTGCAGTGCATGGGCTTCTCTCTAATTGTGGTATGTGGGTTTTCTCTTTCTAGTTGTGGGGTGAGGGCTCCAGAGTGCGTGGGCTCTGTAGTTTGCAGCACGTGGGCTCTCTAGTTGTGGCACGCAGGCTCAGTAGTTCTGGCGCACGGGCTTAGTTGCCCTGCGGCATGTGACAACCCGCGTCCTCTGCTTTGGAAGGTGGATTCTTTACCACTGGACCACTGGGGAAGTCCCCTGAAAACCATTTCTGCGCCACCCTCCCCCACAAAGGCTTCATTAAAACTGGTGTGCACTTAGGTTTTCTCTCTAATGAATAGACTTTTTCAGAGGTTTCCTGGCCTTTTTTCCCTCAAAAGTTCTACCATTATTTAAAACTTCCTCTTTTATTTCTTAACTATTAAAAAAGAAGATATTTGTATCAATGTCCTTTTAAGGCTCCAAACCAAATAGTATCAAAAGAGACCTCAGCGTTGGCACTCTGCCAATCAACTCCCCTTTGCTACTATCACAGCCACTGTTTTTCTCTTTCTTTAAACATTTTAAATTATATTGTTGGGGACTTCCCTGGTCGTCCAGTGGTTAAGACTTCCCCTGTGAATGCAGGGGGTGCAGGTTTGATCCCTGGTGGCAGAGCTAGGATCCCACATGCCTCACAGCCAAAAAAACCATGAAACAGAAGCAATATTGTAACAAATTCAATAAAGACTTTAAAAAATCAATATATTGTTGACAGTATAATTTTCCAGACAACAGGTAGTACTAGGTTGTGAAACTTACCTTCTTGGATTACAGTCTCAGCTGTTACATTCAGACACAGTAAAACTAAAGTAGAATATCACTCAGCTATTTTGATCATCAGAAAAGGAGTAGATAAACCAGAACTAGAAGATGCAAGGCAAACCTTGAATAAAAACCAGCTATCAAGTGCTTCCCTGGTGGCGCAGTGGTTGAGAGTCCGCCTGCTGACGCAGGGGACACGGGTTTGTGCCCCGGTCCGGGGAGATCCCACATGCCGCGGAGCGGCTGGGCCCGTGAGCCATGGCCGCTGAGCCTGCACATCTGGAGCCTGTGCTCCGCAACGGGGGAGGCCACAACAGTGAGAGGCCCGCATACCGCCAAAAAAAAAGCTATCAAGATGAAATCAAGTTAAATCCCTAGAGTTACTAAAAAACCAGTGATCAAGTCAAGGTTGGAAAACAAGAAGACAGTTAGGAAGTACATGGATATTAGAGACCTGTGGGTCAGAAAATGATGACAGTAATTAGGATGGCAGGTTTGAGTGTGTGAAAGTATGTCTGGAGATCACTGGAATGTGAGGGAGCAATTGCCTTACGAAGCTTCCTACTGGGTCCCCAGGCAAAACGACAAAGTCACAAAGGAAAAAAATCAGGTTGCTGTTAGACTTCTGAACATCGGTACACGAAGCCAGATAAGTGGAGCAGTGTTTTCATGAAACTAAAGGGGAGAAAAGAGAGACCCAAGGTCAATATATAAAAATTAATGTATCTTTTCCATATATCAGCAGCAGACTTAGAAAAAGAGATTGAAATATATATATTTACAATATCATCAAAAATATCAGATATCTAGCAATGAATCCAGTGGCAACAACAAAACGTGCAGGACTTCTTTGCAGAAAACTATAAAACAGTACTGAAAAATTAAATAATATTTAAATAATTGGAGGGATATACTATGTTTATGTTTATGGATTGGAAGACTCCATATTAAAAAGATGTGGATTCTTCCAAAATTGATTGATACATTGAATTCAATCCCAATCAGAATCTTGATTGGATTTAATTTAATTACTTATTTACTCATTTTTGTGAGACTTGACAAACTGATTCTAAAATTTATATTGAAATGCCAAGGACCAAAAATAGTCAAGACACCATTAAAGAGAACTCACGGGACTTCCCTGGTGGCGCAGCAGCTAAGAGTCTGCCTGCTGGTGCGGGGGACGCTGGTTCAACCCCTGGGCCGGGAGGATCCCACATGCCACGGAGCAACTGGGCCCATGCGCCACAACTACTGAGCCTGCGCTCTAGGGCCCACATAACACAACTACTGAAGCCCGCACGCCTAGAGCCCGTGCTCTGCAACAAGAGAAGCCACCGCAATAAGAAGCCCGCGCACCACAACCAAGAGTAGCCCCCGCTTGCCGCAACTAGAGAAAGCCTGCGCGCAGCAATGAAGACCCAACGCAACTTAAAAATAATAATAATAAAAAATAAATAAGTAAAAGAAAAAAGAAGTTATTATATTATGTAACTATTTAAAAGGTTATATAACATTTGTCTTCAATTACCCTGTGCCAAGTCAAAGGCATCTAGTTTTAACGCTATTGCCATGGGCCTCTGATTACTCTGGTTCTTCTCTGTACAGCTGTTCTGCACAAACTTACGGCCTTCCATGTTGACGGTATGGAAACAGAGGAAGATATAAAATGCTTACAGGCTATGATTGTAAAACCATGATTAAGTCATACTAATAAGTGAACCCAAGTGTCATGCTGTTTCTTCATCTTCCAATATGCAACAAAGATCCAGCATAGAAATACTGAGTTATAGGCCAAGGATCTTCAGTTGTATGAATTCCTTTTAAGATTCTCACTAAGAGGAGATCTGCCTTCACCATAACCCATTATCATAACCCTGGTTGTCCATAGTGTCTAGAGCTTTCTCCATGACCAATCATGGACTGATGCAGCATATTTGTGGGTTTTCAAAGCAGACCAAACTTGACTTCCAAATCCCCAAACTGCCTTCAGATCTAGACTTCTGGACTTGTTATTTGAATTCAGAGAAGCTTTAGTAATGGAAAGAAGCTGTCAGCCAATTAGAGTTAATAACGCTCCGATGGCTGCCACAATATTGTGAGCAGAAGTCTTTTTTTTCCCCCAGCCACAGCGTGGGGCTTGTGGGATCTTAGTTCCTCGACCAGGGATCATTGAACCCAGGCCCATGGCAGTTAAAGCACTGAGTCCTAACCACTGGACAGCCAGGGAATTCCCCCAGAGGCTTTTAATGGTAGTGTCTGTTTTCATAATTGAACACAAAGTAGGGAGGAGAGTACTTGGTTCCTGAAATTTTGGGGAGCTGGAGAAGATGGAACTTGTCTTATACCTCAGGCTGCCTCTTTGGTTGGATGGAAAAAGGAAAATAGAAATGTGGTCTATTAAAGTGATAAAAGCCATGGGAAAAAAATAGAGTTCTGTATTAAATTAACATTTATATTTGCCTGTCCGTCTGTAACTAAGAATACTGGCTGATTCTATGAGAGTCTATGAATAAACTGAGTCAAATAGTCTCCCGTTCTAAAATGCAGATGAAGCATGATCAAGTCAGAACTTCTAAAGTTTCAGGCTCCAATTCCACCCACTGCTTTCATTTCCAATTGAACTATTACCTTTCCAATCACACCAATTTCCTCTTTTCTTTCCTTTTGTACTAAAATTTTCACACACTTCACTGTCTTGGATAATCTCTTCTGAGTAAACTTCTTAAATGTGATAACTATATACTCCAATAAAGATGTTAAAAAAAATGTGATGCCTAAAACTGTACACACTATTATAGATGTCTAACCACAACAGAGGATAGGGGAGAATTTTTTCCCTGTTATATAAACAGTATACAGTGCCACAAATTGCGGTAATATAAACAAAGAGGAAGCACTCCAAATGCTTTTCACAATATTGTATGGCAATATTCTTTCATGATTGTGAAGATTCTGATGACAAACCATTAGAAGAAGCACAGTGAAAGGAAGACTCTGAGAAATCTAAAGAATACAAGGGAAGGGAGGCACCTTTTTACAGTGCTGCTATTACAACAACCAGTGGTGGGGCCCTAACCTCAGGTTCTCATGTTAGAAGCTGGGTAAGCCTCTAATGAAAGTGTTGGAAGACAAGTTAGGTCTTCACAATTCTCAACTTACAAGATTCTTCTGACCAAAATCAGGACTTTACTTTCATCTTTGCTTCTTCTTGGAGTCAGTCCAGAGTTCTAATAATCAACAGGGTTTTGAATTCTAATGTCTCTTATGTATCATATACCAGCTTTGAGTTGTTTGCAAATTTAACAAGCATGTTTTCTATATCTGTATTTAATTCTTTAATCCATTTTGGAGCCTAGAGTTCATCATCATCATGTCAACCTATTCTCTTTGGTACTCTTTCTGGCCCCCCAAAAGGAAATTAGTCATTAAAGAATGCAAAAAGCTGAGGGGATGAGTGAAGAAAAGAGCGAGGTAACATGTGAAAATTAGTAATAGTGTGGCCAGAGAAAACACAAAGTATGGCTTGGAGTGTGGAGCAGTTCAGGGATGTTTTAAGATATCATGCAAAGCTTCCAAGATAGCACAGAGCTTTCCAAAGTGCAGTCAGTGACCATGGATGGCAATGGGGTTGCTGAGTGAAGAACAAAAGGATGAGAAATCGGTAGGACTGTAGTTGATGTCGGGCTACCCAATCTAGACATTCGTGTGAACCCAGGTGTAAGAAACAAATTTTCATGATTAACTCCTGCTAAGGAAGAGGTACAAAATGCGCTTCATCCAGCCGTAGAATAGATGGTCACTATGAGGGTCAAAGGCAAGAGTTTGTACTCAAAATAACTGAGCACCATTAAGAAGATCCCTCTCAATATTGCCGTTAAGATTTTAGGGTTCTAGGACATCCAGCTTGTGGCTTTTGACTCCTTTTATAACTGGTCAAAATGAGTAGGGGTGGGTTCATATCCTTCATGGTTATGGCATCTCACCTCAATAATCATGGCAAAGCTGAGGTAAGTGAAGGACTCTTCTTTAACAGCCGACCTTCTCCTTGAAGGCTCAGGCTTCTAGCTTACATAAGATGTATCTCTATATGTATGTATGTTATCTACCTGTCTCTACTTCCAGTTTTCCAGCACTCAAAATTTAAGGGAAATGAGAATCCCTAGGCCCAGTGGGGAAATAACTCCTTCTTGGAATCCTATTCTGAGAACATCTCCCCAGTGCTATATACCTCCGTGGCAGCTCCAGCATTGGAAATGTTTATTATACATGCTGGAGTCAATAGGATGAGGTAAGGGCAAACTGCTTTAAGAAACTCTAGATCAGCATAAAATCAGGCATTATTGCTGCCTCAGGACTTTGGCATACATTTTTCCTTTTTCTTAGAATTCCCCTCGACCCCATTTTTTTTTTTTAAATTTTACTTTATTTTTGGCTGTGTTGGGTCTTCATTGCTGTACACAGGCTTTCTCTAGTTGCAGCGAGCAGGGGCTACTCTTTTTTTTTTTTTTTTCCCATAAGAATTGCCATTTATTCCCGAAGTTGCCAAAATCATCACCAAGGATTCACCGAGGGGTGCATGAGGGGACGAGGAGGCTCAAACACTGACTGAGGGGCCAGTCAGGAGTTGGGAGGGAGGGAGATGGGTGGGGAGACCCCCCTCCGTTGTCCCTCCCCCTTCTAATGCCGTGGGCAGGGGTCCCCCTCCGGCCGCATCCCTCCCCATCCCCAGGTTCAGTTTCTCTCCGGGGAGGGAGGCAGGGTCGGGGATGGTGGGGAGAGGGTGTAGTGTGAGTGGGCCCCAGCAGGGGAAAGGATGCTGGGGTGGGGGCAGGGGTCCCCCGCTTCACATGCACTCACAACACTGGTCGCCCAGGGAGCAGGAATGGGAGAAGCCCCCTCCGGCCCTGGATTATAGGAGGAAGGGTTTAGTGTTGGGGGCCAGAGATCCCTGGGGCATCATGGGGGGGCAGGCCAGGGCCCCTGCCAAGGGGAGAGATGTACGTCGGCAGCGCTCCAGTGACCGGGGGCACAGGGCTGAGCCGGAGCTGGTTCAGGGTGAGTGTCGCCGGGGGCGCAGGCTGGAAGGGGTTGGTGATGGAGGGGCCGGTGGCCGGGCCTCCGCTCGGCAGGAAGGGGTTGGAGGCCTTGGCTCCTGGCGGCGTGGGGCCTGGCCGGCTCACCAGCGAGTCCAGGTCCACCAGGGCGGCATTGGGCCCCAGGAACGACTCAGGGGTCTTCCACGTGGGCGGCGTGGGCGTCGGGGAGGCTGCAGGCGGGGGCGCTCCCCACAGCCTCGGCCAGAGAGCCCCCGACCCCGCTCATGTCAAAGGCACCGGGACTGCAAGTGGGTACCTCTCCGGCGAGCAGCTCCAGCTCCCCTCCTCCTGGCCCACGGTCTCCCTCTTGCTCTCCTCTATGGCCATCTGCAGCTGCAGGTCGTCCCCACGGGGGATCCGCTCCTCCTTTTCGTGCTCCTCACGGCTCAAACTAAGGGCCAGCTGGACGTCATGCTCAGGGCCGCAGGACGGGGGCTGGTCGGCCTCCTCCTTGCTCATGGCCAGGGCCAGCTGGAGGTGCAGCTCCTCCTCCCTGCTGCTCTGCGGCCAGGCCTGCTCTGCCTCGGGCGGGGGCCCAGAGCCCACGGCTGCGGAGGAGGCCGTGGCGGTCTGCGCCAACTTCTCCTTGGTCTTGAGCGTGTGGGCACGCTCCTCCCACAGCAAGTCCTCGTGGCACAGCAGGGCCACCAGCTGCTTGGCCTTCTCGCGCACGTTCACACCCTGGTCCTTGCCGTCGCGGTCCACGTACTGGAAGTCCTTCAGCGTCTGCACGGTGTACATGTTCTCCTTGCACTGCTCTGACACGCGCTCTGAGCCCGTCTTGATGAGGTACTCCATCAGCGTCATGGCCTTGTAGACGTGCAGCCAGTTCTTGCCGTGGTCGTTGAGCCGCTTCCAGATCATGCTCATGATCTCTGAGAAGGCGACGACATTGTAGGTGAGGTCGGCAATCTCAGACATGAGGGAGCTGGACGGGCCCCAGGGGTCGTTGCTCGTGGCCTCGCGAACCTTGATCTCAGCCTCCGAGTAGTTGTGGACGATGTTCTTCATTTGGCGCCGCAGTGAGGAGGTCGACATGGTGGCTGGCGGTGGGGAGGGGGGCTGGCCCCCCGGGGCGTGCAGAGACGGGGTGGTGGGAGGAGGGAGGCCGCGGCAGGGACTGGCAGGTCACCGCATCTCCGGAGCAGCCCGGTTGCACAGCAGGCTCTGACCACACCGTCTACAACCTTTCCAGCACGCTAGCCACAGGCAGAGACCTACGGAGATCTACAACCTGAGTCCCCGGGGAGGTGGTTGCCTTGAACACAGGAGAGCACGCACTTGGAGACAGATGTGAACAGCTTAAAAGAGATGGCATGGGTGCCAAGACAGACCCAGCCAGACACACTAAGACGAAGAGCTGATCTGACAACTAACAGTAGGAGACTGAAAGGAAAGGGAAAGAGAGAGAAAAAGAAAAAGAGGCACAGAGAGCTGGGCAGACAAAGACAAGAGAAACAGATAAAGAAACATGGGAAGAGAGTGAGGCAGGCGGGCAACGAGAAAAGACGGCGACCCTGAAACGAAAAGAGGCAGTAACCTGGGACAGGAAAATAAGAGACAAGAAAAATGGAGAAGAACACGAAATCTGGGTTTGAGATTCAGTTTGCTCAACTCCGAAATGAAGGAAAAGATTCCACCCGGCACTGTGATTAAATACAATACAACAGTTCCACCCGGAACTGTTGATTAAATACAATGGATACATAAAGTTCTTGGCACTACCCCCCTTGGGTAGTAGTTCAATAACGTTGGCTACTATTATTGTCAGAGAAAAAACAGAACTATTTCTAAAAGGGTGGCCATCAGAAAATGTGCTATCTTAACACCGTGTGTTTATATTAACGGGCGTTAGAGGATATATTCAACCTTCACAGCAAAACTAAAACTTCACAGATACTGCTTAAAACAAGACTACGTTTTTCAAAATTGCTTAGCCCAAAGAGAATTACTAGATCGAATAAAAGACAAATCATACAGCAAAATTTTCCAAGGGGTAGTCAGATATCAAATGATATCAAAGGTCATCTGTGTGGAACAAAAAAATCTACAAATAATAATGGAAACCAGAGCTCCCAGCAGTTAACTACACACTTACTACGCGCCAGGGTTAGGCACCTAAAAGCATCACCTCTGTTATTAGGCAAAGCTGCCCTATTACGCAGGAAACATAAACACACTAATTTTAAAGACTAGGAAACTAAGGTTTGGTGATAAATCACCTGACAAATCTTACAGGCTCGCAAAAAGTGGGCCTCTGATTCCAGAGCCGGGTTCTTCACCAAAACTAACTCAAGAACCTGGGGTAAGGGCAGACCCTAGACCAAGCGACAGACCCGCGGAGAGGGACTCGGGCTTGGAGGACACGGGTACCAGGACAAAAATGAGATGGGAAGACGGCAGGGAGAGATGCACAGAGACTAGAGACACCTGGCGAACGGAGACACCAACATTAATCCTGACGCTCTGACGCCGAAACGTGACAGAAAGGCAGAACGAGACTGGGACAGACACACGGTGACAAATGCTTTGCAAAAACGCCGAAAGAGACACGGACACAAGCAGAAGGTAGGCCCGCGGGAGGCAGCGGTGCTGACACGCAGACGCGGGAGAGACGGAGAGCCGGGGGCGGCCCAGGCCGGCGGGGAGCAGACACACAAAGGCCGCGGAGACGCCCGAGCGCGCCCGCCTGCCGCGCCCCTGCCAGCGCTCACCTCGGTCCCCTCACGCCGCGCTCCAGGGGGTCATGGCGGGCAGCCCCCTGCTCCCGCTCGGCCTCCGTGTCGCGCGCCGAGCCGCGAGTGGCGGACGCGGGGCCGCCCTCGGGCGCACGCGCGAACGCACTGAGGGCCACAGGCCGACGGCCCTGACGCCCCGGCGCCCAGGAGGGGTGCGGAGAGCAGGGCGGGGTCGGGGGCTACTGTTCATTGCGGTGTGTGGGCTTCTCATTGTGGTGGCCTCTTTTGTTGCGGAGTACAGGCTCTAGGTGCGTGGACTTCAGTAGTTGTGGCACACGGGCTCAGTAGTTGTGGCTCACGTGCTCAGTAGTTGTGGCACACGGGCTTAGTTGTTCCGCAGCATGTGGGATCTTCCTCGACCAGGGCTCAAACCCATGTCCCCTGCATTGTCAGGCAGATTCTTATCCACTGCACCACCAGGGAAGCGCAACCCACTTTTCTTACCCTTCAGGTGTCAGAGTAAACATTCCTTTCTCAGAGAATCCTTTCTTGGACTATCCAATCTAACATAGGTCTCTCTTGTTATTTTCTCTCATAACCTTTTCTTTCATAGCATATTGCACATTTTAAAAAGTTTAAAACTAAAAGTTTCCTTTTAGTTACATCTTTCCCACTAGATTGTAAGCTCTATGAGGGCAAGGACCATGTCTATTTAGGCCTTTACTATTTACCTAGAGTCTAGTCCAATGCCTGATACATAATAAATATTTTAAAAATGAATACCAAGGCCATTAAATTGCCAAGCACTTATTATCAAAAAGGCCTGATATTACAAGTGTTGGCAAGGATGTGGAGAAAAGGGAACCCTCGTGTACTGGTGGGAAAGTAAATTGGTGCAGTCACTATGGAAAACAGTATGGAGATTCCTCAAAGAATTAAGAATAAAACTACCATATCATTCATTTATTCCACTTCTGGGTATTTATCCAAAGAACATGAAAACACTAATTCAGAAAGATATACGTACCCCTATGTTCATTGCAGCATTGTCCACAATAGCCAAGATAAGAAAACAATCTAAGTGCCCACTGACAGATGAATGGATAAAGAAGATATGGTGTATATATATATATATATATATATACACACAGTATATATACAATGGAATATTACTCAGCCATAAAAGGATGAAGTCTTGCTATATGTGACAACATGGATGGACACTGAGATTATCATGCTAAGTGAAATAAGTCAGACAGAGAAAGATAAATAACATATAATTTCACTCATGTGGAATCTAAAACAAACAAACAAAACAAAAATACATGAACAAACCAAACAAAAACAAACATGTAGAACAGAGTAGTGGTTACCAGAAGGGGAAAGGATTAGGGGTGGGAAATGGGTAAAGGGGGTCAACTGTATGGTGACAGATGGAAACTAAACTTTTGGTGGTGAGCACATTGTAATGTATACAGAAGTTGAGATATAATGTACACATGAATCTTACATAATATTATAAACCAATGTTAACTCAATTAAAGAAAGAAAAGAAATTGCGAAGCACTTTGGAACCTGTGAAGAGTTTTCACACATATTGTCAATTAATCCTTATAATTACTTGCTAAGATATTGCAGGCAGGGTAGATATTAATGTTTCTATTTTAAAGAAGGTAAGACTTAGAGAGTTTAACTGACGTGGCCAAATTCACACAGCTGGTGGGGCTTGGGTGGGAAGTTAGGTCTTTTGATTATTTAGTTCAGTGCTCTTTCCACCAAAATGAGATAGTGATGGGAAATTTGTGTGGATACAGAGTACCCAGGTAGTGTGCCTAGGAAAGAATCTCACAGTCCTGATGCTGATTATCAATTATACCATCCATGATTATTGGTTAAATTTCCCATAGTGTGATAGCAGAAAAACAGATCCAGTTCCTTGTTGAAATATAAGAACAAAAGGTAGGTTCTCTGTCTAGCTGTGACCGGCTGAGGCTGCACAGCAGCATAGGGCCAGTAGCCTTGCCCGGCTACTGCAGCGCAAGGGTGTCAATTGGTCCCGCCCAGAACACTTCAGTTCTGCCCTGCAAAGATATATTTAATACCTGATTGGTGTGCCCCTTTAATACAAGAAAATGGAAATTGAACAGCCAGAGGAAACCTTTCCCAACACCAAAACCAATGGTGAATTAGGTAAACGCCCCGCTGAAGATATGGAAGACGAACAAGCTTTTAAAAGATCTAGAAACAGGGCTTCCCTGGTGGCGCAGTGGTTGAGAGTCCGCCTGCCGATGCAGGGGACACGGGTTCGTGCCCCGGTCCGGGAAGATCCCACATGCCGCGGAGCGACTGGGCCCGTGAGCCATGGCCGCTGGGCCTGCGCGTCCGGAGCCTGTGCTCCGCAACGGGAGAGGCCACAACAGTGAGAGGCCCGCGTACCGCAAAAAAAACCAAACAAACAAAACCCAAAAAAAAAAAAAAAAGATCTAGAAACACTGATGTGATGGTTGAATTACGCCTTCTGCTTCAGAGCAAGAATGCTGGGGCAGTGATTGGAAAAGGAGGCAAGAATATTAAGGCTCTCCTTAATATTCTGAAACACAATGAGTGTTTCAGTCCCAGACAGCAGTGGCCCCGAGTGCATATTGAGTAACAGTGCCGGTACTGAAACAATTGGAGAAATTCTGAAGAAAATCATCCCTATCTTGGAAGAAGGCCTGCAGTTGCCATCACCCACTGCAACCAGCCAGCTCCTGCTCGAATCTGATGCTGTGGAATGCTTAAATTACCAACACTATAAAGGAAGCGACTTTGACTGCGAGTTGAGACTGTTGATTCATCAGAGTCTGGCTGGAGGAATTATTGGGGTCAAAGGTGCTAAAATCAAAGAACTTTGAGAGAACACTCAGACAACAATCAAGCTTTTCCAGGAATGTTGTCCTCAATCCACTCTGACAGAGTTGTTCTTACTGGAGGAAAACCTGATAGGGTTGTAGAGTGCATAAAGATCATCCTTGATCTTATATCAGAGTCTCCCATCAAAGGACGTGCTCAGCCTTATGATCCCAATTTTTACGATGAAACCTATGATTATGATGGTTCAATGATGTTCAATGACCGCCGGATGTCCCATGGGATTTCCCATGTGGGGAAGAGGTGGTTTTGACAGAATGCCTCCTGGTCGGGGTGGGCGTCCCATGCCTCCATCCAGAAGAGATTATGATGATAGGAGCCCTCGTCGAGGACCTCCTCCTGGACGAGGGGGCCGGGGTGGTGGCAGAGCTCGGAATCTTCCTCTTCCTCCACCGCCACCACCTAGAGGAGGAGAGCTAATGGCCTATGACAGAAGAGGGAGACCTGGAGACTGTTATGATGGTTTCAGTGCTGATGAAATCTGGGACTCTGCAGTAGATACATGGAGCCCGTCAGAGTGGCAGATGGCTTATGAACCACAGGGTGGCTCTGGATATGATTATTCCTATGCAGGGGGTCGTGGCTCATACGGTGATCTTGGTGGACCTATTATTACTACACAAGTAACTATTCCCAAAGATCTGGCTGGATCTATTATTGGCAAAGGTGGTCAGCAGATTAAACAAATCCATCATGAGTCAGGAGCTTCGATCAAAATTGATGAGCCTTTAGAAGGGTCCAAAGATCGGATTATTACCATTACAGGAACACAGGCCCAGATACAGAATGCTCAGTATTTGCTGCAGAACAGTGTGAAGCAGTATTCTGGAAAGTTTTTCTAAGTCTAGTGAAGAACTGAAGGGGTCCTGCATCTTTTTTTTTTTTTTTTTATCTGCTACGGTTTAAAAAGCCAACATTCCTCTGCTTCATAGGTGTTCTGCATTTGAGGTGTAGTGAAATCTTTGCTGTTCCCCAGATGTAATGTTTTAGTTCCTTACAAACAGGCTTGGGGGTTGGGGGAGGGTGTGCAAAAACGAACATTGAAATTTTGAAACAGCAGCAGAGTGAGTGACTTTTTTTTTTTTTTTGTGGTACGCAGGCCCCTCACTGTTGTGACCGCTCGCGTTGCGGAGCACAGGCTCCGGAGGCGCAGGCTCAGCTGCCATAGCTCACGGGCCTAGCCGCTCCGCGGCATGTGGGATCTTCCCGGACCGGGGCACGAACCCGCGTCCCCTGCATCGGCAGGCGGACTCTCAACCACTGCGCCACCAGGGAAGCTCGGTGGTCATTTTTTTTTAAGATGGTCATTTTTTAAATGGCTGAATTCCCCCAACCTGCCCCCAAACTAAACACTAAGTTTAATTTTCACTCCTCTTTTGGATATAAATAAATGCATCTCTTATTGGACTTAGGCAGATATCTTGACACATTCAGTTCTGGTGATTTCTTAAGTGATTTGAAAGTCCATTGCTTGGGAGGAAATTCCACCACACATTCATGCTTCTAATAAGCTGGAGATTTTTCTTTGTTTTTGCAAATGCTTGCCCCTACTTTGCAAGGATTTTCTGTTTGTAGTTGTGAAGAACCAAGGTGGGAAGCAATACAACAGATGGAGTAGTTGGTATAAGTATATACCAGAAGCCTAATGGTGGCAAGTTTTATTAATCAGAATAATACTTGGTTATATAAGTGACTGATGCTAAATAAATTCTGATTATTTTTTATTAGATTATTTCTCACTTATAGACTTAAACTGTCAGCTTGGTAGTGTCTATTAGTTAAACTTTGTAAAAAAAATATATATATTCTTGTTTTTCCATTGTATGCAAATTGAAAGAAAAAATGTACCATTTCTCTGTTGTATGTTGGATTATGTAGGAAATGTTTGTGAACAATTCAAAAAAAGATGAAAAAAGTTCCTGTGGATGTTTTGTGTAGTATCTTGGCATTTGTATTGATAGTTAAAAGTTCACTTCCAAATAAAACTCCCATAATGCTAGATTTGATGTGTGCCCAATTTGAACAAGGGTTGATTGACACCTGTAAAATTTGTTAAAACGTTCCTCTTGTAAGGAAATACAAAATCTTAAATTATATATATAAAAAAAAGAACAAAAGGTAAGCTTAAGCCACTGACTGAGCTGAATGGAGGTAGAATGTATTTTAATTTAGAAACCTGGTCTTACCTTTACAGAGTCGGCATGAATATATTGCTCACCTTAAGAACGAGTTGCAAGAGATGAAGGCAAAAACCAACATGGAGAATCGCTATATGAAGAGAAACACTGAGCTGCAGATTTCCCAGACCCAGAAAAAATGTAGCAAAACAGAGGAGCTCTTGCTGGAAGAGATTGAGGTAATCACTGTTAATTAGAAATGAATCAGGTAGCTGGCAGTCAAGCTGTCGCTCCTGATTTGCCTCAGCTGACAAAGGAGGAGAGCGAGGGAGACTTTCCCAATCTTTGTTCTCTCTCTCCAGCAACCCTAACATTTGAGGTTAAAAACAAAAAAGGAATGAGGACTTGCTTTTTTGCAGGCAGAGATTCTGATGGGCTGTAGCTTACATCTCCTGGCTTTTTGTGATGACTTTGAAAATTGGTTGTACTTTCTTCTTTTGGTCACTTTATCCTTACTCTATAAAACCACTTGCCATTTCTCTTGGTAATTATAGGGAGAGGGCAAAACAAGATGTTCAGTAACTGCAGGTTTTTGCTGCTACTTTTCTCACTCAACCAGTATCTTTCATCCCTCCATTAAGAAATACAAAATCTAGAGGGCTGAACTTCATGCAAACCTACCTTTACAGAAATGAGAAGTCACAGTGAAAAATGTCAGGAGAAAGAAACAAGGGTAGACCCTCATTAGAGGAGGAAGACTAAATGGCTAAAAGAACAAGTGGTCGGCGAGAAGGAGCAAACATCAGTAGAGCGTATCACCTGTGTGCAGGAGGCGACTCCTTTCTCTGACTCACTTGAAAGCTTACTTCCCAAGTGTGGCTTAAGACTATGACAACAAACTTTTTTCTTGCACTCTGGAATTTCCTTCTGTAGGCCTGAGAAGCTTGTGCCCTTGAAGCATTGTTTCTCTCCTTAAATGGACACCAGTTTCCAGGCCACAGGATTATGGCCCTTTTGCTCTGGGCAGCTGCCTGTGTCTAGCACAGTGCCAGACATGGCTCAGCCATGTTGTGAAGACGAATTGAGTTGAAGGGAACGGAATTGCTGCTCTGGAGCAATATCTCGGAATCTTAGGATCCCAGCTGGTAGAGAAGACCTGTACTACTGTCACAGCTACACCCCTGATCTTGAGAACTCACTTCCAGCCCCATTGGGAAGAATTCCTGACATTGCTTTGTTGTTCTCACAGAAACTAAGGCTGAAAACTGAAGAAGAGAACCGGATTCATGCAGAGATTGAAATATTCCTTAGAAAGGAGCAGCAGGTGGGTCCCCAAAACTTTCTTATTCTCTGACATGTTTGTGTCCTGCTTATAAAATACCAAGGACAGCAAAAAAAATTTAAGGAACGAAAAATCAACCATGATTCTACCAGCGTAATAAATGAGCTGTATAGCCCACTTTTCTTTAAAAGTTATCCATCTGGATAAATATTTTATAAAGCTGTAATTTGAGTACAGGTAAAATTTTGTCTTCTACCTTTATCATTTGGCACTATATAAGAAATTTTTCTTGTTCCTATATTGCTTCATAGTCATAATTTAAAACTAAGATTTCCTGATTTCTTAAAATTATAAAAATAGCATATTCTTAGTTGAGGGAAGATTTTTTTAAAAATTGCCAATTGGGGACTTCCCTGGTGGCGCAGTGGTTAAGAGTCCGCCTGCTAATGCAGGGGACACGGGTTCAAACCCTGGTCTGGGAAGATCCTACGTGCCATGGAGCAACTAAGCCCATGCACCACAACTACTGAACCCACATGCCACAACTACTGAAGCCCGCACGCCTAGAGCCCATGCTCCGCAACAAGAGAAGCCACTGAAATGAGAAGCCTGTGCACTGCAATGAAGAGTAGCCCCCACTCACCACAACTAGAGAAAGCCTGCATGTAGACCCAACACAGCCAAAAATAAATTAATTAATTTTTTAAAATTTGCCAGTTGGTTTTTTACTCATTTTTCCATTTTATTGCAGTCTCTTCATAAAATAATTTTAAGTGGTTTTATAATGTTCCATTGAATGGTTATTCCATAATTTGTTACTCTTTTGTTTTGGATATTTAGATTATTTCCAAAGTTTCATTATTATAAATAATTCAGTAATGAAAGCTTTGTCCAAATAACTGTTTTATTCATTGCGATTACTTACTAAAAGTAAATCTCAAGCATGAGATTATTAATTCAGAGAGTCCGTTATTTTGTGACTTTTGATAAATAATGCTAGTACTTTCTGTTTTACACTGACATCAGCAATTTACGCAAGCACTGATTTCAAGGTATTCTCAATAGAACTAGCCGTTTTCGATTTTTTTTTTTTTTTTTTTTACTTGCAGGATCTGGCTTTAATGAATTTGAACACAAGGCACAGTTTTCCAGGTGTATGTAAATATATGTCCATTTTAAAATTGCTTTTTGCTTCTTCCATCTCTAATTCTTTTGGACAGGAATGAAAGAATGTTTAAATTCTTTCTTATTCAAGCAAGAACTTCTTTAGCCTAATAGTCTTTTGTTGCCTCCTAGATCTTGGTGAGTTTTCTGTGGTTAAATGATGCTTTTAATTTCTGTATCAACACAAACTGTCTTTGTTGGTTTCTCCAAAATAGTATATTCTTCCTCTAGTGTGTCATTACAGTCCCTTTTGGCTTTTGTTTCTTCCTCAGGGAATAAATGTGGGTGCTCCGTGCATCCCCTACATACAAAATGCTGGATCCGGGATTCTAATCCTTGGCATTTAGGACGATCCATTAGGGCTTATAAATGCGCATTTTCACTCCTTCTACAAAGGCACTGGTCTGCTTTATGACAGAGGACTTAACATTCCTCAATTCTATCACTCCATCCATCTTTGGTCCTGTCCCACAGGGTACTGCAATGTTTTAGATATTTTTAAAAGTCTACTAATTTAATGAATTGTCTTATTTTGCATTTTTGCTTACTAATAGAATTGACCATTTTTCCATGTATTTATTTACTTATTTCATTTCTTCTTGTCTGAATTATATATGACTGAATGGTTTTAATTAGTATTTCCAATACTAATAACAAACCAAGCTGAATGGAACCTTTCAAAATATCCCTGTTGGATGAATAAGGAAAAAATTTCCAGCTTACTCATGATATAGCCTGCCTTTGAGAAACTGGATGAATTTTCAGCAAATAATTCTAAATCTGTGGTTAAAGAAAATAATTTCTAGATGCTATCTCACAGGCCTTTACTGAAAAATACATCAGTAGGCTATTAGAACCTGTACTCCTGTAATTTCAGGATTATGTATCATGTTACCTGTTTCAGATGTTAGAAGTATATCAGGTATTTGATGACGATCAGATGAGTGGGTGGATAAATGGATGTTGGATGCATGAAGTTAGTGTTCCTCACATCTTCAGCCTAATAACACAAGTGATACACATATACTTTTTAATGAAAAATTGGAAACAGTACAGAAATACATAGATTTTCAAAAAGCGAAAGCTTTCTTAATCACTTCCTTTTTTTTTTTTTTTTTTTTTTTTTTTTTTGCGGTACGCGGGCCTCTCACTGTTGTGGCCTCTCCCATTGCGGAGCACAGGCTCCGGACGCGCAGGCTCAGCGGCCACGGCTCACGGGCCCAGCCGCTCCGCGGCATGTGGGATCTTCCCGGACCGGGGCACGAACCCGTGTCCCCTGCATTGGCAGGCGGACTCTCAACCACTGCGCCACCAGGGAAGCCCTAATCACTTCCTTTTCCAAAGAGTTCTTCCATATTCTTTTCCTTTCATGTACATATTTGTGTATGTACCTAAATACTTGTTTTTAGTATTTATTTATATTTGTTTTTGACATAAATGGGATCATACTATATATGTTTTTCCAGACTCAGTTTTTTAAAAGAATTTACTTTGTCTTTAATGTTTTCTTTTTTTAAAAAATAGATTTATTTATTTATTTTTGGCTGTGTTGGGTCTTCATTGCTACTCATGGGCTTTCTCTAGTTATGGCGAGCGGGGGGCTACTCTTCGTTGCGGTGCACAGGCTTCTCATTGCGGTGGCTTCTCTTGTTGTGGAGCACAAGCTCTAGGCATGTGGGCTTCAGTAGTTGTGGTATGTGGGCTCAGTAGTTGTGGTTTGCAGGCTCTAGAGATCAGGCTTAGTAGTTGTGGCGCACGGGCTTAGTTGCTCTGCGGCATGTGGGATCTTCCCCGGCCAGGGCTCGAACCTGTGTCCCTTGCATTGGCAGGCAGATTCTTTTTTTTTTTTTTTTTTTTTTTTTTTTGCAGTACATGGGCCTCTCACTGCCGTGGCCTCTCCCGCCGCGGAGCACAGGTTCTGGACACGCAGGCCCAGAGGCCATGGCCCACGGGCCCAGACGCTCCGCAGCATGCGGGATCCTCCCAGACCAGGGCACGAACCCGAGTCCCCTGCATCGGCAGGCAGACCCCCAACCACTACTCCACCAGGGAAGCCTGGCAGGCAGATTCTTAACCACTGTACCACCAGGGAAGTCCCTGTCTTTAATGTTTTCTAAGGCAGTACAATTGCTATATAACATGCCATGAGGGGGTTATACCAAAATTTAGGTAACCATCCTTCTGTCAGTGGACATGTCTCTAAGTGCATGGTATATGGAAATTCTATTCATTTTTGTAATATTGTTCTAGATTCCTTATGTCCTCTCATATTAGTTTTAATGGTTTTTCAGTTGATTCATTTGGATATTCTAGGTAGAAAATCTTATTGACTATAGATAATAACAATTTTATATTTTCCCTTTCATTATTTATATGTCTATTTCCATTTTGTGGCTTATTGTACAGATAGAGTGGCAAGTGTAATGTTTTGTAGTAGTAGTAATAATAATGTGGCACTGTTTTTCTATTCTTGGTTTTAATGATGTTTCAGTCAGTATTACACATGAATTCATAGTCATGCCAAGTTTCTCATGTGCAAGTTAGGGCTCCTTGGGGAAGAATAAGACCCTGCAACTTAGAATGGGAATACCTGGTTGGACTCAGATTTATGTAATTGACAGTCTTGAACCCCCAAGTCACTGTAAGCCTCTCTTGCCAGTGGAATTAGCCTGCCCTCCTATGTCTGAGATTAGTCTTCCTTTTCCTGAAAACCCTGTGATAATAACGTCATCTGAGGCAGATGCCTTGAAAAGGGATGCTCATTCTCAAGACCGACTGCAATCACCCCTTTTGTCCCTGGATCCATCACTAGGGTCAAATCTCAGCAGATTTCAGGTTGATAGGTAACTCAGAAGGAAATAGCTTACACTCCAAAAGAATTACAAGACTTTACTGATATATATTGACGGAAACCCAGGGGATATGTATGGGAATGGATTCTAAGGGTGTTAGACCAAGGAAGGTGGAGCATAGCACTATTACACATGAATTCATAGTCATGCCAAGTTTCTCATGTGCAGGTTAGGGTTCCTTGGTAAAGAATAGGACCCTGCAACTTAGAATGGGAACACCTGGTGGGGATGATGGGCTCATGGAGTGCCAGAGGACATGTGGCAGCACTTAACTACCAAAGCGAAGGTGGACACGATTGCCATGGAGTGCAGCAGAGAGGTACTGGTAATCAGAAAGCCTTTGCCCACAGGGATGTTTGGCAATGACTAATTAATTGTGGTATCTCTAGGAACAAAATTGATGGGCAGCCTGATAAAGCATTACTTGATCTATATAACAGAAAAAGGTCCAAGTCTAGTTGCCAAAAACCTGATTTGAGTCACCACAATGAAGAGTCAAGACCTCTCATCCACTTTACAGACTAAGTAAATTCACAGACCCAGAGCACCTTGATTGAAGGGAGCAGGTCCCCCTGAAGATGAACTCTGCAGCACTGCTGCAAATAATACAAGTGAATCTTCCTCCAAGCCTTACCCAAGGGACATGTGGCTACTTATTAGAGTGACTATGCACTGGAAAAAAGGAAATATCCAGACCTTTTGAGATTACTAAACATTGGCTCTGAATTGATGCTAATTCCTAGGGACTCAAAACAACACTGTGGCCCCTCTTCAAAATGGGGGATTATGGTGGTCAGGTGATAGATGGCGACTTAAGTCTGATTGGCTCTGGGCCCACCTGTTCTGTGGATACACTCTGTGGTTATTTTCCCCAGTTACTGAACATAGGATTGGAATAGACATACTTGATAACAGACAAAATTTCTACATTGGCTCTCTGATTCATGGAGTGAGGGCCTTTATGGTAGTAAGGGCCTAGTAGAAGTCTCTGGAACTTCCCATCCCTACCAAGATAGTAAATCATAAGCAGTGCTGTACCACTGGTGTAACTGTAGAAATTAGTGCCAACATCAAAGGCTTCAAGGTGGAGGTAATGACACTTGTCACATCCCCTTTTAACTCAGCTGTTTGGCCTGTGCAGTTGAATGATCTTGAAGAGTGACTGTGGACTAATGTAAATGTAATCAGATGGTGATTCAAATTGCAGCTACTGTTCGAGATGTAGTATCTTTACTGGAGAAAATCTTCAATGGCCACTGGCACTTGGTAGGCAGCTATTAACTTGACTAAGGTCCCTGTCTCCAAACTAGTTTCGAAAAAAACTGCAGAAGCAGTTTGCTTTTACCTGACAGGGCCAACAGTACACCCTTACAGTCTCGCATCAGGGCTATGTCATTTCTCCTTTCTCTGCCATATTATGGTCTGCAGAGATATTGCCTGCTTTGACTTTCCACAAAACATCATATGTTTCACTGCATTATGCAGTGAAACATATGTTCACTACATTATGTTCACTGAATTATGGTGATTGTATCTGATGAACAGAAGAAGCAAGGATTTTAGATGCCTTAGTCAGATGTGAATTAGAAGGTGGGAAGACAAACTCTATTTTTGGTACTAATTCTATATCATTATGGTCCAGTTAGGTGACAGAAGCCACATCAGTAATTTGAGCAGAGAACACTTAACAAAAGAATTATTAACTGGTAATAAGGAATTGGCTACAAAGGAGGGATAAAAGAGAACTCTAGGGCTAAAGGATAGTATGCAAGGAAGGATGTTTGCTTTGTTGCCCTGGGTCAGAGCTGGTTTACAGCTAGTAGGGTAAAGCTGGCAAGCAGGGAACTGTGGACTGTGTTTGGCAAGCAAGAATCCTTCTGCTGTGTCAGCAAAACTTGGTGAACAAGTGCCACTGAATGTCCCACACCCATGCCACAGTGAGCTATGCCCCTGAAACAAAAGAGGAAGCACACTGGAACCAAGGAGAGAAGCTCTTCTGTCATGTCCCTCTGGCGCCCTCTACTGACAAAGCTTCACATTTTGCAAGCTTGCAAAACAAATGTTTACTGCAAGCACCAAGTTTCACAAAGTGGGTCAGTGAAGGATGATTTGGAGCTGAGAGGATGGTGATTTGATAATTGGCACAAATGGGGATCGTATGACGTTTGCACTGTAGGTTTATGGGAGGTAAACCTTATCAAGTTAATAAAGTTTCCTTTTAGTTATATATTAATTTTTTTTTCTCTTCTTAATCGGGAATGAGCATTCAGATTTATGAGATAGATTTTTTTTAATCCATTGAGATGATATGATCTTTTTCTCTTTTAATATGTTAATAAATTAAAACACATTAATACATTTGTTGATGTTGACTCATCTTAAATTTGGGGGATAAATCCTACTTGTTCATAATTTATTATTCTTTTACTAGGCAGTTAGAATTGTAGATTTTTATTTTGTATTTATATATTCTATAAATGAGATTAACCTATAGATTCATTTTTTGGTGCTTCTTTGTTGTATTGTGATCAGTTATGCTAGCTTGGCAGTTTGAATTGGGAAGCTTTTCATCTTTTTATACTCTGAAACCTACAAAATAAAAATAGAACAAAATAGATTACTATTTGTTCCTTGAAACTGGTAAATTCAGCTATAAACAGTCTTGCTGGGTATCATTTTAAAGGAGATATTTGGCTCCCTTTTCCATTTTTTTAAATGATTACTGATGTCTTTACTTAAAAAAAAACTCTTTTTGAGTGATTTTTGGTAACATATCTTCCTAGAAAATAATCCATTTCATTAAAACATTCATTTCAAATTTATTAGTATAAACGTGATCTATAGTCTCTTACAGTTTAAATTTTTCTCTTATTTCTGAAGTTATCTTTTCCATCCTTTACTTTCAAAAATTTGTGTCTTCTCTCCCATTTTCTTGCTGAGCTTTGTCAAAGGTTTGACCATTTTATTGGTCTTCATAAAATCCATCTTTTGGTTTTATTGAGCAAATCTGTTTTGTTCCCTGTCACATTGGTTTTTTCTTTAATTTTGAGTAATTATGTTCATGTATTATTTATAATTATTTAATTATATAATTACTATAATTATGTATAATTATTTTCTTTGAGCTTATATTGCTAATCTTTGTCTAGTTTCTTAAGTACTCAATTCATTTATTTTCAAATTTTACTATTTTCTTTTTAAAAAATTTTTGCCTGCGTTGGGTCTTTGTTGCTGCGCACGGGCTTTCTGTAGTTGCAGTGAGTGGGGCTACTCTTCATTGCGGTGCGTGGGCATCTCATTGCAGTGACTTCTCTTGTTTTGGAGCACGGGCTGTTGGTGCATGGGCTTCAGTAGTTGCAGCACGCGGGCTCAGTAGTTGTGGCTTGTGGGCTTAGTTGCTCCACGGCATATGGGATCTTCCTGGACCAGAGATTGAACCCATGTCCCCTGCATTTGGCAGGCAGATTCTTAACCACTGAGCCACAAGGGAAGTCCCTTATTTTCTTGTAAATGCATATAAACCAACACTTTTCTGAGTACAGTCTGAAGTTTTAATAAATAATGCTTACATTGTCATTCCTTTCCAAATAATTTGAAATTTATTTATTTTTCCCCATCGTTTTATTATGAGTGTTTCCAAATATACACAAAATTGAATTTTACAGTGAATGCCCCAAAGCCCATCTTCTAGTTATGATTCTACCATTCACATTTTATTATTCTTGCTTTATCACGTCTATACATCCTTCCTCCATTAATCCATCTTACCTTTTTTGGACCTTTAAAAGTAAATTGTAGGCATCATAATTTTTAGTTTACAATTTGTTATTTCCTTCTGTTGTTGTTATTATTATTTGTTATTTCCTTTTTAACCCTAGTTATTTAATAGGGTTTTTTTTAACGTCTTTATTGGAGTATAATTGCTTTACAATGGTGTGTTACTTTCTGCTTTGTAACAAAGTGAATCAGTTATACATATACATATGTCCCCATATCTCTTCCCTCTTGTGTCTCCCTCCCTCCCACCCTCCCTATTCCACCCCTCTAGGTGGTCACAAAGCACCGAGCTGATCTCCCTGTGCTATGCGGCTGCTTCCCACTAGCTATCTATTTTACGTTTGGTAGTATATGTATGTCCATGCCACTCTCTCACTTTGTCCCAGCTTACCCTTCCCCCTCCCCTTATTAATAGGGTGTTTTTTAAATGTCCAAGTAATTAAGGTTGGAGAAGAAAGAGTGTAGGCTCTCTTTCTATTGCTCACAGCAATGCTTTGACCTTTACACTCTTACTGTCTTCCATTATGGTCTAGGAATGTGAAATATAAGAGTTATGCTTATTGGAATTTGTAGAGCTCTTACTTGGGCTTCATATATGCTCACATTATATGAATATTGCATGGGTATTTTAAAAGAATGTTTTCTCTGTTAGGTACAAAGTTGTGGAATTGTCTATTAGTCTAGCTGTCAAATTCTTCATATTGTTATTTAGTTTGGTCTACCTGAGCTATTACTTTCAGAGAGGTGTGATAGTCTCCTAAGATGATTGTGGATCTGTCAATTTCTTACATTTCTAATTTTTTGCTTTATATATTCCAAAAATATGTTATTAGAATATAAAAGTTTATAACTGTAATATCTTCTTAATAAAGCTTGCCTTTTATCTGTTTAAAATATCCCTTTTTGTCTCATTTAATTATTCTTGGCTTGAGTTCTGTTTTGCCAGATATTAATTGCCAAACCTGCTTTCTTTTTGCTTTGATTATATTAACTGTGGTTTTTAAAAATAGCTCATAGTTGGATTAAAAAAATCTGAGAGGTTTTTTTTTTTGATGGGGGAATTTACTCCAGTTAATTTTATTGTGATTTTTCATTTGTTTATACTTGATGTTTCCATATATATATATATATATATATATATATATATTTTTTTTTTTTTTTTTTTTGCGGTACGTGGGCCTCTCACTGTTGTGGCCTCCCCCGCTGCGGAGCACAGGCTCCGGATGCGCAGGCTCAGCGTCCATGGCTCACGGGCCTAGCCGCTCCGCGGCATGGGGGATTCTCCCGGACCGAGGCACGAACCCGCGTCCCCCGCATCGGCAGGCAGACTCCCAACCACTGCGCCACCAGGGAAGTCCTGTTTCCATATTATTTTATGTTTCCTGCTTTTCAAGCTTTCTAGTTGTTGCTCTCCTTTTTTAAATTATTTTATTTTATTTATTATTTTTTTTGGCTGTGCTGGGTCTTTGTTGTGGCACGTGGGTTCTTCTTTGTTGTGTCGTGAGGGCTTCTCTAGTTGTGGCACGTGGGCTACAGAGTACGTGGGTTCAGTAGTTGTGGTGTGCAGGTTTATTTGCCCCACGGCATGTGGGATCTTAGTCCCCCAACCAGGGATCAAACCCGTGTCCCCTACATTGGAAGGCAGATTCTCATCCAATAGTGGAATTGATCGAATTTTTATTTCTTGATTTCCAGCTTTCTAGTGCAAACTTCAACTATTTGCATACCGCTTTCCTGGTTTTGTAATATCTGCATACTACCTGTATTACTACTATTTTCTAGTTAGTTATTCACCTAAACAGCTATATCAATTTATTTTCAGTTAAGATAATATTATTGCTATAAAAGGAAAGCCAGTATCATTTGCTGTAAATAGAAATTAATGTAAATAGAAGTGCCAGAAACATCAGATGATGTTATTACATTTCAGCCAGCTCCTCTTGCCTGCCTGGAGCCTGTTCTCTTTTTTTTGATTAAAAGAAAACGAAAGTGTTAAGATTTAGAAAGATGTTGAAGACATGATTGCAGCAAACGGACAGGCTCTAAGTTTATCAGAATCATGGACTGTGATTGATTTTTTAAAATATCATGTTTACGTACCATCTAAAGGCTCCTCTTGATGTCTCATTCTTGAGGTACATGCTTCAGGAGTTTGTCATACATTCTTTTCTTGCAGTGGTAACCCTTAAACATTTAGCTTTGTTCTTTCTATTAAATCTAATCAATATCTCTATCTACTTGCCTTTATTAAGGCAAAGCTTTTACTTACCTCTTCTCTTCCTCTCCTACATCCCATGTTGAAATCATTCATTATATACTTCTATTTTACAGATGATAGAACTGAGGCTTTGGAGAGTTGAGTAAACTTGTTTGAGTGCCAAGGTTGGGAGTTGAGCCTAGGCAATCTGCCTTCAGAGCCTGTGCTCTTTCCACTAGACTATACTGCCTAATTTGGGATTTAGTTCCAGATTATGATTTGTTACTAAAAATTTATGACATATAGCTTAAATATACATTTTACTATTTCTTATTCATATCTCTTTCATTTTATTTCGCTAAAGTATATCCTTGAGGGACCTCCCTGGTGGTGCAGTGGATAAGACTCCTTGCTCCCAATGCAGGGGGCCCAGGTTTGATCCCTGGTCAGGGAACTAGATCCCACATGCATGCCGCAACTAAGAGTTCACATGCCACAACTAAGGAGCCGGTGAGCTGCAACTAAACAGGTGGCGAGCCTCAACTAAAGAGCCCGCAAGCCGCAACTAAGACCTGGAGCAACCAAATAAATTATTTAAATAAATATATTAAAAAAATAAAGTATATCCTTGAGTAACTCTTTCAGAAAGACCAGGTATATTTCTTTCTTCCCCTCACATTTGAATGTGAGGCTGGCTAGGAATAGAATCTTAAATTCACATTTATTGTCTTTTAGAATTTTGAAAACCTTGTACACTTCTCGACTATTATTTAGTCTTGGCAATCAAAGAGATGACTGATGCCATTCCTACCCTTCAGAATTTCTACCTACCCTTTATTCCTTTCCTCTTCACTGCAACTTCTCTTATCCAGACACGTGGAAGGCCCTTTTCCCCCGTTTTATTTATTTATTTATTTTATTTTAAAAAATATTTAAATATTTATTTATTTTGTGGCATGCGGGAACATGGTTGCAGCATGTGGGATCTTTAGTTGTGGCATGTGGACTTCTTAGTTGCAGCATGTGGACTCTTAGTTGCAGCATGCAAACTCTTAGTTGCGGCATGCATGCGGGATCTAGTTCCTTGACCAGGGATCAAACCCAGGCCCCCTGCATTGGGAGTGTAGAGTCTTACCCACTGGACCACCAGGGAAGTCCCCCCACCTGTTTTAAAATTGATAATAACACACACAAAGTACACAAATATTAAGTATATAGTTTGATGAATATGGCTAAGCACCCCTGTAACCACCATCCAGAGAGAGACATAGAGCACATTTACAGCATCCCAGAAGTCTCCCTCCTGCCCCATTCCCAATCAATAAACTAACCCTCCCCCCAAAAGTAACCATTATTCTGACTTCTATCACTATAGAAAAGTTGTGCTTGTTCTTCTACCTTATATAAACGACTTCATACAGTATATACTGTTTTGTGTCTGGTAGAGCCATATTTTAATGTTTTTTTCCAAGTAGAGCCTTGAGGAGAAGCTGGAGTTCTGGATGGAGAAATTTGATAAGGACACAGAAATGAAACAGAATGAACTAAATGCTCTCAAAGCTGCTAAGGCCAGTGACTTAGCACACCTTCAAGAACTTGCAAAGACGGTAAGGAAGCAGAGACTTAATACTGTAAGGCAGAGCACTGAGGAGTGGGTGGTAGCTAAGCAACAGTACCTGGGGGATACTCTTTTTGGTCACAACGTGGTATGCCTGTAAACCACTAGGATTCTTTCTTGATGATGATGATGACGTCCTCATTGATGGGGACAATAATAGCAGCAGCCGACACTTTATATTGCTTAATCTGTCCCGGGCACTTTTCTAGTATTTTACATGTATAACTTATTTAACCCTCCCCAAACTCCTTGAGCTAGATACTGTTTTTATTTCTACTTTATGACCTCTGAAGATAATTTATAAATGATGATTTATAAAAAGCTTCTGATTGTGGTTTCATCATTGAACAAATGTAGAACTTCTCAAATTTCTCTTTTGAAAGATGGGTGGTATTTGTAGGTATACATTCTATTAGTTTTTTTTAATTAATTGTTTTGATGTCATTAGCCACACATCAAGTTAGTATTTCTTTTTTTTTTTAAAGAAGAGGGCAATTTTTAAAATTAATTAATTAATTAATTGTTTGTTGCATTGGTCTTCGTTGCTGCGTGTGGGCTTTCTCTAGTTGCGGCGAGCAGGGTCCACTCTTCATTGTGGTGCATGGGTTTCTCATTGCGGTGGCTTCTCTTGTTGCACAGCACGGGCTCTAGGCGCGCGGTCTTCAGTAGTTGTGGCGTGCGGACTTCAGTAGTTGTGGCTCATGGGCTGTAGAGCGCAGGCTCAGTAGTTGTGGTGCACGGGCTTAGTTGCTCCGCAGCATGTGGGTTCTTCCCCGACCAGGGCTCGAACCTGTGTCCCCTGCATTGGCAGGTGGATTCTTAACAATTGTGCCACCAGGGAAGTCCTGGTATGGTTCATTTTAAAGTTTTATATTAAAAATGCAGGGCTGGGGAGTTCCCTGGTGGTCTAGTGGTTAAAATTCCAGGCTTTCACTGCCATGGCTGGGGTTCAATCCCTGGTTGGGAAACTGAGATCCCACAAGTCATGTGGTGCAGACAAAAAAAAGAACACAAAACACCTGGGCTGGCTGGGCCACAGCTTAGTGAGCAAGTCCTGTAACATATGATTGATGTCTACTTTTGCAGATAAGGGAATATGAACAAGTCATCATTGAAGATCGTATAGAAAAGGAGAAGACCCGGAAGAAGATAGAACGGGATCACTTGGAATTAGAGAGCAGCATAAAGGTAGAAAACTGGCACCTTAGTAATTGGCATCTTGGGGCTTTTTCAATTCTGTAGCTGGCCAAACACTGAGGAATGCAGAGCATCTCTCGTTTATTCTCACACGTGGAACAGGAAATCTGTGAGGAAGCATGGCCTAAAAATTGGGCTTTGCCAACACATGGCCCGTGGTGCAGGGAGACAGTTAAGAGAAAAGGACATGCCCCCAATTTTTAATCCAGGAAGGAAGAGGTGGTTAGCAGTGGAAGCAAAACCTATAACTTGTGCCCAGAGGTCAAACTTATGAATACTAGTTCTAACCAAAACATCTCCTAAAGGAATTCTTTTTAATATACTACTACTTCTTAAAATCCTATTTATAAGTCAGTCCAGGCTATCTGCTAGGTTCAGATCAAGAGCTGTTTTCAAAAAAGGTGAAGGTGATTAAGTAGCAGTTCAGAAAAAAAGAGAGAGAGTTTTATATGAACTTGTGTATATTAGTGATGATGAAACTGGCAAGTCAGATTCTGGGAAATATTTTCAAGCAAGAATAACATCAGCTGGACTAAAACTGTAGTTTTGACAATTGCTCTTCTCTCTGAAAGAGGAGTATCTGCTGAGACCCTATAGTGTGCAAGCTGTGGTTTGGGATGTATATTAGGGGGTGTATTAAGACAGTAAACTTTGAAGTACATTCGGGACCAGGTATTTAAACCCAAACTTGAGCTTTCCATTAGGAGTCAGATGTATAGTTAGCAAGTATTTATTGAGCTTCTCTGGTGTTTTCTATTTGTCAGGATTCCTCGATTTAGAGCAAAATGGTAAGAGGTAGCTGAAGACCATTTTTGTTTTCTTTTCATTAGTGGATTTGCTCCCAGTCTTTGAAGCTTAATCTGATTTGAAAGTAGACCAGACTGTATTTAGAACAGTTGTGTCTAATGACTAAGATATTCAAGGGAGCTAACTAAATCCTTTTTGAAGGGGAGTTTTGATCCTTTCATCAATCATTAGAGATTGAAATGCACCAGGAAACCTACTGAAATCACTAGATTATCTGCACATTTTTGACTGAGTGCTTGCTTTTGCTTGTGGTCCAGGTAACTAGCATTGCTTTTGGATCAAACGGTTGTTAGATTTGGGGAACTTGGAAGTTCATAAAGAGCAGCAGTACAAGGGACTCAGGTTTCTAAGTGTAAAGGAAAGATAGGCCTAAGCAGATCCCTTTTCTTTAGTTTTACTCCTTGAAAACTTTAGAGTCCAGGGCTTAAGCTCTGAGTCCTGCACAACAGGCAAGCACTGCTCAAGGATAGCATGCTTGGCCACTTCTGTGTCTCAGAGACCATCTTCACAGAAGTTAGTTTATGAAGAAACAATCCCCTTATGTAGAAAGAATGCAGCTTGTCAGGCATACTACAAATTGTGCCCGCTTCCCTGTCCTCTTTCAGCTCCAGGCCTGGTGGCGAGGCACTGTGGTACGGAAGGAAATTGGTGGTTTCAAAATGCCCAAGAAGGGCAAAGATGATGGCAAGGATTCAAAAGGTAAAGGTAAAGGCAAAGACAAGGACAAGCGGAGAGGCAAGAAGTGACCAAGTTATCTTCTGTGTTTTCTGCTGGTGTTTTGGAAGTCGGAAGGAGGACCTGAAGGGAGTAAGAAACATCTTTTACCATCACAGATAACTCATCTACAGGTTGTTTCTTATTTGGACATTCTCAGGTGAGGCCTAGTTATACTAGGTCACCTTGACTGTTATACTAGTTTTCAAACCCTGAATTAGGATTATACTGTGGATTCAGAGCTTCTTCATAACTTGAAAAAAAAATTCCTGGGAAGAAATATTTCTAGAAGTCTTGTGAAGATTCCTCTCACTCTTTCTCACCAGAAAAAAAGTACATAATCCTAGTTATAGTGATACATTAAAACTTCAGTAGTTCCTGGAATGTCTCTGATTCTGACTTTATTCAACTTGCCTATAGTGAAAAATGGCACTTAGGAGCAAAGAGTGTCATAAATGACACTTTTTTTGGCATCTCATTTATTTTTTTATACAGCATGTTCTTATTACTTATCTATTATATATATATTAGTGTATACATGTCAATCCCAACCTCCCAATTCATCACACCACCACCCCCTGCCACTCTCTCCCCTTGGTGTCCATACGTTTGTGCTCTACATCTGTTTCTCTATTTCTGCCCTGCAAACCGGTTCATCTGTACCATTTTTCTAGGTTCCACATATATGCGTTAATATACAATATTTGTTTTTCTCTTTCTGACTTCACTCTGTATGACAGTCTCTAGGTCCATCCACGTCTCCAAAAATGACCCAATTTCATTTCTTTTTATGTCTGAATAATATTCCATTGTATATATGTACCACATCTTCTTTATCCATTTGTCTGTTGATGGGCATTTAGGTTGCTTCCATGTCCTGGCTATTGAAAGTAGTGCTGCAGTGAACACTGGGGTGCATGTGTCTTTTTGAATTATGGTTTTCTCTGGGTATATGCCCAGTAGTGGGATTGCTGGGTCATATGGTAATTCTATTTTTAGTTTTTTAAGGAACCTCCATCCTGTTCTCCATAGTGGCTGTATCAATTTACATTCCCACCAACAGTGCAAGAGTGTTCCCTTTTCTCCACACCCTCTCCAGCATTTGTTGTCTGTAGATTTTCTGATGATGCCCATTCTAACCGGTGTGAGGTGATACCTCACTGTAGTTTTGATTTGCGTTTCTCTAATAATTAGTGATGTTGGGCAGCTTTTCATGTTTGTTGGCAATCTGTGTACCTTCTTTGGAGAAATGTCTATTTAGGTCTTCTGCCCATTTTTTGATTGTTTTTTTTGTGGTACGCGGGCCTCTCACTGTCATGGCCTCTCCCGTTGCGGAGCAGAGGCTCCAGACGTGCAGGCTCAGTGGCCATGGCTCACGGGCCCAGCCGCTCCGCAGCATGTGGGATCTTCCCAGACCGGGGCACGAACCCGTGTCCCCTGCATTGGCAGGCAGACTCTCAACCACTGTGCCACCAGGGAAGCCCCTGTTTTTTTAATACTGAGCTGCACGAGCTGTTTATACATTTTGGAGATTAATCCTTTGTCCGTTGATTCGTTTTGCAAATATTTTCTCCCATTCTGAGGGTTATCTTTTCTTCTTGTTTATAGTTTCCTTTGCTGTGCAAAAGCTTTTAAGTTTCATTAGGTCCCATTTGTTTATTTGTTTTTATTTCCATTACTCTAGGAGGTGGGTCAAAAAAGATCTTGCTGTGATTTATGTCAAAGAGTGTTCTTCCTATGTTTTCCTCTAAGAGTTTTGTAGTGTCCGGTCTTACATTTAGGTCTTTAATCCATTTTGAGTTTATTTTTGTGTATGGTGTTAGGGAGTGTTCTAACTTCATTCTTTTACATGTAGCTGTCCAGTTTTCCCATCACCATTTATTGAAGAGGCTGTTTTCTCTCCACTGTATATCCTTGCCTCCTTTGTCATAGATTAGGTAACCATAGGTGTGTGGGTTTATCTCTGGGCTTTCTATCCTGTTCCATTGATCTATATTTCTGTTTTTGTGCCAGTACCATATGGTCTTAATTACTGTAACTTTGTAGTATAGCCCAAAGTCAGGGAGTCTGATTCCTCCAGCTCCGTTTTTCCCCCTCAAGATTGCTTTAGCTATTCGGGGTTTTTTGTGTGTCCATACAAATTTTAAGATTTTTTGTTCTAGTTCTGTAAAAAATGCCATTGGTAATTTGATAGGGAATCCACTGAATCTGTAGATTGCTTTGAGTAGTATAGTCATTTTCACAATATTGATTCTTCCAATCCGAGAACATGGTATATCTCTCCACCTGTTTGTGTCATCTTTGATTTCTTTCATCAGTGTATAGTTTTCTGAGTACAGGTCTTTTACCTCCTTTGTAGGTTTATTCCTAGATATTTTATTCTTTTTGTTGCAATGGTGAATGGGATTGTTCCCTTACTTTCTCTTTCTGATCTTTCGTTGTTAGTGTATAGGAATGCAAGAGATTTCTGTGCATTAATTTTGTATCCTGCAACTTTACCAAATTCATTGATTAGCTCTAGTAGTTTTCTAGTGGCATCTTTAGGATTCTCTATGTATGGTATCATGTCATCTGCAGTGACAGTTTTACTTCTTCTTTTCCGACTTGGATTCCTTTTATTTCTTTTTCTTCTCTGATTGCTGTGGCTAAAACTTCCAAAAACTATGTTGAATAATAGTGGTGAGAGTGGACAACCTTGTCTTGTTCCTGATCTTAGCGGAAATGGTTTCAGTTTTTCACCATTGAGAATGATGTTTGCTGTGAGTTTGTCATATATGGCCTTTATTATGTTCAGGTAGGTTCCCTCTATGCCCACTTTTTGGATAGTTATCATAAATGGGTGTTGAATTTTGTCAAAAGCTTTTTCTGCATCTGTTGAGATGATCATATGGTTTTTATTCTTCAATCTGTTAATATGGTGTATCACATTGATTGATTTGTGTATATTGAAGAATCCTTGCATCACTGGGATAAATCCCAGTTGATCATGGTGTATGATCCTTTTAATGTGTTGCTGGACTCTGTTTGCTAGTATTTATTGAGGATTTTTGCATCTATACTCCTCAGTGATATTGGTCTATAATTTTCTCTTTTTGTAGTAGCTTTGTCTGGTTTTGGTATCAGGGTGATGGTAGCTTCATAGAATGAGTTTGGGAGTGTTCCTTCCTTTGCAATTTTTTGGAAGATGGGTGTTAGCTCTTTTCTAAATCTTTGATAGAATTCACCTGTGAAGCCATCTGGTCCTGGACTTCTGTTTGTTGGAGGATTTTTAATCAGAGTTTCAACTTCATTACTTGTGATTGGTCTGTTCATATTTTCTATTTCTTCCTGGTTCAGTCTTGGAAGGTTATACCGTTCTAAGCATTTGTCCATTTCTTCCAGGTTGTCTATTTTATTGGCATAGAGTTGCTTGTAGTAGTCTCTTGTGATGCTTTGTATTTCTGCGGTGTCCATTGTAACTTCTCCTTTTTCATTTTTAATTTTTATTGAGTCCTCTCCCTCTTTTTCTTGATGAGTCTGGCTAAAGCTTTATCAATTTTGTTTATCTTCTCAAAGAACCAGCTTTTAGTTTCATTGATCTTTGCTATTGTTTTGTTTCTATTTCATTTGTTTCTGCTCTGATGTTTATGATTTCTTTCCTTCTACTTACTTTGGGTTTTGTTTGTCCTTCTTTCTCTAGTTCCTTTAGGTGTAAGGTTAGATGGAGATTTTTCTTGTTTATTGAGGTAGGATTGTATTACTATAAACGTACCTCTTATAACTGCTTTTGCTGCATCCCATAGGTTTTGGATTGTGTTTTTGTTGTCATTTGTCTCTAGGTATTTTTTGATTTCCTCTGATTTCTTCAGTAATCTCTTGGTTATTTAGTAATGTATTGTTTAGCCTCCATGTGTTTGTGTTTTTATTGTTTTTTCCCTGTAATTGATTTCTAATCTCATAGCGTTGTGGTCGGAAAAGATGCTTGATATGATTTGTTTTCTTAAATTTACCGAGGCTTGATTTGTGACACAAGGTGTGATCTATCCTGGAAAATGTTCCGTGTGCACTTGAGAAGAAAGTGTAATCTGCTGTTTTTGCATGGAATGTCCTGTAAATATCAATTAAATATCTCTTGTCTATTGTGTCATTTACAGCTTGTGTTTCCTTATTAATTTTCTGTGTGGATGATCTGTCCATTGGTGTAAGTGAAGTGTTAATGTCCCCCACTATTATTGTGTTACTGTTGATTTCCTCTTTTATAGCTGTTAGCAGTTGCCTTATGTATTGAGGTGCTCCTATGTTGGGTGCATATATATTTGTAATTGTTGTATCTTCTTCTTACATTGATCCCTTGATCATTATATAGTGTCCCTCCTTGTCTCTTGTAACATTCTTTATTTTAAAGTCTATTTTATCTGATACGAGTATTGCTACTCCAGCTTTCTTTTGATTTCCATTTGCATGGAATATCTTTTTCCATCCCCTCGCTTTCAGTCTGTATGTGTCCCTTGGCCTGAAGTGGGTCTCTTGTAGACAGCATATATATGGGTCTTGTTTCTGTATCCATTCAGTGAGCCTGTGTCTTTTGGTTGGAGCATTTAATCCATTCATGTGTAAGGTAATTATCGATATTTATGTTTCTATTACCATTTTCTTCATTGTTATGGGTTTGTTTTTGGTAGGACATTTTCTTCTCTTGTGTTTCCCACTTAGAGAAGTTCCTTTATCATTTGTTGTAGAGCTGGGTTGGTGGTGCCGAATTCTCTTAGATTTTGCTTGTATGTAAAGCTTTTGCTTTCTCCATCAAATCTGAATGAGATCCTTGCCAGGTAGAGTGATCTTGGTTGTAGGTTCTTCCCTTTCATCACTTTATCATGCCACTCCCTTCTGCCTTGTAGTTTCTGCTGAGACATCACCTGTTAACCTTATGGGATTTCCCTTGTTTGTTGTTTTCCCCTTGGTGCTTTTAATAATTTTTGTCAATTTGATTACTGTATGTCCCAGCATGTTTCTCCTTGGGTTTATGCTGCCTGGGACTCTCTGCACTTCCTGGACTTGGGTGGCTATTTCCTTTCCCATGTTAGGGAAGTTTCCAACTATAATGTCTTCAAATATTTTCTTGGGTACCTTCTCTCTTTTCTTTCTGGGACTTCTATAATGTGAATTTTGGTGTGTTTAATGTTGTCCCAGAGGTCTCTTAGGCTGTCTTCATTTCTTTTCATTCTTTTTTCTTTATTCTGTTCCATGGCAGTGAATTCCACCATCCTGTTTTCCAGGGCACTTATCCATTCTTCTGTCTCAGTTATTCTGCTATTGATTCCTTCTAGTGTAATAAATGACACTCTTATGAGCAAAAGTGGTGTTCAGTAGGAACTACAAGATGATGTTTATCAAGTGTCTAGAATATTACATACACAATAAAGTTTTAATAAAGGTTGGTTCCTGCCTGCCTTTTAAATTTAGTATCACTTTACTGTTTTTATGGGGGGGGTGTCACATGGAACATGTATCTTCTTATAAGCTGCTTCAGCTCCTTTTCTGGGAAGTAGGTAGGGATATAAATGATAAATACAAGATAGAAGTGAGATGTCAGAACATACAGCCCACACGTAGGAAAGACAGGGGACACAGGTCAGTGGGGAGATGAGTCTGGAGATATTGCTGAGATGTGAGACAGTAGGGCCTATACCTGCTTTGCTTACTCAATAACTCTCACCTTATGGGGTATTAAGACTAAAAGAGGTAAAGCATGTGAAAATACCTAATCTGTGACTGGCACATAAAGCTGATTGTCATTCTCTCTCTCCCGCTAAAAGAGAATGAGCCCATTGGGTCATTCTTGCCTTGATTGATCAGGATAGAATGTCTTGGAATGCTAAAGCTCTCCCTATAGCATAGTTGGTAATTTCTGAGAAAAGTCTTTCAAATGGGTCACATATATTTCAAAATTAAGCCTTATATCTAACTCCAAATACAGGACACTACTGATATGTATACTTCCTTAAAAAAGTATATTTTGATCTCAAGGGACCATTATGAGGACCCAGTTTCTACTGATATTCCATCAAAGAATTTACCCTTTTGTTTTTGCCAAGGAAACCATGCTTTAGGTATGAACATTTTCAAATCAGCCTTTATTTCATGCTATTGAAGTGCTGTGTTTTATTTTAATGTCAATGTGTAAAGTGGCATACAGGCAATTTAAAATTACATGATACTGACATATTTATTCTTAGAACTTATGCATTATATTTACAGACATACAAATATAGGACAATGTTTTACAAAATCTTTTACTAATTACATGTTTACAACATTTTCAGAAATAAAATGAAATCTGCTGTAAACCACCTTACTGCAATATGTATATAAAAACGTTTCTGAATATCCATGTTCTCCTTCATTTCTATAACCATTTAAGCGCTTAGTTTTAAAAAATTCATCATACTCATCAGCGTAGTCATACATCATTAGTCACTGCTGGACTTTTATCAAGTAGAGAAATCAGACTCCTTGATTAGCTATGAGGCTGTATTTTCAAAAGCTATTAAGGAAAGTGACCTACTACTACTAAGTGTCCTATTCTATTCTAGCCAAATACAAAGGCCCTTTCTCCCATGAGTTGTTTCCAGAGAAAATTGGTTTGGAGTACTAAACAAGTATGAGATTGAAAGCCCAGAAACCTGCTGACTTAAAATCTCCACCGTTAGCAGGGGCTCTGGTGGGCGGGCACTTAGCCTTTTCTTCATTCACTCTTCAGCGCTGGGAAGGTCACTGCTTCAGTAGGAAGTTCATAAATGGTCAGGTGGAACTGTAACAAAATCATCTTTATCTTATGTTAGAGTCTAGCAAGGCTAAATATTAAATTTTCTTTCCAGTTAAAAAAAAAAAAGGTATATACAAAACACTGAGTACAAAAATTTTCCAACAAAAACATCATGACTTGTTTTGCATCTTGACATAGAAAAGACATTCAATATATTTTTCTTTCATTATCAACCAAAACTGTAAACAAATATTTTCTAACTATTCAAATACAAATTTGAATTAGTCTGATAAAAATATATGAATAAAGTTTCATGCTATGTATAAAATTTGAAATACATTGAAAATTCCAATTATTCCTACGGGAAAATTAGTCACAAATGTTCCAAATGTTGCATTATGTATGCTGACTGGGATTATTCCTTGCAACTATGTGACAAACAGTCCTGTCCTTTGCTGAGTTTCATTTCAAATGGCTGTCTATAATTTGGAGATTGTACTGAGGTTTAATGTTGACTAGAAGTAAAAATACCTAGAGTTTAAAAATATACACAGCTAAATTCTAAACAAGTCCTATGACTGGTGGGTCTGTTTGGAACTGTAAATATAATGGGGTCTGGCTCTAAGCAGTTTAAACACATTTTACTTTTGTTTCATAAGGACCCTGAAGGATTGGGCTTTGAGCTCAGATGTTTTGTGTTATATAAGTTTAAACCTGTGACAACAAGGAGAAAACATTATTTTGGCCAGATACTCAACATGATTTTATCCAGAGTTACTTTTAGCTGCTGCTACATGATAAAACAAGAGAACATTATTCTTAAATGTATATACTGGTAAAGAAATCCCAGAACAGTTAACAACAGGAAAAAACCTAGATAACTAGTATCTTCACTTACTCTCTTTACTTGGTTTACAAAGGCAGTGAATACCAGAAGATATCACTGACAACTAAAAAGGTCTCAAAATATAGGGGAAGAAAGACCCAAGTGGCTTAGACTTGAATTAGGGCTCCTGGTTTTGTGCTGTCTGAGCCCTTGGGCCCTTTTACTGCACCCATAATTGAGTAAATAAGGCACTGGTGGGGGAGCTAGATGGCTAGATGAAAAGACAGCAAGCTGTTTTTAAAATGCCACAAGTGCTTTAACTCAGCTACAGAAATTGGCAGTTAGCTGAAAGAAATGTAAGAAGCTTGGCTCTTCCTTTATTTTCATAATCTTCGGTTATTTGGGGAGCTGGAAGTGCATCTGCTGTGACTGGAAGGTGTTCGCAGGTCCAGGTATCCCGGGAGCAGCTTGCAGGGGAGAAGGGGTGAGCTCAGTGAAGTCAACACACAGGATGCAGAGTGTCACAAGCTACCAGCCTAAAGATCTGGACCCTGTGTGTAGAGTGCTTGATTATACTATTTAGATAACAGTGGGATGATACATAGAACCATCCTCTAAGTGGTGGTGGACTGGAGCTGGGGGGAGGTCTAGGACACTGGCCTTAAATGCAACAGTATCTGTTTCATTGTTTTACTATGCAAAATCTAGACCTTCTACATTATTTTTATTTTACCTTGGACAGAACAGTCCAAGTAGTCATAATAGAGCTGAAAAACACGGTGAAGTCATTACTCCCCCCAAATTATACAAATATCTAGCTTGGAACAATGGTCTCCACTATATGAAACACCTGGAATGTTTGTTGAAATGCAGATACCCAGGCCTCACTCTAGACTAACCGAGTGAGAATCTGTACTTTAACAAATTCTCCAGGAGATTCTAATGAACAACCACGTTTAGAAACTAGTGGATTCCAGAGGGCTTGGAAACAGGGAAAGATAACAGCATGGCTGTGCCTTCAAGAGAGACAAATATCCTTCTGAGAAGACAGTCTTCAGTATGTGAAAGAGCCTACTCTCTAGACAAGCACAGCCAGGTTAGGCTTCAGTGTTGGGTTCTCAATAATGACAGAATTAATTTTTATTTGTGAAAACCAACTGTGTCTTCATAAGCAATTCAATGCAAATGGATATAACCTCCCCTAAAATGGAGAAATGAAGCAAAATATTCCTGTTAGGAATCATGGAAACAGTCCCTTTCAAGAACACATAAGCGCTTTGTTAAGCAGACGGCTCACAGCAGCAGTCACGCTGTCCTGTTTCGTTTTGGCCAGGCCAACGCCCACGGTGCTGGGAGTCCTTACACAGCAGATAACTGGTGCTGCTGCTGCTTGGGCGGGGCAAGTTCCAGGAGAGCCTGGACCGTCAGCGCAACCTGGCTCAAACCTTTCTCTTCTAAAATGTGGAGAGGCAAACATAATTGCTCCTGAAATGGGACAATGTAACATAAAAACAAACAGAAGAGAAAAGAGGATGAACATCACAGAACTGAAAAGAAAAAACAAGCATCTCTTCTCTCCCTCATAATAATGAACTGAGATAAGAGAAGTCAGTACCTGAGAATCTGACCTCTGTTAATATGAGTTACACAGAGATGGTACCTGATACTCGTCACTTTTTTTTTTTATTAATACATCTAAAAGTACATCCAGATCATTTTGAATATGAGAAAATGGACAAGTTACATTGTAAAAGTTACACTTTTACATACCACAGAAGATAAACATACTACTATGGAGTAAGAGCAGCATCCTTCACCCCTGATAAATAAAAGAGCACCGCAGATCAGTAAAATGAGGCAGGTGAAAATAGAAAAACAGTTCCAAGTTACCGGATGGCTGAAGCCTAAAGATATAACATTGTAGGAGAAAGTGCTTTGGAAATTACAAACCATAGGAATGCAAGATAGTTTCATGCCATAACTCAGACTGCATGAGAGAGGAATGCTCTCTACGTTATAGTCCTGACTATGAAAATCAGGGTTCTCAGACCAGGCAGGGATCATGGGAAGAAACTGAAGTATATCCTTGAGATTTAGAAGTATTTGAGAAAATGTCCCCTACACTGGATAATTCATGGAAGGCCCAGTTTGAATTACTTAAAAACTTGAATTACAGAACTTAAATAAAGAAATCATATTTGAAAAAGTATTTTATATCCTGGTATTTAAGGTATTTAATGGATTAAATTATGCTGGAGAACTATGATGTGAGCTTAGTCAGGAACACATTAATTAACATATATTTGAAAAGCATTTACATGTTTGCTTAAGCAAGTTAAATTACTTCTATCTTGTTTATTACCTCATTAATGTGTTTGGTTAATCCTTTCTTTTAAGACAAAAAGGCATATCATAAGAATAACATCTATCATTGATTAGATGAAAGAAAGAAGAGGTTACTCTTGAATGAAAGTGGAATTCTGGTTCTACTGAAAAAGACTATACATACTTATTAAAGAAGATAACTGGATTTTTCTCAGCTTTTCATTGGCACTTAATTATATTATTAGGAAGTTTTACAAAACCAGTTGCAATAAAAAATATAACAAGTATGTTTTATGAACCGTTATTGGTACTTGTGCTTCTTAATCACTTTCTTTTTAATACTTACCTTGATAAAACAAGGTAAATGGAATCTTTTGATCTTAAGAAACTAGCAACTTTGTATAAATCTTCTGAGTACAATTGAAGTACAGATTAACTATACTTAAAATGAACCTGCAGGGTGTTTTACTCTGGAGGGAGACATATTTCCTCTGAGGCCGATTCCTTGATCTCCGTTTCCAGGGGTGCCCTGCGACCCGTAAGCCCGTGGCTTACACATTCCCTCAGTGGCTTATGCTTTCCAGATGCACATTTACTTTCTAGCTGGCTTAGAGCAAACTCTGTTCTGAAGAGAATGCACCATTACTCCCCCAAAACCACACAAAACACCATGTGTTTTTTTAAAGGGACAGAACTTCACAAAACTGAATGATCTCTGACTCAGAGACATCTTAAAAACAAAAAAAAACCTCCCCCCAACTCCAAAAGGCACTACTGCTGTTTTCAACACAGTGTTCAATGTTTCAGCATTAAAAATAAAAGGTTTTTAATGTGTTAAATAATTTTCCCATTTAATATGAAAGAAAACCAAAGCAATCAGATCCTCAGATTGACTTCTACAACATGATATGGTTCCTCACAATCTTCCTTCATACATGAGTTCAGTTGTCCAATTTTCTTAACAGAGTTCAGAGATTCCTGAATGTTCAGAAACACTATTTATGAGAACCAGAATCTGAATGCAATTATAAAGTACTTTCAAGCATTAAGGCTAGCAGCTAATATACTAAGCATTCTGAAAGAGGCATTCATCACCTTGGGTACAGAACAGAGATTGCTGCCTAATTCTTTACCTGCTACTGTTCAGATAAAATCTCCTCAACAGCCTATCAAATATAAGTTCACCTATTAAGATGGTTCAAATATATTGGAAATTATATAAATTCCAATTTTAAATTCTAAATAGGATTCTAGAAGTGAAGTTAAAGATAACAAACATAATAAATGTGCAGACAGGTGCCTACCCCTGAAAGGTCAGCTCCAGATAATTTGCTGTGTACTGTTTCCAATGTACACAATGGGCTCAGAATAGCAATCTAGGGAACCTACATTATCTTTGGACTGAACATTCTGATCAAATTAAAATTATTAAGATTAAATGGCCAGTGCCTTCCAGATGTCCAGAGAGCAGATGCTTATTAGGTGGACTTGTGCCTACCAATAAAGACAGATTTCAGGATTTCAGGGCACAGCTCAATGCAGAGATCTAAGTGACCAGGTGCTCCCCAGAACAGAAGGGGTGCAACTGTTTCCTCATGAACAGCTGTTGAAAAGTTCAGCAACTCATAATTTTAATACTTCTCACAATTTCAACACTTAAGTTGTATTGAGGCATGGAAAGAAGGCCAGATGGAAATTTTATTATGCCATTTGGAAACAAAGTCCTAAGTCATATTCTAACAACAGGCTCAGGATTGTATTAGTAGACCCTGCTCAGCATTTATGATAAGAGAAACAAGGCCACATACAGGCCAGGAGAATGGACAAATGAGCAGAAGAAAATATACTGGTCTTTCTGCTCTTTGTTAGCAATCATAAATGCTTCCTAATGTGATGAGCTGCTCATCTGGACACACGAGGAAAGAAGTTATCTACTTTATTGGTTAGCTCTTTGATGGCTAACCAATTAAAAAAAAAGCACATATGTAAATACTTTTGAATGAGAAACAAACCTCCTTTACCAAGCACAGGAATGAGGTGGAAAAGTCACTGGAATGCACTTTCGGCTAGAGGGGGAAGATCCAGTAATAAAGCATACAGAGAGTTAACATTAAAGTACAATAAAATGCCACAAAACCCAAAAGCTGGATAGATAGAGAGACAAAACTGGATTCTTCTGAATGTGCCCCAAGAGAAAGTAGTGTTTCAACAGTTCTTTTTACGCTGAGGTTTAGCTGAAGGATGTCAGAAGGGGAACAAAGATTGTCCTGTCCAAAGTGTGAGCAGGAAAGGAAAACAGAAAAATAAAGTCAGTGGATCAGAAACACAGATTTGAGTATAGAATTCAATATGATCATCTCAGTCATAGTCAAAGAAACATATCCCATAACATTTTTTATTATGATGAATCAAAATGCTGAAAAACAAAACCACAAAGAATCCTCTATGTTCTCAGCTTGATTTTACTACTAAATAGCAGAATAAAATTGTTGGTGATTAGTATGAACATTCAGGATAAAATGAACAGAGGTGGATGCTGACTTAGGGTTATGTGAGGCCTGAGAGTGGTTGAGTGGGTGAGGCAACCTCCTTCTCGACTCATTCTTCCCTATTAACAAAAAATAGGCCAGAAAGCAAGGACAAAACCTGGGGGTGGGCTGAGGAGAGGGAAGTTTTTGGAGAAAGCCAGGTGAGTCAAGAAGGTTCAAAGAATGAAGAAAACATAATAATCATGGGAAATTTATTACCTGAAAGTCAGGTGTACTGAATGACTTGGTGTTCCTCTAAAAATCAAGTCCATCTTAACTAAGTCTTGTTTACTAATTGTACAAAATAAATCTAAAGTTGTAATGGGCCTTAGAGATCATCCAAACCCTCCAGTTCACAGATTAAGAAATTAAATAAAAGCATTACTGGACTTGATAACAGGAAAATATTCTTTCACACGTAACATATAATAACTCCAGAACATAAGATATTGGATTCAGAAGTTTTTTTCACCAACTATAGTTTTTTGACTGTAACATATATTTAATAAAAGCATAATAATAAAGAGACTATCCATATGCCCAACCTTATTGGAGGTTTTTAACAATCACTTTATTCTTCAGTGTTTCATTCATAATTTAACTTGTAAACATTTAAAAAGTTATACTGAGAAGGGAAATCATTCACCTTTATATATGTTTTCTGGACAGAAGATCTGACAAATTTTTCAATATTAAGTTTTATGTTATCTGTTTTCAAAAATGATCATTATTACATCCCTGATTTTATTTACAAGTGAAACATAGCAGGTGGTCATGTTTAGGTAAAGGTCATAATGCCCAGAAGTAGGGGAGAACAAAGGAAGAAGAGGTATAGGTTTCTTCTTCCCTTCCATGGCAGAGGGACCTGAGAATGCTAGTTTAAACCTACGAGTTTGTATTTATTCATTTTCCTTCATTTTGTTTTAGGCAAATGATCAACTGTTTTAGCAGAAGTAGCAGCATAACAGGAACCCATCTAACAGTGTTAGTGATGGTGGTGGTGAGACTTGGGTGGAAGGCAGGAGTGGAGAAGGAAGAGGTGGCCCATGTGGAATGTCCATTTACTCTTTCTGGTAGGGGGAAAGGGAGGGGAAGGAGGATGTGTCAAGAACTCCAGTCTAAAGCCACCCTGGAAAAATACCCAGTCTTTTTTTTTTAGTACCTAGTCTTTTAAAATTGTATTTTTTCTATCTCCTGCCTTCAAATAAATACTGTTAACCATTGCTTGGCAAATGGTGGAATAAAATGCATGCTTTAAAAGGCGCACTGTTTTTGATTTTGTTGACTGATGGCGGTTATATTCTAAAAGAATTTCAGTGTATAGACTTTAAATCTGAGACAGATGACAGTTCTGTAAAGCCCAGAGTACATGTACAATGACTGTAAGTCCTTTACAGGTTTGGCAAGGCTAGGTGTGCCAGCACATCTTGCCGTGTGGGGCCGTTTTCAGCACTCTTCTCTCTAGGTATGTGGTGCCTCTTTTTAATCACTCATATTTTTCCTCTGGTGCCATTACCTGCACCAACCCATGCCACATTCTCTTGTTCAAAGACACTGTTATGGAACTGGGGCAGGTACTGGGCATGCTTGTGATGGTCAGGTAGGATCATCTCAAGTAGGCATAAGGGAAACACTAAATGTTAGAGTGTACATGTGAATATTAGAACCTGCCTGTTTAATATGAGAAATGTATGCTATTTATCTAGAAACCTTATTAATGCTCTCAATATGTTTAAAAATGGTTAGTTCTAAAAGAGATGATGAGCCTTCAGAAAACAATATGATATAAAGGCAATACATTTGCTTTGAATTTGTCCACAGGAACAAAAAAGATCCTTGCTAACTACCACTAAATGTAAATTTCAGTTATTTTATAACTCAGCTTAAAAAAATGCAAAAGAAAAAAGTAAAAAATAAGTAGTAGAATCACAATCTACTTAATAAAAGGAGAAAAAACACTCATGGGAATTAACACTGGCTAGTGCAGCTGCTCTGTGGAGCTGGGCTCCCTTCCACTTTGTGAAAGAGCTGAAAGGGAAAGGTGTTCATTGGACAAATGATGCTTTGACCTTCTCAACTCATGTTAGTTAAAGAGAGGAATGGTGAACTGGGTAAAATGAGTCATTGTCAGGAAAAGCCCTTGGGACAAGGGCTTAACTTTGAGAGAAATAGTGGACTTGTTGAGTCCAGGGGCCAGTACCGGGTTTCTGACAGCTAATTAAGAAGGTGATAGAAAAGTATCATGTTTTTCTCCTTGAACGCTGGACAAAATATGGTTACAAGAACTGTAATGGTTGTAGTTAATGAAAAAAGTATCAAATGGCACCAGTTTTTATCTCTTTACATTTATCTATATATGTCACTATATATAATATTTTTTAAGAGTGCCACACTTAACATAATTGTTTTTTAAAGGGTAAAAGTTTAACTATTTGTACTATTAAAGGGCAATAAAGCTCTAACTGAGGAATCTGGAAGCAAAAAATCTCAAGAGCGGGACAAGTGACTAGAAATGGCCTCTTGTGTGTTCAGTTCCAAAGAGCTTAGTGGAAAACTGGTAAAGTCTGAATAAAGTCTGCAATTTAGTCAACAGCACTGTCTATGTGTTTATTAGTTTGGATGACATACTATGTTTACATTTATGTTAGATGTTAACAGTCCAGGAACCTAGGTGAAGTGTATACAGTATCTCTCTATGATATTTTTGCAACATTTCTCAAAGCCTAAAATTATTTCAAAATAAACATTTTTTAAAAGCATTAAAGCAAGTGTTAAAAAACTGAAGCCAACTGAAGCATTCTTAGTCTGAGATGCACTTGTTCTGAAGCACAGACTCTACTGTGTATGAAGTTGTACACAAGTCAATCAGCAAATGGGGGTATTTAGGAAAATATCAGAATAACTATTTCTGATTACTTAGCATTAATTACTTACTACAACATATTGAAATTCATGTGTATATGATTTCTTTGCTTGGTCCTTGGAAATAATTAAGGGAAACTGCTCAAAATATAATGACTGACTCTAGTAACACAAAATCATGTTAGTAATTATCAAGTTAGCTCAGAACTACCCTCTAAGATTTTAGATACCTGCATTTCTAAAAGATTTTAAGAAAATAATACCCACATTTATTTAGCAACATAAAATATGATAAATTTATTACCTGAGGTACACCAATTTTTCTGCAGGCTTCGAGGAAATTCTCCACATTTCGTCTGCATTTTGCCATTGTTAATTTAGGCTGCAAAGGAGAGAAAACATGGTGTTATTAGCAAAGTTTAAAAAAATTTGCTAACTAAAAACACTCTTGCCAACTGCTTCATAAACTGAATGTTCTAGACCAGAGGGTCAGCAAACTTTTTCTTAAAGAATCAGATAATAAAGATGTTAGGCCTCACGGCCATATGATCTGTTGCAAGTACTCAAACCTGCTAAGAGCTTGAAAGCAACCACAGACAATATATAAACAAATAAGAGTGACTGTGTTCTAATAAAACTTTATTTACAAAAATAGGTACTGGCCTGTGGCCCATAGTTTGCCACCCCCTACTTTAGACATTGGGCTTTGATTTTTGTAAGGCAAGTGCTAAATAGAAAAATTTTAGGAGGATGATTTAATTTTTTTCCACTTTAAAGCAATATACACCAAAGAAAATTTGGAGGAATAACAAGAAAATTAATTACCCACAGCTCAGTCATTCAAATATAATCATAGGTATTAACACTTTGGTTCATTTCCTTTCAGTCTTTTTAAAGAAAACAGTAATAATAATTTAAAAAACAATGGCCTTTGCTCATAAATATGTTGCAGATGCATCATGTCTCTACTCAATGGTTATATTTAAAATTTTTTAAACATCTGAATTTTAAAAGATTGGATTAAAGAACCATTTTCCAAAGGGTGAAAATTTCCCATAGGAAATTTCCCTAGTCACTAACTAGTAAGCTTGCTTTTCTGAAAAGATCTCTGATGACTAGAACATAGTTGTATCACATGACCTAAAGTGATAAAATTTTTTGCCAAGTGGGTTATCATGTAAGAAAGAAATCTGAATCTCATTTCCCAAAGTGATTAACAAACTCAATTGTTCAAATTCATCTGTTGGTTTAAGTATCAGGCATGGAAGCCAAACATTTGCAGGAAATCTGACCTATGGTTTTTACAAAGCAGATGAAAGCCTGTACCATCTCTAGAAAAAAAACGGTTTCACTTGTGAATATCTGGGTTTTCTTCAAAGACGGAATATCATACTGTTGCCAAGAAGACGGGAAACAAGATAATTACATAGTAATGGTTGAACGTACTATAATCTTGGCCTGAGAAACCTAGCAGACACTAGGATTGGCTTTATCATAAAAGTTTTATAAAAGGCGACAACTGAGATGGAAGTAGAGTAATAATAATTTTAAAATTTGAAAGTGAAAAGCTGTCAAAATTAAGTCCAGAAAGAAGATAACAGGTTTCCATGGAGAACACCCCTTCTTGCCTATGCCAAGTTCTTCTATAACTGAGGTAAAAAAGTAAAAAAAAACCAAAAAAAAACCCAAATGTGAAACATAAATAGAATCAGAATCTTCTTAACAGAAGGAGAAGAACAATCATAGGGGTTCTCTCTCCATAGGGGTTCCCTCTCCATATACCAGTAGAAATGGAAGCAGAATCAATGCAACTAGCTTCCCTTATTCTGAAGGGACCTTAGCTAAGCAGACCAGGATCTTGATCTGAGTTTGGGAGAGAAGGCTAGGGGCATCGTGTGCACAGGTGGATCATGAATGTGAGACTCTAACAAAAGAAGGGGACCTGGGCATTTTGTTCTATAAAAGAAGGACCCCTACATTTCTGAAACATCTCCCTTAGATGTTGGAAGGACAGAGTGAAATAGGTCTTACTGCATAGGCGGAAAAACAAGTTTCCTTCTGTGCAAAAGAAAGGATAAAAAGAGTTCGTGTTGCTAAGTAAGAAACTGGTCCAAGAGTCACCACCATCTCAGACAAAAAGAAAAGAAAGCTCAGAATAGTGATCCTGGTGTCCAACTCAGCATTATCTCTATGAGGAGTACTAGCACCCTAAATGTGTGTGGGTCGGGGGTTAAGGAGTAGAATAAAAAGATTCCTTTGAGATTTCCCCTACAAAGAGCAGATTTCTGACTGATGAAGGGGAAATGGAGCGGGGAACCATCATCTGTCTCCAGTTATTCCTTCTCTTAGCATTTGTCTAAATCCCAGGGATGTAGGTCAGTGTTTCATAATTGGGATACAACTCCTTCTTCTAGTCTGATGAAAGCTGTGAATCTACTCTTTGGAAGAATACACATGCATACAATTTTAGGGAGTTCAACGAGTGCTGGAAGCCCTAGGAGTGCATGAATCCCAGGCTACACATCCCCGCTCTGTATGTGTCCAATGGAATGGCTAGTTAAAAGGACCCAGGGGTGTAGACTCCCTATCACTCTGGAGTGTAGAAGGACTCATGATTTTGCCTTAAGTCAAATATCAGAGGAACCTGCTATCCCCAAAAGCTTTTCCAGAACTTCGGATGACATAAAACATGGTTTTGGATAGCCATGTAGAGCCTGTTTCATTTCTGTAATGTATAGCCCGATCTGAATAAGAAATCTTATGTGGGTTTTTGGGGAAGAAGGTAAATAATTTCAGCAAGAGGAAAGGAACTAGACTGAAAGGAACAAGAAATAAATGATTTTGCTATTTGAAAATTGAAATGATTCAGCATTTTTTCAGGTCATCTTCCTTGGTGATATGGTTCTTTCAATGAGTTGTCACATCACAATATTTGTAATGATTTTTTTATATGATTCAATAGTGCACTTCTAACAATGTGAACTGTACTACTTAAAACCTATGCCTATTGAACAACCAAACAGCAGTTTATCATACATCATAGATCCTCCCCAAATAACAAAGAAAGATGAATTATAACCTAATGGTTACAAGCACAAGTGCCCTTCTGAGTTTCTTTCGAAATACCTGGACTTATGACCTCCCCTTACAATGAGGGACCATTTCTTGAACTGGGGGGGGGGAAAAGCCTGGTTCATACAGTACATCATGAAAGTGTTTTTTAAGTTACACTCAGATCTAATTAGCAGGTTTTCAAAGAATTACAATAAATCACTATGTGTTAACGTAGCCACAAAGAAACTGCTACGGTTTTTCATTTGTATTTGGCTTTAATTTTATATTCTCATCAGGAAAAATCTCTAAGAAAGTAAGTTACAAAGCTCTCTGTATGGTCAGAAGAACAAAATAAGGGGAGAAATAGTCTAATATGAGGGAGAGCAATTCAGTATGAAGGAAAAATAGATAATAAATATTTATACTGAAATCTAGTACTGTAACAGTATCCCCATTAAAGCAATATTGACTTATTCATAATAATCAGTATCATAATTTAAAAGCGAGGGTTTTTTTTTTTTTTTGCTTTTAATTAAAATAGTGGATGGTTTTCATCTGGTTGACTCAAAGTCCATTTTTCCACCCCCAAATGTTATAATTTGGGAATTTTTACATACTGAGGTGTTTCTCAACTTTATAGGTCATTTATTAACCCAAAAGATATCCTCTTAAACAATTTTATTTAGTAGGCCTACTTGCTTTTTTTTTTTGCGGTACGCGGGCCTCTCACTGTTGTGGCCTCTCCCGTTGTGGAGCACAGGCTCCGGACGCGCAGGCTCAGCGGCCATGGCTCACGGGCCCAGCCACTCCGCGGCATGTGGGATCTTCCCGGACCGGGGCACGAACCCGTGTCCCCTGCATCATCAGGCAGACTCTCAACCACTGCACCACCAGGGAAGCCCCAGGCCTACTTGCTTGTAAGTGTTGAGGATACTATTTCAGGAAAGACCTCTTTTATTTATTTTACTTTTTAAGAGGAATTCATGTTCTTGAGAGAATGGACCACTTGTAACTCATCTCTGTACCTTTCATCCTATTCAGAATGCCTACCACTGACTAGCTGCTCAATAAATATGACTAAATGTTGTTGTTGATTTCATTAGCAAGTTTTAAATGCTCTAATTTCATGTTATATCATGTTTCTTTGACAAGAAGGTCCATGTGTTTTATGTCTCTAAGTGGTTTAACATTGATAAAATAGTTCTATTTTTCCTGTATGTAAATATTTTACATTCTTAAATGAAAGGCACTATGTTTGGTTGATGAAGATAAAGAACCTCAGTCACCCTTGGTCTCATATTCCACTTTCTACATGAGCTCCTTGCTACTTCCTAAGTATTTCCCCTGAAAATGAAGAATGATAGATTTGTCTTTTTTTATTACTAAAAAAATTTATTTTTCTTAATTCAGTTGACAGAAACTGGGAAGAATGCAAAGTATGAATAAGCCCTTCCCCTTCTGGCATTGCCAAATAGCATGTCAATTCCTGTTCTCTTAATCACCACCTTTAGGAGCAAAACCAAGTCTTTCAAGTCTTTGGGGGCATAGTTGATTTGGTAGTGCTACTGTTCCTCTCTGCCTTTTCTACACAAAGCTGAATGCCTGCTTTCTGAGGTCACTAAATAAAAAATGGCTACCTATTTTCTTTAGAAGCAAATGCATGACTCTGTTTTTGGATATGCTAGAGGGGAAAGGGCCATATCAGCCTCTTGGGACCTTGGTAACAAAGCAGCTTTTATAATTAGAATCAAAGGTCCTTGGGAGGCTTAAATGATTTGCATCTGGGGAGGCAGCAAGATGAATGTCCAGAGTGGCAATCTATAGGTCTAGATACAACTGCAATTTGAGTGAAGGATTTGCATAGGAAGTATGTGCTAAATAACAACAAATGACCAGAAAATAAGATGAGGGCAAAACCTTTGAAAAGGTTAGACACTGCTAAGCATGTTACAGATGCACAATATCCATTCAGACTCATCAAAAGAGCTGTCAGAACATCAGATAATAATCAAATGCAATGTGGAAACCTTGATTACATCCTGTTGTGTGTGCATACGAGCGAGGGGAGAGGAGCAGAGCAGCCATGAAAGATATTCTTGGAACAACTGGGGAAATCTGAATATAACTTGTGGATGCTATTGGCGCCTCACCCAATGTCTCTTTACTTAGCCTGTGCATCCATCCTCATTTCCTACCCCGACTCCCTGCTGGCTGCTAAGGGCTCAGAGCTGTCCCTTCTCAGTTTCAGCCCGATCCCATAGGGAGCCCTGTGAATGAATCACATCACACTCCCACCTTGAGGAACAGGGCTCAGCCACCACATTGTTCCTCCCTGGCTTCAGGCTATGGGTAAGAGCAAGGTGGCCTAGGAAAATTCTCAGAAATATTTAGGGGGTAAGGTGTTATAATATCTCCAACTTTTAAATGGTGCAATTAAAATACACACACACATGAACACGCATAAATATAGACAAAGCAAGATGGCAAGATGCAATGAATGTCAGCTCTAGGTGGAGGCTTTAAGGGTATTCTTTGTGTTATTCTTTCAGTTTTTCTGAAGGTTTGAAATCTTAATAAAAACTTGAAGGTGTGTGCCGCAACTACTGAGCCCACACGCCACAACTAGAAAGAAGCCTGCAATGAAGAGAACCCCTGCCACGATGAAAGAGCTGCCTGCTGCAATAAAGATCTTGCGTGCTGCAACGAAGACCTGATGCAGCCAAATAAATGAATAAAAAAGAATGGAAAAAATATTAAAAAATTTTGAAGGAAGAAAAAGGAGAGTTGTGTCAATCTAAAACTTGCTCTTTCTCTTGTGGGTTGCCATCCTGATACTGATGTCCATATCTAACCAGCAGTCTAAAAAAAACCTGCCAGTCATCTTGAATGCATATTCTGCCTCATTTTCCACCTTAGGTTGGTCCCTCAATCATGTCACTTCTACCCCTGAAATATTCATCATTCTAAACTGCAATTATAATCACATTATTCCTCTCAAATTCTTTCTGTGTTTCCTGATTGTCTACACTAAGATAAACTTCTATCTCCCTGACATGGGACATGAGGCCCTTGTCACATGGCCCTTAGCTTACCTCTCTAGCTACATCCTTTGCCATTTACACCAACACCTTGTGAATGATCTATTCTGAACAACTTAAGAAATCCTTGAATATGCCATGATCTTCCTTAGCTTTTTAGTCTAGAAATACTATGCCCAGAATGCTGTTCTCCCTGTCCGTACTGCTGGCAAATTCCTACTCATACATCAAGAATTAGTTCAAATTTTACCTCCTCTGGGAAGGCTTTCCTGAACTTTCCAGGCACAGTTGAAGTGGCCCCTTTTTCGTATTCCCATAGCACACTTCTTACATACCTCTTTTATAACATCACACACAGCTGTAAGTTATTGTTTACATGCCTACTTTTTCTCTAGTATAAGTGAGACCCGGAAGACAGGGGCTGGACTCTATTCATATTTGTACCCTTAGCATTCTGCACAGTGCCTGCCTCTGTACTTAACAAATGTCTGATGAAGAGCCAACTTTTTTTTAAGCATTATAAACTTACTACAGCTGGTGAGGGAACGTGAATGCTTGGGACAGATCGAGGCCGCACATGATTGGCCAAATGGCAAAGAACAACACCATCGGTTAGAGCTGCTCCAAGATCACAAGGCAGAGATACTTTTAACCGGTACTCAATATGCTAAAAGAACAGGAAAATGTGAAATATATTAATTCAAGAGTGGCTGACACACAGGACATAATGGAGTCACAATGGAATATTTTTAATTAGAAATCAAGTTAAAAAGCAAATAACTTAAGTACCACAATCTCTATTTTATCTTTCTATCCTAAGTCAATAACTTAAGGAGATCATATATATATATACATATGTATGGCAGCCAGGCGACAGTGCTGCAAAGTTCCACAACAGAATTCATTTACAATTTTCTGACTAAAAAACAAAAACAACTAGATCCAATTTTAAAATAAACACTACGTATGATGTAAGTGTGGTATGTATCAATATATGTATATGTGTACATACATATGAATTATTATTACTCTAACAAGATTTCTTTAAATCATGAGGCAGAAAAAAATTTTAAATGAGTAGGGTCAGGGGTTGAGCTTTATGGAATAACCCATCTCATTTTCCTAGTAAACAAGTGAAAAAATTCATCACACAACGGGCATCACAGCACACAATGGACACTTGTTGATTCTATTAAAAATTATAAGTCAAATGAACAAGTGATGCCAGGATTATGGGCTACACCAGTATCACTGAAAAATGTAATTCAAAGGCAATGTACATACTTTCCGTAGTTGATCTATTAATTCCAGCTCTTCTTCTCTCTGTCTTGAATTCTGTCTTGTTACCGGATCTTTAAAATCAGTGGTAGGTGCAGAAGATGAAAGAAGGGGTGACGCATGACCTAAAAAATATTGGTACGTAAGATAGAAAGTGACTGCCAGTGCTGCAAAAATACTCAGATCCACCTGATCACAGTTTCCTTGAAAGTACAGCACTTTCTACTTCTGGAGTGACCTTTTAAAAAAAGTTTTTATTATGGAAATTTTAAAATATGCACAATAATAGGGAGAATAGTATGAAAAACTACCAAATGTCCATTACCCATTTGGCTCAACTACTTTGTGTGTTTGATTACATCCATTTAAAAACGTTTCTATTGAAAAATATTGCATGCAAAAAATTAGACAAATCATAAGCAAACAGCTGAATAAATTATCATCACAAAGCAGACACAAGCAAGTCAATAAATGCAACATTACCAACACCCAGGAGACCCTCTCATGTTCCCTACCCATCAGTATCAGTACCCAACAGTTATTTCTAGTACCACAGGTTCTAACTATGTACCTCCTGGCTTCTAATACCACAGATTAGTTTTGTCCATTTTTAAACTTTCTACATATAAAACCGTATTATATGTGTGTATGTTTTTATGTTTGGCTTCTTTTGGTCAACATTATAAGATTTATCCACGTTGTTATGTATATTAATGTGTTCATTTTCATTGCTTATTTAGTATCCCATTGTACAAATATACACAATTGTTTATCCATTCTATTGTTGATGGACATTCAGTTTGGGGCTATTATGAATAATGTTGCTATGAATAATTTGGACATATCTTTTGGTACAGATGTGTACATATTTCAGAAAGCAAAATTACTAGTTATAGGATATACAAGGGTTCACCATTAGCAGATAATGTAAACAGTTTTCCATGCTAATTAACAATCCCACCAGCAGTGCATCTCTGGTTTGAGTTTAAATCTCACTGTGAGTATATCTATCAGTTATGTTAAAAATAGTTATTTTCGGAGTGAAATGTCTGTTTCCACTTCTAGGTAACTTCTTTGTGGGTCAGGCAGAAATTTGCCATATTAACTAAAAACCATGAGACTAAATAGTTTGGTTTTTTAAAAATTACTGATTCATTTCTTTAACAACACAGAAAACAGCTTTTACCAACAGAAAAATCTGAAAAAGAGCACACTACAGAGAGAAGGGACATTCCCTGAAGCCCTGAAAGAGTAATTTTTTTGTTCAAACACTATAACCTGCTTTTAGGTGGTACTGAGAAACTTTCTGACCAAAATGATTTCAAACAAGATTAAGATTCTCTTCCTTTAATATCAGTGAGATCACAGACAAACGCAGAGTTTAAAACTTTTGCCTTGGTGACATCTCAGGGTAGAAGTTTATTTATTTATTTGTTTGTTTGTCTGGCCTCACCGCGCGGCTTGCGGGATCTTAGTTCCCTGACTCAGGGTTGAACCAGGGCCCTGGCAGTGACCGCGCAGGGTCCTAACCACTGGCCTGCCAGGGAATTCCCAGGGTAGAAGTTTAAAAGCATGTAATGTATAATGTCATTGTATAACCACCATCCCCCAACCCCCCCCAATGCCCCTTTTAGCACTGCCACCTACCTTTATTTGTTTCTGCCCTGACAGCTCCTCTGAAAAGGAAACTTTCAGGGCGCTGGGCCTGGTTTCTCTGAATAGCAGCAGGAAAAGAATATGCAGGGGAATGATGAACTGAATCAGCATGGAAAAGCAAAATAAGATTAAAGAAGATGGAAAAAATTAAATATAATAACAGACACATGACAAAAGTTCAATAAATGGCAAATGAAGAAAAAAGTTAAATATTGCAATGATATAAAATGATAATTTTGTTTATTAATAGAAAATCTGGTATAGGAAAGTAACCTCCAGGACTTCCCTCATGAGCTAAAGGTTAAGACTCCACGCTCCCAATGCAGGGGGCCCAGGTTCGATCCCTGGTCAGGGAACTACATCCCGCATGCCACAACTAAAATATCCTGCATACCGCAACTAAAAATCCCACATGCCGCAACTCAGACCTGGAGCAGCCAAATAAATAAATACTTAAAAAAAGAAGAAAAGAAAAGTAACCCTGAAAGTGGGAGGGCTGCTTGTATGTATTTTTATTTTCTTGGGGGCTGGGCTGCACAGCTTGTGGGATCTCAGTTTCCCAACAAGGGATTGAACCTAGGCCATGGCAGTAAAAGCCTGGAATCCTAACCACTACACTACCAGGGAAATCCCTGTTTGTATGTATTTTTAACTGTCATGTTACTTTTGGTATTCAATAAAGGCAAAATGAATGTTAATATATTAAATATAGTCTCTTGCAAACATACAGCCCTGCTAGCTCTTGCTCATTTTTTCATATCAAATGGCTGAGTGGTTGAATGACTAGTTGAATTAAAAAGTGAAAAATGTGCAGAGTTCCCAATTTTGTGCCTGATTTCTCATTTCAGAAAAGGAAGCCACAGCCATCTAAGGAGCAATTTATCAGGAAAATCCTGGTAAAGAATTATAATTGGGAAGTGGTTAATTGCACTTTTGTGTCTATTACCTGTTTCTGTTGTAGGTGAACTTGATATAGCATTAGATCTGTGATCATTCTGTGGAGAAACATAGATACATCAATAATTATTATTCAAGAAGAGGTACTTTCCACATTTATGGAAAGTACCTCTTTCCACATTTGGGATTATATCAATAAAAGAAAAAAAACATGCAACTCTCCTCCAAAATTAAGTCTAGAAATGAGAATTTGTATAATACTTCTGAATATTTTTTAAGGCTAAAGTTTTTTTTAAATTAATTTTTATTGGAGTACAGTTGCTTTACAATGTCATGTTAGTTTCTACTGTACAGCAAAGTAAATCAACTATATGTATACATATATCCCCTCTTTTTTGGATTTCCTTCTCATTTAGGTCACCACAAAGCATTGAGTAGAGTTCCCTGTGCTATACAGTAGGTTCTCATTAGTTATCTATTTTATACATAGTATCTATAGTGTATATATGTCAATCCCAATCTCCCAATTCATCCCACCACCCCCCCAAGTCCAAACTTTATTTAGTTCTAGAGAATATAAGATTTATGTAATGCATTCTCTAAAGATAGTCCTATTATATAACAGGCCTTTCCTATGACTGTGAAAAATGAAATCATCCTAAGGCAGAAAATTTTATTGGGGAATGTATAGAAGAGAATAAAATTTTATTTTATAATAGTATTTTTCTGACATACTTTCTAAAGTATTCCTACCCCCCTCCTTGAGTAATGTTTTAAGAAAGAGTGATGAAGGTTTCTTCATTTCAGTTAGGAAATGAGGTATTTAAAGATGATAGTTGTATTTCGAGACTAGTATTTGAATCCAAGATGTTTTTAATTTATTGACCCAAGGAACTGTAAAGAAGGAGGAAGAACTAGCTCAACTGGTATAGAGTGTACCTAAAAAAAGGGAACAGAGTTAAGCTAATTTAAGAGGAAGCGTTGGTTAGCTGGGTTAAAAATATTGAAGACTTGGCAGAGGAGTAGAATCAAGAAAAGCTAGAATAACAACAGGTTTTCAGGCCTTGATAGCTAGTTATATTCAATAACCATTGAGTTGTACTCAATAATTTATGATAACTGAGACACATTTTTGAACAGAATGACTTTAAAACACACACACAAATACACACACACATACACACTCCCATGTTTTTTTCTCCCTTTTGGTTTTCAATATTTTCAGAAATCTTTTATCTGAAGTTGGAGTTGGGTCAGGTGAGATTAATGATGACAGGAAATTTTAACTGCTATAAATAAGTAAATAAACAGAAGCCATGCTGTTGAGAAAATTCTTGGACTGATCTGAAAGACAATTCTGTGGTAATGTTTCCTTGGTTTGATACTCTTAGACCGAGAATTAAGACTTAAAAAGTAAGCTGCGCTCCTGAGTGAAGCAATGTATTACATCTTCATTAGTGAAAAAGACAACATGTTCATCAAGTTTAAAGATGCCAATAAACTAAGTTTAGGATGCTGAGAAGAAATGAAAATTTAAATAACAAATTTAATTTAAAATAAGAACAACAGGCACTAGTAAAAGGAATAAATGGGCCAATGAGGCAAAAGCTGGATATCTTTTTAAGGAAACAAAATACTATCCTTATTTTCAAGGAAGATGAGGTAGAAGGAGAAAGCTAGGACCAATGGTACAAACAGAAAAACATAAAAAGTAGAGATTATTCCAGATACAGAGGAAAAAAATTTTAAATTTAAAAAGGCCTATTACAGTGAGATAGACTAGAAACTTTAACATATTTAGGAATAAACAATAAAGTTATTAGACAACTCTATTAGATTAGAAGGAAGAGCTGAAACACATTCTACTGAATGGCAGCAAATGTTCTCTACCTCCAGAAATACCAAAAGATAACATACAGTTGGGTGTAATGAAAAACAAAGCCAGAAAAGAGGGGACTTACAAAATGGTGATTTTAAAAATATATTTTTATTCAAACTATAAATCTAACTGCTTACATTCTAGGATACTGAAATAATTAGTTCAAATCACGCTGAGGCCATTGACTGGTATATCTGAGAACTTTTGGAGAACTGGAGAGCAAAAAATGGAAACTGATACAAAGTCAACTTTTAGTGCCTAGTTAAGCAACAAAAGAAATAAAATCATGCCTAAATATAGTATATACCTGCTGCAGAGTAACTGAGATACCAAAAAATAAAGAATAAATATTTTTAAACTAATCATTTGACAGTGCAGCAGGTCTACAGGAAGAATGTTAGACATTACACAGCTTCTGGCACATTCAGATTTGGCCTTACTCAACTAAAATTCTAGGGGACGATAAGCCCCAATGCCCTAAGGTATCCATTGAGTGTAACGAATTAACTTTTCTCCTATATACCTAGAATGGTACTAGTTATATACCTTCCTTGAAAAAATTTTGAAAACAGTCCCTCAAATAATTTTCTTTGTAGTTCAAATAACGAACCTAGCTGAGAAAGGCTAGCAAAAGGTTAATATAGAAGAGAATTATAAAGTTTTATCAGGTGTCATCCAGGTATGTGTAGCTTCAATAATAACCAGAGAGAAGGTTTATCAGGTTTACAGATGTTATAAAGTTGGAGTCAGCATTTAGAAGGACATGATGCAAGAATTTGAAAATATTCCGGGAAATCAGAAAATTTTAAATGTTCAAAAAGCAAAATTAAATATTTAGGAAAACAAAAGATACAAAGTTTAGAAATTAATTATCATTTAGGAATATAACTAAAACATCTGAGAATTACAATGGATACACAGCAAAATGAATACCAAAATGGAAAAAGCCAACCTAATGCTCAGCATAAGACGTGAATAACCCTTGTTTCATGCTCAGTACTACGTGGGCTCTAATGAGGGATATATTTCTAGTTGGGAACTGTGAAGCCAAAATGGAGGGCAGAGAACTTGTGAAAGTTCATAAGGACAAACAGGCTAGGAAAGGCACATAAAAGGGCCAAAGCTTATTTACGGAGAAGACACGGGTGGCATCATAACAGTTTTCAAATATAAAGATTCTCCACATAAGGACTGCTAAGTAACTAGAAAATCTCCACTCTGGAAAGAAAAGAAGAAATAGGTGTAAACCACAGGAGGACAGATATAAGTTAGACAAGGAGAGGACCCTGTTGACAGTCAGGATTATGAATCATTTCTTAGGTATCATATGATAATAAGTATGGAATTACCATCCCTAGAGGTCTTTAAAAAATAAAATACCACAGGTTTTTAATTTAGACTTCCAGGCCATGTGATCTCCATTGTAACTATTCCTACTCTGCTTTTAAGTGCAAAAGCAGCCATAGACAAATGGGCATGGCTGTATGTCACTAAAACTATTTACAGAAACAGGTGGCCTAGGGACCAGAGCTTGCTGACCTCTACTGTAATAGGGTTTTGGCAGTGACACTTTGGGGGACTGATACTCAAATTATTTTGCATGCACATTAGACAACAGAGTTAACTCAATATCATATATTAACCAAAGTAACATAGTAACTCATGACAAAAAAAACCCAACCCTTTGATAAGAAAATTAGAAGGACATTTCAAACAAAAATCTCAATATAAAGAATTAACAAAGGCTCTATGTTTCTGGCATAATAAAACTTCCAAAAAATTTCAAGTGAAATTAATGTTAAACTTAGCTTCATAAGCTTAGTTATATTTCATACAATTCTAGATTTCAGACTGTTGTTAGACCAATCCATTGGGAAATTTAAGATCTCCCGGGCAAATCCCCTCCTCAAAGTTCCTGGTAAATTACAATAACAAGATATACCTTAAGAGGCCTGAAGGCAGAAGAATGAGGCAGGGTAGCAGCACAGCCCACTTGATTCACACCTGACAGCGACTAAATGGCAAAAGAGAAAGAGAAGAAACAGAAGGCAGCATTTATGTTAGCAAAACGTCAGACAGGCAGGCAGGCAGATCTTGTCAGTAAAATTAGCAAAGGAAAGGTCACTGACAAACTTTCAAATGGTTTACTAAGATATTGATAGGGCAGAAAGAGAATAGTTGGGGGGAAAAACCCTATAATTTATTAAACACAGTTTTCCACCTGTTTAATTCAAATTATTTCAATACCTCATACCACATTAATCAAGAAATGAAAGGCATGACTTATTAAACATGATTTTATATAGAAATAAAACTGAGTACATCAAATTTTTTTTAGCAAAATAGCCTTAGAAACAAATGAGTCCTGCTGTTCCTATGACAGGGGAAACAAATCCAGTCAAAGAGCTCATTTTAACTGATCAGAATTGGCATGAATAAGAGCAACATCTTTTCAATATTAATCCAAATTAGATTTATTATAATTCAGTTTAATGGCTCTGATGTGAGAAGCCAGGACATGAGGATTTTGCATCACACCTTAAGGATGAACCAGCATTTCATTTCTGCTTCTGTAAAAGTCCAAATGACCTCTGAGAAGTTAAGTACAATTTTCCTTTTCTTTGAATCCTTTATCCTTTCACCAGCCTACATAAAACTAGTTAGATATATTAGAGATACAATTAGAGACAGTAAGTGTTAGAATCCATTGTACAGAATTTTTATTACAGATAAAAGCTGCTCAAAACATGACAATTTTTTCATTTGGTGGGGAGTGGAAATCAGAGAAGACAGAACTTTCACAAAGGGCGTTGAGTAAGATTGTATCTATTAAAAATGCCAAAGGCTTAAAGATATTAAAGTCTTTATAAGTTAAATAATTTTTAAAAATTTAAACTACAATCACAAATATCTGAATCATGGGATAAATGAACAAGAACACATGTGGTGTTTAGGAAAAGGTGAGTAGGATGGTCAATATGATAAATATAACTATATTTTTAATGAGTTGATAGATAGCAATGTCTTTTTCGTGTGTGCAAAACAAAGCATGTAACACACACTGCAACATTATCTTAAGGCAGAAGAAAGTGAGGAAAGAAATGTACCAAAGAACAAGGCTGTGACAGCAGTCTTACATTGTATATGCCTTCACCTGTTTAGATTTCCTGGGCCTCCTTACGATCAAATGGACTTGAATTACTGTCAATCTCAAATATAAAAAGGCTAGGGCTTCCCTGGTGGCGCAGTGGTTGAGAGTCCACCTGCCGATGCAGGGGACACGGGTTCGTGCCCGAGTCTGGGAGGATACCACATGCCGCCAAGTGGCTGGGCCTGTGAGCCATGGCCGCTGAGCCTGCGCGCCCGGAACCTGTGCTCCGCAACGGGAGAGGCCACAACAGTGAGAGGCCCGCGTACCACAAAAAAAAAAAAAAAAAAAAGGCTAAAAGCCACTATGCTGGCAAAGAAGGAAAAAAGGATGGAAGGAAGAGGAAGTGAAATGAGCCTAGATCCTTTCTAGTGTCTAGAGATGGGATGTAGATACATGTGGGACATATATGAAAGCAACAGAAGCCTGAAGGGCAATCCTAAGAGAATGTTAGTGTAACTGATATTAAACATTACCAACAGTTATTTCAAATCCCATATTTCAAGGTCTTTAAATCAAATCCAACATTTACTTGCTATATCATCAGAACTTATCTTGAAACAATTTTTTTTGAGATTTTTTTTTCTGATTGTGATTTTATTTTTTATTTTTTTATTTTGGCCACACCATACAGCTTGTGGGATCTCAGCTCCCCAACCAGGGATTGAACTGGGGCCACTGCAGTGAAAACGCCGAATCCTAACCACTAGACCACCAGGGAACTCCCCTAATGAGCAATTATTAGATGTACAGAATACATCAGGAATTATTCACTCAGGAATTATTTATTAAGCAACTAATATATCCCAGGAATTATGGTAGGGATTGAGTATACATAGGTAAGTGCAACAGAGAATATTCCTGTGCCCATGAAGCTTACAGTCTAGTAGTCTATTGGGGGTGGGGGAGAGGGGGAGATACAAAACAATAAACACCCACCTAAAAGTGTTATGAAGAAAAAAAAAACAGTGGAGACAAATTTGATTTGGGGGTAGGGGTGTTGCAGAAAAGCCATTTTAAGGGTGTGATATTTAAGTTGATACCAGATAGATCAGTAGGAATTAACCAAGGGGTATATGCAGGGAATGAGAGGCATTCCATGCAGAGGGAGGAGCATTTGCAAAGATCCTGAGGTGGGAAAGGGCTTGCCATATTTTCAGAGCTGAAAAAATGCTGATATAGCATGACCCCAGAGATGAGAGATACATAGTACCCAGAGTACACAGGAGCTTATGGGCCATGTTAAGAAGTTTGGAACCTACTCTAAAGGGTTTGTAGGCTGTGTTAAGAAGTATATGGATTTTGGAACTTCCCTGGTGGTCCAGTGGTAAAGAATCTGCCTTCCAGTGCAGGGGACACTAGTTCAATCCCTGGTCGGGGAACTAAGATCCCACATGCCACAGGGCAACTAAATCTGCACGCCACAGCTACTGAGCTCACGCACCTCAACAAGAGAGCCTGTGTGCTGCAAACCACAGAGTCCACAGGCTCTGGAACCTGCGCACCACAACTACAGAGCCCATGTGCTCTGGAGTCTGCGCGCCACAACTAGAGAAAACGCTCACGCCACAACTAGAGAGAAGCTCACATGCTGCAACTAAGACCTGACGCAGCCAAAAAAATAAATAAAATAAATAATACATCTAAAAAAAAAGTATATGGACTTTATTCTACTATATGAAGCCACTGAAAAGTAGTTTTGAGAAGATCAGAGGTATGATTTAAAAAATGACTATTTTTGTAATACATGTTGGACACTATTTGGCATGCAAAAATATGTGAGACATGGTTCTTGTTTTTAAAGGCCATCTAATTTAGGCCAGACATGAATACTGTTAAGTAAAATATAAGTGTATGTATTTTGAAAATGGCTGAAATTACAAATTTCACGCTAAGGGGATTTTATTGTTTTTCCAAATTCCACTTTTTCCTTGACAAAAACGCCTGGGCATTCAGCACTTACTATATGTGTTATTAAATCTCATCTTCAGTTTCCTAAAGTGTTTCAAAGTGTTTTCAATTACAGTACAGGAGGCAATATAGCACAGTGTTCATGCACGTTCTCAAGTCACTTGGATCTAGATTTGAACCCAGCCTTGTACTTACTAGCTGTGACCTTGGAGAAGTCACATTCTGGACAAAACATTTGGTGCCTCAGTAATCATTTGTAAAATGGTGATAAGTTTAACCTTAACTCTTAAGGCTGCTGTGAGGAGTGAATGAGATAATTCTGGTAAAGTGTCTGGATCACCATAGGCTCTCAATATTTTTCTACATTAAATTGTTATTTGCTTCTCATGCCAATTAACTTTGACTAAAACTCCAGAGGCTTATTTCTTTATAAGACTGCCAGTTAAAATGTGCTATAGCCATCTTAAAGGAAATGATGATTACAGAACACAGAAATTCTGACAATGAAAGTTTATGTAATAGAAATCTCATGCTCAAGTATGCAGTTCATGCAGTAGTATGCACAATGGCGGCAGTTACTAGCTCCTAAGACAGGAATTGCTACAGACAATAGGCTTTTGAATTGCTAGTCTTCAATACTATGGTGAAAAAAGTAACATAAAACATGATGGGAAAAGCAATTATGTACATGGTTAGAATTCTCCTGCAAAGCTGACAAAGTAAGACTCTCAATAAAGCTCTGAAGTTATACTCATTTTCAGCTGATGAAACAGGCAATAAAAGTAAACCAGTGTGTTTTAATGTATCTTCTAAATTTGCATGTGTCCAATAAAATCAAATACAAAATTAAAAAAAAAAGTAAACCAATATTAAAAATGATCAGTAGTGGGGCTTCCTTGGTGGTGCAGTGGTTGAGAGTCTGCCTGCCGATGCAGGGGACACGGGTTCGTGCCCTGGTCCGGGAAGATCCCACATGCCGCAGAGTGGCTGGGCCTGTGAGCCATGGCCGCTGAGCCTGCGCGTCCGGAGCCTCTGCTCCGCAGCGGGAGAGGCCACAACAGTGAGAGGCCCGCACAAAAAAAAAAAAAAAAAAAAGATCAGTAGACAGCATTCCAAGTTAATGTTTCCCTGAGTTTAAGATATAAAATGGGTATGGAGGGATAATCTTGAGATCTCAAAGTTTGGGATTTTCAGTAGGTTAAAACAGATAATAAAATAGGATGCCAAATATACATTTGTATAATTAGCATCATGAAGTAAGGGAACCATTCATCATACAGGTGACTTATAAGACAAAACAGTGATTAATAAAGTTCACCTGGAATTAGAAACATTTCAAAAACGAATATATTATTCCCTCTCCTCCAAACACATACAAAGCCAATATGGTTCTCAATGCAAATGTTTTACTTTTGGAAACACTAACAAAGATATTTGAATCACATCTGCAGAACACTTGGAACACTGGGTAAATCATTAAAAGTAATGTAGGGAGACAGTTCTAGCTATCTGTAAAGCATTTAGTAATGATGCTCATCATGTTTTATGGTATTTAGATCAATTCAGAATGAAAAGTACAGTAGCTATTCCCCAAATCTCTAGACAAAGCAATGTAAAATTCCATTTTGTGCAAGGTTCTTACCACTAACAAGGCACTATCATCAGTGTGCTGAGACCTTCTGGATGGGAAGGGACACTGGAGAGGTGGAGAAAAATGAAGCAATGTCAAAAACAAGCTATGCACACACATGACGAGTTTCACAAATACACAAGCAAAGAGACATATTAACACATACTTGTGAAGATGCTGACATACAGGACCACATTCACAATCATTCAGAGTTCATGCATTAAAATAGCTAATAAGTTGTTTCTGAGTAACGATTTTCTCCCAAAGAACTTAAACAACTGCAAATATGATCTTATTGCATAAAAACTTTCTAAAGCAAGGAGGGGAATAGGAATTATTCTCTGTTCTGAGAAGAGAAAGCTGAAGATGTAGCAGTAACATAAAGAATTTGTGGTCATTTAGTGAGCCAGTGACAAATTTAAAACAATAAACCCAAGAGTCATGATTTCTAGTCTAGGCATCTCTTCATTACCTTTCTCAGACAAAACAAGGGTACAACTGGAAATTTTAAAACTATACATGTTATTTTCCTGAGGAGCTTTAGTTTTCAGATAATGAATTACTCCAGAATGACCAGTAAGGAAATGTTGGGTAAAAAAGAAAGAGTGTATTAACTTATCAAACTTTGACTGCCAAAGGTTTGTACAGAGTTATTACCATGTGAAGAAAAGACAACTGGAAAGTGCTTGAGTGAATCTTTCAGGTACTATACCAATGCATAAGCTCTCAAATAAATAACCAAAAATAGTTATTATATGTCCAATAAGATTAAAAAAAACTTTATAATGGATAATTTAAAACATTTCAAACAATACATCTTACCATTCCAGAAACACTTGTGCTTTGAAAACATTGTGCTGAAGATTGATGCTTGTAAAGCCCCATGTATTAGGTTTTCAAATAACTTATTTTACAAAAATCAAAGTCAACACTCACATGAAATAATGCCTTTATGCATTTTTTAAGGAAGTAATGATCATAAATTGAAAAAATAAGAAGGCAAAGATAAGGGAAAATAGCTAATGAAAAAGCCAAGTACAATAAAATATTCATTTAGTAATAAGCTTCATTTTAACAGGTCAAAATAGGTACACAGATTTTTAAAAAAATAATGAATCATAAATTTTATTTCAAAATGTAAATGTCACTGAACGTGCACACATGTTAAAACAATAAAATTTACAATCTAGTTTATTTTTTTCTTTTTGCATAGGACATCATTATAATACAGAATCTAGGTGCATAGATTTTTAAAAGGTTAATAATTAATCTTACATGTTACATGTTACTTTGAAATGAAAATGTACTATTTAATATTATAAAACTAATGTGTACAAAGTATAATCAATAATATACACACTTAGGAAATGAGCACTGAAGCTGAAATACTATGTAGAGTTTTTTGTTTAATACCGACACCATTCACGTGTGCCAGATACAGCTCTCAGGACCATCTCTCATTACACAGTAGCTCTGAAAATGGATGAGGGAGATGATAACTCTGCTGGGGATGGGAGGAGGGAAATAATCTCCAGACGGATGTGTATAGATTTAAAAAACCCCAATCTATAGATTCTGATAAACTTCCTGGCCTGTGTCTTTTTCTCCCTAGTAAGAATTTTGTGAGGGGAAAAAAGAAAATGGCAACATTTTGATCACTGAAAACATATGATAATCACATGCAAAACATTTCATTTTCATTGCAATAATAAGAAGTTCCAAAGAAAGGTGATTATATAAACTTACCTCACCGTCTAAGGGGGAGTGTTGTTTTTGTGGACTTTGTGACGCTTTTTGCTATATAACCCCACACCCCCCAAAAAAGGGAAGCTGGTCAGAATCTAGAACACTGGGAATGAAAAATGCTATTTACTAAAATGATCACTCACATTAATCTCTGTATCTCTCGTGTATGGTGTTTTTCTAGATCTACTGGTTAGAAGACGCTGCCCTTTCCCTTAAATAGCTTACAATTTAAATGAGGAAAAGCAAAAATAAGCTGACAAACAGTATTTTCCTGTGTCTATAAGCATCTATAGAAACAGAAATTTTAAAAAACTATGTTTTTTATATGTACATGGATATAAACACATTCATAGAGAGGTAATCTCTCACTAAATTCTCTCAATGAAATCATCCTCTTTCTTTAATGGCTTCAAATACCACTCTAATGCTAACAGCTTTAGCTCTCTCCTATCAGCCAAATTCCAGGCTCGCATTTTCAAATGCCTGTGGACCCTCTCTACTTAGAAACCCCACTGTCATCTCCTGTTCAACGTAACCAAAAAAACCCCTCAATTTCCCATACTAACTGGGTATTTCCCCCCAATTTGCTAATTTCTGTTATTATGTCAATTAATAATATCACAGTATCTGTATAGTGAGTGTTTTACAATGTGTTCTTATACACAGTATCTCAAGTGATTCTTCTTACTCTGTGAGATAAACAAACATCATAATCATATTCTTTTAAAGATGAGAAACTTGAGGATAGAGAGGTTATATATGTGCAAGGTTACAAAGTTAGTAAGTAGCATAATTGAGATCTGCACCTATGCCTTCTGAACCCAAATCCAACATTCTTTCCACAAAGCTAACTCCCATTAAAACCATTCTTTTAGCCTCAAACCCTTGCTTTGGAACCTTTTTTTTTTCACTCATTTTCAGTGATTTATTTAACATTCACTACACATCTATGTAAGACATAATGATGCTTCTCTTGAAATCTCTCTTATAGTTAATTTATAAAACCCTTTGTGGTAGTAGGGGGTGCAGCATACACCATACTAGTAAATAGGTGAAGCCATAATAATTCTGAAATAATTAATACTTAATAGTTAAACATTAAACATATGAAGAAAATAAAGGCACAGAATGGCTCAGTAACTTTCCAAAAGTCAAGCACATACCAAGTAGCAAAGCTGGATTCAAATTCAGATATTTCCGATTCTAAGCCCTTACCACAGGACGACACTGCCTTTCCTTAGGAAAATTAGAAATCATCTAGTCTTATGCCTTCATTTTGTACCCTAATCTAATTATTGCAATTACTCTCTATTTCATTTTCCTTCTTTCCTCATCTCTTTCTAACATATTCTAACATGAGTAGATTAGTTTGTCAGAAGTACCTTCCCTGTCTTTTCTCCTGCTTAAGAACTAAAATTGTTCTTTTCTGCCTAATTGTTCAAGATCAAACTCTAATTTGACATTTAATCAAGGCTATCTACAATGTAATTATCTCTTACTAGTTATATGACTTCTACAGAAGGCAAGCTAAATGAGTTAATTTATGTAAAATGTATAGAACAACACTTAGGACATAGTATGTGTTAGCCATTATCGTTTACTGAGAGTCAGTATAGCATTCTGGTCATAGACCAGGGTTTGGAGCCAGCCTGTCCTTTTTTTTTTTTTCTTTCCAGTTTTATTGAAATGTAATTGACATACAGCACTGTATAAGTTTAAGGTGTAATAGCATAATGATCTGACTTACATACATGATGAAATGATTACCACAATAAGTTTAGTGAACATCCACCATCTCATAAAGATAACAAAAGAAAAAGAAAAAAATGATGAAATGATGAGAACTCTTAGGATTTTCTCTCTTAACAACTTTCACATTTAACATATATTTTGTACATTGCATCCCTAACTCTTATTTATCTTATAACTGGAAGTTTGTACCTTTTGGCCACCTTCAGCCAATTCTCCTTCCCCCATGCCCTGTCTCTGGTAACCACAATTCTGACCTCTTTTTCTATTAGCTTGTCTGTTTGTTTGTTTTTGAAGTATAACTGACCTACAACACTATGTTAGTTCCTGGTGCAAAAGACAGTGATTTGATATTTCTATATATTACAAGGTGATCACCATGATAAGTCTAGTTACCATCTAGACTTTTTTTTTTTAAAGAAACTGTTTATTTTCCATCAGCTTTATTTCCATTTTCTGTTCAGCCTGTCTTGATTAGAATCTTTGCTCTGCCACTTACTAGCTGAGTATTTAACCTTAGGAAAATTGTTATCCTCCCTGAGCATCAGAGATCATCATCACAGGCTTGATACATTTGAAAAAATATAAGAGAATTTATTATGTGTATGGTACTTAAAGAAGATATACTTTGGCTAGAGTTATGAAACAAGAGAGAAAGCAGCTAGAAGATGAGTGATTCATTTGTTCAATCATTCATTTAAAAAATATTTATTGAGCTTTACTAGGGGCTAAGACCTGCTTAAATCTAGCGATATAGCAGTGAATAAACATGACAGACATGGTCCCTGTCTTCATGGAGTTTACGGATAAATGGGAGAGACAGATATGTCGTGTGTGTGTGTGTGTGTGTGTGCGCGTGCGGGCGCGTGCGTGTGTGTGTATGTTTTTGGCCACACCACGTGGCTTGTGGGATTTTAGTTCCCCGACCAGGGATCAAACCCAGGCCCTTCACAGTGAGAACATGGAGTCCTAACCATTGGACCACCAGATAATTCCTGGGAGAGACAGATATTAAACAAGCAAAAATATAAATAATTATTTAACTATAAAGAAAAAATTCCCAAGGTGATTTCAGAACAAAAAGACAAGTAACACAGGCAAAAAATTGAACCAGGTTTAGAGGCAACTACAGAGGCTGATTAAAAAAAGAAGTGTTAACAGGGGTTGTTAATTGAGTAGATGTGGAGAAAACAGAAAGTAAAGAATCAAAGATGACTGAAGTATTAAACCTGTGAGCCTTGCAAATTTTTGGTATTCCCTAGAGGTAAGGAAGTCAGTGATAGGTTCAGATAACAATAGTTTATATTTGCATGGCACTTTACAGTTTACATAAAGCATTTTCACTTTCCTGATACACTAGAGATTTAGGAAATGGCAGCTGGATAGTAAAGTGATATGTCTAACGACAGATAGGTAGTTAAGAGTAGAGACTATCACTGTCCTAAAAGCAAGATCAATCACTTCTGATTGTCCTCAAGCCTATCTACATATGAGGACAATTAATCTAATCACAAGCAGGAGACAGTTATACTATTTACTCGAGAATTCATATAATTAAGATATCAACTCTTTTTTTTTTATTAAGACAATAAAATCTGACATCCTCAGGAAAGCAAATAAGCACTTACTTCTAAGAAACGTTAGGAATATCATTCAATGAATCCAAAGGGCTCACCTTGACAAAGTCCAGGACAGCATCTCTTTGAATCTGCTTGGTCCTTATTTTCTCTTCCTCATACTGTAGGGCAGCAAGTTGTGCCTCTCTCCGAGTACGTTCTATTAATTGTTCTCTTCTCCGATGAAGTTCCAAGTCTGCATGTGAAAACTAGAACAAAAGTATCATTTTGCATATGCAAGTAGCGATAAAGATCAACTTACCAATATTCTTTATCAATTTGGGAAACTACTGCTGACCCAAGCAACTTTTACTTTGCAGTCACCAAGCATTTCTTCAGATGTGTTTATTGCTAATCTTTTCCATTCTTTGCACTGTGTTCTTACATGTATTATAAAGACTTATGTTCTGTCTGGTGTCTAAAAACACTGTTACCAGCATAAGGTGCACATATTATATTAATTGTAGATTGAAGAGACAGGTAATGAAATTTACAGATATTTGGCAATTAACTGTAATTTAAGTATTATAAAAGAAGAAAACCATCTTAATTTAAAAAACCCCACAAACTAAAACTGAAAAAAATGTTTTTACCTGATTATGACTTGGTGATAGTGATAAGAGGGAAGATGGCTCAGCTGGAACCCTGACCCAAAAAAGAAAAAAAGGAAAGAAAAAACTCTTTGATAAGACAGACAGATAGATAAAAGACAAGTGGAATTTTATTGTTAATGCAGCTTTCTATTAATCAGCAGGCAAACTGTCTGGTCAGCACTGAAAGACCAATTGCATTTTGTAAACTTGAGCCCAAGTCACTAAATTAAGCTACAGGAACACCTGATGTCTCCAACTCACATTTCACGTGATGATATCACTGATGAAGCTACAGATAGCTAACAACTGTCTATGTCAGCCAGTGCTGACAATACGGTTATTTGAGATCACTTCTCAAACAATATCGTTTCTTTACAGCACACTAAGTACTACAATCTTCTTTACTATCATGACTGAAACAAGATACGTGTAAATGGAGATGGTTTATACACAAAGCCATTTTATCAGCAGAAATCTGGAATACTACAGAACCTGTAACTGCACGTTTAAAGCACTCCTACTCCCATTTTAATTGAAGGAGCAATTTTAACAACAAAAGTAAAGATTTTGTTGATTTTTATCTTTTAGAAAAACATGAAACCTGATTTGATGCTTAAAAAAAACAGTAAAACTTGCTTCTCAGTTTTATCAGTGCTAACTCTTATACTTTGATATATATTCCCTGTTGTAATTCCTGAATTTTAAAAATATAATATGTAAGAAACCAAAAACTTAAGCTATTCTACTATACTCTTTCATGCCACGATTTTTTCTTATATTCGTTCCAAATCTTTGAAGTTTTCACAAAATTCTTTTTTTAAAAAAATTTCTAGCCATTAAAAAACTTTTGACAGAATAAATTATGTTTATAATTTTTAAAAGGAACAGAATAAATAACTACCAAATAAATTACTTAATAATAACTTCCTATACAAGGTTTAAAATAACGTTAAAGCTAGGGAAAAGCTTCTTTAACTTTCTACTAATCCTTGTCAACCTTTATCCTAGCACTCCTAATCAGTGCGTCCTCAGTCACAAGTCTGACAAGATAAGAGGAGGAGAGTGGGTTGGTAGGGTAAGACTTTTAACTGGGATATAACCAGTAATGTGAGATGAGTGACTCCAGTACTATATACTAGTCTGGGAGAAGAATAACTGGCATTAACTGCAAATTTGTCCCAAACTACTAATTTCACTGTTAACATTTCCTATAGCTTTTATTGGCCATCTGTAGATAAACTACACCAAAAAACCCAGAAAGGACCATGTAAACCCATCTCAAATGGGTTTATGTGCCCTGATTTGAACACTATGTTTTAATAATGTTTTTCAAGCAAAACCTTTTAATATACACCTTCTTTCTACTCCCATTTCTTTACTCTCTTTTTATACCAAAGCCTCTTTAAAAAGCTGGTTAAATCCATTGTTTCTACTTCATTTCATCCCATTTTATTTTGAACCCACACCAATCTGGATCTGTCCTCACAACTTCACTGAAAACTGCTCTCTTCAAGTCTGAGGCTTTACATGTCCAAATCCAATAGTTAATTTCTTAGCCCTCACCTTACTGAACCTACCAGCAGTATGTGTGACACTAACTGCATCAGTCAATAACTGCATGGAACTGAATTCTGCCAGCAACCTATATAAGCCGGGAAGTGGATTCTCCTCCAGGGTTCTCCAGATAAGAATCCAGGCCATCCAAAACCTTGACTTTGGCCTTGTGAAGCCGTAAGCAGAGAAACAAGAGAAGCCTGCCCAGACTTCTATCTCTCACAACTGTAATATAATAAATAGGTATGTTTTAAGCTACTAAATTTGTGGTAATTTGTTATACCAGCACTAGAAAACTAATATATAAGGCAACTGAGCAAAAAGCTGGCTTCCAGTCAGTAAATTTAAGAAAACAGAAATCGTATCAAGTATCTCATCTGACCACAACGCTATGAGACTAGACATCAATTACAGGAAAAAACTGTAAAAAATACAAACATGTGGAGGCTAAACAATATGCTACTAAATAACCAAGAGATCGCTGAAGAAATCAAAGAGGAAATGAAAAAATACCTAGAAACAAATGACAATGAAAGCACGACGACCCAAAACCTATGGGGTGCAGCAAAAGCAGTTCTAAGAGGGAAGTTTATAGCAATACAATCCTACCTCAAGAAACAAGAAAAATCTCAAATAAACAAACTAACCTTACACCTAAAGCAATTAGAGAAAGAAGAACGAAAAAAACCCGAAGTTAGCAGAAGGAAAGAAATCATAAAGATCAGATCAGAAATAAATGAAAAAGAAATGAAGGAAACAATAGCAAAGATCAATAAAACTAAAAGCTGTTCTTTGAGAAGATAAACAAAACTGATAAACCATTAGACAGACTCATCAAGAAAACAAGGAAGACTCAATCAACAGAATCAGAAATGAAAAAGAAGTAACGACACTGCAGAAATACAAAGGATCATGAGAGATGACTACAAACAACTATATGCCAATAAAAATAGGACAACCTGGAAGAAATGGACAAATTCTTAGAAAAGTACAACCTTCCAAGACTGAACAGGAAGAAACAGAAAATATGAAAAGACCAATCACAAACACTAAAATTGAAACTGTGATTAAAAATCTTCCAACAAACAAAAGCTCAGGATGAGATGGCTTCACAGGTGAATTCTATCAAACATTTAGAGAAGAGTTAACACCTATCCTTCTCAAACTCTTCCAAAATATAGCAGAGGGAAGAACACTCTCAGACTCATTCTACGAGGCCACCACCACCCTGATACCAAAACCAGACAAAGATACTACAAAAAAAGAAAATTACAGACCAATAACACTGATGAATATAGATGCAAAAATCCTCAACAAAATACTAGCAAACAGAATCCAACAGCACATTAAAAGGATCATACACCATGATCAAGTGGGGTTTATCCCAGGAATGTAAGGATTCTTCAGTATACACAAATAAATCAATGTGATACACCACATTAACAAATTGATGGATAAAAACCGTATGATAAACTCAACAGATGCAGAAAAAGCTTTTCACAAAATTCAACACCCATTTATGATAAAAACTCTCCAGAAGGTGGGCATAGAGGGAAACTACCTCAACATAATACAGGCCATATATGACTAACCCACAGTCAACATCATTCTCAATGGTGAAAAACAAACCATTTCCTCTAAGATCAGGAACAAGACAAGGGTGCCCACTCTCACCACTATTATTCAACATAGCTTGGGAAGTTTTAGCCATGGCAATTAGAGAAGAAAAAGAAATAAAAGTAAAAGTAATCCAAATCAGAAAAGAAGAAGTAAAACTGTAACTGTTTGCAGATGACATGATGCTATACATAGAGAATCCTAAAGATGCTACCAGAAAACTACTAGAGGTAATCAATGAATTTGGTAAAGTAGCAGGATACAAAATTAATGCACAGAAATCTCTTGCATTCCTATACACTAACAATGAAAAATCTGAAAGAGAAACTAAGGAAACACTCCAATTTACCATTGCAACAAAAAGAGTAAAATACCTAGGAATAAACCTACCTAAGGAGACAAAAGACGTGTATGCAGAAAACTATAAGACACTGATGAAAGAAATCAAAGACAATACAAACAGTTGGAGAGATATACCATGTTATTGGATTGGAAGAATCAATACTGTGAAAATGACTATACTACCCAAGGCAATCTACAGATTCAGTGCAATCCCTATCAAACTACCAATGGCATTTTTCACAGAACTAGAATAAAAAATTGCAAAATTTGTATGGAAACACAAAAGACCCCGAATAGCCAAAGCAATTTTAAGAAAGAAAAACAGAGCTGGAAGAATCAGGCTCCCTGATTTCAGACTATACTACAAAGCTACATTAATTAAGACAGTACGGTAACCAGCACAAAAACAGAAATATAGATCAATGGAACAGGAAAGAAGGCCGAGAGGTAAACCCACGCACATATGGTCACCTTATCTTTGACAAAGGAGGAAAGAATATACAATGGAGAAAAGACAGTCTCTTCAATAAATTGTGCTGGGAAAACTGGACAGCTACATGTAAAAGAATGAAATTAGAACACTTCCTAACACCATACACAAAAATAAACTCAAAATGGATTAAAGACCTAAATGTAAGGCCAGACACTATAAAACTCTTAGAGGAAAACATAGGCAGAAGACTCTATGACATAAATCACAGCAAGATCTTTTTTGACCCACCTCCTAGAGTAATGGAAATAAAAACAAAAATAAACAAATGGGACCTAATGAAACTTAAAACCTTTTGCAAAGCAAAGGAAACTACAAACAAGACGAAAAGACAACCCTCAGAATGGGAGAAAATATTTGCAAATGAAGCAACTGACAAAAGATTAATCTCCCAAACATACAAGCAGGTCATACAGCTCAATTTCATAAAAACAAAAAGCCCAGTCCAAACATATGCGGAAGACCTAAATAGACATTTCTCCAAAGAAGATATACAGGTTGCCAACAAACACATGAAAGGATGCTCAACATCACTAATCATTAGAGAAATGCAAATCAAAACTACAATGAGGTATCACCTCACACCAGTCAGAATAGCCATTATCAAAAAAAACTACAGGGGCTTCCCTGGTGGTGCAGTGGTTAAGAATACACCTGCCAATGCAGGGGACACGGGTTCGAGCCCTGGTCCAGGAAGATCCCACATGCCGCGGAGAAACTAAGCCCGTGCATCACAACTACTGAGCCTGTGCTCTACAGCGTGCAAGCCACAACTATTGAGCCTGTGTGCCACAACTACTGAAGCCTGCACGCCTATAGCCTGTGCTCTGCAACAAGAGAAGCCATTGCCATGAGAAGCCCACACACTGCAACGAAGAGTAGCCCACACTCGCTGCAACTAGAGAAAGCCCACGTGTAGCAATGAAGACCCAATGCAGCCAAAAATAAATAAATTAAAAAAAAAAACTACAAACAATAAATGCTGGACAGGGTGTAGAGAAAAGGGAACCCTCTTGCACTGTTGGTGGGAATGTAAATTGATACAGCCACTATGGAGAACAGTAAGGAGGTTCCTTAAAAAACTAAAAAACAGGAATAAAGATGCAGACGTAGAGAATGGACTTGAGGACATGGGGGTTGGGGGGTGGGAAGGGGAAGATGGGACAAAGTGAGAGAGTAGCATTGACACTGACATATATACACTACCAAATGTAAAACAGGTAGCTAGTGGGAAGCAGCTGCATAGCACAGGGAGATCAGCTTGCTGCTTTGTGACCACCTAGAGGGGTGGGATAGGGAGAATGGCAGGGAGATGCAAGAGGGAGGGAATATGGGGATATATGTATATATATAACTGATTCACTTTGTTATATAGCAGAAACTAACACAAAATTGTAAAGCAATTATACTCCAATAAAGATGTTAAAAAAAAAAAGCTGGCTTTCACCTTGAGGGTGGGTGTATCATATCCTGGGAATCTTGGGCTTTACTTATGATGGATACAGGAGGCAGGAAGGACAAAAGATAAAGCTGAGGTCCCCCCACTACAGGGAAATGTAACAAGAAATCCTTGCGTGACACTGGAATTTCAAATGACCACACTTTCAATATAAGGACACATGGTAACTAAAAAGCTATTTTGAGATAAATTTCAAAGATATGAAATGTAACTAAATCGCCATGAACTAACCAATAAGACTAAAAAGTCCAAGTTATAAGACTTCTTTCATTATTCTCCCTACATTTTCTTTATCCATCTATATTTCAGTCTCCTAAAGAACTTCAATATCCTGTCAAGTGTAAGTAAAGAATGATGTATGACACTATCTACACGGTAAATTTACTGTTGTTTAAGAATAGGCATATCAAGTCTACCACTTTAAGATTTCATAAAAACAGAAAGGAAGCAATAAAACCAAAGGCTGGGAATTTTTCAACTATTGTCATGCAGTTTATGACAAGAAACTTTGGAATTCAAGGATAAGAAGCAGTACTCTTGAAAAAAAAAAAAGAAGAAGCAGTACTCTAAATGGCCAAGCTAAGTCTAGAAATATTGTGTAAGGCACTAATTGTAGATAAAAGATCACTTCAATTGAGATAGGAATGAGGAATATATTGCTGTCTCTGTCTGTGGCTCTGTTTCTAATCAAAAGTTTAAGTAAAATAATTGCAGGACTCTGGAAATTCACTTAGCCCTCTTTATGCATAAATCCAGACATATCACTATAAAATCTCACTGCTATTAAGTATCTTCAAATCAAATAATTATACAGGTAATGGTTTAGGTGATCTGAATTTAGAATGAATAAATCAATTTTACTTCTTTTTCTATTACATAAGCACAAAGGTATATTTCACTTAGCTCTAAATACACCATATTTAAAACACATAGTATCTAAACATCTTCATTATACATAGATCTACACAAAACCAAAATCATTTCATTACCTAATTACTGAGTTTTAAGACAGAAAGAAATAAGTAGAATTGGTTTTTCAAACCTGTTTTGATGTGAATATCTTCTCGTGTCTTCTGTTTTTTGAAATTCCCTCATGGGTACTGGCTTTACTGGTGAACCCTAGGCCAAAAAAAGAAAAACAGATCAATTTAACACATGTATCCACATGTATCCAGAAAAGTGTAATTACACAGCTCATATTCAACTTGGCATTTAGGGATCTGTATATTACACTAAAAATATTTTAACAGAAACTTCAAATGTGAATTTTCATGTTTAAAAGCATTATAGGCTGTATTACTGCTTTGGTGAAGCACAAAACTGTTCACAATCCAAAAACATTTATTTTAAAAAGAGCAGATTTTCTTCACACTGTATTTTATGAATTATAATGACCACATAGTAATATTTACTAGATGATAAGATGTGAAAGTTGAAAAGGATCTTAGAGATCATCTAGTACAAACTTCCATCTAGAACAGGAATTCCTACCAACCCTACCGTGACTTTTGCTCAGCCTCTCTTGAATATTTCTAGTAATAGGAAGTTCACTGGGGAGATTACATTTCTTTACTTCTTCATCATCATAAATTGTTACTTATGTTAGTCAGACAAATAGTCCTGGGGATGCTGGTGGAATACCAAGATAAAGCAAAAAGTAATTTCTATTTATGGTAAAATATGATATTAATTAAAAGAGAAATAGTGGCAATTTATTTATAAACTGAAGGGTAAAGGTCATTTCAAAAAACATTACCAAAGAAAATTAAACTGGCTTAAGTTATATGGACTATATACTGAAAAGTAAAATTATAAATCAAAGGTAGAGGCTCATGGGATATCACACCACATATTTTGTCAAATGAGAATCTATAAAAATAATATAATCTTACTTCAACACCAAAAATAATCATCAAAATGGGTATTCTGGAAGGGGGAAAAAAAAACTTATCCAAAAAAAAAAAAAAACCCTAAAAATCAAATGTAAAACTATTTATAGTCTATCTCCAAGGAATAGGTACATCACAAATAACTAGAAAATCTTCTTTGGTGACTTACTCCAAAGGGCTAAAGCTGACTCCCGTAAAGTCTGGGCATAATGATCGTATTAAATGAGATACAATTCTAGAATCTTGATGAGAGAATAATTACTCTAATTTCAGTGAATATGACTTTTTAAGTGAACAAAAATCTCTCCTAGTATGTTAACATCAGTGACTTATCACCCTGGTTTTACAATACTGCAATCACCTAAAATTATTGCAAGGGGTACATGAAATTTTCATGACAAAATGAATGTAACATTGGTTTAATTTAAAAAATAAATATGTCATAGTCTATAAATATAAGTCATACCTCATTTATCACAGTATCACTGTGTATGTGACAGGCATTATGATAAAATTAAACAATAGCAGAGTGTTTAAAATCTCAAATTGTTTTTAACAACCCATGTTTAGGTAGTATCCAAGAATATAAAAAAGTATTTCTTCACTGGTTATTAAACCATTTAAAATAATACTGCTTTATTTTATTTTTATAAGTGCCAAACTTTAGAAAGCCTTATGACACAGAAGTCATAAAGAGCCTTATGACAGAATCATAAAAACTACTATATATAGTAGGTAGATGGAATCAAAAAACTTATTACAAATTAGCCAATGGATTAAAGAAATGATACTACAATTTTTCATCAGTAGCATAACGTGCATTTTCACTTTTAGTAGAAACACCTCATCTACACAGCCTAATTAACAATAAAATGGTCAAAGAGAAAGACCACAAGAAAAAGGATTCCCTTTTAGATTATAATGTGCATTGTTAACTTAAGCTTTATTGCAAAGTAGTTGCCCTCTGCTCTAGCAGAAGTGCTTATAGCCTGAACCACAAGTAGTTTCATTAATCATAGGTACACACTGCTATCTGTAGGCTGCAGGACTTTGATTTACAGTAGTTCACTTTATCTTCTGGTTTCACTTTTCGAGGTTTCAGTCACCCACAGTCAACCATGTTCCAAAAATATTAAACGGATAACTTAAGAAATAAACAATTCATAAGTTTTAAATTGCATGCTGTTCTGATGAAATCTCAAGCTGTCCTGCTCCATCCCACCTGGGCTGTAAAGCGTCTCTTTGTCCAGAGTATCCTGCCTGTTAGTCCGTTAGTAGCCGGCTCAGTTAGTCTCTCTTGGTTAACAGATTGACTGTCGCAGTATAGCAGTGCCTATTTTACTAAATAATGGCCCCAAGTGCAAAAGTAGTGATGTTGGCAATTCGAATATGCCAAAGAGAAGTCATAAAGTGCCTCCTTTAAGTGAAAAGGTGAAAGTTCTTGAATTAATAAGGAAAGAAAAGAAATTGTATGCTGAGGTAAGATCTATAGTAAGAAGAAATCTTCTATCTGTGAAATTGTGAAGGAAAAAGACATACATGCTAGTTTTTTTTTTATATAATGTATTTTAATTAATAGCGTAGTACAGTTTTGTTTTTGTTTTTTTGTTTTGTTTTGCGGTACGCGGGCCTCTCACTGTTGTGGCCTCTCCCGTTGGCGGAGCACAGGCTCCGGACGCGCAGGCTCAGTGGCCGTGGCTCACGGGCCCAGCCACTCCGCGGCATGTGGGATCTTCCTGGACCGGGGCACGAACCCTTGTCCCCTGTATCGGCAGGCGGACTCTCAACCACTGCACCACCAGGGAAGCCCTATATGCTAGTTTTGCTGTTGCAGCTCAAACTGCAAAAGTTACAGTCACAGCATGTGATAAATGAATGCTTAGTTAGGATGGAAAAGGCATTAAATTTGTACAATGAAATATTTCGAGAGAAACAACATTCATATAACTTGTTACAGTATATTGTTATAATTTTTCTATTTTATTATTAGTTATTATTCTTAATCTCTTACTGTGACTAATTTATAAATTAAACTTTATCATAGGTGTGTATGTATAAGAAAAAAACATAGTACATATAGGGCTCAGTACCATCCGTGGTTTCAGGCAACCATCCACTAGGGGTCTTAGAATGTACACCCTGTGGATATGGAGTGGGGGGAATACTTACTGTACATAACTTTATCCAGCTTTAAATACAAGAATGTCATTTGAACACCAACAAAAAATACTGTGTTCAAAAGCCTTCAGACAGGAAGACCAAGGGTTTTTTTTTTTTTTTTTTAAAGAATGATAATAACACTCTATAACATGTCCCACTTGAAGTGACTATTCGCTATTTCTAAAAGACTAAATACATCATTCTCCAAAAAGGCCCCAAGTGTTTCTCAAATAATCCCTGCTCAAAGCCTGGGACCAACTCCAGACATTAACATCACACACACTGAAGTGCAGCCATTTTATTATGCTGACTAGATACACTGAAGAATGCTATTTCTACTTGAGACCCTTGGGGAATTGGCAGAGATTTTGCAGTGGGCTGAATGCTCATTTGTTTTCTAAGGCAACTCAATGCTCCACTATAAGAGACATCCAAGAATTTTAATGGCAAACAATTTATATTCTGTGTGACTTCACATAAAAGCGCCAATATAATTAAGCTCATCATAAAAATTCTATGGTTAAGTTTGTATGTTGCCCCAAAAGTCAGCAGTTTGGTTCAGTTCTTAATTACTGATCAAACTATGATTTACCAGTTAATAACAATAAAAAAACAATAAGAACAACAATGAAAAGCATCATATTCCTCTGCATTTTCTTCCAAGGCATAGGATACTCTTAGGACTTCTTTTATTCCTTCTTCAAAATTCTGAAATCTGTATTTTTATTTGAAAAATAAACCTAAACTTTACTTGAGAGTATTGTCTGATTTTAAGAATAAAGCTGAAAAACTCAGTAATAAAATTAGAACTAAATATAATAAAACAAATAATTAATCCTAAACCAACAAATCACTGATATGACAGAAATTTATACTGTCATAAACTGTTTTTACTAGGGGACAGCAAAAAATTTAAGCTTAAGTGTGTATACTACCTCATGAGAGATTCGCCGTTGTTCAATATATGCCATAAACTGTGAACTGAGGCTGTCTGAGTCCAGGCCCTTGGGTGGTCTCACTTCTTCCTCTTCTTCCTCTGCAGTACAGCTGTCAATATAGTCAATCTGATCCAGATCATGTTCCACTGTTCATACGACACATACACACACAGACATCAGAAAAAACATTCAAATTAGATAGCCAACAAAAACAATGAATTGCATTCTTTCCTTTTCTGTAACATTTTCTATTCTGAAACTGGGAGGAATAAGTTTAAATTTAATAAGCCTTTATTATTTAGTCCATGGCCACTCACAAAAATAGGCTAAAGAAAAAATCTTAGTCCTAATTCACTATAAAGAATGCAGTAATTGATGGTAATTATTGGAAAACAGACCTCTAATATCTCTCTTTTCTTTGGACAGCTCTTGACTATTTTAAACAAGACAGTTTGAGTTTGTGAGACAGATAAGAAGAATAATTTTTTAAAATCGGAAAATATATATTCTTTTAGTTTTTTTTTTTTTGCATGTTTTAGGTTAGGGGCTTAATCATACCTCTTTAAAGAGCTGGGAGGCAGAAAACCTAACACAATCAACTCAAAATAAAAGTGAAAAGACAGGAGGAAAGTGGACTTGGTGATAAAGAAGTAGATACTGACGACTGTTCCCTGTCCTGTAACTGTTGTCCATAACTAGAAAAAGATTTATTTTCCTATTTAGAAAATTATTTTCTAGAGGTCAGTATTGCAGATATTTTGTAGCAGTTTGTGGATGGAAGGAAATCATTTGAGGAATTTTTGCTTCTCAAAATGCTCTGGGGTGAGGAGAACATAAATAACATATAGCCACATCATTATTTCTTCTAACACAGTTGGGTGCACCCCATTAATTTGTTTTTAAGTTTAAAAAGTAACTATTTTTAAAAGCCACTTTAAATGGCACACTAGAAAAAAAAAAAAAAACTTACTACTAAGACGGTTTCTCCAGAGATGTATTAACTCCCAGCCATTATTGTATGGTGGTCTACAGGCTGCCTAAAAATTGCAGTTGCTGGGAATAGTAAATTTGAAGAAGTCTATTTCTTAATTTAGTTTTCTGACTCAATTATTTCTAAATAATTCCATAACAGCAGTTAATATAAAAATGAATTGACTTACCATAATTATGTAAATAGATAAAAGGCTGAAAAGGTTTTAAGTCTACATCCATGTTAGAAACCAGGTACATAAATGCATTTTTCGAATGTGCTACAACTTGTGTGACTAAATCAACAGTTCATTTTATAACTATCTCCCAAGAAAGCAGCATCACTTTTTCATACTGTCTAGAGCAGTGCTATCCAAGAGAAATAGAATGTAAGCTATGAAAGTGAACCACACATGTAATTTTAAATTATCTAGTAGCCACATAAAAAAGTCAAAAGAAAAGGTGACATTAATTTTAATAATATATTTTACTTTGTTCAATATATTTAAAATATTATTATAACATATAATCAATATAAAGTATTATTGATGTTTTACATTCTCTTTCTCATGCAATGGCTTCAAAATCTGATGTGTGTTTTATATTTATAGTACAGCTCAATTCAGAAAAACCACATTTCAAATGCTCAATAACCACATGTGGCTACTGGCACAGATCTAGAGATTATTTTAAGTCCGAAATGAACCAATGGGAAAGATATCTCATACAAAAGCAAGATTAAAATGAAAAGTACTGAAATGTTAAGTGACAGGAGTAAAAAAAGGATATAAGATGGTAAGGAAAAAAAGGCGGGGCAAACCATTTAATTGAACTCATAATTCAGAGATGAAAAGTCTTCTTAGATAATATAATAGATTTCTGGAAAATCAAAGTCATTTCTCCCTTATAGCTGGCCCTTAAAATTTAAACATTAGGATTTGGTAATTCAAACTAAAGCAATATTGAATGGAATGCTAAAATCAAGAGTCTGCTTCCGAAGCACAAGAAAGCAGAAAAAGCTCCGTTTGTTAATGAACTATAAAAATAAATTTAAAAAATTTTTTTAATTTAAATTACAAAATTTAAAATACCAGAATAAGGAAAACTTGGATTCAGATGCCCATGAAGAGCACAATTCCAGATGAAAGAAAAGGTAGACATCAAGGAATGCACTGAATTCCTAAAAGAGGACAAATAATGACCACAAAGAGAATCTTTAAAAAGGAGAATAGTAGGGCTTCCCTGGTGGCACAGTGGTTGAGAGTCCGCCTACCGATGCAGGGGACACGGGTTCGTGCCCCGGTCCGGTAAGATCCCACATGCCGCGGAGCGGCTGGGCCCGTGAGCCATGGCCGCTGAGCCTGCGCGTCCGGAGCCTGTGCTCCGCAATGGGAGAGGCCACAACAGTGAGAGGCCCACGTACCGCAAAAAAAAAAAGGAGAATAGTACTTCAAAGAAGATCATGGTTAAATCAAGATTAAAAAAGATCTATTCCAGGTAAACTGTCTTTAGTAAAGTTTCCTCCCAAAATAAGAATAAGGGAAAAACACTGTATTTTAATTGCAAGTCTGAAACAGAGAAACTGAAATTTAACCCTAATAGAAAACATTTTTTTTCTAATCAGATGAGAAGAGGAGGGAGGTCTTTAAAGAAAGACTGGAAGAAGCTACAGATACACAGATAAAAGGAGTGGATATGAAAAGGCCCCTTAAAAAGTCAGAGAGATTATAAAGACTTTGGATGTCGTCAGGAATCACGTTTACCTCCACCATTTGTTACTATTATACTGCTGCGATTCTCCTGGTACTGGCTTTCTCTTCGTAGTCTTTGTTCTTTAGTAATTTCTGCTACTCGAAGAGGCAGATCTGAAAATTCATCTGTAGGCTTAAATAAATAGCAGAAACATTAAAATAAATCATTTTAAGTTTTAAGACAACATGGTACTTAAAGCACAGATATATTATTATATATATTATATATTATATATATTATATATATATTATATATATATATTCATTAGAACTTATATTTAAGAAGAAATAGCAAAGTAGTTTTACAGATGCATCTAGAGATGCACATATTATCCAACAATATGAATGTACTTAATGCCACTGAAACCACTCTTAAAAATGGTTAAAATGGTAAATTTTATATGTATTTCACCACAACTTTAAAAAAGAATAGGGTATATATGACTCTATATACATACACATATGAATTTAAGGTATTGACATAAATGTATCAGTATTGATATAGCCACAATCATGTACACACCCACCCAGGCACAAATACCCAAGCAATTACAAATAACAAATGGGCTGTATTCCAAAATTAATTTGCTTTAGACTCCCAATAAAACAATGTTACAAATGGTACATTACTAGTCTTGCTAAACAAAACCTTCATCATTTAACCTAATTTATAGCTAAAATATTATACCTTAGTAATTTAAAAAGAAGAGAGAAAACATAATGCTGATAATTAAAAGAGAAAAATGAGGGACTTCCCTGGTGGTGCAGTGGTTAAGAATCCACCTGCCAATGCAGGGGACACGGGTTCGATCCCTGGTCTGGGAAGATCCCACATGCTGAGGAGCAACTAAGCCCGTGCACCCTAAAGCCTGCATGTCACAACTACTGAGCCCACGTGCTGCAACTACTGAAGCCTGCATGCTGTAGGGCCTGCACACTGCAACTACTGAGCTGGTGTGCTGCAACCACGGAAGCCTGCGCGCCTAGAGCCCGGGCTCTGCAACAAGAGAAGCCACCGCAATGAGAAGCCCACGCACCACAACGAAAACCCAACACAGCCAAAAAAAAAAGAGAGAGAGAAAAATGATATAATTAGCTGAGAAAGTTACTTATTTATCTTGAGCATGTGGATACTCTTCATTAAGGTTCCCAACTCATTACCCATCAGCCTACAGTTCTACTTTCTCACCTTACAGTACCCTTTCTACCACCTCTGCTCAAGATTATACAGGCCCTCAACGTTCAGGTCTCAGTTGTAACTGGCTCAGTTCCCATTTGACCGTCCAGGATATAAAATTATTTATACAACACAATGAGGTAACAAACATGTAAAACACACATGGTAAAAGATGGTAAAGAGGGGCTTCCCTGGTGGCGCAGTGGTTGAGAGTCCGCTTGCCATTGCAGGGGACACGGGTTCGTGCCCCGGTCTGGGAGGATCCCACATGCCGCGGAGCGGCTGGGCCCGTGAGCCATGGCCGCTGAGCCTGCATGTCCGGAGCCTGCGCTCCGCAACGGGAGAGGCCACAGCAGTGAGAGGCCCACGTACCAAAAAAAAAAAAAAAAAAAAAAAAGGTAAAGAAACATAATATCATTTCTGATGGTAGGATTATGTGGGATTTTCACTCCTCCCTTGGCTATTCTATATTTTATATAACAAGAAATTGAGTCCAGTTAAGACACTTAACCATTTTCATCATTTTATTTTTCCTTAAGTTATAACATGCAGAATAGAAGAAACACTTACTTCATTCCCTGACCATCTCTTATCACCACTGTCCACACTATTGAAACCTGAATCAAGGGCTCCATAGGGGCGACCTGAGTATAATTCTTCATGGCTGCCAAAAAGAAACTTTAGTTGTTAATGTAAAGTTTGAGATTTTAAAAATTAACATTTGAAATAAATCAGATGCAATTTTACTAATAAACATTTTCATGGCATTCAGGGACTTAACTATTGAGAATGAAATGAATATTCATTTAACTTTTTAATATGAAAAATTCCAAATTCAAAGAAAGTAGATAGAATAGTATAATGAACTCCCATGTACTCATTATCCAGCTCTAAAAATATCCACATTCTGACTTCATCTATTCCTCCAGCCATTCCCAATGCCCCCCTCAATTATTTTTATTTTTAACAGTACTCTTTTTCTTAAAGTGAAATTTACATACATTTAAATGCACAAACCTTTGACAAATGAAAACATCTTTGTAACATACACACCTATCATGATATAGGACATTTCTACTTTGCCAGAAAATTCCCACACATCCCTTCCCAGTCAACTTCCTTTACCTCACCACTATGTGCTCCTAAGAGGCAACTACCATTCAAATTTTTTTCACCTGACTTAGTACAGAACATCCTCAAAGCTGTCCAAGATCTAATTCCTGGAACCCATAAATATGTTACTTTACATTGCAAATGGGAATTAAGGTTGCAGATAGAAGTAAGGTTGCTAATCAGAGGACCTTAAATTAGGGAGATTATCCTGAATTATCTGAATGGGCTCGATGTAATCACAAGGTTCCTTAAACATGGAAGAGGGAAATAGAAGAGGAGGATTCAATGCTGGCTTGAAGATGGAGGGAGGGGACCAAGAACCAAGGTAAGAAGACAGCCTCTAGAAGTTGAAAAAGGCAAGGAAATACACCCTACTCAAAACCTACAGAAAAGAATGCAGCTCTGCCATCATCTTAATTTTAGCTCAATGAGACCACGATTTAGACTTCTGACCTACACAACCATAAAATAATAAATCTGTGTTGTTTAGGCCTCTAAGTTTGGGGTGGTAACAATAGAAAAGTAATACAATTAGTTCTGCTTATTCCAGAATGCATAAAAATGGTATATGTACTCTTTTTCTACTCAGCATCATGTCAGTGAAATTCTTGACATTTTTAATACCCTGGAGTAGAATGGATGAATTGTATGGTAAGCATAGGTTTAACTTAAAAAACAAAAACAAAAAAACCCTGCCAACCTGTTTTTGAAAGTAGCTGTATCATTTTGCATCCCCACCAGCAATGTATTGGAGTTCCAGCTGCCAACACTGTATTCCCAGTCATTAATTTTAGTTATTATTCTGATGGGTATAAAATGTGGTGTTAATTTGTATTTCTCTGATGACTAGTGATAATTAACATCAGTGATATTTAATACCTTTGTATGTGCTTATTGGCCGTTCATTTATCTTCTTTTGAGAAATGTCTGTTCAAATCTTTTGCCCATTAAAAAATGCAACATCAATAACCTTAAAAATATTTTGCTAAGTAAAAGAGGCCAGACAAAATGCTACATAATGTTCGATTTCATTTCTATGAAATTCGAGAAAATGCAAAACTATACTGACAGAAAGCAGATCAGTGATTGCCTGGGGCTGAGGGTGATAAAAAATATATATATCGTGATTGTGTTGGTAGTTTTGTGACTGTATTCATGTACTAAAACTCACTGAATTGCACATTAAAATGGGTAAATTTTATTATTTGTAAATTTTATCTCAATAAAGCTGTTAAAAAAAAGTGCCAATCCATTTTTCCAAAATGGATGTTCCAGTTTTACTTTTTACATATTGTATTACATAAGCAATATGAGAGCACTGGTTGTTCCACATCCTAACATTTGGTGTTCTCAGTCTTAATTTTATTCCTTCTTGTAGATGTGCAGTGGTATCTCATTACATTTCGATGATGACTAGTGATAAGCACCTTTTTGTGTGCTTATTAGTCATTTATATATCTTTCTTCGTAAAGTCTATTTAAGCCTTTTGTCCATTTTTCAACGGGGTTGTCTTTTTTTTAAATTAACATCTTTATTGGAATAATGGCTTTACAATGCTGTGTTTCTGCTTTATAACAAAGTGAATCCGTTATACATATACATATATTCCCATATCTTTTCCCTCTTGAGTCTCCCTCCCTCCCACCCTCCCTATCCCACCACTCTAGGTAGTCACAAACCACTGAGCTGATCTCCCTGTGCTATGTGGCTGCTTCTCACTAGCTATATATTTTACGTTTGGTAGTGTATATATGTGATGCCACTCTCTCACTTTGTCCCAGCTTACCCTTCCCCCTCCCCATACCCCCAAGTCCATGCTCTAGTAGGTCTGTGTCTTTATTCCTGTCTTACCCATAGGTTCTTCATGACCTTTTTTTTTTTTCTTAGATTCCATATATATGTGTTATCATTCGGTATTTGCTTTTCTCTTTCTGACTGACTTCATTCTGTATGACAGACTCTAGGTCCATCCATCACACTACAAATAACTCAATTTCATTTCTTTTTATGGCTTGAGTAATATTCCATTGTATATATGTGCCACATCTTCTTTATCCACTCATCTGTCGATGGACACTTAGGTTGCTTCCATGTCCTGGCTATTATAAATAGAGCTGCAAAGAATATTTTGGTACATGACTCTTTTTGAATTATGGTTTTCTCAGGGTATATGCCTAGTAGTGGGATTGCTGGATCGTATGGTAGTTCTATTTTTAGGTTTTTAAGGAACCTCCATACTGTTCTCCATAGTGGCTGTATCAATTTGCATTCCCACCAACAGTGCAAGAGGGTTCCCTTTTCTCCATACTCTCTCCAGCATTTATTGTTTGTAGATTTTTTGATGATGGCCATTCTGACCGGTGTGAGATGATATCTCATTGTAGTTTTGATTTGCATTTCTCTAATGATTAATGATGTCGAGCATTCTTTCATGTGTTTGTTGGCAATCTGTATATCTTCACTGGAGAAATGTCTGTTTAGGTCTTCTGCCCATTTTTGGATTGGGTTGTTTGTTTTTATGTTATTGAGTTGCATGAGCTGCTTGTAAATTTTGGAGATTAATCCTTTGTCAGTTGCTTCATTTGCAAATATTTTCTGCCATTCTGAGGGTTGTCTTTTGGTCTTGTTTATGGTTTCCTTTGCTGTGCAAAAGCTTTTAAGTTTCATTAGGTCCCATTTGTTTATTTTTGTTCTTATTTCCATTTCTCTAGGAGATGGGTCAAAAAGGATCTTGCTGTGATTTATGTCATAGAGTGTTCTGCCTATGTTTTCCTCTAAAAGTGCGATAGTGTCTGACCTTACATTTAGGTCTTTAATCCATTTTGAGTTTATTTTTGTGTATGGTGTTAGGGAGTGTTCTAATTTCATACTTTTACAAGTACCTGTCCAGTTTTCCCAGCACCACTTATTGAAGAGGCTGTCTTTTCTCCATTGTATATTCTTGCCTCTGTTATCAAAGATAAGGTGTCCATATGTGCATGGGTTTATCTCTGGGCTTTCTATCCTGTTCCATTGATCTATATTTGTTTTTGTGCCTGTACCATACTGCCTTGATTACTGTAGCTTTGTAGTATAGTCTGAAGTCAGAGAGCCTGATTCCTCCAGCTCTGTTTTTCATTCTCAAGATTGCTTTGGCAATTCAGGTTCTTCTGTGTTGCCATACAAATTGTGAAATTTTTTGTTCTAGTTCTGTGAAAAATGCCAGTGGTAGTTTGACAGGGATTGCATTGAATCTGTAGATTGCTTTGGGTAGTGGAGTCATTTTCACAATGTTGATTCTTCCAATCCAAGAATATGGTATATCTCTCCATCTATTTGTATCATCTTTAATTTCTTTCATCAGTGTCTTAGAATTTTCTGCATACAGGTAGGTTTATTCCTAGATATTTTATTTTTTTGTTGCAATGGTAAATGGAGTGTTTTCTTAATTTCACTTTCAGATTTTTCATCATTAGTGTATAGGATGTCAGAGATTTCTGTGCATTAATCTTGTATCCTGCTACTTTACCAAATTCATTAATTAGCTCTAGTAGTTTTCTGGTAGCATGTTTAGGATTCTCTATGTATAGTATTGTGTCATCTGCAAACAGTGACAGCTTTACTTCTTCTTTTCCGATTTGGATTCCTTTTATTTTTCTTCTCAGACTGCTGTGGCTAAAACTTCCAAAACTATGTGGAATACTAGTGGTGAGAGTGGGCAACCTTATCTTGTTCCTGATCTTAGTGGAAATGGTTACAATTTTTCAACATTGAGGACGATATTGGCTGTGGGTTTGTCATATATGCCCTTTATTATGTTGAGGAAAGTTCCCTCTATGCCTACTCTCTGCAGGGTTTTTATCATAAATGGGTGTTGAATTTTGTTGAAAGCTTTCTCTGCATCTATTGAGATGATCATATGGTTTTTCTCCTTCAATTTGTTATTATGGTGTATCACGTTGATTGATTTGCGTATATTGAAGAATTCTTGCATTCCTGGAATAAACCCCACTTGATCATGGTGTATGATCCTTTTAATGTGCTGTTGGATTCTGTTTGCTAGCATTTTGTTGAGGATTTTTGCATCTATGTTCATCAGTGATATTGGCCTGTAGTTTTCTTTCTTTGTGACATCTTTGTCTGGTTTTGGTATCAGGGTGATGGTGGCCTCATAGAATGAGTTTGGGAGTGTTCCTCCCTCTGCTATATTTTGGAAGAGTTTGAGAAGGATAGGTGTTAACTCTTCTCTAAATGTTTGATAGAATTCTCCTGTGAAGCCATCAGGTCCTGGGTTTTTGTTTGCTGGAAGACTTTTAATCACAGTTTCAATTTTAGTGTTTCTGATTGGCCTGTTCATATGTTCTATTTCTTCCTGGTTCAGTCTTGGCAGATTGTGCATTTCTAAGAATTTGTCCATTTTTTCCAGGTTGTACATTTTATTGGCATAGAGTTGTTTTTAGTAATCTCTCACAATCCTTTGTATTTCTGCAGTGTCAGTTGTTACTTCTCCTTTTTCATTTCTAATTCTATTGATTTGAGCCTTCTCTCTTTTTTTCTTGACGCATCTGGCTAATGGTTTATCAATTTTGTTTATCTTCTCAAAGAACCAGCTGTTAGTTTTATTGATCTTTGCTATCATTTCCTTCATTTCTTTTCCATTTATTTCTGATCTGATCTTTATGATTTCTTTCCTTCTGCTAACTTTGGGGTTTTTTTGTTCTTCTTTCTCTAACTGCTTTAGGTGCAAGGTTAGGTTGTTTATTCGAGATGTTTCCTGTTTCTTAAGGTAGGATTGTATTGCTATAAACTTCCCTCTTAGAACTGCTTTTGCTGCATCCCATAGGTTTTGGGTCATCGTGATTTCATTGTCATTTGTTTCTAGGTATTTTTTTATTTCCTCTTTGATTTCTTCAGTGATCTCTTGGTTATTAATGTATTGTTTAGCCTCCATTTGTTTGTATTTTTTACAGATCTTTTCCTGTAATTGATGTCTAGTCTCATAGTGTTGTGGTTGGAAAAGATACTTGATACGATTTCAATTTTCTTAAATTTACCAAGGCTTGATTTGTGACCCAAGATACGATCTATCCCAGAGAATGTTCCATGAGCACTTGAGAAAAATGTGTATTCTGTTGTTTTTGGATGCAATGTCCTATAAATATCAATTAAGTCCATCTTGTTTAATGTATCATTTAAAGCTTGTGTTTCCTTATTTATTTTCATTTTGGATGATCTGTCCATTGGTGAAAGTGGGGTGTTAAAGTCCCCTACTATGACTGTGTTACTGTCTATTTCCCCTTTTATGGCTGTTAGTATTTGCCTTATGTATTGAGGTGCTCCTATGTTGGGTGCATAAATATTTACAATTGTTATATCTTCTTCTTGGATCGATCCCTTGATCATTATGTAGTGTCCTTCTTTGTCTCTTGTAATAGTGTTTATTTTAAAGTCTATTTCGTCTGATATGAGAATTGCTACTCCAGCTTTCTTTTGATTTCCATTTGCATGGAATATCTTTTTCCATCCCCTCACTTTCAGTCTGTATGTGTCCCTAGGTCTGAAGTGGGTCTCTTGTAGACAGCATATATACAGTCTTGTTTTTGTATCCGCTCAGCCAGTCTGTGTCTTTTGGTGGGAGCATTTAATCCATTTACATTTAAGGTAATTATCGATATGTATGTTCCTATTCCCATTTTCTTAATTGTTTTGGGTTTGTTATTGTAAGTCTTTTCCTTCTCTTGTGTTTCTTGCCTAGAGAAGTTCCTTTAGCATTTGTTGTAAAGCTGGTGTGGTGGTGCTGAACTCTCTCAGCTTTTGCTTGTTTGTAAAGGTTTTAATTTCTCCATCAAATCTGAATGAGATCCTTGCTGGGTAGAGTGATCTTGGTTGCAGGTTTTTCTCCTTCATCACTTTAAATATGTGCTGCCACTCTCTTCTGGCTTGCAGAGTTTCTGCTGGAAGATCAGCTGTTAACCTTATGGTGATTCCCTTGTGTGTTATTTTTCCCTTGCTGCTTTTAATATATTTTCTTTGTATTTAATTTTTGATAGTTTGATTAATACGTGTCTTGGCGTGTTTTTCCTTGGATTTATCCTGTATGGGACTCTCTGTGCTTCCTGGACTTGATTAAGTATTTCCTTTCCCATATTAGGGAAGTTTTCAACTATAATCTCTTCAAATATTTTCTCAGTCCATTTCTTTTTCTCTTCTTCTTCTGGGACCCTTATAATTCGAATGTTGGTTAATGTTGTCCCAGAGGTTTCTGAGACTGTCCTCAGTTCTTTTCATTCTTTTTTCTTTATTCTGCTCTGCAGTAGTTATTTCCACTATTTTATCTTCCAGGTCACTTATCCATTCTTCTGACTCAGTTATTCTGCTATTGATCCCTTCTAGAGTATTTTTAATTTCATTTATTGTGTTGTTCATCATTGATTGTTTCCTCTTTAGTTGTTCTAGGTCCTTGTTAAATGTTTCTTGCATCTTCTCTATTCTATTTCCAAGATTTTGGATCATCTTTACTATCATTATTCTAAGTTCTTTTTCAGGTAGACTGCCTACTTCCTCTTCATTTGTTAGGTCTGGTGGGTTTTTATCTTGCTCCTTCAGCTGTGGTGTGTTTTTCTGTCTTCTCATTTTGCTTATCTTACTGTGTTTGGAGTCTCCTTTTTGCAGGCTGTAGGTTCGTAGTTCCCGTTGTTTTTGGTGTCTGTCCCCAGTGGCTAAGGTTCGTTCAGTGGGCTGTGTAGGCTTCCTGGTGGAGGGGACTAGTGCCTGTGTTCCAGTGGATGAGGCTGGATCTTGTCTTTCTGGTGGACAGGTCCACGTCTAGTGGTGTGTTTTTGGGTGTCTGTGGTCTTATTATGATTTTAGGCAGCCTCTCTCTAATGGATGGGGCTGTGTTCCTGTCTTGCTAGTTGTTTGGCATAGGGTGTCCAGCACTGTAGCTTGCTGGTCGTTGCGGGAAGCTGGGTCTTGGTGTTGCGATGGAGATCTCTGGGAGATTTTCGCTGTTTGATATTACATGGAGCTGGGAGGTCTCTTGTGGACCAGTGTCCTGAAGTTGGCTCTCCCACCTCAGAGGCACAGCACTGACTCCTGGCTGGAGCACCAAGAGCCTTTCATGCACACGGCTCAGAATAAAAGGGAGAAAAAATGGAAAGAAAGAAAGAGGATAAAATCAAATCAAATACAGTAGGATAAAATAAAATAAAGTTATTGAAATAAAAAATAATTATTATGAAAAAAATTTAAAACTAAAAAAGTTAAAAAAAAAAAAAAGAACGGATGGACTGAATCCTGGACAAATGGTGAAAGCAAAGCTATACAGACAATATCTCACACAGAAGCACACACATACACACTCACAAAAAGAGGAAAAGGGGAAAGAATAATATATCTTGCTCCCAAAGTCCACCTCCTCAATTTGGGATGATTCGTTGTGTATTCAGGTATTCCACAGATGCAGGGTACAACAAATTGATTGTGGAGCTTTAATCCACTGCTTCTGAGGCTGCTGGGAGAGATTTCCCTTTCTCTTCTTTGTTTGCACAGCTCCTGGGGTTCAGCTTTGGATTTGGCCCCACCTCTGCGTGTAGGTCGCCTGAGGGCATCTGTTCTTCGCTCAGACAGAATGGGGTTAAAGGAGCAGCGGATTCAGGGGCTCTGGCTCACTCAGGCCGGGGGGAGGGAAGGGTACAGATGCAGGGTGAGCCTGTGGCGGCAGAGGCCAGTGTGATGTTTCACCAGCCTGAGGCGTGCCGTGCGTTCTCCCGTGGAAGTTGTCCCTGGATCCCTGGATCACGGGACCCTGGCAGTGGCGGGCTGCATAGGCTCCCGGGAGGGGAGGTGGGAACAGTGACCTATGCTCGCACACAGGCTTCTTGGTGGCTGCAGCAGCAGCCTTAGAATCTCATGCCCGTCTCTGGGGTCCATGCTGATAGCTGCGGTTCGCGCCCGTCTCTGGAGCTCCTTTAAACAGCGCTTTTAATCCCCTCTCCTCATGCACCAGGAAACAAAGAGGGAAGAAAAAGTCTCTTGCCTCTTCGGCAGGTCCAGACTTTTTCTCGGACTCCCTGCCAGCTAGCTGTGGTGCACTAGCCCCCTTCAGGCTGTGTTCACGCCACCAACCCCAGTCCTCTCCCTGCGATCCGAGCGAAGCCCAAGCCTCAGCTCCCAGCCCCCACCCACCCCGGCGGGTGAGCAGAGAAGCCTCTTGAGCTGGTGAGTGCTGGTCGGCACCGATCCTCTGTGCAGGAATCTCTCTGCTTTGCCCTCCGCACCCCTGTTGCTGTGCTCTCCTCCGCGGCTCCGAAGCTCCCCACCCCGCCACCCACAGTCTCCGCCCGCGAAGGGGCTTCCTAGTGTGTGGAAACCTTTCCTCCTTCACAGCTCCCTCCCACTGGTGCAGGTCCCATCCCTATTCTTTTGTCTCTGTTTTTTCTTTTTTCTTTTGCCCTACCCAGGTACGTGGGGAGTTTCTTGCCTTTTGGGAGGTCTGAGGTCTTCTGCCAGCGCTCAGTATGTGTTCTATAGGAGCAGTTCCACGTGTAGATGTATTTCTAATGTATCTGTGGGGAGGAAGGTGATCTCCGCGTCTTACTCTTCCGCCATCTTCTCCCAGATCTGGGTTGTTTGTCTTTTTAACATTAAGTATAAGCAGGTATTCTTTAGATATTCTGGATAGAAGTCTTTTGTCATATATGTATTTTGTAAATATCTTCCCCCAGTCTGTGGTTTGCCTATTTGTTTTCTTAATATTTTCTTTTCGTAAATAGATGTATTTAATTTTCATTAAATTTAGTTTATCATTTTTTTAATGGTTATTCGTTTCTGTGTCCTCAGAAATCCTTGCCCACCCCACGTCACAAAGATATTCTTCCATATTTTCCTCTAAAAGTTTTATAGCTTTAGTTTTTACTTGTTTATAGCTTTAGTTTTTACTTGTTTTTAAACATAGTTTTAAAAGTTAGCTTAATTTGAAGTCTAAAACATGATAAGGACTCTGTTAAAAATTGGTCTGTTAGCATTTCATTTAGTAAGACTGCCTAGGTTGAAAACAACTTTCAATGGTACAAATTTAAAATATGTAGTGTTCTTCTGGTATCAGATTTTTTATTCCATGTATTCTAAGTTTGTGTACATAACTTTAAAAAAATTATTGTGTCATGCTGTCACAATGAATCAGAACCTAAGGTACAGGGAAGGAGCAATGTATTTGGATTTCACAGATAATCCAACCAACTATTAGCTCAAAGAAGTCACTTAACCTTTGTAAAATGAGGTTAAACATTCTTACTCATATGCTTTCACATAAAGTAAAAGGTGTTAAGTAAAAACAAAAGAACAGAAACAAAACCCTATGTGAATGTAAGACATTTTTATAACTTGTCAGTTATTTTTACTGATAAAGATCTTACTTTGTATGTATTTAGTAATATACAGACCTATTTGTCCAATGTGCTAAACATGCTCTGATTATAAAGATCCAAAAATATAGGTATTTTCCAGCTATCTAACTCATTTTCCTACCCTCCACTACAAAGATCATTTAGCAAAATAAGTGTCTCAGTATAATTCCAAAATTACTTCTCTCCAAAAAAAAGTAGTGAATTTCCCCCAACTTCTTATCTTGAAAACATTCATATCTACACAAGAGTTGGGAGAGTAATACAATGATATCTATTTGCCCTTCATCTAGATCTCCCAATTGTTAGCATTTAAGTAAAATGTTTTATGTGTACTGTCTACATGACATGTCTGCTTTTATACCTGTTTTAGAGTCCAGATCTTAAGGACAGGTACTGTGTGTGTTTTATCACAGCAAAGTCAGGCCAAGGTACCTAATTTTAAAAGCTTTCTGATGAAATATATATTTAAGTCATACTTAAAGAATTCTTTTTTGCAGATGCCAAAAGAAATACATGTATTTCAGGATTTACTGAACAGTACTTTTTAATATTATGTAAAATTTTCAAGTAAAGATTTTCAGATTTCTAGAGGATACTGTTTTATATAATGTATTTTCTGTGAAGTGACCAATCAAGGTAAGCCTAATTTTACTGTGCTATTTTATAAGTGGGCAACATAAAGAGAATAGAATCTTTGCCTTAAGCTATTATTTTATCTTCTTTATTCAGTTACCTTTAGCTTCTCCACATATTTGCTCTTTCTCAGAGATTAGACTGATAAGATTAAAGTGAGACATAGGTTAACCAACCCTCCAGGTTTGTTCAGGATTTTCCTGGTTTTAGCACTAAAGTCCTATGTCCCAGAAAACTCCTTAGTCACAGGTAAACTAGGACAGATGGTATAAACATATACCCTATGTATAAATATGGCCTTTGTGAGGCCAGGAAGAGTTGTGCCAGCCAGGCTCCAGCTATGTCCTATTAGAAAGTCCAGTCTCTTTAGTAAACTACCTAGCATAAAATGGATTCAAATGCTTATGTTACTCTGTGTGGCAGGGAGATGAACTGTGAATCAGTATAGTGCAGTAAGGAGTTTAAAATATGGCTTTTTTCAAATAATTTAACAGATCTGGACTGATAACTTGGCACCATCATTTCTTACCTATGTGACTTTAATTAACCTGTTTTACCTCTTTCAACCTCTGTTTTCTCATAAGTTTAAAAAAAAAAAGATTAACAACACCTATCTCACAGAGTTGCTATAAAGATTACTTGAGAAAATATAAGCTAAGGACCTGCACAAAGCATTAAATAAAAGTTATCATTCTATGAAGAATGTATCCTTAAGAGAGAATCACCAAATCTGCTTCATTTGAGTTTAGTTCACCAAACATTTATTGAATGCCAGGCAGTTTTCCAGCTGCTTAGAATATAAATATGAATAAAGGATGGCCACTGCTTTCACAGGCTCAGACTTGTTGTAGAGAATTAATTCCACTACCGGGGTTACAGAGGCAGGACTTTTCTTACCAGTGGCTTAGTTGTTCCTTAGTTTTGGCTCACTGCCACGTCATCATAAATAAATATATTTAGTCTAAAGCTGCTTAAAATCATCACAGCAAAAAAGCATAGTTCACTTTAGATCACTATTTTAAAAAATGTGTGCCATTGTATAAAATAAGAAAGTTATCACAACAGTGTAAATTGCTAAAGGAGTTGGAAACATTTACAACTGAAAATGAGTAAAAACATTTGTGACCTTTATAAAATGATTTAAGAAAGACTGTGTGTTGTTTTTATGCTACACAAAAGTAGTTAGAAAGTTGCAACTAAGGATTGAAATTACCACAGCAGTAACTTGTACTGAATACCTGAAGAGCTACAGGATTAATAAAAATTCTCTTTAGCAAAACAGAACTCTTAGACTAAATTTGTCCAAGATCACAGTAGACAGCTAATAACTCTAATGCCTAATATTCATATAGGGCTTTATGGTCAGCAAAGCACTTTCAAACACAGATCATTTGATCCTCACAACTACTATTAGAAATATAAACAGGGTAAAGATCACATTGAAGAAACCAAGGGTCAGAGAGGTTAAGTGAACTGCCTAATAGTACAGAGATCCAGAGCTAGAACTAAGGCCTTCTGACTCCATGACTGCATTTTGAATAAATGCACTGCTAACTACAATGCAGTCTTACTAATCTGTACCTTAGTGAGAAAGACATGAAAGTATGATGATGTCTCATTTGCTGGTGCATGAGGAGTTGAAGGAAATATTTTTGTTATATATATATATATATATATATATATATATATAAAGTAACATAACTCTGGAAAAAATGGAAAATGCAGAAGACAGATTAACCTAGGGAGCATAATTAGGGATTATTATAGGGAATGGAATATATTAGATCTATAATTACTAATTCCTTTGGAGAAACATGACATGTTTATGCTATTTAGACTTCCCATTTAGGAAAGGTTTCTCTATTGACTCAAGCCTTCCTGTATCTCTTAGCAAATACACACAAGTCTCTTCCCAGGATTTCTTGATATGTTTTTAAAGTAAAATAATGAAGTTGCTATATTTAAAAAAAAATTAGGCCAAGACTAATTAGTCTTCAAAACTAAGGATAGAGTCACAGAGAGAAATAGGTTCTGCAATTAGCACTGCAGCCCTCAACCAAAGCTCACTGTTCATACAGGTAATGATGCTTCCTCCTTGGTTTCTTCAGGCATACCCTCATATACACATACCCAGTAATCATTATTCATATCTTACACACAAACCTCAAAGGCAACAGTAGCAGTTTAATGTTCCTACTCTGCTATTTCTGGAGAGGAATACTTTTCCTTCCCAAGGATTACTAACTCCAAGGGAGAAAATAAATTAGTATATATATAAAAGAAAACCTACTTTTATTTGTTGTACATCTATTTTAAGAGTACAGGAGTAGAAACTTTTAGAAATATTTAAATAGGAAAAACAAAACTTTCTTCTATAAATACGAAACAAGAGTTCCATATTATAAGTAATGAACTGAGGTAGGAGGAAAAAGAAATGAAAAGGAGATAATGGAGAAAATTTTAAATTCTTGGTATTAGTGGTCTGGGTCTCCTCATATCCACCCCCACTGCCAAAATCCTTCCTCTAAGAGAGGTCTAGATTAGCACATTGTGTAAGACCTAATCCCTACCATCTGGCAAAACCTTTTATGTCCTCCTTAACACCACATACGTGCTTTCAGTCCTCTCAGAATTAAAAGGGTTTATCTATCTATCTATCTATCTATCTATCTATCTATCTATCTATCGGCTGTGTTGGGTCTTCGTTGCTGTGCGTGGGCTTTCTCCAGTTGCGGCTGAGCCCGTGCACTGCAACTACTGAAGCCTGTGCGCCTAGAGCACCTGCTGCGCAACAAGAGAAGCCACTCCAATGAGAAGCCCCCTTATGCCTCATTCACACAGAATCTTCCTCCCTTTCAGAGTTTATCACTAACTTGAATATGCATCTGCTTTTTTGTTTTGTTTTTGTTTTTTTTTGGCTGTGCCACACAGCTTGCAGGATCTCAGTTCCCTGACCAGGGATCAAACCCAGGCCCCCTGCACTAGAAGTGAGAAGTCCTAACTACTGGACCACCAGGGAATTCCCTATGCATCTGCTTTTTACAGTTTTTTTTTCCTTCAAATTATTTTTGTATTTTTAATGCCTGCTTTTAGAAACTCTACCAAAATAGAAGTTTGTTAACTTAACTCTACCAAAATAGAAGTTTGTTAATCTGTTTTAGACTAGGACACTGAGAAGGTTAGGACTGTGCTTTTACGTAAATGTGACAAGTTCCAAGAGAAGGCCTAAAGCGTTCTCTTTTGAGTAAAGTCTATGAATATTACTGCACCTTCACTGAGACATCAATTTTGCCTGTTAAAAGGCTTTTTGAATTTAATTCCTGCTACTTAAGATTGTTCCATTGGTTGGGAATGCCAAAAAGTAACTTTGTAAAAGTCAGGTGTTATATGTAGCTGAGGGATTCACAGACTTAAAAAATCGTGAAGTGACATTAATGGTCATCAAATCCAACCCCTTCACTCCCTCTGGGAAAAATGAAGCCCAAAAAGTTTGAATGACTTGCCTTAAGTCACAGAGCTAGTTAACAGGAGAGCCAAAGTTAGTATTCAAGTCACTTAGACCAGTAGTTTTCAACTGGGGACCCCTCAGAGGATATTTGGCAATTACTGGAGACAGTTTTGTTTGTCACTTTGGAAGGTGCTACAGATGCCAGGGATGCTGTTAAACACCTTCCAATGTATAGGACAGCTCACCACAAAGAATTGTCTAGTTCAAAATATCAACAGTGCTGAGGCTGAGAAACCCTGACTTAGGACTACACTTTGTCACATCTATGTAATCAACTTTTACTTAATATAAGCATTCTGAGAAAAATTGTGTCAGACTAGGATATTTCCCTTTGGTCAAACAAAGAGTCAGGTAAATTTAAAGGTTCAGTTTATTTGATTCTCTGTGAGATGGAATATAATAATAAAAGAATACAATATACTCACCAGGAGCCAAAACCCATGGGTCTTCTATCATAATCTGGCAGATCTGGAGCAATCTTACAAGCCTGTATGTTCAGGTATTTAAATATGTGGATTTTGCCTTTTATACATATCTAAACAAAGTAACATATAAATACAACCAAATTATTACTCATCTGAAATATATGTGTCCCCTAGCATTTTAAAATAAAAACACATTTTTACTTAATGTATATTGGAAATAGAAGGCATTTCTATCAAGTATATACAGTAATATTAAAAAATGTACTGATTATAACATTATATCATTTGTTACTTTAGGCGTTTAAGTGATATAAATGTAGGTTTTTGTTTTCTAGTCACTAATAAGTTTCAGTAACATATAAAATAAATAATTTATGATTATAAACACTGGTAGAATACCAAGTAAACTTATATTGATTGGTTAGGCATAGTCAGGGATTTAAAGCATTGCTCCCCATGGATTATATTGGTAACTTTTGTTTTTAGGAATCCAACAATCATGCACAATTACGTTTTCAATCTTACTTCCTGTAAGAGAGAAAAGCAGGAAATGATTAAAAAAGTTATATACACTTCTGTTGCTACCTACTGACTTCCGTCCCACAGTCAACACACAAATTCTTTAGGATTATGAGGCCTTTCTATAGTTATGAAGTTTACTCATAAAGTTTAACAGTTGCCATACAGAGGCTTGTACAAGACCATCAATTAATTGCAGAGTAAGGAAAGCTACAGTGAAAAATATAAGCTGGTCAACACTTTTTAGACTACAGAATGTCTAGAATCTATTTGTAAAGCTACCTTATAATAACTTTATTAAGTAGTTTCATTTCAGTCACTGATAAACAAATGACCAAACTGACTAAACGAGGAACTTAAGATTTTAGAAAATAGGAAAGTACAAAAACAATGGTCATGAGAGATACATTGATGATCTTTAGTTCTGTAAGCTGAGTATTTTGTCTTTAGCATTTACATTGTCTACATTTAAGTTTTACTAGAAAGAAATAACTCAAATTTTATTAGAAAAAACTTTAAGACTCCTTCAAATTAAAAAGAAGTCAATTTAGTGAAAGGAAAAACATTTTTGGAATATTACCTATCTTCCATCCCATTTATTCAAGGCTTCTAAAGAATACATATAAGTTGTGAATTTATTTTAAAAGAACTTAATTTCTAAAAAAGAAGATAAATACATATAACTTATAACTTTTAAACTTCATCTTTTGTCAAAAAAGTTCATAACATACTTCAAGTCAACTATGGTTTACCTGTGCAGGAGGAGATTGTAGTGGATTATTATCTAGGGTGATCATCTGTAGGTGCCTGAGATTCCGATAACAAACAGGGATTGTTGTAATTTTATTGCAGGAAAAGTCTAAGCGTATCAAAGGCAACTCTGCTAGCTCTGCAGGGAGATAAGGTGGAAATAAACAGTTAATGATAATTTCAAAACTAGACAACTTTTTTCAGGAGCTTCTAGCTAAATATAATGGATTTAACATAAGTATTCACTTCCATTCTTTCTTAGTGATTAACTGATATACAGCAAAGTGGCATAAAATGAAATCTAGTTGCTTAGGGATGGTAATATTAATGAAAAGCAAACTATTTGACCCCTTATAGAACAACGGAAAGTCTTAGAAACTAGGTCTGATACCACAGAAAGGTGTGAATAACACAAGGATTACATGATAATCTGTATAAAGAACAGGTTAGATGCCTAGATCTTCAATCCCAACTCATGCAGCTAGGTAACTACTCCTTTCCAATCATGACAGGAGCTGAATTGAAAGGCTCTGAACTCAAGGACCGCAGGCACAATGGAAAGTCAGGATGAGTTCCCTGCTGAAAATGGAGGATTTAAGTAAAAGTCTACAAACTTGACCACAAGACCTTAGCACTTTCCTCCCCAACCTTACCCCATCCCCAGCTCCTGACTGGCAGTAGTTAGGAACATACACAACACTGTAGAAGAAGGAAAACATCTTTCTCTGGAGAAACTATATTGTTCCATATAAAAGGCCTTTAGATATTGATAGGGAGTTTCCCCCAATAAAATATCCAGCTTACTGCTTAACTACTATTATACAATTCCTGCTCAGTATACTTGGAATTTCTAATTAGCTCTATACAGACAGTACATGATCCACAGACAATTAGAAGAGCCTCCAACATGTAAGACAGAAATCAAAACACGCAAGCCAATCGAAAAAAAGAGCTCTGAAAAAATAGGTAATATATAGAAAATAAAAGAAAACTTTTAAAAACTAGAATTGGGCTTCCCTGGTGGCACAGTGGTTGAGAGTCTGCCTGCCGATGCAGGAGACACGGGTTTGTGCCCCAGTCCGGGAAGATCCCACATGCTGCGGAGCGGCTGGGCCCGTGAGCCATGGCCACTGAGCCTGCGCATCTGGAGCCTGTGCTCCACAACGGGAGAAGCCACAACAGTGAGAGGCCCGCGTACCGCAAAAAAAAAAAAACCAAAAAACTAGAATTAATGTCTCTAATTTCAGAGAGATAAAATACTAAATTACTGAAACAAGAAAGGAATGTTTTTTTTAAAAAATCAGAGAAAGGGCTTCCCTGGTGGCGCAGTGGTTGAGAGTCCGCCTGCCGATGCAGGGGCCATGGGTTCGTGCCCCGGTCCGGGAAGATCCCACATGCCGCGGAACGGCTGTGCCCGTGAGCCATGGCCGCTGAGCCTGCGCGTCCGGAGCCTGTTGCTCCGCAGCGGGAGAGGCCACAACAGTGAGAGGCCCGCGTTCCGCAAATACATAAATAAAAATAAAAAATCTGAGAAAAACAAGGGTTCTTAGAGATGAAAAATACGATGGCAGAAATTAAAAATTCAGAAGAATGGTTAGATTATAAACGGTTGGAACTGTTTACCACCTGGTTAAACAAAATGATGAAGAAATGGACAATAAAAAAGATAAGAAAACCATAGGATCAATTAAAGGAGTCCAATATCTAATTCACAAAAATTCTAGAAAGAGAAAACAGAGAAATCGGAAGATAGGAAATTATCAAAAAAGAGATATAAGACAATTTCTTATATCTTATACCAAAGGATGTAAATCGAAGGATGTGAATCTCTGGTTTAGAACGAAGGATGTGAATCTCTGGTTTAGATAGAAGCCCACCAAGTATCTATCTTATTGAATTAAAACAACTCATACTATGGCACATCATCATAAAACTTCAGAGCGGTAGGGAAAAAAAAGGGAAGACCTTAAAATATTCCAGAGGAAAAAACTGGTAACAAACAATGGACTGGAATTAGGAATGGCATCAAATTTTCCACCATTTTTTTTTTTTTTTTTTTGGGCTGTGCCATGCAGCATGTGGGATCTTAGTGCCCTGACCAGGGATTGAACCCATGCCTCCTGCAGTGTTAAGTCTTAACCCCTGGACTGCCAGGGAAGTCCCTCAACCATTAATTTTTAAAATTGAAAGCTAAAAGCGAAAAAAGACTTGAAAATCATTTGACACAATAATTTTCGACCGAGAATTTATAACCAAATTATTAATCAACAGTGAGCACAGAATAGAGATATTTCTTTTCAAGTGAAATCTCAAAAAATGTTTTCCTATGACATGTTCTCAGGAAATTACTAGAAGATGCCCTTTTAGCAAAACAAGGGAGTAAAGTAAGAAAGAGGAATTATTTGTCAGTTATACCTCAATAAAGCTGAAATTAAAAAAAAAAAAAGTAAGAAAGAAGACATGAAGTCCAGGAATAAGAGGAATAAGAGTTCAGCAAAGAAGAAGAAAAGCTAGGCAGAAAATAACAGAGAACAACCAGTCCAGACTGGAAGAGAAAGAAAAAAGGTTCAATGAGGGAGATATTCAGGGGAAAAAAAGAAAGATACATAATCTGATTGGTTTGACTAATAAGGCTGCTGGAAAAAGAGGGAGGATTAGCCACAGGTACATAAAAAGCTAAGTAAATTTTTAAAAAGGACTTACTAACTCTAGAAAAACAACAATAAAAACAAAATGTCAAAGTTGATAAATCCAGCAATAGCTGTAAAAGCAGATCACTTAGAACTGTGTCAGCAAATAGTAGTGGAAAGAGTCAAAGGACTTGAAGGTATATGCTTCTGGCCATTGAAACTGGAGAGAGGAATGACGGAGGCAGGAGAATGCTATTATTTATTTTAAGCTTTTTATTACTATTTGACTTTTTGAATAATGTATTTGATAAAAATTAAAATTAATTTAAAATCAAAATGACAATATAACAAAAGATGTAATATCTTTATCTACCAAACTGTAATATGTTAGAGATCACCAAGGAACATGAACTTCCACACTAACTTGTGTAGGTGTTGGATGAAGCTTTCCTGTCATCTCAGTTTAACTGAGTATGCTGAGATTACAAGATAAGTCTACAAAAAAAATTTCAAACTATCTGTGTGACAATTTTCTTGGTAATATGCATTCAAAATAAGGTAGAGAAATAAATTAGATGATAAAACTATCAGACTGCAATCATCATCTGAAATCCCCGATTTTCATTTTCACCAAAACCTCAATTGTTTTGATTATTTAATTTCATATTAAGTCAGTATTATTGTATTAGTAAGCCTTTAAAGATCAACCACAGTAGGTGGGTCCTGAGTAGAGGGGTAATCCTGATAGAAGTTTTGAGTTATATGTCAGTCATGATTTTGGTCGGTCCTGCTAATGGCCTGCATTCCCCCTGCTGAGGTGGTAGAAGGCAGAACCAGGAGGAAATGAGGAAGGCTCTGAAGATAAAAGGTATAAAGGTTACTGGACAAGCCTACTGAGGGGAAAGATATGCAGGATTTTGGGTAGTATGGTTGCAGTAAATGTATAAAAGTGGAATGAAAATCACTTTCTGAGATGCTTACTCGGGATCAAAAAATGTCAAAGCTACACACACTAGTATATTAGAACTCAGTATCATACAGGATCAAATTGGTATAAACATCTGGATTCTACAATGCAGCAAAAGCATCATTAGTTAATTCAATATTTACTGTACATTAAAAGTCGTATTTTGTAGAAGAACCTAGATAATCACTGTCATGAAAACATCTTCTAAAGATTCCTTATCTTTGAGACAGACATTCTGAAATGTTTATAGATGAATTTTTGGAAGTTGTTTCAAGTTAATGTAGAGGACAGAGCAAGAGAAAGAGGACGGGAGTAGAGCTGAAACAAGAACTTCCATGAGCTAATGACTGATGTAGTTGGGTGATTCATTGCTCTCATTTAGATATGAAATTTTACATAATAAAATTAAAGAAATATATATTCTGATTTAATAAAATAATGATTTTCACCATTTTCACTTTCTCTTGTAGCTTTCTCTTTCATGAATTTATATTTTTGAACGATTGATCAATTATACCTAATTAATTTGTTTAATCATTTTTATCATTCAAATACATGTACCAGAACTTATAGTCAGCCTAAGACAACCAGTCTCCTAGTGCAGTCTCTCACTCCATTCATTATTCATTTTACACATCACCTCCACACAGTTAATTAGCCTCTATCTGAACATTTCCAGTGAAGGATAAAATTATTAAATTCAAATCAAGTCCATTTTAAGTCAGTCACTGCTAACTGCAGGAATATTTTCATTATACTAAACTATCCCCTTATCAAAAACATGTTATGTTTCTCCTAAGTAGTTATGCCAACTGAAATTTCCAGTGATCTTACCCTGAGTTATTGATTATATCAGTTAACAGGATCTAAAATTACAATCACTGTTAAATAGTTATTGGAGCTCTTCACTGAAGAGTCTAGCTTTTAAAATCCACAACGGAACAGATAGCACATATTAAAGAAACCATTACATTTCAAATACTGGCTGTAACTTTTATACATTTTTGAAGTGCCCATCAGTCTGAGAGATCTTTAAAATAAAAAGGCAAGAAACAAAACAAAACAAAAAAAACTATTTCACAATTTCTTACCTTCAGGCAAATGTACTAAGTGATTTCTTCTTACATTAAGGTCTCGCAAGGCCTCCAAATTACCAATTTGGGAAGGGATTGTTTGAATTTCATTGCAGCTCACATCCTATTTCAAAAAGATACAAAGTAAAGAATTGTACTAATATTACAAACTTGCATGCTTTAAACTATCTGTAAAATGAGGTTGGACAAGATAATACCCCTCTTGTTGTAAAAAATACTATGATTCTGTGTCCAAGAATAATCCCATAGTTTGCAATAGCATTTAATTTTTAAAATGTATAGGCTTTTGACAGACTCTATACACTGTATATAGATCTACATTAATTTTGTGAGCAGAACTAAAATTAAATGACTTAAGATGTGGACAGGAGGCCTAGAATATCAGATCAAATGAAAATGTTGGTGAAAAGGTTAAAAAAAAAGGTATTAAAACAGATCTTTAGGACAATATTTTTATTTTATATTGTTCTAAAGAAACTAGAAGAAAAAACAAAACTATGATAAAAATTATAATGATAAAATTATTTGAAAGGAAATCCCATTCTCAAAATACAAGTTCAACTATTCAAGAATATAAAATAAAAATGCACTGAAGATGACTCAAATCATTCTTTATCAAACTGAACATGAGGGAAAAATAATAAAGTACATATAACTCAAAGGCTATGGAAAAAGTAGATACTATTCTATTAGCAGCTCATCAACCTGATTCTAATACATATATTAGGTAGGCCTTCTGGTATCTTGGCAAATAGCTTGATTCCACTGGTTCTGAAAAGAGACTGACTCCAAGGTTCCAAGATTGATAATTTCAGGATTCCATAATTCTGAGACAAGCCAGAATTTGTAAACCCATGCATAGCAACAAGAAGCTGTCTAGGTTAATAAAAGCTCTAAGATGCCACAGTAACACTTAAAATTCCTCCAATATATAAATAAAAAGAAAATACTGAGACTTGTTATTAGAAAAGACCACTTACAAAAAACTTCAATAAGCTTCAGACATTATTTTTAAATTTTCCCAAAATATTCTCAGAAAGAAATAATACTATTTTTACCTTTCCTACCCATTCATGATTGAAGTAGAATCAGAAGCTAGACTTCTTAGCCCAATGCTCTAGGTATCAAAGCTAAAAGGGTTCTAAAAGAAGTCAAGGGATCACTGGTTAAGAATCCACCTGCCAATGTATGGGACATGGGTTCGAGCCCTGGTCCAGGAAGATCCCACATGCCACGAAGCAACTAAGTCCGTGCACCACAACTACTGAGCCTGTACTCTAGAGCCCGCAAGCCACAACTACTGAAGCCCGCATGCCTAGAGCCCATGCTCCACAACAAGAGACTGCACTGCAATGAAGCGTAGCCCCTGCTTGCTGCAACTAGAGAAAGCCCGTGTGCAGCAACAAAGACCCAATGCAGCCAAAAATAAATAAATAAAGAAGTCGAAAGGATAGGAAGATTGAGTCTGAACCAGAAGGGAATAGCAATCTATAATCTCTCTCTCAGAAATTATGTATGTTGAAAGACAGCACTTTACTTCCACTAAAAAAAAAAAATGAAGGGAAAAAAAAGGAAAAGAAGCAATAAGGATGCTGCAGAAAGACCCACGAGGGAATCAGGAGCATTACGATTATTAATTTTTACTCTGCCACAAGCTGTTTTTTATGACTGAAGTAACAACTCACTTCTTTCATAGAAAGCTAAAAGCACCTTCTGTGAGACATATCTATCTTTAAAGCATTTAGGATTCAATAACTAGAAACAGAAAGTTTAAATAGTGGTCTAGTATCTAGACTCTAAATTTAATATATTTGTGAGTTCTTATATGTGACCTTTTATATTCATAATCCACCTGAAAAAAAAAAAGTGACCCAACATGTGGTCCAATTAGACTTTTATGTGTACAGTCAGTTGTCCCTCAGTATCTGCAAGGGATTGGCTCCGAGGATACCAAAATCCATGGATGCTCGAGTGTCATACAAAATGGTGCATAATTTGCATATAACCTACATACATCCTCCTGTATGCTTTCAACCATCTCTAGATTACTTATAATACCTGATACAAGGTAAACACTATGTAAATAATTGTCACACATGGCAAATTCAAATTTTCCTTTTTAGAGACTTCTGGAAAAAAAATTTTATTTCTTTTTTTTTGGCCATGCTGCATGGCTTGTGGGATCTTAGTTCCCCGGCCAGGGATCGAACCCACGCCCTTGGCAGTGAAAGTGCACAGTTCTAACCACTGGACCACCATGGAATTCCCAGAAAATTTTTTAAAAAAATATTTTTGATTCACCGTTGGTTGAATCCACAGATGCAGAACCTACAAAAACAGAAGGCCAACTGTATTTATTTTTTGTTTATGATGTACATACATCTTTGTTAATAAACCTACATGGAATTATACTCCCAAATCTCAATGGACATAATTGTATTTTACCATTTCAGAAATAGGAATCATAGGTTCTGGAGTTAAGGTAGACTGGTTTCAAATTCTACTTCAGTTATGGAACCTTTGGAACCTTTGGCAAATTACTTAACCTATCTTGAGTGCTGGTTTCCTCAGCTATAATATGATGATAACAATTCATAATGTTATTGTGGTGATTAAATAAGAAAAGTCTTATTCCCATGCCCAGAACAAAAGCACTCAAGAATAACAAGAAGTGGTAGGTGAAGGTTAAGCTTCTTAGAAAATATAAAGAATAGCTCACTTTAGAGTGGGAGCTAGGTTCTAAAGATAGCCTATAAGGTAAAAAAGTAAACCTGACCTTTGTACTGCCCATTCCCTATAGGCACTAACCAAAAATCAGAATATTGATGCTATTAACAAGATTTAATTTAAAAAATTCAAACCCTTTATTAAATTATGTCTCAAAAGTTTAATAACATAGAAATCACTTAATATTCATTAGAACCTGATTAGACTTTGATAAGACTTGCACTTTCAGTTCTTTCCTAATTCTGTGTTGAAGCACTTGAGAGCTCATCAATCAGTAAAACTTCATTATCAGTACTTGAAAATAACTCAAAAACACAAAAGAGTATGTGTGTGTGTGTGTGTGTGTGTGTGTGTGTGTGTATTACAGTTTATATATTTCTGAAACTCATATATACACACACACACACACACACACACACACACACATATATACAAAACAATCAAAAAATGAAATATTAACTTACAAGTTCTGTTAAATGTCTGAGATGTCCAATTTCTTCTGGAAGTGAGACCAATTTGTTATTACTAGCAATTAAGACTTTCAATGGTAAATCACACAAGTGTACTGGCAATGTTGATAGCTGGTTTCGACTAAATGGGTAAGTAGAAAAAGAGAAAAGTCAGAGTCCACCACTCAAGGAAAAAAACTGCCATCTTTCTCATTCTATACTAAGTATACTAACAAAGTTAAGTCTTGCAAGGAACAAACAGGATATTAGATTTGAGTTCAAGTCTTCATTTCCTCACTTGTCAGCTTTTGTGTTTTTAGGCACAGCATTTAATTTATCTGCATCCTACACAGATTCCTCATCTGTAAATCACAGGGCTTACAGGACTCTTGCACCACAAAACTCCTTTGTAAATAATGAAGTGCCATATAAACAAAACATATTATTATTTTATTAAATTTATATAGGAAAAAATGATTTTAAAATAGGGTAGATAACTAACATCCTCTCCTCTTCCTTCCAAAGAGTTATATACAAAGTGTCTGTAATTTACTTCCCTCATCATTACATTATTATAACCAAATGTACATAAACGACCCAAATATAATTCTATGGGAAATAAGGGACAGATTGTGATTTCAAATGTATCATATTAACTGAAGGATAGGTAAGGAATTTTTATTTATACAAAAATATACAAATCAGAACTGAAAGTAAAAAACACATCTATCATTAGGATAAAAATAAGTTAAAATTTTACTTATGCAGATTTAACATCTTAATCCTTAGTAACAATTGCCCCCCCCGTTTTCAAGATCTTTGATGATTTTACTAACACAGATCATAAGCCTTTAAAACTTTTAAAATCTAATAATTAGACATTCACATACAAAACTGTCTACTAGTGCTACTTTGATCATGGGAAAAAACTGAGAGAATAAATATCTGAGAGGGAAAATGAGTTTCAGAAATATATAAACCGTGCATTAAAATGATTACATATAAAAATATTTCCAAAGGATATTTAATGAGAAGGGGAAAAACTCATTTAAAAATTTGACTAAAAGCCTACAAAAAAGTAAAAGTTCACCTATAATTATATAACTCAGACACAACATTTTGATGAATTTCCTTTACTTTTCTACATTTGTTTATCTTCTCCAGTCAACATTTATAACTTTTATAATGAAATAAAATAACAAAAGAATTCTTGTAAGATGTGAAAAAATGGAGTAGGTGAGTTGAATAAATGCATTTATATATTCAGAACTTAGTACACAAAAATACGTAATCACAAAAACCAAACAAAGTAATTTCAGATGTACTATTCTCATTTGATGAAGCTTACTTGAAAATGTAATCGGAAAACCACTGCTACAAGACTGCTCCAAGTCTATTAGGCTAATGTCTCTTAGAGTTTGTTAATTATTACAAACACAAAGACAAAGGGAGAAACTAGAGGGATATAGAAAATACTGCTAATTTAGTCTAAGAATATGTCGAGATACTGCTGATATAAACAGACAATATAAATTGTTTTTTAATTATTATTTTTATTTTTTGGCCGCATGGCATGTGGGATCTTAGTTTCCCAACCAGGGATTGAACCCGTGCCCTCTGCAGTGGAAGCATGGAGTCCTAACCACTGGACCGCCACGGAATTCCCCAGATAATGTAAATTTTAGTGAAAGGGAAGAGGAAAATTGAAAAGATCACACAAAACTAAAAATTAAAAAGAAAAAATCCTTACCTAATATTTAAGAACGTTAGAGCTTGCAAGTTTAGAATTGCCTCTGGTATATACCGAATACAATTTTGGTATAAATTGAGATTCTCAAGAGAAACGAAGTGACATGCTTCTATGGGAATTTCTGAGAGGCGATTTCGTGACAGATCTGAAAGAAAAAATAAATTAAGTTTAAAATCAATCCTTGGAACTTATTTTACTGAAATTTTAAATAAAAAAGCAGGTTTCATAATTGTTTGAATTTCCTAGAGCTCCTATTGTGGAGACTGGTCCAGATTAAATATTCAAATATTAAATGATTGAATAAACCATTTTAACATATGCCTCTATACCTGTTGCTGGGAAATGCTGATTCCTTTTGGGTCTCTACACATACTAAAAAATAAAACCATTATTCTTTGCAAGTAACATAAATCGCAAGGAATACCAGCTTAAAAATTACATCACAGATCATGCTAAGTACCAAATATCCTAGAAAACAAATGGATCCGTAAAATCCACCTTCCCAAAAGCTCAGACAACATTCTAAGGTTTTCAGAAAAGCGAAGCAAAACAAAACAAAAAAAAATATTGCCCCTTTCTTTACAGAGCAGCTAGGCCCGTGAGCCATGGCCGCTGAGCCTGCGCGTCCGGAGCCGGTGCTCCGCAACGGGAGAGGCCGCAACAGTGAGAGGCCCGCGTACCGCAAAAACAAAAAAGTATCACTGTCATGTCAAAAGCACTCAGGAACCATCTTTGCTCCCACTGGCTAAAGATGAGATAATCTGAGCTTCAATAAAGATAATAATTGCAGCGAAAAACAATAATAATAATTGCAGCGAATTGAAATCTATCACATATTACTGAATTTATCCTCCCCAAAAGATGATAAAGAACCAATTAATTACCTTGTAAGCTGATAAAGGGGGGGGGGAAGCAAACATTTACCTTGCCTTCCCTATGTGAACTGTATCACTGAGTAGCCAAATAGATAAAGGGAAGCATCTTTATATAAGTGTTCTAGCTATAAATGAAAAATAATGCTAGAATATAGCATTTTGCAACTCTCAATGAATTAATGGATCCAGAATTGAGTATTAATGACTGTTATCTTTACAAAAAGATAATCAGAAAGTATATGCCCCCCATTAGAAGAACAGAACATCATTTATGGTCTTGCCAAAGGGACAGAACCTGAGACAAATCAAGCTTTTCCATCAGCTGCAAACTTTCAGAAAATGAAGAGGACAAAGATGTATGCTGAAATACAGTCACTCTATCATTAACCATTTAGATTTAATTAAATACACTGTGAGATTCATTTGATCTCTACTGTTTTCTCTCTTCTTCTGCCTCTTAAATTCTCTGTTGAGAATTATTTGGTGAGAATCCTTTAACTTTCCCTAGATGGAGGATCTGAATTCCTGCACATCTGCAAGTACCTTGCTTTCACCATAACAAGTGAATGATATTTCAGCTAGGTATATATAGACAATTCTTTTCTTGGTGATCTGTAGACGTTACTTTACTATCTTCTAGTTTCCAGTGTCACACTGAGTAGTCCAGCACATATCTGATTATTTTTCCTTTGTAAGCAGCTTGTTCTTTGTCTCCCTCCACCCTTAAATTAACACTCTGGTCCAGAACTCAGTTGGTTCTTTCAATCCTTCTTTAAACCAGAGAAATTCTCCTCTATTATACCTTTAGTTGTTGCATCTCCTCCATTTGCTCCTTCTCCTTCTTTATATTTTTTTTCTGTTTTGATATACTCTTCCACTTAATGTTCCAAACCACGAATCTGAGTCTCAACAGTAATCATTCTCTCCTTAAATTAATATATAGAAAAGTTTTTCCCCTCACTTTTTAATTCTTTCATGCTATGATTAGAAGCATGTCACCCTGTTTCTCTTGAGAATCTCAGGATAATTTAGTTTTGTTTTGTTTTGTTTTAATTGAAGCATAGTTGATTTACAATGTTGTGTTAGTTTCTGGTGAATAGAAAAGTGATTCATAAAACTTGATATATATATACTTTTTCAGATTCTTTTCCAATAGAGTTTGTTACAGGATATTGAATATAGTTCCCTGTGCTATATAGTAAGACCTTGCTGTTCGTATCTGCTAATCTCAAACTCCTAATTTATCCCTTCCCTCCCCTTTCTCCTTCGGTAACCATAAGTTTGTTTTCTACGTTTGTGAGTCTGTTTCTGTTTTGTAAGCAAGTTCATTTGTATCACTTTTTTAGATTCCACATATAAGTGATATCATATGATATTTGTCTTTCTCTGTCTTACTTCACTTAGTATGATAATCTCTAGGTCCATTCATGTTGTTGCAATGGCATTATTTCATTCTTTTTTACGGCCGAGTAATATTCCACTGTGTGTGTGTGTATGTGTGTGTGTGTGTGTGTGTGTGTGTACACACACACGCACACATACATACATACACACACATCACATCTTTATCCAGTCATCTGTCAATAGACATTTATGTTGCTTCCATGTCTTGGCTATTATAAATAGTGTTGCTATGCACACTGGAGTGCATGCATGTATCTTTTCGAATTAGAGTTTTCTCTGGATATATGCCCAGGAGCGGGATTACTGGAACATTCTGTTTTGTTTTATTTGTTAAACTTGTCATCTATCTCTTCGAATAGTTCTATTTCATTGAAGTCACTTCTTCTAGATGTAATCCGTGTTCATCCTCTCTGGCTGCTGGAGTTCCTTTAAATGAATTATCTTCCTTTGCCAATTCATGGCTTGCCTCATCTTTGGAGCTCAGATCAAGCTGCTAGAGTACCATGAATGGCATTCAACATCAAAACAGTGGAAGCAAGCTCCATGATGCACTGGAACTAAGCTTCCCCTCTGGGGCACAGTTCTTCCTGAGAACTCAAAAGTTTTGATAACTGCCATAGGTTTTTGTCTCTTATTTTCATTTGGATCCCAGTATATCCCCCAGACTCACATATTCCCTACAGGTCCCACCAGCCTGTGAGCCTCCAAGTTGCTTCACTCTGAAGTAGTAGTTAGTAATTGAAGTTGGGAAAGACCACCATCTTACCAAAATGCCTCCCCATATTGTATTCATTAGGAAAAAGTTAAAGCCCAGGTAACAGAGGGCATCAAATATTTACAAATAAAAATTTCCTACAGGGCTTCTCTGGTGGCACAGTGGTTGAGAATCTGCCTGCCAATGCAGGGGACACGGGTTTGAGCCCTGGTCTGGGAAGATCCCACATGCCGCAGAGCAACTGGGCCCGTGAGCCACAATTACTGAGCCTGCGCGTCTGGAGCCTGTGCTCCACAACAAGAGAGGCCGTGATAGTAAGAGGCCCGTGCACCGCAATGAAGAGTGGCCCCTGCTTGCCACAACTAAAGAAAGCTGTCGCACAGAAATGAAGGCCCAACACAGCCATAAATAAATAAATAAATAAATTTAAATCATATGGGCTTCTAAGAAGACCTCTGCTTAAAAAAAAAAGATGCAGCTGTAAACTGTCACCCACGCTTGCTGCCCTCCCTTAAAAAAAAAAAATTTCCTACAGAATCACATGGTAAATAACTTATTTAATACAAAATACAACAAAAATTATTTTATAAATTCCTATTTAAATTGTTAGTATGATTTTAAAAACTGAAGAAATGAAAGAAATTAATTTCAATTACAAACTGCTCCTTAGGGACTTCCCTGGTGGCACAGTGGTTGAGAATCTGCTTGCCAATGCACGGGACACGGGTTTGATCTCTGGTCTGGGAAGATCCCACATGCCAAGGAGCAACTAAGCCTGTGCGCCACAACTACTGAGCCTGTGCGCCACAACTACTGACCCTGTGCGCCACAACTACTGAGCCTGTGCACCACAACTACTGAGCCTGTGTGCCACAACTACTGAAGTCCAGGCGCCTAGAGCCCGTGCTCCACAAGCGAAGCCACCGCAATGAGAAGCCTACGCACCGCAATGAAGAGTAGCCCCCACTCGCCGCAACTAGAGAAAGCCCACACACAGCAACGAACATCCAATGAGGCCAAAAATAAATAATAAAATAAAATAAATAAATTTATTAAAAAAAAAGTGTCAGCAGAACTTCATTCTTTCTGGAGCTTCTAGGAGAAAATCTGTCTTCTTCTTTTTCCCAGCTTCTAGAGTCTGTCCACATTCTTTGGCTCATAGCCCCATTCCTCCATGTTCAAGTCAGCAATATCAGGTGGAGTCCTTCTGATGCTGCCATCTCTGTGGGTCTCCTTCTTCTGCCTCCTTCTTCCACTTTTAAGGATCCTTTGATTTGCTCATCTCTCCCTGCTCCCAAATAATCAACGATAATCTTCCTATTTGAAGAACAGCTGATGAACAACCTTAATTCCCCTTTGCCATGTAGTGCAACATATTCATAGGTTATAGGGATTAGGATGTAGACTAATCCCTACACTCTACATCCTAAGGTGGGGGGAACATAATTCTGCCTAGCACACCTCTCAACTTTCTAAAAGTAGAAGCATACTTTATGTGTTTTCTTTTGTGACCTTCTCTCAACATTTGAGATTCATTCATGTAGTTGCATACTGCAGTAGTTCCTTCATTTTCACTGTCTTCATACTATTCTATATGAACATGCTACAATTTATTTACTCATTCTACTACTGATGAACATTTCGATTACACACTGAACTAGGAGAGAAAATACTGTGTAATAAGATTTATGTATCATCAACTTCAAAAGAGCATGCCAAATTGTTTTCCAAAGAGGTTGTACCAATTTACACATTTACCAGCAATGTACAAAGAGTTCTTGTGGCTTCATATCCTTGCTAATACTTGTTATTGAGATGTTTTAATATTTATTATGTTTTAAAGATTTTTATACAGTGGCATTTCATTGTGATTTTCATTTCCCTGATTATTAATGAGGTACAACATCTTTTCATATGTTTATTAGCCATCTAGATTTCTCTTTTTGTAAAGTACCAGCTCAAGTCTTTTGGTTCGTTGGACATCTTTATAAATTCTGAATATGAGACTGTTATCAGTTATATGTGTTGCAAATATGTTCTCCCACTCTGTAGTTTGAAGTTTCACAGTCTTTGTGGTGTCTTCTGATGAAAGTCTTTAATTTTAATAGAGTAAAATGTTTCATTAATCCTTTCCTTTATGGTTAGTGGTATTTGCAGTTTTAAAAGAAATCCTTCCCTACTCCAAGGTCACAAAGATATTCTTTTCTAAAGGTTTTAGAGTCTGACATTTAATCTACCAGGAATTTATTTTCTAGTATGATGTGAGGTAGGAGGCCAATTTCATGTTTTCCTACAGGGATACCCATTTATCCCAGTGACAGTTATTGAAAAGATCATCACCTCCCCCCCCCCAACTATTTCCCTATAACACCTGTCATATATCAGGTGCCTACATTTGTATGGGCCTGTTTGGGGGCTTCTCTAATCTGTTCCATTGCACTACTTATATATTCTTATGTCAATATTACACAATCTTAATTACTATAGCTTACAATGATTCCTGAAATCTAGTAGAGTGATGTACTCCTACATCACTTCTAGTAGGACAGGTATTCCTTCCTTTTTGTAGTTCTTCAAGTGTGTCTTGGCTTTCTAGGTCCTTTGCATTTCCTTGTAAGTTTTAGAATGAGCCTGTTATATCTCATAAAAACACTTGTTCGAACTTTTACTGAGATTGCACTGAATCAAACATCAATTTGGGAAAAGATGACACCTTTACTTGATTTATTCACAGGTCTTTATGATTTTATAAATGATATATATTTTTCAAGTTTTATTTTCTAACCATTAGTTACTCATAGAAATAAAATTGATTTCAATATATTGATTTTGTACCTGGCAACTTTGATAAATCTTTTTATTAGTCTATAAAATTTATCTGTAGATTCATTTGGATAGCTCCAAATCCACGATTACCTAGTTCTGTGAATAATGAAAGCTTGTTTCTTCCTTTCTGATATGTACGTACGTACGTACGTATGTACGTACGTACGTACCTATCTATCTATCTATCTATCTATCTACCATCTAATTCCCTTACAGTGCTGGCTAGGACCTCTAGTATGTTGAATAAAAGCAGTAATTGAAGGTATTCTTGTCTTGTTCCCAATTTCAAAGGTTTTCTGTAGATATTGTTTATCAGATTAAGGAAATTCCTTTCTATTCCTAGTTTGCTAGGAGTTTTTTATCAGTAACAAATGTCATATTTATCAATCTCTTTTTCTCCATCTATTGAGATGATCATAGGATTTTAATCTTTTACTACATTAATATCGAATTTTACTCTTTATTCCACTATTATTTATTCCATTCGTGTAGAACTGATTTTTTTCCTTATTAAAACTTTATTCTATCAGTATGATATTAAATTTACTTTCTAATGTTAAATCTTGTATTCCTGGGATAAAATAAATTTAGTCATGATGTATTAGTTTGGGGGTATTCCCTCTTTTTCTATTGACTGAAAGGATTTATACAGCTTTCAAATGATTTCATTTTAAAAGCTTCTTAGAATTCACTGGTGAAGCCACCTGGGCCTACGTTTTCCCTAAAGGAAGATTTTTCACTATTGACTGAATTTCTTTAATATTAATAAGACTATTAAAGTTTTATATATATTTTCTTGAACCAGTTTTCAGTTATTACAGTCTAGGAGTTTGCTATTTTCATCAGAATTTTCCATTTTATTAGCATAAAGTTGTTCATAATATCTTCTTTATTTTTTTAATGTTTACAGCATCTGTGGGGATGGCTCTATTTTCATTTCTGACTTCGGTTTTTGTACCTTATTTCTTTCTTGAGCAATCTCATCAGAGATTTGAAAATATCATTAGTGTTTTCAAAGTATCCATTCTGGCTTTGTTAACCCTATTCATTGTACAGTTTTTATTTTGTTAATTTCTGTTCTTACCTTTATCATCTTCCTTTCATTGGGGGAGAGGGGTTGTGCTATTCTTTTCCTAATTTATAGAGATGGAGGCTTAGCTCAATAATTTTTAGACTTATTTCTTTCCAAAAATATGCACTTAAAGCTTTTATAAAATTCCCTTTAAGTGCTGCCTTAGCTGTATCTCATGAGTCTTTATATATACATTTTTTAATTAGAATATTCAATTAGAAAATATTTCCTAATTTCCGTTATGATTTCATCTCATTCTGTTAGAAATGAATTCCTTAATTTCTGAACATATAATGATATTCTACTTATCTTTTTTGTTAATGATTTCTAACAACTGTATATGGTAAAAGAACATGCTATATGTGATTTCAATCCTCTCGTTTGTTTATTTTCTTTACGGTCCAGCACATGGTCCATTTTTATACATATTCCATGTGAGTCTGACAAGAATATTTATTCTACATTGGCATAATGTTCTAGTTATGTCTACTAGGTCACATTTGTTTAACTGCATTGTTCAAGGCTCGTCCTGATTTTTTTTTGGTCAGTTTTTTCTATCAACTGCTGAGAGAGAGGGGTATATTAGTCTTTCATTTTTATTGCTATGTGGAGAGGGGTATATTAGTCTTTCATTTTTATTGCTATGTATCTATTTCTCTCTTTAATTCTTTAACCCTTTCTTTATGTATTTTGGACTTTTGTTATTAGGTACCTACAAAATTTTAAATTATTATTATTACTATCAATTTTTTTTTTGGCCATGCCGTGTGGCATGTGGGATCTTAGTTCCCCCACCAGGGATCAAATCCGTGCCCCCTGCAGTGGAAGCATGCAGTCTTAACCACTGGACCGCCAGGGAAGTCCCCCAAATTTTAAATTATTACTTTCCTGATAAATCAAACTTTTTATAATTCTTAAGTTACTTCTTCCATTCCCAGTACTGTAATTTGCTTTGAGATGTCTTCTTTTGGTTGGTTTGGTGGACTTACTTTAATGTGACTCCCATGATCCCTTTTTACACCCTTGTATAATACCCCCTCCTCCACTTGAGTGTAGGTGGGACTTCAAAAGTAACTAACTTTGCAGTCAAAGATGATGTGATGTCATTCCTGTGGTTAGGACTGTCTATCTGATCTGTCCTATCTCTGTTGCCAAATTTGAAGAAATAAGCTGCTGTGAATTCTACAGTTGCAAGGAAATAAATTCTGCCAACAACCTGAGGGAGACTGGAAGCAGATCCTTCCCCCGTCACACCTCGAGATGAGGACTCAGGCCTGATCAACACCTTGACTGAAGCCTTGCAGCAGACTAGTCTAAACTGTGCCTAGACTCCTGATTCAAAGAAACCATGAAGTTCCTTAAGCTGCTAAGTTTGTGTAACTTGTTATACAGCATAGAAAACTAACACAGTCAATATTTCTACAGAGTACCTTTTCCTATTCTTTAATTTCGACCTTTCTGGATCATTACACTTTGAATGTGTTTCTTATAAACAGCACATAGGTAGATTTTGCTTTCTTTTCATTGTCTGACAATCTTAATCTTTTAACTGAAGCACTCTATATTTAACATAATTACCCAATATATTTGGACTTTTTAAAAGGTCATGTTATTTATGACAAATGTAGTTCATTGCCCTTTGAATATCTATGCTCTTTCCTTCCTTCCTACTATCAGAATCTCAATTGTGTTGAAAACAGCAAAGGGCTCAGCTAGACCACTGACTGATATTTCCAATTTTATTAATCATTAAAGTTCAAACAAAGGAAATAAAGACTGATATAAAATTTAACCATATTTGTCCTGGTAACTAAATTGATGTAGGAAATTCTCATTTATAGCCAGTGTCCTGAGTTTGTATGTAAACTGAATGCTTTGAAACTACCTCATGTTTTTCCATAGAGGGAAAAAAGACTTTTTAGCTGTTGAGGGCTAACTTCACACACAATGCCAATGCCAATGCCAATGTTATATATTTGCAAATATATTCTTTTTCCAGTATTTCCTATCTCAGTACATGATGCTTTTGTCTATCCAGTTGCTTAAGTCAGAATTCTGGAAGCATCCTGACACCTTTCTTTTTTTCCCCTAATCTAATTCTATTAACAAACATTGTCAGTTTCTTGGGCCTCTCCGTTTCTCTTCATCTCTTTGTCACTGCCTCTTAGAATTGTTCTAAGAATCAAATCAAACAATGCATGGAAAATTACTTCATATACTGTAAAATGCAAAGAGGCACACACGCATAAAGCCAGTTTCAAAAGGCTGACAGCCATACAGCAAAAACAAATAACACCCATCCCCCTAATTTCAGGGTATTGTACTCTGCAATAAAATATTACAGAGTACAATACAATAATTTATGATCTTTGGTCACCAAAAAGAATATTGCTTTCAGTATACTCTACTTTTACAAGGCAAAGAAGGTAGAAAACATTTATTTAAAGATTTACATTAAAATGTTTAAAATAGTTTCCTTATCTTTCAGTGAGGTTAAATAAGCAGAGAGGTAACTGTATCTTTGTGTCACTAGAGTAAACTTGCTTTCACACATACAGATAAGACTAGTTATTGCCACACAAGCCCCCTAAATTTCCATCTCTGTGTCAGTGTAGTCAGTTGTAGGCTGTTTTCCAGATTGCAAGCTCAACTGAGATTTGCCAAGTATTGTAACCAGCCACAAACTGGATAATAAGCAACTATGCAATTAAGCTATTAAGTTACTTCTATGTATCATATCCTGAATGTGGCCTTGGTCTTGCACCAGCCATTATCTTTTCTGCTAATGCTAGTAATATGAGCCAACAACTATACCACTCTGGCATAGCCCTTGGATGTATTATTCAGTTGAACAAAGCAGAAAAAGCCTATTTTGGCCTGATAAAAATATGAGAAAAATTTTCGCTAAAAAATGTACCATGGAAGTTTCAATTAACTAAAAGAAATATTTCAATGGAAAAAGTTTTAAGACATTTTGTTTGCAATCAAATGCCTGATTATTTTCCTAATTTACAAAAAAGTTACCCTCAAAGTTAAACTCATCTCAGATCTAGTTTAAGTTTAAAAATAATATGTCTAAAGAGAAAAGTCTAAAAAAATAGTAAAAAGAATCTTTAATATTAATGGGGGGTGCACAAGAATGATCACTCTAGATTCACATAGCAAATATTCACTGAGTAGGGACTATGTCTGTTTTGTTCAACCCTGTATAGTTGGCACTTAGTAGTGCCATAGCACATAGTAGGTACTCAATAAAATATTTATTTAAAAAAAAGATCAAATAAATGAATGAAACAAAAACTCCAGAATCAGAAATGAGTAAGAATCCTGTCCTCCATCTTACACAGCTTCATCTATGGTAAGACTAATAACGTAATTAATATACTGATAAAGGACCAAATCACAATTTTACCTTTATGATTTTTTTAAAAATACTACATAACCTGGATTGAAAATTTATTTCCAAAAAAGAAAGTGTTAGATAAAATGAATCAAAGCCAACTCTTGAGGGAAAAACTATTATGTGTATCAAACCATAGATAAGTACTTATAATTAAAAAAAAAGCTGAGATAGGTTACAACCATAAGAAAGAGTGGTTAAGGTATATAAAAAATGACATCGGGAGGCTTCCCTGGTGGCGCAGTGGTTAGGAATCTGCCTGTCAATGCAGGGGACACGGGTTCGAGTCCTGGTCTGGGAAGATCCCACATGCCACGGAGCAACTAAGCCCATGCACCGCAACTACTGAGCCTGCGCTCTAGAGCCTGCGAGCCACAACTACTGAGCCTGTGTGCCACAACTACTGAAGCCCGTGCTCCTAGAGCCCGTGCTCTGCAACAGGAGGGGCCACCACAATGAGAAGCCTGTGCACCACAACAAAGAATAGCCCTCACTCACCACAACTAGAGAAAGCCCGTGCACAGCAATGAAGACCCAACGCAGACAAAAATCAAAAAAATAAATTTATTAAAAACAAAAATGACATTGAAACTTTTTTCCATTTTGAAGTACAAAATGTTTTTAATTTATACCTTCCTATTTTAAAAAATAGATGTACATTGATTTATTGACTTGTTTGCTGCATAGACTCATGGATTTTCATTTTATTCAATGTTATAATCCATTATGACCCAGACCTGATTAGGAGATCTCCCCTTTAAACTAGCTCCTATAGCTTTTTGATACGCCATCTTCATTTTTTTTCACATTTCGTTTTTTTTTTAAATTTTATTTATTTATTTTTTGGCTGCACTGGGTCTTTGGTGCTGTGCATGGGCTTTCTCTAGTTGTGGTGAGTGGGGGCTACTCTTCATTGCAGTGCATGGGCTTCTCATTGCAGTGGCTTTTCTTTGTTGCAGAGCATGGGCTCTAGGCATGTGGGCTTCAGTAGTTGTGGCATGCGGGCTCAGCAGTTGTGGCTCACGGGCTCTAGAGCGCAGGTTCAGTAGTTGCGGTACACGGGCTTAGTTGCTCAGCGGCATGTGGGATCTTCCCGGACCAGGGCTTGAACCCATGTCCCCTGCATTGGCAGGCGGATTCTTAACCACTGAGACACCAGGGAAGTCCCTAGCATTTCCTTATATTCTGACACAGCAAGATGTTCCAGGCTTATCTTGCAACTTCTGTGCCCCAGTTCTAGAATCAGCTATTTTTCACCCTCGTGTAACAGCAACATCTGTAGCATTAGATTTGTGGGGTAGGGGGCAAAAGGGAAAACCACCAATCCCAAGGGAAGTTTCAGAATTAATGACCGTTGGGTTTTTTTTGTAAGCCACTAAGCTTTGTAGCCGTCTGTTATACAGCAACTGAAAAACAAAACAGAAATTGGTACCTGGAAGTGGTGTGTAACAATAAAACATCTGGCACTGGCTTAAAATGAGGCAGCAGGCAGTGGCCCTAAGGGGCCTCCCAGTGCCTGTTAGTGGAGGCTGGAGGGCAGTGGAAAAAAAATGCTATTGAAGGCTGGAGAAAAGGGCACCCTAGTTCTGCTCTGGCAGAACAATTAAAGAAAACTATAACCTGCCATATCATGATAGGTACAGAGGTTATCTAAAGGATTTAAATCACCATAAATACATGTGGCTATCTGTAGTGAAACATGTTAGTTGAAGAGGTATATGACAATAAAGATCACTAAGTATTAATCTTAAATCTTGATAAGAAAGGGCATATATATATTTACACACATACATATGTGTATATATTCCTGTAATTTTCTAATTAAATTTTTCTCCCCTCACTTATTTTTACATATCATTCAAATGTATTACATATTTTTCCTTTTCAAATAATGCAGAGAAGATTAAAAAAGTCAACCAACTTAAAAGACTCTCTTTGCTCACACAGGAAAGAACATGAATTTCTGCCTAGAATGGATTCTGGTTTTAGATAATATTGGAAAATAAACTCAATTTTAGAGTTTACAAAGACCATCCTTAAAAGTGTTATCCAATTCTCATAATATTTTCTTTCATCTTGAAATATGGCTCATTACATACCCTGCCAATAAAAGTTTTCAAAACTATACCCCAAAACAATGCAATTTAGAGAAAAACTATTATCTTAAATGAGACCTAAGATATAGCCAGACTTCAGCCCTAGCTCTACCATTTATTATATATATCTTAAGCTCTAGAACATTTCAGAATCTTTTTCTCTAACACTTTCACTGAGATGTTTTCAATTATTTTACTTTTTTTTTTTTCAGGTAAGAAGCATGTTAAAAGGTACTTTTTTCTTAAGTCTATTTCTCGCATTAACTGCTCAATAACTTTATGATTTTATGAATTAGGAGTAGTTGATTCCTACTTTCGGGGGACAAACCTGGAGCCCAAAGATGACAGTAATGTAGCTTCTTAAACTTGAAAAAAGTTTTTGGGAAACACTTATTTAACTGATGTGACATTTTCCTCCCAGCTAACTTTCTGACTTCCTATTTCTGTTTGAGGCTGTGAAGGTCACAAGGTCCAGAAAAATAATATAATTATTTTACTAATATGATATTGCTCACTCCTCATAAGCTGGCAAAAAGAAAAAAAAAAACCCTAATTCTTTATAACACAAAAACTTGTCAATAACTTAAATAATTTTATAAATTAAATCTCTTAAAAGAAAATAATTATAAATACCTAAGTAGTGTTTCTGTGTTTAGTTCAACAAATTCATTCTTTGCTCTTAAAGAAGTCTGCTCAATTTTGCCCCTTCTTTCAGATACAGTCAAACTGTTACAATCACCATTCTTCTTCTTTTTTTTTTTTTTTGCGGTACGCGGGCCTCTCACTGTTGTGGCCTCTCCTGTTGCGGAGCACAGGCTCTGGACGCGCAGGCTTAGCGGCCATGGCTCACGGGCCCAGCCGCTCCACGGCATGTGGGATCTTCCCGGACCGGGGCACGAACCCGTGTCCCCTGCATCGGCAGGCGGACTCTCAACCGCTGTGCCACCAGGGAAGCCCAATCACCATTCTTGATTCTCCTTAGTGCTGCAGGAGGCACCCTTCTTTTTTTTCAGACCAGTGTCTGACTTTTATAATAAGGTGCCTGAGATCATTTCCTTTGACCCATCAGATCTAATATCGTACTCTCCTCTACCTGTCTATTCTTCTCCCTATTCTCATGTAAGCTATCAGAAGAAAAAATGTGGTGACATTTCCATTAAAAGGAACCACCTATTTGAATCACACCCAAAATAAGTTAAATTCATTCAACCAATTAATGCAAATATTTTAAATTAAAACTTAAATAACTGTACTTATTCATTTCTACTGACATATAGTGTTCTTCAGTGTTTCCAGCTCTTATGCATGTGCAGGTTACCTAAAGCACACAGGAAAAAGGGGCCAAATCTCTCATTTAAAAAAATAGATGTTTTAGCCATTGTGTATTGCTTATTATCATAAATGTACATATATAGTGAGACATCTTTAGGATGTTTGCTCAGCTCACAATGTTCTTAATTTCTCCCTTTCATCCACAGGGGCTGGCTCTCCTTCCCTCCCAGCTTTTCAGAGTCATATATACCAGTAACATCTACCCTGGGAACCCTCTCAAAGGAAGTAACACTGAACTCCAGGGCTCTCCTCATTCTTGATACCCTGGTAAACTCCTGCCCCTCCTTTAAGAGCCATCTCAAGCATAATCTCATACTTCCCTTGACTTGTCTAGGCACTCAAAGGATTTGCCCACTGTGTTTCTATTACTCTAGTGTAGCAATTATCACACAGCAGGGTAATTCTTCATTAGATTTTAAGTTCCTTGAGACCAAGAGCTTTGTGTCTTTAGCATCTAACACAATATCTGACTTATTAAAAGGTCAAGTTTATTTGCTAGAATTAAGTTAATTCAGTGTGCCAACACTGTATATATCATGCTGATCAACTCTCTAATCAGCTATTTTTAAATTAAAAATTGGAAAATTAATTATTTCTGAATAAACAAAGTTTGGTAGATAATTAATTAATTAATCTTTAAAATGCGGGCTCCATGAAGGAAATCATAAGAAAAGACCCTTAATAGCAGTAGAGGAAATATAGGAGAGATACCTACAGACCAGGTCAGATTACACCCACACCACCACCAATCCTCTGCAACATGAATTAAAAATAAAATGGGTAAATCAATGATAGAATAATATCCAGAATGAATATTATACACACACACACACACACACATATATATATATCTAACACTCAACACCAAAAAACAAACAACCCAATTAAAAAATGGGCAAAGGACTTGAACAGACATTTTTCCGGAGAAGATATACAAATGGCTAAAAGGAACATGGAAAAACACTCAACATCACTAATCACTAAGGAAATGCAAATCAAAACCACAATGAGATACCACTTCATATCAATGAGGATGGCCATTATTTTTTTTTTAAATAAATTTTATTTATTTATTTTTTACTGCGTGGGGTCTTTGTTGCTGTGCGTGGGCTTTCTCTAGTTGCGTCGAGCAGGGGCTATTCTTTGTTGCAGTGCGAGGGGTTCTCATTGCGGTGGCTTCTCTTGTTGCAGAGCATGGACTCTAGGTGCGCGGGCTTCAGTAGTTGTGGCGCATGGGCTTAGTTGCTCCGCAGCATATGGAATCTTCCCCAACCAGGGCTCGAACCTGTGTCCCCTGCATTGGCAGGCAGATTCTTAACCACTGTGCCACCAGGGAAGCCCGAGGATGGCCATTATTAAAAGCGAAAGCCAGAAAATAACAAGAGTTGGTGAGGATATAGAATAATGGAACCCCTGTGCATTGCTGGTGAGAATGTAAAGTGGTACAATTGCTATAGAAAACAGTAGAGTGGTTCTTCAAAAAATTAAACATGAAATTATGTTTATGATCCAACAACTACACTTCTGAGTATATACCCAAAAGAACTGAAAGTAGGGACTCGAACAGGTATTTGTCTACCAATATTACAGCTACGTTATTCACAATAGGCAAAAGGTGGAAACAACCCAATGAACAGTCCAAACGTCCATTAACAGATGAATGGATAAACAAAATGTGGTGTATGTATAAAACAAAATACTCTTCAGCCTTAAAAAGTAATGAAATTCTGATACATGCTACAACACGGATGAACCTTGAAAACACTATGTTAAGTGAAACAAAACAGACACAAAAGGATAAATATTGTAGGATTCCACTTATATGAGACACCTAGAATACTCAAATTCAGAGACAGAAAGTAGAATGGTTACCGGTCATAGAGAGAAGAGGTAATGGAGAGATACTGTTTAATATAGTTTCACTCTGGGATGATGAAAAGGTTATGCAGATGGATACAGTGGTGATGGTTGCACAACAATGTGAATCTACTCAATGCCACTGAACAGTACGCTTAAAAATGATTTAAATGGTAAATTTTGTTACCTATATTTTATCACAATAAAAAATGTATAGTACTCAAAGTAGAAAATAAATGTAATCTGCCTCTTTTTAGTGATATGTACATTAAAAATCTTCCTCCAAAATTACGGACTTTTCTAAAAGCCGTTTCTTATACCTTGGCAATAAACCAAATAATACAGAAATTAAAGAAACAAAAATTCAAAGTATTCTGGGGACTTCCCTGGTGGTCCAATGGTAAAGAACCCACCTTGCAATGCAGGGGGCGCAGGTTCAATTCCTGGTCAGGGAACTAAGATACCACATGCCATGGGGCAACTAGGCCCATGTGCTGTAACTACTGAGCTTGCACACCTCAACTGGAGAGCCTGCATACCACAAGACTACAGAGCTCATGCACTCTGGAACCCACACGCCACAACTACAGGGCCCATGAGCCCTGGAGCCTGCACATCACAACTAGAGAGAGAAAACCCGCACGCCACAACTAGAGAGAAGCCCGTGCGTTGCAACAAAAGATCCTGCATGCCTCAATGAAGATCCCGTGTGCCGCAACTAAGACACGGAGCAGCCAAAAATAAAGAAAAATAAATAATAAATAAATCTTAAAAAAAAAACCAAAACTACAGAAAGTATTCTGTAATCCCAAATCTCAAAACGTTAGCTTCATAACTGTGTAAAAAAAATGTAAATTGTTTATTATCTCTTTCCTTCCTAACTCTATTTCTCTTTCCCAGGGAAAAAAAAAAGTGTTTGATATTTCATTCTATTCAGCTTTGTAATTATAACAGTAGAACTTATTTCTTTAAATCTCTAAAGCTAAGCCAGTCCAAACACAAATTAATGTTTTCAACTGTATGGCATTTATTAAGAAATGCTAGGGCTTCCCTGGTGGCGCAGTGGTTGAGAATTCGCCTGCCAATGCAGGGGACACGGGTTCGGGCCCTGGTCCGGGAGGATCCCACGTGCCGCAGAGCAGAGCAACTAAGCCCATGCGCCACTGCTACTGAAGCCGACACGCCTGGAGCCCATGCTCTGCAACAGGAAAGGCCACGGCAATGAGAGGCCCGCGCACCGCTGCGAAGAGTAGACCCCGCTTGCAAAAGCTCGCGCACAGCAACGAAGATCCAGCGCAGCCAAGAATAAATAAATTAATTAATTTAATTAAAAAAAAAAAAAAAAAGAAGAAATGCTAGTAGTTAAAAGTTAAAAGTCTTATGTTCTTCTAATAACTCCTTCAGGCCATCCCACGCAATGACATCATCCTTACCAAATAAAGCCCATTATGCAATACCCACATATACAGTACTATCACTTTGTATGAGAACAGTCACTGTTGTGAATGTTAAAAGGGCCTGAGATTATGACAAATATTCTGTATAAGAGATTTTTAACACTAAGCTATACAAACTTCAGAAGAATATTATAGGGATAATATCCTTTAACACATAAAGAAATGGTAAATACAAATTATTATAAGTTTCTAAAATACACATTCAATATGAAATAATACAGTAAGAAATAAAAACTAAAATTCTTAAGGAAGATCAAGTCCCTAAAGAATTATATAAAAGTAATAACTTAAAATATGATTTGGTAACTATTTAACAAATCCCAATGATACTGTTTAGGGTGCTTCCCACAGGCTAACAAATACCAAGGAGAAAGAACATAAACATTTGCCCATTAAATGAAGATACTGTGATGGCTGATAAAAGTTTGTTACACTTTTTAAACTTTCTCTTTAAATTTGCTCCAAAATTTTAAATCCAAAAAACACTCTATATTTAGTTATTTCCTTTAGGCTTTCAACCACTATGCCATTGACATGAAAATTTTGTTGAGAATGCAATAAAAATCATTTTATTTTAGCTATTAATTATACAACCCAGAAAGGTCAGAAATGAGAATACTAGATCTAATGCTTTTCATTTTAAAGTCATATTACTTATATATGGATATTCTTTTTAAATTGTTTTTAACTAAAGGTAGTAAATTTATATAATTTTAAATGCCAATCAGTGACTTCTGCTTCCAGGAAGATGAAGCAGATGTACTTTTCCGTATTACTAAACTAAAAACCCTGGCAATCACATCTAAAACAAACATAAGATTCTAGGGCTTCCCTGGTGGTGCAGTGGTTGAGAGTCCGTCTGCCGATGCAGGGGGGCACGGGTTTGTGCCCCGGCCCGGGAAGATCCCACATGCCACGGAGCAGCTGGGCCCGTGAGCCATGGCCGCTGAGCCTGCGCGTCTGGGGCCTGTGCTCCGCAACGGGAGAGGCCACCACAGTAAGAGGCCCGCATACCTCAAAAAAAAAAAACCCAAAAAACATAAGATTCTAAAGGGTTAAAACAAGACAACTAAGGACTTCAAGACCCAAGGAATGACATGGTGATCAGTTCCCTGGGTTTTCTTTTTGCCTCATGTATCCTAGACTTGGAGCTGACATCTCCAAGTTGGCAATCCAGAAACACCAATGGGAAGAGACAAAAACAAACAAACAAACCAACAAAAGCCTGCTTTCTCTGTCCAAAGGACCAGGAAAGGGGCAACTTAACAAGACAGAAAACTTTTAGACAGTAACCACTCTACTTCAGCCAAACATCTCACAAAAAAATTGTGGCCTCATCCCACCCATGGAACAAAGGCTAACTGGGAGCCTAAACTTCCACCCTTGCAGAACTGTAACTTAACATTTTAGTGGCTCCCCACCAGTCTCCACTGGTGTGGTGTCAAAGAGGGTCAAGGAAGGAGCCGGGACTTATATGCCTACTAGAAGGTACTGTGGCCCCACTCCCCATCATGTGGGATCAGTGGAGACATTATGGGGAGCCTGGACTTCCACCTCTAACCAGCAGTAACGAGGAGCCCTCTGCCTTCCTGCTGGCGTGAGGTCAGAGGAGGACTAGGAGAGTCAGGACTCTGACCACTGCCCACCTGTTGGAGAGGCAGAAAGAAAAAAATGGTCTGTCATAAGATTGCTCTTCCTTTTCAGAAAGCAAGGACCTTGAAGAAATCTCTTGATTCCTTAGAGGCAGAAAATAATGGGAAGTGTATAGGGTATGTAGCAAAAACTTCAAGGACTGAAAAAATTTCAAAATCTCAACACGATGCTAATTTTAATTTCTTCATTAGAGTATAAAAATTCAGACCACCATGAATGGTGTCATTACTAAGAAAAAAAGATTAGGCACGTTTTAAGAGGGAGTGCCACTGACCTATCTGACTTCTGAGTGAAGCAAATACTTTAATAAGATCCAATCTCTATAATTAACAATCCCCAAAGTCAAAAGCAATGTGAACTAGAAGGGCCCAGGAATTCAATAATAGGGATGTTGATAATCAGCAAAAATGAAGTAGACTGTTAAAAATAAGTAGAGAAAATCCATTAATGTCTTATTTTTGTTTATAACATTGGAATTCATACTGAATGATGACCACCTGATATGACTAATTCAGGGAATACATATTTTTTAATGAAAGTTATGAATGTGACTATCACAACTTATTTTCCTTATTTTTACTTTCACACAGCAGCATTTACAGAGATGCCAAAATGAGCCTTATTATGAGGCAGAACTTGGTTTTAATCAGTTATAAAATTGAAAGTATAGATTATGACCAAAACAGTCAAATTTTTAGATGATACAGTGGTATCTTTTTATGTTTCTCTCTAGCACCTTAAAAGTTAAAACTTCATAAACTCTTTGAACAAATTTATTATAATCTCATCACAACAAACTTTAACTGCAGCATGTCTGGCCTTCCCTAAAATTAGGAAATCTGGCCATGGTACTATAAAGAATTTCTTTACAATAAGGTTTAATTTGTTGTTAATAGAAGATCACCAGGTTAAATGAATGCACTGTCAAATCTTTTTAACATAGTAACATGCTACTAGAAAAAAAAATTGTTAGAAGTAACTTGTTTTCCCATCTTAAAATATATGACTATTAATATAAGACTTGCATATATAAACCCTGAAAAGGTAAAATATAGAAATCTAAGAGTTTCTATGTATTCCAAAACCTAAGGGTTTCTATATATTATTCCTTTTTCATTAAAAGATTAATGCCTATTTTTTTTTGTTGTAGTTATACAGATTGACCAATTGTCTAGATTAAAATACTGAGACCAGTAACTTGTTACTAGTACAAGTGAGAAAGGGAAGAATTCCTAATAAACTGCTAATATTTTTAAAGTGTATGGGGTTTAATTTTTGATCTATATTGAAATGTTTAAACCTACTTCCAGGCCCATATTTATACTTAATTTCACAGAAACGTCTTATTAGGTATATTATATCCTCAACAAATATCATAAAATGAAAATATTCAGTTGACTGTTTATTCAAAAATTTTTGACAATTTCAGTGTAATGAAAGAATTTCAACTTTGAATTTATAATTTACTACGGTGGGGTTAATTTCTGTCAGTACTTGAGATGTATCATCAGCCTTCTTTCACAATGGAATCCCTTTACTGACTTAGTATTTACTTTGAACATGTATTTGTCTTTCTTTTTTTAAGTGCTTAGCCTAAATTTATTTTTAAAAGCATGAAATAGCACTTGTTTAAAACTTAACATTCTTGTAAAATTCTCTGCAAAATGTATGCAGAATTTAAATTATGGCCAAGTGTATTATCATTACCCTATTTAAAATTTTAATCAGCTTTCCAGAAATGGTTTCTTCATAGTGTAATTGTTAAATCAAATTGAGGATTTACTGGTAAAAATAACAGGTTATTTTATTCACCAAAAGGATGAAGACAAAGTGATACTCAAACAACCTTTTTATTCTCCAGTTCAGTCATTCCATAAAACCAATTATAGTCTTAATGCAGTTTTTAAATATCGTACTGGCAATCTTTTTCTTTTTCAGGTGTGCAAAATTAGAACTTTATTTCTCTTTAACTGAACTTAACACTTGTTGTGGATTGAATTTTGTCTTTCCAAAAAGATATGTTACAGTTCTAATCCCCCAGTACCTCAGAATATGACCTTATTTGAAGACAGGCTCTTTACAGAGGGAATCAAGTTGAAATGAGGTCATTAGGGTGAATCCTAATCCAATTGATCCATGTTGTTACCTCAAGGGGAAAATTGGACACTGACATGCACTCTCTGGGAAAACACCACATGCCAATGAAGGCAGAGATCAAAGTGATGCTTCTAAAGCTAAGGAACACTAAAGACTGCCAGCAAACCAGCAGAAGCTAGGGCAGAGGCATGGAACAGTTTCTCTCTTGACCCTCAGAAGGAAGCAACCATGTTGATACCTTGATCCTGGACTTCTTCGCACTGGTAATCTTCTATACTTTAGCTCACTAATGATGACCAAAGTTTCCTAGCCTCCTACTGGATAGCAATTTGGTCTCATTGTTAATACTTGAATGTTCAAATCCCAAACTTTTATTTTACAGAATATGTGTAAAATTGCTAAATACCGATTTTATGTAGATGCTTTTGTTGATCATTATTTCTTCACAACTTAAAACAAGATGTTTCTAGCAACTGTCTGAGATTTTTTTTTTTTTTTTTTTGCGGTACGCAGGCCTCTTACTGTTGTGGCCTCTCCCGTTGCGGAGCACAGGCTCCGGAAGCGCAGGCTCAGTGGCCATGGCTCACGGGCCCAGCTGCTCTGCGGCATGTGGGATCTTCCCGGACCGGGGCACGAACCCATGTCCCCTGCCTCAGCAGGCGGACTCTCAACCACTGCGCCACCAGGGAAGCCCTGAGATTTTTTTTTTTACTATCTCAAGAGGCTCCCCCTAACCCCAAATTAGTACTTAACTTTTAATTACTGACAAGAGCAATGCCATCTATTTTTAGCACAACTAAATCTAGGTAAATGGATTTTTAGTTTTCATTGCAACACTCTATATTTTCATTTAAACTATGATACAGTTGCCCCTTTACTCTCCTGCTTGGAATGCTGTCTCCCAACACATTTTAAAGAAGAGAACTAATTCAAAAATAACCAACTACATACTTTGCTTATTAATATGAAAGGCTATTTAGAGCAAAAACAAATTTTGTTTTAGAAATGGCCAAGTTTTAAAAAAGCAGCAACTATTTCTGCATTCTCATAAAGTCTTTTAGATGAGCTTGACAATCATCAGCTTTTGAAACGTGAATTCCTATTGCCAGAGTAAAGGTCTCATTTCTATAACACCATGATACATTGAATTTTTTCCAGCCCTTCTATCCACCCTCTGTCCACTGCCTGGAGAGGCTCCAGGGCAGTCAGTTTGGAACTGAGCACTGAATAAACCAAAAAAAAAAAAGTCTTACTGGAAAAGCTATCAAGGATGCTGAAGTCTAAGAAGGCCTACACACCATGCTTTACCACTTTGCATACATATTACCCAGGAAAAGCAATAATGTATACTGAATGATTTGGAAAAATAGCTCCCCCCGCCATTTTTGTTTTCCACATATCCTAGGAGTGTGGGATGCTGAAAAATGTATGTAGGTTGATAAAATTTTGGTACATATTTCTAAAGCTGGGCTATGATAAAAATATTAAAGAAATTTAACAAGAAGGGTGAAAAATTAAATCAAACTTAGAACTCTAATTTAACTTAGTTAAGAGAATTATCTTTGTAGTCTGGAGACCTGGGTTCTAATCTTCTTTTGTTGGTGACATATGCTGCACTGGGATGATAAAGTCACCTTATTTTGAAATGTGAAAATTGTGTAATGAAAAAGGATGAGAACTCTGTTTTTTGAAAAAGGACATTGTATATATTTTACAAATATAATTATTAATGATGGAAAATTTGCAGCCAAACATAATATTTTTATTTGATAGCTTCTTACTTTAAGTAATATAAAATCTAAAGATAACTAAAATAAAGAATTTCTCCAGAAATTTTAAAAGAAATCCTTAAAATGATAATCTAAAAAGTCAAAGTAAAATGAAACTTTTAAAGTACAATCAGAAGGAAACTAAATCATACATTAAAAAAATGACTTCAACAAAAAACTCTGGGAAAACATGATACCAATTACCAGTAGTAACCAATCAACCATCTTTATCTTCTATATTGGGAGCCACATGTCCGTTTAGAACCATGGCAGTACAATGTATCAATTTAATCCTGTTATATATATTTTATGACTCCATAATGAAATGTAAAATAAGACTGAAAAAATTGAAAACATTTTGTAACAAACTGGGGTTGGTTTATTTTAGATTCAATATATATTTAAAAAAACAATATATATTTTAAAAAACTAGGGACTTCCCTGGTGGTCCAATGGTTAAGACTCCGTGCTCTCAATGCAGGGGGCCCAGGTTTGACCCCTGGTTGGGGAACTAGATCCCGCATGCCACAACTAAGAGATCCCGCATGCTGCAACTAAAAAGATCCCGCATGCTGCAATGAATATCTTGCAAGTGGCAATGAATATCCAGCGCGCCGCAAATAAGACCTGGTGCAGCCAAATAAATATTAAAACAAACAAAAAAACACGGGGAAAAAAACCTATATCCATTCCTAAAAGAGTGCCTGAGACATAGGCACAAAATACATTCTTATCAAATAAATATGGCACTGAATTAAACAGGGGAAAGAAAGGAGAAAAAGAAAGGAAGCTAACTTTTGCTGAGCACATATAAGCACTAGAACATTTGTTAATTGTTCCATATGGCTATAATCTTGTTTAATCCACAAAAATATCCTTACAGAGGCAGGCATTGTCCTGATGAGGAAACTGCCATTAGGAAGGTTAGGAAACATGCCTATGGGTCACACAAAGTTAGTAAGTGAATGAATTGAAATTCAAACCTAGATATCTCTGAATTCAAAGCCCATGCATAAATATACTTACACAAAACATTATCATACTATAAATTACTATTTTAAAATGCTGAAAAACAGGCATACGATTAATAGGCAACACCATTAAGCTAGTGAAAATCAGGATTTTTAAAGAGATACCATTTAATACATAAAAGATATCATACAGCACCATTAAATTACTTCTTCAGACAGAGACTCTTACTAAATATTACCTTTAAGATCCATAGGGATTATAGATTATATAACTACAGTATACTTATACCCTGCTGTGTCACTGGACTGGATTTTCCTTCACATCTTAAAATAGGAAGGCTGAAAATTATAACGGGAAGCGATAGGGGTTACTTTTCTAAGTCTTACTCATGCTCCCTGGCCTGCTTTTCAGTATCTGTTGGAATTTTTATTCCTTTACATTGGGGGGGAAGGGATTATTATAAATTTTAAGAGGTATTTAATAAAACTTTTAATAAAATGTTTTTATATTGTGATCAAAGCTTTACTCCTCCCCCACCACTCAATGGTTTCTAAAAAGCAAAAGGCAGTTTTCCAGTTTTAACAATAAGTATGGTGGGGGAATGATATAACAAAGTTTCCATATAGCAGCAAGCAATGCACTAGGACTTCCTATGCAGAGTTGTAACCACAAAGATTTTAAAATATTGGCCCTTCAAAATTGGAACTTTAGAATTTAGATAAATTCTTTAGTTTGTGAACTGTTAAAAATAACTGATGCTCTGAATTTAATAGAGAAGTTTTAGAAATAATTATATAATTACTATGAGATTTTCTATGTTCCATGGCAATGCCTATCAAACTTTAGCATGCATCAGGTTGACGTGGAGGGTACGTTATGACACAGATTGCAAGGCCCTATCCCAAGAATTTCTGATACTATAGGTCTGGGGTGAGACACAATAATATGTATTTCTAACAATTTCCCATGTGATGCTGTTGCTGCTAGTCTAGGAACCACACTTTGACAACCGGCGCTCTATGGGAAGCTAGGGTAAATCCAACAGACTTGTGTATTGGTAGAGCAGGGCTAGGATTTCTAGTCCAAGACAATAATTTGAATGTTTGCAACTAAGAGCAATATGATTTTTCTTCTTTCTATTTTCTCAGAGAAGCTAAATGATTGGTATTCTGTAATTATCTCTGTTTCTGTGTTTGTCCGCATTTGGAAAATATACTAAGAAACTTGAACACTATATTACTATGAAGTTGCAACTGCGATATATTTATGTTGCTGTAAGGTTTCTTCCTCCAGAAGAAACTGGAGGAAGAAATAACTCAAACTTTTGATACGTACTCTAAGGATAATAGTTGATACGTACTCTAATGATAATAGTAACACAACAAGTTAAAGAAAAATGGAAAGTTCTGAGTCATATCAAGAACCCTGGCAAAGTAAAAAATTATCTTTTTGACAAGGCAGCATAATGTAAGACAGCAAAGAATATACTGTATTCCGCAAAAACCATCACTTGCTGAGGCACAGAATACATGAAATAATTCAATACTATTTATTCTTGATCATAATATTATTTTACATTGAACTTAAGTAATGGTTGTTAAATTACTTAGTATGTTAGTTTAAATACATTTTGCTAGAAAGTCATTACGCATATGAAATATTCCTTTGTTTAAAGAAAGAAAATAAATCTTTGGTGAAATTGGTCCTGATTAATCTACTGTATACACATAGGAAATCAGACTAACTACACTGAGGACACTAAGGAAGTTAAATTCAGGAGCCTTCAAAAATATGGGTTCAGTGGCACCATATACATGAGATTTATTGAAAATGAGCAGTCACAAGGTGACATTTAAATGTCAATATTTCTGAAGCTTTTGATAGTACTTTCACTCAAAATATAGCTTGGTATAACAATATATAGTAACACGGTACATAAAATATGACTATACTGGTATGAAGGAAAGGAAAAGCTGGTAACTCAGATTAGAACATAAGTGAGACTCAACTGAAGAGCTTTAATACTAGAGTAAGAAAAGAATTTGGTCAAATAGGAGTTAAAATTATCCACATTCATGACTTTGAAAGGTTCCTACTCCTTCACATAAAGTATCTAAGTTGTTCCTGATGCCATCCTGTCTGGTATCAGCTGTCATGTGAAATGATATAAAAGGAGGCTCCAGTAGACAGATCGTAATCTTGTATCCTATTGCTCACTAGAAGGAACCAAGACTGCTTAAAGATAACAAATGCTTTATTTGGGGGAAGGGGGGAAACAAGATGGATCTAGAAAATCTTTTTGTTCTTGGAATGCAATTTTCAAGTTCTCAGCAGCAATGCTGGGATGGGGAAAGGCTTGCTCAAGAGGAGGGCTCCCACATGGGAAGGGTTTAGGCAGTGACATGCGAGTATGGAACACAACAGATAGAGCCAGTTATAAACTTCTTGAATCTCTAAGAAATCCTTAAGTCCAGAAGGATCCTAAAAAGCAGAGATAACATAAAGGGTGCTGTGAAGAAATCTATACCTATTATGAAAAACTGTCTTTCTTTTGTGACAAAAGGAGAGGATAATCAAGATACAGATTCTATAGAAAGTAAGTCTTTAAGCTGTGTTTGTCATTATGTTATGTTGGAAAATAAAGAAGTGTTTACAAATTGCAAGCACTATGATAAGACAGCAAAATTAATAAACTTACGCTGGTTGCTGTTGATCTGACCTCAAGAATATTGTTTCTATTGTTACTAAACAGTGTCTTCATAAGCAAGATAAACAACTGAACCAGTAATAATTAGGCTTCTAAAAGCAAATACGAGAAACAAATATCCAATGAGAAATAAAAACCTGCTTACGGTATAACAATTTTGGGTAGAAAGCCCCAATCCTCATAATAGAAGTGGGGACCAAAAAACACAAGAAGATTGAGCTGTGGACACAGGTTGGGGTTTCTGCACAAGCTGGCATCCTTACTACACCTATAGGATGACATACTAAGGCTTTTTTTTACCTTTTGAGCATAACTTTGGCAGTGGCCCAGCTGAGCCAAGGCACAGTCCAAAAGGACTTGTTAACATCACATTTAATTCTAGCCATATACATATCCATGATATGTCCAGATCATGAGCATATCATATCCTGGAACAAAGTAACTGGTGGCATAACTTTCTTCTTTGCCTAGTGCACCTTTCCCCCTTTTTTTTTTAACAGACTGGTGTTGAGGGTGCTCAATTTGGTTGACCTCTGTGGCATGGGGTTAGAATAACTGGGGTCAACTACTTACTAAGCTCAGAGACCCGCTGGGAAAAGAAGAGCAACCTCAATTACCTGATTACCTGTAGAGCAGTGCTTCTCAAAACTGTAATGTTCTCATAAGCACCTGGGGGTCTTATTAAGATGCAGACTCTATTTCTGGGATGGAGCCTGAAATTCTGCATTTCTCATAAAATCCTAAGTCAGGGGTCCCCAACCCCCGGGCTGCAGACCGGTACTGGTCTGTGACCTGTTAGGAATCAGGCTGCACAGCAGGAGGCGAGTAGCGAGCAAACAAAGGTTCATCTGCCGCTCCCCATGGTTCCCCATGGCTCACATTACCACCTAAACCACCCCCACACCCCCACACCCCCACCCCCCACCCCCCGGTCTATGGAAAAATTGTCTTCCATGAAACTGGTCCCTGGTGCCAAAAAGGTTGGGGACCACGGTCCTAAGTGATGCCACACTGCTGGCCCATAAACCAGACTCTGAATAACAAAACTTTATAGACCCATAGATCATACTTGAAAATTTCAAAAGAAGATACTATGTAATAATAGTACCCTAGGAAAAGCAAGTCATAACAAAAAGAGTAATTATGACTTTGAATAGTATTTGTCAACCAAGAAAACAGAAAGACTTGTGTTACTGAAACCAAATAACAACCAAGAATTTTTCAATCCACATATGCAAGAGGCTCTGCAAACCTCAAGTAGGACACATAAGGAAAGCCACATCAGGGACTTCCCTGGTGGTCCAGTGGTTAAGAATCCGCCTTCCGATGCAGGGGATGCAAGTTCGATTTCTGATTGGGGAACTAAGATCCCACATGCTGCGGGGCAACTAAGCCCGCGCACCGCAACTACTGAGCCTGCACACTCTACAGCCCACGTGCCACAACTAGAGAGAAGCCCCCATTCCACAATGAAGAGCCTGTGCGCGGCAACGAAAGATCCCGCGTGCTGCGACTAAAGACCCAACGCAGCCAAATAAATATTAAAAAAAAAAGAAAGCCACATCATAATCAAGCTGCAGAAAATCAAAGACAAAGGGAAAACAATCTTAAAAGCAGTCAGAGGAGAAACATCTTCTTACTCCCAAAGTAACATTGCCCCTACCCTACTCAACCCCACCCCTTCAAATCCATGGGAGCAGCTCAGCCCACTTCATATACACAATGGTTTGTTTTGTACATGCTATAAAAGGAATCCCTCGTCATCTATAGCATCGCTTCAAGAAATTCCTTAAGTCTCTGTCTTCTAATATCCTTCCTTTTCAAGAGGTCACAGCTCTCTACCCTTGGGTTCCATACTTCAGACGGTCTCTTATTTCCCATATTGCCTCAAAGTAGGGCCTAGAGTGCTTTCGGATATTTAACATTAAATTCCCTTTCTCCAGGACTTCCCTGGTGGATCAGTGGTTAAGAATCTGCCTACCAATGCAGGGGACACGGGTTCAAGCCCTGGTCCGGGAAGATCCCACATACCGCGGAGCAACTAAGCCCGTGCGCCACAACTACTGAGCCTGTGCTCTAGAGCCCGCGAGCCACAACTACTGAAGCCCGCACGCCTAGAGCCCGTGCTCCGCAACAAGAGAAGCCCATGCAATGAGAAGACTGCTCGCCGCAACTAGAGAAAGGCTGCGCGCAGTAACGAAAACCCAACACAGCCAAAAATTTAAAAAAAAAAAAAATTCCCTTTCTCCTACTGAAAGATCATGAAGAGGCTAATCACTGTCTGAATCACAGCAGTCTTCAAAGGAGGAATGTGAGCCTACTAGCCAGGGGCTACATCAAATGATCCACTGGAGTGTGGAAGAAAAACATTAGAACTTTTATTTCTATTTATGCTTAAGTTCTCCTTTAAATTTTATGTTTCATGTCTATTTTATAATACATATAATTTTAGTATATTAGTATATGCACATAATATATAAATAAACATTTGTTGTCAAAAATTTCTTACTATGGGGCGAAAATGACAATAGAATACTGTCCCTAGGTACTGGGATTTGGGACACAGCAGACAATTGAAAGGACAGGAGGTAGGCAACACTGTTCATCCTTCTTCTGAAATTAATGCAGCCTTCAGATCTTAAAAAGACACTGAGGGTACTCTCAGAATTAAAAAAAAAAAAAAAAAAGGAAAACTGAAGGTACCCCTTGAAAAGAGTCAATTAATAATCTTTTCCTCCTCTCCCAACTGAACCAAGCAATAGAACGTTTAGTTGTAGAAAAGTTACACTAATTACAATCGGTAAACTACCTATCGTCACATCATATATATTGCTTACTGTGCATTATGATAATTATACACTCCACTAAAGGCCTGACTGGTTACCTGATTTTAGTATTAAATACAACTTGTAGTTAGACACATGCCATTTTTTTAGGCTGCCCAGGATCTAAACACTATTCCTTTTCTGAAACAGAGTTCTTACCTCAACAGAAGCTGAAAAATGCCACACAGTATGCTTGCTTTCCCAAACTCTCTTGCAGCTAGAGGCACAGGCACATGATCTAGGTTCCCCCAAGTAGACACATCCTCCCCTAACCTTGAACTGAAAGCAGAATGGAAACAATACATCCCAATTTTCACAGGTAGTGGTGGCAAATGCTCCAGTGCTGGTATAGAGTTATCCATTATCATTCACTGGTGCTAGTGGTGCAAGTTGAGGTATCTGTCCCCAGGTGGCAATGCTTGTGGTGTCTTCACAGGATAAGTTCTGGCACATGATTTTGGGCATTATTCCTGGTTACTTATCCTTCCAGCCTGGTTCTCCAGTCCTCCCAGAGATTTCGAGGGCTACTCATAACCACAGCTGGTTTCTGCTGCTCGTAACTAAGACCCTGACTAACCATACATGCTCAATTTTCATAGTTTATTTCTTCATGTAAATTGGTTATCTATTTGTAACAACACAGTTCTTCAGTGACACTACCTTTAAAACAAATAAACCAACCTTTCAAGTGTTTATTCTACATCAAAGTACCCAGTTTTGCAAAATAAAGTCTGTATTTTATACTTAAAAAAATTTGTTTTCAATTGAATAAAATCTTTGGCTTACCTAATCAAGATATCTTTAGGAAGTGAAAAATTACTATTTTCCTAAATGAATTTTAGAGTAAAGTAGCAGAGTCTATAGAAGAATTTCTTAAGTGGTAGCTCTTAGGCCAACTGCACCTAGAACTAACAGGTTGCTTGTTAAAAATGCAGCTTAATGGACCCCACCCCAGGTCTCCTGAATCAGACTCTCTAGGGTCTGGACTCAGGAATGTACATGTTTTTAAAATTGCAATGGGGGATTTTATGCACACTGAAGTTTGAGTATGGTCTGTCACTTGATAATAGATGACCAGAAATCACAATGTTATTGATCTAGAAAAAGGATCACATATTTACCAGGCTAACAGTCTCCTTGGATATCTGAGCCTTACAAAAACTTGTAATTATCAAAGTTATAAATACTGAATATACATGGAAAGCCTACTTCACTGTAAGGAGTTTAAAATTTGTTTTACTTCTTTTATTACCAAATCAAGGTCCTATTTTGAAAATTTTCAAACACCTAAAAATTCTCAATTGCTACTGGTTATATTTTGGGGTACTTACTCTTAGCACATGTATCAATAACATCATCACTCTTATCCTCTAGACACCAATTAAAGAGGGTCTGAATTCCTGACTTTTGACATAAAAGGGAAGTATATTCACTGGTATTATGCTTAAGAATGTTTTGATTGAATCCTACTGTATCATTGAAGCGCCAAGGGTCCTCATTAAACCCAGTCACACAGTAGTCAGTTGTCACTCTTTCCTAAACTAAGAAAGAGAATAGGCTCTTCATTTCCTGTTTTTGCCCTCTCATTCACTCACCCTCCCATCCATCCATCCACGCATCCAAACAATAAACACTCAAAGGATATTTGGTATTGTACTAAGTGATGTACAATAAAAAGAAAGTGAGACAGAACCGTCTATGGTGGGAAGAATCCTGAATTGGCCCCCAAGATCTCCCACCCTAATCCCTGGGACTGTTAATATGAAATATACACTGATTACATTCCTTATGTGGCAGAAGGGATTTTGCAGATATGATTAAGTAATTACTAATCAACTGACTCTGAATTAAACAAAAGAAAGATAATCTGACTAGACCCAATCTCATCAAATAAGTCCTCTGGCTGATAGCAGAAGTCAGAGATTCCAAGCAGGACACACCACTGTTGGCTTGAAGGTGGAGGCGGCCATGTTGTAGGAATGTGGATAGCTTCCAGAACCTCAGAGCAGCCCCAAAACAACCAGCAAGGAAATGGGGACCTCAATTTTATAACTGCAAGGAACTGAATTCTGCCAATATCTGAATGATCCGGGAAATTCTTCCCCTAAGACTCCAGATAAGAGTTCAGCCTGGCCAACACATTGATTTTGGTCTTGTAAGACCATGAGTAGATAACTCAGCTAAGTCCAGTCTTCTGACCTAAAGAGATGTAAGGTAATAAATGAATGTTGTTTTAAGCTGCTAAGTCTATAATGATTTTTTTATTCAGCAAGAGAAAACTAATATACCTTCTTTAAGAAGCTCCCAATCTAGTATGAAAAAAGACAATATTGTTCATTGTGACAGTAAAAAATACTGTTCTTTGTGAAGCAAGAAAAGTGCCTGACTGGGGAAGGGGGATGGTAAAGAGAGGAGATGGAAAAAGAGAAGGTAAAAAAGAAGAGGTGCTATGAGTAATACACGAGTTAAGAATGAATAAGTAAGCCTAAATAAAGAAGTACATGAAAAAAGTAAATAGACCATAAATATACAATTTTTAACATAAGTATACAGTGAACAACCATATAGGTGATGAATGTAGGTTAAAGAAGAGAGTATTTTCGGGCTTCCCTGGTGGCACAGTGGTTAAGAATTTGCCTGCCAATGCAGGGGACACAGGTTCAAGCCCTGGTCACGGAAGATCCCACGTGCCGCAGAGCAACTAACCCCATGCGCCACAACTACTGAGCCTGTGCTCTAGGGAGCCCATGAGCCACAACTATTGAGCCCACGAGCCACAACTACTGAAGCCCACGTGCCACAACTACTGAAGCCCACGTACCTAGAACCCGTGCTCTGCAACAAGAGAAGCCATCGCAAATGAGAAGCCCGTGTACCACAACGAAGAGTAGCCCTCGTTAGCTGCAACTAGAGAAAAGCCCTCATGCAGCAACAAAAACCCAATGCAGCCAAAAATAAATTTATAATAAAAAAAGCAACAAGTAAATGGCATAGAAAAAATAATGTTATAAAGGAAAAAAAAAGAATATTTTCAGTACTTCAGAAATACACGCACCTTTAACCCACTGCCTCCTTTCCTCTAACGTTTTCCCTTTCACCTACAAGTAACCATTATCCTAACTTTTATGGCAATCATTTCCTTGCGCTTTTAGTTTTAGCACTTATGAATGATTATGCTTGTTTTTGAACTTTATTTAAATATATTTGTGCTGCATATATAGTGTCATATACTTCACTTGCTCAACATGTTTCCAAGGTTCATCTATGTAATTACATGCAGTTGTAGCTTATTCATTTTCACTGCTGTGAAATCACATAAATATACCATAACTGATTTACCCATTCTATTGATGATCATTTGGGTTGTTTCTATTTTGTCAAATACGAACAATGTTATGAACATTCTTATACATATGTCTTGGTGTACTTCTACAAGTTTCTCTGGGGTATGTACCTCAGAGCCTGGAATTTCTGGCTTACAAAGTATGTGTATTTTCAACTTTACTAAGTATGTTTCAACTCCCACTGGCACTGTATGAGTGCCCCCAATTCTCTATAGTCGGCCCTCAGTAACTGTGGGTTCTGCATCTGCAGATTCAACCAACCTCGGATTGAAAATATTTGGGGAAAAAATTCCAGAAAGTTCCAAAAAGCAAAACTTGAATCTGCTATGCACCAGCGACTATTTACACAGCATTTACATTGTATTAAATCTTACAAGTAACCTAGAGATGAATTAAAGTATATGGGAGAATGTGCATAGGTTATATACAAATACTATGCCTTCTTTATATAAGAGAATTGAGCATCCGTAGATTTTGGTATCTGTGGAGGGTCCTGGAACCATTCCCCTGAGGATACTGAGGGACAACTCTACTTTCTTTCTAGTACTTGGTACTGTCAATCTGTGAGAAGTACCTCAGTTTGGTTTTATTTTCCATTCCCTTGATTACTAATGAGATTGAGCAGGTTTTCACATATTTATCAGTCATTTGTAATTCCTCTTTAGTGAAGTACCAGTTGAAGTGTTTTCTCAGTTTTCTATTGTGTTATCTTCTTGTTTGTAGAAATTCTATACATATTCTGGATAGCATTTGTTTTTTGTATTTATTAGAAATCTCTTACTCTGTGGCTTATATTTTCACTCTCTATGATTGTAGGTCATTTTTAAAAACCCGTTTTTAATGAAAAAACTCAATTACCTAGTTTTTGTAAGAAATATGTTTAACCAGTTAAAATCCTCGGTTTAACATTTCCTTCAAATAATAAAAATCTACAAATTTACAGGAGCAAGGGAGAAAGTTAAAAGTAAGGAAATGCCTTAAATTTTTAGGACTGGTTTTATGATTCTAAAATTAGTAGCATTGCATTTGATATCACTGGCTACCTTAGGAACTCAAAATAATGTTCCTTTTGTGAATTACCATATTAACCATATATTTTCTTCCGAGCTTCAGTGGAATAACTGCTTCATAAATGAACTGAAAAAATAATGAACACGTATGTTACTACTTAAAAGTCCTATTTCACGTTATAATATGCGATAATATTAACCATCTAGCCCCCAAATACAGCCACGGTAAAAGGAAATGAACCCTAGGAAACAAATCCTTGGCCCCAATACTGCTGCCATTCTTCTAGTCTCAACATTGATTTTGTGATGATCTATAACACATCTTCTCACCCCTCCTAAAGGCACCATCCTACTATTTACCCTTCCTATTTAAAAAACAATGCCAGTACAGTTGAGGTCAGATTTTTCCCCAAAGATAAATTTAAATCTTATTTCAGATGGCTTTATACCCAACAGCCATGATCTTCCCCATGGTCTCTGCTTCTCTTTATAAAACATGTGTCTGTTGCAGGAGGGGAGGGGAGTGGGGGTGGGGAAGGACACAAGTAATCTTTTTAAGTCTCTTCCATTGTGTCAGTACAATATAAAAATTGTGCTGTTCCACAAGCAGAAGAGAAAGGAAGAAGCATGTGGATGAGACTATATTAGAGCTTTAGGATTTCTCATTCCAAACAGGAGGTAAAGCTATAAGAGGGGAGTTATAAATGTTGTTTCCTGAGATGTGTTCTTAGCATCCCACATTGCAATTCAATATGCGTATTTCCACAGAAACCTTGTTATAAAGAGTAGTAGTATATACAATATTATATCTATACTTGTGGAACTAGCATACTGGGGGTGGTGGGGGGAGAGGTGGATTACAGAAAGCAACAGAATAACATTATAGAAACTTATTTGGTTTGGTCTTCCTTAATGGTGGGTAATTTGAAGCCACAGATTTGTATTAAAACAAGCATGAACATATAATATAGGGTAGAATTCTTAATAAAATTCCAAACCTTCAAATTTCAAGTTCCCTATTAAGGCAACTTCAAGTTCTATACCCCAGATCTTCTCTGAGATTAGAGGTACTTCAATAAAAATTTGTGTCATTAACACACACTCTTCATAGACAGAGAGAGAGAGAGAGAGAGAGAGAGAGAGAGAGACATGTGGGAGATCACGGTTTTTAGGTATAAAGAGGTATGAAATGTGAGTTAAGCTGACTTTCGTGTTTAGAAAAAAATTACTTTTTTTGTGGGTGGCCTATAAACCTAGTTGAATTACATACAATATGCAACACTGTTTCTATGAGTAACTGCTTTTGTAATTTTGTTTGTAAATTATGTTTACTTAACATTTTAAAAGTTGCATACAATTTGTTAGAACAATTTCACTTCTAGGAATTTATCCAATAAGAGATAATAATGAGAGATGTAAGCAAAGAGTTATATATATAAAGTGTTCATAGTATTATTTATAACAATAAAAAATTAGAAATAGTCTAAATGCCCAATAAAAGGGATCTGGTTAAGTACAAAGATACAATTAAATACTCTGCAACCATTACAATTCTATGATAAGAAAATGTTAATAGATATGACAATATTTCTAATATACTATGAAGTGGAAATAAGCAAACCACAAAAAGCTGATACCAGGTTTTTCAATATATACATACATGCATTAAAAAAAAAACTTGGAAGAATATGTCAAAATGTTCACAGTGATTTATCTATGCAGTAGTATTATTCCTTTTTTCCTTTCTCTACCTTGTGTATTTTGTTTTTCTAAATTTTCTATAATAAATATGTGTTACTCTTACAATTACAAAGGAATTCAAATTAAATATACAGGAGTTTATATACTTGCACAAAGAGCTTCTGATTGTTTGTCATCAGCTGGTTCTATGACAAAAGGACATAGAAAAAAATAGAATATTTTCCCCTTGTATTTATATACTACTTTCTTATTGTAGTAAAAATTACACTCCTCAAGATGCACTGAATACAGAACAAGGAGATATTATCTCTCATCTATCAGACGGACACAGATCAAAAAGAATAAAATCAGTGGGTGCAAAGTAAAGACAACTCATGTACTACTGGTATAAATCTAAGCTGAACAACCCTTTTGGAAGCACAATTTTACAATCTGTATTAAAAAAAAACCTAAAACTATGCATCTTTTAACCAATCAGTTATATTTCTAGGAATTTATCCTAAGGAAATAATTAAACAAGTCTGCAAAGACATACGCACTAAGTTACTCTCAGCAATATCATTTGTAATGGTGAGAGTCTAAACAATCCCGAAGTGTGTCATGAGGGTCAATTAAAAGACAGTATATCTATAGTGGACTACTATTAAAAATTATGCTACAGATCTATATTTTCTGATATTGTATCTCATGTAGTGAAAAAATATTAGATGATAAAACAGCCTTTGTATGATCCCATTTTTAGTTTTTAAAAAGTGAGAATGTGTGTGTGTGTGTATATATATATATATATATATTTTTTTTTTTTTTTTTTTTTTGGCTGTACGCGGGCCTCTCACTGTTGTGGCCTCTCCTGTTGCGGAGCACAGGCTCCGGACGCGCAGGCTCAGCGGCCATGGCTCATGGGCCCAGCCGCTCCGCGGCATGTGAGATCTTCCCGGACCGGGGCACGAACCCGTGGTCCCCTGCATTGGCAGGTGGACTCTCAACCACTGCGCCACCAGGGAAGCCCCGAGAATGTATATTTCATGAAGAAAAAGTTTGAAGACTTCAAACCAGGCTTCATTACCAGTTGTCTCTGGTAAGTGGAATTACAAATGATCTTTAGTGTCTTCTTTATAACTTTTTGTACTACAATGAGCATGTACAACTCTTAATATCGGAAGGAATGATTTTTAAGTATACTAAATTGAAAGTCTGATTAATCAAATAAAATTAGCTTTGGTGTTTTCTACTCTTCTCTTATTGCTAAGGCTCTTAGAAGCTTCCTGATTTGAACACATAATACTCAGTGGATGATAAATGTGTCAGATATATAGTTAATGCCCCTATTAACAAAGATGACATGCTTTAACAGCAGCCTTTAACAAGATATTTCTAAAAGAAAAAATTATATATCCCCTCCCAGCCCTGAGATGCTAGCAAAGATCTTGTAATTATGATTGAGCCCCCATTTGCTGCTACCTCCTCCCTTTGCCTCTGGCCTTCTCAAACATATTTAGGTGTTTTCATTTCTAGTGACCATGGTGGCTTATTGTATTCACGGATATAGAAAGACACTGCCCAAAGAAGTATGACTTATAAAATAAATAATGCAGAAGAAAATTTCAATTCTATTCAGGGCAGTATGCCCCAACATCACTGTCCAATATAACTTTCTGTGATGAAAAAATTCTATTATTTGTGCTGTCCAACATAACAGACAATAGGTCTGTCTAATGTGCTGTCCAATATGACACATGTGGCTACTAAGCACCTGAAATGTGGCTAGTACAACTAAGGAACCAAATTTTTTTTTAATTTTTAAAAATTTATTTTATTTATTTATTTATTTTTGGCTACGTTGGGTCTTCATTGTTGCGCACAGGCTTTCTCTAGTTGCGGTGAGCGGGGGCTATTCTTCGTTGCGGTGCGCGGGCTTCTCATTGCGGTGGCTTCTCATTGCAGAGCGTGGGCTCTAGGTGCGTGGGCTTCAGTGGTTGTAGCACGCAGGCTCAGTAGTTGTGGCTCACGGGCTCTAGAGCGCAGGCTCAGTAGTTGTGGCACACGGGCTTAGTTGCCCTGCGGCACGTGGGATCTTCCTGGACCAGGGCCTGATCCCATGTCTCCTGCATTGGCAGCCAGATTCTTAACCACTGCGCCACCAGGGAAGCCCAGGAACAAAATTTTTAAATTTTAACTTATTTTAATTTTAATAACCACTTACGGCTAGTAGCTACCATATTGGACAGCACTGTTGTAGAAAAATTCACGGTACATATACTGTGGTTGATACAAAATATACATAAATAAGGATCCAAGAAAAATATGATTTCCACTTAAGACCTGGCATTCCAGTGCATATTTCCAAGACTAACAAAACCATAATTTTGTGGTTTACAGATTGCTTTTTTGAAAAATTAAATGGCCTTCAGGCACTCCTCATTCTTCTTTACATGGGAAATAAGTACCCAGTTCTTTTTTTCTGCCCCCACTCCCACCCCCCCGCAATTCTTTAAAGCCTTAACGCTCATGGCTTCAATAAGACTGTGTTACCCTGGCTCACCCACTACATCTCAATTTGTTTCCTTTTTTTGTGTAATCTTAGTCTTCCCCGTCTGCCATCAACCACAGGCTTTTTCCCAAAGCTGAATCCTTGGTTCCTCGTTTTCGATCTTCCATTCAGAAAAGATTTCTTACACCTTCGACTATGACCCTATTTGCCTTCTGTAAAACAGCACCACTTCACTACATATAATCTTAAACAAAGTCTTAATCTTTGAGACTGCTTCTCATCTGTAAAATAACTTAAGATGGTTACTACGGTTCCTTTGGCTTTAGGATTCTCCTAATTCTAGTACAGGCCTGGTTACAAAACTTTGTTTATGGTTTTTTCTCAGGCTGATTCCTCTTCTTGCCTTTTTAAATGCTGGTGTACCCCATGGTTACCAGTGACCCTCTTTCTCCAAGAATCAGATAAACTCTTCATTATGACTGTCTCAAATTTATGCTATAGTTCTAACTTCACTCTTAAAAGTTCCAGATTTACATTTCTATTTGCTGCTAAAGATTAACTAGATGCGCTACCAGACACTTAAAGTTATCAGGCAAACTAAAGAAACTGTGTAGCAAACTTCTTTGTCAGTGGCTTAGTTATCAAAAACAGAAGTTTCAGGATCAGATGTATCTGAATTTGAATCCCAGTTCTGTCATTTATTAGCTGTGTAACCTTGATCAGATTAATCTCAAGTCTACATTTTTTCATATGTAAAATGGGGTTAAAACTAGTACTTACAACTCATGGTTTTTGTATGTGCATTTTATATATACAGCTTAGTACAATACCTGGAATATGCTAACAGCTCAATAAATGTTCACTATTATTATTATCAGTAGCATTACCACCTTCCTAGTCCTACAGGTTTAATAGCTCAGTCAACTTGATGCATTCTGTCTCTTTAAAAAAAATAAATTCAGTCAGCATTTGTACACTTTTATTTTCCAATGTGATCTCTGTTTTTCATTCCTGAATTGTAATTGCAGCCGGCCAAACAAATTACTAGATTTTTAATGCTTACAGGTTAGAGTTTCTTCTTGTTTTTGTTTCCACTGTATCATCTAGCATAATGCCTTACACATAAAGTTTTGCTATTATTAGACAATTCAAATAATCTTTACATCTATTTATTCTATTTCATTAGATCCCTTAAGTTCTTTGAGGACAGGGAGTGTCTTGGTCCTCTCTGTATATCTACACCTGAAAATCCCTTAGTCAATAAATGTTTGTTGAATGAATGACTGTTGACTACTCTCCCTCTCTCCAAACCTATCATCAATCTAGCTGCCTCAAATGCAAAAGGTAGCTCTCATATTCTCTAATCCAACCATTTATTCTGATCAAGCTGACCTCCCCACAACTTCATCAAGAGCAGTCTCACTGTATCAGTCAGGACTCCTATTTCGTTTCAAAAAGTCTACTCAGAATAAGCAATAAAAGAATTTTATTAGCTTGCATAATTTGAAAGTCCAAGGATACCGCTAACTTAAGGCCTGGCTATTGATCCAAAAGTTCAAAGGTTACCATCAGAACTTGGCCTCACTCTTTCCATCTTTTGGCTCTGCTTTCAATTTATTGGCAAGCTCCAGGTTCACATTCTATTCTCTCAGCAACCCCAGAGTTCAAAGCATGCCTCTTTCTCAATAGTTCCAATAAAAAATTAACTCTCTCATGTGCTGACAGGAAAATGTGCCTATCTCTGAACCATCACTGTTGCCAGAGGAATGGACTACATTGACTGGCTAACCCTGAATTATGTGCACACCCTTGTGTCGGGGTGGGACCCATTCCACTGCCTGGAATGGCCTTCCTTCTCATTTCTGCCTCCCCAAATCCAAGCTACAACCTTTCTGCCCCCAAAAGTCTTTCATGATTTCTTTTAAGATTTTCCTTGTTCACTGGATCAAGTAACTCATTCCCAAATAAATATTTCCCTTTTTCTAAAGATCTACCTTTTAAAACAAACAGGAGGGGAAAACCTCAAAAAAATGCTGCATGATGAATTCTAATCATGTCAAGTTATAAATGGTATGGGTAATATGTGCTGTTTCTTAAAATGTAAGGACAGCAGCTCTACCAGATACATTCTATACATTAGGAAAGAACAGACCGTGTGGCAAGTTTAATATAACATTCAAATAATTTTTTTGGCTTTAAATTTTCTATAGGGCCCAAACAAAACATTTTAGCTAACAAAAGTTGGGTCTGAATTCAAAGTACCCTGTGTAACAGGTAGTCTATGGTTTTGGAGTTACCTCAAACAGGATTTCAGTTAGGCTCAAATCCCGGCTAACAACACCTTCCTTGGCCTTTAGCTACAGGTCTTTGAGCAAATTATCTTTCTCTCCCAACCTTGGTTTCACTATCTGTAAAAACAGGAATGGTAATATCTATCTGTACGTAAAAAGGCCGTGTGGCTTGGTGGAGAGAAAAGAGTAAGATGGAACCGGGCTGAAATTCTGCCACTAATATTATTTATATGATTCTCTCTGAGTGACTCATCTGTAAATTCTGAGTGATTCCTCATGTGTAAATGAGGGATAATAATATTTAATCCATTGGTTGTTAAGCATTTAACAAGGCAATGTATTTTAAACACCTACCAATGAATAGTAAACAGTGAAAACTCAATCAATGATGTTATCCACATCAAATCACCTCTTTAAAATAATTCAGAGAATATTTCAGTATTTTTGTACTCACCAAGGTCTGCCAAAAATTTCTTACACTTAATAAGTGATATTTCTAACATGCTAGAAATTAATCTAGTCTAATAGGTTATAAAGTACCTTGTAATCTTTTTCTTCCCCTCTACACTTTTTCTGGCCAGATAAAATGTCAGCCAACAAAAAATTTGGTTTATAAAGAAACTATTAAAGTAATAAAAATAAGTGTGGATAATAACAAATTAAAAATTCAGGGCATAGTAAGGAAAAAAATTCATTGAGATTACTTATTATTCTTCATAAATGCCTTTGGGTTTTGTTAGTTAAAAAAATATTTCTTAAAGGCGAAACACACTGGTCCTAGAACTATTTAAAAGCAGGTAAGATAGTGAGCCAGATAAACTCCTGTGATCAACGTATTCTTTAACTCCACGCTTAATGTACTAATACTGAAATGACTCATGCCCATATGAAATCACTATGCTATCCATCTCCTGAACAGTCATATGCCATATAGCCATCTCCTGAACAGAATCGCGAAATCTGGGGTATGAATGACAATTTTAGATGTTGTCTCTCAGAATACATGCAAAAGCCAAGTGGCTGCTCATATTTACATCAGCAAGAAAATTTAATCGTAATGTCGTTCACTAAAAAATACAAACTATATTCAGTACAACTGTTTCCAAAAAGATTAAACAAATAGGTATTTGATTCCTTCCATTTTACACTAGAGCAAAAGTTTCTTTGGAAAGAATAGTTTCTTGAAGTAGTGTAACAGTTTTGCTTATCTTTCTAAAATAAGTGAATCATATGTAATACTTAGCAATCTTTAATGAGTGCACAAACATAGAAGTTAACACCTTAGGAAAGGTATATGAAAATAATTACATCATACCACACTATATATAAGGGGGTTGACTGTTTTTAATCTACTCCCCGAGAAAGCTATATTTTAAACACAAGAGAAACATATTATGTTGAACACCTCAGTAACCAGACATTGTTCTCTACAACTAAGAAAACCAAATACTACCTAATTTATTTTCTTTTCTGTGTTAAAAAAATATGTATAAGGCAAACTGATGTTTGTTTTTAAAAAGCATTAAATACAGATACGGTAGGCAACCTATGCATCTTTTCTAAACAGTTTTCTTCCTTCAACTTTTTTTAAGGGGGCCTGAGGAAAGAGGAAAGGAGTGAGAGTCTGAAGGTGGGCTCTCGTTATTTTTGCAAGTACATTTGGTAAGTCACCTAGACGAAGGGGAGAAAGAAAAGTTAAAGTGTTCGGGTTCACACTAAAAACAACTCTTGAAAAAAAACGCCTATGCGGGAGTCATGCTTTCCTGACAATGCAGCGACCAATGCGACTCCGATTAAGAGCGTGCTACAAACCTAAATCTTAGTAAAGTCAATTTGGCATCCCCAATACGAAAGGGCCTGCAAAAACCGGGGCGGAGCAAGGGTCTACCTCAGCAGCGGCACAAGTTAATTTTCTAAGAGAGTAAAACACACCCCATCAGTCCCCTATGGCCCTCTTTCTCAAGAGATGCTGCTGTCCGCCTCGCCCCAGGCTCGGGGTCTGGCCCGCAGGCCCCAGGACTGGGTGGGTTGGGGCAGTCGGCTTCTCCCCGGTACCTGGGTCCAGACCAGGAGTAATGGGACCAGTTAACGTAACGACCCGCGATTCTCCGCATCGGCTGCGGCGGACTCCGACCGCGCCCCGGGCCTCCTGTTGGCAGGGATACCCCCCACCCCACTCACCCGCCCGGGTGGTGTCCGTCAGGTCGTGGTTGGCCGCTCCCCGGGGAAACTCCCTCAGTTTCCGGCCGCTCAGGCTCAGCACCCCGGTTACCGCCGCCTCCTCCAGCGCTCGGTCGAGGGAGCGGCTCCATGAGCCCGGGCCAGGACCTGGGCCTGCCCCGGAGTTCGGGCCGCAGTTAACAACGGAGAGGTTACCTCCCGACGCTACTGGGCCAGAGTACTCTGCAGCAGTAGCCACAGCGACCAAGCCCGCGGCCGCCATTTCCCAGCCGACAACTCTCCGGCCCGCCGGCTCAGCGCATGCGCGGCCAGATGATGGGTGGGCGGGGAAAGGGGCTTTCAGACCCCGGACGGGTCCCTTGATGGGCAGGGCTTCAGTGCAGCCCCGCACATCCAGGCGCTGGCCTCCGCCCACGTGAGGTTTCCAAGGGAAATTAAAACGGAACTCACAAATCTGGAGCAGCTCCCTACTCTAGGCTCCCAGCAGCCTTTCTAACATGCCTCAACAAAAAATCTTCCAGACAACTGTTCTCACCAGAATTTCTCTACCTTCCTTCCTCAACACTGGAGGATTAGAGTAAATATTAAGGCTTAACACCGTTGCTGCCAGAAACTTTGGCAGTGAGAGGAGAAACGTTCGACTTCTGTCATTCTATAAGCCAAATGATCCTAATGGAGACTTGTGGATTTATTAATTATTATTGCCTGAGGGAAAAAGAAGTGTTAACCTGGGTCCCAAACTTCATAATTCTCATTGAAAGGGTTGTATAAACCTTCTTCCTTGTACAAAATAGCTTCTTAAGGAAAATAAAACAAACACCCTAAATAGTACCTGTTCTTTAAGCAAAATTTTGTTGAACAAAGCTGGGTGAACGGCATTGAAGTCTAAAATTTTAGTTTGGAACCAAAATTAAGGAAGAGAAAATGATCTGATCATAATCTACATGTGGGAAATATAGAACTGAAGTTTTTTTTTTAATCATTCAGTTACTGAAAAAGTAGAAAATACCACTCCATTTGATTAAAAAATTTAAAAAAATTTTTTGCCCACGCCACGTGGCTTGCAGGATTTTAGCTCCTCGATCAGGGATTGAACCCGCACCCTCTGCAGTGAAACAGTGGAGTCCTAACCACGGGACCACCAGGGAATTCCCACCACTTCATTTTAAACCAATTAGACCTTACATATACTGCAACCAGTCTTCAGCATATTCTTGTTTCTTTCACACATTTAAGCCATTCCTGCTAAATGATGTAAATTTCCCCTACAATCAACTAGTATTTTCTGTGGGAAATAGACTGTCAGTTTTTCCTAGATTATTATGTAATTATGAAATCCAGACAAATAAGCCAATTAGAGATTAAAACCACAAAAAGGGCTAAGTTGAAGTGGTGGGTATTAGCCATCAGAATTCAGAGAAAAGCAATCTTGTACGTCGAATGAGGTTTTGAAACAAACCTGAAGAAAGGCTGGAAGGTGAGAGCAATACTCTAAATTTAAAGGAATATCAGCATGAACACATCCAGGTATGATTTATAATGGTTCTTGTGGAGAACATTGCCACAGGCCAAAAAGTTCATGTCAGAGAGTGAAAGAAAATAAGGTTAGAGAGATCCTTTCCATTATTCAAGGTCGGGCTCTTCAATGAAACCTTGATTAGCACTTACCCAACTCCTACATGGAAAAGATTGTAAAAATGTTTAATCTCGGTGCCAAAGCTGATTAGTATTGGTTGCTCGGAGAGTTGTTCTGTGAAATTTTTTTTTAATTAATTAATTTTTGGCTGCACTGGGTCTTTGTTGCTGTGCGTGGGCTTTCTCTAGTTGTGGCGAGCAGGGGCTACTCTTTGTTGCCATGTGCAGGCTTCTCATTGCGGTGGCTTCTCTTGTTGTGGAGCACAGGCTCTAGGCGCATGGGCTTCAGTAGTTGTGGCATGCGGGCTCAGCAGTTGTGGCTCACGTGCTCTAGAGCACAGGTCTCAGTAGTTGTGGCGCACAGGCTTAGTTGCTCCGCGGCACGTGAGATCTTCTGGATCAGGGCTCGAAGCCGTGTCCCCTGCATTGGCGGGCAGATTCTTAACCACGGCGCCACCAGGGAAGCCCTGTTCTGTGAATTCTTGATACTCTGCTCTAGTTTCCTTATCGACAAGTTCCTCATTCAATGTCTCTTATGAACATGGTCATCCCTGGCAAGTAACGTTTATCCAATGCATGAGTTGGTTTCTGTTATTCTGGACTCCTAAAATTGTTCTTTTACTCTTAGAAAGACTTTAGGCTATTTAAAGAGCAGGTCCTCATTTTATATTTTTTTAGAGCTATTTCAACCACAATAATTAAAAGCATAACCATATATTCCATATTAATGTTACAATGCTATAGAAAGTTGCCAGATATTTAAAATGCACAGATGTCATCTATATTTGATTACCTATTACCTTCCACATTTACACCAAATTCTTCTGACAAATTCTCTATAATATGGCCTCATTCTTCCTATCTACCTGCACATCTCATTGTAATTACAACATACCATGCTAATCCTGGTCTCTGAACTTCTGACCATGTTTATAGACTTTTGTCACTTTGTCTAGCCAATTAGATTTTAAGGTCCTTAATATGTTTAACTCTATATAATTATCTTCCATATCCTAGACTGAGTGTATCAATAGGAGTTTATGTGCTAATACAGCAGAGGAGGTTAGGAGAAAAAAGAATTACAATTTTTGAGAACAGGGTCTCATTAAGGCCAAAATATCTGTAGACATTAAGTGTGTAGATATTTGAAGGCCAAAACAGAGGCCTGCGGATACAAGAAAAATGAAGATGCTATATATATACTATTATTAATATATGAGAAATAGTCCTACATAAAGGCTGGAAGAAAAGATAGATCAAGAAGTTAATTTTGAGCCTTCTAAGGATTTGTAGTTTCATCTACAAAGTAAAGGTAGAATATGAGGGAATTCTCATCCTACTCCCTCAATATTCTACATAAAGCAAGGGACAAGATCATCTTGTGAGAATGAGGTAAAGGAAATGGAGTCATTGTAGGGCATTCACCAGAGTCTAGTGATGAATAAAAGAAGTGATGAGAAACAGCTGCAAAAGGGCTGTGAGGGGGTTTCCCTGGTGGCGCAGTGGTTGAGAGTCCGCCTGCCGATGCAGGGGACACGGGTTCGTGCCCCGGTCCGGGAAGATCCCACATGCCGCAGAGCGGCTGGGTCCGTGAGCCATGGCCACTGAGCCTGCGCGTCCGGAGCCTGTACTCTGCAACGGGAGAGGCCACAACAGTGAGAGGCCCGCGTACCGCAAAAAAAAAAAAGGGCTGTGAGCAAAAGGGATACAAGGATTTATAACTTATTCCACTACTGCTCTGTGGTCTGGAAGCAGGAGATGAAAAAATAGGCAATGGGGGTTACTGAATGTTAGGAATAATATAGAGAACTTCCCTGCTTCTTCTTGTGTATTTTACAGGCTGAAAGTTTACTCATTGAACACTAGGGACAAGAGTTTCACTCCAATCTCAGTAACTCTCTCCAGCTCTGCATCTCCCATCATGCAGAAATAAAGTCCTTTCCCTACCTTCACTCACTAGAAATATATTATGGCTACTCCTTTAAGGTCTCACTTTATAAACTCAAAGCAGTAGGATTAAAATCTTGGTCAATCCCATTCTCTTCAAATATAAAGCACAGAAACTGGTTTGTTGAATATATTCAATAAATGTTTGGTCTTACCCTTTCTGACTCCTTTAATAAGAATCACTAATAGTTGACTTTTTAAAACTTTATACAAGAAAATTTAGACAATGTGATTTTCTTCTTAGAGGAAAACAGAAGTGGAAGTAGAAATTAAACACATACACACTAGGGAAACAGTTTTCCTATTCATCTTTAAACAATAGTAAACCTCATCCAAATACATTGAGAAAAAGGAATTTCAGTTCCAGAATGGTATCACATTTCCTTGTTTTATCAAGCTTTTAGCTGAATAGATTTCAGATAGAAAGTAAACTGTAATGGCAGGGAAAAAAAGAAACATTCGAAGCCAACAATTTATAAACAAATCTTTAAATCCCTATTAATGGTCTGCAATAGTCCAAAATTCTTGTTGTAAATGCTTTGGGTTTTTTGTTATCATTTCTAAAAAGGGGCTAACTCCAAACTGATTATGCAAAAAGAACCTGATTTTAAGGAAAGCTTAAATCACATGCTTCATTTTTTTTACAGTGGCAAAAAACAAGTAATCATGTAATTCTGATGAAACTTTGAAGGTAGACTGATCACAAATAAAGGAATCATTTTCTGCTCTAATACTGCCTGCATTCAGAATGTATGGTATTCATTCTCTGTAGTGCAAAGTCAGCTATTTCCTCTCCTCTTATCTCCTTAGAGTAATATAAATCAGAACAAAAGTTACCCTGACACTGTGTATGCTGTGTGAATTACAAAGCTATTGACAGCAAAATATGATATACGTATCTATTATAACAAAAAATAACCACTGGGCAATAAAGTCTAAGTTTCTTCATACTTAGAAGTGTTTTTTTGTTTTCGGTACGCGGGCCTCTCATTGTTGTGGCCTCTCCCGTTGCGGAGCACAGGCTCCGGACGCGCAGGCTCCGCGGCATGTGGGATCTTCCCGGACCGGGGCACGAACCCGTGTCCCCTGCATCGGCAGGTGGACTCTCAACCGCTGCGCCACCAGGGAAGCCCAGAAGTATTTTATGATTATAATTAATCATATAATTTATAATTAAAATTGTGGCAAAGTTTATGCCTATTAGAAAAAAATACATAATGTTTGATTAGGAGCACTGGCCTTTTCTAATAGGTCTACCTAACTGGAATACCAAAGTGATGAAATCTCATAATCATCACTGGCGAGTGTATTTACTTACAGTGCTACAAAGGCTAAAGCATGGCTACTACCAATTCTTAGGTATCTGACAAGCCGCACACAATTCCACTACTTTCTGTGGGTGTTCAATTCACAGGAAGTTTATTATGAACTGATAATTAAAAGATCTGAGCTTAAAAAGTGACTCTACCACACACAAGTCTTGAAAAGTTGGGTCTCACTGAACCAAGATGTAAAAAGAGGGGTTAAGCTGGATGATCTCTAAAGGCTCATTCAGCCTAATATACTGCATTCTAAGTAAATTCAATTCTCTATTCTAACTCCTCCTGGCTACTTCCTATTGGAGCTATGAATGAAATAGTCAAAAGGTAGTCAGTGGGAGGTCAATATGAGTCTAGATTGATTTACCAATTTAATTGGTAGGTAGCTTTTCAAACCCTAAAAATTATAGTCATTACAAACTTCTTTGTAACACAGAACAATCTAAAAACCACAACTCAATCTTTATAGCTAAGAATAAACCATGTAAGACCTGTAATATTTTATTTGTTAAAAATGAACAGCTTCAGAATAAATCTAAATGCAACTTTTCCAAAAAATGCCAAAAAGTACAGTGTAAAGCATCTCCTTATTAAATATAAACTTTCATTTTGTGATGCACTGCATCAATGTTTTGGATACACCTTGATGCAAAGGGAAATTTAAGTTGCATCCTGTTAAAAAAACAAAAAAAAGCTTTAAGAACTGAAAAAGGATAATTATAACCACATTCCAAGAAGGGAAAATTTTCCTCCAAAAAAGCATATTCTTTTGTTTATATACATGTTAGCACTCAAGAATTTTAATTTGGCTGTAACAAAGGCAAGATTCTGTATTTAAAAAGAAAATGAATTACAGATGCATGAAGAGCAAAAGTTTAATATACCAAAGACACTTTGTTTGATACACTTAATATCAATATTTGGGGCAATTTTTAAGATTAAAAAAAGGCATTAATAATAGCTCTGTACAATAATATTTAAAATAACAAGAAAACGAAAACATCTTTATACCATATTTTCACAAACTGTTCTAAAGACAGCAAACTCGTGCTCAGTTGTTTTTCCTTTGCTTCAAAATAAGTTACCAGTAATTCTCAACCAGTCTAAAATGTATTGTTCATAGATCGAATCTAAGCATTCATACTTGCAAAAACGTTTTGCACTGAGTCCTCAGCCTATGGAGAGACTACAGTTTACTTTCAAATTGTATGACTGGCTTCCAATAATCCCTTATCAGTAGACTTACACGCAAAATACCAGATATTAAGGATCAGATTTAATTCTTTGGTATAAGCAGGAAACTGTTATTGATAGCTTTCCGTGGCTAGCATAAACCAAGTAACCCAAGGAGCATGAGAGACAACAATGAAGTCTAGTACACACCACAAAGCAGGCAGGAGCCATGACTTAATGTTTCGTGTTTTTTTAACAGGGAAAATCAACACTAATAATACACTGTTTGGAAACTAACACCTACTTAGAGGTTTCAACATTATAGCAAACCAAAAAGTTAAGCTTCAAAATGACCAAACTTGTAACGTGTAGTCTATTTTGCTGCGTTTTGGCATTATACCCTAACTTATAATTTACAACCATCTAAGGACGTTTAGCACTAGCTTGGCACAACGAACTAACTCCTCCTAACCCTCCAGAGTGTGGGGGGAAAACCCTCTTCTCACCCTAAATACCTGAACTTTATACAAGAAATCAGAAGCAAAGGTACAAAACAAGGTTATAATGTAACTCTATTATCATTTTGCACTTTTTACCTGGTGACATATACATTTTTATTTTTAGAGCTGTATACTGTTTAATTTAGCAAACTTAAAGTTTAACTTCTCTAAAAAGAAGTCTAGGGCTTTATGGCTAATTTTACTATCAAAATATTTAAGGGACTCAATCCATTTTATAATTATAATTATTCTAAATATCATTTGAAGAATTCTTTGTGGACACTAGACTCAAGACTACACTAAATCCAAACAGTATACCTGTGACCTAGGTTTTAAAGTTTTTCTCCTCAGTTACCTGTCTTCCACCTGCTACTTCCTCTCATGCTTTCTTCATTTCCTAAACACAAATTATCAGATTTTTACACTAGACTTTCCTCAGAGGAGGCTCTCTATCAGATAACCTTGTAAACACCCATTTATAGCTTTCAAACACTGAAAACACTAACATTTTAAACTGAGCCTATGCCTAGAGTCACATTTCTTGTTAAAAGTTCAGCATTAAGGATTTACTTAATCCTTAATTTACTTAATCCTTAAACTCTGGAGGATTAACCTAACATTTGAAAAATGAACCAAGTTCAGATATTCCCATAAACCTTAAACCCCCAAACTGGAATTCTAATAATTTTTTTATATCCCTAATGAAGAAAAGTCAATTGCACTTATTACATCAACACTATTAAAGAATAAGTGACAGCAACAAAGGGACCTACTTCAAATCCTGAAGACCAAGATTTACCATGGCAAAGTGTAAAACAATGGGCAAAGGTGATGAGATCCTAAATACCACTATCATAAAAATAATCAATTTCTATCTTTCCGCCTTCTTTCTGCTGCATGAGAAACCAAAGAAGTCAAATAGAGAATTGTTCTGTCTGGGCCAACCATGAAATCTTTAAGAACATATAGGTATAGTCCCTGTTTTTCTTTCAGGGCATTATTTATACATGTTAAAAAAAAACAACAACTTCAAAAATAAAAAATAAGAGTTATTTAGCCTTGTGAATATTTTGAAATAAAGTTTCTTGAATTTCTGTGATGCACTCTTCAAAGAATTCGATTTTTAAAAGAGTCATCACTCAAAAGTCCCTTTGACATGGGACCTATCCCACAGTTACAAAGCGGCTTCCTCCTTTGTTGAAAGTGAGAGTGGCTCTTTGTTCCTTCAGGATCCCAAATCGCTCATTTAAAGTCATCCCTGTCTAGAGAAAACGAAACAAAACAAAAATTAACAACTTGACTGTAAGCCACATTTGCTTTGGAAAAATAATGTGATCATAATGGTGATTCATAGTAAAAACAGCTAACATTTCCTGAATATTTATATGTATGAACTCCTTTAATTCTAACAAACACCATATGAAATAGGTGAATTTAGTGAAGTTTAGAGAAGTTAGTTAAGTTGCCTACTTGCAGCTTTAGAATTGAAACTGACTCAGAAACCCTATCTCCTAACCATTATAATATTATGTACTATATAAAACACATACGCTGTAATGCTTACAAGTATATACCCAAAGATTTCTCTATTTGAATTATTTTTAGGGTCTGCAAACACTGCCACCAACTCTAGTGATGCCTCTGATAAAAGTTATTTAGATTTGTGAATATTTTGAAACAAATTTTCTTTAATTTCTGAGTTCATTACAAATACTTAAATCAAATTCAAATCAAAATCTGGTTTTGATTAATAGCAGAAAAAGCACCCCAATTATACTTCATTTCTGAAAGGAAAGTAACAAGTGACAAAATAAAATAAAAATCAGCAAAATAAATTTGGTCGAATTTCCTTCCATACAGAAATTCTTATCTTCAGTTCCAAAGATTCTTATGTCAATGACAAAATGCAACAAATAAAAATTCTCAGCAAATTACAAATAGAAGGGAACTTCCTCAATCTGATAAAAACAACCTACTGCTAACATCATGCTTAATGGTGAAAAACTTAATGCTTTCTCCTCAAGCCTGGGAACAAGGCAAGCAAACATGCTCTCAACACAGAACTGAAGGTCTTAGCCATTATAATAAAGAAGAAAAAGAAAAGGTTTAAAGACTGGAAAGAAACTCTAAAATCCTAAGTAATCTATAAAATTACTAAAAGTAGTAAGTGAATTTTAGCAAGATTACGAGATACAAGGTTAATACAAAAACTGTCAAAACCATGGTGAGATATACCACTTCACCTGCATCTGAATGTCTAAAATCAAATGATAGATAATAACAAATGTTGGCAAGGACATGGAAATATTTAGAACCCTCTTACATGCTGGTAGGAATGGTTCTGCAGCTACTTCTCCAGAAAACAATCTGGTACTTCCTCAAAGGTTAAACACAGAATTACAATATGAACTAGCAATCCACTCTTAGGTATTTACCAAGGAGAAATAAAAACATATACTCATATACAAACACACAAATGTATGTGAATGTACAGGTTTTTGTGTGAGCATATGTACATGAATGTTCAGAGGAGCATTATTCACAATAGACAAAGAATGGAAACAATCCAAATGTCCATCAACTGATAAATAAATAAAACACAGTATATCCATATGGTGGAATGTTATTCAGTAATTAAAAAAAACACAACTGATATTCATTATGGATAAACCATGAAAAAAGCCCATCACAAAAGTTCACATATTATATGATCCCATTCACATGAAATGTCTGAAATAGGCAAATCTAGAGACAGAAAACAGATTGACCAGTGGTTTCCTGGGGTTGAGGAGCATTAGGATATCCTATTTAATTCATTATACAACATTTGTTTTGTTAATTAAAATGTTTTCAGTGAACAGCCCAGAGAAATACAGGGAAAAAAAATTTACCTGTTTTCCAACACTATTTATGTCAAATTGAAGGGGGACACCTTTAGGAACTTTCTTTACATCAGATTGCTCCCGTTTTGTCAAGAATGAGGGCACAGCAGTACGAGTTAATCGTGGTTTCTGAGTTCTACCAGAAAAAAATTAAAAAGAGACCAGTTTAACAATCAAAAGAAGAAAAATAAATCATTTGGTACATAAGACATCTTGACTTGTACACATGTTCAAATGTATGAAGGCTATTTTATTTACATTCTCAAAAGAAAAAAAAACCAAAAACCTGGTTCTTTTTATTTTTTAAAGTATAGTTATTTACAATATTGTGTTAGTTTCAGGTATAGAGCATAGTGATTCAGTATTTGCAGATTATATTCCATTATACGTTGTTACAAGATAATGGGTATAATTCCCTGTGCTACATAGTAAATCCTCATTGCTTATCTATTTTATATATAGTAATTTGTACATTAATCCCAAACACCTAATTTTTTCCTTCTCCTTTCTCTCTCCCCTTTTGAGTCTGTTTCTGCATTGTATATACATTCATTTGTATTATTTTTTTATAATAGATTCCACATATAAATGATATCATATAGTATTTGTCTTTCTCTGACTTATTTCTCTAAGCATAACATTCTCTAGGTCCATCCAGGTTGCTGCAAATAACAGCATTTCATTCTTTTTTATGGCTAATATTCCATTGTATACATATATACATACATACATACATGTATGTAGATATATATACATACATACATATATATATATATATATATACACCACATCTTCTTTATCCATTCATGTCTTGACTACTGTAAATAGTGCTGTTATGAACATTGGGATGCACATATCTTTTTGATTTAGTGTTTTCGTTTTTTCCAGCTATCTACCCAGGAGTGGAACTGCTGGATATGGTAGTTCTATTTTTAGTTGTTTTTTTTTTAATTTACTTTATTTTTGGCTGCATCGGGTCTTAGTTGCAACATGTGGGATCTTCACTGCGGCACATGGGATCTTTCGTTGCAGTGTGTGGGCTTCTCTCTCTAGTTGTGGTGCGTGGGCTCCAGAGTGGGTGAGCTTTCTAGTTGCGGCATGTGGGCTCTCTAGTTGTGGCTCACGTGCTCAGCAGTTGCAGTGTGCTCGGGCTTAGTTGCCCCACAGCATGTGGGATCTTAGTTCCCTGACCAGGGATCGAACCCACGTCCCCTGCATTGGAAGGCAGATTCTTAACCACTGGCCCACCAGGGAAGTCCCTATTTTTAGTTTTTAAGAAACCTCTATACTGTTTTCCACAGTGGATGCACCAATTTACATTCTCACCAACAATATCCCAACCGTTTCCTTTTCTCCACATCCTTCCCGACATTTGTTATTTGTAGACTTTTTGATGACAGCCATTCTGACAGGTGAAGTGATACCTCATTGTAGTTCTGATTTGCATCTAACAATTAGCACTGCTGAGCATCTTTTCATGTGCCTGCTAGCCATCTGTATACCTTCTTTGGAAAAATGTCTACTCAGGTCTTCTGCCCACCTTTTGACTGGATTGTTTGTTTTCTTGGTATTGAGTTGTATGAACTGTTTGTATATTTTGAATATTAACCTGTTGTCAGTCACATCATTTGCAAATATTTTCTTGCATTCTGTAGGTTGTCTTTTGATTTTGTTGATGGCTTCCTTTGCTGTGCAAAAGCTTTTAAGTTAAACTAGGTCCCATTTGTTTATTTTTGTTCTTATTTATTTAGGCTTGGAAGACTGATCCAAGAAAATACTGCGATGATTTATGTCAGGGTGTTTTCCCTTTTTTCTCTTCTAGGAGTTTTATTGTTTCATGTCTTAAATTTAGGTCTTTAGACCATTATGTGTGTTTTTTTTTAAACATCTTTATTAGAGTATAATTGCTTTACAATGGTGTGTTAGTTTCTGCGTTATAACAAAGTGAATCAGCTATGCATATACATATATCCCCTTATGTCCTCCATCTTGCGTCTCCCTCCCAGCCTCCCTATCCCACCCCTCTAGGTGGACACAAAGCACAGAGCTGATCTCCCTGTGCTATGTGGCTGCTTCCCACTAGCCATCTATTTTACATTTGGTAGTATATATATATCAATGCCACTCTCTCACTTCATCCCAGCTTACCCTTCCCCCTCCCCATGTTCTCCAGTCCATTCTCTAGGTCTGCATCTTTATTCCTGCCCTGCCCCTAGGTTCTTCAGAACCACTTTTTTTTTTTTTTAAGATTCCATATATATGTGTTAGCATACGATATTTGTTTTTCTCTTTCTGACTTACTTCACTCTGTATGACAGTCTCTAGGTCCAACCACCTCACTACAAATAACTCAATTTCGTTTCTTTTTATGGCTGAGCAATATTCCATTGTATGTATGTGCCACATCTTCTTTATCCATTCACCTGTCGATGGACATTTAGGTGGCTTCCATGTCCTGGCTATTGTAAATAGAGCTGCAATGAACATTGTGGCACATGACTCTTTTGGAATTATGGTTTTCTCAGGGTATATGCCCAGTAGTGGGATTGCTGGGTCATATGGTAGTTCTATTTTTAGTTTTTTAAGGAACCTCCATACTGTTCTCCATAGTGGCTGTAACAATTTACATTCCCACCAATAGTGCAAGAGGGTTTCCTTTTCTCCACACCCTCTCCAGCATTTATTGTTTGTAGATTTTTTGATGATGGTCATTCTAACTGGTGTGAGGTGATACCTCATTGTAGTTTTGATTTGCATTTCTCTAATGATTAGTGATCTTGAGCATCCTTTCATGTGTTTGTTGGCAACCTGTATATCTTCTTTGGAGAAATGTCTATTTAGGTCTTCTAGCCATTTTTGGATTGGGCTGTTTTTTTCATATTGAGCTGCATGAGCTGCTTGTATATTTTGGACATTAATCCTTTGTCAGTTGCTTTGTTTGCAAATACTTTCTCCCATTCTGAGGGTTGTCCTTCGGTCTTGTTTATGGTTTCATTTGCTGTGCAAAAGCTTTTAAGTTTAATTAGGTCCCATCTGTTTACTTTTGTTCTTATTTCTTTTGGCTTGGGAGACTGATCCAAGAAAATACTGCTATGATTTATGTCAGGGTGTTTCCCCTTTTTTCTCTTCTAGGATTTTTATTGTTTCATGTCTTACATTTAGGTCTTTAGACCATTATGAGTTTATTTTTGTATATGGTGTGAGGGAATGTTCTAATTTCATTGTTTTACATGTGGCTGTCCAGTTTTCCCAGCACCACTTGTTGAAAAGACTGTCTTTTCTCCATTGCACATTCTTACCTCCTTTCTCATAGATTAATGGACCATAGGTACCTGGCTTTTATTTCTCTCTATTCTGACCCATTGATCTATGTGTCCTTTTTTGTGCCAATATCATGCTGTTTTGACTATTGTAGTATAGTCTGAAGTCTGGTAGGGTCATACCTCCAACTTTGTTCTTTTTTCCTCAGCAGGTGCTTTGGTAATTTGGGGTCTTTCGGGGTTCCATATAAATTTTAAGATTGTTTGTTTTAGTTCTGTGAAAAATGTCCTGGGTATTTTGATAGGGATTGCATTAAACCTGTAGATTGCTTTTGGTAATATGGTCATTTTAATAATATTAATTCTTCCAATCCAAGAGCATGGGATTATCTTTCCATTTCTTTGAATAATCTTCAATTTCCTTCATCAACATTTTATAGTTTTCAGCATATAGGTCCTTCACCTCCTTGGTTAAGTTTATTCCTAGGTATTTTTAAAATGTAATTTTAAATGGGATTTTTTTTTCTTTAACTTTCTCTTTCTGCTTTTCATTATAGTGTATAGAAACACAACAGATTTCTGAATATTGATCTTGTATCCCGCAACCTTGCTGAATTCAAAAAAATACTTGGTTCTTGACTGACTAATCTAGAGACTAAAATTTATAAATCGCTCACAGAATACCTCTGTAAGTAGAACTACAAACTTTTCAACAATTTGGAAGGATTGGCGATTTCCAAGTCTTGATCTTCTACTAAAATAAAGCAACCTCTAAAATCGTAGAGAATCATCCTAGGTTTTCATTTCAATCATTAAAATGGCTAGATAGTTAAAAACAAAACTCCATAAACCTAGAAAGTTGAAAAAAAATTTTATTATTTTATTTTATTTTTACAATATGTTCATCACATCTCACAGAACTGATTTCATAACCTACTAATGGGTCACACACATAATGTGAAAAATATCAACACAGAGATATTTTCCTCTGCTGTGTTAGAAGCCTGAGTACGTCTGTAAGAATTTCCAAGAAACTAGCCAATCTGCTAGACTACTGGCTGATACAGGACTTTAAAGTATAGAGCTTAGATTTTTTTTTTAAGTATAGAGCTTAGATTTTCATTCCTGATACTTTTTGATGTGAAAAATTTAAGAGTGCCAGTTATGGTCTGGTCTATGGCTAGGTCAACTATCAGGCTGAATTTGATGATATGGTTTTAGAACTTTCTTGAAATGCATCCTTGACCTCCGGCCCTGTGCTTTAAGTCTCACATCTTGCCTGTCAAATCGGGGTTCAGTTCACCCCCCATCCCTAGGCAACATCACTTCCGGCTTCAACCTAGAAAGTTTATAATGCAATACATATAATGGAATGGTTAACTAAATTAAGGTCATCTAGATAAAAGAATACATTATGAAGCCTTTAAAAAGAAGGTAGATCTGTATGTAATGAAAAGTAAAGAAGTCCAAAGCATACTGGGGGGAGGGGGAGAAGGGAGCAAGTATGCATGGTATTATCTCATTTATAATTATACACAAGAAATAGATGTACATAGTATGTTATATGGGCACCAATTTTTAAATAAATATATGAAATTGTTAAAAGTGGTTACTTTGGGGCTGTAGAACCAGGAATCAGGGAGCTTTTACTTTTAACTTTTTTTGTTATTTTTGATTTTTTTGTTTGTTGTTTTTGGGTGCCATGCTGTGCAGCTTGAGGGATCTTAGTTCTCCACCTGACCAAGGATTGAACCTGGGCCTCAGCAGTGAAAGCGCCTGCCGAGCCCTAACCTCTGGACCACTAGGGAATCCCCTACCTTTAATTTTATATTATACTATTTCCACTTTATACCACAAGTATTACTTTTACCCTTGTCTCAGTTTATCCTAACATAACCATCATACTCTGAAGAAAAGTCAAATATTTCTCTATTATCTTATAGAGAGAAGTTATAATTTTTGCAAAATCTAAAAAAGACTTACACTGGGCACTGCACTGCTCCTGGATTATCAATGGATACAGTCAAAATTCCTCCATTTGTGGTGGAAGTCCGCCACCTAGTTTCAAAAAACCAAAAATTTCATTAAAATGACAGTTTATGAATCCTATAGTGTATTCCACATTAAAACATACATTTTAAAGTAGCCATTACTTTTTCTTAGTTTTTTAGGATATACAGACACCTGGGCCCCACCATGATATAATTAATCAGCATCCTGGGTGTAAGAACTAGACACCTGAATTTATTAAATATTTTTCAGTGTAACAAATATATGCACATAAAAAAAATCAAATAATACAGAAAGGCTTCTAATAAGAAACAACAGTCCTTTACCCCACTATTCTCCCTTTCTGCTCCCCAGAGGCAGCACTTTTAACCTTTCCTGTTTTTCCTGCTTGCTAGTTACTTCCAGTTCACTAAACAAAATGCATATGTAATACTATCTTGCTATGGTAAGGATTCAGCTCATTACACTATCCTCTAGTTTCTCTTCCTACCTCTAAACGTTCTGATGGCTATATCACTATTTTACTTCCATTATAACTTTAAATATACTAAAATCTCTTTTTTTAGTAGTGTCTCTTGACATTATCCCCTACCCACTTTGTATAAACGGATAGTAGCATCTCTAATTCCTTCCCTCCACCTCTTCACCCATTTTGTACCTCTCACTTTTTATCAGCTTTACTTTTATATTTATGTTGGTCAAAATCTGACATTTATATCACACTGTTACCAAATTAAGTATTTTGTGCTTTTTTCTACAGATTGATTCTTAAAGTTCAAAACAAATAAGCTGCATTTACATTATTACAATTATGTAAATACTGTTTATTGCAGAAGCAAATATGTCATGATCATTATTTCCTTTCTTTTGGTTTCCAATGCCTGACTCCTGTGCAGAAGAACATTGCCAGCGTCAAGTTCAAATAGTTGCCTTTCTGACACGCCAATTGCTCAAAATCATGCCCATTATAGATGGCATCATATCTGGACAATGATCATGTTTTATATGCTCTGTTTTCACAGAAGTAGCCATAATTTTAAATGATTTAATTTTAAAACCTGATCATATTGATGGAGTGTTACAACTCACACTTGGGGAGTGCAATTCTAACAGACAAAAATACATTCTTGAAAAAAACCTTCACGGGGTAAGGAGGAAAAAACAATATGTGAAAAGAAAACATCCTATTGTTTTTAAAAATCTATAAATTTTCTAAAAGCGCTACTGGATTTTATTCTATTTATTCCCTGAATTGGTTCATTTGTATGAAAGTAGTTATAAAAAAATAAAGAGCTGTTTCATTAAAAAGGAATAAACAGGCAAGAAAAAAATTAAAATACAGAGTAATGTATTTGGTGCTAAAACTTACAACACTGACATGTGAAAATGAAAAAGGTTTTTGGGGAAAAAACAAAAACAACATAGGATTTATTTATTTCAGGCTCAATGGTTAATTCACTTTGGGTCTCATTTAATTTCTTTTCGATTGGGGTACAAAGTAATTTGGGTCACTACTATTCTGGGAGTTTTGAAATGACATCTTGAAAAACAAATTGAAACTTACTGACGAGTTCTCTTTGCTACTACATCGTCTAGCAGTTGTTCTGAGTTCAACTGGGCCTGAACCTGAAGGGAAAAAAAAAGCAGTAGATCCCATAGAAAGCAGAGGATCCCATAGAAAGCAGAGGATTTGAATCCAAAGAGCTACCCTGCTCTGTAACTTTATAACCCAGTGTGGTGTGTGAATGCAGGAGAGGGGCATGTGCCTATTCTAACAACACCTCTTTGTTCAGGTTCCTGTATCAGAACAAGTAGTAAAAAGTTTATTCCTAAATAACATGTTAAATTCTTATAAGACACTGCCACTGAGGACAACAAAAGAGAAAATAGAAAAAAAAAAAGGAATTAATCTAATGTCATGTTCTCCATATTCTAAACCCAAACCCTACCTCAATCATGGGCCATGTCTATGATTGAGGATTACTAAAGGTGGATGTTCAGGATCCTTTGTTTGGGTAAAAAGAAAACACTACCAAGGGTTTTTTATACCTTCAGGCCTCTCCTGAAAAGAAAAGTTGCCTGACGAGTGTCTTTCTGATGACTTAATTTATTTCCACTCCTGGTAAAATTGGCTGGAATGTTATTTCTGCAACAAAAACACGTACACCATGAATAGTGTGGGCCACTTAACAACTTTCAAACATCTTGAAAAAATAAACAAAAATATTTAAATTCATAGGATGAAAATCTGAGGTACACTAAACACAAAGACTCTGAATTATACCCTTGTTTACATGAAGCTATTGAGATCTGATTTACAAATACCTCCCTCTGTAGCAGACTACATAACAATGTGGTTAATTCTGACCTAATTTTTCTTACAAATATTCAACTGTCTAATATTCTGACATATAAGGTCTCTTCTGAAGACACTGAAATAACATTTTTAATGCTACTTTCTAAATTTGGTAAAAGACATAAATGTACAGATTTATGAACAGGATTAGTACAAAGAAAAGCACACCTAGGCACATCATGGTCAAACCGCTGAAAACAAAAAATGAAGAGAAAATCTTGAAATATAACATCTTTTCCAATTTTCTCTCCTTCACTCAGAAACCTTCATATATTAATATAAATCACACAGAAACTTACACTATTCCACTGTTTGCTCTCTCCTGCTTAGAACATTGTAATCTTAATTTTATGTTTGACTTGACTTTCACCAATTCCTTTCTAGTTTCTATAGAAAGTTGGTAAAACATGAGAAAACAAATTTTCATTTCTGTCTACTTATTTATTTTTATAAATAAATGTTTAACAGGTCACCTAATCTTACCTCCAAACTTATAGAAGCTCAAATGCAAAATTTCCCTGCCAGCCCAATTAACATGGGCTCATTAATGGTTCATGTAATTGACAAGCTCTTATTTGAGAAGTTTCCCTTTTCCAAAAAAGTACTCCGAAATGATTCCCAAAAGAAAAAGAGATGATAGTTGAATAAAGCTGCAATTGTAGCCATTCCACTTATACAAAAACTTCATTTCAGGGTTTTTTGCTTTGAATTATCTTCTATAAAAGATGAATAAAAGGCATTTGAAACTGAAATAATAAGAAAACTTTGCAGCCTGTCAACTACTTTATCCTTACAGAGAACAGAATACCATAACGATAGGCCACAATTTTTAAGTTTTGTTATACTTTTTTTTTTTAATTTATTTATTTGGTTGTGCCAGGTCTTAGTTGGGCAGGTGGGCTCCTTAGTTGCAGCAGGCGGGCTCCTTAGTTGTGGCATGCAAACTCTGAGTTGCGGCATGCATATGGGATCTAGTTCCCTGACCAGGGATCAAACCCGGGTCCCATGCATTGACAGCGTGGAGTCTTAACCACTAAGCCACCAGGGAAGCCCTGTTGTATCTTTTTTAAATTAATAGAAAAATAATTTCAGCTTACGAAGCATTCATGCAAAATTCTTTCAGGTTTGCTTTTCCCACAAATAACATACACTGCTTTATTAAGAGCCACTGAGACTATATAACAAATTCAGCTTTCAGAATTCTCAATTTTGAATAATTCTGGAAGAGGTGTTTTTACCAAAACGATCACCTTTTGCAATTTTACTCTATATGTCAAGAAAGAGAAAGACACAGAGTTATGCTTTTTTAAAACGTTTATAATCAGTTAAATTCATCAATAACACTGGTTCCAAGAGATAATGAAGCTATTACTGAATACTTCCATATTGGATTTTCAAACAGACATCCCAAATATCTGTCTTGAAAATGACTAGATACCTACAAACATCACTGCAAATTCATTTCTTTGAACTCTCAGGGCAAGAAGTCCATCTTTATTTATGATGTATAACATAACACTGTCTTATATTTGAGTACTTACTTTCTATTTAACTGGTTAGGTCTCTTGAGAGCTGCAACTGGTTTTCTCTGTACTTCATTTTGTCTCAGAAGGTTTGCCTTCCTTTTTAACGCTGGAAAATATCGCTCTATATTCTTTCAGAAAGCAAGAAACTATGTTAATTAGATTGCTTTTTGCTCTATACCCTACTATAATAAACATTTCTGAGGCAGAATGGACAGGGACTGACCACTGCTTAGATGTACAGGTTGTGCTAAAACAACTTGAATATTTCCTGTCTAAGTGACGAAAAAGATAACTACATTACACTTAAAATACTTGCAACAAAAGAAGAATTCAAGCAGAAGAATGAATTTTTTTCTATTTTGATTATGTTCAGTTTGAGGTATTCTGAGGGATGCACAGGTGATGAGGAAACATGGCTCTGGAGCTCAAGAGAAGAACCCTCTAGAGAGCTAGAAATGTAAATTAGGGAATCTTTTATATAAATATGATTTTGATATCAAGTGAAGAGATAAGAGAGCCAAGATCCAAAACAAATGTGTGAGAAGGAAAAAGGGAGGTTGTGATAGCAAAGAAGTCTGAGTAGAAAAACAAGAATTAAGAAAACTCAATGTCATAGAAAATAAGCACAGGAAATGTCCACTTTTTCTCCCTCTACATATATAAATTCAGTCCATCATTAAAGCCTAATTCAGGTTTCCATATTTCCCATGAAGCCTTTTCTAAAGTCTCTGACAATATGGACTATATCTTTTATTTAATCTAGATTCTCTTATATTTTGAGAATCTGACAAGGGATTAATCTCCAAAATATACAAACAGCTCATGTAGCTCAATATCAAAAAAATAACCCAATCAATAACTGGGGGGAAGATCTAAATAGACATTCTCCAAAGAAGACATACAGATGGCCAAAAAGCACATGAAAAGATGCTCAACATCGCAAATTATTAGAGAAATGCAAATCAAAACTACAATGAGGTATCACCTCACACCAGTCAGAATGGCCATCATCAAAAAATCTACAAACAATAAATGCTGGAGCAGGTGTGGAGAAAAGGGAACCCTCCTGCACTGTTCGTGGGAATGTAAATTGATACAGCCACTATGGAGAACAGTATGGAGATTCCTTAAAAAACAAAAAATAAAACTACCATACGACCCAGCAATCCCACTACTGGGTATATAACCTGAGAAAACCATAATTCAAAAAGAGTCATGTACCACAATGTTCACTGCAGCTCTATTTACAATAGCCAGGACATGGAAGCAACGTAAATGTCCACTGACAGAGGAATGGATAAAGAAGATGTGGTATATATATACAATAGAATATTACTCAGCCATAAAAAGGAACAAAATAGTGCCATTTGCAGAGACATGGGTAGACCCAGAGACTGTCATACAGAGTGAAGTGAATCAGAAAAAGAAAAACAAACATCGTATAATATCCCTTATATGTGGAATCTAGAAGAATGGTACAGATGAACTTATCAGCAAAGCAGAAATAGAGTCCAGATGTAGAGAACAAACTTATGGTTACCAAGGAGGGGAAGGGGGGAATGGGACAAATTGGGAGATTGGGATTGACATAAATACACCACTAAGTATAAAATAGATAACTAATGAGAACCTACTGTTTAGCACAGGGGACCTCTACTCAATGATCTGTGGTGACCTAAATGGGAAGGAAATCTAAAAAACAGTGGAGATATGTATACCTGTAACTGATTCACTTTACTGTACAGCAGAAACTAACACAACGTTGTAATGCAACTATACTCCAATAAAAGTTAAAAAAAAAAGAATATGAGAAGTATCACATAAATATTGATTGACTAAAAACCACAAAAATTACGATAGTCTTCATTTTCATGAATGTTTGGAAAAGAAGTAAATGGAGGAATAAAGAATATTAAGAGTACAGAAGAAATGCTATGAAATCAGACTAATGATGGCCCATTCCGAGCTTTGTATTTTGTCTTTAATAAAAATACCAAGGCTCATTTTATAGGTAAATGTAAAAGTTCCTTCTATGATACTACTGTCACATGTTGTTTTCCTTCAAAATACCTGCCATATTATAATCATATAGTTATTTGTGTGATAAATTATTTAATATTTATTTGAGTTCTCCATGAAGACAGGGATTTTCTATTGGGTTACTGCAGAATCCCTTGCGTCTAGGACATACTGAGTATTCAGTCAACATGAAGTAAATGATGAATACATGGACAAGAACTTTAACAATCCATTAATATATGGGGAATTTGTGTTCCATGAATCTAAGGTTTGTACATGTGTATAAAAGTGTTTATAAAAAATATCTAAGGATAAGTTTTTCTTACAGAATTTTGAGATAAAAATTATTCCTTGAAGGAAAAAAATTAAGGTAGTTTATTTTTAATGCTATTTTATTAAAGTAATATTTACATACAATAAAATTTTAAGTGTACAGTTTGATGAAGTTGGGTAATTACATGTAATCATGGAACCACATCATAATCAAGATATAAAACAGTACCCTTACCCTTAAAAGTTTCCCTGTGTCCCTTTGCAGTCAATTTCCTTCCCCCACCTGACTCTAACCCCAGGCAATGACTGATCTGTCACTATAGTTTAGCCTTTTCCACAATTTCAAATAAACAGAATCATAGTACATAGTGTTTTGTGTTTGTGTCTTTTGCTTAGCATGATGTTTTGAGATGTACCCACACTGTCTTGCGCATTAACATTTATTCCTTTTTTATTGCTGAATAGAATTCCATAGTATGAAGATAAGGTATTTATAAACTGTCAAAATCAGACAAAAGATCGAAACTACCCATTAGCAGAAGATAACTGCTATATATGCAGCAACAACAAAAATTTTTTAAGTTCACAGAAGTACTAAATGGTTTAGTAGTATTAGTCAAGTTAAAAGTTCTACAAAATATAACATACCCTCAGTTTTAGGAAACTGTCAACCTAAAACAGAAAAGTTACAGTATTGACACTGACAAGGTTATATATTCCAGTAGAAGAATCCCTTACAAACTTTTACTTGGCAGATATTTTAAGCTGACTTTCTCTAAACAAAAGAAAATTCATTCTTAGAGACAACCATTCCCCTCCAGGCATAGCCATTTGCTCTCTCAGTAATTACTAGTAATGTAAATGAGTATGCTATCTTTCCCACTTAGTAATTCACTTCATAGGTAAGAAAATGTACATTTTTATTGAAATAAAATCTCACTAATTCATATAAACTGTGGAAAGGAAGAGAAAAAGTAACAAAAAGTCTAATTGTGGTCAGGACTTTTTTTATGGTATAAAATTTCTAAGTATATGCAGCAATTCAAGGACAATTAACTTACTTAGGTAATTTGTTTAATGACTAGAAGAGGATGGTTTAAGTTACTTATATGTAAAAAAAAATTTTCTAAACTGCTAGAAAATGATCTGCTTCACAAGTACCACAGTCGATTCTGTTGAGACATTAATCTGTATTCAGGTTGAGAGAAAGGTTCTTAAGAAACAGCAAATTTCAAACCATACCTTTTCCAAAATCATTCAAAACTTTAAATAAAAGGATCTCACAATTCAGCACATTCTCTTTCAATTTTCACTATTTTTAAACAACTCAAAAGACTACCACATGTGGTAACTTAAAATTTTTACTGGAGCAAGTTCTGTAATAAAGTTTTAGAGAACAGCTGCTGGTGATAGCAGAATTGAAAAGTTAAGGGGTGAAGACAGTTGTGGTTAACCAGAATACAGATACTTAAGACAATTTAAGAAATGAATGTCCTGAATTTTTGTATTAAAATATGTATTACTTTCATAATCAGAGAAACAAAAGGGGTTAAAAAACAGCAGGGTGGAACATTAAATTCCTTGGTGGCTCAGACTTACTAAACATAAGAAGTTAAAGAAAAACCATTTGTGAAACTATTTTAAGTAATGCTTTATACAGCCAATTCAAAAATTACTCATTGAGATGTAATTAAAAATTCAGTTAAGATTTGAAAAGTAGTTAATTTATGGTGGGTAAATAATTGTAACTCTAATTAAAAGTATCAACTAGGGGAGATAGGTATCCACCCAAGAGAAATGAAAACCTGTGTCCATACAGACTTACAGGCAATGTTCACAGCAACATATTCACAATACCCAAAAAAGTGGAAAAAACCAAAATGTTGTCCATCAACTGGTGAATGGGTAAACAAAATATTCATACAATGAAATATTATTCACTAATAAAAAGAGATGAAGTACTGAGACATGCTACAACATGATGAACCTCAAAAGTATTATGGCTAAATGCCAGCCTACATACTATTGTATGATTCCATTTACAGGCATACCTCGGAGTTACTGGGGATTTGGTTCCAGACCACTGCAATAAAGCAAATATCACAATAAAGTGAGTCACATGAATTTTTGGTTTCCCACTATATATAAAAATTTATATTTATGCTATACTGTAGTCTATTAAGTGTGCCACAGCATTATGCCTAAAAAAACAACGTACATACCTTAATCTAAAAATGCTTTATTGCTAAAAATGCTACGCATCATCTCAGACTTCAGCGAGTTGTGATCTTTTTGCAATAGTACCATCAAAGATCACTGATCACCATAACAAATATAATGATGAAAGAGTTTGAAATATTGCGAGAATTACCAAAATGTGACACAGAGACACAAAGTGAGCAAATGCTGTTGGAACAACGGCACCAACAGACTTGCTCAGTGCAGGGTTGCCAAAAATCTTCAATTTGTAAAAAGACGCAGTATCTGTGAAGCACAATAAAGTGAAGTACAATAAAACAAGGTATGCCTGTATATGAAATATGCCAGAAAGGCAAATTTATAAAATATCTACAGCAAGTAGATTAGTGGTTGCCTGGGGCATATCACAGGGTATGACTGTGAATGGACTTGAGATTTCTTTTTAGAGTGATAGAAATGTTCTAAAATTAATTATTGTGATGATTGTTCAACTCTATAAATTTTCTAAAATTCACTGAATTGTACACTTAAAACAAATGAATTTTATAGTATAAAATTATACGTCAATAACCTGTTAAAAACTGCAGACACACACTATCCCGTTAAAAACTTCACACACACACACACAGGGAAAGGCAAGAACCTCTAAAAAAACTTATATTTGAGAATGTGGAAATTTAGGTATTCTTCATGAATGACAATAATTATTATTTAATTATTGAATTTTTTATATAAGCCCCAAAGTACTATATTAAAAAAACCCAAAATATTCAAATAAAATGCTCTCTCAAGCTCATTCACAGAAATATTAGTACGAATAAAGGAAAAGGGTTTCTTTCTCTTTTTTAAATTGAAGTATGGTTGATTTACATATTGTGTTCGTTTCAGGTGTAGAGCAAAGTGATTCAGTCATAAATATATATATATTTCAGATTATTTTCCATTATAGGTTATTATAAGATGCTGAATATAGTTCCCTGTGATAATACAGTAAATCCTTGTTGCTTATCTATTTTACGTATAGTAATTTGTATCTGTCAATCCCATACTCCTAATTTATCCCTCCCCCCTCCCCATCCCCTTTGGTAACTGTAAGTTTGTTTTCTATGTCTGTTGAGTCTGTTTCTGTTTTGAATACAGACTCATTTGTAAGGAAAAGAGTTTCTGACTCAGGATTAGCCATCATCCTACCTTGTCACTTAGAGGTGGTCGATTCATAGGACTAATTCCTTTTCGAATTCCAGTTGCTTTCCTAGCTGCAAGGCCAGTGATAACTCCATAAGGACGTCTCTTTCCAGGCATCACTCTTCCTCTACGGCTCAGACTATTCTTACCAAAACCTGGAGGAGAGGAGGAAAAAAAAAAAAATCAATCTAAGACTGCAACTGAGTGACACACAGGTCACAGGATATTCTATTTCTTAAGTAGGGTGGAGGATATGAGAGTTTTTTTCATTTATTATTATTCATATAATATTTCTTATATTATTATTATGTTACTATTTATATAACTTCTTTAAAATTACATAAAATATTTCACTTTTAAAGAGGCAATAAGCTATTGGAAAGGGTTCTGCTGCTGTAATGGACTGCAAAGGACTAGAGGATTCTCACATTTCCCCCCAGCTATCCTCTCTTTGGCATTACTTTCTCAACAAACAGAACAGTCTCAACTTTCCCTGTGCAGCATGGTAGCCACTAACCACATGTGGTTATTGAGTACTTGAAATATGACTAGTCTGAATTGAGATGTAACAAAAGAATGTATAATATTTCATTAATAATTTTATATTAATCGTATGTTAGAATGATATTTTAGATGTACTGGGTTAAATAAAATATATTATTAATATGTGGCTCATATTTTATTTGTTGGATGGCACTGATCCAGAGTGGAATCACTATCTCATCTCCTATTTTCTTACGATGTTGCAATCTGGCTTCTTTGTTTTCAGTCTTATTATATTCAAACTGCTTCTGCTAAAGTCTGCAGTAAACTCCAATGGATATATATTTTAATCTCTGCGGCATATGATATTACTGACTTTGCTTTTCCATTATGTATCTTACCTATTTAAATACTTATTTTCTAATTATGAAAAAGTAAACGTGCTCAGTACAGAAATCTTAAAAACATATAAAGTACAAATAAGAATATAAAAGCCACCACCATTAGCCCACCACTTAGACACAACTACTAACATTTTATATTTTTCTAGTCTTTTACTTGTATACATACATCTCAAATTAACACTTTTAGTTTCAACTGTCTTTAAGCAACTCAAAAGACTATCACATGAGGTAATTCACAATTTTGTAGTACCATGTGCCCAGAAAATAGACTGAGTCAATCTTCCAGCAACCACATTTCACTACTCCATATACTACTTTGTAGTCTACATTAACACTGTATTGTGAATATTAATCCTATGTCTTTAATATTCATACTAATCATTTTAGTTACTTCTAATGTTACACTATTATAAATAACATTGCAATAACACTACAGATAACATTTTTATACACATCCATGATATTTCCTCAATATATAAATTTCCAAAGATCAAAATGCTGTATCAAAGAGTAAAGCAAATTCTAAAGGATTTTGATTCATATTGTAAAAAATCCCCTCCAAAAAAAAAAAAATCCCCTCCAGAATAACTATATTTATTTATATTCCCAGGAACATAAGGGTGCCACTTTTTCCGTATCATTGACAACTTTAAATATTATTCTTTTTAATCTTTATCATTTAGTGTTTGACATTAAAAAAAAACAACTTGTATTTGGTAGTTTACTAGTAATAATGAACACTTTCCATGGGTTTTCTGACTATCTGTATTCTTCCACTCACAAACTATCATGTTCATAAACCAGTTTTCTAGGGTCAAGTTCTAATTTCCTTTGATGCTTTGATAGAAGAATTACTTTAAATTTATAATTAATTTATCAAGAATCGACATTTTACAATATTCAGGAACACGTTACATCTTTCCACTTATTCAAGTCTTCTTCTGTCACTAAATTGGCTCAGTAAAGTTTCAAGCTTTTCCTCCCATAGGTCCTGCACATTTCTTGTTAAGCTTATTACTAGGTATTTTATACCTTTGTTGTCAATCACAAAAAAAGATCCCTTATCTATTAATAATCTTCATATTGTCATTCCTGGGATTACAGAAAGCTACTGAGGTTTTAATTAATAGCTTTTAATCAGCCATTCCACTGAATTCACTTACTAGTTCTAATAGTCTTTCAAATTATTTTCTTGGGATTTCTGAGTGACAATCATATTACCCACAAATGATACTACCTTCTTCCTTCCAATAATTATACCTCAAATTCTTTTACTTCTTAATGCAATGGCCAGAAATTCCAGAGAACTATGCTAAGTAACAATTGTGATATTGGGCATGCTTATCTTAATTCTAATTTGGGGGGGAATGTCTTTAGAATGGAATCCTGTATAATACTATACACCTGCAATGTGGTAACAGGTCTACCAACCTGTTTCATAGTCAAACTAAACAAAGTTAAAATAGTTTACTGTAGGATTTCTCAGGACTGTGTGTGATGAATCTCTTAAGCCATAATCATGTATATGTCACTGTCGAATTTATCTAATTCCATAATGCTTTTTTATGGTGTACCTACTTTGAGACCAGAATTCAACTAGACAGTTAGAAAAACCTGTTATGTTATGATGGTTGAACCATTTACCAATTTATTGCCTTTCAGCTCTCAATTCACTCTTTACTGTCCCACTTCTGTTACTGGAACATCTCTTACCAGCTGGCACGATGTTAAGCTTTGTCAGCAGAGGGCACTGGAGGGACTCTAGAAGAAGAAGGAGCTTCTCTTCTAAGTTCCAGTGTGCACCTCAAGGCTTGCTCCTGTGGCATAGGACACCCAGTGGTACTCATTAGCCCTCCCCTGAAAGCTGAGACTATGGTGAGGCAAGAGAGGCGCCTAGGGCATAAAATCTGAGAATGAGTGACACCTTAAATATTAGGCCCTCGGTATCTATCTAGATCTAGTCCTAGGCATCACTCTAATTCTGGCCCTGCTCATCCTCCAGTGAATTAAAGCTGCATCACCCCTATAGATCACTTCCCAGTGAATTCCACCAGCACGGCAACTCAGTGTGGTAAGGAGTTCTTGTAGATTTGTTCCCTTTTTGGGTGCTCTGCCTCAGTACTAAAGGTGCTGATTTTATTACTTTTATAATCAGCAAAAAAGCAATAAAGATACAATTTTTTTAAATATTAGGATCAAATTATTGCTGTTCTATGTGTGATTCCCTTCTAGAATTGCAACCAAACAAAGATTAAGCATGTTGGGGAAACCTGTATATTCAAATTAAATCTACAACTACTTGCTATTTTTATTTGTATTAAATAATGAAGCAGCTACCACTGTGCTGGGCACTGTTCTGAGTACCTTAATTTAAATGAGCACTTGATGAAATTGACGCTAACATCTCAATTTTGCAAGTGAGCAAAGTGAGGCGAAGAACAGTGACTACCCAGAGGGCACAGTCAGAAAATGGCAGAGCCACGATCTAAGTGCAAGTCTGTGGCTCGAAAAATTGAGCATTTTCCAAACTGTTATATATAAAAATTAAAGAATAATAAAAGGTAGAATATAATCTATGGTACATTTCCAAAGAGAAAAACACAGCTATGACAGAAAAAGCAGGCTCTGAGCTAGGTATTACAAAACAGGCAAGATGTGAATAGGGAGAGAGGCATAAAGTGACAAGTACAAAGACATGGGCAACCACAGTGATTTGAGAGACAGTCTAGAGAAAAGGATAAGAAGTGAATGGAAAACTACAATGAGGTATCACCTCACACCAGTCAGAATCGCCATCATCAAAAAATCTACAAACAGTAAATGCTGGAGAGGGTGTGGAGAAAAGGGAACCCTCTTGCACTGTTGGTGGGAATGTAAATTGATACAGCCACTATGGAGAACAGTATGAAAGTTCCTTAAAAAACTAAAAATAGAACTACCATACGATCCAGCAATCCCACTACTGGGCATATACTCTGAGAAAACCATAATTCGAAAAGAGTCATGTACCAAAATGTTCACTGCAGCTCTATTTACAATAGCCAGGACATAGAAGAAACCTAAATGTCCATCGACAGATGAATGGATAAAGAAGATATGGCACATATATACAATGGAATATTACTCAGCCATAAAAAGAAACTGAGTTATTTGTAGTGAGGTGGATGGACCTAGAGTCTGTCATACAGAGTGAAGTAAGTCAGAAAGAAGAAAACAAATACTGTATGCTAACACATATATATGGAATCTAAAAAAAATGGTCATGAAGAACCTAGGGGCAGGATGGGAATAAAGAAGCAGACCTACTAGAGAATGGACTTGAGGTCACGGGGAGGGGGAAGGTTAAGCTGGGACAAAGTGAGAGAGTGGCATGGACATATATACACTACCAAATGTAAAACCGATAGCTAGTGGGAAGCAGCCGCATAGCACAGGAGGATCAGCTTGGTGCTTTGTGACCACCTAGAGGGGTGGGATAGGGAGTGTGTGAGGGAGGGAGATGCAAGAGGGAAGAGATATGGGGATATATGTATATGCATAGCTGATTCACTTTGTTATAAAGCAGAAACTAACACACCATTGTAAACCAATTATATGCCAATAAAGATGAAAAAAAAAAGACTATACTTGAAAGGGAACTGAGGGGGGGCTCGCTGAATTCATGATCAGATTATAACAGTCTAGAAGCGGTATGTTATACTGAATGGAAGAAAGAGAGAGAAGGCAGTGAAACCATTTCAGATGCTATCGCAACACTCAAACACAACATGATAAGGGACTGGGAAAGGAGCAAAGAAATTTGAACGTATTCCAAAAGAATGAATGAATTAGTAGAACAAAGAGAAAGTTTAAAGAGAGGAGGAGTCCATTATTATACCAAAGTTTGAGGCGTAGACGAAAAAGACTCATGAGAAAATCTCATTAACAAGAATAAAAGGGGAGGGAGAGGGAAGGATTGGGAGTTTGGGATTAGCAGATACAAACTAGTATATATATAGGATGGATAAACAACAAGGTCCTACTGTATGGCACAGGGAACTATATTCAATATCCTATAATAAACCATAATGGAAAGAATATGAAAAAGAATTTATCCATCTATAACTGAGTCACTTTGCTGTACAGAAGCAATTAACACAGCCTTGTAAATCAACTATACTTCAATAAAATTTAAAAAAAAAAACAAGAATAAAAGGAGACAAGTATGGGATAGAATTCTATTCCTGGGTGCCTTCTATTTCTGACTGTTATTGTTCCCATACTCATCACCCGTTCTACCATCTTTTTTTTTTTTTTTTGCGGTACGCGGGCCTCTCACTGTTGTGGTCTCTCCCATCGCGGAGCACAGGCTCCGGACGCGCAGGCTCAGCGGCTATGGCTCACGGGCCCAGCCACTCCGCGGCATGTGGGATCTTCCTGCACCGGGGCACGAACCCATGTCCCCTGCATCGGCAGGCAGACTCTCAACCACTGCGCCACCAGGGAAGCCCTGTTCTACCATCTTTTCTTTCTTTCCTTCCAGTGGCTTCTTATCCTCTACCTTCTAACAAGCCTAGATCATCCCTTCCTCCTTCCTCCTTTTCTATCTTTGAACAAACTTCACTAGCTCTATCTCAGTTTTAGCAATGGTTGTATTTTTCACGCTGTCACTGTCATGTTTCATGCAATAGTCTTTTCTTGGTTTTCATCCAATCAGCCCCTTTAGAAAGTTCTCGTCTTTCTAGAGTACCTTCATTCTCATTACTTCAACTACTACCTCTATGAAGGTCCTTTCACATTTTCAGCTCCACCAGAGCAGCAGTTTAACACTACTAGCCATGTATGAGAAGGACATATGGAGCTTAAAAGAAAAAACAAACAAACAAACCCAGGCCCTACTTCTGCAGATTCTGGTTCAGTAGCAATGGAGTGCAGCCAGAGCATCAGTCTAATTTATAAAGCTCCACAGATGCAACCAATGTTGAGAACAACTAAAACTAGACACATGAATTTTCATCTTTCCTTTGAATCGTTAGCCCAATCCCTTCATGAATTTCTTTCACACACACATCAAGCTGCCTAAATAATTTCTGTAGTCTGATCACTTACACGAAGGTTTGAGGGATTTTCTGGGAAATATCATATCACAGAGTGTATGCAATCATATTACTGGCTCCTTTTAAAGAAGCATACAACTATTTCTCTGTCTCCTCTACCTCTAAAAGAAATAGCATCCTCAAACTTTTTGGTCTCAGGACCTCTTTATACTCTTAAAAATTATTGAGGACCCTAAAGAGTTTTTGTTTCTGGTATTTCTGATATATAGGGTTTATGTTTACTGCTATTTACCACACTACAAATGAAAACTAAGACATTTAAAAACTATTTGTTATTTTATTAAAACAACAATAAACTCACAACATGTAGGGCAAATAACATTTTTAATGAAAAATAATTACTGTATTCCTATACAAACAAAAATATCTAATAGGAAGAGTAGCATTGATTTGCATTTTTGCAAATCTCTTTAGTGTGTGGCTTAATAGGAGATAGCTAGATTCGCATTTCTGCTTCTGCTTCCAATATGTTTTATTTATCACATGTCATGTAGACTTTGGAAAGTCCACTGTACATTTATGAGAGAATAAGACTGAAAACACAATGTCTTAGTATTATAGAAATAGTTTTGACCATGTGAACCCCTTGAGTCTTGGGGATTCCCCAGGATCTCTGGACTTTGAGAACTGCTGTTGTATAGTATTCCATCCCTGAAAGACATTTAGGTTGTTTGTACAAGTATGTATTGAATGACTAAATTATATTTCAGGTACAGAATTAGGAAGACTTTATTCACTTGTCTGTTCAGCCGTCAAAAATAAATTATTGAGGGACTCCTCTGGTGGTCCAGCAGTTAAAGTTCTACACTCCCAATGCAGGGGGCCCGGATTCGACTCCTGGTCAGGGAAACTAGATCTCGCATGCCACAAGTACAAGCCCGCATGCCACAACTAAAGATCCTGCACACGGCAAAGAAGATCCCGCGGGCCGCAACTAAGAACCGGTGCAGCCAAATAAATAAATAAATAATTTTAAAATAAATAAATAAATAAATGTTGAGTATTTGCTAAGGGCTCTCTGTGCTACTTATTCCCTTACCTCAAGCTAACATCCTCACTGACATTATAACGTGGAAATCTTAACTTTTACAAACCAATTAGAGCTTAAGAAAATCCCATACCTCTCTGAACATTCAGTGACAGCAGCAGCTGTTCTATTTTAGGCCCTGACACATGTAAGTGGAGAACATACAAGCGCAATTTCAATCTTAGAAAATCCTAAGCTGCCACTGGGTATCCTTTAACTCAAGGCTCAGATTATAACCCCTGTAAAAGGAAAGCTTTTCTGATCCTTCATGAATCAGATCCTATTTCACCTTATCCATTAAATCACCACTAATTTTCTTAGGACAAAATCCCTATCTAAAATCCTGTAGTACAATCAGAATTTCTCTTATGATATGTCTTAACTCTATGTTTTCTACCTTATCTCTGTTACTAGAAATTCCTTGAAATAAAAGAGTGCATCTTTACATACCCTGACAACCTGGTCAGTTCAGAGCATTTATCAGGTATTTAACAAACGATTAGCATAAATAAATATATTTCTGGCTTCTATGAACTCTGAAATTATTTTAAAACAAATCATATATAAAATATGGTATGTTGAGTAACATTTATAAGAAACCTTTAAATATAAATCACTGGAATTAAATATTAATTTTCTATAGCTAAATACCTATTACAAGATTTACTTACTTGGGTTCAGCTATCCCAGGAATTACTAGGGAAGAATAAATTCTTCTGCAGGGTCTAATCTTAGTTACAGGCATATGTTAAGGATATGTTGGTATATTAGCTGTTAAACATAGGATTAATTATGTTCAACCTATTGGAGATTATTTTCTATGGTTTTTAACATATAGGATAAAAATCAACTTAGGAATTAGTTTATCAAACATTTTTTCACATGTGTAAAAAAGATCTAGAGTTTAAAAAATCTGAACAAATGTTTATTCTAAAATGCTGATGTGGGCTTCCCTGGTGGCGCAGTGGTTGAGAGTCCACCTGCTGATGCAGGGGACACGGGTTCGTGCCCCAGTCCGGGAAGATCCCACATGCCGCGGAGCGGCTAGGCCCGTAAACCATGGCCGCTGAGCCTGCACGTCCGGAGCCTGCGCTCCGCAACAAGAGAGGCCACAACAGTGAGAGGCCCGCGTACCGCAAAAAAATAAATAAATAAATAAATAAATTAAATGCTGATGTAACTGCTAAAAAAGTTAATGAGTCACATATAATTAATAGTATTCAGTTACTGCCTTAAGTCTATTTTGGAACAAAATGTTATAAATAAATAACCTTCCAGATTACCAAAAATAACTGTATATGTAGAGTTCCAAGATCATTAGACCATATCTAAACCATTCGATTCTGTGTTACCTCTGGAGGATTTAACAAATCCTAAAGGTCCTGGATGATAAGATAAATAATCTAGAGGTCATTTTCTATGCAGAATAGTAGTCTCCACATATTTATAAAAGGTTTTCATACAGAAACCTGCTTCCTATAACTCTATAGAATTAACAGGAAGGCATGATTTAATTCAAATTAAGAGAATTTTCTAGTAAACAGTGCTGTCTCCAATAATGGAATAAGTTATGTTGTGAGGTGGTATGCTCTTTTACTGAATATATTTAAGCTGGAGTTACATAGTCATCCATCAGACAAAACTCTAACTGTGAAGGAGATTAAGACTTCATGATATGTAAGATCCTTTATTATAGTCCTAAATATAATAAAGACTTTATATACTGAGGTTACTTTAAAATGACTTAATGTTTTTAAGAAATAGTGTTATCACCTATTTAAGGAAACCTGAATTTTTACCAGATTGTAAGATTAAACAAAACTCTGAGAGAAGGAAAAATACACATCACAAAGGGTACTGATATACTTCCTCCACGCTTTAAGTATGTATCAAAGGTAGTATACTATGAACCCACAAATAACGGCTCTTTATTAAAGCTTACTTGCAAAACTTACCAGAGTTCTGTTGAATTCCCCATCTTACTCTCATCCTGAATTGCCGGGCACCACTTTGCTGGAGTCTTCTATTTAGTCTTGGGAAATTCTGTTTCTTTCCTTCCTTTCGATTCAATTTGATGATATCATCTGTGATAGACGAAATGTGATGATTACCTTCATTTTAACGTAATGACTCAATTACTCAGTCTCATTTTCTAGTTGATAAGATTTCCTATGTCCCTAACTTCTTTTCTACTTTGAAAGCACTTTGATAAGTGGATAATAATGATATGAACATAAAAGCTCAAATCAGCCAATATATTTGGAGCAATGAACAATGGTTTTGTAGGAAAAGTTGAAGTCAATAGCCCAAAGCAGAGCTACCAACTAATGAAGATTTCTGTTATTCATAGTATTTCTTTCCCTAATAAATATAAATGAGCAAAAACCTGTTTACAAAAATTACTCATACTTACTTTCCATAATCACAGAAGTCTCCAGTTTTTAAAGATGACCACCTTTCAATAAAACCATTGGCAGTCAAAAAATAAATCATTCAAAGACTAAATTTCTAAGTTCACCTAAATTCAGCAAATATTTATTGAGTATATACTATGTGCAGTGAATATATGTGGTAGGCTGTGCTGTAACAGAAACAAACAAAAGTAAAATATGATCCCTATTCTCAGTAAGTTTAAAATTAATGATGGAAACAGTCATGTAAATAGTAAACAAAAAATTAAACAAGTACCATAATAAAGGTATAGTACAAAAAGAAAATACTGTTGGTTCTTTGCTCATTTAGCAAAGCAATTCAGGGTTACCTTAATTTTCTTTCTACACTGTTCTCTCTCTCTCTCTCTCCCTTTTTTTGGCCGTGCTGCACGGCACACAGGATTGTAGGATCTTAGTTCCCCGATGACCAGGGATCAAACCCATGCCCTCTGCAGTGGAAGCGTGGAGTCCTAACCACTGGACCACCAGGGAATTCCCTCTACACTGTTCTAAGTCTTATTATTTCCCAAAACACTTCCAGACTGTCCCAAGGTAATTCACAAACATCACATTGCTCTAATACCACAACAGAACAATGTCAAGATCAGAAAACTAAATGTACTCCAGATCCCTATTTACATCTGTTTAAAGGAGATTACTAGAAGACAAAAAATACTCATTTAAGAATATCCAAACACTTTCTCCAAAGTTCCAACTCCAATATTAATTTTGCTGACTGAAAATACAGTAAACCAAATAAATTGAACAACTTCTTAATAAAATTAACAAAACTAACCTCAGTTGTTTTTTTTTCCAAACTACTCTAAATACAAATAATCTAACAACTATATCAATATAACTAGTCTTTTCTGAAGTCAAAGAAGGAAATATAGATTACAGGGATCCTTTCTTATATATTACTACTCTACCTCACTAATCTCTAATCTTTTAAAAAATTTATTTATTTATTTATTTATGTCTGCAGTGGGTCTTCGTTGCTGCTTGTGGGCTTTTTCTAGTTGCTGCAAGTGGGGGCTACTCTTCGTTGAGGTGCACCAATCTCTAATCTTTAAGACTCTAAACTACATTTAAATATTCATAGAAAATAATTCAAATCCCTTCAAAGTAGTTTGTTATCTTGAGATCCATCATTCAGCTACCAAAAACTTCATCAAAGACACTCAAGAACAGTTTTTTACAAAATACAAAGATTTCACAAATATCAGAGCCATGAACATGTTAAATTCTCAGTAAGCAGAAAGGGAATAGTTAGACACCACTTTCAAAACACTACTTTCCTCTAACAGGGTGCTACTTATTCTTCACCAGAAGTCTGAGATCTCAGAGCCATTAGAGTACCCCCCAAAAATGAACTTGGTCTGGGGAACCACAAAATAAAAAAAGGCAGAGTATAATTTTGACTAACCAGGCTGATTTAAAAACAGAGCATTACAGAGTATAAACATAACTAAAAATTAAAAGTAGAAAAGCATATCAAACATAATATTATGTTTTCTATTTAAACATTTTATTATCTAAATCCTCAAGTTAAAAGGAGCTACCATGACAGAGAGGATTCTTCCAATCTAAAAGAAGATAATGGCTTTCTCCTAATCAAGGAGTAGACAGGGTAGGTAGGCATCAGAAATAAAAAAAAAAATCCACTATGAGCTACTTTTATAAAAAACTAGGGGTATACACGTGATAACAATAACAGTAATAGTAGTAACTGAGTACTAATAGGATTGTTCTGAAAACATGTATTCATTCAATTCTCACAATAATTCTATGAAATAACTATTATAATACCCATTTTCAAACTAAGATACTGAGGGACTTCCCTGGTGGTCCAGCGGTTAAGACTCTGTGTTCCCAAGGCAGGGAACCCAGGCTCCATCCTTGGTCAGGGAACTAGATCCCTCACGCCGCAACTAAGAGCCCGCATGCCGCAACTAAAGGATCCCCGCATGCTGCAACTAAAGATCTGGCACACAGCAACGAAGACCCCGTGTGCCACAACTAAGACCTGGCACAGCCAAAGAAAGAAAGAAAGAAATTTCTTTTTTTTAAATTAAGAAATTGAGCCACAATGAGGCCAGCTATTGGTAACCTTGGTAGATAATTCCATATGAATATTCACATAAACCTGATAGAGTCACAATTAAAAACAAAACAAAAAATTAGATTCTAAAACCTATGCACACTGGATAAAATGGGATATTCACAAAGCATAATAATTGCTTAAAATACCTCTCTCTTCATCACATCTCTGTAAAATTCTCACTAAAACAAAACAAAGCACCTAAAAAAAAAAGGGCACCTGACAGAATGCTGTATGTTCTTAAGGGAGAAGAGAGACCAATCTCTTTTAGCTATCCACTGCACTTCACTTCTATCTTCAAAGAGAATTATCCCTCAGTTTTCTTCATTTGAACATCCTAATCACTGAACAAAATACATACAAAATCTTAGAAACTTAAGAAATGTAATGCTTATGACACTACATGGTTAACACTTCCTACATATAGAGCTTGGTGCTCTAGAACCAGACTGAAATCCTGACTCCATCACTTACTTGCTGTATGACTGTGGGCAAGTTACTTAATTTCTCTATGCCTCAGGTTTTGTAAAATGGGAATAACAACAACAGCTTATACAGTCTGTGTGTGTATATATGTAAATATGGTGCTTACTGTGTACCGGGTACTGTTCTGAGCAGTTTACATTTGCTTATTGACTTATTTAATACTTACAGCAACCCTCTGAGGTAATATCTCACCTTTTTACAGATGAGGCACTGAGAAGCAATTTGCCCAAGATCAAATGGCTAATAAGTGTCTGAAGCAGGATTTGAACTGAGACAGTCTGGGATTCAGGATTCCATGCATGCTCATTATCATTAGGAGTAAGTACCTCATAGGGTCGTTATCGGGATAATTTAACACATATAAAATGCTTAGTCCAGTGCTTGGCAAGTAGTAAGCACTCAATAAATATTCATTATTATATTTTTTCTTGGCTTTAATTCAAAAGATTTCTCATTTCTCATTTCTTTAGAGGTCACTACTGACTAGCAGTAGTAGGCAAGACTTGAGGCCAAACCTATGATTTCTGATGATTTGCTTAATTCACATCTTGGGTTCTAACTTAAGACAAACACAGAAACCAAGAGGTCTTGACTTTTGACTACGAACTTTGCAGAAAAACCACAACAAAAAAGAAAAATATCGTCCTCGGAAAAGTTACACCTCTGTATCCCCTAGTCGGGTACTTTTCAAATATCCGAAAAATTGTAGGCCTGAGGCAGAACTAACCACATTTAATACCAAAACCTGAATCCCGACAAAAACGGAATTACTTTTAAACCAACCAAGCCAAACAGAGACTAGTCCCTCAGTGGTGTTAGGTCTGAATTTTTAATTGAATCGCCAATCTCCCTGCTTTTTACCTAATCGTCACCAAACCACCCCACTCTTTTAGATCCTATGCTTTACTTGGCTTCCCATCAAACCCTCCTTCGGTTTTCGCTTCGTTTTTTTCTAATTTGCTAGCTTGAAGGACTCGATGAGGAGACTGTGCTTTTCTAGGCACCGCCTAATACACCACCATCCCACGAAGTCCTTCCTAACTATCTTTTCTTTCTGTCAAGCGCCCCGGCCCCGCGGTGGCCCGGCCGTCTGGAGCCCGTCAGAAACGGCCAACTCTCGGGGCGTCTTGACGCTTCTGTGCGGCGCCAGGCGCAGGCCCGGGCGCATAAAACGCCCAACCAGCCCTTCTCGGGAACCACGGATTTAACCGAACCCGCCGGGCTCTCAAAGAGCTTCCTCAGAAAGGACGGCTCCGTCCGACCCTCGCCCTCGCCCCACGATAACGCCCACCGCGCACAAGCCTGAGGTGAAACCCGCGGAGTTTTCCTCACAAAGAGCCGGGGTCACCCGCGAGCAGTGGCTACCCTTTGGGGGGGGGCGGAAACAGGATCCGCACTCCTCTGCCTTCCCAACCTCCCGGCCCGAAGCGCCCCCCGTCCCCTCAGACACAGCCCCGCCGAGGAGACGCCCGAGGCCCTCGGGCTCGATCCTGACTCCAGAAAGCGCTCCCCCCGTCCCCACCGGCCCCCACTTGGTTCCGCCCACCCGTAAGAAAACTCCATCGACAACTGCGGCCAACCGCCCCTTCCCCCACAAACCGCGGTACTTGGTTCCACCCACACCTCCTCCCACTCCAACTCGGTGCGACTCGGCTCCTCACCCAAAGACATATCAATTTTGTCCAGGTTTTCATTGCTGCGGGCTTTCGGCGGCGGCTGCGGTGTCGCGGTGGCTCCCATTAACCGGGTACCAAACCGGTTCATAGCTGGAAACGTCGCGCTGGAACAGTCAGCGAAGAAGGCCAGGGGCTGAGGCCTGCCACCTCCCACTCACGCACGCAGACTAGCCGCACCAACGGAGCACGCACGCGTGCTGGCTGCGTCCTCTCCCACCCGCGGCGGAGGGCTGGGGGAGGAACCAAGAGACGAGCGGCTGGCGAGAGTGGCCCCAGGCCCCGGACTCGCCCCTAGCGCCTCTTGCCGGACCGGAGGAAACATTGCACCCGCTGCTCTGGCCGCTCTCGAGGGGCCGCTGTTTTAGCAGTTAGCCTTTCCGCCCAAATTATGCTGGACCCTGAACACCTCAGAATCACATGCCTTAAATGAGATCATGTTCCTCCGTGCCCTTCGAGTCCCTCCTGCTCCAGAAAGGCCCCCTAAGCTTTGGTACACACGAACATTTCACACCCCACTGCAGCGCAGCCGCAGAGGCTGCGAGCGTGGACTGCAGAATCTGCGCCCCAGCTCCCCTCTTCATCGCCAGCACGCGGAGCGACACGTCCGGACGCAAAGCAGAGGCTGCACTGATACTTCTTGCGTCAGCATACTAATAAAAGTAAATGTTAACGTTTCCCGTATCTGTACCACTTCTCAGCCGGCGCTCTCAAAACATTTTGCACGGTACCTTATTAAGACATCACCTTCCCTCGGGAGAGCGGTAAGTACCTCTGCTTATTTGGCTGCATTTTTCTCTAATTCACTTGCGTTGGGAATTGATAAGGGGATTCATTTTCTTTCTAATCATCCCTATGGGAAAACTTATTAATATTTGATGAATTCCTGCATAGTAACTTTTTTTTCCTGTTAACAAAACCTGATATTCTCTCTTTCTGACCTCCTTCTGCTCCAGATAACTGCGCTTGTGTGGAAGCATTTAGGTTATATTATCCTCATAGCAGCTTAAACTAAGACATTTGCATCTAAGAAAAAATTAGGGGCAGGTATTCTGTTCATTTAGAAATCTCTGCCACCTTCCCCCTTTGCACTTCCTAAAATTTCTCTTTGCATAGAAACGAACTAGTGACCTAAAGTATCTCAAACCCACAATAGCCTATACTTTATTTTTTTCCCCAAGACAAAAATACAACCATATGAGAAGAGTGAATCAGCTGAAGAGGCACCTATGAAGGGATGCAAGAAACTTAAATGGTGGAGGAAGTTTTGGACTCAAAAAGACCCATGAACAATATTCAGCATGTCAAGGAGAGTATCATGCATGCTCTTAGCACAAAGTGCTTGATTTTATTACTGTTCCACTCTGCAGCTGCCACCCCTTTCCCAACTGCTAAGAACGAGGGAACTGGATTGTAGAGAAGTACAAGAGAGACCTAGGTTTTATTGAGTGAGTGGTTTCACTCACTTCAGTCATTCACCTTGTGAACTTGGGAGAGTGTCTGGGCCTCATAATCATTTTCAAAACAAGAAGTAGTTATACTAAATATACATTACACTTAATTATTTCTAAGATTCCTTACAGTTCTAAAATCTTCTAAGCACAAGACATTTCTCTACATACTATCCTTCTCTCACTAGAAGTAACTTCTGCAATCTCTACTTATTTGAAGGAGCAAACTACAGGGAGGAACATTGGATTAAGTTCTTAATTTTATGGAAGAAAATTAATGCATTTAGAGTTTGGATACATTTTATACTTCAGGCAGTATAGGACAGATAATAAAAATCCCAAATGTGCAAAATCCTTCCCACATCAATTTATAAAAATTCCCTTTTATCCTGGTCTTCTCCCCAAAACTGAAGCCCCATACCAAATCTCTTTAGCTCTAGAGGGAACATGCTCCAAGGTTTCATGAAACAATCCTAGCTGCTGTATTTCAGACTTTCAGATTTCTCCAAGGGCTGAGGGTCTCAGAGTCTAAGAGCACCCTGATTCCAAAGGGAAAAACAAGAAAACAAGAGGCACTGGAGTTAAGGATAGGTCAGCCACACACAAAACAATACAAAGCAAAAGAGCAACCTGAGACACACAGCAACAGTGAAGAGGGAGAAAAGCCAAGAAATCAGAACTGGGGCTTGTCCAAGAAGTTGACCAGTCAGCTACAGGGCTGGAGTTAAAAGGTCAACCCTGCAATTTTCCGGGGCACGAGAGGCAGCTATTCATTTAATCCTATATTCATTGAGCACCAGGCATTGTAATAGGCCCTGGGGATAAAATGGTGAGCAAGATGGATGCTGTCCCTATCTTCACATAGCCTGCAAAGCAAAAAACGTTTTCTGAGCGTGTACTGTGAATAAGGTACTGTGCTGGACACTGAGTGGACAGCCTTTGTCTTCAATTCATCAGCTTCGTCTAAGTCAAAATAAACGTAGAATTCAAGCAGCTGCCCTTTCTGGAGGCTTGATTTCATACAATGTAGATCAGACAACATCTAGGATTGCCAGATAAAATACAGGACCAGTTAAATATGAATTTCAGATAAACAATGAACAATTGTTTAGTATAAGTTTTGTCCCAGGTTTCAGATAAACAGGAATTTTTTTTTTTTTTTTTTTGCCACAGAATATCGCATGTAATTTTTTTTTTTTTTTTTGCAGTATGCGGGCCTCTCACTGTTGTGGCCTCTCCCGCTGTGGAGCACAGGCTCCGGATGCGCAGGCTCAGCAGCCATGGCTCACGGGCCCAGCCGCTCCGCGGCATGTGGGATCTTCCCGGACCGGGGCACGAACCCGTGTCCCCTGCATCGGCAGGCAGACTCTCAACCACTGCGCCACCAGGGAAGCCCCACATGTAATATTTAGGATGTATTTATACTAAACAATTATTCGTTGTTTATCTGAAAGTAAAATTTAACTGGAGTCTTATATTTTTATTTGCTAAATCTGGCAACCTTAACAACACCATACTTTTCTATTAACGTGTTCCAGCTCTCTTTTCACAGTGTGCATAGAGATCTATATTCTCTTCAAAGGTAAGCACAACTCATATATTTAACCCTTAACTTGATTAGTTTGATATATCTTTTAAGTCCCCCCCTTTTTTCAGCTTTATTGAGGTATAAATGACAGACAATAAAAGACACATACTTAAAGTGTGCAGTTTATACAGGTGTGAAATATATACCTGTGAAAATACCGCCATAATCAGGATAATAAATATTATCATCCCCAAAAGTTTTCCTGTGCTCCTGTGTAATTCCTCCCCCCAACCTCAACCTAAGTAAGCAACCACTGATGTTTTCTGTCACTATAGATTAATTTGCATTTTTTAGAATTTTATATAAATGGAATCATACAGTATATACTCTTTTTTGTATCTGGATTGTTTCACTCAGCATAATTGTTTCAAATCTGTATGCCTTGTATTATTTTTCTTGCCTTATTACACCGACTGGGGACTCCAGTACCATGTTAAACAGGAATGGTGAAAGTGGACATCTTTGACTAGTTCCCAACCCCAGGGGGAAAGCATTCAGTCTTTCACCATTAAGTATGATGTTAGATTTTTTTGTTGATGCCCTTTATCAGGTTGAGGAAGTTCCCTTCTACTGGTTTGCTGAGAGTTTTAGTTATGAGTGAATGTTGAATTTTATCTAATGCTTTTTCTGCATCTGAGATGACCAAATGGTTTTTCTTTTTAAATTTATTAATATGGTAAATTATACTGGCTGGTTTTCAAATGTTGAACCACCCTTGCATTTCTAGGATAAACCTACTTGGTCATGGTATATTATCCTTTTTATATATTATTGGATTTGGTTTGCTAATATTTTGTCAAGGATATTGTTTCTTTTTTCATGAGTGATATTGATGTGTGATTTCCTTTTCTTGTAATGTCTGTGCCTGATTTTGGTATCAGCTCTTATGCTTTTCAGAAGAGTATTTTTAGAATTCGTATGTTGATGTAATTTGTATTACAGTGGAATAATAAGGGAGCTAGGTATAATTTGTATTATATGTGGTTATAGTATGTATTAGGTATGACTACTATTATTATACCTAACTCCCTTAAGCTACTTGTATGTACAGTACAGTTTTTCTTCTATTTTCTGCTCAATTCTTTTCATTACCCCCTTTGCCACTGTTTTCTGCTGTGGTAGCTTTTCTTGCCACCTTGCTACAGCTTCCTCTTTCTCTTTTATGTTGCCCTTTTCTTTTGTTTTAAGTGTTTATAGCTGTTCTAGTCTTCTGCCTTTTAATCTCAGGATTCATTCATTCATGTATTGAAACAGAGTTTGAGTCCCTACTCTGGGCAAGACACTGTGCTACACAGTACAGTGTTACAGCCGAGGACATGACACGCAGGATAGCAGGCATAGCTGGAGGCATTACTAGTCTCCAGGTCCCTGGCCCTCAGTTTTCTCTGACTAGCAGGTAACCTGCTTGGATAGACAGGGGAGCTTGAAGGGGAATTCTTCCTGGGCTCAGAGGTTGGACCTCTAGCCCACTCCTTATTAGGCCTTGTCTTCTCTGGGCAGGGCAGGGGTCCTGTCAACCAAAGGTTCTAGGTCAATTCACTGAATGACTAATTGTGGAATTTTCTAAAGCTACACAAATTTACATAAATCACACAATTTCCCCCTAGTTATGTAAAGACTGTTTCTTTTAAAAAATATATCTTCAGACTTCGCTGGTGGCATAGTGGTTAAGAATCCACCTGCTAATGCAGGGGACATGGGTTCAAGCCCTGGTCCGGGAAGATCCCACATGCCGCAGAGCAACTAAGCCCGTGTGCCACAACTACTGAGCCCACGTGCCACAACTACTGCAGCCTGCTGACCTAGAGCCCATGCTCCGCAACAAGAGAAACCACCACAAAGAGAAGCCTGTGCACCGCAATGAAAAGTAGACCCTGCTTGCCACAACTAGAGAAAGCCTGCATGCAGCAATGAAGACCCATCGCAACCAAAAATAAGTAAATACAATAAATTACACAAAATATATATATATATATATATATCTTCAATTTCCTCAACTTGCAATAGATAGATTGGTAGTCTAGGAAGGCTCTGAAGAGCCAGGATTCTAGGCTCCTCATGCTGTTGGACAATCTGAGAGTAAGTTGCATACATCATGATTCTATAGAATATATCTCTAAGTATATCCTTTTATATAACCAAGGTAAAATGATCAAATTCAGGAATTTAACATTGATGCAATTCTATTCTCTGACGTATAGTCAATATTCAAATTTTGCCAACTATCCTAATAAATATCCTTTGTAACAATTTTTTTTCCAATCTAGGATCCAGTCCAGTTTCATATGTTGCATTTCTTTGTCCTCTTTTGTCTCCTTTCATCATAAAAAGTTTGTCAGCCTTTCTTAGTCTTTTATGATATTTACATTTTTGAAGATTGAAGGCAGTTGGTGCATAGCTTGTCCTTCAATTTGGTTTTGTCTTATTGTCAGCCTCTGATTAGATTTGAGTTATTCATTTTTGTCAAGGATACTACATAAGTGATGTTGGCTCATTCTCAGTACTTAACATCAGAAGGCACATGACGTCATTTTGTCTTATTGGTGATCTTTAGTCACTTGGTTAAGGTGATGTCTGCCAGATCTCTTCATTGTAAAGATACTTTTCCCTCCATATATAAGGAATAAGTAATCTTTGGGGAGATGGTTTGAGACTGTGTAAATATTCTGTTTTGGAAGAAATTTCACTGACAGCTTTAGCATCCATTGATGATTCTTGCCTGAATCAATTATTATGATGGTGGCTACAAAATAGTGATTTTCTAACACTATCATTCCTCTACATTCATAAGCTGGCATTCTACTGTGAAAAGAGCTTTACCTCCCTGCCCCCTTTCTTCCTTCCTTTTTCTATTTATTTATTTATTTGCATACTTGTTTATATATACATATACGTTTCCATAGAAATTCACAGACTCATTTCATCTTCAAAAATTCTCTTCTGAAAAGCAAAGGGGTGCAGAGTGTAAGGGTCATGCTTACCTTTGAAAAGAATGTAGATATGTAGACATATCATGAATTAACTCATTTTGATGCTCAAATTGCTTTTGACTTGGCAAGTGGGTGACATCCCTTAGCTTTAAAATTTTTAATATTTTAAAAAATGCTGCTAAGAATAATTTTAGTGAATATAATAAAAAGAAAATATTCATGACTATAATTGATATTTGTTGAATATATTCAAGAAGATTATTTCTTAAAACCAAACTTTTGGCAAATAAGTGTCATGAGCTTTAAAAATCTGTTATTTGAATAAATGACTATTGAGTGAAATTTGCTTTCTGCCGGTGGTACTCTAGGACCAACTACCATTTGTATAAAAATTGCATCCTGGTAAATCTTGAAAACAAACAGATTAATCAAGATCAATAAAGTTCTTTAGATTTTTTGACTTTTAAAATATTAATTCAGCAAGCAGTTGCTAAGTAAGGCCATTACTTTTATGTGACACTATTGAACCCTGATGCTACATATTCTTGCATTTTTGACCTTTTGCATTTGGATCCCAGATGCACAAAATTGGGTTAATCACAATCCTTGGTTCATGATATACTGTCATCATTTTCCAAGCATGACCCATTTTCATTTGTTAGTTATTTTAAATAACTGATTATAATTAGTTATGGTTTCATAACTAATTTTTTATAACTTTTAATATTTATTCATTTATTATTTATTTATTTTGGCTGCTCCGGGTCTTAGTTGTGGCACGCATGCAGGATCTAGTTCCCCGACCGGGGATTGAACCCAGGCCCCCTGTATTGGTAGTGTGGAGTCTTACCCACTGGACCACCAGGGAAGTCCCCTAGTTATTTTTAAAATTGTGCACCTACAAACCCATCACTCAAAACAAAAGCTAGAACAGACAATAACCCTATGACCTGGCAATTCCACTTCTAGGTATGTACCCAGGAGAAACCCTTGCTTATGTACAAGAGGTGACATGTAAAAGAATATTCATAGCAGTGCTGTTTACAATAGCAAAAACCTGGAAACATCCCAAATGCTCATCAGTGGAAAGCAACATGAATAAACTGGTGTATTCACACAATGAACTATTATATAGCAGTCAAAATCAATGAATTATAGTGATACACAATATAAATAAATCTTGGGACTTCCCTGGTGGCGCAGTGGTTAAAAATCCGCCTGCCAATGCAGGGGACATGGGTTTGATCCCTGGTCTGGGATGATCCCACATGCCGCGGAGCAAATAAGCCCATGTGCCACATCTACTGAGCCTGCAGTCTACAGCCCACACACCGCAACTGTTGAGCCCACACTCTGCAACTACTGAAGCCTGCTCACCTAGAGCCTGTGCTCCGCAACAAGAGAAGCCACCGCAATGAGAAGCCTGTGCACTGCAATGAAGAGTAGCCCCCGCTCGCCACAACTAGAGAAAGCCCATGCACAGCGATGAAGACCCAACGCAGCCAAAAATAAATAAATAAAAATAAATAAAAATAAATCTTACTGTAATATTAAGCAAAAAAAGGCCTCAAAGAATAAATACAGCTTAATAGCATTTTTAATAAAGTTAGAACACAAAAATTACTTAAATAATAATTTTTAGGAATATGGATAGATGCAAAGAAACTATATTAAAAGAGAAACAGTGGAATTATAAACAAGGGATTTAGGATATGGCTACCTGGGGTGAGGGAAAGCAGAGGGATAGGATGGGGGAGTGGGCACATGGCTAGTGTAGGTTATTGTCATGCTTATTAACTGACTGCTTTAAAGAAAATAAGTGTAGGGAATTCCCTAGTGGTCCAGTGGTTGGGACTCCTCACTTTCACTGCTGAGGGCCCAGGTTCAGTCCCTGGTCGGGAAACTAAGATCCCCACAAGCCACACAGCATGGCCAAAAAAATAAAAATGAAAAAAAAAAGTGTAAACCCAGTCTTGGACATATGAGGAAGTTCCTGTTTTCTAAAACTTTTACTACAATTTTAATTCTAGAATTTCCTGATACAGCTGAGTTCATGTAAATATATGTTAAAATCATGTGGCATTAATTTGGGATTATACTGTATGCCAAAAAATGAAGTTCATACATTTGTAGAAACAGAAGCTACTGAAATCCCAATAACTAACACTGCCCCTTTCTTAAAAAGTATAACACTTTGGTAGGAAAATATGAGAAAGTTTGAATAAGAATATTTTTATATAAATGGAAATTGGAAATCATAATTTAATTAAAAGGCTCTTTCACTTTTAATTCACAAAAAATGTTTTCTCAAGTTTGAACATTTCAGAAATGGAGAAATGTCTGTATTATTTTTAACAGAGTAACTAGTTTTTATGGAGTTAACCTAGATCTCTCCCTAACAGAGTAGTGCTGATTCTGTTGCCTTACCATGGCTCTAATCCCAATCTCCTTGTTCCCTACAGCCACTACCCAAGTTTAGGCCTGGACTTGCAAACCCAAAGTCCACATTTAGCCTACAGAATTTTTTTTTGGCCCATGTAATGTTTACCTTAAAATTGTTGCCAATATTTTAAAAATTTGAAATTGTACTTAAAAATGCAGATTCCAACTTTATTAAAAAATCAGAATATTTGGCAACATTCAACTATAGCTAAGATGAGACTTTCCTTTTTGGATGAGGCATGGGGGTTCCAGTTCAGAGAGTTTCTGCCATTCTCCTACAACTGGCTGACTTCACTCATTGGCATTACACTTGGCCTTTATAGGGACTTCCAACCTCTTCCCATATCCATTCTTTTGACCTTCCCTCCAACATAGTACATACCCCATTACCTCTCCACATTGTCAAAAGTAGCTTTCTAAGCAAGTTTGATCAAATCACTTCTTGATTTGCATATCCTTGATTTGCTCCTAATTGTTCTTAGGATAAAATCCAAACTCACATGGCGTCATGATCTGGTCTGCCTGTTTCTCACCTCTTCCCAGCTCTGATTACTACTCAGAACAAGCTGTTCCCAGACCCGCTTCCTCATGTCTGTTACTCTCTTCGCCTTCTCTTCCCTTCTTCTCCAGGCTAACTCATACTCATCCTAAAAGACTCTGCTCTGACATCAGTCCTCCAGGAAACCTTTCCCCAAAGCTTTTGCCTCCTCCCCTTCCTTTGTGATCCCAAAGCGACATGAGCTCTTGCGAGTTTGTGAGTTCTTCATTAAAATTTTTGAGGTCTCCAAACACCACCAACAGGTGTTAAACCCGGGTAGGCTAAAGTGGGGTTAATCGTACTTGGATTAAGACCAGCGTTATTTTCGAGTCTAGACCTCTGACCGAGTATGGTTTCAAGGGTGAAGTGTGACAGACTTGTGTGAAGGTCCACACCAGTACGAACTCCGGAGACTAGGGTTGGCGGGCGTTTCAGACCCCGGCTCCCCGCCGGGTGCACTACCGCAAGCTCGCCGCCAGGGTCTGAAGTCGCTGCGAGCGCAGCCTCTGATTGGATAGGGCGGTGCATGCCGGTAGCGGCCGGGCCTTCGAAGTGCTTGCTGGGAGTTGTAGTTCTTGGAGCCGGAAGCGGGGGTGGCTAGAAACAGCAGCTGAGGCAGCAGTCACTGCCTTTGCTGTCACCCGGCTGTAGTGCATCACTCTGAGCCCACCGGCCGTGGGTGCCTCCTCGGTTCCCGGGGGACTCTGGGAGCCCTGAGGGGCGAAGCGACGGGGACGCCTCTCAAGAGAAGAGGCGACGTCGCAGCCCCGGATGCGGGCAGAGGGCGCGGGAATGGAGCTTGGCGGCTGCGAGGAGGGCTTGCCGGAGGAGAGCAGGTGGGCTGGGAAGGGGCCGGAGAGTCGCGGGCGGATTGATGCGTTGAAGTCCCGGGAGGCTTGAGAGGGCTCGGAGAGCACGGGGAGACCTGCCGGGCGCGACAGACATGAGGGCAACTGTTGTGGGCAACTTGTTTGGGAAAAAATTCTGAAAGGAGGGACGCGCAGGGCGTGGATAGGGCGGACGAGGGAACGGGCTTAGTGAGGGTGAAGGAGGGGGGTAGGGTATGTTGAGGGCGGGGGCTTGGGGGGTGGGCAGAAGTGGGTGAAGCTCAGATCCAAGGCTGCTGGGGAGGAGGTGGATATTGAGAGGTGCTGTAGTGAGATTTCATAGGCCAGAGTCTATAGATAGCAGTAGGGGACAAGGTGGGTGCCCCGACTGAAACTTACGGTGACAGCAATTCGGGCCAATATTAAGAAGGTTGAAGTAAGAATTTCTGGGAGTAAAGGTTAGGCATTATGAGTTGCCTAGAAAGAAGCTTAGGAAAAATGAGTGTGAGGAAGGAGTGAAGGAGGGCCTGCGGATGAAAGTGGGCGGTTGTAATGGCAGTGGAATGGGGATGGGGGCTTGCTAGTGGGACTAGAAATTGCGTGCGTGCCCTTTGTCAAAGCTGGATCCCTGTCAGAGAGTAACAGGACCTCCCTGTCGTTCCCTTTCCATCCTTAAACCCTTCACTCCTTCCCCACAATGCAGCTAAGCCATTTCCCATTTATTTATATGAAACTGTTATCGAGTTCATACCTTCTAGAAATTAGAGAATTTAAGATTTTAAAAACTACTTTGACCGAATGGTGGCTTGGACTCTGGAGAGGTACTACCCCTATGTAGGGGTTGCTTCATTAATAACTCTGGTCTTAACCTCTTAAGAATCTGGAATGTACGTCATAGAGCAGGAATGTGGGTTAAGGAAGTCTTTTTTTTAACATCTTTGTTGAATTATAATTGCTTTACATTGTTGTGTTAGTTTCTGCTGTATAACAAAGTGAATAAGCTATACATATACATATATCCCCATATCCCCTCCCTCTTGCATCTCCCTCCCACCCTCCCTATCCCACTCCTCTAGTGGGTCGCAAAGCACGGAGCTGATCTCCCTGTGCTATGCTGATCTCCCTGTACTCTGTGGCTGCTTCCCACTAGCTATCTATTTTACATTTGGTAGTGTGTATATGTCCATGCCTCTCTCTCACTTCGTCCCAGCTTACCCTTCTCCTTCCCCTTCCCCGTGTCCTCAAGTCCACTCTCTACGTCTGCATCTTTATTCCTGTCCTGCCCCTAGGTTCGTCAGAACCATTTTTTTTTTTTAGATTCCATATATATGTGTTAGCATATGGCATTTGTTTTTTTCTTTCTGACTTCCTTTATTCTGTATGACAGACTCTGGGTCCATCCACCTCACTACAAATAACTCAATTTCATTTCTTTTTATGGCTGAGTAATATTCCATTGTATATATGTGACACATCTTCTTTATCCATTCATCTGTCAATGGACACTTAGGTTGCTTCCATGTCCTGGCTATTGTAAATAGAGCTGCAGTGAACATTTTGGTACATGACTCTTTTTGAATTATGGTTTTCTCAGGTTATATGCCCAGTAGTGGGATTGCTGGGTCATATGGTGGTTCTATTTTTAGTTTTTTAAGGAACCTCCATACTGTTCTCCATAGTGGCTGTATCAATTTACTTTCCCACCAACAGTGAGAGAGGGTTCCCTTTTCTCCACACCCTCTCCAGCATTTATTGTTTGTAGATTTTTGATGATGGCATTCTGACTGGTGTGAGGTGATACCTCATTGTAGTTTTGACTTGCATTTCTCTAGTGATTAGTAATGTTGAGAATCCTTTCATATGTTTGTTGGCAATCTATATCTTCTTTGGAGAAATGTCTGTTTAGGTCTTCTGCCCATTTTTGGATTGGGTTGTTTGTTTTTTTGATATTGAGCTGCATGAGCTGCTTGTATACTTTGGAGATTAATCCTTTGTCAGTTGCTTTGTTGGAAAATATTTTCTCCCATTGTGAGTGTTGTCTTTTGGTCTTGTTTATGGTTTCATTTGCTGTGCAAAAGCTTTTAAGTTTCATTAGGTCCCATTTGTTTATTTTTGTTTTTATTTCCACTTCTCTAGGAGGTGGGTCAAAAAGGATCTTGCTGTGATTTATGTCATAGAGTGTTCTGCCTTTGTTTTCCTCTAAGAGTTTTATAGTGTCTGGCCTTACATTTAAAGAAGTCTTTCTTGACTTTTAAAAATATTCAGATATAATTAGAGTCTCAGGAGCAGCTGGGATCCAAAGACTGGAGGTGGAATATTTACCTCTGAGAAAATATCAACAGGGGAAAATTAATGAGATGTTGTACCTGGGTGAAGACCTGGCTGTTTTAAAGGATGAGACTCCTCTTTTATGTGCACAGTTAGCCTGTGGCCTGCTGTACAAAACCTGGGCCGACAGGACCTTGGCGTTCCTGCCAGAGACTTGTGAATGATGTGTTCAGTGAAACTGAACATCTTACTTCCCTTTTCCATGTTTCAGTTTCTGCTTATGTATATTTGGCTACTTATTCTTCCTCCAGATGTCTGTGAAATGCTTCATGTAAAAGGTCCTATATACATTCTAAACAAATTTTAGGATTGTTTTTATTTTCCTCTACCAGTTCATGTGGGAGAGGCTGGGTCGGAAATTCAGATTTCCTCCCCATCTTGCTGAGTTTTTTATTTATTTAATATATTTAACAAACACCTATTTACTACATGCCAGGCATTGCTTAAGAGCCTTACAAGTATTATTTAATCCCCATAACAACTGGGTGAGATAGGTACTATTCAATATATTATCACCATTTGACAGGTGAGGGAGCTGAGACACAGACAGGATAAATAACTTGCCAAGGTCATACAGTAAATCCTTGGTGGAACTGGGATTCAAACCCAGGCAATCTGGCTCTACTTTTTTTTTTTTTTTTTTTTTTTGCGGTACTTGGGCTTCTCACAGCTGTGGCCTCTCCCGTCGCGGAGCACAGGCTCCGGACGCGCAGGCTCAGCGGCCATGGCTCACGGGCCCAGCTGCTCCGCGGCATGTGGGATCCTCCCGAACCGGGGCACGAACCCGTGTCCCCTGCATCGGCAGGCAGACTCTCAACCACTGCGCCACCAGGGCAGCCCTGGCTCTACTTTTAATACCTACACTATACTACCTTTCGCTATGCTAATATACTGGGACGAAGAAATGTATAAGGTAATGAATTTTATAGCATTCTTTGCCTGTTATTTTAAGGCTATTAGGACCGCTCCTTTGCAGGTATCTTTTTCTGTTATTCTTTCCATGCTTGCCTCTTAATCAAGGAACTTTAGTCAAAACTTAATTTCAGTAGTGGGATTATCCCCACAAAATCACTCATACTGTTGCCATAGCCAACTCTCTGTGGGTGGCTAGTTAACTCAGAATGTTTTATTTAATGGGACTTCATGGCACTGATGGCCTCCTTAGTTCCAGATAGTCAAATGGTAAATAAAATACATGCCTTGTGCCTGAGAATTGAGGCACTGTGGCTGGGTCACTGCAAACCTAACCCTTCTATGGCCAGTAAAACACCCAATTCAGAGGACATCTTGATGAGATGGCATCATTTTTTTTTTTTAATATATAATGAAGGATAAAACTGCTCAGTTATTTCCTGAAAGCAGTTGATGTAGTGAAATGTGCATAAGCTTTATATCCAGGTAGATCTGCATTTGAATTCTAGCTCTACGGCTTAACTTGGCTTATCCTGTTTGAGTGGGAAGAATGATGCCTTCCTGACTGGTAAGTTGTGAGGATTCAATAACGTAATGTGCATAAAGCTCCTCACAGAGTGCCTGATATGTACTGAATGCAAAAAATGTCTACTTCCATCTCCTCCCCAGTTTTCTTAAAATAAGGTTAGTGGGTGCTCTTCCCCTTGCTGTTTTCAATGGTATCATTGCTCGCTCTTCCTCCTTCTGTGGCTCCTCTATCCGAGTTGAACACACTGGGGACTGGGGTGTTGGCCTAGCTTTTAACTTCATCCTTGGAGTGGAATGTCATAGATACCCCTATTGTTTTCCATGTAGCTAGTCACCACTAGCAAAATGCTGTAATGCTTAGGGATGATACTTCACTTTTCCTAGGGTTTCCTAAATGCCAATTATTTGGAGTTTGTCTGGTGAAACTACTAAACAATTAAAGAAATGATTCTTCTTGCATTGCTCTGTCGCCCTCAGCTGCCTTGGGCTATGCAGTCTACTTCTGAGCTTGGAACCCGACTACTTCCACAGTTTTCATGGTACAGTGAGTCAGATAGAGTCAGAATTCAAGGATTAAGGTACTTTTTTGTGTCTCCAAACTGAGCTCATTCTATTGACCAAAACCTTTTCCTCCTCTGTTCTCTATCTCAGTTAATAGTGTTTTACATTCAGTCAACCAAGTCAGAAACCTCAGTGAAATTTGATACTTCCCTCTTCTTCTTTTCCCATACCCAGGCAGTCACAGGTCCAATGAGTTCTCTTTCTGATTTTTCTCTTGAAGCCTTTTTTTTTTTTCCTCCATTTCCAAATATATTGGCTTATATTACCGAAAAATCCAGGGAGTGGTATTGCTTCAGGAATGGCCAAATGTAGGTGCTTAAACAAAAGTTTGTCCCTCAGAGTGAGAGAGTGGCATGGACATATATACACCACCAAATGTAAAACCAATAACTAGTGGGAAGCAGCTGCATAGCACAGAGAGATCAGCTCGGTGCTTTGTGACCCCCCTAGAGGGGTGGGAGGGAGGGAGATGCAAGAGGGAAGAGATATGGGGATATAAGTATATGTATAACTGATTCACTTTGTTATAAAGCAGAAACTAACACACCATTGTAAAGCAATTATACTCCAATAAAGATGTTAAAAAAAAAAAAGAAAGTTTGTCCCTGTCTGTGTGCTCTTTTTCTCGATGTGTTGGCTTCATTCTCAGGCAGATTTTTCTTTTTTTTATCTTTTTTAAAAAATTTATTTATTTTATTTTATTTATTTATTTTTGGCTGCGTTGGGTCTTGTTGCTACGCATGGGCTTTCTCTAGTTGCAGCGAGTGAGGGCTACTCTTTGTTGCAACATGCAGACTTCTCATTGCGGTGGCTTCTCTTGTTGCAGACCACGGGCTCTAGGCGCGCGGGCTTCAGTAGTTGTGGCTCGTGGGCTCTAGAGCACAGGCTCAGTAATTGTGGCGCATGGACTTAGTTGCTCTGCGGCCTGTGGGATCTTCCTGGGCCAGGGATTGAACCCGTGTCCCCTGCATTGGCAGGCGGACTCTTAACCACTGCACCACCAGGGAAGTCGCAGATTTTTCTACAGGATAACCCTTGGCAACTTCAAGTTTAGCAATCCAACCAAAAAGAAGACAAAATCAATCCCCATAGGTATAGCAAAAGTGAAAATTCTGGGGCTGACTCTTTTTGGACTGACTTATGTTCCTGTTCTTATAATCACGGTATGGAATATGTTGCTCAGTCAGGCCTAAGTTATATGCCCAACCCTGGATCCTAGGGTAAGGTGATATTTTCTTGGGACTTCACGGACCAGATTAAGTGCCAGAGGGGTGATTCCCCTGTGAAGAATCATTATTCTGTTACCAAAAGAAAGGGACATGAATTCTGGGCAGCTATAAACAAAATTATTCACTAAAACCTTTATTATTTCTCATTGTGGATTCTCTCAGTAGCCTCCTGACTAAGCTCCCAATCTGAGCCCAGTCCCCCTATTCCAAGCAGCTTCCACATTGCTACCAGCTTAATTTTTCAGAAGCAATACTCTAGTATTTTGCTCAGAAATGTTCAGTGATTTCTCATTGAAAATAGAAAGTCAAAACTTCTGTGGTATTCAGTGTGAAGTTTCCAGTTACAAAACCATGGCATTCACTCATTCACATCTCCTTCCTCACCATTCTGATACTTGCTCCTCTAAATTCCCTGCATTGCCTCCTTCTTTGCCTGGAGAGCTCTTAGTCGTCCTTTAAATAATGCTCCTTTAGAAGTCATCATTGACCTGCCCTTTTCTATCTCTCTTATTACAGCACTTCTCACTCTATAGCATTTTTTAAATGTATATGCCCCTTTCCCCCACTGCATTCTGAATATCCGGAGAGGTGGGGACTCTCCCTCTTTAACCACCATAAGCCCGGTGCCTAGCACAGTGCCTGACATATGGTTGGTGTTCACTGAATATTTATTTGCTCAAGGAATGAAAATGGTAAAATTGGTCATGCTTCTTATGGTTGGACAGGTGTCATTGGTTCTGTTGCTATTGAAAGGGCCTCTGTTTTTCCCTTTCTGTTTATTCATTTTTCACTGTTTCACGTAATTTTCATTTTCTTCCCTTTTGTTCCCTTTTTCCTTTGACCATGCTCTGGCAGCACTGGTAGCAAAGCAAGAGGATCACATGATTTTTGAGCAATCCAAACTGCTACTCCAATTATTAGTACAATTCTTCCTCCCCCCGCCCCCTGCTGCCCCCCCACCCCTCCCCCCACAAACATACTCTTGAAGCTTTTGGGGAAAATGCTATTGTCAGAACCCAGAAGCCAGAGGTGTATCAGCTGATAGCAGGAACCATAAGCTGAAGCTTTTCTCAGTATCTACCCTCCCCACAGCTGTTTCTGCTTTTTTATACTTGCTTTATCACTTCTTCCATAAATGGAATTTTTTTCCTGTTTTTTATTTTGTTTTGTAATCTCTCCTCCATAAACAACCTGCCTTGGTATTTATAGACCAGCTCTGTCCAACATGATAGCCACTTAGCCACCTGTGGTAATTTAAGTCTCAATTAATTAAAATTAAATAAAATTTTAAAATTTCAGTTCTTTAGTCACACTGCACAGACTTCAAGTGCTTAATGGCCACAGTGGCTAGTGGCTGCCATATTGGACAGCACAGATACAGAACATTTCCAGCATCACAGAAAGTTCAATTGAACAATGCTGCTGTAGATTTAAATCTGCATTTTTCAGGAAAGAACTGCAGCATGCTTACATGTTTTTAGTTCCTCTGGATCAGGCTCACTTGAAGTGTAAACTACACTTGATTAGGAGGAGAGAAGATTATTAAAGGAAGTCATCAATAGTAGTGAGTAAATAGGAACTTGGCAAACTATCTCTCAAAGTTTGTGGGGCCATATCCTTTGCCAGTGAAACTCACAGGAACCCTGCTGGTTTGTAGGACTGAGAGATGATCGATTTTTTACTAGAAAACAGCAGAATCCCATAATTTCTTAAAGGTTCTCAGACAGTCTCCTGGTGAGCTCTCTCATTTGGATACTTTTGAGAAGAAAGCAGTAATAGTCATATTGCCATTCCTCTTCACCCACCTTCCTCCAAGACCATGAATTTATTTTTGCCTCCTAACCTCCTAAGGAGTCCTTTGAGAGTTAGATTTTCCAAGGGTGTTTTTTTTTTTTCTACCTACTTTTGTTATTTGCTCGCTGTTTTATTGCTTTCTGGCTGGAGAATATGTCTGTACTACTTCTACTTTTGAGGATCTATTGACTTTTCTTATGCATGTGCCTTAGTACAAGGCCAATTTTCGTGACTGTTCTATGGTGCTTTAAAAAAGTGTCCTTCAGGGTATAGTTTTCTAGATGTTATAGAACAACCTTGTTAATTATATATTATTCAGCTCTTCTAATCACTTTTTTACTTTTGGTTTTCGTGATCTCCCATTACCATTGTTTTTTCTTTTCCATTTCCATTTTTCTTTTTATTATTTATTTATTTATTTTGGCTGTGCTGGGTCTTTGTTGCAGCACATGGGATCTTTAGTTGTGGCATGTGGACTTCTTAGTTGTGGCATGCAGACTCTTAGTTGCGGCATGCAGGATCTAGTTCCCCGACCGTGGATCGAACCCGGGCCTCCTGCGTTGGGAGCGTGGAGTCTTACCCACTGGACCACCAGGGAAATCCCCGTTTTTCTTTTTGTTTTCTGCAGTTTTTGTTTCCCGTGTGTGTGTGTGTGTGTGTGTGTGTGTGTGTGTGTGTGTGTGTGTGTTGTTTTGTTTGATATATTTTGAGGCCATGTTATTAGATACATAAAAACTAATGAGAGCTATATCTTCATTATTCCCTCTTTGTCTTTTTAGATGATTCTTGCCTTGAATACAACCTTGATATTAGTATAGTTTCCTCCTGCTTTTTTGTTTGATTGGCTGTTTTGTTTTAAATAGTTGAGTTTATTCCATTGACACTTATTTTTATCTCATATCTGTTGGGTCTTAATTCTATCATCTTTTAAAAATGATTTCTATAATGTTCTCTTGCTGTTTTCTTTCCGCAGCAGTTTTTGAGATAGTTTAGTTTTAGTTCTAATGATGGTTATCTTTTACTTTAAAATAGTGTCCCTAAAACTGAGGCAACTGAGGCAGTGTCTTTCCTCCTTTGCCTTTGCTATTGGAGTGGTGGTGTATGCCTCCTTTACCTTGCTTGTAAAGCACTCTTCTACCCAGACAACATAAGGTGTGACTCTAAGGTAATGAGATTGGCTTTCTTATATGACTCACAAAATCAACCTTATTTTTTTGCAGTAAAACCGTATAAGTTTCTTTCATTCTATCCAGAAAGCAAATTTGATTCTCTGTTATATACAAGGTCGTCCAATATTGAGGAAGTCTTTCCAGCTATCCTGCTTCAGTGAGAGTACCATGAACATAAACAGGGCCTTGGAACCTGTGCTAAGAAGAAATTTGACCCTAGTTTAAATTCAGTGAAGATATTCTTTGTAGGTGGAACACTGTTACTAGTCTTAATTATGTCACAAACTGTCCAATCCCAAATTTTCTCTGAAGCAGAATGGGTAAGAAGGCTTTATACTAGGTACTCCTTCTGATTTAACTGGATTTATTAGATTTATGCAATGGAAGTTCAAAGGAAAAGGACAGAGAAAAGGGAAGTAATACTACTGTTATTTGCTTGATGGTGGTGCTTTCTGTAGATTATCAGTTACACTCTTCTATGAAGTAGTTGTTCTCTCCATTTTGCAGATGAGGGAACTGAAGCTTAAAGAGTTTAATGGCTTGCCCAAGGATGCACAGCTAGTTTGTGCAGAGCTAGGATTCAAATTCAGGTTGGCCTGACCGTGAAGCTTGTTCTCTTTCCACTGAATGACATTTTCTCTCTGCTTATTAAAATATAAAATACAAAAGAAATAGAGGGACTTCCCTGGTGGCGCAGAGGTTAAGACTCCACACTCCCAATGCTGGGGACCCGGGTTCGATCCCTGGTCAGGGAACTAGATCCCACATGCATACCACAATTAGGAGTTCACATGCCACAACTAAGGAGCTGGCGAGCTGCAACTAAAGAGCCTGCCTGCCACAACTAAGACCTGGCACAACCAAATAAATAAATAAATAAATAAATATTTTTTAAAAAAAGGAAATAGAAAAACCATGGTCCTTCTCCTTAAGGAAATCAACCACATACCGGTAAATAACAATTTTTTTTTTTAAAGATTATTATTAAGAGGAATGGTGTATTGACAGCATGTGTTATGGAGTTTCTAACGAAAAAGTTGTTGCAGGTCAGATTATTTAGAACTTCTTGGGAGAAAATTGTACTAGAGCTGAACCTTAATCCCTGAATGGGACAAGAAGAGAATCATTCCAAGTGGAAAGGTCTCCATGGATACAGTCATGAGAGTAGGTATGAGGTTAGCATGTTTGCATGTGGTAGAGAGAGAGAGAGAGAGACTGTATTCAAATTGAGGAGTACTGAGCAGGATGGAGAATTTTTGAACTCTGTACTAAGGAGTTTGCATATCACCAGTGGTAAGGTTTCTGACATAAGGGATTTTCCTACCTTTTGTTAAATCTACCCATTGTTGAAATTCAAGAAATTTAGTATCATTAAAATTTAGTATGATTGGTGAAGCATTTGTTGAATAGGTATAAAGTTACAAAGCCTGCCTTCTAGACGTTGAGATTCCTAGACATTGAGGTTCCCTCCTAGACTTTTGAGATTCTGCTGTCAACCGCTAAAGGGATGGAACTGCCAATGGATAGGTTCTCCTAAGTGCCCCAGAGCTGAGAGCTGAATAATAGAGTCAAGTATGTTTTTTCTATAAGCATATTGTTTATTTGAAAAGCATCATAAATATACTACATACTCTACAAGTTAAAAACTGTATAACTAAAAACAGAAAATATGGAGCCAGGTAAGAAGAAAGTTAAACGCAAATTAAACGTGGTAGTTTCTTGCTACCTCAGTGTTACCAATAATTATTTCCCGGGACTTCCCTGGTGGCGTAGTGGTTAAAAATCTGCCTGCTAATGCAGGGGACATGGGTTCGATCCCTAGTCCAGGAAGATCCTACATGCCGTGAAGTAACTGGGCCTGTGCGCCACAACTGCTGAGCCTGCACTCTAAAGCCCATGAGCCACAACTACTGAGCCCGCATGCCACAACTACTGAAGACTGTGTGCCTAGAACCCGTGCTCTGCGACAAGAGAAGCCACCGCAATGAGAAGCACCCACACTGCAAGGAAGAGTAGCCCCCGCTCGCCACAACTGGAGAAAGCCTGTGCAGAGCAATGAAGACCCAACACAAACAAAAATAAATAAATAAATTTATTTAAGAAAATTATTTCCCTAATTAGGTTTTTCCCCACTTTAAGAATGAACCCATTACTTCTTTCCAGGAAGTGCTTTCTGGCATTAAAAGTCCTAGGTGCGGGCTTCCCTGGTGGCGCAGTGATTGAGAGTCCGCCTGCCGATGCAGGGGACACGGGTTCGTGCCCCGGTCTGGGAAGATCCCACATGCCGCGGAGGGGCTGGGCCTGTGAGCCATGGCAGCTGAGCCTGCGCGTCCAGAGGCTGTGCTCCGCAATGGGAGAGGCCACAACAGTTAGAGGCCCGCGTACCACAAAAAAAAAAAAAAAAAAAAAAAAAAAAGTCCTAGGTGCTTGCCTGACCACAATCTTTCAGCATAAGATGCTTTTGATACTTGAGTATTTAAAAAATCCTTTATGGTGTTTTCCAGCTTCTGGTTCACTAACTTTGTTCATATTATTGACCTTTCTTTAATTGCTAGCCTCAAGGAAGGCCGAAATAGTTCCTCTCTTCTCTACATTCCCCTTATATAACCAAAAGTAACCACTATTAACATATCACTATTTCTCTCAGTATATTTATGTTAAGATCATAAATATAATTTTACATTCTGTTTTTTATACTTTTACATACTTTCATTAGCTTTGGAAATTGTTCCTAATCAAAAATTTTATTGGTTTCATGATATTCCACATATGGGTATCACATACCTCTCCTCACATTTCAGGGATCAAATCATTACCTGACTTGGAACAACCTGACCTTCAACTCTGGTCTCAGGTAGATACCACATTACAATGCAGATAACTGGCATACTGTAGATGGGATATGCTAATAAGTTGAAGCTGTTTCCTTTTATTACTAAAAAGAGTCTTGGGGGTGGAAGATATGCCAATATATATTTCTTGCATTGAATCTCATTTTACAATTGCACAGTATTTACTATTTATTTACTATTGATTTCACTTATTTTTAGTTATTAGTTTTATATTAGTTATATGGTATAACACTTCTTTAAAAAATAACATTTGCTTATAACTTTACTGTTTTAACCTGAGTGTTACTTCTAATTGTGATTTGGCAAGCTTAAGACTGAGTTGGCATTTAGGGAAACTTTTTCCTTGGGTATGCTTATTTGAGTTGCTTAAGCAATGCCTGTTCCTCTTCAAAGAATGTAGTCAAAACCCTCCCAAAAGAAAATTGGCAGGACTTTATTCTGAGATTGGCTTTGCTGTTTGTTGATAAATATGATTCAAGTAGAGATGGATTATGCTGTCCCTTGCCACTCAAGCCTAGTTCTTCCTTGACATAGGGTAATATGCTTAGAAAGACTTGCTTTTAATTTATGGTGATTATAGAAGAGCACTCTGTATACTTGCAGAAGTGGCCATACAAAGGGCTGCTTTGAGCCTAATATAGTCCTTGCCTGTGCCCAGATGAAGGTTACATGTGAATGCAAGATGATACAATCCAAATAATTATTACCAAACAGGTTTAGCCTAGGAAAGACTGACCTCACTTGCTAACAATCTGGGTAAAGAATGAGGAGGGATATTTTATTTCTCATGGTGATCTATTTATTTGCATCTAAGATTCAGGTATGAATGGATTAATCCAACCATTGTGTTTGGGCTTCAGTTGAACTTAGTATTTCAGCTCTCTGAAAATGATAACAGTATCATTAGGGTAAAGGATCCTAAAAAGTAAAGACACTAAACAAACTAGCTATGTAAATCAAAAAATTTTTAGGACTTCCCTGGTGGCACAGTGGTTAAGACTCCACCTGCCAGTGCAGGGGACACAGGTTCAAGCCCTGGTCCGGGAAGATCCCACGTGCCGTGGAGCAACTAAGCCTGTGTGTCACAACTACTGAGCCTGTGCTCTAGAGCCCGCGAGCCACAACTACTGAGTCTGCATGCCACCACTACTGAAGCTCGTGCGCCTAGAGCCTGTGCTCTGCAACAAGAGAAGCCACTGCAATGAGAAGCCCGCGCACCGCAATGTAGAGTAGCCCCTGCTCACCGCAGCTAGGGAAAAGCCCACGCGCAGCAACGAATACCCACCGCAGCCAAAAATAAATAAATAAATTAATTAATTAAAAAAAACTTTTTAAAGTTTACTTTTCATCTATATGAGCATATACCAAATATAGACGGTTTGGTACATCTTAGAGTAAGAGCCACCTTCTTTTGTAGCTGTGGTATCTCAAGGGCACTTCATTTTGGGGAAGAAAATTTCTTTAGTTTGTACAGAAGTTGTTAATAAATCTGAATGCTCAAGGTTTCTAGGGTTTCAATGCTCTTTGTAAAATTTTGGAATCAAAGCCCTAGGATGATAGGGTACTTGGTGTCTACTTTCAGGATTTATTATGATGTTCTTTGTGTCTTTTTTTTTTTTTTTTTTGCGGTACACAGGCCTCTCACCGTTGTGGCCTCTCCCGTTGTGGAGCACAGGCTCCGGACGTGCAGGCTCAGCGGCCATGGCTCACGGGCCCAGCCGCTCCACGGTATGTGGGATCTTCCCGGATCGGGGCACAAACCCGTGTCCCCTGCATCAGCAGGCGGACTCCCAACCACTGCGCCACCAGGGAAGCCCTATTATGATGTTCTTTGACAGTTAACCTTGTAAGATCAATACAGAATGAATCAGAACACAGATATGCAGAGTCACTTGAGGAACCAGACTGGCTCTCAGGCCTGCACCACCTGATTGTAACCTGTTGGAATGTAAAACTGTATCAGTCAGAACAGGCCAGATGCTTCCTGAGGAAGCAAAGGAGATGGAGAATCCCTGAAGCAAAAGCTGGCAGTCAGTTGGCCTCTGTGATGGCAGTTTCACAGTACCACAATAAATGGCCTTTTAATGACCACCTCAGTCCTGTGTACCTCTTAGTTATCTTGAAATATCTCCGAGGACTGGGTTAGAAATAGAACAGGGGAATGGCCAACAGGTATATGAAAAAGTGCTTCACGTGACCAATCATGAGGGAAGTGCAAATTAAAACCACAATGAGATATCATCTCACACCTGTTACAAGGGCTAGCATCAAGGAGACAAGAGGCGGGCTTCCCTGGTGGCGCAGTGGTTGAGAGTCCGCCTGCCGATGCAGGGGACACGGGTTCGTGCCCTGGTCTGGGAAGATCCCACATGCCGCAGAGCGGCTGAGCCCGTGAGCCATGGCAGCTGGGCCTGCGCGTCCGGAGCCTGTGCTACACAGCGGGAGAGGCCGCAGTGGTGAGAGGCCTGGTACCGCAAAAAAAAAAAAGACAAGAGGCAACAAGTGTTGGCGAGGGTGTGGAGAAAAAGGGACTCTTGGTGGTATTGTAAATTGGGGCAGCCATTATGGAAAACGGTATGGAGATTTCCTCAGGATATTAAAAATAGAATTACCGTATGATCCAGCAATTCTCCTTCTGGATATATATCCAAGGGAAACAAAATCACTCTCTTGAAAAGATATCTGCACCCCCATGTTCATTGCAGCATTATTTAAAATAGCCAAGACATGGAAACAACCTAAGTGTCCATTGACACATGAATGGATAAAGAAAATGTCACACACACACACACACACACACACACACACACACACACACACACACAGGAATATTATTTAGCCATAAAGAAGGAAATCTTGCCATTTGTAGCAACATGGATGGACCTTGAGGGCATTATGCTAAGTGATGTAAATCAGACAGAGAAAGACAAATACTGTATTATCTCACATATGTAGAATCCAAAACACCCAAACTCATAGAAATAGAGGACAGATTGATGATTACCAGAGGCAGGGGATGAGGGGTTGGGGGAGATGGGTGAAGGTGGTCCAAAGGTACAAACTTATAAGTCACTTTGGGGGTGTAATGTACAGCATGGTGATTATAGTTAACAGTACTGTATTGTATATTTGAAAGTTGCTAAGAGAGTAGATCTTAAAAGTTCTCATCACAAGGAACAAAATTTATAACTGTGTGAGGTGATAGATGTTAACTAAACTTACTCTGGTAATCATTTCACAATGTATACATATATCAAATCATTATGTTGTATGCCTTAAACTAATATAATGTTATATGTCAATTATTTCTCAATAAAACTGGGGGGAAAAAAGAAATAGACTCAAATGTTTAATGATGTAAGGTTAAAAAAGCCTGGTGTCTCCCAGTTTGAATAAATTCTTGGTCTCAAAGCCTTCAGAGGAGAAAACCAGAGTGAGATCCATTTGGCTTTCCCCTTTTAGATAATACTCCTGTACCAGAGCTAGCTTCATTCATTTTATTTTATTTGTCTGCCTTTACTCTCTTCATCCACTTTTTATAAGTGGCTCAGAAAGTGTACAAAATGTATGAGAGTTACAAAGGATTCCAGTTCAGAGCCCTCCTACCCTAATAGGTATTTAAATGATATTAAAATAGTTATAGTGAAAGTTCCTTGAAGAAATTATAACCATTCCCAGGACTGTCCTTGAAGAGGAAAGAGTAGTATTCTAATAAGAAATGAAAGGGCTAGATAAAGTGTACAACATAACAATTGGGGGCCCAAGAGAAGGAGTTTGACACCTCATCTCCTCATGTTTTCCTTATCCAGTTTGATTCTGTGTATCCAGTTCTTTTCACTCAATTGCAGCTGGTTTTGAATTTTTATTGGGTTGGAAGCTGTGTTGAGAAAATGCTGGGAATTGGAGAGGAACCTTGACAATCATCTAGGGCAATAATTTTCAAACTTTTACACTAAAGTACTTCACATGGTCCAAGGGAATAAACCAATAGTTGATTGTTTTGGGGACATGTCCTAAGTGGCTCAGTGCAAGCTTAAAACATTTTGCCTCAATTTTAGGTTAAAAAATTAAGGGGGAAAATCATGGGCAATTTGTATTCTTATCCATAATATTTGTGTACAGTTATATGTACTTAGTACTGGAAATATAGTTAATAAAAAGTTGTTTTTGGCTTTTTCTTTTGACAAAAGGTTTCTGGTTTTCAGCAAATGCCCTCATCTCTTTATATATTGCCCATGTAATGTCATTGTCCAGAAACGGATCTTAATGGGTCACACTCCTAGAAACAGGGTTATAGGCTACTTACATGAGGATGGAATGATAGTAGATGAAGATCACCTTACAAAGCACAATATGCCATGTAAATATGAGGGCTTTATATATATATGTTTGTTTGTTTATTTATTTTGGCTGCACCGGCTCTTCGTTGCAGCATGTGGAATCTTTAGTTGCAGCATGTGGACTTCTTAGTTGCAGCATGCAGACTCTTAGTTGCGGCATGTGGGCTTTTTCGTTGTGGCATGCAAATTCTTAGTTGCAGCATGCATGCAGGGATCAAACCCAGGCCCCCTGCATTGGGAGCGCAGAGTCTTACCCACTGGACCACCAGGGAAGTCCCAATATGAGGGTTTTAAAACAAAATCTTAGTGTTCTTTACAACTTCGGTCTTCTCAGAATTGGGTCTTATACTCAAGTAAAAAATTAATAGGGGAGAGAATGTTAGGATGTGGGGCAGGAGGCTTCTTGTCTTAGACTTTCTTTGACGTGGTCAGGATCAGGTACAACAAAGTAACTAACCATTGGTATAATTGATGCCCTTGCAGGAGGGAGCACTGGCAGTTGCTGGGTAATTTGAAGACTACTGTGGAGGGTTTAGTATCAGCTAACAGCCCCAATGTCTGGTCCAAGTATGGTGGCCTGGAGCGGCTTTGCAGGGACATGCAGAGCATCCTCTATCATGGGCTCATCCATGACCAGGTATGTAGATCCCTTCTTTTCTTTTTGTGCCAGATTGGCTGAATCACTTGTTGGAAAGAAAGAGTTGCATTAAGTTGTTGGCAGGGAGGAGATGAAGGCAACTAGTCTCTGAGCCCTTGAGAGCAAGACTATAATACATGATAACAAGGAGGAGGATAAGGACAATGATGATGAATCATTGAGATATTCCTCTTAAGAGTATCCTAGGACGCATCTGAGAAATATTTACAGGATATTGTCATTTTTAGACTATCCTGTGAGCATCACTTTGTTGATAACTTGTAGATGCTTGTGAGTGATAGTTTTAGTTATAGCTTACGTTTTCTTCTATGTAAACTTTATTGATGTTGTTTCTTTTCCTAAGTATCCTCAAACACTCTAATAAGCTTTGAGTATTAAAAATGAGTGAAATCTACTAACACTTGATGGTTTCTGCTTTAATTCTCAATGGCAGTTACTCCATTTGCAATGTTTTAAATAAGGTTTGGTTCTGGATAAAATTGTCAAGTGGGTCATTGGATCTGATTCTCCTACTTTTTAAAAATCAAACCTCACAAATATGTGCATAATTTGTGTTCCCAAACACTCATGCTGTTCCCATGTAAGGCCTTAGTATTCTTTCCTAAAACTCGTTTTTTCTAAGCCAGGCTTGTCTTTCTTTTTTAATCAGAATTTATTCTCAACTAGCAGTCACACTGGAAAAAATTAATTGGTATTAAGATATTCATAGTTGATAGGATTTAATGTGGTACCTTCCCTTCTAAAAATATGTATATATCACCTCTGAACAAACTCTTTAAACCAGTGTTCTTGTTGAGTTTTTTCAGAATTCATTGGAAAGTTGGCTTAGGTTAGATTTTCTTTATTCAGAGTAAGTTCTAAAAATGAGGCCCTCTTTCTAAAGAATTTTGAAGATATGGGGGAAATTTTTATCCTTTAAAGAGCTGAATCTTAATGGTCATCATTATTAAAACCTCATTCCAGGAATTTGGAGGCAACATTGTATAGTAGACTGACAGAAGTCTTTGGAATCAGACAGAACCTGGATTGAAATTGCTCAGGTCCTTGGGGGAAAAAATGACATAGTAGTAATAATTATGGATTTTTGAGTCAGACTGCTCTTATTTTATCTCAGCTTCACCACTCTGTGGTATTGGGTAAGTTACATAACTGTTAGTGCTTCTGTTTCCTCATTTGTAAAATGAGGCGGTAACACTGGTATGTACTTCATAGGATTGTTGTGAGAATTAAATGAGATAATACCTGAAAAAGCTTTAGAAAGTGTAGTAAGTTGTCTGTCAGTCTTAACTATTAGGTGATATTAACTTTTTTGAGCCTTTTCTCATCGTTAGAAATGTTGATAATATTATTTATATCATAATGTTTGATGGAAAGGTTAAATGAAATGGCATACAAATTTGCCTAGCACAGTTCGTGGTACATAGGAAATAATTAATAAATGTTCCCCTCATTTTTTTTTAAGCTTCAAGCTACATGTTGTCCTATGAAAAAAATATGACCATTGGAATTTACAAAACAAATAATTTAACCCACTGCAATCTGGTTTCTGCCCTTACCACTGTTGTTCTTGCTACTGAAGTTTAAGTAAGTCCATGTTACCAAATCCAGTGAACATTTCTCCTTTGAGCACTGTCTTGTGTTCTTCACTGTTGAACATCATCAGACCTTGCTTCGTACTGCATTATTCCAATGTTATGGAGACCTTCTCCTACCTCTGTGATCACTCTTTCTTAGTTTATGTCCGTGGAATCTCTTCCTCTCGGATTTTAGTTTTTAATACAGTCCAGTCCTATGTCCTTATCTCTTATTACATTGTACATTTTCTGAAACAGTCTCCTTCACTTGCGTTGTTTTAACTTCACCTATACACTACCTACCCCCAGCTCAGACATCTCTGCTGAACTTCAGATCCACAAGACTAGCTGTCTGGCTATCTGCTATACATTATCATCTGGCTGGCTGTCCTATAGGCCAAGTACAACATGACCCAAAACAAACTTACTTTCTCTCATAAGGTTGCCCTTCCTCCTGATATTTTTAATACTGATCTGTGGCATTGCCAGCTACTCAGTCTCCCAAGCCAGAATTGGGAACCACGCCAACATGTTTTACAAAAACCCAATACAAGTTTCTCAGACTGATGACCAAGATAGCTACCAGATTAGAGGCACTGTCATTTAGTGGTTAAAGTACTTTCATCTTGATAGCAAAAAAGTTCTTTTCTTGGCTCTATTACTCATCTTACATTGTCATCTGGAGTAATCATTTTACTATATTTGAAGACAGTTTTACCATCTGTGCCAGAAACAGAATATGTGTCATGATGAAATAGTAAAGTCAGTGGAATTCCCAAGTGGAAGATGCTTGGTAAATGCAACACAATATTACTGTTATTAGTAAGTTATAAGATCTGTGAAGGTACCTGGTCAGCAGAATGAAAACTGTTAAAGGGTGCGGTCACCTACAAAACAGCAGTAGTGTTAGTAAGAGCAAGCAGAGCAAACCAGACAAATCTGTCATACACACATACATTTAGCAACTACAGGCTCTAGTGGGAAGAATTAAAGACAAAAGATCCATACCAACTTCACTGCTGCTCAGTTCTGCCTTGTAAAGTCCTAAAAATTAAAGTCTGTACTAAGGACTTGTTTTTCCTTTTCATTTCCTCCCTAAAGATTAAGGCTTTCAAAGGCTTCTGGCTGCTGTGTCATCAGGAAGCTATTCTGGGTGTTGTGCTCTTGGAGGGGGGAAGGGATACAATGATTCATGCTGGCCATATCTCTTCCGTGCTTTCCTAAGGATGTGTTATGGAATGTGAAGTGTATTTTTTTAAATCACTCAGGGCCTTAGGAAACTCTAACATCGTGACCATATTCTTAGAGGGATCTCGTTTTCCTTGACATCCTGCATCTGGGCTACCTTTTAGTCTTTCCATAACGCAAGGTATATTTGATAACCCCTTCTCTGCTGCTTAGAAACATGGAGACGCTTAATCCCTGAGATTTCTCAGCTGACTAGAAGTGCAAAGATTCCCCCCGCCTTTTCCAACACTACGAAGAAACCTGTACTTTGCAGTATAGATGGCCCAATTTAAAAAATAGCAATAATAACAAAAAAAAACCTCTGGGTATATATGTGTATATATATATATATATATATATATATATATATATATTTTTTTTTTTTTGGCCACGCCGTGTGGCATGCAGGATCTTAGTTCCCTGACGAGGGATCAAGCCGGTGCCCCCTGCACTGGGAGCATGGAGTTCTAACCACTGGACCGCCAGGAAAGTCCCTGTGTATTTCTTTTCTGAATATATAAGTAATATACATGTTTTTATTTGCTGAACATTTGGGAAATACCAAAAAGAGTTTAGAAGAAAGTAAGTTATTACCCATAATCTCAACATCAAGTAATAACAATCACTCTTTAACATTTTGGTAGATTCTCTTATATTTTTCTATGCATGTCCATGCTTTTTAAAATATTAAGATTATACTGTATCCATTTCTCTGTAACTTGCTTTAAAATATTTAATTAAAATAGACAATACAGGGAATTCCCTGGCCGTCCAGTGGTTACGACTCCACGCTTTCACTGCTGAGGACCCGGGTTCAATCCCTGGTCTGGGAACTAGGATCCCACAAGCCACACTGTGTGGCCAAAAAAAAAAAAAAGAGAAAATAGACAATACATTTATATGGTTAAAAAAACAAAATGTATAAAACCACAGGCAGTAAATATCTTGTTTCCTTCCAATCCCATTGGTAACTACTGTATTCTAGTTTCCTTCCAGAGAATTTTTATGCTTATTAGAGCAAATATGAATAAGTTTCTTTGCTACACCTTTTGATTTTTCATACAAATAAAAGCATACTATAAACACTACTCTACACCTTGCGTTTTTCACTTGATGGGATTGTAATTCATCCCAATCCATTACATAAAGAGGTTCTTCATTCTTTTTCACAGCTGTCATTTTATAATATTCCATTCTATGTATCTACCATAATTTATTTAATCAGTCTCCTGGTAATAAACATTTAGATTCCTTCCAAGCATTTGCTCTTAGTAACAATGTTACAGTGAATAACCTTGAGTATAGGTCATTTTGCCCTTTACCATAGGATACTCCTAGAGGTAGAATTCTTAGGCTAAAGGGTATATGCATTTCAGTTTTGATAGCTATGGCGAAATTGCCCTCCAGAAAGTTATGTCTGTTTACGCCCTCAGCAGCATTGTATAAGAGGATCTGATTCTTCATACCCTTGACAATATAGGGTGTTATTAAACTTTAAACTGTCGCCAACATAATAGGTGAAAAGTTACATTTCTTTTACTCTGAAAGATGTTTATAAGAGCCATTGAAGTATTTTTCTGGGACTTCCCTGGTGGCGCAGTGGTTAAGAATCCGCCTGCCAATGCAGGGGACACGGATTCGAACCCTGGTCCGGGAAGATCCCACATACCGCAGAGCACCTAAGCCCATGTGCCACAACTACTGAGCCTGCGCTCTAGAGCCAGTGAGCCACAACTACTGAACCCACGCGCCACAACTAGTAAGTCCACATGCCACAACTACTGAAGCCCGTACACCTAGAGCCTGTGCTCCGCAAGAGAAGCCACCGCAGTGAGAAGCCCGCACACTGCATTGAAGAGTGGCCCCTGCTCGCTGCAACTAGAGAAAGCCCACGTGCAACAATGAAGACCCAACACAGCCAAAAATAAATTAATTTTTTTAAAAAAAGTGTTTTTCTGTGAACTTTTCCCTGTATTAACCCCATTTCCTTAGATTGTCAATCTTTTCCTACAGATTTGTAGAATCTCTTTATTTATTAAGGGAATTAGTTATTTGTCTGTAATGTGTATTGCAAATATTTTTTCCTAGCTTGTCTTTTGACATTTCTTTTTTTGTTGTTTTCTTTGAATTTTTGTATTTTATTTTATTTGTTTTTTTATACAGCAGGTTCTTATTAGGTATCCATTTTATACATATTAGTGTATATATGTCAATCCCAATCTCCCAATTCATCCCACCAGGACCACCACCCCCCCCCCCGCCACTTTCCCTACTTGGTGTCCATACATTTGTTATGGTGGCTTTTACTATACAGAAATATCGGATTTTTAGTGAGTCAAATTAATCATTTCTCTTAGGGCTTCTGGGCTGTTTGATGCTCTGAAGGGGCTTTCCCACTATACGATTATTAAAAATGTTTCTCCATGGTTTCTTCTATTACTTTTATGGGTTAATGTTTTACATTTAAACCATTCTATCTGTAATTTATTTTGAATATACTTAATTTCCTTGGCACATGGATCTATTTCTGGATTTCTGTTATGGTCTGTTTTCTATTTTTGTGCTATCACCACTCAGTTTTAATTATTGTAGCTTTTCATTATGGTAGGAGTAGTCCCTCACTCATATAGCATCTTTTGTTGTTGATTTTTTCCCCAACATTCACCTATTTATCATTTTATTTTCTTGTTAACTACCATATCATTTTTTGATAAGGACAGGAAAAGCCTTACACATGACCTGGATCATTAGCTGATTGATTGAGAGAAATTAAACATTGTGAAAATACATCACTCAACATTTTATTTTAATTTAAAACATCCTAAATGTACATTTAATTAACAGTCTTTGGGTATAGGGTCAAACCTCTTCTGTGAGAATGAATCCACTGATGGAGTTCCATATCATCTTTCTTGTATAAATTATACCCATAATACATCATACAGGACTTCCAGCTTCCATTTCTTTATGTTGGACTAGCAATTTAAAGATCCTATAATATGAATATAAAACGTTCTACATTTTTAGGCTTTCTCCCCCCAACTTTGAAATTGTCTTGTCCCTACTTAATTGACATCAAGTTTTTAGTCAGGTTTTTGTGTGTACATAAGTAAATTGCTGGATCATGTGGTAAGAGAATCTTTAGTTTGAAAGAAACTGCCAAACTGGTTTCCAAAGTGGCCATACTATTTTGCATTGCCACTAGCAATGAATGAGAGTTCTGTTGCTCCACATTCTCACCAGCATTTGATATAGGCATTGTTCTGGATTTGGGCCATTCCTTTTTTTTTCCTCCCCTTTGGGCCAATTTAATAGATGTGTATTGTGTTGTTTTAATTTGCATTTCCCTGATGACATATGATGGGTGCCTTTTTTCACATGCTTACTTGTCATCTGTATATCTTCTTTGGTGAATTGTCTGTTTAGGCCCATTTTTTATTTTATTTTATTTTTTTTTTGCAATACGCAGGCCTCTCACTGTTGTGGCCTGTCCCATTGCGGAGCACAGGCTCCGGACGCGCAGGCTCAGTGGCCATGGCTCACGGGCCCAGCCGCTCCGCGGCATGTGAGATCTTCCCGGACCAGGGAACGAACCCGTGTCCCCTGCATCGGCAGGCGGACTCTCAACCACTGCGCCACCAGGGAAGCCCAAGGCCCATTTTTTTAATTGGATTGCTTGTTTTCTTATTGCTAACTTTTAAGAGTCCTTTGGATATTTTGGATAACAATCCTTTATCAGTTTTGTCTTCTGCAAATATTTTCTCCCTGTCTGTGGCTTATCTTCTCATTCTCTTGACACTGTTTGTCAGAAAGCAGAAGTTTTAAATTTTAGTGAAGTCCAGCTTACCAGTTCTTTCTTTCATGGATCATGCCTTTGGTCTTGTATCTAAAAAGTCACCACCATACCCAATATAGGTTTTCTCCTATGTTATCTTCTTGGAGGGTTATAGTTTTCCATTTTACATTTAGATCTGTGATTCATTTTGAGTTAATTTTTGTGATGGGTATAAGTGTTGTCCAGTGTTTCAGCACCATTTGTTGAAAAGACTATCTTTGCTCCATTGTATTGCCTTTTGCTCCTTTGTCAAAGATATTTACATTGGTCTATTTTGGGGCTCTCTAGTCTGTTTCACTGATCTTTCTGTCTGTTCTTTTGCCAATACCACACTGTCTTGATTATTGTAGCTTTATAGTAAGTCTTGAAGTCAGATAGTATCAGTCCCTTTTGAAGAAAAACATTGTTCTTCTCCTTCAGTATTGATTGGCTATTCTGGGTCTTTTCCCTCTCCATATAAACTTTAGAATAGTTTGTAGATATCTACAAAATAACTTGCTAGGATTTTGAATCAGATTGCATTGAATCTATACATCAAGTTGGGAAGAACTGACATCTTGACAATATTGAGTCTTCATATCTATGAACGTGGGTTATCTCTGTAACTTAGTTCTTTAATAGCTTTCAGCAAAGTTTTATAGTTTTCATCATAGAGATCTTGTATATATTTTGTTAGATTTATACCTAAGTATTTCAATTTGGGCAGTACTAATGTGTATGGTATTATTGTGTTTTTAATTTCAAATTCCACTTGTTTATTGCTGGTATATAGGAAAGCAGTTGACTTTTATATATTAACCATATATCCTGTGACCTTGCTATAATAACACTTACTATCCAGGAATTTTTTTGTTGTTGATTCTTTCGAACTTTTGAATTTTATGCATAGGCAACCATGTCATGTGTGAACAAAGACAGTTTTATTTCTTCCTTCCCAATCTGTATTCCTTTTATCTCCCCTTTTTTTTTTTTTTTTTTTTTTGTCTTATTGCATTACTGGCAAGGTATTTCCTGACTTCAGGGACAAAGCATTGATGGAACCAATCCAGAAAAAGGGTTCTTGTTGTACGACCAAAAGACTGGCAGCTGGTGTTTATCTTTTCGCTTCAAGGCTTGAGGGTTAGCAGCTTCATAGATAAGGGCAATTCTGATCATAAACCCAACTACATTTACACAAAACAGTGGAGTAAGCCTGTCCCTTCCTTCTTAAATCCTGGTGCTTGCTTCTCTTCCTTACTAGTAAATGTCCTTTGTGGCACTTTTTTCCCAGAATAGGGCACTTTCATCTGCATTAAAAACCTGTTCAAGCGAGAGAGAGGCATGGACATATATACACTACCAAATGTAAGGTAGATAGCTAGTGGGAAGCAGCCGCATAGCACAGGGAGATCAGCTCGGTGGTTTGTGACCACCTAGAGGGGTAGGATAGGGAGGGTGGGAGGGAGGGAGACGCAAGAGGGAAGAGATATGGGAACATATGTATATATATAACTGATTCACTTTGTTATAAAGCAGAAACTAACACACCATTGTAAAGCAATTATACTCCAATAAAGATGTTAAAACAAACAAACAAACAAAAACCTGTTCAGGCAGATATCCTTTCTCCTCAGTTATTTTCTTAATGGTGTCTGTGAATTTGTCTGCTGCCTCTTGGTCAGCAGAAGCTGCTTCTCCAAACCTCTTTCTGAAATTTTCAAACCATCCTTTTCAGGCATTGAATTCCCTAGCTTTAGATCCTCCACCTTCTTTTTGCTTTCAGTTGTCACATAATGACTTTGCTTTTTCTTGAATCATATTAGAGTCCATAGGTATGCCTTCCCTATAGCAATCCTGTACCCACATAAAAGCTGAATTTTTCAATATGAGATTAAAAGGTATTTCTCAAAAAGTACAAGGTTTTTGTGCCTGCTGGAGTAGCTGCAGGCACAGCTTCACGAATTTCCTTTTCTTTTTTTACCATGGTCCTTACACTGGATTCACTTATCTTGAAATGGTGGGTAACTGCAGCTGCAGGCCTCAATCTACGGTGCATATCAAGCAGTTCAGCTTTTTCTTATAATGTCATGACTTCTCTCTGCTTCTTGGGAGCACTCCCACCATCACTAGTAGCACTTCATATGGGTCCCCTGGTGTTATTCAGGGTCTTTGGTATTACACTAAACACAATGAAAAATACACAAGAGCTGAGCAAGGTCACTTTTTACTGCAGTATGTAATTTACTGGAGAGACGAACCGCTCATACAGAGATGATTAGTGTCACACGGCATTTTGAGTGGACACTCACAACACTTGAGCTCACAACAATAACAACAGGAGGTGGCTACAAAATTATTATAGTAGTACATAATTGCATAAAACTAACTACAGTTAATTTTATGCAATTATTTAATACTGCTTCTTAACGTTTGTTTATATTTCTCTTGACTGCACATGGCACTGTCTATTGTCCGTAAGTGTTTGTGTGTGTAAGTTTTGATAAACTTTAACTTTTTATAATGTTTGTGTATATTTTATGGTAGTAAATGATAAAATAGGATAACATCTACCTATATTTTATGCATTCATGAGATCTCTAACTTTCCTAATTTTTTCAATATTTCTAGGCTGTGCAGTTCATCTGCAAGTTATTTTCAAATTGTTGCAAATCTCCAATAAATTTTCCTATATACTTATTTTAAAAATCCACTTATAAGAGGACCCACCATTCAAACCCGTGTTGTTCAAGGGTCACCTATATAGCCTTCTATATCATATGCATTGTATTACCTCCTCAAAAGAACAATTAAAATAATTTTTAACAATTATTCTTTAAAAGGGTGAATATCTGTATGTATTCCTTTTATTGCTGCTGAGAACCTTTGTTGAGGCAAGGGAAGGTTAGGCATTGCTTTTTTTTGGCCATGCCGCACGGCATGTGGGATCTTAGTTCCCTGACCAGGGATCGAACCCACGCCCCCTGCATTGGAAGTGTGTGAAGTCTTAACCACTGGACCGCCAGGGAAGTCCCAAGTTAGGCTTTTCTTTTTCCTCTCTTTGAATGTCAGTACGAGAACTAGATGTGGTCCAAAATGTAACAATTTGTTTACCTTCTGTGTCCCTGAAACAGGTGTATTGCCGCCAGACTGATTACTGGCAATTTGTGAAAGACATCCGCTGGCTCAGTCCCCACTCAGCCCTTCATGTGGAGAAGGTAAGAGGTGAAGGTAACCACAAGGCTTTGATGTTTGATGTTCTGTATGAAGAGTCTCCTAGGCTAGAAGGATGGCATATGTCAAATTTCCTATTAACTGAGGAGAGGAAATTATCCCTGTAGGACTGATTTGGAGGGGAGGATGATTTACTTTAAAAAACAAGCTTTGCACACCCATTGTTCTAGGCCACTTTCCCTCCTCTGGGGAAGACCTGAAAAAATTTTGTTATTTTCAAAAGATTTGCAAATATGGGACCAGAGTGAAGCTTTTCAAAATCTAGGACAAATGGCAAGAAGTTTCCTGAAGGGTTGGGGGTAAGTATGACTGATATGCTGATGACTGTTTAAGGAGAAGAGGATGCACCAAATAGAAAAAAAATGTGAGGGTTCTGGAGACCAGTGTCAAATGGAGCCTAACATGTTCCCTACAGCATTGGAGAGTAGAGTAGCACTGTACTCTTCCATCCTCTCAGCTCAGCATAATACCCCTGATTCCCAACCAGGGACACAGAGCTCCAGGAGGTTAGGTGACTTGGCCAGAGTTACACAGCTAGTTCCACATCAATCACAGCCAAATTTATATATTTATTTATTTAACCCTTGCCTATGGAAATTTTCAAATACATTCAAAATTAGAAGAGTGTAATGAACCCCAAAATATCACCCATCTTCAATACTTACTGATTCATGACCAGTCTTGTTTCATGTATATCACACCCACTGACAGATTCATTGCCAAGGTGATGTCTGGAAAAGTAACTTATTTTTAAATGATCAGGGAACCAAATCACAAGGTGTCACTCTGGCCTTTTTTGTGAGAAAAGCCCAGAGCCCAGTGATTTTCTTACATGGATTTCTTTGTCCTTATCACTTTATTTTTCCCACCAAACCCCCCTCTAACTTTTTTCTCTAAAATATATCATGGGACTTCCCTGGTGGTGCTGTGGTTAAGAATCTGCCTGCCAATGCAGGTGACACAGTTTCGAGCCCTGGTGCAGGAAGATCTCATATGCTGTGGAGCAACTAAGCCCATGTGTGCCACAACTGCTGAGCCCATGTGACACAACTACTGAAGCCCATTCACCTAGAGCCTGTGCTTCTAAACAAGAGGAGCCACCGCAATGAGAAGCCCGTGCACCGCAACAAAGAGTAGTCACTGCTCGTCGCAACTAGAGAAAGCCCGCGCACAGCAACAAAGACCCAACGCAGCCATAGATAAATAATTTAAAAAAATAAAATAAAATATATTGCTTATATATATATATATATAAAATAAAATAAAATATAGTCATTTCCTCTTAGAAGCTGCCTGAAATTGCCATCCATACATTTTTTGCAGTGATCCTGAACTATGAGACTTAGCTTTTAGAAACAGCCAATAGAAGGAAGTTCCAAATAGAGAAATGCTGTGGCGAAAGCCAACAAGACGTGCTCAGCTGATTTCTCTTTGGTGAAGAATGTTTGGGGGCATTTTTCCTAGATTTTTTTACCCCAGGTTTTTCTTGCATTCTTTTCTGGAGGCTACCTGAAATAGAGGACTCTGTGAGAGAAGGCGAGATGTCAAGTTCATTCTTCCTCTGAATACCCCGCGAATAGATGCCTCTTTGGAGTTACAACATAAAGAGACAGACGCAGCAGCTTTGTCCTCTCCAGGAGCTGCATATCACGTCTTAACTGCTTAGTCCCTTTCTAGTGGCCCAAACCAGCAGCGGAGACATTAATCCTTTCCTTCCCTCTCCTTCCTCTATAACCTGTAGATGTTAGCTGGAGGGCAAATATCTCTGATTACCTCCTCTTACCTGTCTCAATTTAGTTCTCAGGTCATTAGGCCTCAATCTTGCTGGATTTACGAGGAAGTATATATTTTTAAATTTTATTTATTTATTTTTGGCTGCGTTGGGTCTTCGTTGCCGCGCGTGGGCTTTCTCTAGTTGCAGCAAGCGGGCTATTCTTTGCTGTGGTGCGTGGGCTTCTCATTGCGGTGGCTTCTCTTGTTGCGGAGCACAGGCTCTAGGTGTGCGGGCTTCAGTAGTTGTGGCACCTGGGCTCAGTAGTTGTGGTTCACGGGCTCTAGAGCACAGGCTCAGTAGTTGTGGCACACGGGCTTAGTTGCTCCACGGCATGTGGGATCTTCCTGGACCAGGGCTCGAACCCATGTCCCCTGCATTGGCAGGCGGATTCTTAACCACTGCACCACCAGGGAAGCCCTGGATGTATATTTTGACTCATGCTTCTTTGCCTCCTAGTTCATCAACTTGCAGGAGAACGGCCAGAGCAGCACTGACGGCATGAGTGAGCGTGCCGTTGCGGAGCTGTGGCTGCAGCATAGCTTGCAGTGCCACTGTCTCTCAGCCCAGCTCCGACCTCTGCTGGGGGATAGACAGTATATCAGAAAATTCTACACAGGTGGGTAGAGGTCACATAGCCAGTACTGGTACATGTACTTCCTCATTCTCTTCTACTTTACTCTTCCTTTATAGACCCACTGTTACCTCAGGGTCTCATACTTTTACTTGATGCCATAGAGATTCTAATCAGAAACATGTATCTAGTCTTCTCTCTAACTTGCTATGTAAAATGCAGTCAAGCTTTATGCTAAGGTATTTCCCTACTCCCATATACGCAAATCAGTAAGAGTAACTACTATTTACTGAGAGTTTCCTATATTCCAATCACTGTTATATATTTTTTATACATATATACCTAACGGCAGCCCTGAGAGTTGGGTATTGATACCCGTTTTCCAATCAGGGAAGCAGAGCTCAAGGAGGTTAGGTGACTTGGCCAAAGTCACCCAGAACCAGAGTTCAAATCTGAGTCTTTCTGATTTTGAAGCCTCTTGTCATGGCCTCTGCTATACTGCACATGATTTAGCCTCTTCTGTACATTATTTGTCCCTAGTTCCCCTCTGTCCACAGTGGTATGATTCTCCTCAAGTCATCTTTGCCTTTTCCCTCTTTCCTTCCCTGAGCTTCTCCCAGGGCCATACAGGGAGGCTGAAGTTCTCCCTAATGGGCTCCATCATTGCGGTAGTTTTCTCTCCCCAGATACTGCTTTCCTGCTAAGCGACTCCCATGTCACGGCCATGCTCCAATGCCTAGAAGCAGTGGAACAGAACAACCCTCGTCTCCTGGCTCAGATTGATGCATCTATGGTAAAGTGGCCAAAGAATTATCTGTGTCTTATGTTCTGGCCTCCTAGACCTCACCATGATGTAACCGTATGTAGCAAACTACTCCACTTAGGCAATTGTGAACTGAAAGACTTTCATTAAAAACAAAAACAAAAAATCTTAGAAGAGGAGGTACCATTAAGTACCTATTTAAGTAAAATGTCTATTTGTGAGTAAGCTTAAGTCTATTTGAGGAGGGAGGTGTCTATTTTTTTAAATCCTTAAATCTGTAGTCTGAGTAAGCACCTCCTTAAGGGCAGGCTTGATACAATGCTAGGGAGAGGAGGGATGATTTTGAGTCAGGCTGGCTATAGATAGGGTGTCAGATGTAGTGTGGCCTGATGTTACACAGGATCATTTTTGTCCAAGAAAATTTTGTTGTTTTATGTTGCTTATTATTAACTCTCTAATTCACTCATCCTGTCACTAATATCAGTGCCTCCACTAGAAAGGAATCACAATCCCTATTTCTTTTGTGAGGGATCCCCTATCTCTCCTGGTTTTTCAATTTCAATTCTTGCTTACCATCTATTGAATACTTTCTACGTGCCAATCATGGTGCTATGCACAGTACATGCATCATCTCATTTAATCCTCATAACTCTATAAAGTAGGCATTAATCTCATTTTATAAAGGTGGCCACTGAGGGACAGAGTAGATAAGTCACTTGCCCAAAGTTTGGACCAAAGAACTTGTAAGTGATAGGGCCTGGATTTGAGCCCCAGCATATCTGACTTCTAAGTGCATAGTCTTAAGCACTTTGCTGTACTGCCTCCATGATAAGCATTTCTGGTCTGACCACCTAGGATTCCAGTGCAGAAGCTGTGGTGTATGGCAGGACTTTGAAGTTTCAAAGCTGTATGCTCTAATAGAGGATACCTATGCTGTATCTACTGGCCCTGGCTGCAGTTCAGGCCTGCTGCCAAAGGCCAGTTCCTACCAGCGCTTCTGTAGTGCTAAGTGCTCCTCTTCTGAGGGCCTCTATCCTTGACTCTGACACGTGTTTTTTTTTGTAGTTTGCCAGAAAGCATGAGAGCCCGCTGCTGGTGACAAAGAGCCAGAGCCTGACAGCTCTGCCTGGTTCCACGTACACCCCTTCAACCAGTTATGCTCAGCATTCCTATTTTGGGTCCTTCTCTAGCCTCCACCAATCCATACCCCATCATGGCTCAGGTATGGGGGCAGCAAGGGGTAGTCAAGACATGTATCCCCAGGCCTGTGAGGACTTAGTGGGTGCTCACAGGCTGGCTATAGATGGAGCCTTGGGTTGATGCAGTTTGTCAAACTTCATGTCTTAATATGGAAATCTTAAAGAGGTATATAGCAACTAGCCTAAGATAATTCAGTAGCATCATTAAAGTAACAGAGGCAAGAGATGTTTTTAGTTTCCCCTGGGTTTCTGATCCGCATTGCCAGAAGGCATTTCAATGATAATAGCTAACATTTATTCAGTGCCTGCCATGTGCCAGGCTCTGTTGTAATCAATTTGTATATATTATCTCGTTTGACCCTCAAAACAGTCCTTCGAGGTAGGTGTTATTATTATTGCTCATGTTATAGATGGGCAATGCATACGAATAAGCAATGAAGCCATTCTCCCAAGAGCTTATGCTTTTGACTTAGCTGCTTCTAAGTAATTTTTTGCTTACCTTGAACGATTTAGCCTTTTCTGACGTGACACCATGTGTCCTGGGCACCCAGTAACAACAGGGAGTTTGTTCCTTAGTTGTGGAGAAGCCCTTCACAGGTACCAAAGGCTTCCACCTCACCTTTCCTTTCCCTTTCTTTTTATATCCTAGAAAGAAGATCTACTTCCTTTTCACTCTGTGGCTCATGCCAGAAACCTCAAGAAAGCAGAGGACATGTCTCGCCAGCAGAGGATCAAACCGTCCAAGCCCCTCTGCTTCCAATCTCTGCATTAGCCGGGGACTCCCCCTCGACCCCAAATGAGATGAGCTCCAGCACTCTGACCAGCCCCTTAGAAGCACCCTGGGTCAGCAGCCAGAATGATTCCCCAAGTGATGCCAGTGAGGGGCCTGAGTACTTGGCCATTGGCAACCAGGACCCCCGAGGCCGGACCGCCAGCTGTCAGAGTCACAGCAGCAATGCTGAGAGCAACAGCTCCAATTTGTTCTCCTCCAGCAGCTCCCAGAAGCGAGATTCTGCTGCTTCCTCTCTAGGGGACCAAGAGGGAGGTGGGAAGAGCCAGTTGTCCAATGTCCTTCGCAGGTCTAGCTTCTCAGAGGGGCAAACACTCACTGTCACCGGTGGAACAAAGAGGAGCCATACTCGCTCCCATTCGGATACCAACATTGCCTCCAGAGGAGCCCCAGGTAATGATAACCACCAGCCCGTAGTCAGTAAGGTGGCCTCCTGAAGTTCAGGTGGAAGGGCGAGTTTGTTCTTAAGGGTCTTCAGATGGCAGAAAGAGAAGTTATGTTTCTGATGATATGAAGAGTATATTGCTTATAATGAAAAAGAGAAGTTTGTAATATAATGTGGATACCTAAGAAATCTCTCTGAGAATATTTATGTTTGTTCCTTTCTACATTGCTAAATAGTAAATGCTTTCCTGGATTCTTTAACTGGTTCTTTAGCACCAGAGGAGAGTGTGACTAATCACAGTCCAAGTTTTAAATGCATCTCTCAGACAGAGGGAAAGTACTAATGAGCTTTAAAAATAATCCCGTTAAATTCCGTCCCTTCCTGTGATTCCTGAGAAGTTTGGTCAGGATATAATAACAATAAGAGAGAGGCAAACTGATGTTAGGGTTTCCTTATTAACACTAGAGATGTAGTGAGTATGGGGTGATGGGACCTAGTAAACAAGTAAGTGGGGTTGACTGCTCCATCACTAGTTCAGGTTGAAAGGCAGTTGGGTAAGGAGGCCTTGGCTACTAGGACCTCCTTCACACAGACGCCAGCTGCTAGCAGAGAGCACCTTAGGCATGGCCAAGGTGGTGTCATTGCTTTTGCCATTTCCCTACTATCATCTTTCCTAGGTTGTTGGTGTCTGGCAGGCTTTGGTTGGGTTTCATTCGTAAGAGCATCTCCATAAAAGCAAGTAGAAGGCCGATTTGTGCTCAAGGCCAGTTCTGGGTGGAAAAGCCTCAGAAATAAAATATAAAAGTAAAGTATAAAAAATTAAGAGCAAAAAAGGAAGATTTCCTTTTACAACTAGAGCTGCTATTGATTTCTCTTTATAATTTCTAAAAGGTGAGAGCTAAGGCCTTCATCTGAAACTTCTGAATTGCAAACTTTTGTCTCTGTTTTCCCCTCAAGAATGTGGTTTGGCTCATTGGAACTCGTTAGAACAAAAGTCTCCAATCAAAGCCTGTCTTCCCATGAGCCTTCGTAGATGTGAAGAGTACTTGGGTTAGACCCTTACTTCACATCTCCTGGAGCAGACCTGGAGATGTGAAGACCTACTTCACATCTCCTGGAGCAGTCTACTGTACTCCAGGCTACTAGTGTTTGAGCATGTAAAACTCCCCTGCCCCCATTCTTGCATCCATGCGGATTCCAGAAACTGCGGGAACCTGCATTGGAAAAGGGAGCCAGAGAAAACCTAAGCAGAAGGATCTGAGGGAGTGTGGGTCATGTGCAGCTTCTCGTACGAGTCATCTTTCCCTCTGCACTAGGGTTCCCTCTCAGGAGTTAAGCCCCAACCTTTGCTAGATAAGAAGACGCTCTTTTTCTCACTCTCTATTCTTGTGTTCTGGACTTTCCTCTGCACCTGTCTGTCTACATACAGGAGGCCCCAGGAGTATCACCATTATAGTTGAAGATCCCATTGCAGGTTTGGGAGCCAGTCCTGTCTGTCCAGCCCCCACCCCCACCTCCTCGTGTTCCTCTGTGACCATCTTGCTTAGTTTCGAACTTCCTTTTCCATTCTGGTGTCAAATCAAGTCTGGCTGGCCTGGTCCTGTAGTTATGGTTAGACCTGTTGGTAAAATAATACCGTTGTTTTGCATGATACGTTTTTTGCCCACAACTTCCAAATGCCTCATTCAGTCTCTCAGCAGCATCCAGGAGATAGAATCAAGACTTGTCAAGCCTGTATTGCCCAAAGGTGAATCTGAGGTCTGCTGTTTGTCTAAGACATCATGATGAATCAGTGGCAGAATTTTTCTTATAACTGAATACTTACTACAAATTACTTTATTTTCCATGATTTAACACCAGAATGTGTTTTCTCCTCTTTCTGTGGTCTTGGATGTGAGTGCATGTTTTTGCCTCTCCTGGAGTCCCCTGTTTCCTTTTTCTTTCACCTGTCTTCCTTCCCCTGTAAATTTCTCCCCCACCCCCTCATTCCAGCCATTGCACAAGGTTTTTCTATTGACTTAAGTCTGTTTCTTTGGTTTTCACAGTGTTGTTCAAACTGCATATTGTGTTACATTCTGGGTACATCATGCATGGAGATATTGATGCTAGAATGTGTCTGCAAGACTGAGCGGTAAGGGAGAACTGAAAATTATGGCCTCCTGGTAATGGGTGAAGCCACTGGCTGTGTTAGCTTGGCAAAGAGGTTAAAGAGGAACAAGTCTGCGAGACCTTTGTTTAAAAGAGTCTTGTTGTTCTTGAGGAGATAAGAAATTGTAAGACGACAGATTTCAAGTCAGTATGAGGAAATTCTAAGAATTAGAGCTGATCAGTTGAATGGGTAGCATCAGGAGGTAGTGAGCTCAGTGAGCAAAGGCTGGATGGCCTTTACATGCTGTAAAGGAATAAGGTTCTGGTGTTGGAGTTTGTGTTGTGCACTGAGTTTGACTGGGGACCTCAAAGTTTGCCTCCAAATCATGGTTTCTTACCAAGGCATCATGGTGACTGCTGGTTTGTTGTGAGGAGCAGAGCCCACTGCCAGGACCACCAAGGGAACACAGAGTTATCACTTACCACGTAGTAGCATTTTTTGTGAGAGGAGCAGCTGACAAATTGGCACCATCTGTCAAGGAAATGGGTTGGATGCTGCTCAATCATTAGTCCTCCCAGCACATCCTGTTCACTTCTCAGGCACCCACCTGCTTTGCTGCCTGCTCTTCTTTCTGTGGCACTGGGGATTTTGTGTTTCCCTTTGGAGAATATCAGTTTCCATTTCCTGTGAACCATGCCTGCTGCTATTCCTCCACTCTCAACTCTCAATGTTCCTTGAAAACTGCTACCCAGACACTTCCTACTTTGCCAGGCTTCTCATGAAACCTCTCCCTTCCTTCTCCAGGAAGGCTGGGTCTACAGCCCTGTGGCTGAGCCCTTTGGTTACAAGGCCATCATCCTTGGCTTCTCTAACATTGTCTTGATGCTGCTTTTAAGGACATTGCTGGGTGTTATTTTGTTCTGCCAGTTCAGAAGTGGGTTAAATTTGTAGGCATGACAAATTTACATTTCAGGTGCAAGAGAGGCCATATCCTAGTGTTTGTTTAGTGAGTTTAACCCTTCTGATATTGTTTTAAAGTCTAGTGTCAAGTTATCAGAAAAGTTTCAGTGTGCTTGTCTCCATGTGAGGACTGTTTTCTAAATTGGTTTGTCAAGAGGGTAGAAATTGGCTGATATTCCTGGAACATTTGGTAAGAAGATGGAAGAAGAGAGAACTAAATTCATGAATCCACTTTGATTTGATTCTTTTTCACCTCTGTGTTGCCACATTCCAGGTCATGTTTTCTCTTTTCCCCTTAGAATATACCGACTTCCCACCTCCCTTCCTCCATATGTTCCTGCATTCTTGGACTGTTCCCTGTTGGTGTGCCACCTCTCTCCTGTTCGGGAGGGCATTGGGAATGGGAGCAGTTAAATATTGAAACTCCAAAGTTGGGAATGTATGTGTCGCTCACCTCGCATGTGTGTTTTTACTCCCTGGTGGCCACTGACACTAGAATCCTGCAATGATAAGTCGAAGTTGAGAGGCCCCTTGTCCTACTCTGGTCAAAGCAGTGAAGTCAGCACACCCAGCTCTCTGTACATGGAGTATGGTAAGTGAGTACTAGGAAGGCCAGTGCTGCAATCATGTCTTTGCTCTGGTCCCCCCATGCCTGCCACACTCTGAGCTGTGTAGCTCATCTTAGCTCTGTGGAGGGTACACACCATACAGTCTCACCCTCCCTTTCATTATTTTCAACCCCTGTGCCAGAAATCACACTACCCTGCCATTTCTCTTGCTCCTCTCTGCCTTAGGGGTCCCACTGTCTCGTGCTATGGGTGTTATCACCGTGAATGTCTGGTGAGCCAGCTGGAATGGCTCTCTGAGTGGGTGAGAGAGACCTTGAAAAGAGGCCTTTGAGTGTCTAGGCTTAATTACCGAAGATAGGCTCCACATGGAAATCATCCACAGGGAGAGCCATTTCTTTCCTTGTCTGACTCACAGCACAGGTTTTTTGGTTTCTTTGTTTGTGGGTAGGAGGACGAGTATGTCATCTTTAACTTTAGGTGGTCAAAGGGTTGTCTCCAGGCTCTCTCCATTTATTCCACCATTCTCTAACCCAGGGGCTTAGTGCTCTGGGATTCCGAGATTCAGAGAAATTCCTGTAGAAGGTAGACATCTTTCCAACCTGTTATCCGGGAAGACTTGGGAGCATCTTCAGTGTTAAAATCATCAGACTTCTTAAAGAAGCTTGTCTGTAAAGAAGATTTGCTTTTCAAAGCAGGGCTTTTCACATCCACATTCCATTTTCCCACAGAGGGCAGTCAGTACCTGTGCTCAGGAGAAGGCATGTTCCGAAGACCATCAGAGGGACAGTCCCTCATCAGCTACCTGTCTGAGCAAGACTTTGGCAGCTGTGCAGACCTGGAAAAGGTGAGGACTCTAAGGAGCCACTGAAAAGCCCATGAGTTGGGAGATCTGCTCTGAGGGCTCCAGTGCCATTTGTCCTAAAGAGGTTTTGGGTACACAGCAATAACATGGGTGTAGACTACAATACAGGTAAGTCACAGTAAAGATAAGCTCAACAAGTTCTGTCTCTGGAAAGCTCTTCTGGGAGCCTATGCGCCTCACTGAGTCCAGAGATATTACTGATTTTGTCTTAGAAGCTACCCTGGACAGAGAAACATTGAATTTTAGTCACGTGATTACTGTTTCCTTGACCCTGGAACCTTAGGTAAAGACTGTCTCCAGAATCAACTTGTATATTTTGTTCTAAGGCTCAGATATGTGATAAATGATGTCCCTGTAGCATTTTATAGCTTACAAAGCACTTTATCTTGAGACATCACATTTGCCTTAATACTTTGTATATAAGTGTATGGTTTTAGGAAAGACCTGACCTCTTCTCTGTCATATTTTTATGTGGAAAGTGGGACAGGAAGGCCAGGCATGGCCAGATACGAGAGCAAAGAGAATATGCAACAGGTTTTCTGGCCATCAGCTTTCATTATAGGAGCATTTCCCCTGGGTGTTTTGAGTGAAAGCAATGCGCGTTCTGGAAGCTACTTTCCAAGAGTATAATCAGTGAGATGTCCCCTTTTTGGCGCTCTTCTTCCCCAGGAAAATGCCCACTTCAGCATCTCAGAATCCTTGATTGCTGCCATTGAGCTGATGAAGTGCAACATGATGAGCCAGTGCCTAGAAGAGGAGGAAGGGGAGGAGGACAGTGACAGGGAGATCCAGGAACTGAAGCAGAAGATCCGCCTTCGTCGCCAGCAGATCCGCACCAAGAATCTGCTCCCTGTGTACCAGGAGACTGAGAATGGAAGTGAGTGAGGCTGTGAACGCCTGTTCCTGCCTCTTCAGGCTTCGGGATAAGACTTAGTACCTCGTGGGCTTTCTTTTTTGTCTTCGTATGTTCATGTGAGATGTTATACACAAGCCAAGGGTTCCTCTGCTGTCAGAAAGATTTTCTATGTTGTTCTAATTTTTCTTTTTTTCTACCAGACCAGAGTCCTAGAGCTCATCCATTTCCTACCTCTACATGTATATTATAAATTATCTTATTTGTGTTATACTCTTACATGTTATTATCTTTTCTAAGAAAACAAAGTCCCTATTATTCCTATTGCAAAGCACAGGAATTAAGAAAGTACAGTAATTTTTAAAAAGAAAAATCTAGTAAATGTAGTATTCTTAACTTGTTCTATATTATACCTATTGTCTATATAGCTTTAATTTATAGCTGTCAGTTTAACATCGGCATGTCTGGCAAAGAAAATTAAACTTTAAGAGTTTTATAAACTTTCTAGGTTGCTAAAGAATTTATTTTTCTACTATATATGGTATAGACAAAGCTCAAAACTATGCATAGGAAAAAAGCCTGGCTATTTCTTCTGGAAGTAGGCCGAAAAGAGAATTTTGAGAACTGTTCATGTCTTCAGTTCATTTGGTCATAACTTTGTTATTGTAATATGTGAATCCCAGCTTATTTAAGCTATTCTCTTCTATACTGTGTTAATTTAACTTTCATGTACATTTAGTACAACTTTTGTTATTAAAATTAGCATTTACCATTTTCAAAAAAAAAAAAAAATATATATATATATATATATCAGAAATATCTTCCAAAAAATAGGTTTCTGATATGAGGAGAACTAAGGCCACTGGTTCCAGATTCACTTTCCAGAGAGTGGTACTTTCTGCTCACATGAAACTTTTTAGGGGATCAATCAAGAAGGGGAAACTAGCAAGAAGAGCTAGTTTCCATTTCCCCAGGATAACTCCCAGCCAAGGTTCTATTTACTTCTATGTTCAAGTCATACCAGGTCCCTTTTGTTGTGACCCTAAAAAGAGTAGGAGACCTCTTCTGTCCTATTTATTACTTTTTTTTTTTTTTTTTTTAATGTAACAGGCTTTCGGGTCACTTCCAGCAGCTCCCAGTTCAGTTCACGTGATTCAGCACAGTTCTCTGACTCTGGCTCTGCTGATGAGGTTGATGAATTTGAAATCCAAGGTATGAATTAACACTTTGCAAGGGAACTTTCATTAATTGTTTCTTTTAATTTGGAATCATAGGCTGAGAAGCTTTCCCTAAGCAGGGGGTCTTCATTATGCTTCATTATGGTATGTTGTCGGCTGTTGTAAGAGATAACTTCTCTTGTTAAAAACAAAGCCTATTTAAAATTTAAGCAGAAAAGAACACTAAAAGGAAGTATTCCATTGGAGTGGGATGGCTATTGATGTCACCATGATGCTTCTTCCTCAGTTGCACCTTTCTCTCAGATTCTCACTCTAATTCCTCCTACTAGCAGTCCAGAGTTAGCCCATATCTACATGAAATTAGAATTCTATTCTCTTGTGTCCTATAACACAACTGAAATTGTTTCAAAGTGTTTAAAAGGAGCTTTATTATAATCCAAAGAGAAAATGACAGAAAGAGTCACTGGGAGGGAAAAAGCAAAAAGGAAAAAAAAAATCAAGTTTACAAAGTGGAGCTTTATTTTCTGTCCTACCAGCGCTAATTTGCATAGCAGAATCACACTCTTGTTGTGAGCTTCTTCTTAGAGAAGGGGAGGGGCTCTTATCTGGAAAGGCAGTTGTGTTAAATCAGATTAACCCATGATTAATGGGTTTTTTTTCCTGAAAATCATGAATTTCTTCAACTTCCTGTCAGTGCAATCAACAAATGAACAGATGGAAAACCAAACAGACAGTTCAGGGATGTAAGTTCTTCCCCCATGGCTGGAAGCAAGACTAATTTTCTTATAGAGATGACTTGTGTCTAGTTTTCCGTTGTAACATGATGGTGAATAGATCTTTTACTGCATGAGTCTCTGATTTCCTGTTTACGCCAATCTCGAGAACCCATTCAGCTCCAGGTATGGTAGCTGAGTTTCTTCCCCATTCAGAAATACAATTTTTACACATATTTTTCCAGGTCTCCAGGAAGTCTTCCTTCTGTGTTCTCCTCAATGCATCTGATTTCTATTTATAACAATGATAGTCACTTAAAACTCCATTTTTTCCTTTGTATGTGGTTTTCCAACAGTTCTCCAGTTCTCTGACACCAAATGAGTGTCCTACATTTCAATTCTGACACTAATTCCTGGAGTCAGCACAGACCCTACAGCTTTAGGATTCAGTCCCACGAGATGGCTCCCTCTTCAGATGCCAGCTGCCAATGGGGTTCCCAGGATGCCTGTACTTCTCCCTGGCCAACTACCAACCCAGGGGTTCCCACAACTCCCTGCTCACGTTTCATAATTCACTAGAATGACTCACAGAACTCAGGGAAGCGCTATACTTATGATTACAGTTTATTATAAAGGATACAAATGAGTAGTCACATGAAGAGGAGGTACATAGGGCAAGGTCCCAAAGTATCCTGAGCACAGGAACCTCTGTCTCCATGGAGTCAGGGTGTGCCACTCTCCCAGTACATCGATATGTTCACCAATCAGGAAGCCCTTCCAAACCTCATCTTTATCAAGGTTCATTCAGTAAGCATGAGTGATTAAATCAGTGGCAACTGAGTTCCTGAGGTGGGGCTAAAAGGTCTGATCTTCTAAATAGCTTTTTCTTCTGGCAGCCAACGCCATCCTGAAGCTATCTGGGTGTCCCCATGAGTCATTTCATTAACTTAAGCTCGGATATAATGGAAAGGGGCTCATTATGAATAACAGACATTCTTATCACTCAGGAAATTCCAAAGGTTATAGGAGCTCTGTGCCAGAAACTGGACAGAGACCAAATATATATATATACTTTTTATTATACCACAGTCTGTGATTGACTTGATCTCCAAATTAGAAGAAAATAGGAGTGCTCTGCCCTTTCTCTCAGGATCAGCAGTTGGAATTTCATGTGGGTAATAATAAGGTAAATCCAAAACATGCTACTTCACTGAGTGTGGAACAGTCCACTTGACTATAAAGTCTGTTCCTTGCAGCAAAGCAAGGAGCCAGGGGGAGTTGTTCAGACTGAAAGGAACCAAATTTGAAATAGCCTGCCTGGGGGTGGCATGAGGTGTACTCCCATTGGAAACTGTTGCTGCATTTGTGGCCCCAGAGGAGGTGTTTAATCAACTAACTCTCTAGTCAGTTCAGACGGAAATCCTTAAAGGAAAAGACCTTAGGCATGGCTTGTCAACCTCTAGGCCAGATATTTCTCTGCTGTGATAGACTGTCTTGTGTATTGTACAGTGTTAAGCATCATTCCTGGCTTCTCTACCCACTAGATGCCAGTAGCATACCGCCCTTCTCCCCAGTTGTGACAACCAGAAATGTCTTCAGACATTGCCAAATATCTGCAGTGGGTACAATATCCTCCCTGGTTGATAACCACTGCCTTATGAGGTCTTTAAGGCTAGGCTGGTTTGGGGAGGCAGCAGTAACTGTCTCCCAAGCCAACGTGAGAACCTAACTATGGATGTAGGTTTCTAAAAGCAGTGCCATCTTTTGGAGCAAAAGTCAAGTCCTGATTCCAGGAACATGTGGTATAGAACTGTCATTCTCATCAGTTTACTTCCTGTCTGAATACTAAAGGGCACCCTTTTATAATCATTATTATACAGATGGTAGTGAAGGATCTAACCTGACTCACATGTCAAAGAATGGACTCTCAGTATCAGTGGCCTCGCTGTTTTCAGGTAGCCTGTGTTGGAAGCGTGGGTGTGCTCATACATGCATGTGTGTGAATGTTTGCACCAGCTTTTGTACATACCTGTGATACCTGTCAGGGTTATGAGGACTGTAACGTCTGGAGAACTATCTGGGGAAAACTGGACTTAAGCTAACTGGGAACAAATTAGATACTAATTTTCTTTCTTTCTTTCTTTTATTCTTTTTTATTTTTTAATTAAAAAATTTTTATTGGAATTTAGTTGATTTAAAGTGTTAGTTTCTGCTGTACAGCAAAGTGAATCAGCTATACATATACATATATCCACTCTCTTTTAGATTCTTTTCCCATACAGGTCATTACAGAGTACTGAGTAGAGTTCCCTGTGCTATACAGTAGGTCCTTTAAGTTATCTATTTTATATATAGTACTGTGTATATGTCAATCCCAATCTCCCAATTTATCCCTCCCCGCCTTTCCCCCCTGGTAACTGTAAGTTTGTTTTCTAGATCTGTGGCTCTGTTTTTTTTTTTTAAGTAAGTTCATTTGTACCATTTTTTCAGATACTCATTTTCTTCTTCCTCATATGACCCCAGCAATCCTCACTGAGCTTATCCTTGTTAATCCTTCTCTACAGTGATACTTTTAGATTAAGTGGTCATTGTGGCTGATGGAGATAGTGGACAGTTTAGAAAGGAGTGGTCAGGTGAAGAAATTACAGTTCAAACCTATAGCTAAATACTGTCACACATTCAGACAGCAAAAGTCCTATAGAATGGTATGAAGCTTAGAGTCTCTTTAGAGTTTTGAATTTGCAGAGCCAACTTTCAGAAAGCTATCTCTTCTAGGTACTTTGTGTACAATTAGGATTTATTGTTGCAAATGTTTGGCCTTAGTAACTGCTTTGTGATCCAAACCAGTAGACTTTCTGTAGGTGGAGTTGACTAAAAGTAGTAGTTTTCTGTTCACAGAGGCTTTAAAACACACAAACAACAAAATTCAGGGCATTTATTAATTTGATTAATAGTTAATTATTTTATTAATTTAAAATTTTAATTAACAGTTAATTTTAACGGCTAATATTGTCAGCCACTAGAGTTTGAAATAATTACATGTGTAAGATTAAATTAAGATTTAGAGAAATAAAAGTAATTAGGTACCTTTTACGCCTGAACTGTTGTAATTTATTCTAACATAGTCTTCTCTTGCTTGAGAAGTAACAATCATGTCATTTTTTTTTTAGTTTGTTTTTTTTTTTGGCCATGCCACATGGCTTGAGGGATCTTAGTTCCCTGACCGGGGATCGAACCCAGGCAGTGAAAGTGCTGAGTCTTAACCGCTGGACTGCTAGGGAATTCCCCTAAGTCACTTTTAAACTGGTTTCTGATGTGTTTACAACCAGAATCGTTTGCATGTGCATTTACTGACTGTCAGGTACTTCTTGGTTAGAGCATAGTCAGTCTGCTTTAACCATAAGGCATACTTTTATTTGGTCTTCCTAGCATCCTTTCTTCCCCCATTTTGGGAGCTTTAAAGCGTTTTTTATATACCAAGAATTTGAAATATTTTTCAACTAAAGTACTGCTTTTTCTCATGATCCACAATCCCAACACATGTTGAGGGCTTGGAGGGAAAGCAATCAGAACAACCATCTCTCCAAAGTAGTGACTTGTTTGACTTTCTACACACAGATTCCCGATTATGAAAGCATAATTTTTTAACATCTTTATTTGAGTATAATTGCTTTACAATGGTGTGTTAATTTCAGCTTTATAACAAAGTGAATCAGTTATACATACACATATATCCCCATATCTCTTCCTTCTTGCGTCTCCCTCCCTCCCACCCTCCCTGTCCCACCCCTCTAGGTGGTCACGAAGCACCGGCTGCTTCCCACTAGCTATCTATTTTACATTTGGTAGTGTATATATGTCCATGCCACTCTCTCACTTTGTCCCAGCTTACCCTTCCGCCTCCCTGTGTCCTCAAGTCCATTGTCTAGTAGGTCTGTGTCTTTTTTTTTTTTTTTTTAGATTCCATATATATGTGTTAGCATACAGTATTTGTTTTTCTCTGAAAGCATAATTTACAATTCATCTTTCTCTACTGTAGGTTTCTTTATTGCTTTCTGTTCTTTTTCATTTGTTTCTGGTCTTTAATCAAGTTTATTACTGGGGACCAAATTCCTTCTAACAAGTGTCGGTATACTTCTCATTAGCAGTCTTCTTGATCATGTCCAGAGGCTTACAGATGCTTTTCTTTTTGATCACCTTAAGTAATATATGCTATTGAAGAATCTCTTGGGATTCTATCAGAGGAAGGTTATCAGAATCCATAACACCCGTGGAAAAATTACTTAAGCATCGTAGTATAGACATCATCTGGATAAATACTGTGCATAATTGTAATATTTTGCTTAATGTAATCATTTTTCTTAGATCCTAATTCAGCAAGTAGACCTTACGTAGCAGAAGTGTTTATGAAGGAAATAGTTTTGGAAGTTACTTCCTCCTCACAGTAAAGTGGATGTAAACTTGTGATCATAGCTTATTCATAGAAAGCTTTGTATTCGTTAACATCTATTCCCTTTTTAAAAAAACATTTTACTGAGGAATAATTACACTTCAAAATCTACCCACTTTAAGTGTACAACTCACTAAATTTGAGTAAATTTACCAAGTTGTCAACCATCACCGTAATCTAGTTTCAGAACATCTTCATCACCCCAGTAAGATCCCTCACGCCCATTTATAGTTAATTTACATTCCCACTCCAAGTCCCAGTCCACCACTAATCTTTATATCTCTATAGATTTGTCTTTTCTAGACATTTCATGTAAATGCAGTCACACAGTATGTGCTCTTTTGTGTCTGGCTTCTTTCACTTCATCTGTATCTTCTGATGGTGTCTGCCAAATTGATATGATATCATTCATGGGCTCCCAATTCCAGACAGTCTTTTCAGCGTCTTTGGTTTTAGGATTTTGTTGTTGTTTTTTTCCTCCCTTCATCCTTTTCCACTACAACTTCATCAATTCTTCTTCATCCTCCTTCTTTTAGAATTTCAATCTCTGCATATATGTACCTAGTCAGGGTCCAGTCAGGAGACAGAAACCACATGATAACTTGAATAGGGAAAATTTAATATAAAGAATTATTAACTCTGATGGGGGATTGAAGTAATGGGAGACTGGCTCATAGGAGTAAAGAGAACTCTCAGGAATACAGGAATAGCAGATACAGGCAGCAGTCACCATCCCTAGGGCTGAGATAGAGCCCCCAGGGGAGGAACAAAGGTAGAAGAGGGCCATACCCCGAGGCTGCGATCCAGACCTCCTTGCTCACCGGATGGTGGAGTTTTCTGAAGGTGCAGAACTGCCCTGAGAGAATGTCCGGGCATGTTGTCCATGAGGGTTGCCATGGCAACAGCCCTTTTCAGGAAACCATTCTCTGGGGTGCAGGAGGAGGCTGCCCCCAGGGGGTGCTGTGCCTCAGAACTCAAGGGGTGCTGGGGGAAGTGGTTCATGGGAGGGGCCAGGCCTGCAGCACCGGCTCGGAAGCTTTCCCAGGGGTCCAAGGGAAGCCACTTATGAAAAGTACCATCAGTGGCGCCCTGCTGCAAAGCCTCCTGAAGCCATGCTTACCCTGGGGAAAATCACTTGCACACAGGAGTCCTCTTACGGGAGCGCACCAGCAGCCAGAGAAACCCCTTCCTCCTCCAGTGTCCCTCCAGCGCCCTCTACTGCCGAAGGTGAGCATTGTGCCAGCTGGCAAAAGATCAGTGTTTTCAAGCCCAGCTCCATTATCACAGAGCAGACAAAAAGAAGGGCAGGTTGGGAGCTGCAAGGCAATAAATTGAAAGCTGGCACAATATATAAAGAGGAAAGTTCGTGAACTATATTTTGGGTAATCTGTTGCTCCTCCCCACCTTCCCTCTTTTAATAAGTTGTTTTCTCCTTCTAAGGCAAGAGTAATTGTGGCTCTCCATTTTAAAGTGTTTCCTCTTGAGTCAGCAGTTACAGAACATTCATTAGAGTTGGATTTCTGGATGTGTTGGGTATCCCCTTATGTGCTAAAAGGAAAACAGGATGCAAACCAACATCAGATTGGCCAGTAAATTCTGAAGTTGACTCTATTCTTGTGCCTCACTTATTTTGTTTAAAAATGTGCAGATTTTGCTAGGGTACCAAGGTTTTAACCAGTTCTTCCTTGATCATCCCAATACCGGTATCTGGACATGCAAAAATTCTTCTTACAACCTGTCATTATTTTTGTTGTTGTTTGTCTTTATATTTTTGAACTTTTTCCAGTCAGTAGTAATAGCTTTATCCTATCTAAAGCATCAGGCGCATTTGAAATCGGTTCTTGTTAAACAATTGATAAAAAGTTTCATAATTATGTTAACTTCTATTTGGAAGGAGTGCTTCTCAGACTTCTTTCTCAAGTGCTCTCATTTGGGGTATGTTTAATCCATTCAGTTGAGTAGCTTTCTTCTGTCTCTTTACTCCTTAATTATCCTAGACCCTGGTCTACTTTTATCCAGATCCTCAACTAGTGTTCCAACCACATTAACCTAATCATCTGCTTGTACTGACTAGAGAGTGAGCAGGATACAACAGAAAGGCCTAGTACCCACGAGGCCTTCATGGTACTGACCAGTGACAGGTGTCATGTCCCTTTTGATATCAGGCGCTGCCTCTCCCTCTCCGCTCTTGGGGTAAGATCCTCGCTTCCAAACCCGTGTAGTCTTCTGCACTCTTGGAAATATTCATGATTAGCCAGGACATCACTGCACCTCTGGTAAAAAAGAAGAAACATGATAAAGTGTGACTTGACTTTATTTTCCAAAGAGGAGAGAGTGTTATTTTTTCTCTCAAAGAAAAGAAGGCTTCCTTTCTGTGAGGCTGAAGAACTGCTGAATAGTTTTTATGAAGACAGCGGTTTTCAGCAACCATGAATTGTCAACCGCCTCTCCTCTCTGGCGTGCCATGTTTTCTTTCGTAGCCTGGCCCTCAAGTAACCATGTTGGTTAGCTCTTTATTCAAGATATCTGTCTAAGATTTTTGTCTGGTTTTTCCTTTTCTATCACTCGTAAACAGGCTGAAATTTGCCTTTTGCTTTTAGACAATTTTTTATTTAGGAAATATTTTTTGGAAACCTATTATGTACAAAGCTCTTTGAGGATTTTAAGGACAAGGCAAGACTTACATATGATCCAAGGCAGTTTAGTGTTACTCAAATCAACGTTGCAAACCCAATGGTCTATGAAGGTCTAATATTGCCTAGAGTTTTTTCTTCTCTTCTAGCACTATTTAGAATGGAATACAGAGCTAGCCAGTGTATTGGGAACTGGATTTGAGTGGCACAAATTCAGACAGAGTATATGATATACATGAACTTCTTTGTTAAATGAAGTAGGATTTGTTATTTGCTAGTCAAAGATTTTGTTGCTATCTTAAGTTTTTCTATGCTTAGAGAGCATATGAAAACTGAGAGATTTCAATTCTTTTCTCTTATTTGTGTTTATAGCTTTGAAGACATTGATTTTTCAGGAATATTATTTGAGAATATGCTGTTATACAGAGCACTGTGTTAAGTATTTCAGGGCCAAACAGAAGAATTAGACACGATCTCATTTCCTCACACCGAGATATTATAATCTAGTGGTACATACAAACGTATATGTATACAGAGGAAACATGAAGAACAATTGAGCTACTCATGGCCAACTGCAGAATGATGTCATGTAAGCTTAGCGCTCTATTGAGGGGCTTAAATGCAGTAGATTGATCATTGTGTAGGTTTAATTAGGAAAAGGTCTTTCACTAGGCATCAAAGGAAGTGAGGGATGAGACTTGTCAGAACAGTCTTGTTTTCATGACTTGAATAGGCAGTATCTGCTTTTCTTGAACATGACTGTTATGTTTCACATTCTCCCCATTAAAATTATTTGGGTAGATGAGGTCTCTAGAGATTTAGGCATATCATTATTAGAAATCCTTTTCAAAATTCTTTCTTGGGAATAGACTTTGGAAAGTCTGCCGTAGGTTCCTAAAATTATGTTTGAGAGTTCTTTAGTAAAGATCATGTTGAATAGCTCCATGAAAATTTGTTGTTTACCAGGCATCTTCAGGGAGTTGCCAAACCATAGAGAAGTTCTTTTTTTCCTCTGTGCCACCGGACAGGAAGGGAGTCTTTCCGTGAAACTTTGTTAAGGACATGGAAGACTTCTCACATTCAGTGGTTAATAGCAATAGTGGTCAGATGTTAGAAGCAAAGTTTCAATTCCACATACATTTAATGAGTAACCTCTGTGACCTAAATTCTGTGTTAGGTAGTGATTCTGGTATAAAACAAAGAGCTAGATAGAGTTCTTGACTCTGAGAGTTTATCATTTAAGAGCACTTGAGATTTAGAGAATGAGAGAAATTGGAGTCATTTGTTGCTGCTTGGTAGAGAGTGTGTCCCTGTTTGCCTTAGGATGCTTCATTTTCTCCTTCACTGCTTTGCACTAAATGTGAATTTGTGTTTCCACCTGGAGTTGTAGCCACTTTGACCTTCTCAATGCTATGCATAATGTCACCAATTCAGTCTGTTGTGACTTGAACAGAGCCAAACTATAAATTGGATGTAAAGCTTCACCTGGACTCTGCTCCGTATCCTGCATAGAATGTAGCACCTAGCTGCTGCCCTGAGTGCTTAGCTGCCAATAGCTTGGACTGCTTTCCATTATTATCCCTTACCTCCTCCCTTTCCATTTCCTGCTCCCCTTAACTCTTGTTTGCATTTAGATGCTGACATCAGAAGGAGCACACTCTCAAACAACAAATCATGTGTTTCCTCCCAGTCCTTGTAAGTACTTTTTTTTTTTTTTAAATAAAACTTTGGGATATGTCGAGAAACAAACCCAGGTCTTGGCATATGGATGGGAAGGCCATGGGATGAAGCCATCTGAATTCACAAAGAGGCAAGTTTAATGTGACAGGCCTGCCTGATGGTGGTGAGTCCAGGGAAGAGAGCAGAAGATCATGGGATCAAACAGGCTGGGCTCCGGTGGAGGCAAAGCTCGCAGTGTGGATTATTTCTTCTCTGCTAACTCTGATTATACCAGAGGCTCCCAGAAGATCAGTTCTCAAAAGAGAGAACAGTGATCGTGATTTCTGATTATGAAATCAGATTGAACAGGTTCCACGTAGACTCAACTAGAGGAAATAGTAGTTCATGCGGGAGTGACAATAGTCTTCATAGTCCACAAAGCAGTTTGACTCACTCTATTTTGTAAACAGGTGTTGTCATCTCCATTTTGCAATTAAAGAAAGTGAAGTTTAGGGCTTCCCTGATGGCGCAGTGGCTAAGAATCCGCCTGCCAATGCAGGGGACATGGGTTCGAGCCCTGGTCCGAGAAGATCCCACATGCCGCGGAGCAACTAAGCCCGTGCACCACAACTACTAAGCCTGTGCTCTAGAGCTTGTGAGCCATAACTACTGAAGCCCGCGCACCTAGAGCCCATGCTCCACAACAAGAGAAGCCACTGCGATGAGAAGCCCGTGCACCGCGACGAAGAGTAACCCCCACTTGCTGCAACTAGAGAAAGCCCGCATGCAGCAACGAAGACCCGACGACGCAGCCAACAAATAAATAAATAAATAAATGAATAAATAAATTAATTACTTAAAAAAAAAAGAAAGTGAAGTTTAGAGAAAGGATTTGACAGAATTCTTAACCAGCAGTGCCATGAATGCTAGTAAGTGGGATTTGAGCCTAAGTCTTAAAACTATGTGTGGACCTGTGTAATTTGCTCTATACTCACATGTCTGAGGATGATGAGAAAGGAAGCTGAGTGGACTGGGGGTGCTGTGAGTGTTCTCTCAGTCCATAAATCACTGTGTATGGTATCGGGTCCTGAAGTTAGGGCTCCCATCCTCCTGTCTTCTCTCTATGCTCAGTCTTCCTTGACTCTCTGTTTCAGCTCTCACTGCTTCCTACACTCCACGTCTGCTGAGGCAGTGGCCATGGGGCTCCTGAAGCAGTTTGAGGGGATGCAGCTCCCAGCCGCCTCAGAGCTAGAGTGGCTTGTTCCAGAGCACGATGCCCCTCAGAAGGTAGATTCTTCAAGTCTTTTTCTCCACCCAGCGTCGAGCCCCAGGAGGCTGTGAGCCTTTCTGATATTGTTCTCCTTTATTACACGTCTCCAGTTTAGAATGAGCCTCCATGTTTCCCTCCTTACTTTTAGAAGCCATTCATTACAAATGTATGTCAGATAAATGAAGGAACGCGTGCACGCTTGCCTAGGTTTCCCCTAGCCATCGTCAGGATAGGAGATAACGGCTCCTCCAGTGTCCTTATTCCACATGACTGCTCACTAGATCCGGGGGCAGCACTCCTGTGTTGTGACCACCTTGAGACACTGGAAAAGTGAACTATTCAGGTTCTTCTTTGCTCTGCAGTTGAATAAGGCATGAAGCACCCTGGCACACCAAGGGTCCCGGGCTGGGTTCAGGGACAGCATTATCAAGGGTGCCACCCCACTGGGAGGCCGTTTCTGTTCCTTTTGATTCTTGGAGCCCAAGACCCTCACTTCTAGTAGCCTGGTGCCTTATCATTTATTTCGAGGGCCAAGGTTCCCTGAAGCCCTTGCTTATGGTGTTCCTGAAACGGCTTTCATTAATTATGCTTCTGCCATGGCCAGAAGGGTCAGGCATATGTATTCCCCCAGATTGTCCGTGGTGGATCACCCTGTGCTTTTCTCCTGCAGCTCCTGCCCATCCCTGACTCACTGCCCATCTCACCAGATGACGGGCAGCATGCTGACATCTACAAGCTACGTATTCGTGTTCGAGGCAACCTGGAGTGGGCCCCACCCCGGCCTCAGATAATTTTTAATGTTCATCCAGCCCCAACGTGAGTAGTCAGTGGCCGTGCCCTTTGACAAACAGATACATTCTCTTTGGATTGTCAGAGCCTTCTCTTCACCCTATTGTCCCTACCTGCTGCTGTACCTCCCATACAATTCTAAAAGGCAGAGGGAGAGAGTTACCTACTTGCCTGCGAGTTTTTTTTTTTTTTAATATTTATTCATTTATTTATTTTGGCTGCACCGAGTCTTAGTTGCAGCATGCGGACTCTTAGTTGCGGCATGCATGTGGGATCTAGTTCCCCGACCAGGGATTGAACCTGGGCCCCCTGCATTGGGAGCACAGAGTCTTACCCACTTGACCACCAGGGAAGTCCCTTGTCTGCGAGTTTTACTCTTAGTCCTTCCATTCCTTCCCAGAGCTAACCAGAAATGAGGTCTTTTTTTTTTTGGCGGTACGTGGGCTTTTCACTGTTGTGGCCTCTCCCGTTGCGGAGCACAGGCTCCAGACGCGCAGGCTCAGCGGCCATGGCTCACGGGCCCAGCCGCTCCGTGGCATGTGGGATCTTCCCGGACCGGGGCACGAACCCATGTCCCCTGCATCAGCAGGCGGACTCTCAACCACTGCGCCACCAGGGAAGCCCCAGAAATGAGCTCTTGTATCACTGGCCTCCCAACCTATTGCTTTCCTCCCAATAGTTTTATGAGCTTTTTTTTTTTTCCTCAAGAGGGATGGATGCTTTTCTTTCCTTTTGTGCTCTCCTCTTTACTATTTCTCACCTCTTACATTTGTACAGAAAGTGTGGTTCATTACTGGGGAGAGTCACTGCCTAGACCTAAATTCTAACCTTACAATCCTTGGTTTAAATTGGTTCTCCCAATAGGTTCATTTTGTCCAACTCTAAAAAAATAGGTGAATTCCCCTCTCTTCCCATCCTTATGGGAGCCCTGTATTTGTATCCCCATCCTTTACGTCTCAGAGACCTCATGCAGCTGGTATCTGCCAATCCCCTCTCCTTCCCGTTTCCTCAGGAGGAAAATCGCTGTGGCCAAGCAGAATTACCGCTGTGCAGGATGTGGCATCCGGAGTGACCCTGGTGAGCGTCTTCTCTGGCCTCCCCTGCTGCCTCCAAGGGCTTTACCCTGTCACACACCTGGGCGAGGGAGCTGGTCAGAGAAGTAGTAAGAGGAGGTGACAGAGCAGAACTGGGGAAAGGGAAAGAAGAGGCCTGGAGGACGGAAAGGGGTACTACTAGGCAACAGTACTGGTAATCAGAGGGAAATGATTTCCAGGAGCCCATTACCAGGATTGTGTACTGGAGAACGTTGTGTACCCTCAGCCAGGTCCTTGGAGGCTGGATCTTACCAACTCTGGCAGCACTTGTTTCCTCAGCGGCCTCCAGGCTGGGACACAGAAACCACAGGCCCCACTATGTCGGTTTCTGGCAGCTTTGGGAGCTCAAACAGAGGTGGCTGGAGCCCACTGGCCATCCCTTCCTCCTCTTTCAAAAGGAACAGCAGGGCTGCCTCACCAGCTTATAGATGGGAAAGCCACCTCTGACCTTCTGACTTTCCGTCTTTTTCAGATTACATCAAGCGGCTGCGGTACTGCGAGTACTTGGGCAAGTACTTCTGTCAGTGCTGCCACGAGAATGCCCAGATGGTTATCCCCAGCCGAGTTCTGCGCAAGTGGGACTTCAGCAAGTACTACGTCAGCAATTTCTCCAAGGACCTGCTCATTAAGATCTGGAACGATCCTCTCTTCAATGTGCAGGACATCAACAGTGCCCTCTATAGGAAGGTCAAGCTGCTCAATCAAGTCCGGGTAAGACCCTTGAAAAGGTCACGTCGTAGATTACCCTCTGTTCATAGAGGTTGCCCAATATCACCACACTCCTCTTTGTCGCTATGGTAGCACTGTGACCGTCTCATCATTCTCACTTTCTCTACGTACTTCTTCATGCCATTTTCGAGGTATCTGTCTAGTTAGAGTCTCGAACCTGGCAAGGTAGCTTGAAAGCTATAGATAACGATGGCAAAAGCAGGATTTCTCCCTTCCCTGAAAATGTTACTGAACGGAGAATGGGGTGTCGGGTTGGAAGTTCAGATTCTGGACTTCTCAGCAGCTCCCAGCTGTGTATGTGATCTGGGCAGACTGACTTAGCAGAAGGCCCTGCCCTGACTGGGGGTGCCTTTGAAGCGAGTTGTTGAGTTACAGGTATAGAGAACAGTCTGGCTCTGGCTGCCTCGTGCAAAGCCTCCAGACACGCAGGGTTTAAAGGTACTGGCCTTTCTAACGGTGGTTTCTCTCCTCTTTACACCCCTCTGACTCCCCACCTACCACCACAATGCCGTTCTCTTCAGCTGCTGCGGGTCCAGCTGTGTCACATGAAGAACATGTTCAAGACGTGCCGACTGGCCAAAGAGTAAGTCTTGTGTGGAGGCCAGAGGCCTCTGGCTGAGCTAATGTCTCTGAAAGAAACATGTCCCAGCATTCGGCCCTTGTTATGTGAAGCAGGAGAGTAGGGGGATCTTGCAGAAAATTCCAGAAATGGTCAATGAGAAGCCTACAGCAGTAACTGTGTCTGTGTCCCTCTCTCTGGAAGGAGAGACCTGGTTATTCTACCCAGGGCAGGCCCACCACTCTTTGCAGGCTGACATGCATCACTACAGAAGGGCCTAAAAGTCACTTCTGCCCTCCAGACACCTGGTGGTATGGAGGGTTGAGGTGGCCTGGGCTGGCTGAATGTTACCCACCCTCATTACTCTGCCTAGGACGCTTTTCTTCCCTGTCCTGCTTCTGGATAGAAATCCTTCTGCCCTGATGTGCCACACACAGTGTTCGTTCTCCGCTCCCACCCACTTCCCCTCATTTCCTGCAGGCTTCTGGACTCCTTTGACACAGTTCCAGGCCACCTGACAGAGGATCTCCACCTGTACTCGCTGAATGACCTGACTGCAGCCAGGAAGGGAGAGCTGGGGCCCCGGCTCGCTGACCTCACCAGGGCGGGGGCTGCCCACGTAGAGCGATGCATGGTAAGAAACTCTCACTTTAACATGCTGCTGGGCCCTTGCTTCGGGACACCGAGAGTAGCGTGCATCCAGGGTTCTTGGCATTTAGTTCCAGGAAGTTGAATTGGCTTGTCAGCACTGTGAGAAATACTGTACAGGATTGCTCTTCCCTGGGTTGCTGAACAGCTAAATCATCCAGCTCTAAGGAACCTAGAATTAGAAGACGATCTGGTGCTGGCATTTCTCCTGGGAAACGGGCAGGACTAAGCAGGCCTTCACTAAAGAATTGTCATGATGTGAGAGGAGGACCCTGGATTAGATTCTGGAGAGGGACTGGGTCTTGGCTTTATCATTTTCAATCACTGTGATCAAAGGAAATACTTTGCCCTCTCTGAGGTAAGCCTCAATTTTCTTGTCTCTAAAATGGCGATAATGATTAATACCCACTGTCCTTTCCTCTCAGTATTTTTGAGGACTGATGAAATAATTTATGTGAAAGCATTGTATAAACTTAAGTATTCTGTAGATGCAAGTTATCATTGTTCTTGATGTATCAACATACCAGAAATTCATAAATTCCATATTTAGAATTTCCCATCTTAGAATATGTCCAGTTTGTGTTCCTGTAACAGTCCCAGAATTAGAGCTTAAAATGGGGCATATGTAGAAGTCCCATGTAGCAGGGGGCATTGGAAAGACTTCACCGTAACCTGACTCAAGGCTGGGTGTTATTTTGGAGAACTGTACTTGCCTTTACATTTTACCTTAATTGGTTGTGTTTCCTATTTCAAAATAAAATCATTACCCAGGCTGGAATTTTGACTTTAGGAAGCCCTTTGCGGCATCGTTCCTTCCTTCTTTTCATCTCTTCTTTGAGAACCACTCTCACGGCTGGAGTTTCTCAAACTCATGCCTCTCTTGTCTTCACCTTAAAGCTTTGTCTAACACTGCCCGGCAACACTGCCCAGCCCTGGCCCCAGTTTGGCTATCATGCTAAGTCCAGCCTGGGTCTCTTTCCTGAAGGTGGGAGAACACGTTCGAGTCCCTCAAGACTTATTTATATCTTGCTCCTCCCCTCGCTTGTGTTCACCCTCTTGGCCAGTTCCTGTGGTGTGCTTTGCCTCATTTTGCTGCCTGTGTCTTTCCTCTCCAGCTTTGCCAAGCCAAGGGCTTCATCTGTGAGTTCTGTCAGAATGCGGATGACATCATCTTTCCCTTTGAGCTCCATAAGTGCCGGACCTGTGAAGGTGAGGGCTGGTGCCCGGTGGGGTGGGCAAACAAGACAGAACACAAGGCTCATTTATTTCCCATCAGCCACCCCTATTAGTAAGAGTTTGGTTTGGTTCAGCAGCTCCCTGTGTTTCCCCACAGGTGCACCAAGCCGTGGTGTGAGAAGGGTTACGGCAGCGACTTGCTTCCAGTTCGAGATAATACAAATTGTTCTTTTCTCTCTCCCCTTCCCAACTTGAATAGAGTGTAAAGCGTGTTACCATAAAGCTTGTTTCAAGTCTGGAAGCTGTCCCCGCTGTGAGCGGCTGCAGGCCCGGCGGGAGTTGCTGGCCAAGCAGAGCCTGGAGTCCTACATGTCAGACTCTGAGGAAGAACCCACCGAGGCCTTGGCCCTGGAGGCCGCCATCCTGGAGACCACCTGAAGAAAGCACGTAAAGCGCTCTTCCTAGGGGCTAGGGTCACACATAGTGCAGAACTGAGCCACCTTTTTAAGGACTTTCCCCACTTTTTTTTTTTTTAATTATCATCATCATTATTAATTTTTACGACCTGTCTAATGTCCATGTACAGTCAACCTTATTTAGGTTGGTGGGGTCCAGTCTGTTGTGACAATTTATAGGTACCAAGTATTTCCATCAGAACTGACACATGGGTCCCTAAGTGAAGCTTCTAGTGCCTCTGTCAGGAAAATGGACAGGGAGACCCAGTTCTTCCGACATCCATGGCCTTCTCCACTTGGACCAGATCTGGTTTCAGCTGCATCTCAAGTATCATTTCCAGTTGTATTTTGTTGTAATTCTGGAGCTTCTGAGCCAGGCCTTTCTCAGCGAACTCACTTCTCCTTTGCTGCTGAAACAGGAGGTTGGAGTTTTCTCTCTCCCAGTCCTGGAATAGGGTCAGACTGCCCTGAGGAGAAGCAGCAGAGAATGGGACTACATCATGGGCATTCTTATTTAGGTGTTTTTGAGGCCATAAAAACAGCGTTATTGCTACCTTAGAATTTTCAGAGACCTCAAGGAGGCAGTGATGACTTCCTTGTTTGAAATATTCTAGGCATAGATGATGTCACAGGCTGACTTTCTTTATCTACCCTGGGGGACTTGACACGAAGAACAGAACTGATACTTAGACCAGGCCCATTTCTAGCATAAGTGACGCTACAACTCTGTTGTTTAAGGAGCATTTATTCAGTCAGAGGGGCTGTTGGCCTCCTCTTAGGTGATCAGGTCCCTTTCAGTCAACATAGCTCTGGTGCAGGTTTGATCTTTCAAGCTCAGGCAAGTTCCTGACACCATCCTAAACTGAGGACAGAAACCCCATCCACCATTTTATCAGTGGGTCTCTTGCCACTGTGTCCTCTGTTAGGTGGTCAGTGTGGTTCTGAGTAGAAGCCTGGCCCAACTCCGTGCTCTCCCTCCGCTCCTGAAGCACAGCTGGGACCCTCCCTGGTGGCTGATCTCTTGCGTTAGTTTCTTTTGTCAAAGTTGAGGAAAAAGCTTCTTGCTGTTAGTGGTGTCAGACGACTTGGCAGTTTGTGGATGTGAGCGCGAATGTTCCCGTGTTCTTGGGATAACAAGAGCCTTTATGCCAATTATGCACTTAACTCTTTAGCCTGGTGATATTCATATGTTCACTCATCCTTTTCTTATTACTAACTTTAACACACACACATACACACACACACACCCTTTTTTAATGTGTGTTTTGATGGGAAAAGTTTTTGCTGGGACCGAGTATATGTTTGTCATATTCTTTAAGTTGCTGTACTTCCTGACCTGTGTGTAAAACACTGGTCAGGATCACTGCTCTGAGGGCTGGCAGCTCTGTGAACTAAAGCCCAGAGCATTTTTGTTTTGGGACTGACTTCTTCCTGGATGCCTGTCTTTCCGTAGCTGGTTGCTTGTAAGAAAAACTTGCTGTGGGTGCTACCCCAGGAAGCTGAACAGAAAGTTGCACATGGTTGGTGGAAGCTGATGAATGCCTGAGTTGGAGGCAACCAGGAGTCTCACAGGAAGTCGAAGGGGCAGTAAAGTAACAGCCAGAGCTGAGGCTCCACCAGGACAAGAGGGAGCAGGGAGGAATTGACTTCTGGTGTTGGTCCCTCTGCTTCAGACTTGCGATCTGAAGGCTACTTCAGGCTGTTCTCCCTTCAGTTCACGGGTGGGGCGGAGGGGCTGTGAAAGCCAAGGCCTCCAGCCCAGCCCAGTTTTGAAGGGCGGACTAGAAGCTCCCTTGTCCTCAAGGAGCTTTGGGAATGACCCTATGAGACTCAAGTCTCACTGAGGATTAGGCCTCGGATTCAGACTAAGGGCTTTGTGAAGGTGGTGAGCTCTACTTCCACTTTCGGTTTAAATTACAAGTCTAGCTCCTTACTCCAAGTCACTACACTGGAGGAGAGATATACTCTTATTATTGTCGTGCGTGTTTCATATAGCATAGGATCAAAGGATGGAAGATGCTGACAATGTTTCTAAAGCTGAGCTCAACAATCTCACCCTCCTGGTTTTTCACTTATTTTTCTCCACCTCTCTCACCTCATCCCTTTAGGTTGCATATCTGTTTTAGTGACCCTGACACTGTGCTGTCATCACTGTCCAAATACCCATTTATTTATTTATTTGAGAGTGGGGCGGGGAGAGGAAAGAGGATGGGATTTTTTGAAAGCACTTTGCAACTTATCAGTATCTGAAAATCCCTGCTGTTGTGGGGAGAAGCTTTGAATGCACTGAAGAGAGTTCCTTCTGAATGAAATGGGAAGGAAGAAGTGGTTTTTTCTATAAATAAAGGGAAAAAGAAGTTTGCTTACAAGGTGGAGACAAGATTTAAGACATAGCAGAAGAGTGGAAGGCAAATATTTTCCACTTAAATGAGGCTGTTATTGACTTTCTCTACCAAAGCTTTAGAGCTTCTGTTGAATTAACATAAAAGGAGCAAGAGTCTAAATGGAGATGTTCTGGGGTGTGTACAACTCGTGTTCCGAACTAGGTTTCTACTTGTTATAATTCATACACAGCCTGACAGTTCATTGTCGTCATTAATAAACTAAGGAAATGAAATTCTGCCTTTTATTTGCCTGCCTTGACTATCACGAACTGGTATGGAGTGTCCACTATAAAGCAGGCGTGTCTGAAAATTCAGGAAGTTTCTGTGTATTCATGCAAAGAAAACTGGACCTTACAAGTCAGGAAACATAGATTGGAATGCTTTGTCACTGACTTGCTGTGTGACCTTGAGCAGATCACTTCACCTCTCTAGATTTCTATGTCTTCGTGTACGAAGCACTTTGTGGCACTTTCCAATGCACGGGGTGTGCCCCGTACCTGTCCCCTTGGTGTAGCTGTCGCTTAAAGCGAGGTAAATCTTCCTCTCCACAACATACGAATTGTCTTAGATACTTCAGTTCCCACTTCTGTGAACAACCAGCTCTGAATTTCTCTTTTATGCTCCTGGCCCGCTGGAGCTCCAGCTTTACCCTGCAACTTTCTGAACACTTCCCCCTTCGATGTCCCTTGCTTAGCTCCAACCAGTATGTCTAAAACCAACGTAAGTATCATATTTCCCCAAACCTAACCATTAGTCACCCCGGTTTGAAATTTTAGTTTCTTCCTCTCTGAGTCAGGTGGCACTTTTGGCTGGGAAAGCATTATCTCCTTCCCCACCCCCTGTCGTCAAGTTATGTTGATTTTTCTCTTTAAAGTAAATGTATCTCATTCCTTTTCTACCACTAGCACGCAATTTCAGCTTCTTATCTTAAATCTCAACCATCGCCAGCCACTCCCGTCTCTTCCTATTTAATCATCCGTCTAATACTTGGGTACCTACTGTATGCTGGTTTCTGTGCTAGGCTCTGGGGCTATCCGCATGGAGCAAAACAGAGACAGTCCCTGCCCCTTAAGGCACTCAGGGTCTTGTGGGGGAGACAGACATTGCCCAAAGTTACCAAAATGAATATGTAATTACAAGCTGTAATAGCTATGAAGGAAAAGAGTCAATGCAGTTAAAAAAATAAATAACAAGGATACCTAATTTAGATTGGAGAGAAGTAAGGCCCCTGAGAAGGTGATACTTCCACCAAGACCCCCAAAATGAGGCTCAGGGTAGGGAGAAAAGGGCTCCAGACTGGGACTAGCATATACTGATGGTCCTAAGACAGAAGGAGTTTGGGCAAGGAACTGCAAGAAGGACTTACTAAGAATTCAGATTGTATTGTAAGAACAAGGGGCGCCAAAGATTTTAGATTTTATTCTGAGAACATTGGAAAGCCATTGAAGAGTTTTAATCAGAGGAGTGAGTGATCTGGTTAAAATGTCAGCAGCCGCTTTGCAGAAAATAGAGTAAAACAAGAGTAGAAGCGGTAGATATCCTAAGGAGATGGCTGCAGTAGTTCAGGAGAGAAATTATGTTCGTTTGGATGAGGGTGTGGCATAGCATTGTCACTGTCACCTCATTAGACCAAAACCTCTAGAAACAAGATAAATTCCAAATGTTTTGTTCTGACTCTGACATTTTTAAGCAGGGAGCAAAAGGCTGGGGGTGGGGGAGTGGGGCAAGATATTAGAAAGATGCTGGGATACATTACAGAATCCAAGGAAAGTTAACAACTAAGTTTCAGGAAGGGCAGAGATCAGAGCAGCTCTGGAACCTCAGCTGCAGGATTTGCCGTCCTCTTGAGTCTGCTGCCAGCGAGGCAGGCCAGACAGTAGACTTATGGCTGTGTTGGGGACTCCCTACTGAGGATTGGGGGTACACCACAAAGAAAGGGTAACTGTGAGCTGGGCACTCATCCTTTCTGGCATTGACTTTGTTATTCATCATTTTCTGTGGCCCCAAATGTTTGTAGGTTTACTATACCCTCTAATGGTGTAAAGAGTAGGCATAATTTTTATAGCATCCTGGTTAAAGTGAGGCCCAACCCTACTTCCTTTTTCCTTTGAACGTTTGGCCTAGAGGATGGGAGAAGGGGATCAATATGCCCACCACCATATCCTGCTGGCTCTTCTGCCTGGTCAACTGTAGTCCTCTCCCATTTCTGATCTCCAGGGTATCAAACTGTTTGCTTTTAAAGCTTTAGTGAAGCAGCTGCCAGATGGTCCAAGCATTCCAATTGTGAGCTTGACGTTCTTGGGATCAGAGATGAATGTGATAAAAAGGAAAAAGAATCTACCTAGCACTAGTATTCTAAGAGCGTGGAGAACACGAGGATGTGCTTTGCATATACCCTTGCCTCCCTCAATTCTCTGGACTGCTTCTGGGGGAGGAACGGAAAGCAGAGAGCTGTGCTCTGGTTTTGGATGTACACTTAATACCAGACCAGCGAGGTGAGAGTTCCTGTGTTAAAAGAAACCTTGCATGGTCAGAAGGTTCTTAGGATGTAGGTGGGAGTTTTAGTGACGAGCCCTCCAAGAGGCTACCGCAGACCAGTAAGACTCAAGCCTGAAACATAGCACAGCACAGATGTCCTGTAACCATTAGGCAACAAGCCCTAGGAAAGTCCTGTCCTTTTCTCTCACGGCTCCTGCAATTTCTCACCTGTTTTCCTTTTAAACAGTGATGCCTGTAGTTCCCCAATGGTTTTATTTTCCCACTGGCCCACTGCAGGAACAGCCAGACTCCTGGCTTCGCCTTCAAGCTCCTGTTTCCACAGCAAGCAGAAAACAGCACTAGCAGTGGTAAGGGGCAAACAGGGAAGTAAAAGGCACCTCTCTCTCCTCTGTCCCTCACTTCCCAGCCTCTTTCTATTTAGAAACTGAAGAAAGAAATTCAACCTAGATGCCAACAATGGGTCTGTCTACACATAGGTCTAAAAGAAGAGTTGTATGTGTCTCTCTTAACCACTGGAAGCCCTCAACCACAGAGCTAACCAAAAGAAACTCCTGACAAGGTGAAAAGCAAGAATGAGGCCTGCAGAGGTAAAGGGAAAAACAGAACTTCCCCTTTCTCTCTCTTTCTCTCCCTCCCTCTCTCTTTCTTTCTTCCTTATTTAATATTTAAATGTAGTTTTCTGATACATTCAACATGCTTAAAATCCACAGAAAGATATACAATGAAAAGTCCCTCCCATTTCTATAGCCATGTGCCCTGTTTCTGCCTCACCCCCTTCGGTAGCCACTCGTGACTTTCCTTTTTATCCTTACAGAGTTTCTTTATGCAAATACAAGCAAATTATATATATATATATATATATCTCCTATTCTTCACACTTCTTTAAAAACTAGCATACTGTATACACATTTCTGTCTCTTGCTTTTTTTCTCCCTAACAGTATATCTTAGAGAATTTTCCTTATCACTACATGAAGAGTTTCTATATTCTTTTTTATAGCTGTACATTTTCCATTATATGGATAGATTATAATTGATTCAACCATTTACCTATTGAGGGACATTTAAGTTGTTTCCAATCTTTTACTAATACACAACGCTACAGTGAAAAACCTGATCATATGTCATTTCACATGGGTGCAAGCATATCCGTAGGATAAATTATCCAAAGTGGAATGGCTGGCACAAAAGATTCGTGCATTTGTAATTTTGATAAATGTTCCAGATTGCCCTCCATAGTGGGAATAAGGAGATTGGAGCAGTGGGAAGGACAGAAAGCATTACTGTGGAGTCATACTCCCCTGCCTAAAACTCACCAGTATTTCTCTCCCCATAAGATAAAGTTTGGTTTCTTCTCCTGGCATGTAAAGGACCTTCAATACATGACCACACTTTAGCTTCATGGCCTGATCTCCTGCCATTCCCTGAACTACTAGCGGTTTCCTAAATACACCTTGATCTTTCCTCTTTTAAAAAACTAACTCAGCTATATCACAGCGTTCCCTGCCTGCATTCTACTGTACCCACCCACTGTGAGCCCTTGGCACTCTCTCTAAACCTCCTGTTAGAGCACTTCTCACACAATCTTGTTATTTAGTATTTTCCCAAATAGAACAAACAAACAAGTAAATGAATGGAGTGAATGAATGAATGTAAGGAATTGCCTGTTCTATGTGGAGGCAACTGGACAGATGAAATGACCCTTCGAGGGTCTTTCCTGACAAGGATTGCCTTTGCTACAGCAGTGGTCTTTCCTGTCCTCTTTAATCACCCTAAGCTCATTAGTGTTCCCTTTGCAAAATCCCAATGATATCCCCAAAGACCCCACACGAGCCCTTCCAAATTAAGCCAGAAGAACCCATGCTGAGGTCTTAGGCAGAAAGGAGGCCCTGACAGGGTCAACCCATATTGGGGTCCTGTAGTCAGATGAATTTAGTCAGTTTTCCTCTTTGCCACATGGATCTCTGTAATGACTGTTCTTCACCTTTTTACTACCAGCAGGAGCAGGTCTGATTTCTTCCAACCAAAAGAGCCTGAACTCACACAAATCTGAGATGAATATGAACCCAACTGACCCTGGGGCTCTCCAGTCTCACTGCACAATGTGTCTTTAGGGTGTCCCTGCTGTTTTTCCCCAGATCAGGGATCCACAGAGGACTCTACTACAGACCATTCTGTGGGTACTCATGCCTTCAGAGTCTGTGTGGGTTCAACTATTCATAATAGTTGGGCTCAACAAATAGACATGACCCTTCCTGGAGAGTGAGAAAACCACTTGGGAAACATTCTGTTCTTGATAGTTTTTCCCTCTCTGCCTGTCAGTGGGAACAAGAATGATCAGAAGTACATTGTAGGACATGGGACAGGATTGTTCTGACCTTGCCTCTGATTACCTCCCGTCTTAGCTTTCTTATCTCTTTTCTTGCCAGCAAATATCTACAGTGATTACTTTCCCAAATCTTGAAGTGATGAAAATGTCCTCATCTCCCTTCTCCTCCCTCAGCTTTGTCTGCGACTGTTTCTGTTTTGTTTTGTCCAGCAGCCATTATTAGAGTAGATAACATTCCAAATGTACTTCACTCACTTTATTATTAAACTGCCAACTTTTCCTTGCCAGGGACTAAACCAGGAGATACAAAGATATTTATATGTCCTAAAAATATCCTAGATATTTAAAAATTGTTATGTCTACAAGGTAAGCTTAGAGAAGAGTGATAAAGCTATGTGAAAGACTGCTGAAGTTGATAGAATATCCAAATGTTTTCCAATCAGAGATTAAAAAAAAATAGCTTACAGTACAGAATCTTTACTTGTTCTGAGGTTCTTTGTTTATTACAAACTAGGTGTGGTTCACAGGAAGCCAAAGCTTGATTTCCAGCAAGTTCTCAAACCTCTCTTCTCAACATTTAACTTAGACTTGAAATCTTCATAGGCCAAGAGTGAGAAGACTGTTCAGCAGGGGAAAAAAAAAAAGGGCTACTGAGTTACATTGCCAGCCCAGCATTCATTCATTCATTTATTTATTCATTCGTCTGTCCATCCATCCATCCCAAATAAACATCTATTGAATATATACTATGTTTCTGTATTCCAGACACCAGGCCAGATCTGGAATACAAAGAATCATAGAACATTGTTTCAAAAGATGTTTACAGAAGCATAATTTATGAGAGTACAAAGTTAATGGAAAATATCCAAAAGTAGATGCGATCATTAAAATGATGGTTATAAAGACCAGGATGGTAACATGAAAAAAAACCTTATAACACAATGTTATATGAAACAAAAGAGAAAAAGTTTATGTCAAATATTTATGAGTCCATACTAATAAATAAAGAATTGAATAAATAAATAAATTGGGAAGAAGAGACAAATCTTCCTGACAGAATTCCAAACAATATATGTAAATCCTATGCCCCTCCAGGAGGTGGAGCTTAATCCCCTCTCCCCATGAGGGTGGACTGGAATTAGTGATTTGCTTTTAAAAAAAGAGCATGGAAATGGAGAAATAGCAGCTGTACAGTGGACAAAGCTGGCCAACATTACCTTAACCAAGTGATCAAGGTTAACATCACCAGGGGTGCCGTTTGGATATTATGCACCCCTGTGATGAGATGGGCACATCGCCACGTGGTATTCTTTCCAAAAATCCATTGCCCCAGTCTAATCATGAGAAAAACATAACACAAACCCAATTTGAGGGACGTTCTACAAAATACCTGAACAGTACTCCTCAAAACTATCAAGGTCATGAAAAACAAGAAACTGAGTAACTATCACAGACCAAAAGAGCCTAAGGAGATATGACGACTAAATGCAATGTGCTATCCTAGATTGGATCCTGGAACAGAAAAAAGGACATTACTGGCAAAACCGGTAAAATCTGAATAAAGTCTAGAGTTTAGTTAAAAGCAATGTACTATGTTGGTTTCTTAGTCTTGAAAGATGTAAGATGATGACATTAGCGAAAACAAATTGGATGAGGGGTATATAAGAACTCACTGTCTTTGCAACTTTCCTATAAATCTAAAATTGTTCCAAAATAAGAAGTTTACACAAGTATATATACAAGTATATATATAGGCAAGTATATATACCCCCTTATTGCAATTATAGAAAAACATTCATGGAAAGAAAAATACACATGGGAAGAGAAGGAAATACATAAAAGTAAGTGTAGCTCTGCAGAAATGGTGGAACTACGGAGTGATTTTTTTCCTTTTATCTGCCTATTGAAATATCTGTAAAGTGGTCATATTATTTTTTATAATTTAAAGAGTTCACTTTGGTTTGGTTTTAGGGAAAAAATTCTTTCCCTTGAAATGCAGAGGGAATGTACAAAAGTATATAGACACTGGAGGGGGGGGGGTCAAGATAGCTATTGCTTTAAAATACCCCCAAATATTATTCTGCACAAGATGTGCTGACCCACATTGGCCCAGAAAACATGGAGAGCTCCTTCCTTCTTTCTTTTTCTTTTTTTCCTTCCAGTTTTGTCCTTCCTTCTTTATCTCCCCACCTCATGTGCAGTTCCTCTGAGAACTGGTGCCTCTGTCCAGCCCTTCTGTCCTTAGAGCACACAGGGAGAGGACACCTTGGAGTTTCCATAAGAGCCAGGGACAGAGACAAGGCTAGTGGGAATCAGGAAAACCCTCTTGAGGTTTTAGAATGGAAGGTCCAGATAATGACCATCTGGACAGTTCTCCAGAGGCTTCTAGGATTCCAGCTATTCCAGAGACTACAAACAGCACTATTTGACTCTGGCATGGAGCTCCCATCAGCACCCGTGAGCAGAAGCCATTCCTTCATTTGCACTTACTTGCCCATACCTTACCCCTTTTGGACCCAAGTAGAAGTAAAGTCTTTAAAGGCAAAGAGTTTACCAGCCAGACAGAAATACTTATCCAGCTTGCCTTCTTTCCAGAATATGCCAGTCAAAGATCCCAGAGAACAGATAGATAGAGCAAGCCTTCTTTTTAGTTCTTAATTAACATCACCCACCCACCCCAACAAAATGACCAGAAATAAGTTCATTTTTTTAAACCTCTGACCAAGGAGTGGGCACATGGATCAAGCTGGATTGCCTGAACTCTTTCCCTAGTCTTGGAACCTTGAGCAAATAAGACAATGACCAAAAAAGTAAGTGGGCTGGCGCTTTCTCATTCTAGCATGGTGAAGCGACTGTCATTCCCCTCTCCTGGATTCCGGGGCCGCCAGTTTCCTATCCTGTTCTGAGTCCAGTTTTTTAGCTTAACCTTCAAATCTTTTTAGTACATTCCTTTTTCTTAAGTTAGCAGGAGCCAGATTCTGTTGCTAGCAAGCAAAGAACCTTGGTATAGGCAGTGAAAGGGCCACAGTGACAAATTATGCAATTAAATATTGGCTTTACTTGTCTGACTTAAACTGATCCAGATCATGGATGTGTGATTCTTTTCATCTACCATGTAAATGACTCAGTGCTTGGATGCAGTTCCTGCCCTTTAGGAATTTACAGTTTCGTTATAACATAGGACGTACACAAATGAAATCATTACATATGGATTTTTTACTGTGTGCTGAACACTATTCTAAAGTTTTTACATGTATGACTCATTTAATCCTCCCAACTACACTATGAAGTAGATACCATTATCATTTCCATTCTATAAAGAAGTAATTGAGGCACAGAGAGTTTAAATAATTGCCCAAAGTGACAAAGCTAGTAAACAATGGAGGCTGGATCCAAATACAGACAGTCTGGTTCCAAAAATCCCACTCTTAACACCTATGTTATACGGGAATGAATGTTAAAGACAGAGTTCTGGAAGGTCAGAGAAGGGGGAGATCAATGTGGCCAGAGTGATCAGGGGAGGCCTCGAGGGCCTGTTGGTTCTGGAGCTGGGTGGGAGGCAGCGTGGGATTTAATCTGAGAGGAGGGAGAAGGGCTTTTTGGGACAGAGAGGAGGGTCAATGCAGCAGGAGCAAAAACACAAAGCGGAAACTGAAAACGTTGTTTAAACGACTATGAGACATACAGAGAAGGGGGTCTTTTGGAAAGCGTTCAAAGAACAACTGGATAGTTAGCGGGGAGGTCAGACCATAAAGGGCCTTGAATGACAGGTCAACCACTATGACTTTACCCTACAATGAGGGCCCCTACAGCTTTTACAGGGAATAGCATTTGAGAACATTTTTTTGTTATAGAAAATTGAAAGCATACACAAAGATATTGAGAGTAGAATACTGAACCCCCGTGTATCCTTTATGCAGCTTCAGCAATTACCAGCTCACAGTCAATTGTGTTTCATCTATATCCCCACCCTCTACCCCTATCAAGATTATTTTGAAGCAAATCTCAGACATATTAATTCATCTGTACATACTTCAGTATATGTAAAAAATCCCAAGAAATCTAGTTTTTAAAACCCTCCTAAAACTAATGAGTTTAGCAATGTAGCAGGATATAAGATAAACATACAAAAGTCAATTGCATTTCTGTATACTAGCAATGAACACGTGGACACCAAAATTAAAAATACCATACCACTTACTAAAAAAAGAAAGAAAAAGAAACAGTTGTAAATCAAACAAAATATGTACAGGATTTGTACACAGAAAGCACAAATTTCGGATGAAAGATATCAAAGATCTAAATGAATGGAGAGGTATATTATGTTCATGGATTGGAAGAGTCAACATAGTAAAGATGTCAGTTATCTCCAAATTTATATACAGACTTAATGCAAATCCTATCAAAATTTCAGCAAGATTTTTTTGTTTTATGGACAAGGTTATTCTAAAATTTATATGGAAAGACAAAGGACAAGAATAACAAACTATTTTGAAAAAGAAGAAAGTAAGAGGAATCAGCCTACCCAATTTCAAGACATTATATGGTTACAGTAATGAAGAACTGTGTGGTAGGGGCTTCGCTGGTGATGCAGTGGTTAAGAATCCGCCTGCCAATGCAGGAGACACGGGTTCGAGCCCTGGTATGGGAAGATCACACATGCTGCGGAGCAGCTAAGCCCGTGTGCCACAACTACTGAGCCTGCGCTCTAGAGCCCGTGAGCCACAACTACTGAACCCGTGAGCCTAGAGCCTGCGCTCTGCAACAAGAGAAGCCACCGCAATGAGAAGCCCACACACCGCAACGAAGAGTAGCCCCCGCTCGCTGCCACTAGAGAAAGCCCGTGCGCAGCAACGAAGACGCAATGCAGCCAAAAATAAAAATAAATAAATATATTTTTTAAAAAAAAGAACTGTGTGGTACTGGTGGAGGTATAGACACAGATCAATGAAACAGAATAGAGAGCCCAGCAATAGACGAACGCAAATTATGCCCACCTGATTTTTGACAAAGAAGCAAAAGCAGTTTGATGGAAGAAAGATAGCCCTTTCAACAAATGTTGCTGGAACAATTGGAAATCCACAGACAAAAAAAAAAAAAAATGAACCTTGACTTAGTATCACAGCTATACAAAAATTAACTCAAAATGGATCACAGACTTAAATGTAAAATGTAAAATTATAGAACTTTTAGGAAAAGAAAAAAGAGAAAATCTCAGGATCTATGGCTAAGCAAAGAATTCTTAGACTTGACACCAAAAGCATGATTTATATAAGGACACATCAAAATAAAAACTTTTTCTCTGCAAAAGACCCCATTAGGAGGACAAAAACGCAAGCTACAAACTGGGAGAAAATATTGCAAACCACACGTGCAGTAAAGAGCTAGTACCTAAAATACATAAGGAACTCTCAAAACTCAACAGTAAATGTATGTCAATTATATCTCAATTTTTAATAATTAAATTAAAAACTCAACAGTAATAAACAATCCAACTAGAATATGAGCAAAAGATATGAAGAGACATTTCACTGAAAAAGATACACAGATAGCAAATAAGCACATGAAAACATGGTCAATATTACTAGCCATTAGGGAAATGCAAATTTAAACCACAAAATATACATAGCTATCAGAATCACAGAAATTAAAAATAGTAACAATATTAAATGTTGGCAAGGATGCAGAGAGCCTGTATCACTTGTTTATTGCAGGTGGGAGTATAAAATCATATAGCCACCCTGGAAAACAGTTTGTCAGTTTCTTATAAGACTAAGCATGCAACTATCCTACAACCCACCAATTTCACTGTTGCACATTTATCTCCAAGAAATGAAAATACATATTCACACAAAAATCCGTGTGTGATGCTAATAGCAGCTTTATTAGTCAAAAACTGGAAACAACCCTGGTATCATTCTACAGCTGAATAATTAAAAAACTATAGTACATCCGTACCTTAAAACATTACTCAGAATTAAAAGGAACAAACTATTGATACATGCAACAACCTGGATGGATCCCCAGAGAGTTATGCTGAGTGAAAAAAGTCAATCCCCAAACATTCTGCATGATTCCATTTATATAACGTCCTTGAAATGACAAAAGTATAGAAACGGAGAACAGAGTAGTGGTTTCCAGAGGTTAAGGAGAGGGTGGGGGCAGGGGGGAAGTGAATGTGGCTATAAAAGGGCAACAGGAGGGATCCTTGGCAATATTCTGTATCTTTACTCTTTCAATGTTAGCATCCTGTTTGTGATGTTGTGTTATAGTTTTGCAAGCTATTACCATTGGGGGAAATGGGGTAAAAGGTATGTGGACTGTGTCTGTATTATTTCTTATAATTGCATGTGTGTCTACAATTATTTCAAATTAAAAGTTTAATTTTAAAAATTGATGTTATAAATTGCCATGAGAAAGAATCAGCAGATGTAATAGGAAAATCTCCAGGAATTACAGAATTTAGAGCAATATGAAAGGGAATTGAAAATAAATATATTAATATACATGGAAATGGAAAGGGCTAAAAATAGACAAGCAAATGCTAAGAAGAATAATCTTGCTCTAACAGACATCAAAATGTGTTCTAAAGCTATCATAATTAAGATAGTGTGGCACTTGTGTAGGAAAAGACAAATTAGAACAACGAAACAAAATGGAAAGTCCATAAATAGATCTATACATATAAGGAAGCTTGATATGCCACAGAGGTGGTATCACAAGTCAATAGGGCAGTGATAGATTATTTTTAAATGATTATTTAATACTGGTTATCCATATGAAAAAATATTATTTTAGATCCACACCTCAAGTCAACACACAAAAAAATTCTAGGTAAAGACCTAAATGTGAAAAATAAAATTTTATTACTGTTGTGGCTTAAACTGTGTCCCCCCAAAAGATCTGTTCAAGTCCTAATCCTTTGTACCTGTGAATGTGACCTTTATGAAAATAGGGTCTTTGCAGATGAAATCAAGGTAAGATGAGGTTGCAATCCCTGACAGCAGTCACTCTGGTTTCTCTGATTCTGCTCTTCCCAAAGGCTTGGAAACCCCAGGAGATGGGAGAATTGTTTTTTTGCTGTGTTACCTCTGCTTGGGCAAGCTATTCCAAGCAACTGGGACACCTGTGCCCCTGTCTTGGTGCCACCTCTGCCCCTGCCAGTGACTGCCCAGGTGCCAGCTGGCTCCTCCCTGGGGGTGCAGATACCAAATGAACTTACTGGGATGGGTGGGTATTAAAAGTCCTGGCCTCGGTCCCTGAAACACTTTCTCTGCTTGATGCCTGCAGCCATGTGGCTGGTTCTCCTCCTCCTGCTGTGGCTGAGCCCTGCAGCCCCAAACCAGGAGACAGGTGAGAAGCCAGGCTAGCAGGTTGAAGGGACCTGGCCTCTAGTCTCTTTTATTTATTCATGCATTCGTTTAATCAACCATTTTTGTCCCTGGCATGATCCGCCTCCTTATGTTCACTAATTCATTAATTAAATAATTCATTTATTCAGACATCTACCAGTGCTTAAAGTGGCTTCTCTGTGTACCCACATTCATATTTATAAGTTGTCCTTGGATAATTCGCTTGGGAAGGTCTGTTTTGGTTGGGGAATCAAGAGGAATGTCCAGAAGAGGTGCCTATGAGTAGAGGCAGCAGGGGGCTCTGGAATGTGCACTGTGGGGTGGGAGCGGTACAAGAGGAAGGTAGTATGACAAGCCCAGATCCAGATTAATAGGCAGACTCCCTGGGCAACTACCAGGCACCAACCCATTTGGTTTGCTTAAATATTCCTGGAAATCCAATGGGATGGAGAAAGCTGTATCTACCAGAACTTCTTTTGGGAGAAAACTAGATGTCATTGCTAGGAATACTTTTTGTAGGGGTGGGAACCTCAAGGTGTGTGCTTAAGTAATAACAGATGTGTTAATAAATTGCTTGTAAAAAGGACTTCTGAGGAAGGGCGGGGCTTCAGATTTGCTGAGTGGGGTTCGCAATTTGGGGGCTGGAGCAGTATCACTGGGAACTGTACAGGGGAGGGGGAGGCTGCCCAGTGCCCCCTTTCCACACCCTGCCCCAGCAGTGCTCACCCTCTTCTCTATAAAACTGCCAAACAGGTTTAAAGAGTGTTGTTCTGGAGGGGTGCCAACTATTAGCATGGGGTTCTTCACCCAGCCTTGTTTGGGGCTGTTCCTGGCCTCACAGCTTGTCACTTCTACAAGCCTTTTAGTCTGAAGCCAACGAGATGGTCACACAGGAGTCCCTGATCTACTGCCTCTTCACCAGGAGTCTGTTTCCTGGTGGGCTCACTGCCCCTCCACCAACCCCGCGGCTGTCTCCTCTTACCTGTGGTGCAGCACTTACCATACAGTATGATGACGTTCTGGTTACTTGTAGTATGATGGCGCTCTGTTCACTAGACTGAGCTCTTAGAAGGTGTTTCTTTGGAGGGTTGGGTTGGACAGGGCAGTGGAATGTATGTCCATGATCCACCATGGTACTTGGCTCAGAGAGTCACTCAATAGAATAAAATGAATAAATGAATGAATGCATGAGTGAGTGAATGGGTGCTTGGTCACCATGGGGTGGACTTCCTTTCCCTTACTGCGCTGCCATTTTTCTGATGGGACCAGGCAGCGCTGTCAGGAACTGTAAATCTGTCCTGGCCTATGGACACCCTGGGAGCTCAAGTGTGAGCCCAAGTCCAATTCAGCTCTTTTAAATTAAATTAAGTATAAATTATTTGACACCAGAACTACAGAGATACATTTCCTGCTTTCCACCAATTGGTAGGAAGGCAGATAAACACACCTTCAGGAAGAAGATCGTAACAATAATGGAGACAGGGATTAATGCTATGTTAGAAATTGAAATCAATAGATTTTAAAAGTAAGAGGAAAAAGTTAATCCCAGTAAATGTAGTTAATACCTACGTCCCAGCTGGGGGGATGTAGGAAGGCCTCTCAGGATAGATCAAATTTATTTAAAAAAATTTTTTATTATGGAAAATTTGAAACACACAAAAGTAGAGGGGATAGTTAAATGAACCCAATGGACCTATTGGCTAGTGTGAAAATTATCAACACCAAATTCTTATCCACCATATTAAAAATATATATAACCACAATACCTTATCAGAGCTGAAATAATTAAAATAATTACTACCATTTAATACCTATTAGTGTGCAAACTTCTCCAACTATCAAAAAGTCCTTTTTGCAACTGGCTTATTCGAATCAGGATCCAAACAAGGTCCACACATACATTTAGCTGTTATATTCTTAAGTCTCTTTAAATCTATATCAGCTGTCTTCCTTTTTTTTTCATGCTGTTTATTTGTTGAAGAAACCAGGTCATTTGTCCTGTAGACTGTCCTGAATTCTGGATTTGTCTGACTGGATCCTTGTGGGTGCTCTTCTGTCCCCTGCATTTCCTGAAATCTGGTAGTTAAGGTTCATTTCTTTTGGTAAGTATATTCTGTAGGTGAGGCTATGTACTACCTATTGCATGGAGAAGGAGACAGGCAATGTCTAGTCATCTCACTTCTACTGGTGTTAAACTTGATCAGCCAGATGCATCCGTTTGTAGGTCCATTATAAAAGTTCCCCCTCGACCTTTCTCTAATGGTTTTAGTTTCCACTGATGATTGTTACCTAGATCCAGTTTTTCATTAAGGATTGCCATATGGTGGTTTTCTAATTCTACCATTGATTCTGCATTTGTTAGCTGGAGTTCTTCTATAAAGAAGACCTTTCCCTTGTCAACTATTTGGTTTGTGTGGAAAGACTGGATAAATGATTCTTCATTTATCACTCTCAAAATAACAAGCTGGTTCGTTAGCAACCCTGGGAAGGTTGAATTTAATCATGACCTTGAAGGATAAGAATGTTTTCTTCTAGTGGCTATGAGAGGGAAGGGCCTTCCAATCAGAGGAAACAGCTTGACTAAAGGCTCAAAAGCAGGAATATGCAGGATCTTTAGAGAATGGCCCAGAGCAGTGGCAAGTGCAACCAAAGGCTTTTTGAAAGAAAAAGCCCTGAGCCTGATGTGGTGGAAAAAGCAAGGGGAAAGTCAAAATTGCTGGTTCCACTCCCAGCTCTGTCACCCAATCACTGCTTGTGAACACTGCTTTTCCATTTTTAGATCAGTGTCTTTCAAACTTTTCTGGCCACAGTCCACATTAATAGAGATATTTTACGCTGTGATCCAATACTTACATACATATACAGAAAAACACAAAAATTTCAGAAAGAATCCCAAACAACTTACACTTCTATATACAATATACAATATATGTAGATATTTTGTATCCTATCCTATCCTATGCTATCCTATCCTATTCCACTCCACTCCATTCCACTCCATCCCAAACTGTTAAAATAAATGCTGGTCATGACCACTGACTTGATCTCTGACCCCCAAATGGGATACAGCCCTCATTTGGATGGTCCCTGGGGCTCTTTGCCGGCTCCAATCCTTTGATCGTTTCCTGGTCTTGGTGACAACCTGACACTGAACCAGGCACTTGGGAAGGGGGATGATATGAGAATGGAAACTGATCATTTGCAGGAGGCTCCTGAGTAGAACATGAGGAAGAAGCCAGACGAAACTCAGAGGCCACCATTCTAGCCCATCCCACCATCACCTTGAGAGATCTGACCTCCCTGGGCCGCTGCCCGCCTTTCACCAGACACCTACCTGCTGGCCCCTGTTTCCACAACAGGCTGGGTTAGCCACACCTGGCCCCGCATCCTCTCAGAGGCCCGCTCCCTACTGATCCTTTCAACTTTGGAAGGTCATCAGGCTTATGCCTAAACAAAGCCCCAGGCAGGTGCTAACCTAACAGGAGGCAATTGGGAAGGTCAAGGTAAAGTAAAGGGAAAACAACATTGAGAGTGCTGGGCATGAGAGTACCTGGGGCCCCTTCTGACCTGAGCCAAAGACTCACCAGGTTACCTGGGCCACCGTCCCTATCTGCCAATGTCTTGTTTTCCTTATGTCTTAAAGAAGATGAACCCCTTCATCTTGTAGTGGATAAGGAATGATCAGATAATAACTGAGTTGAGGGCTGCCCTGGTGGCGCAGTGGTTGAGAATCTGCCTGCTAATGCAGGGGACACGGGTTTGAGCCCTGGTCCGGGAAGATCCCACATGCTGTGGGGCAACTAAGCCCGTGCGCCACAACTACTAAGCCTGCGCTCTAGAGCCCGGAAGCCACAACTACTGAAGCCTGTGCACCTAGAGTCTGTGCTCCGCAACAAGAGAAGCCACCGCAATGAGAAGCCCAGGCACCGCAACGAAGAGTAGCCCCGTCTCACTGCAACTAGAGAGAGCCCCGTGTGCATCAACGAAGACCCAGTGCAACCAAAAATAAAATAAGATAAATAAATTGAAAAAACAAATAATAATAATTGAGTTGAGCACCTTGGGGAAATGGTAGGAATTGGGTTTGGTGAAACTGTTTTGTGAATAGCGACCTTGGAGAACTTCCTCTAACTTTGTGGGGTTTTTCTACGTCCCTCTTCTCACAACTCTTCTGTCGTTTTCTCTATTGCCTCTGTGTCTTCCTTGCTGTCACTCCCCTGTCACACTCTTCTTTTTGTCTCTCTTCTTGCTCACTCTTCTCTCTTAGCTCTGTCTCTCTCTCTCTTTTTTTTTTTTTTTTTTTTTTTTTTTTTGCGGTACACGGGCCTCTCACTGTTGTGGCCTCTCCCGTTGCAGAGCACAGGCTCCGGACGCGCAGGTTCAGTGGCCATGGCTCACGGGCCCAGCCGCTCTGCGGCATGCGGGATCCTCCCAGACCGGGGCACGAACCCGTGTCCCCTGCATCAGCAGGTGGACTCCCAACCACTGCGCCACCAGGGAAGTCCTGTCTCTCTCCTTTTAATAGCAACTTTATTGAGATACAATTCACATAATGTAAAAGTCATCCTTTTAAAATATACAATTCATGGTTTTTACTATATTTACGGAGTTGTGCAACCAACACTATTACCTAAGTTTAGAACATTTCATCACCTCCCAAAGAAACACCGCACCCATTAACAGTCACACCCTTATTCACCACATCTCCCACCCCTGGCAGCCATTAATCTACTTTCTATGGATTTGCCTGCTCTAGACATTTCACAGAAATAGAATCATATAATACATGGCCTTTTGTGGCTGACTTCTTTCGTCTAGCATAACATTTTAAAGGTTCATCCGTGTTGTAGCATGTATCAGCATTTCATTCATTTTTATGGCTGAATGATATTCCCTTGTATAGAAATTCCATATTTTGTTTTATCCTCTCATCAGTTAATGGACATTTGAATTATTTCCACTTTTTTGCTATTATGAATAATGTTTCTATGAACATTTATGTACAGGATTTTATGTGAACATATATTTTCAATTCTTTTAAGTATATACCCAGAAGTGGATTTGCTGGGTCACATGGTAACTCTACATTTAACATTCTGAGGAACTGCCAAACAATTTTTCAAAGTGGCTGCACCATTTTACACTTCTGCTAGCCATGTGTGGGGTTCCAATTTCTCCACATCCTTATCAACACTTGTTTTTGTTTTTAGCCATCCTAGTGGATGTGGAGTGGTAACTCATTGTGATTTTAATTTGCATTTTCCTGATGATTAGTGATGTTGAGCACCCTTTTATGTGCTTATTGGCCATTTGTGTATCTTCTTTGGATATATTCTTTGCTCATTTTAAAATGCGGTTATTTGTCTTTTTATGTTGTTGAGTTTGTGAGAGTTCTTTACATATTCTGAATAAAATTTTCTTATTGCATATATGATTTGCAGATGTTTTCCCATCCCATGGGTTGTCTTTTCACTTTCTTGATAGTATCCTTAGAAGCCCAAAACTTTGATCAAGTCTACTTTATCTATTCTTTCTTTTGTCACTTATGATTTTGGTGTCATACCTGAAAAACTGCTTAATCCAAGGTCATGACAATATCTAGAGTTTTATAGTTTTAACTCTTACATTTAGATTTGTGATTCATTTTCAGTTAATTTTTATATATGGTGTGAGGTAGAGGTCAAAATTCATTCTTTTGCATATGGATATCTAGTTGTCCCAGCACCATTTGTTAAATCTGTCTCTCTCTTTTTTTTTTTTTTTTTTTGCGGTATGTGGGCCTCTCACTGTTGTGGCCTCTCCCGTTGCAGAGCACAGGCTCCGGACGTGCAGGCTCAGCGGCCATGGCTCACGGGCCCAGCCGCTCCGCGGCATGTGGGATCTTCCCAGACCGGGACACGAACCCATGTCCCCTGCATCGGCAGGCGGACTCTCAACCACTGCGCCACCAGGGAAGCCCTGTCTCTTTTTAATGTCCCTTTTTCTCCAGGCAGCTGCTCCCAACCCCAGCCCCTCTGCTGCCTTGGAATGGATCACCACTGCAGGAGAGGAAGCTGCTACTGTGATGAATTCTGCCATGTGGTACCAGACGGCTGCCTGGATCACCGTGCCCTCTGCAACACTGGTAACTCACATGCAGGCTCCGTTCCACCCCCAGCAGAGCTGGATGCTGTGATTGACAGAGGCAAGCCCCTTGCATGTACTTTAGGCCAAGGCCAGGGTGTGGACTGGATGGCTTCTAAGGTCCCTGACATCCCAAGATCCTGGCATTCTGTCCATTTCATATCAAAAGTGCCTACACATTCCTCCCCGCTTTCTTTCCCCACTGCTCCTTGCCACCTGCTGCTCCCCTCTGAGCCACTTTTGCAGGTCCCACAAGGAGAGGTTCAGCTGTTGGTGACTGGGGAATAGGGTGGGGAAACAGGGTGGCTGTGTTGCACCTAACTGTCCCCGCTTCTTTTGCAGTACAGATGCCTCTTGACCTGTCCCATGTAGACTTCTGAGGGCAGACAGGAGTCTGCAGAGAGGTGCTGGGGGTATTGGGCAGCAGCAGGGGGTGGGGGGCAGGGATGAGGACAGGATCTTTCACCTGTGTTTTTCTGCTCCTCAAACTATCAGCATGGTGCTGCAGGTGGTGCTGAGGAAGGAGAACCCGCCCAAGCCCTGCCAGAAGCAATCTAGACTGGATGCAAAGCATGGTGAGTGCCCTGGAGATGCTCCTAGAAGGGGTGGCTGGCAACCTGCTCCTGCCTCCCTGGCCTCCAAGCCCCAAAGTCAAGGAGCAAATACCAAAGGGGGCAAAGAGCCTGAGCTGGGCGCAGCACTGTTGCAGCCACGGTTTTAGGGTAGAAGCCAGGGTTCCTGCCCATGAACACTGACACTGAATTTCATATAATTCTCATGTGTCATGAAGTAATATTCTTCTTTTGACTTTTTTCAACCGTATAAAAATGTAAAAAACATTCTTAACTTGTGATCTATACCAAAAACCGGCAGCAAGACAGATTTGGTCCACAGACTGTGGTTTGCTGCTCTCTGCCCTAAATCATCCTCTGTTCTTTATTTTCCTTTTGTGTCCCGGCTTCAGCCCTGACCTGTCCAGCTCTCTGCGCAGCACTGGAGGAGAGCTCTCAGCCCCCACCCTAGCCTATTACAGCGTTGGGCAGAAAGAAAGGCAGTATAGCGCGATGGAAAGAGCTTGGACTTGGGAGCCAGATAGACCTGGGTTCAAATCCTGGCTGACCTCAAGCCTTCAGTCTTCTGAGCCTTTCCGCGCCTCCCTTTCCTCATCTGTGTCCTAGAGCTTGCCTTGCAGGGCCGCTGTGGAAGGGCCTGGTTCTTGGTGGATGAACAAGAGAGAGCGGTTATTTGGGGAAATGTAAATTAGCTGGAGAGGCAACAGGCCTTCGCTTACTGCTCATTAGGTCTGGCAGCTTCTCCAAACCAGCCCCTCTCCATCTCCATGAAGGGACTCAAGAAGACGGCCTGACGCCTCCCTGAAGCTCCTCCCCCACTCGGTGCCAGCAGGGCCCTGGAACAAAGCTCAGCCTCCCCTCCTGGGGCCATGATCACTGGGCCCAGGGGTGCTTGTCTCCCAGCTGCCACCCTGTGTGCTTCCCCATTGGTTCAACCAGAGGAAAAACGGAAACCTGCTGCTGTCGTAAACACTGTTAAATGTGCGTAGAATCAGCCATAGAGGTTTCTATGCTACAACCCAAGGAAATAGGGGCTAGGGTATGGAGGGGTCCATTCTCAGGGCTTTGCAGACTTAAGTGATTCCCACCATCTCTCCTTATCTACACATTTTGAACCTGTGGGGACCCACTCAGACCCCCAGAGTTGGTATAAAGATTATTTTAAAGAGGAAACATTTGACCTACAGAAGATGCAGAAAGAAGTGTTATCTGAACTTCCCTTATCTGACTAAAACAGAGCCTTCTAAAAATACAGCTGCCATAAATCTCCCTCCAAGGGATTTTCTGGCCCATTTTAGCTGCCGTGGAGACAGACTGCCAATAGAACCTTCCATATTTTCCCACAGAGGTCCTAAGCCCCATGCCTTTGTTAAGTGTGGTGGAGAAACCTTTGTCTCTGGTTATTCAGTGAGTTACTCATTACTAAGCAACTCCCTGGTGCACGTGTAAATAAATTTTGTCTTTTCTCCTGTTCATCTGTCTTTTCTTAGTTAAGTTGCAGGCCTCCAGTCACTGGACCCAGGTTGGAAGAGGAAAAACTTTTTCCTCCCAACAAACACAGACCCAAATGGCGCTGGTGACAACTCCATCCTTCCATTTGTTCAGGCTGAGAAGTCTGTAGTTTTCTTGACGTTTCTCTTCCTTTGACAGCCCACACCGATCTGGTAGGAAGTCATGTTGGCTCTACGTTCAAAATATATCTAGAATCTGACCAACTCCAACCTCCTCTGGTACCACTGTGGTCAGAGCCACCCTCCTCTCTTACCTGGACTAGGGCAAAATCCTCCCAACTCTATTCCAGTTTCTATTCCAGCCCACAGCTGCCAGAGTGGTCCTTCTAAAACCCAAGTTAGAACTGGTCACTCCTCCGCTCAAAACTCCCCAGGGGCTGCTCCCACCTCACTCCAAGAACCCAGCGCCCAAGGCTGGCAAGGCCCTTTGTCACCTATGCCTTATCACCCTGCTCCCCTGCCCCCCAACTCTGCCCTCTCACGTGGCTCCAGCCACACGCCCTCTTTTGTGCTTCTTGAACTAGGTCCTGCCTTAGGTCTCTGGATCTTTCTCTAGCACTTCCGCTGCCTGGAGTGTTCTTCCCCACGTAGCCACTTGGCTAACTTTCTCACCAGCTTGGAATCATTGCTCAGATCCCACGGTGCTATTTGATACTTTAATCTGTCCCTCACCTCTCCACGCCACACACACCAGGTTCTTCTTACCTGTCTTTTTTTTTTCTTTTTTCCATAATATTCATCCCTATATTGTTCACGTATTAATGTTTGCCATCTCCTTTCACTGGGAAGTTAGTTCCGTGAGGGCAGGGATCTGTTTTACTCAGTGCTGTTTTACTCAGTATCCTGGGTGCCTAGAACAGTGTCTGGCATCTAGTAGGTGCTCCAGATATGTCTGCTAAATTAATCAAACCAGCCTCCTATGCTCATTCAGGGTGAGAGCTGAGTTGGGCTGAACAAAATGTCCAGGAACTTTCTGGATAAGACTATTATGCCCCCAGGGCCAACAGTCATGTGTCCAGACTTGGAAATTCCCCAGATACAGGGGAAGATGGACCAGACAAAATTCAGCAAAACCCAAGAAAGCACTCAGCCAGGATTCCCTTCTAGCAGGTTCCTGGTTAGATCTCATTGTAGACAACTGGGCTAGAGCTGAGCTGTTGATCACTTAGAGGATGAAAAGAGAAAGGAAATGGAGAAGGGAAGTCTGTGGTGGGGGTGCAAGGGCACCTGGAGTACCTCGGTCTGTAGATTAAGCCACTGGCCGCTAGAATGAGGAAGTCCCTTTCCCCGCTAGGGTGGGGCTGACAGGTGGGCCAGGAGGGGAGGGAGGCGGCTCAAAGCAGTTGCATTCTTTCTGGATTTCTCCTCTGTCTTCTCAAGGGTGAAGAGTCACACCAGATCACTCATTACTAGATCGGGTCAAACAGAATTCAGGTCACTGCTATGGCCCTGGGGCCTCCTCTCCCCACCTACCCACCCCCCAAGGGGAAATCCATTCTCCCATTTTATAAAGTGAAGGACTGAGGTTGAATGGGAGGGTGGAAGGGCTCAGCCTGGCAGGAGTACTATACAGATTAACAGTGTGGCTGGAACTGGGGTCCAAGATCCTTGACCCCAAGTGCTGGGCTGTGTCCCAGATGGACCCCTCAGTCTCCTCTCATAGAGTCTTCCTCCCCTCATCCCACCCCCGTGCCCTAGAATGACTCCCTTCTCCTTCCAGGCCACAGAGCCCTTTATCCCAACGGAGGGTGAAGTTCTAGAAGACAGTGGCTCACACCAAACGCAGGACCTCAGACTTCATGGCCAAGAGGACCTCAGAGGTCTTATTGACAGAGGCCCAGAGAAGGCAAATAACTTGTCCAGGATTGCACAGAGTTCTTGGGCCACTACCAAGGAAGGAGCTGGAAACAGAACCTAGACCTTTTTTTTTTTTTAATTTATTTATTTTTGGCTTTGTTGGGTCTTTGTTGCTGTATGCGGGCTTTCTCTAGTTGCAGTGAGCTGGAGCTACTCTTCGTTGTGGCGCACGGGCTTCTCACTGCGGTGGCTTCTCTTTTTGCGGAGCACAGGCTCCAGGCGCGGGCTTCAGTAGTTGTGGCATGCGGGCTCAGTAGCCGTGGCTCGCGGGCTCTAGAGCACAGGCTCAGTAGTTGTGGTGCACGGGCTTAGTTGCTACGCGGCATGTGGGATCTTCCCGGACTAGGGCTCGAACCTGTGTTACCCTGCATTGGCAGGCGGATTCCTAACCACGGCACCACCAGGGAAGTCCCAAACCTAGACCTTCTGATTCCACTTTAAATTTCCTTCCAGCTGTGAGATTTTGTGATTTTTCTGACACCTGTTCAGCAAGCTTTCCTCTACTCTGGAGCTGCTTTATTCACAAAACTCTTGCCCTGAAATCCCCAAGATACCTTGTCTGGCCACTGGCTGTGGCCATAACAGCTTATGTCCTTGGCCCTTTGAGGGGATAAGATTCTTCACTAGGGCATTTGGAAATACATTCTGCAACCTCATTCCCCGTCTTGTGGCCAAATCCCCAAGGTTCCCTAAGTAATCACCCTCAGTGTCCCTCCTCCCAGGCCTGGGGACTCAGACCAGCACACTTACACTTTCCCTTCTCCCAGCTGTGCTCTTCCTACCCCACACCTCCAGTCTGGCCCAAGACATGATCCTGCCTCTGGCTGGGATGCAGGATCACAGGATGTAAAGATGGAAGGATGTTAGGGATCAGAGTCCTGCCCCACACTGGACAGCTGTCTCCTGCAGACCTCAGGGGGCTGTTCCTTCTCTCTGTTGCTTGAGGATCTGAGTGGACATCAGGGCCTTCACTCATTTATTGAGCACCTAAAATGTATATGTTTTCAACAAGCACCAAGTATGTAGCAGGCACTGTTAGAGCCTTTTTATCTCATGTGAGCCTCATGAAACAGCCCAGTGAGGTAAGGATTATGCCCATTTTACAGATCAGGAGGTTGAGGTTCAGAAAGTTCTTCAATTTGCTCTAGATTATAGAGCTAGTAAGTCTAGAATTAGGAATAAAACCCATGTTTCTCTAAGTAGAAGTCAAAGCCCCATGCACAGGGGGAGAGGGAGGGGGGAAAGGCTATGGGAAGGGGGAAATGTGTGTGAAACACCATCTTCCGTGGCCTCCCTGCCTACAGGACCCAGGGGATGAATATCACTGTGGAAATGATTCCATAGCTTCAAACCAAACTTCAGAGAGGGGGGTGTCAGTGGGCAAGGGGGGCAGGAGGGTTAGCTCCCTGTCAGCCCTGACACACAACCTGCCAGCTCTCACCCTGTGCACTTGTGATCACCTGGTTACCTCCTGGAAACTACCCAGCCACACTTAAGCAGGTGGCCCGCCCCTGCTCCACGGGTTGAGCAAGCAGGAAAAGGTGGCAGCAAGAGGCAGTGGGCAGATCTGCTGGGTAATGGTGGCCGGAGCCCCAGCTAGGATGGGCTTTCTCTGGGGCCTGGCTCTGCCCCTTTTCTTCTTCTGCTGGGTAGCTGGGGCTCCTAGGAGCTCTGCAGGTAAGGAGGCCAGAGGGTGCCTGTGGGCTTCTCTCCTGACTCTGGGTGGGAGCTTCTGTACTGCAGCCCTTTGTGGGTGAGGGTAGCTCTCTCGGGTTAGTTATCATCAACCATAAAGCTATACATGAAGTATTACTATGGCTGATAGTATGCAACGGCACTGGGTCAGCTTAAGCATGTGGGACTCTGCGGTCCATACAAATGTGAGGTTGCTGTGGGTTTGTCTTTATGCCTGTGAGGGTGTGAGTACGTGGGGCGGGGAGACTGTGGGGGTCAGGGAGGTGCAGGCTGGAGATAAATCTGATTAAAGCCTAAGAATGTGGCTTGACAAGATTCTTTCTCCTCCAAGTTTATTTTCTAGCATGGATTTCCTTCAAAAACCCATTTTTGTGTGAAAAGTCTGACTGTCACAGGCTGCTTGTGGAGGGTGGATTCTGAGAGAGGCAGGGCTTTTATGAAAGAAGAGAATGAACATTGATCTGTAATAGGAACTGTGTGAGGCTTGTCACATGCATTAGCTCTTGTAAAAATAGACTTTATTTTTTAGAGGAGTTTTAGCTTCACAGCAAAATTGAGCAGAAAGTACAGAGATTCCTATGTATCTTCTGCCCACCTCCCCACAGCCTCCTCTGCTATTAACATCCCTCACAAGAGAGGTACATGTATTACAATTGAGGAAGCTACACTGACACATCATTACCATGCGTTATCTTTTAAGACTTTATTTTTCAGAGCAGTTTTAGCTTCACAGCAAAATTGAGAGGAAGGTACAGGGATTTCCCATATACTCCCACCACTATCTTTTTTTTTTTTTCTTTGTGATCATCACTTTTTTTTTTGACATAGATATACCCATAACGTTTTATTGAATGAAAACAGTTGTAACACAATATATACAGTTTGATGACATTTTGACATATATACACTACTGATACTATGTATAAAATAGCTAACTAATGAGAACCCACTGTATAGCACAGGCAACTCTACTCAGCCATCACTATCCTTTTAATCCACACAGTTAACCCTGTGAGAGAGATACAATTCTCGTTCTTACTCTCGTCCAGCCCCCCACCCACCGAGAGGAGACTGAGGCTTCTTACTGGGATTAAGTAACTTGTCTGCAGAGCCAGGCTTTTATTCCACACATACATAACCCCTAGACCACACTGCCTCCTGCATGCACTCATGATCTACCAGGCTTGTGCTGCACATTTTTTTTTCTAACTTTTTTTTTTTTCCTTTCTGTGTTGGGTCTTCGTTGCTGTGTGCGGGCTTCTCATTGTGGTGGTTTCACTTGTTGCGGAGCACGGGCTCTAGGCGCGTGGGCTTCAGTAGTTGCAGCACGTGGGCTCAGTAGTTGTGGCTTGCGGGCTTAGTTGCTTCACAGCATGTAGGATCTTCCAGGGCTGGAATCGACCAGGGCTCGAAACCATGTCCCCTGCATTGGCAGGCGGATTCTTAACCACTGCGCCACCAGGGAAGTCCTGTGCTGCACATTGTGCAGGAAGTCCTGTGCTGCACATTTGACATTTAATTTAATGTAATGTTCACAATCCTATGAAATAGGTACCCCAGCTCCATTCCACAGATGGGAAAATGTAGGCTTGGAGCTGGGAGAATTGGCCGGGTCACAAGGTTGGTAAGCAGCAGAGCAAGCAGCAGAGACAGGACTCGAACTCAGAGTCCAAAGTCCAGATGTTTTCCTCTCTACCAGTTTGATTTGAGGAATGGGTCAGGAGAGCTGCAGCATTCTAGAGCTGTAAAGAGCCAGGGTGGGCTTTGCTCTGTTTGAGAAGACCCCCAGTGGGTAAGAGAGTTGGGTGGGGGGTTGTGAGGGCCCCAGAGATCAAGAGGCTATGGGTTTGGGAAGCATGAGGAGGTTTCACCGCAAGATGATCCCACAAGGCTCCCAAGAAAGGAAGAAAATGTGTGGGGGGAGGTCAGTGGTCAGACCCCACAGCTTGAACTTCAGGCTGTGTGGGCAGCCACAGAAGGGCTCTGCCTCCACCTGTGGGGACTGAGAGGCTCAGAGAACTATCTCGGGCTTTGAAGTGGAGAGAAGCAAGTATATTTCTGTAAAAGCGTGGTTTGTGTGTGTAGGTAGACCGCACTGAACAGGTAATGAGAGCGAGAGCCATGGCCACCTAATCCTCATGTGGGTACAGCCTGAAACTCTCGCTATATGAAAGTAGGTTGTGTGCTCTCAGGTGACTCCTTGAAAGAACGTGGTCAGGGAGGGATGCTTAATAACCCCCTGCAGGCTTTGGAATGTAAGGGCTTCCCCATCCCCCTTCCCCTCTGGTCCTCACCCCCACAGCAAGGCAGATATGAGACCCTCGCTGGTGGGGGACAGAGTCAGTATTTGCACCAGTAAATCATCAGACTCCAGAGCTGGTAGGCAACACATCTGGGACTAGAAGCCAGTCTCTTGCCTCCTGGCCCAGTGATGCTTCATTATCCAATGGGAGACACAAGAGGACAAGCGGAGGACCTGTCCTGACACCCTAGGTAGAGGGGACCAAATGGTCCTGGCCCTCCTTTGGGCCCTTGGGTACTTTGGGGCCAGTAGGTCTCAGGAAAGACCATCTTAAACCATAAGAACCCTGAAAAAGGGTGGTTATATTTTCATCTTTTCCTTCCAAGAGTAGGGTTACTAGATAAAATACAGGGTGTCCACCTAAATTTGAATTTCAGGTAATGAGTTTAGCAGTATAAGTATGTCTTAAATATTACATGAGAAATACACATACTAAAAGAATTTGTCATTAAAATAATTCCTTGTTTATCTGAAATTCAAATTCAAATTTAACTGGGCATCCTGTATTTTTATTTGCTAAATCTGGCAACCCTCCTCAAGAGACACCATGGCCTCCATACAGAGAGAGCCACTCTCCCTCTGTAGACAGGAGAGGCACCCTTGTCAGCTCCCAAATATTTGCTGTAGCCTCCCCCGGGCAATGCGTGCCTGCTGGCCCTCCACTCACACGACCTCAGAGTGCCGGTCCAGTGAGCAGAGACATCCTGCCCTGGGGAGACACGCTAGCAGCTTCTTTCTAAAAAGTACAGTTTTGCTTCACCTGGCTCCCTGTTTCCTGTGGAAGACGCTGGGTTCATCATTTCTGGCGTTCTGGGGTTCCATCCTTGCCGTCTAAGGCCCGTGTTCAGGAGAGGCTTGAGCAGGTGGGCAGCTTGCCCTTTTCCTTTGCTAGAGCCCCGGGGGCTCTGCCTGCTTCCCTCTTTTGCAGCGGCCATCACCCACACTGTCCAGGAAATTCCTCTCCTCCAATCCCCGCAGCTACCTCTCAACACAAAACCACAGATGTTTCTTGTGGTTGAAGTGTTTTACTTCCATGGGGAAACAGTCACTGGATGAGAAAAGAATTGATAGGAAAGTGACAAGGGGGTGGTGGTGTGATGAATTGGGAGATTGGGATTGACATGTATACACCGATGTGTATAAAATGGATGACTAATAAGAAAATAAATAAACATTAAAAAAAAAAGTGACAAGATTCTTCCAGAAAGTTCTAAGAGTCATGGTCCCTGCTCTGCAGTTCTTGGCTCACTTGGGTCTTCTGCCTTTTTTGCTCCCCCTTGAAGCTGGATCCTGGCCCTACACATTCACTCGGATGGTTTCAGACCAATAATCAACTAGATTCTGGGGATTGCTTGCCTCATGTGGGCCATCAGAGGACATCAGTCAGGGCAATCCCAGTACCGTGGCTGCCACATGGGCCTGATCTTCCCAATAGTGCCTCCTCTTCCTTGAATATATAGATGAAAAATAGGGTAAAAGCAGTCTCCCTCCCCACCTTCCTCCCAGCAGTGCCCAGGGCATAAGCACAAGAGCTTGTGTGAAGTCAGTGCCCTGGGACTCATAGCTCACAAAGTTGGTCTTACCCAATACAGGCCCCAGCACCAGTGAACCAGGCCACACGGAAGTGCCTGCTGTGACTCCAGGGGTCAAGACGAGCTCAGAGGGAATCTTCCAGACCACTGACCTCACTGAGACCTCTATGTCAAACCATATCTCTTTGGAAACTCAAACCCTAAGCACCCAGACCTCTGGTACGACCTTCCTCCCAGGCAGCACCATTTCAGTAGCAGAGAACAGGGAAAACAAGACCATGGCCCTCATAAAAACAATGCCTTCCAAGTCCTCGGCTGTGATCACCACTCCTATGGAGACATCAGCCACAAGCGGCAGCCCCACGGGACGTGGAATGACCACAGTTGAGACCGTCACAGGCACTGAGCTCTCGAAAGCCGCCTTTGACACCCTTTGCAATTTCGACAGCTCTGAAGAGGCAAAGAGAATCATGGTAGACTTCTTGAAATTAGCTCACACCTCTACAGAAGCCGAGGCCTTGTCCTCGGAGAGCAGCGCTTCCTCTGACAGCTCAGTTCCAGCCATCATCGCCTCACAAGCCCTGTCACCTGACATCGCTGCTCTGGCTAAAGCCTTGGTTACCTACAACATCAGCAACATCAAGGTGATCGACTGCAGTGTTACAGAAATAGAAGCAACTGCCAGCACCCCTGGGACCTCAGACACAGATCGCAGCCCCACGAGAGGAAAGGCCCTGTCTACCCCCGAGACATCCACTTTGCCTGACTCCACTGAAGCAAAATCACACCTCGCCAGGACCACAGCCTCTGCTGAGACCTTGTCAGCAGCGAGCCCCACAGAATCAGCCACACCTGACATCACACTCACCATCAGTAGCAGCACAGAAATGGAAACGACAGCCGCCAGGGCCACGGCCCCCAGTGGAACCTTGGTGACAGTTAGCGTGAACCTGTTGGAAGAAAACTCATCCCTCTCTGTTGAGACAACAAGCCACACCGAGGTCTCAGGAGCAGTGACAATCTCCACAGGGACTGTGTCAACAGTAGGCGAGGTGACTTCCCCTGCTGGGTTCTCAGCTACGGTCTACAGCCTGTCTGAAGTGACTACCATCATGAGCTCCACCCCCTCAGAGACTTCTACCACTGACATCACATTCAGTGCGCCCGCCCCCAACAGCAGGAGCCCTCTTCCTTCTGTCCATCCGGCTACGGCCAACAGCAGTCAAGAAACAAACATCACCTTGGCCAAGACCACAGCCTCAACAAAGACCTTGAAGATAGCCAGCACAGCTGGAGGGAAGCCCTCAACAGCCACGCCCACCAGTGCTCAGACAAGTCTGACAGATGTTACTGCAGGTGAGCGTCTTCCCCCATGTGTGATTTTTGGGGATTTGGGGTTTGGAGTCTGCATGTTTAGGGAGTAGGGAGAAAGGAAGCCTCTGGGGGCCTATTCTGAGCCCTGTCTCTGATGTCACCTCTTCATGATCTTCTAGTGGTTCTTGCCAAAATCAGTAACGAGCAGAATTAAGGTGGTGTATGGAAAAAGTGTGGAGAAATGGTTTGGGATCTTGTCTCTGCCCTTAACAACCTGAGTGACCGAGGACAGGTCCCTCTCCCTCTCTGGGCCTCAGTTTCTCCACCAGTTGCTGGAGGAGGTTGCAGTGAAGTCCTTTCCATCTCTGCCATTCTACGGAGTTGACTGTTAAGTAACTACTGTGCACCAGGCAAGGACCCAAATTTTACTTAAAAGGCACAGCCCTCATTATCTGAACGCCTCTGGTTCAGCCAGGGCCATACCATATGGGCATCTGGCCCAAATTGCTGCCCTCTGAGCAGCTGGGACCCCATGAAAATGGAGCTCACTGGATGCACTTGCTGGGATTGGTGCCGTAAATGGTGACTTAAAATAAATAAATAAATTGGGCAAAGGTTTGGGAGTCTAAAGCTACATGTCTGGGCAGGACAGGAATAAAGACGCAGACCTAGAGAATGGACTAGAGGACACAGGGAGGGGGAAAGGTAAGCTGAGACAAAGTGAGAGAGTGGCGTGGACATATATACGCTACCAGCTGTAAAATAGCTAGCTAGTGGGAAGCAGCCACATAGCACAAGGAGATCAGCTCGGTGCTTTGTGACCACCTAGAGGGCTGGGATAGGGAGGGTGGGAGGGAGGGAGACACAAGAGGGAGGGGATATGGGGATATATGTATATGTATAGCTGATTCACTTTGTTATAAAGCAGAAACTAACACACCATTTTAAAGCAATTATACTCCAATAAAGATGTTAAAAAAAAAAAAGACCTAAATGTCCATCCATAAAACACTGGTTAAATAAATTATGGTAAAACAAAATACTGAGAAGCCATAAAAAAGAATGGCCTTGTCTCAGAGATCTGTGTTTAACACATGCTCCATTTGCATGAAAAGGAAGATGAGAGATATTATTCTATATCTATATGATATAGTATCTATGTCTATATTATATCGATATAATATGTAGATATCTTTCATCTTCCTTCTTATGCTTCCATATGCATATTTCATGTCCAGAAGAGGATTCACAAGAAAGTGATACCATCAGTTATGTATGTAAGGAAAATTGGGGAGCTGGGGGACAGCAATGGGAGAAAGACATTTTATGGTGTACTCTTTTGTACTTACTCAATTTCAGATCATGTGACTGTATCATCTAATCAACAAATAAAAGCTTTTTAAAATAAAAATATATTAATAAATTGAGCCTTTAAAAATAAAAGCACAACAGGAGACTGAGTTTTGGAATCAAACAGACTTGGAATTCCGCTGTTACTTTTTTACCATCTTTAAATCTATTTCCTCATCTGTCAGGTGGGGTGTAAGAATACCCACCTCATAAGGTAGTTTTGAAGGTTTAGTTAGAGGAGATAACATGCAAAGCTCATACAGTAGTTTACTGCCTGGAATCAGAGAGAAACTTCAGCTGGTGCCAATGCTCACTAGCTGTGAGCATAGGTTCTTCATGACCTTTTTTTTAGATTCCATACATATGTGTTAGCATACAGTATTTGTTTTTCTCTTTCTGACTTACTTCACTCTGTATGACAGACTCTAGGTCCATCCACCTCACTACAAATAACTCAATTTCATTTCTTTTCATGGCTGAGTAATATTCCATTGTATATACGTGCCACACCTTCTTTATCCATTCATCTGTTGATGGACACTTAGGTTGCTTCTATGTCCTGGCTACTGTAAACAGAGCTGCAATGAATATTGTGGTACATGACTCTTTTTGGACATTTAGGTCTTTTCCAGTATTTTGTTATGACAAACAGCACTGCAGTAAATAGCACATTTTTCACATGTGTGTCATTTTCTGTAGGATAAACTTCTAGGAGTGCAAATGCTGGATCAATTCTAATAGTATTCTAATAGGAAGAAATGACTAAAATGTGGCAGGTAAAGGCAGGCATATTAGGGCTCAAGAAAAGACGGAAGTTGCCTACAAGCTGCTAAGTCAGGAAGGCTGGATTGAAAGACCTCTGCCAACCTGGAGCTGGAAGCACTGGCTGAGGACATCCCCTCAGAGACCAGCCTCTCTGCAGCCTTCTGCCCGGCTGGCCCCTTTCCCAACAGCCCCTTCCGGGCCTCCAGGCCTTGAGAACATTCTAGATCCACTTTCATTTCTCCTTCCTCACACTACTCTTTTGACTTCTCCAAATGTGGATGGGGCCTCTAGCCATCATTTCCTTCCCTCTTGTTGGGAAGACACTACGATGGGTCCAGTTACTGGAGAGAAGGAATCCTTTCTCTTTGCAGTGAATAGAGAGGTAAGATCCTATGTGAACACAGACTCATTTACACGCGAGTGTGAGCACACATATGCAGCGTGGGGACAGAGACTGGGTAGCACAGTTCACATCTTGATTCCTGAAATGACTTACCCATATTTTCATCTTCCTACTGTTCTCAACTTGCAGGTGAGGATGGAGGTTTCCTTCTCCTGAGGCTGAGCGTGGCCTCCTCAGAAGACCTCACTGCCCCCAGAATGGCAGAGAGGTTGATGGAGCAGGTGAGTGGCACTTTCTGTGCCGGGGAGTAGAGGAGAGTGAGAGGTTCTCGGAGACCCTGGGGAAGATCTCCAGGATACAGAAGATACTGTACACTTGGGAGGGGCTAGCTTCTTATGGAGTTTTAGGAGTGAGATCTAAAAATCCCTGTCTGGCTTTGCTTCTGCCTGTTTTTCCTGAGTTCTGAATTCCCCTTCTCTGCTATGTAAAAAAAGATTCTTTCCCTCATCCCAATTTCCTCAGGCTTTAGGAAGATCAGGCTTTCAGGCCCCTGGGAGAAGGTCAATGTTATAAATGGGCAGATAGGCAGGACTTTAGTTGCAAGTGGCGGCAACCCAACTCATCGTAGCTTATACAATAGGCAAGGTACTGGCTGAGAAACCTAGAGGTGGCTGTCCAGCTTCAGTTATGGCTGGATCCAGAGGCTCAAACAGGATCATCAGGATTTTCTCTTTCTCTCCCCCTCTTAGCTCTGCTCCCTTCATTCCTCAGAGTCTCTTCATATGTAAGGAAAGGTGGCTGTGACAGCCCTAGATTCACAAGGCACTTACCTCTCCCAAGATCTGCATATCGTACTAGGGAAGGATGGATCTCATTGACCTGGAAGGGCCACCATGACTGACAGCCCAACCTGAACCACATGGAATGGGAAGGAAAGGCTCTAAAGGAGATAGGGATATTAGACAGAAAACAAAAAACAAACAAAAAAAACACCATAGATATACGCTCTAGATGGGGACCCAGATTATATTTGTAGAAGTTGGGAAAATTCTAAAACCCGGATCCCTGGACAAAGCTTCTAGTGGTGGAATTCTAGGGTTAGGGTTTTGGGGGATGGTGTGAGTCATTGGAAGGCTAGAATGAGTCAGCTCAGCCTAACTCTTGTGTCCCCATCTTGCTTCCAGGGGATGACGGGAAGAGGGAATATTTGGGCCCTAGAAGTTCTCTTAGTGGAAGGGGGGCCTATCAGGACTCCCATAATAAGGAGGTCCCTGAACATGGCATGGGGCTTTGAAGTGGGAGAGCCAAATAAGTGACAAATTCCCACTGCACATGATAATCCAAGTAGCAAGTGTGAATCCTGGTTGAAGAAGGAAGCCAAGGATATGTCAGATCTGAGCCCCTCAAACTGGAAACTATTTCAGGGGTCAGAAAGAAGCCAGGGAGATAGGAGCAGATCAGGAGCAGAGGTGCAGGAACCAGGCCATGCAGGTGTTGGGTGTCAGTTCTTGTTGGGAGCTGGCCACTGGCGAAAGGCTCAGGGGTCAGACAAACAACAAGCGTTGGCGCCACGTAGACCTGAGTGTGAATTCCAGTTCCTAACTGTGTGACCTTCGGTGAGGTACTCCATATTACTTTCCTTCCTTGTAAAATGAGGCTGGTACTACCTGCTTTCTAAGGTTACTGTGAGGTTTAAATGGCATGAAGGACCTAGCCTATACCCAGCCTGCAAGAGGTTCAGAAAGTGCTGCTGGCCTCCTAATATGTTCCCTTTTGCCCACCAGCTCGACCGTAAACTGCATATGTTTATGTCTCCCATCCAAGTCTCCCTGCTGCGTGTCAGGAGGGGCTGAAGAACATCAGCTGTGATCAGGCACTGCCACGTGTGGAAGGGGGCAGTGCCGCCTGCAGCCTGGGCCTCAGCACGACTGGAGCCATGTTACCTGGAAGGTTCCCATGTAGATCAGCAAGCCACGGCCTTACCCGGTCATGGCAGTGGGACCCTGGCTCACATATGCCTGGGTGTACGTGTGTAGGGAGCGGGTGGGGTCTTCGCCTGTTCCAGAGATGTCCTTGGACTTCCCCTGGCATGTGTGTTGTGTTCCAGTAAAGAGTGACCTGATCACCCATCTGTCACCTGCTGTGTGCTTCCATCCTACATTAAAATTACACTCAGTGTGGCCCAGGGTCACGGTTTTATGGTACAGGAATTTTGTGCACCCTCACTGCTACCTCCCTCCTTCATGCTCCCCAGGTTGTCAGTTTGGACCTTGATTACAGCACTGACTGAGGCTGGCCCTAGAGCCTCTTGAACTGTGAGCTCCTTCAGAGCAGGAACCACATCTGTTTATCTCGGTATCCCTGGAACCTAGCAGAGCACCTGGCCTGTAGTAGGATCACAGAGAATGCTTGTTGAATGGACTTGAATTTCAAGTTTTTGATACAAACAATCCTCAATTATTCCTCCCCCATAGCTCATAAGTCATGTTGTTTTTAAAAATTAAACTTGGCTTATTTTTTTTCTATTGTAGAAGTAAAACTTGCATTTAAATTTTTGAGACATTCTTAAGAACCAAGGAGAGGGGGGAAAGGAAATGAGAAGTGGGGGAAGAGAAAGAAAGAAATGTCTAAAATCCCACCTCTAGTGGTCTGGAGTTGTCTAGTTGTATGTAATACAACCATTGTTAATGTATATGTTCAGCCTCTCCACGTGGGCGGCTCTGAGTGGATCTCCACCAAGAGGTACCTTACATTCAACATTTCCAAGATCAGAGTACTAACCTTACCCCTAAACGTGCTCTGCCTGCATCTTCCTCATCTCAGTTAATGTCAGTTGCATCCTTCAGTTTGTCGAGCCCGAATCCTTGGAACTATTTCTTATTCCTCTGTTTCTTTTTTTTTTCTCACATGTTATATCCAATTCATGAGGAAATTCTGTTGGCTCTATTGTCATCAAAATATGCCCAGCCCATGAGCCCACCTCACCATCTCTACTGACTGCTCTCACCCTGGTCCAAGCTGCCATCCTCTCACCTGGATGACTAGTATCTTCTTATCAAGCCTCCCTGTCTCTACCTTTTCCCCCCACTCCCTATCTAGTCCCAGTACATCAGCCAGAGCTGTCTTTTTATAATGTAAGACAGACTGTACCACTCCTTTGCTCCAAACCCTCCCATTTCATTCAGAGAAAAAGACACGTTCCTACAATGCTGCAAAACTGTCCACGATCTGCACCCCTACACCAGCCTCTTGAACTTGCTCACTGCACACGAGCCGCACTGACTTCCTTGCTGTTCCCTGAATGCATGCTGCTGCTTCAGGACCTTTGCATGCACTACTCAGTCTGCTTAGAATTCTTCTCCTCCAGATATCCTCTTGGCTAACTCCTGCACCTCCTTCACCTTCTCAGTGGGCCTACCTAACCACTCTCCTCTGCTTTGATTTTCTTCATAACACTGATCACAACCTAACATAATACATGTTTTATTTGTCTTGTTTATTATCTGTCTCCCTCATCTAGAATGGAAGAGTTTGCACACTGCAGCATCCCTAGCATCTAGGATAGTGCCTGGTACAAAAAAGGCTCTCAGTAAATATTTGTTGAGTAAAAGAAGGAAACAACAAGACAACTTGGATATTGCTCTGAATAAGGGGAGTGTGTGTTTTCAATTGACTCCCTTCCTCTTGCAGAGTGGGGCAGAATGAGTTTTATAAAGTAGATTGGACAAAAATAATTCAAACATTCATCTTGGCATATTTGTTCAGCACCTACAACAGAAGAAAGACTATGTTGTGTGCCTTGGGGGATTCAAAGATGTCTCTTCCCACATGGATTAAAGTTAGTAGGGGGAGGAAAACTCCTACTCATGCTTAGAAGCCCAGATCATCCACTACTTCCTCATGGTGGTTTTTCTCAAATTCCCTAAAGGGGAGCTAACATGCTATGTCATGATTTATTTATTATAAGTTTGTTAAATCAGGACAGAGCATCATATATTATCCATCCTTGTAGCCACAGAACCTAGCACAGAGTCACGGAGGGCACTCAAATGTTTACTGAATGACTTAGAGGATGGGCCGTGTGAGCAGATGACCATGAAATATGGGCACTGAGCTCCGAAAGGTAAGAAAATGACATTCAGTGTTGGAGTAACAGAAGATAAATTTAATGATATAACTATTAAGCTGCACTATAGTTAGGCATGAATAGAGAGCAGTTTATATAACACTGCTGTTACAGAAACCCAATTTTTAAATAGTTTTTCTTGTTTTGCACTTATTCAAACAGATGATACCTAATAAAGTGGATAATTTAATCTTAATTACATACCTATAAAGACATACATGTACATATAGTGCTGATTACTGTTATTATTGGAAGCCAAAAATCTGTAAAATATGGGATACACCAATTAAAAGCATTTAGGAATTAAAGTGTATAATTATGCTTGTGTGTGTGTGTGTGTGTGTGTGTGTGTGTGTGTGTGTGTGAGAGAGAGAGAGAGAGAGAGAGAGAGAGAGAGAGAGAGAGAGAGAGAGAATTACTGGAAATGACCAAAGTTAGCAGAAGTAATGTTCCCAAACATTACTAGCAGAACATTACTACAGAAGTAATGTTACCAAACCAGCAAGAACCAGAAGTGCCCGGAGAAAATTCTCCAGTTATTTAAGATTCAAACGTGTATATATATGAGATGAAAATGCCACATATTTCATAAAGACAAAGGTGGTCATGGACCTAAACAAGACACCCTGTCTAAAATCTCCCGGGACTCAGCCCAGACTCAGAAGGCAACAACGCAAGGCCATGATGAGGACAGCTTGAGGTGGAACTTTTCTGACAAGAGGCTTCAACTGAAGCTTCTGCACAGCCCGTCCTTCCTTCATCCCTTGTGAGCGGGACTGGCCACCAGATAGTGGAAAGCAGTGAATGGTAACTAATCCCGTGGGTGCACCACAAATTGAAGTGAGTGGGCACGCTTTTTGATATCAATAAATAAGTACGTTGGTATATCATACCAGTGATCGATTATGCCTCATCCTGGTCATTAAAAGCTGGCCCAAGGGCGTTTCTGAAAGATTCCTTTGAGAGCAGGGAAGGTTGGGCAGGAGAATCTGTGTCTCTGGCCAAGCATCTTCCCAGACAGCTCCCTTTGCTCCCCCAGTGCCCACTGAGGGTGTCTCAGCTGCTTGCCACCAACCGGGGGTAGGGATGTGTGGTCTCTCCTTCCTCTCTGCTAAGCCAACACGTGCCTGGAGCCCTGAAGCAGAGCCCATCAGTTCTTTATTCCAGGTGCATACGTGACAGAATCACAGAGCCGGGGAGTTGATGAAAATGTGCAGCTGTGTCCTTGATCTAAACGTACCATTCAGAAGAAGCCTTTCCTTCCCAGCCAGGAGGCTGTCCCCCTCAGGCAGTCCTCCTTTCTCCTTTCTCATGACTCCCTCTCTCTACATGCCCAGCGCCTCAGCCGTTCTGACCAGGTTGCCAGATAAAATACAGTACACCCAGTTAAATTAGAATTTCAGATACACAATGAATGCTTTTTAAAATATATGGATATCCCAAATATTTCATGGGACATTCTTATAGTAAAAAATTGTGGTTTATCTGAAATTCAAATTTAACTGGGCTTTCTGTATTTTTATTGTTAAATCTGTATTTTTATTGTTAAACCCTACTTTTAATGCCTCCACTTCCACCAGTGTCCCCACCTCTTCCCTTTTCCCAGTCTGTGGGTTTCCTTCTGCTGTGGCAAGCCCCCAGCCTTTTCTTAGGCTTACGGACAGCTCCACTGCCTCTGGCAGGAATGTCCGTGACACACATTCTGTCTTTCTGCTCCACCTCCATTTCTCAGTGGGAGGAGAAGAAGCTTAGTGTCTGAACATGGATGCGGGGGAGAAAGGACTTTGGGTTTGGGTGCCTTGCTCCCTGTTTCCACCTTCCTTTTGTTCTATCACGTTTCCCTTTAGCAGGTTTGATGACACAAAGTATCTATAATAATCATGTCTTGCACAGCATGGGTAAATCCCTAACCAAGGTCCTGACTGGGTTGAGGATGAGATGTAAATTTTGTACCTTACCCTAAAAGAGAGCCTTCCCCTACCTGACCTTAAGTCACGTTACAAAGTCCTCATCGCATAGCTTAGTTTTGGAATTGCAATGGTCAAGGCACGGCAGTCTCGCCAGTCCAGCACACTTCCGTCATCCCTCCCTCCTTGTTTTACATTCCCTTCTTTCTAACTGTTGGACAACTCCCCACCCCCCATGCTGTCTGTCCTCAGTGCCATATGTGTTTAATTCTTTTGATTTAAATTTGTATTATTTTTTAAGTTAATAAAATTTATTTTCAGAGTAGTTTACATTCACAGTAAAATTGAGCCAAAAGTACAGAGAATTCCCACATAGCTTGTTCCCCCCACACACAATCTCCCCTAATATTGACATCCCCCATCGGAGTGCATCTGTTACAGTCAATGAACCTATGTTGGTTGACACATCATTAGCATCCAAAGTCCATAGTTTACGTTAAGGTTCACTCTTGGTGTTGTATGGGTTTTGACAAATGTATTATAACATGAATTTGCCATCATAGTGATGTACAGAATAATTTTACTGCCCTCAATATCCTCTGTGTTCTGCCAATTCATCCTTCCCTCCCTCTTAAGCCCCTAGAAACCACTGATCTTTTTACTATCTCCATAGTTTTGCCTTTTCCAGAATGTCATATACTTGGAATCGTAAGCTATGTAACCTTTTCACATTGGCTTCTTTCATGCAATAATATGCATTTAAGTTTTCTTCATGTCTTCTCATGGCTTGATATCTCATATCTTTTTAGTGCTCTGTAGTATTCCATTGTCCGGATGTACCATAGTTTATTTACCTTTTCATCGACTGAAAATCATCTTGGTGACTTCCAAATTTTGGCAATTATGAATAAAGTTACTATAGACATACATGTATAGGTTTTTATGTGGATATAAGTTTTCATTTCTTTTAGGTAAATACCGAGGAGTGCAATCACTGGATCATATGGTAAGAGTATGTTTAGTTCTGTAAGAAATTGTCAAACTGTCTTCCAAAGTGGCTGCACCATTTTGGAATTCCCAGGAGCAGGGAATGAGAATCGCTTTTGCTCCACATCCTTATAGCATTTGGTGTTGTCAGTGTTCTGGCTTTTGGCCATTCTCATAGGCGTGTAGTGGAATCTTATTGTTTTAATTTGCAATTCCCTAATGATGTATGATGTTGAACATTTTTTCATATGCTTACTTGCCATCTGTATATCTTATTTGGTGAGGTCTATTGCCTAATTTTTAATCAGGTTGTTTGTTTTCTTGTTGTTGAGTTTTAAGAGTCCTTTGTATATTTTGGATAACAGTCCTTTATCAGATGCATCTTTTGCAAATATTTTCCCCCAGGCTTGTCTTCTCATTCTCTTGAAAGAAGTTTTTAATTTTAATGACGTCCAGCTTATCAATTCTTTCTTTCATGGATCATGACTTTGGTGTTGTATCTGAAAAGTCATTACCATACCCAAGGTCATCTAAGTTTTCTCCTATGTTATCTTTTAGGAGTTTTATAGTTTTGTATTTTACATTTATGTCTTGTTCCATTTTGAGTTAGTTTTTGTGAGGGGTGTAAAGTCTGTGTCTAGAGTCATATTTTTGCATGTGGATCTTCAGTTGTTCTAGTACCATTTGTTGAAAAAGCTGTCTTTGTTTCATTGTGTTGCCTTTGCTCCTTGGTCAAAGATCAGTTGACTATATTTATGTGAGTCTATTTCTGGGCTCTTTATTCTGTTCCACTGATCTATTTGTTTATTCTTTTAATAACACCACACTGTCTTGATTACTATAGTTTATAAAGTACTTAGCTTAAAAGTAAGTCTTGAATTAGGTAGTATAGGTCTTCTGACTTTGTTCTTCTCCTTCAATATTGAATTGACTATTCTAGGTCTTTTGCCTCTCCACAGAAACGTTAGAATCAGTTTGTGAATATCTATAAAAAATCTTGCTGGGGTTTTGATTGGGTTTGCATTGAATCTGTAGATCAAGCTGGGAAGAACTAACTTCTTGACAGTATTGAGTCTTCCTATCCATAGACATGGAGTATCTCTCCATTTATTTAGTTCTATGGTATCTTTCATCCGAGTCTTGTGGTTTTCCATATATAGACCTTGTATATATTTTTTTAGATTTATACCTAAGTATTTAATTCTATTGGTTGGTTGCTAATGGACATGGTAACGTGCTTTTAATTTCAAATTCTATTTGTTCATTGCTGGTATACAGGAAAACAATTGATTTTTGTACATTAACCTTGTATCCTATAACCTTGATATAATTGCTTAATAGTTTCAGGAGGGTTTTTTAGAATCAATTCTTTCAGATTTTCTACATAGACAATCATGTCATTTGTGAACAATGACAGTTTCATTTCTTCCTTCCCAATCTTTATACCTTAAAAAGAATTTTTTGTGTGTCTTATTGAATTAGTTAGGACTTCCAGTACAAATGTTGAAAAGCAGTGGTAAGAGGGGACATCCTTGCCTTATTCCTGATCTTAGCTGGAAAGCTTTGAGTTTCTCACCATTAAGTATGATGTTAGCTGTAGGATTTTTTTGTAGAGTGTGTGTGTGTGTGTGTAGGGGTGTGTGTGTGTGTGTGTGTGTGTGTGTGTGTTTTATCAAGCTAAGGAAGTTCCCCACTACTCCTAGTCTGTTGAGAGTTTTCATCAAAAAAGGGCGTTGAATTTTGTCAAATGCTTTTTCTGCATCTATGGATATGATTATGTGATTTCTTCTTCAGTCTGTTGACATGATAGATTACATTAATTTATTTTAAAATGTAGAACCAGACTTGCGTACCTGGGATAAATGCCACTTTATTGTGGTGTATAATTCCTTTTATCCATTGTTGGATTCGATTTGCCAATATTTTGTTGAGGATTTTTGCATCTATGTTAATGAGAGATCGGTGTATAGTTTTATTTTCTTGTGATGCATTTTTCTGGTTTTAGTATTAGGAAAGTGCTGGCCTTACAGAATGAGTTAGGAAGCTTCCCTTTGCTTCAGTCTTCTGAAAGAGATTATAGAGTTGGCAGAATTTCTTCCTGAAATGTTAGGTATCAATAGAATTCACCAGTGAACATATTTGGGCTATGTGCTTAATTCTTTTTTTTTGCCATGCCACCCAGCACGTGGGATCTTAGTTCTTCGACCAGGGATCGAACCCTTACCCCCTGCAGTGGAAGCACAGAGTCCTAACCACTGGACCACCAGAGAATTCCCATGTGCTTAATTCTTGATAAATGAATGCTGGGATTAAATGAATGTGGTTCTATATGGAGACTTGATTACACTTGGGGGCATTTGAGGGGAAAACGACAGACTTGTACATATTGGGAGGCGCTTCACCTGCTGGGAGAAGTCGTTCTCTACGTAAAGCAGACAGTTTGGAGTCTCTGCTCAGATCAGAAATCATATTTCTCTTGGAACTTCTCCCAACACCACTTACTCACCTACAAGTCTGAGCCTGATCACCAGGTTTGTATCATGTGGCCTCTTTTCCTACTCTGTGGTTACACTTGATTGGACCAGGGATGGACAACTGACACAAGCTGGACCAATCAGATTCTCTCTTCATGGACTTGGGATATAGTACCAAAAGGCAACTACCCAGCTTCTGCACAGGATTGGAACTGAGGTGCTCTGGACACAGGAGGTGTGGACCAATTGTCCTTGGAGTTGTTATACCAGATATGTGTAAAGTTCTGCCTGCTAAGAGAGAAGGTTGAGGTGGGAACTGATCAGGTTCCTGGGAAAAGCAGAGAGAGTGGGACTGAGGGACTACGGGGTGGAGCAGCTCAAAAGACTCTAACTGGGGCCCAGGAAAGGACAGAGAAAATGTATCAGGGGTTGGGTACCCTACATCTAAGGATGGGGTGGTTCCTGGAAAGGGAGCTGAAATGATTTAATCCTTCCTCCAGGGAACACTCCAGATAGGAAAAGGCACTGCATACTTATCCTCTTGAAACTGATGGGCAGAGACCAGCAAGGCAGGGAGGGGTCCTGGGAGAGAGTTGGGGATACTCCATATGGGGGTATCCTTACCACTCTCCTCAGAGGGCCAGGCCTTGGCTTGTGTTGTGGGGAGGGGAAGAAGGGGATGTGGAGACTGAAGCAAAGATCCAAGTCTGGGCTGGAGTAACCGAGCTTCCCAACATAGAGTAACTGAGGGCTGAAGCAGGACTGGGTCCAACCGACCTCTGCTCCCTCCACCCTCTGTATCAGGCCCTTTAGCCACCAGAGGAAAATCATGAATGAAATCCATGGCTTTGGGAACACAAAAAGTCAGAGGGATTTTATTTAAATAAACTTTAATTAGAAGTAAACTGGAGACTTTTGTGTGCAAATGTATTTTGGTTTTTAATTTAAAGCCATCACCCCAACAACTCTGGTGTGTGCACGTAGAGTTTCTGTAGGTCAGTGTCCTCTGTGTGGGTATGTCTGTGTGAGAATCCATCTATTTATATAGTAGGCCTTTATGGCCTCTTCCTTTCAGCCTCTGTGTCTCCTGTTCTGACAAGGTGTGGTCTTTATTATTCATTCCCATTATTCATTCTTCTTAAAGAATCCTGAATCCGCATCAGGCACCTTACTTTTTCCAGGCTCCCTAAACCACGACGCCTGGGTGTGTGTGCAGGTGAGGCTGGGGTAGCTCCTGAGGTATCATAGGCCACCGCAGCCCGTTCGGGGCAAAGCCTCAGCTTTCCGAGCCCAGCGGGTAGAAGAAACGGCTCCCGCAGCAGCCCCGGAAGCGCAGGAACACAAACAGCACGACCCCCAGCAGCAGGAGGGCGCCCAGGGCCCCGAAAAGGATCCCGAAGAAGGCGTCGAGTTTCAAACTCAGGTGCTCACAGTGCTTGCCCCAGGGCGTGTAGATGGAGAAGGGCTCACAGCTGCGGACACAGAGAGGGGACACGGTCAGCAGGTGGCTCGGCCTCCCCATCCCTCCTCTCTGTCGGGCCAGAGGAGGTTTTCCACGATAGGCTTGGCTCCCCTCTAGGGAAGGGGCGGAGTCAGCCCTGACTTGGAGATGAGGGGAGGCCACTGGGCTACCAAGGAGGGCGGGGGATGGGGGAGGGGGTGGTGAATTCATCTAAGGTCGCCTCCACAGGGACTTCGGGGAGGGGGCGGGGCTGGCCGCAGGTGAGCATGCGCAGTCACAAACCCTGCCTGCCCCCGGAGAGCTGGGGTCTGGTGCTAGGCTCCACCCGCCCCTTCCTTGGACTCAGGAGCAGAGAGGGCTGGGCCCATCTGCAACTGCAGTGGGAACAAGCGTAGACGGAGGGCACTGATGTGACAAGAGGGCCCAGGTGGCGCTGCCTCTCTCCATGGCAGGCCTGCGACCTAGTGCACTCCCGTCACGGAAGCCCCTCAGACTGCTGATGAACCGGTGGGACAGAGGGCGCCAGTTTGAGAGGGCCTCCCCTGTTACTCTTAAGGAGGGGCAGGGCCGGGCCTAGACACAAGACAATGGGCTCCTTTTCCACAATGAGGCAGCAGGCTGTCCACCCAAGAAGCAAAATCAGGTGGGAGAGTCTGGCTTTGGAACCCCGATCCTGTTACTTAACTTGCTGGGTACCTTAGGCAGATTCCTTATCGTCTCTAAGCTGCAGTTTTCTCATCTTTAAAGTGGTCATAATCTCTACCCAGTAGCTGGTTTGAGTTGCATAGGTAATATAGCAACTTTTCATCCGCACAGTTTAGGCATGCACACATTTTCTTTTCCATTGTCCCTTTTCCCTCTGATCCCCTTTCTCTTAATTACAAACGGAGCCATCCTAAATTTTCAGACACCACGAGGTACCATGGCATTTCCGGACCCCTTGCAGCTTGGATTCCCAGCACTGCCCTCCGCCTCCTGCCCCCAGCCCCGCCCACCTGCAGCGAGGCCCATCGGGCAGGTGCTGGCACTGGCCTCCGTGCTCACAGTAGCCCTCACTGCAGGGGGACACGCAGGTGAAGCCGCTCTGGGGGTGGAAGACCAGATGGTAGCCCTTGTATCCGCTGCATTGGAGGTAAGTTTCCAGCGTGCTCACATTCACTGTCAGGTAGGATAAAAGTGAATATAGAAAGCAACCGATTAACACCAGATCTATACCTTTTGGATCAAGAATTCCATTTTCAGGCATTTATCCTGAGAAATAATTGGAAACACACATGAAAACTACATATGTTCATGGAAGACCAGAGCAGCATGGTTAATAAGAGCAATAATGTTCAACAGGAGTGGTTTTGTTAAATATTGTGCAACTGATAAGCACCACGGTATGAAAAATGCATTGATTAAGAGCATATGCTTTGAAATCAGCCAGACCTGAGTTGAAATTCAAACTCTACTACTAACTGGTTGTGTGGTTTAGGGGAAATTTCTTAACTCTTTCAGCCTCAGTTTCCTTATTTTTAAAAGGAAACTACCTTGCTGTAAATTTTAAATGAGATAATATATGCAGAGTATTCAGTACAGTGCCTGGCACAGGAAGCCCTCATTAAATGGTCACTATTAGTATAACATTCTTTTTAAAATCTATTATAGCACACTATATTAAGACATATTGTAAACTAATATATGAAATTGGAATGTGTAAACAATATACAAGATAATATGTTCACAATTATTTCAGTAATGAGGAGGTTAACAAACATTAGGCATGATTTGATCCCTTTATTGTAAACAAATTTATATGTCTGAAGTTTCCTATGCATAAAAGAAAATTCAGAAAAATAGGTGCAAAATGGATTTGTCTCTGGGGACAGGGATTACAAGTGATTTTTTTTTTCTTTTTGTTAATTTGTGTTTCCTAAAGTTTCTACAATAAACACATTGTACTTGTATAATAAAAATTGCGGGATGTTTGTTTGTTTGTTTTCTCTAACAAAAGGCACAATCAGGTCTGGGGTGTCCTCTTAACCCCAACCCTACCCTCCTACCACCCATACGCATAGTAGTTTGGAGAATTTCACATCGTTGCCCCTGGGACGGAGGAGGCTTAGCCTAGATTCTAAAAGAAGCTCTGGCTTGGTCCTGGACCCAAGTAACGCAGCAGCTTCTGTCGGGTTTGACATACTCACTGCCCCGTTCTCTGCCTGACTCACAAAATACGGTGGGCTATTCCTTTCCTTCCCTGGCAAGCTTGCCAACCTATTTCATTCCTGTTCCGGGATAATTAGAGGCTGTCAGAATTGAAAGGGACCTCAGAAATCCCATCTCATTTTCCAGATGGGAGTGTGGAGGCCTAGATTGGGGATGGCTTTTGCATGGGGTCACACTCTTTCAGGGAGGGGATATATCTGCCCCTGGGCCAGGTCTCCAGCCTTCAACTGAATATCTCCAGCTGGAGGGCAAAGGCAAAAAGAATGTCCTTGTTTATGTTTATAAAGTACAATGGTCTTTTAACCAAATCATTAACAATTTTGTGGAAAGAAAACCGTTAGCAGTGACGGTCAGGAAAGCAGCAGTTGGAGTAATTGCTCTGTGAAACTGTACACGTGGGGATTCATCAAGCAGTATTTTGTGCGCCTGTTCTTGAATTTAGAAGGCTGGTGGGTAAAATGTTCACAATTTCTCTCAAAAATTACAAACAAAAAAAACTAAATTAACTTAATTTTTGTCTGTGGCTTGCTGTAGAACACATTTCAGCCATGGATTTGTGTGGGCTGCAGATCTGTGACAGGCTCCCTCTGCTTACCTCCCCCCTCAGCTATCCCAGTAGCTGTCCCCAAGACAGTGACTCACGAGCCATAATACTGTGCACGTCCCTCCTGTAGATGGGGTGGAAGGTCACGTTGTTCCTGGGCCCCGCACTTCTCTTCCACCTACTCCACGGAGTTAAGAACGCCTCCACCACTGCATCTAGCAGCTGGGTATTCAGGAAGTTGATGACAGGGCCCCCAGGGCGGTACTGGAACTCTGAGATGATGCTCCAGCGGTGAAGGGAGCTTCCTGAGGCCTGTGCTATTGGGGGCCCACTGTATGGGAGGGGCACAGTGAGGGGCCAAGGGGTGAGGAGTTTGCGGGAGGACCCGGCGACCAGGTAGGGACAGTCCCACTTACATTCGATCCACTCGTCTGTTCCAGAGAAAGGCCCGCACATCCAGGTTCCTCAGTCTATAGGCCACCTAGGGCAGAGGTTGGGAGTTGGGGTGGGAGGGTGGAAGTGAGGGTGAGGCCCAATCCAGAGAGGAGACCCTTCCCACTTTAATGCACATATTCATCCCTTTCCGTTTCCTTCTTCCCTTTTTAATTTTTTTCTGGCCACACCCTACAGCTTGTGGGATCTCAGTTCCCTGACCAGGGATTGAACCCGGGCCACAGCAGTGGAAGCCTGGAATCCTAACCACTAGGCCACCAGGGAACTCCCTGTTTCCTTCTTTGAAGATGAGGACCCAAGACACCAGAATGTTTCTTATGCATTTCTGCATCCCCACACCCCAGCCTAGCCTGGTGACCGGCACAGGTCCCTACTTAATAGAAGTTTGTTGGTGAGTGGAGGACTTTACATATCCTCACCCCCACTTCCTATCACAAGGGGAGAATCTGAAATGAATGACCTCTACCTTGCCTCTGATCCCCGACTTACCCACTCATTCTCTCCCCACGTGTATATTGAACAGAGATTATACTTAGCCAGTCCTAGGGGATGGTCAAGTGTGAGGGATGTCAGTGTGACTTAGGAACAGTCCATTCTCAAAGACACACAGTCTGGCGCAGTAGACAAATGTTAACAGATTTTACCGTACGGAGTGTGGAGTGCTGTAGTAGTAGTAGTAGCAACAGTAGTAATAATAATTTGGATAATTTTTTTTAATACATTGTGTTTTAGGCACCGTGCTGAGTGCCTTACCTACATTATCATTTAAACCTTGACACAAACCACTGACATAAGTACTGTTATTACTTTTATTTTTACAGATGGGAGTTCAAATAATTTGTCTAATTATTACACCTGCTCTAGTGAGTGGTAGTGTCAGGATGTGAACCTGGGTAGGATTCCTGAGCCTCAATAGCTCAACTACTGTGCTACTTTGCCTGTGATTGGGGAATGGACAAGGGCATGGGAGCCAAGAAGAGGGAGGCCCAGTTTCCTCGACGAAGTCAGGGAAGGCTTCCTGGAGGTGAAATGCCCTCTTGTGTTTCCTCCGTATAATATCCAAGGGCAGGTCTTGAGGGATGCTCGGAAGGAAAGGCTGCATTGACTCGGCCACCCTGGACTCTATTCATTGCGAGTTGGTCGTTCTAACCCCCTTGGAGGTCTCTGTCTTAGGCCTTCCTGCTTTCCTCACCCTCAGCCTTCCCTGGGGCAGGAGGCTCCAGCCTCCTCTGGCAGTTGAATCTAGACGGATTATGAGAGGCAGAATGCACAAGCCATGGCTAAGACCCCACCCTGAACCTGCCAAGACCCGTCCCCCACCCAGAGCTGGCCTGCAGCACTGACCGAGGCATTGACATCTGCTTGGGAGGCACCTTCGTCTTCCATGAGTGAGAGATGGATGATCCTTAAGGGAAGCTCTGGAGATGGGAGAAGGAGGCTCATAATCACCTCACAGGTTTACCAGAAGGATCAGCAGAAGTGGCCAAGTCTGCTGACCCTCACACAAATGCATGTTGGACTATGGTCAAGGCTTCCCTAACTCTTGTCTTGCTGAGCTGTGAGGTCACCTTCAGTCTTTCCTCAGCAGACTGCTCAGGCCCGTGGTTCATGCTGTGACAGCTGCCCTCCACTCGCTCCCATAGCCTACAACTTACCACCACCTGAGGGAAATTTGGAGTTGTGTCCTGTGAGTTTGAGGGACTTAGCCTGGCCCCCAGAGCCCCATATCGTCCCCCAAGGAGAGAGAAGTGGGGATGGTGGAGTATCTGGTCGTACCTAGATGGACGGTTGGAGTGAAATTGTTCCCAGCCAGGAAGCAGCGGGTGTCGGTGAAGGCTGGGGGGCAGGTGCAGGCAGGCTGGCAGGCCTGAGCCTGGGAGAGGTAGCAGTGGCCGTTGTTGTAGCAGTAATTCTCAGGGCAGGACTTGTTCTGACAGAGGAAGAGGTTCTCCAGAGCTGCAGGGGGAGCAGAGAGGTCAGCAACACCTCTCTCAGCAGCAAGGGGCAGCCCTCGGCCCAGGGAAAGCTGCTCCCAGGACAGGCTTGATTTCTTTCCCGCAAAGCCCACTTAAGCTGCGTTCTGCTTGTGGGCCACTCTGAACCCCGAACTATCCTCTTCCTTTTCCAGACATTTCTTTGCCGGGCGACCCTTCTTCCCCTGCCAGGTAAGGGTTCTCCCAATTCTGCTGAGGGAATGGAGTGTTTATCAGACCCTTCCCATCAGGAAAGGACTCTCTTTCAGGAAAGCCCACCGACCTGTTTTCTTCACTTCCATCCCCTTTTCTGCCTTTATAAGGCTGTGGTTCTACCTCTCTGGTCTCTGCTCAGAAGATGCAGTGGTCTCTAGACTTCACTGGGGCGCTTCAGGGGGCTTAGTGGAGGCCTCACCGTGATGCCCTCATGACTCTGATGGCTCAAAGGTCAAGCAACAGATGGTGGAAGGAGGACTCAAAGGGAAGATGAGGCACCCCTGCCACCAGATGCCCATGGCAGCACCCCCGCCCCCCCTCCCCCCCTCACACAATGTCCTGACTAGGGAAATGCAGAGACCCTGGGCCTTGCATCTCTGAAAACCCCCGGAGCCTGAGGGCCCCACCCCAGCTTACTTCTGGCTCCCTGACTGCTGCTAAATTTCCCTCCCCTCTCCAGGCCATCTTCAGTCTTTTGCCTGGGGTTTCCCCCAACAGTGCCTCAGGGCTTCTCAGCTCTGGCCCCTCCTCCATGCCTGTACAATCTCTTCTCCTTCGGCCTCACACCCTGCCATACCCACCTTACCTCCTTACCATACCCACCTGTATTGAACATTCTAAAGACTTGCTGGAAAGGGGGGAGAAATGGTTCGCCCAGTTGTCTTAAGCCCTCGAGATGTCACCTGTCCCCAGAACCTCCTCCTGCCGAGGCCCTGTCCCCAGCTCACGTGCACAGTGACGTCCATCCCCAGTCAGGTGCGGGGGGCAGGCCTCACAGCCCTTCCCGGAAATGCACTTCACACTCGGGAAGCACTGCTCTTCACAGGGGTCCTTGGTGCGGTTGCAGTAGCGGCCTGTGGCGTTCCCGTCACACTTGCATTCGGCCACCTGGAATAGGTTGCTGATCACTGGGCGGCCAGGAGGCTGAACCATTAAGGGTTTCTGGGGTGTTGCTGTACCAACCCCTCAGGTCTGAGAACCCATGGACCCTGAGTCCTTGTCGTAATTCTGCCAGTATCCACTGAGCAGCTTCTTGAACAGGCCCTGGGCCTGCACGTCCCTGTCAAAGGCAGACCGTCCTCCAGGCCACGTGGCCTCCCTGGGCCATCCTTTTCCTGAGCCCTCTGCCTGGCCTCTGCTCCGGGATCCCAGCCTCTTCCCTCTTACAGCAAATCTCCTTGCCTGAAACCCTTCCTAGACAGGGGCTAAATAAATAAATATTCTACTATCCCTGGAAAACTGGATCTTACGTAAGCTGCAGTTTCCTGCTCTCTCTTCCCTTGCTGACTCCCAGCCAAGAAGGAGGCTCGTTGCTGAGCACAGTGAGAGCTCGCAACAACCAGAACAAGGGCACAGGGAGGGGAACCGTCCAGATCCTCATCAAGTTCCTCATCTCTCTTTTCTATCTCGCCTACTGAGATGACGCTGGAAAGCTCCCCGAAATGGAACCCTTTAACACTGGATATCTTGGGATATCTAAAATAATATATTGATTTTAATCCCTTTTCCCCCTACTCTGTATTTTTTTCCTTTTCTGCCTCCTGGACGCCTCCACCTCTCTCCCTTTCAAGTAGGAATTCTCTGCTCATGCTTCAGGAGAAGTGTGTGTGTGTGTGTGTGTGTGTGTGTGTGTGTGTGTGTGTGTGTGTGTGTGTGTAAGAGGTGAAGGAGGTAGTGGGGTATTGCCAGCCGAACACTTTCCTTTCTGACTCCCCCCAAAAAGTTAAAAAAAAAGCAGATGGGGCCAGATTCATGGACTTAGGCCAAGTATCTTGGCTAGAAACTTGAATGGAGAAGGATTTTCTTCAAACTGCAAAAGAGATGTTTCTTTTAGTTGGAGGAAGAGAGTAAAAGGGGAAAAAAAAAGGTTTTGGGGGGACCAAGATCAGAGGGATCTGTACTTCTCTTCCCAACACCATGAAGATGAAGCCCCAGAGAAATGGCTATGCAGTGCTTCTAGGCAGATGGGACCCTAAGCCACAAGGTTTCCTGTGTCTGAGCAACGCACAGAAGCCACAGAACACTCCCCTGTGTCTGAAGGGAGGGTGCCTGGAGCTGTGATCCGTGTAGACTCAGGCCCAGGGACCACATGGGCACCTTCCTACCCGCATCTTACTGTCTTACTTCACTGTCTTACTCCAGAACCGTGGAGCTGGCAACCACTGGGCAACTCTAAGAAAGACTGAGGTGGAAGTTTCCTGCCAGCCTGGCTAAATGGGAGCTGGGAGATAAAAATTCAGTTGAGCTATAAGCAGGAAAGAAAGTTCCATTTCTTACACTTGTAAGTTTGTGGCCCGAGATTGTTGTCTGCTCTACTCACCTACCACAGTTCCACCCGCCTCCCATCACACACATTAGCACAGAGGAGCTGAAGGACGACATCCTTTCAGTTCCCACTTCCTTTCCCTCAACTTGGAACCCCCCCCCCCACCCCACCGCCAACCCTCTTCGCCACTCACCTCCAGGGAGGAATCACCCACCCAGCTGGTCTGGTTGTATAAACACTGGCTCTCTGCCTCGCACGCACAGACCACTGTCCTTGGCTTGAGTACAGACGACAAGTTGTCCTTGGCACTTCTTGCTAGAATCTCCAGAGTAAGTGGTCCCAGCAACTTTGGTGTCCATAGCAATGTCCCATTCTCTGCCCCAGGGAAGACGAGACTGTTGAGAGCTGGAGGCCTCAACTGCTCTGCTCTCCGCCACCCCAAGAGCTGATGTTGGACATCCCCCCCACCCCGCCAGAACACCCCTCCGATTTTTTCCGGCATTTCCTTGAGCAAGGCTGGTTTCCTGGAGTAATCCTGACCACGCTCCGAGCTGGAGGTGGCACAGCCCAACTCAGCGATTGTAGGGTGGAACCTCACAGAGGGGGAGGCAGCTGCTCCCCCTGAAGAGACCCCAAAAGGCAATGCTGCCTAGACCTGCACCAGGATGGGACATCCAGGGGGGATGGAGGACGAAGGCCAGCATCCTCCCAACGCTTCCCCAGGCTACACTGCAGGCCAAACTGACTTCAGCTTCATGGCATCCTCATCCCTCGCCCTGATTTCTCACCCGCTGCTCTCATTGCCTGGACTTTTGACCAGCCACCTTCAGACACCAGACTACAGTGAAACACTGCTACCTATCAATAGACTCTTCTGATCCAACCTGTCTTATGTTTTTCAAGAAAATAGGAACGTCTCCTTAAAACAGTAGATTGAGAAGAGCTGATAGGAGGGAACAAACGAGCATAACTTCCAGGCCAACACTCTTCAGGATAGGAGCCCCATGGAGGAGAAAATCTCCTGATACTATTCATTTGGCACCTGAGGGGATGCTATATGGAGCGACAGGGTACAGCCAAAGCAGTCCCTTCTTATGCACAGAGAAAGAAAATGAGTCAGAGAGGTGCTCAGAGCTCAGAATAAGGTCCCTAAGGGCTTTGGTTTTAGCAAAGAACAGTCACCAGCTTAATTAGTGCTGGCAACAGAAGGCAAGCTACATCCTGTGGGCTTTGAGTCTTTTTTTTTTTTTTTTTTTTTGCCGTGCCTCGTGGTTTGTGGGATCTTAGTTCCCAAACCGGGGATTGAGCCCGGGCCCACGGCAGCGAAAGTGCTGAGTCTTAAGGACTGGACTGCCAGCGAATTCCCTGGGCTTTGACTCTTGACCCAGATCATGGTTACAGGCCTGAAACCAGGTCTTCACACCATTACTGGGAGGGAAAGATGGAGCTTTGCTTGGTCCCAGCGCAGAAAAGCAGATAAAGAGAGGCAAAGTGAAGTAAACATGGTTGACAAACATAAAAATAGTGAGAAAGGTACCAAATGAAGTTATTTGCTTTTCTTTAAATCTCGTTCCATATGATATCCTTCTTTTAATAGATATGAAAATGTTTGAAATTAGTATTTGTTAATTGTTATGTTTATTCTAATAATCTGTTGATTGCATAAGGATGATTGCGTATTATAAGACTGAGATGAAATGATCTTTGAATCAGTTGTACATGCCCAGAGGCAGTCTAGCTAGCCAGCCAAATCTCCGTAAGCCCATCACTACTATTCACCAGGGGCACCTATTTGAATTACAGGGATTATTCCCAAGAAATGTTAGTCCTGGATATTCCAATGGAAAAGTGACATGAAATTGCACAGGGTATAATAATGCAAAATTACCCAAAGCTTGACTGTGACCTCATCTGCTACAGCCGCAGCCAAGGATTCTTACCAAAGAGCTTGAAGTCAGTGTAGTTGTTTCTGAGAGTGAATGTGATGTCCTTAGTGCTGCTGGTGTAATTAGCCACCTTGGCCTGTCCCATGTAGGCTTCCATCACATCAGGACCCTCAATAGACGGGGGGTACTGATCTGAGACACAAAGAAGGAATGCGAGATGTGAGGCAAGATACTCTCTTGCCTTCTGGGCCTCCTGTTTCTTCAGTCCTCTCTCTTGTGTGAGGCATTGCCCGGGCTGTGACCTACCTCCAGAAGCAGGAATTATTCTGTGTACCTGCTCTCAGACACATGCAGAGAAGGTTGTGGTTGTATTGCCCACACACCCAAATCTTTCTTCTCTCTTTTATCTTCTCCTCAAACAGGATTCAAGTTCTTTCCTGATCAGAATGCTATTCTGGGCATGGTATGAAGTGAATCAGAGGTCAGCATTGCTCAGACCGTTGTGGAGTTTTACCTTTGGAAGAGGGCTGTAAACCATGAGGGTAACATCTGATGGGCTTTGCATTTGTCAGGAAATGGAGAGGGAGTAAAACCTTTGCACTGGTCTCTGTGTTTTGGAGCCCTGCTATTTCCATACAATTGTTTATTCATTCATTCATTCAGTCAGTCATAACAAATATTTACTGAGCATCTACTCTATGGCTGGAACTGTTCTAGGTAGTAAGGATACAGCCATGAACAAATAATAAAAAAGATACCTATGAAAATTAGAAAATATGTTAGATAGTTATAGATACTAAGAGAAAAAATAAAGCAGGGAAGGCAAATAGGAAGTGGGGGTGAATGTGAAATTTTAGGCAGGCTAGCCAAGAAAGGCACTGCTGAGAAGGTGACATTTGAATAGAGATTGGAAGGAGGTGAGGGACGAGCCTGTGGCTCTCTGGGGGAAGGGCATTCCAGGCAAAGAGAATAGCACGTGCAGTGTCTCGGAGTCGGGTGTGAGCCTGGCATGTGTGAAGAACACAAAGAAGCCAGTGGGGCTGGAGTGGAATGAGTGAGGTGGGAAGTCCTAGGAGAAGAGTTTGGAGAGGGAATGTGGCCAGACTGGATAGGGCTTTGAAGGTTATCATAAGGACAGGGCTGGGGGATCATGGGACAGTTTGAGCAGAGGAATAACATGAGCAAAAGAGTCTGTTAAGTTTTAAAAATGTGTAGCTTAAAGGAGTGTCATGGAAGGGGGTCACCTCATCTGCCCCCTAACTCTGCACATGCTTCCCTGGGCCTCATACCACTTACTCAGGGTGGTGTTCATCAGCTGGTATCTTCTAGAGAGCATCTCAGTGGACAGTCCAAGGCTTTTGTTTCCTGTGGCCAGGGCATCGTAGATGCAGTGTGTATCTCCATTACACTGGGAGGTCAAATTTTCATTCAAAGATTTGTTTCCCGACAGTTGTGAAAAGAAGACAGGGGTGAAGTTGGACGGCAAAGGGTCGTCCCTCTTGCCAAAAAGGCTTGTTCCGTTGATTTCCCCTAAAACACACAAGGTGCGATGGTGGTGGCACCAGGGTGGGACTCCAGCTATATTTCTGCTGTGTCCACCCCTTACCCTTACTTTATATGGTTTGGGTGGGGGAGGGGTATGTGGAAGGACAGAGTGACTTCCAGCTTCTGAGTCTGGAAGTCCCCGCTCTCGTGAGCGAGGGCCACCCAGCTTCCTTGTCCTCTCTTCCAGGTAGAGAGACACAGGTGGGACGGAAGTGGAGGGGACAAAGCTGAGGTAGCACCAGCATCCTCAGGTCTCTTCCTTCCTACTCCCCTCTCATAGAGGACAGAGGTCTGGTCCCCACAGGCCTGAGGGAGACAGTGCGGCAGCTTCCTTCATCCTGGCCCTACCCCATCTGCCTGGGGACCCTGAGGCTCAGACTCACAGGCCATTCCATAGTGAAAAAGCATCTCCTCGGAGCTCCCTGGGGAAAGGGTGGAGCCATTGGGCATCCTGAAGTCGTCATCCGGGTTGCCGTTCCAGAAGCCTGAGGGACAGAGCAGGGGTCAGCCACCCTGGGACTGTGGCCCTCCCTTCCCTGGGGAGCATCCAACAGGTCACATGGAGATGTGGGGAGTAGGGGGCCTGCGAAGCCTCTTTCAGTGGCATCTGTTGTCGGTTCAGTCCTCCAGGAGGCCAGGAGAGGACTATAGCCTCAGAGCCTGCCCCTCTGCTTCAGGGAAGAAGGAAGTGAAGGAGGAAGTGGGGGAAGAAGGGAGGGAATGTGGGGGATGGGGGAGGGTGGGAAGGTGTGAAGCCAGAGGGAGGGAGGGAGGGAGGCAGGGAGGGGAAGGGTGGCTGCTGGCCCCATGCTCTCCAGAGACCATCCTCGATGCACCCTGCCCCCCCCCCCCCCCCCCCCCGCTGCCCTGGACCCAGAGCTTCAGGAGGACGGGAAGTGAGCCTCAGAGGTAGCTGAAGAGCTACCTCCCTCCTCCTTCCCTGCTGCTCTGTACCCTCAGGCTCTGTTCCAAGGAGGCTGAGAAAGGAAACTCCACCTGTGATGTCCACAGGCCCACTGGAGGTGGAGCTGCTTACGGGCTGGGGGGTCTGAGCTCCCACGGCAGAGGCAGGCTCCTGCCTGTTCCTTACCCATGAGGCCCTCTGTGTGGTTCTGATACTCCTCCGGGAGGCTGCAGGACGCGTGGAGGATGTTGGACATAGCGATCACTGAGATGGTCACTGCCCCATCAAAGTTGGCTGATACCGTGGAGCCATTGCGGGTCATTACAACTCCAGAGGTGTTGAACATCTCCTGGCCTGGAATGTTGGGAGACAAATGAGGAAAAAGCCAGCGTTGGAGCCCTGGAGGCCCAAGACTTGGCAGTAGTGAGGTTTCAAGATGCAGCGAGGAGACTAAGAGCAGCTGGGAGATGCCCTGCAGGGTCCTACTCCAGTGGCCCCAAACCACACTCACAGGACACCTTCACGGCCCACCCCACACCCTTCTCCCTGGGGACTGAGGACGGGCTGTCGTAGAGAGGCTGTCATGGCCTCAGGGGAAGGAGAGAAGTGAGGAGGGAAAGTTTAAGGCCCAGCTCTGGTGAAGGAACTGCTCAGGCACAGCTGCTGGAGGGACAGCAGGGGTGGTGACCACGCTGCTCTTCCCCGACGCCACTGCCTCTCCGCCCCAGCTCCCTTCTCCCTGGTGCTGGGCACCCTGCTGATCCTGACCCAGGGTAGCAGGAGAGGGCAGCTGACGGCTGTCCCCAGCCTACCTTTTGCACCTTCACGGTTAGTGTCAAATGTTACAGTCTGGTTGTTGAGCCGAACGTGGATTGTGTCACTGGGCGCAAGGAGCCATTGAACCTGGAAGGGAATTGGCAGAGGCCTAAGACCGACCTGCAGGTGGGCCCAGAAACTGAGGAAGGAGGCTGCGCAGAGCTCAGAGCCTGGGGCTTGGATGAAGGTGAAGGTGATGGGGAGTGTGACCATGAGGTGATGCTAGTTACCATGTGTGAGGCGCTTGGCATGGGCCAGGCTCTGAGTGAGGCACGTTTCATAGATTAGCTTTTAAATCTCACTGCGGCCCTGTGAGGTAGGTAATATTATCATCCCCATTTTACTCTAAGGAAAAAGAGGCACTGGAAGTTAAGTTGTTCCTTCAGTCTCACAGCCAGGACCCTAATCCCGTGTCTCCCGGGTTGACTCTTTTTTAAATCATTTATTTATTTTTATTGAAGTATAGTTGATTTACAATATCATGTTAGTTTCAGGTGTACAGCACAGCAATTCAGACATATATGTATATGAAGAATATATATATATATAATTCTTCAGATTCTCTTCTCTTATAGGTTATTACAAAATATTCGGTATAGTTCCCTGGGCTATATAGTAGGTCCTTGTTGGTGATTTATTTTATATACAGTAGTGTGTATGTGTGTTAATCCCAAACTCCTAATCTGAACCACTGCACTGGCAGGATGCGTCCTCCCTCCCTCCTGCTCCCTTCCCTTCTTCCTTCTCTTTCTCCTCCGGGGCCTCAGTCTCCACCTGAAAGTCCCTGAGCTAAAGGCTCCCTGCGAGGGGAGGACCCCGGCCCTACTCACTGTGATGGGGTCCAGGCTGCTGGAGCTGTATTCAGCGGCGAAGGCAATGAAGTTGGTGGCCTGGGCCGAGCCGGTCTGGGCAGTGCGGCCCTGCAGCAGGAAGGAGGAGTTTCTATCCTGGGTCCGGACCAGCAGGAAGTCTCCCAGCCCATTGAAGGTGTAATTGGCACCATCCAACGTGGTGATGTGGGGGTCCCCAAACATCCAGGCTGGAACAAATGAGGTACTAGGTTGGCAGGGCAGACCAGGGAAAGACCTGGGAGGCTTCAGCCTGGAGAGGTGCTCATGGAGCATTTAACCCTCCCCGAAAGCCCTCTTGTGCTTGTGTGCCCACTCATGTCCTCTCATTACCTCCCCACCTACCACACCTCTCCCTCCGCAGGGCTGTGTGTGAAGTCCCTCCTCTGCCACACTCCGCACACACCTCCACCTTCCCTTGTGGTCACAGCGCTGCCCCAGGAAGCTTCTGCCGCCCTGGTCCAGACCCCGAGAGGCTACCCCTCCCCAGATCTTCCACTTCAGCCCTGCCCCAGGGCTGGGCTCCGGCAGCCTCACCTGGCCTCGGGGGCTGGTACCCAGCGCAGCTGACGCGGGGCCTCCTGAGCTGGTACAGGGCGCAGAAGGAGGGCTTATCGTTGAAACGGCAACACCAATTCTGCGGCTCCAGTTCTTGGTCTGTGGGGAAGAGCAGCGGGTTGGGGGAGATGAGGGACCTGCAGGACCCAGCTGGGAGGTTTGGGCAGGATGATGTGGGCGGCAAGGGCACGGTTGGCAAATCAGGCCCACATGAGTTCAGATCCCACCCTGCTTAATGACCTTAGGCCATTGACCAGTTACTATGTCCCTTGTGGGCTTGTCAGAGCCACGTGGAGCAAAGCCTCTGGTGGGCAGGCACAGGGTCCTTCCTTTCTTGGAGTGGGGGGCGCTGAGTCCCACCGCTTTCCAAGCGCTGGGAGTGGGAGGCTGTGGCTGGTCGTCTGGGGACTAAGGAGGCTGCTGAGATTGCAGGGAGGAGGTGGGGAGCACATGCTTACCCTGGGCCCCCAACCCTGTCCTCTCTAGCTCCTTTGGAAGGTCGCTGCGGGAAACGACCCCATGTCTTCCCCCAGACAGCCTGCTAATCTGGGTCAGACCAGGCCCCTCCCCTTCCCTAGAAAGATGTCCCTACTCTGGGCTGGGTTATGGGCCAAGTGGAGATGGGGCAAGAGGAACTCAGTCAGAAATCCCTAGGATGCCAGCTGGAAGGGATGTCGGAAACTTCCTAATCTTACAAGATCAGGAAATTGAGGGGAAGCAGCTGGGAGGAAATGGAGAAAAGAGGCTTCATTCTGTGGGTCCCACTGCTGACGTGGAGCCCAAGCTGGTCTCTGACAGTGAAGAACAGAAAGCTCCAGAAAAGGTGGGGTTGAGTTTTCCATGGACACACTTACCAAACTGCCAAGGACTCTGCACTCTCCAGCCTTGGAGAAGCTCTCCCCAGGGTCCGTAGCTGCAGCACACGCCCCCTCTCCAGGAGGAGAAGCTGCACAGCTGCCTGCTGCCAAGGCCCGACCAGGCTGCAACAAGCCCAGACACACTCAGGCCCAGGATGCCCGTGGTGGTGGCGGCAGTGGGGTCGGGGTGCTTCCAGGGAGGAACTGAGGGTGCCCCGGAAGGGAAAGGTCAGGCATGGCCAGAGGGAGGGGGTGGGCTTGTGGGGGACACTGAGGGTGCCTCGAGAGGTAGGAAGGAGGCGTCACCTATGTTGATGGGCTGGAATCTCAAGTCCCATAGTCCCTGCCTCCAGGAACACGGGCAGGAGATCTGGTTCCAGCCCCAGCTGGGCCACTGAGACTCTCTCTTCAACCACTGCAGGCACTGGAGACGGTAGTTGCGCTTTTCTTCCTTGTGTAGCTTGTAGATTTGCAGCCCTCGGAAGCCTGGGGGAGCAGAGGAAGAAGGGGTTATCCCAGGGCCTGGGGCCACAAGCTCTGATTTAGCTTTAGGGACAAGCAAAACTCATAAATGCACCCTCTGTATGTCACTCCCCCAACTCTGGACAGCTCTTCCAGGGATGAACCCAACTGAGGCTGGCAGGGATTCCTCCCCAAAGGCCCCTTTGATGTGACGGTCAAAATCCCAAAGCTTGGATCTTAGGGTGAAACCCTGGGACAAGTGCTGGGCAGGGAGAGCTCACCTATACCCAACTCAGAGCCAAACCCTGGCCCTGAGCTTCACTCCACCCCATTCTCTACCCTCATGTCTGCTACTCTAAGCTCCAATACCTGCCAATCCCCCCAAACCAGTTTCTCCTCATGCACCCTATATCTCAGTGAGTGATGCCACCAGCCACCAGCTACATGCTCAGACACTTGCACAGACATGCCAGTGGCCAAAGCAGCCAGGATGGAGGCTGAGGCTCAGAGGTCAGCTGGGGAGCCACAGGGAGGGTGGCACATGAAGCAGACGCTTGCTCCGACAATACGAGGCTGAGGAAGCTTCCTCTGTGCCCAGATGCCATCCTTGGACACGAGAAGTAACTGGGAGAAGAAATCCTGAAGGGGGTTTGAACTTCAAATAGACCTTTAATTAACTGTAAGTTACTTACCACCCACCCCAGCTGCATGAGAGAGAAATGGGGCTCCAGAGTACAAAAAAATGCAATAGGACGTAATGTGTTAGGTTTTGATCCTGTTCCCACACAAAAGAAGAAATTATCAAGATGACTACAGCTTGATAAGGTTTTGAAAAGGGTAATCATTGTTTATGATTAGCTTCGCGTATCTTCTCCACAATGGCCTGGTATCGAGGGAAACACACCAGATACTCTCCCCCCAAACACACACACACACTATCACATTGCGCCCCCTACATCACAAGCAGATGCATCTGGATAGAAGGGACTTAATCTGACAGGATAGCTTTCTCCACAAGATGGCACTCATGATTTGACTCAGCTTCTGTTTACCAGAATTTCTTGCCACAGAACAAATAGAACTGGATTTATGCTTCACAGTTTACGTGGCTAATTTCTAATGCTAAAATATCTTTTGTTCTATCACATTTTGGAAACTGTAATTTCTTTCCCTTTGGGGCCACCAGACAGTACAAGTCATGGAGGAGGCCCATGGGACCTAAAGTACTGGCCTTCTTACCAAAGAGCTCTCTGAGACCAACATAGTTGGTCTTTATTTTTTTCATACTTGTGGCTCTTAGCACTGTGTCCAGCACACACCAGGTACTCAATAAATGATGACTGAATGGATGTTAGATCCCCTGGAACTCCTTTTTGGTAGATCCATTAAGGGATCTCATCTGGGTTCTCTCTCCAGCTCTAGGACAGGACACTTGGAGAATTTTCCTAACTGCTCATTCATGTCCCCACCTCCTGCTGTACCCCGTCCTCACGTTCAGGATCTGGGCCCCCTCTCATTGCCCTCCTGGGTTTGGCTCATTCCAGGGAGAAAACTCTGTACTGCATGAGGGTGCAGGAGGTACGCTGCTCCCTGGGCAGTGCCAAGTCTGGATTCCACCTGTGGGAGGTCAGATTGTGCTGGAAACACCCTTTGGGATGGTGGAGACACAAGGGAGCTGCGCCTCTAGGACTGTCATGGCACACGGAGTGCGAGACAGAAGAGGACTTGAATCCCTCCAGTGTGATAAGGTGGCGTTTTACCTGAGTTGGAATCCAGGAATTGGTCTGGACGATACTTCTTCCACACTGGCTGGAATGTCAACGGGCTATTTTTGAAATACCCATCTCCACTGCAGGCAAAGGAAAGAATCTCTGGCCTCTGTCACACACACAGTCTTTCCCCTCAGTCGGCAAGTTACTCATTCATCTGGCCGGTCAGTCAGCCCACTCGGTCCAGCCGGTCATTAGTTATCAGCTGGTCAGTCAGCTATTCAGTCAGAATCACTGACTCCCAGCGCTAAGCAGGAGAGGGAAGGAGGCGGATGGGGCAGGGGTAGGAGGCCCTAATTTATTCCACATCAGATGGAGAACTGCAGGAAACTGGTTCTGAGACAGGTGTGTGAAAGAAACAGCTCAGGCCTCCTTCCTGTTAGTTTCCCTTCAACTAGGGGTTGGAGAGGGGGCGCTGTAGGGGACGGCTGGTTGTGAGGGTTAAGAGCAGTCTCTGAGTTAGGAGGACCTGGGCAATGGGTGCTCCGCCCCTCCCCACACATCCCGGGGTGGTGTTTAAGTGCCGCTGCAGGAAGGAGGAAACCCTGGAGCGGAACCCTCAGCCTGTCTGGGTGCACGCCTCAGAGCAGTGACTCCGGATCCTTTCTCCCCTTTGACACAGGACAGATGAGGCACATGGGCATGACACCTTCCATGGGTGCACTCAGAATGGTGTGAAATTCCTAGCTAGGTCGGATAATTCCACTACTTTCTCCTCCAGGGCACATCAAAAAGCAAGTGAAAGCAATGTAATTATAGGGGCGATCCTGAACACACTCTCGGAGAAAAACCCTTGCAGCAATTACCAGTAACAAATTACATATGACCTTCACAACGATTGCACACACACCATGGCTCGGAGCTGTTGTGTCAGAGAATGAGCCATCTCCACACTTGGGAACCCACGCCCGCGTCCACGCGCCATCCACCTCTCTGCTCTCCATCTTTGCCACTGACCACACACAAGCTGTTGGTGCCCCTGGGCGAGAGGTTAATTCTCAGCCCATCAGAAGTCAGGAAGGCAGATTTCAGCATTATATTTTGGATTCAACTTCCTGCTTTGCCACTTCCCAGCTCTGTGACTTTGGGCAATGACTTGTTTATTTGTACCTCAGTTTCCTTACCTGCAGAATGGGTAGTAAATGGTATCTCCTTCATGAGGTTGTTGTGATAGTCAAATGAAATAATGCCTATTAAGTACTTGGTGTAATAAATGTTGGCTGTTATTGTGATGATATTTGAGAAGTCGAGAGAGGTCAGCTAATGTCAGTGGAAATCCTAGAAGTGAAAGCTCTGGGAATTATTATCACTGTGCACGGGGATTGGGGTAGGAAAGAGAATGGCAAGGTGAATAGGGATCTTTTAATCTGAAACAGCAAGAAATGGGAACTGGAGTCTGTGTGAGTCAGAAGCATTGGCAAGGAGGAATCCTGCCTTGTCCTGGGGGGGATGGAGTGTGTGTGCAGCGCAAGCCCTGCTCTGCAGGGCTCCAATTATCTGCTAAGGGCTGACAGCCCCTCCCTGTCCTACCTGGAGAAGCCCATCAGGACAGGGTTGCCTGGGCGCTGGGTCACATCCCACTGCATACCGCCGCTTTGGTAGAGAAACATGGCGTAGGACCTGCTCCCGTCTGTGGAAAGGATGGCCTGGTAGGTGTTGGTCTGGGGGTTGGTAGGAGACAGACATAGGGATGCCTGTGAGAGATCTGGGATGTCCCACCACCCATCCCACCCCCCACCCCCACCACATCCACGTCACCTTTTCCTGGCCTACCCAGAGCAAAGGCATGGGCTTAAAATATAAACAAGTTTGGAATTATGGACAGATTTCACCCTAACTGTCAAAGCACCTGCCATGGTGGATTCGCCTTCTTTGTGACTTCTTTCCAGGGAGGGAAGGTAAAGGACTCTGGGTTAGAATCCAGTTAGAAGAGGGTCTGTATGAGAAAGCTTCAGCAACCTGAGAGGTTAGCCAAGACACTCGAGAGCTGGGAGAGGCCTGAGGAACTTCCTCTGGGATATTTAAGGATATTGTCCCAATGTCCCCTCACCCTAAATAGTGTGGAGGACCACACAGGTGAGACTGGAGGTTCTCTGAAGGTAGGTGTCAAGCACTGGGCTTGTACAAAGGAGGTAAGCAATGAACTTGTTGAGCCAATGAAGAAATTAGTGACTTTTTAGACCAGACACAAGGAATAACTTTGTGACTGTCTGAGCGGTGAGGCCCCAGAGAGAAGACTAAGAAGAGCCTGTGGTGTGCCCCCTTCCACTGGATGCATTTCGGTTGAGAGCCAGAGTGAGGAGTCAGAAAAACCTCAGTTCCAGGCCTGGCTTTGTCATTTCCTAGCTGGGTGACCATGAGCAAGTTGTTTAACCTCTCTAGCCATCATCTCCCTCATCTCTAATATGTGAATAATAATATTAGGTTGAGCCATATAAAATTGCCAATAGGCAGCCGCTTTTGACTAACAGAAATTTCATGTCCCATGTTTCAACTCCTAATACCCAGTGCTCTGGGCTGGTGTGATGTCATGTAAGCGAAGCCCTGAGGCACACCTGGCACGTGGTAAGTGCTCAGGAAACAGGGTGGGGGGGGTTGGAGGTGGAGGGATGGGGGATGGGGAGGCGGGGAGGTGGGCCCGGAGGGGAGTGCTATAATCAGCCATCTGTCCTTGAGTCAGAGAGGAGTTTAGAAAAGTGGGCCCTGCCTAGGATTCTAGGATGTCTGACTTCCAGATGGTTCACAGGGAAGTGCCCATTGGTCCACTCACCCCGATGGTCCCCGAGGCAGGATAGGCGGGGACGTGGACCCACGTGACCTTTAGCGTCCACCTGGCTTTGTAGTTCCAGGTGTTTGTTAACCTTTTAATCCAAGACTCCACCTCCCTCACTAGCAGGTTGTATTCATCATAGAGAGTCTCGTATTCCTAGAAAAAGAAGGCGGATACGGACAAGGAAATGAGGGTCCCAGCTCAATACTCCTGAGGGACCCCCCACTTTCTGCTCACTTTAGCCCACCTGTGTCTCCCATCCTTCCCCCTCCCAGGCCTACATTTTCACAGTTAGTGCCTGTGACCTTAAGATAGATCCAAATTCGGGCCACAGGGACACCTGGGGTGTATGGAGTGGAGAGTCGAGGCCCAGAAACCCAAGTCTTCTGGACTTGAACTTGTGCATCTCTTAGCATAAGCTGGCTCTGACTGTGCAACCACCTGCGCCCGTTTGTACCTCCCTATGTCCAGCTGAAGGCTCCTTGAAGACAGGCATGCATTTCTTCACCTTTGGACCTTCTACAGTGCCTTGTCCGTGGCAGGGGCACGATCCACATTCGCCTACGGTAGCTTTCATTGTGCTGGTACCTCCCACTGATTGGAGTCATAAACCCCACCCAGGAGCACACGCAGGGTCCCTGCTTGATTCAGCCTCGTTAGGATGGACCCCTACAACCTCATTCTAAAATCAAACCATGGATCGCTGCACCGCATCTCTGTCACCTGCAGTCTTCCTGTGGTTGTGTCCTAGTCTGCTTCCTTCCCGCCCCCATATTTAAGCTTCAGTCCCTGCCCACACTGAGCCTGGGCTCTGACAGCTGGAGCACTTTCAAGGTCCTCCACACAGCCCTTTGTCTCTCCTTGGCTGCTGCAGGACCCTGAGCGCTGAGCTCTGAAAGGCCCACCTGGTAAAATATGGTTCCCCGGCTGCTGGAGAAATCAGCATCGTCCCAGAATGGAGCCACCAGGGCCACAGGATCCCAGGCTGTAAAGCCTCTAGGGGGAGGGTTGGGGTAGGAGAAAATCTGGTACTCTGACTCCGGAAAAATGATTTGGCCATTATCTGTGAACTGAGCACAAAGGTTCTTCTGGTTAGCATTCAGGGAGGGAACATCCCAGCCTTGGGTCAGCTCCTGGGATGCATGAGGGTAGAACTTCAGAGATTTCAACTACCTCTGGAAGGTCTCATCCATCTCCCTGCCTGCCGGGAGAGGCCCTGTACATAGTTCTCCCACAAATACTCTTCATCCTTAGGCCATTCCTCACGTCCTAAGTCCTTCCTAAGGTGGTAGGTTTTGTCCTGCTTCAGTGGCAGACCCATCTACAGACCAGCCCATCATCATAGAGCAGACGTCTCTGGGTAAATCCCCTTAGCCCCACCCCTGAAGCTTGTGCTGTATCCGTTAGAGCTAAAAGAATTGATACCCTCACCCCATCGCTGTGTCACACTTTCACAGTGTGTCCTGACTCAGCCCCCTCACTGAGGGCCACAACTGCCATTCAGCTCTCCTCCGGGAGACATGAAGTAACAATACTTGGACCAGGGAACCAGGAAATAATTATAGAAAATGTGAACAGCATCAAAGAGTCAATTTTCCCAAGCAGAGCATCCTACTCAATAAAAGGGCCCGTGAAAACAGTGGAGAGCCTACTGGGCCCCGGCACCTCTCTACTGAGGTGACAACACTTCTGTCCACCTGGGTGGGGAGGCCTTGCCTAGCTCCCTGTCTTCTTCAGCTGGTGCCCTATCATTAAAAATGGTGCATGCAAACTGAGCTAGCGGCAGGGACACAGTAGGTGCCTGACCAACGTTGCTTCCATTCTCCTGCTCGGTCATGGTCATGGTTGGTCATGGTCACAGGGATGTCTCTGAGGCTTAGAGGGAGAAGCAAGGCCTGCGGAATGCAGGTCATGGGTCCTGCCCTTTGGGCTGCAGTCGGGGACTCACATAGAGGGAATCCCGGAGAGAGGAGCCGAGGGGGAAGCCAATCTGGGGTTTGAAGAGTGGCGAGGTGAAGTCCACAGTCCTCTTGACAAACTCCTGGTCTCCAGCACACAGCCCATAGGGGAAGAGGGAAACGCCTGGGCCGGTACAAAGAGGAGCAGGAAGTTCTCATGGGCCCTGATGTCATCAGGGCTGGTAGGGGCCCCCAAGAGTGTCCCCAAGCTGCTCCTCCGCCCTTGCCCCCCGTTCCCCTAAGTGGGAGCCATCAAGGACTCCTCTCTCCACTTGCATTCAACCCATCTCCTCATTTTACCCCTGAAATGGTACGCTCAGCCTTCCCCAGTTTGAAGAAAAACAGGTTCTGCTGTCAGAATACCAACAAATTATTCTGTACCAGTTATGGTACTCAAAATTCTTTTAAGGGTGAAAAGACAAAATGCCTCCAATGTAGTGAAGATGAGTAATTGAAAGATCATTTCACAGAATGAGACTTGTTCCCTAAGATGGTATTTCTCTAGGTAAACTTAAAATCCCCGTAGAATTTGTCATCAGATCCCCCATGGAGGTCCTTGGGCTCCAATCTGAGAAACCTTGTCCTAAACATTTCTCAAATGGGCCTCCTCCTTTCCATACTGGCAGCCCTCACCTGGTGCTGCTTGGAATACTGCAGCAGTCTCTACACTGCTCTCCTGGCCTCCTGCAAATTCATCCCCCACCCCAGCCACCATGGCACTGTTCATAAATGTAAATCACGCCACGTCCTCCCTGGTGCCTGTTAGCTACAAGATTCCCTCACATGACAGCTTTGCTTCTCAGCACCCTTCCCCTCACTTCTGGTAACCCCAAACGCTTTACGGATCTCCTCCCCATGCAACACTAGGACTGCTTTTCCTGTCCATGCCTTTATTCCAGCTGTTCAGGCCCTCCTGCCTGCCTGGGGCACTTCCACTACCCCAGCTCCTATTCACTCTTTCCAGGAAGCCTCCTCTTCACCTTGACCCCACCGCCCACCCCTGACATTCCCTCGGGCCTTCCAGTGTGTGCAGCTAATATCCTGGGCGTATTGCACTAATGACACCTACTGAGGCAGCAGCTCTGTCTCTTGCTAGACAGCACCTTGATCATTTCTGTATCTCTAGCTCCTAGCCCAGCACCATGTGCAAAGCCAACCCTCAGCACCCAACTCTGATGCTCTTGCATTGCCCCTGTAAGGCCCTTCTGATTCAAAACAACAGTCTATGAGCAAGCAGGCTGAAACTAAGCACTCAGTTACCCACCCCTATCAAGGGGGTAGGAGAGCGGCTGGACTTCCAGTGGCCCAGGTGGGGCAGTGGGGAGATCCACAGAACTGGTTCCCCCAGCAACCCATGGGGGATCTCACTGGTAGATCCAATCCAGCTGCCACAGCTACAAACTCCACATCTAACTCCATCCTCTCCCTCCCAGGGTGGAGAGGCTCCAGCTGTATGGAATCACTTGCCTTTCTCGGGATTGATAGGGACTGGGACAGCTGTTGAACAGGTGCCTCTGGAAGTGCCAGCAGTGGGAGTGGTAAAGGTCTGGGAGGTTGTTGAGGGTAGTGATGTTGCTGTGCTTCTCCCACTGTCTGTCTTCTGTGAGGTTACGATTGTTCCTGGGCAGGCAGGGAAAGAAGACTGGAGTGGGCTTTACAGAGAAAATAGCAGAGTTAAAGAGAGTCAGAGACTTTAGGAGCTGGGAGAGACAGCTAGAAACCTGTCTGTCTTCTGGTCACACCCAAATCACTCCCTGCAGAAAAGCAGTTATATCCTGGGGTAGAAGGGATGATGAGCCTGTCACCCACCATACCCACCACTGACTTCATCTTCTCGTGGACCTGAACTCCAGCCTGGCAGTGCTAACTCACCTTCCTCTCTCAAAAACTCCTTGAGGCTGAACTGAGCCAATTGGGCCACTGTAAGAGGCCAAGACCCCGGAGTCCCCACCTACCTGATGTCTCAGTCTTCACGGCAGAGCTTAAGGATGCTGTGGATGGTGGAGAAGTGCTGGTAACAGACAGATGAGTGGGGTGACCTGTGAATAGGGTGGTGGAGCTCCAGGTGACTGCAGGGCCAGGGGCTGATTGAGAGAATGAAGAATTACTGGTTGAAGTATAGAAACTCGATATAGTCTGAGCTGTGCCCACATTACCAGAAGGAGTAGAGTCAGAGATAGAATAGTCTGTGGATGGCTGTAGAGTAAGCAATGGACTCTTAGAGTACTTACATGCTGAAGAAGTATCAGGAGTGGTATCAATGGAAAGGTAGCTTGTCGGTGGAAATGGTGAAGTCGGTGTGGATCCAGCTACACTGTTATGATTACTTGTAGAAACCATATCTGTTGGCTTTGTAATAGGATGCATAGTAGAGGCTACTGTCTGAAGAGTTGCAAGATGCTCAGAGGTGGGTGTGCTTGACTCGCCCACTGAGGAAGTAGGGCCTTGTGTGGTATTTGTCAATGGGTTACTGTCAGAACCTATAGGGGGAATGACCCCAGCACTCGTATTTTCATGGGTGAAGGAGCCTGGGGTTGTTGTCAGAACTTCTCCACTTGTGGACAACATTGTGGAAGGAGAAAGAGAGGCTACATGACTCAGGGTGTCTGTTGAAGCTGGTGAATTGATCATCTCTGATGTTGTAGGAGATGTGTTGCTTACACTAAATGGAGAGAAATTTCTGTCTGTTGAGGTCGGTGTTGTCAACATTTCTGATGTTGTCGCAGGTGTGAGGCTCACACTAGCTGGATATGAAGTGGTTGTTTCGCCTGAAGAGGATGTCTCCTGGCGAGTGCCTTCTGTAAGAGTGGATCCCCGTGGGGATGATGAGGGAGTGGATGTGGTCACATCTGTGATGGTGGTGGTCTGAGTTTCTCTGGTGGTTTCCATGCTCTGAGCCTGGTGGTCCTGAGAAGATGCTGATGTTTCCTCAGTAGAAGTGGTGGAAGAGGGTACGGTTGATTGTTCCTCTAGTCCAGCTGTCACTGAGGCTGTTGAGACCACTGGAGTGATATTACTCGTTACAGTTGGCCTTGTGTCCCTTGTGTTTATTACAGTGGTGTCTGTTGAAGCTGGTGATGTCATCATCTTTGATGTCATTCGAGATGTGTTGTCTCCAGTAGATGGAGAGAAATTTCTGTGTGTTGAGGTTGGTGTTGTCAATATTTCTGACGTTGTTGCAGGTGTGCGGCTCACACTAGCTGGATATGAAGTGGTTGTTTCACCTGAAGAAGGTGTCTCCTGGCGAGTGCCTTCTGTAAGGGTGGGTCCACGTGGGGATGATGAGAGGGTTGATGTGATCACATCGGTGACGGTAGTGGTTTGAGCTTCTCTGGTGGTTTCTATGCTCTGAGTATGGTGGTCCTGAGAAGATGCCGATGTTTCCTGAGTAGAAGTGGTGGAAGAGGGTAAGGTTGACTGGTCCTCTAGTCCAGGTTTAACTGAGACTGTTGAGGCTACTGGAGTGATATTTCTCGTTAGAGTTGGTGACGTGTCCATTGTGTTTTCTACAGTGGTGTCTGTTGAAGCTGGTGATGTCATCATCTCTGACGTTGTAGGAGACTTGTTGCTTCCAGTAGATGGGGAGAAATTTCTGTCTGTTGAGGTCGGTGTTGTCAACATTTCTGATGTTGTCGCAGGTGTGCGGCTCACCGTGGCTGGGGAAGAAGTGATTGTTTCACCTGAAGAGGATGTCTCCTGGCGAGTGCCTTCTGTAAGGGTGGGTCCACGTGGGGATGATGAGGGAGTGGATGTGGTCACATCTGTGATGGTGGTGGTCTGAGTTTCTCTGGTGGTTTCCATGCTCTGAGCCTGCTGGTCCTGAGAAGATGCTGATGTTTCCTCAGTAGAAGTGGTGGAAGAGGGTACGGTTGATTGTCCCTCTAGTCCAGCTGTCACTGAGGCTGTTGAGACCACTGGAGTGATATTACTCGTTACAGTTGGCCTTGTGTCCCTTGTGTTTATTACAGTGGTGTCTGTTGAAGCTGGTGATGTCATCATCTTTGATGTCATTCGAGATGTGTTGTCTCCAGTAGATGGAGAGAAATTTCTGTGTGTTGAGGTTGGTGTTGTCAATATTTCTGACGTTGTTGCAGGTGTGCGGCTCACACTAGCTGGATATGAAGTGGTTGTTTCACCTGAAGAAGGTGTCTCCTGGCGAGTGCCTTCTGTAAGGGTGGGTCCACGTGGGGATGATGAGAGGGTTGATGTGATCACATCGGTGACGGTAGTGGTTTGAGCTTCTCTGGTGGTTTCTATGCTCTGAGTATGGTGGTCCTGAGAAGATGCCGATGTTTCCTGAGTAGAAGTGGTGGAAGAGGGTAAGGTTGACTGGTCCTCTAGTCCAGGTTTAACTGAGACTGTTGAGGCTACTGGAGTGATATTTCTCGTTAGAGTTGGTGACGTGTCCATTGTGTTTTCTACAGTGGTGTCTGTTGAAGCTGGTGATGTCATCGTCTCTGACGTTGTAGGAGACGTGTTGCTTCCAGTAGATGGGGAGAAATTTCTGTCTGTTGAGGTCGGTGTTGTCAACATTTCTGATGTTGTCGCAAGTGTGCGGCTCACCGTGGCTGGGGAAGAAGTGATTGTTTCACCTGAAGAGGATGTCTCCTGGCGAGTGCCTTCTGTAAGGGTGGGTCCACGTGGGGATGATGAGGGAGTGGATGTGGTCACATCTGTGATGGTGGTGGTCTGAGTTTCTCTGGTGGTTTCCATGCTCTGAGCCTGCTGGTCCTGAGAAGATGCTGATGTTTCCTCAGTAGAAGTGGTGGAAGAGGGTACGGTTGATTGTCCCTCTAGTCCAGCTGTCACTGAGGCTGTTGAGACCACTGGAGTGATATTACTCGTTACAGTTGGCCTTGTGTCCCTTGTGTTTATTACAGTGGTGTCTGTTGAAGCTGGTGATGTCATCATCTTTGATGTCATTCGAGATGTGTTGTCTCCAGTAGATGGAGAGAAATTTCTGTGTGTTGAGGTTGGTGTTGTCAATATTTCTGACGTTGTTGCAGGTGTGCGGCTCACACTAGCTGGATATGAAGTGGTTGTTTCACCTGAAGAAGGTGTCTCCTGGCGAGTGCCTTCTGTAAGGGTGGGTCCACGTGGGGATGATGAGAGGGTTGATGTGATCACATCTGTGATGGTAGTGGTTTGAGCTTCTCTGGTGGTTTCTATGCTCTGAGTATGGTGGTCCTGAGAAGATGCTGATGTTTCCTGAGTAGAAGTGGTGGAAGAGGGTAAGGTTGACTGGTCCTCTAGTCCAGGTTTAACTGAGACTGTTGAGGCTACTGGAGTGATATTTCTCGTTAGAGTTGGTGACGTGTCCATTGTGTTTTCTACAGTGGTGTCTGTTGAAGCTGGTGATGTCATCGTCTCTGACGTTGTAGGAGACGTGTTGCTTCCAGTAGATGGGGAGAAATTTCTGTCTGTTGAGGTCGGTGTTGTCAACATTTCTGATGTTGTCGCAGGTGTGCGGCTCACCGTGGCTGGGGAAGAAGTGATTGTTTCACCTGAAGAGGATGTCTCCTGGCGAGTGCCTTCTGTAAGGGTGGGTCCACGTGGGGATGATGAGGGAGTGGATGTGGTCACATCTGTGATGGTGGTGGTCTGAGTTTCTCTGGTGGTTTCCATGCTCTGAGCCTGCTGGTCCTGAGAAGATGCTGATGTTTCCTCAGTAGAAGTGGTGGAAGAGGGTACGGTTGATTGTCCCTCTAGTCCAGCTGTCACTGAGGCTGTTGAGACCACTGGAGTGATATTACTCGTTACAGTTGGCCTTGTGTCCCTTGTGTTTATTACAGTGGTGTCTGTTGAAGCTGGTGATGTCATCATCTTTGATGTCATTCGAGATGTGTTGTCTCCAGTAGATGGAGAGAAATTTCTGTGTGTTGAGGTTGGTGTTGTCAATATTTCTGACGTTGTTGCAGGTGTGCGGCTCACACTAGCTGGATATGAAGTGGTTGTTTCACCTGAAGAAGGTGTCTCCTGGCGAGTGCCTTCTGTAAGGGTGGGTCCACGTGGGGATGATGAGAGGGTTGATGTGATCACATCGGTGACGGTAGTGGTTTGAGCTTCTCTGGTGGTTTCTATGCTCTGAGTATGGTGGTCCTGAGAAGATGCCGATGTTTCCTGAGTAGAAGTGGTGGAAGAGGGTAAGGTTGACTGGTCCTCTAGTCCAGGTTTAACTGAGACTGTTGAGGCTACTGGAGTGATATTTCTCGTTAGAGTTGGTGACGTGTCCATTGTGTTTTCTACAGTGGTGTCTGTTGAAGCTGGTGATGTCATCATCTCTGACGTTGTAGGAGACTTGTTGCTTCCAGTAGATGGGGAGAAATTTCTGTCTGTTGAGGTCGGTGTTGTCAACATTTCTGATGTTGTCGCAGGTGTGCGGCTCACCGTGGCTGGGGAAGAAGTGATTGTTTCACCTGAAGAGGATGTCTCCTGGCGAGTGCCTTCTGTAAGGGTGGGTCCACGTGGGGATGATGAGGGAGTGGATGTGGTCACATCTGTGATGGTGGTGGTCTGAGTTTCTCTGGTGGTTTCCATGCTCTGAGCCTGCTGGTCCTGAGAAGATGCTGATGTTTCCTCAGTAGAAGTGGTGGAAGAGGGTACGGTTGATTGTCCCTCTAGTCCAGCTGTCACTGAGGCTGTTGAGACCACTGGAGTGATATTACTCGTTACAGTTGGCCTTGTGTCCCTTGTGTTTATTACAGTGGTGTCTGTTGAAGCTGGTGATGTCATCATCTTTGATGTCATTCGAGATGTGTTGTCTCCAGTAGATGGAGAGAAATTTCTGTGTGTTGAGGTTGGTGTTGTCAATATTTCTGACGTTGTTGCAGGTGTGCGGCTCACACTAGCTGGATATGAAGTGGTTGTTTCACCTGAAGAAGGTGTCTCCTGGCGAGTGCCTTCTGTAAGGGTGGGTCCACGTGGGGATGATGAGAGGGTTGATGTGATCACATCGGTGACGGTAGTGGTTTGAGCTTCTCTGGTGGTTTCTATGCTCTGAGTATGGTGGTCCTGAGAAGATGCCGATGTTTCCTGAGTAGAAGTGGTGGAAGAGGGTAAGGTTGACTGGTCCTCTAGTCCAGGTTTAACTGAGACTGTTGAGGCTACTGGAGTGATATTTCTCGTTAGAGTTGGTGACGTGTCCATTGTGTTTTCTACAGTGGTGTCTGTTGAAGCTGGTGATGTCATCGTCTCTGACGTTGTAGGAGACGTGTTGCTTCCAGTAGATGGGGAGAAATTTCTGTCTGTTGAGGTCGGTGTTGTCAACATTTCTGATGTTGTCGCAGGTGTGCGGCTCACCGTGGCTGGGGAAGAAGTGATTGTTTCACCTGAAGAGGATGTCTCCTGGCGAGTGCCTTCTGTAAGGGTGGGTCCACGTGGGGATGATGAGGGAGTGGATGTGGTCACATCTGTGATGGTGGTGGTCTGAGTTTCTCTGGTGGTTTCCATGCTCTGAGCCTGCTGGTCCTGAGAAGATGCTGATGTTTCCTCAGTAGAAGTGGTGGAAGAGGGTACGGTTGATTGTCCCTCTAGTCCAGCTGTCACTGAGGCTGTTGAGACCACTGGAGTGATATTACTCGTTACAGTTGGCCTTGTGTCCCTTGTGTTTATTACAGTGGTGTCTGTTGAAGCTGGTGATGTCATCATCTTTGATGTCATTCGAGATGTGTTGTCTCCAGTAGATGGAGAGAAATTTCTGTGTGTTGAGGTTGGTGTTGTCAATATTTCTGACGTTGTTGCAGGTGTGCGGCTCACACTAGCTGGATATGAAGTGGTTGTTTCACCTGAAGAAGGTGTCTCCTGGCGAGTGCCTTCTGTAAGGGTGGGTCCACGTGGGGATGATGAGAGGGTTGATGTGATCACATCTGTGATGGTAGTGGTTTGAGCTTCTCTGGTGGTTTCTATGCTCTGAGTATGGTGGTCCTGAGAAGATGCTGATGTTTCCTGAGTAGAAGTGGTGGAAGAGGGTAAGGTTGACTGGTCCTCTAGTCCAGGTTTAACTGAGACTGTTGAGGCTACTGGAGTGATATTTCTCGTTAGAGTTGGTGACGTGTCCATTGTGTTTTCTACAGTGGTGTCTGTTGAAGCTGGTGATGTCATCGTCTCTGACGTTGTAGGAGACGTGTTGCTTCCAGTAGATGGGGAGAAATTTCTGTCTGTTGAGGTCGGTGTTGTCAACATTTCTGATGTTGTCGCAGGTGTGCGGCTCACCGTGGCTGGGGAAGAAGTGATTGTTTCACCTGAAGAGGATGTCTCCTGGCGAGTGCCTTCTGTAAGGGTGGGTCCACGTGGGGATGATGAGGGAGTGGATGTGGTCACATCTGTGATGGTGGTGGTCTGAGTTTCTCTGGTGGTTTCCATGCTCTGAGCCTGCTGGTCCTGAGAAGATGCTGATGTTTCCTCAGTAGAAGTGGTGGAAGAGGGTACGGTTGATTGTCCCTCTAGTCCAGCTGTCACTGAGGCTGTTGAGACCACTGGAGTGATATTACTCGTTACAGTTGGCCTTGTGTCCCTTGTGTTTATTACAGTGGTGTCTGTTGAAGCTGGTGATGTCATCATCTTTGATGTCATTCGAGATGTGTTGTCTCCAGTAGATGGAGAGAAATTTCTGTGTGTTGAGGTTGGTGTTGTCAATATTTCTGACGTTGTTGCAGGTGTGCGGCTCACACTAGCTGGATATGAAGTGGTTGCTTCACCTGAAGAAGGTGTCTCCTGGTGAGTGCCTTCTGTAAGGGTGGGTCCACGTGGGGATGATGAGAGGGTTGATGTGATCACATCTGTGATGGTAGTGGTTTGAGCTTCTCTGGTGGTTTCTATGGTCTGAGTATGGTGGTCCTGAGAAGATGCCGATGTTTCCTCAGTAGAAGTGGTGGAAGAGGGTACGGTTGATTGTCCCTCTAGTCCAGCTGTCACTGAGGCTGTTGAGACCACTGGAGTGATATTACTCGTTACAGTTGGCCTTGTGTCCCTTGTGTTTATTACAGTGGTGTCTGTTGAAGCTGGTGATGTCATCATCTTTGATGTCATTCGAGATGTGTTGTCTCCAGTAGATGGAGAGAAATTTCTGTTTGTTGAAGTTGGTGTTGTCAATATTTCTGACGTTGTTGCAGGTGTGCGGCTCACACTAGCTGGATGTGAAGTGGTTGTTTCACCTGAAGAGGGTGTCACCTGGCGAGTGCCTTCTGTAAGGGTGGGTCCACGTGGGGATGATGAGAGGGTTGATGTGATCACATCTGTGACGGTAGTGGTTTGAGCTTCTCTGGTGGCTTCTATGCTCTGAGTATTGTGGTCCTGAGAAGATGGTAATGTTACCTGAGTAGTGGGTCTGGAAGAGGATGCTTTTGTTTTTCTCTCTACTGTAGGTGTTTTTGAGACTGCTGAAGTGCCTGGAGCATTACTGCTAATAAGAGAATGTGATGTTCCTTCTGTTTGGCATACAGTGGACTTTGTTGAGGTTGTTACTGTGGACATTTCTGATGTTGAGAGAAGTGTGTGGCTGATACTGGAACGGGACGGTTTCTCAGTAACACTACTTGTCAGATTGTTTCTATTTGTGGTAGATGAAGTTCCAGATGTGCTTGTTTTGGCAGTTCCTTTAAATATAAGATACAAGGACTCATCAGATGAGAGGTTCCTTCTGTGAAGCTGGGAAGTTTATAACAGAATCGTTTTGCTCATGTATCACTCTATATCACAGGGCTTCAGAATAAATGGCTGCAGGATTTATTATTTAACCATGTCTAAGTTTTCTACCAACACTGTGGTACCTAGTCATAAATAATATTTCAATGAATGTCTTTGTGCTAACATTTTCTCCATTACCATTAATTTTGTGAGTATGGTAATTGAAACTGGCCCAGTATACTCCTACCTTCCCCATATAAGTCTTATATGGAAGCCAAGATCCATTAGCTGCAGTCTCAGAACAGTGTTTTAATTAAAATACACACACTGTTCATTCAACGAAAAACATTCAAATTTTTGCATATCCTATACAAACATTTCTTAAACATGATAAAGGAGATGAGTAGCCTTCTGCCTTTTTCATAGCCTTTTTTTCTTATCCTTAACCTAGTGCTTATCTCTCAGTTTTCCTTCTCACCTGTCTCCTAATTCTATTTCTAAAAATCCTTCAGTTTTCTCCCCCAGTGATAATCTTCTGATCTTCTTTTCCTCCTTCATTTCTCTCTCGTACCCCATCTCAAATACCTAAGAATTTTGCTGACTCATCAGGACCTTCTTTGAAGAGTAAGGAAAGGGAAATATTATGAACTTGTGTATTTGAATGCCTGACATGAATAGATACATGTACTGTTGACAGTACATGTCAACTACTTGTACTGTCTTAAAAAGCTTTGTTTATTCAGTATAAAGCATTTGGAAGTAGACCAAATAATACAAGAGAATTTATGAGGACTCAAGTATAAAAGTGACTCCCTCTTCTCTGGAATATTGTGGGTGTTTTTTGGGTGGACGGTCTCTCTCTCTCTCTCTTTTTTTTTTGGCTGCATTGGGTCTTCATTGCTGCGCGCTGGCTTTTCTGTAGTTGCAGCAAGTGGGTGCTACTCTTCGTTGTGGTGTGTGGGTTTCTCGTTGCAGTGTGTGGGCTTCTCATTGTGGTGGCTTCTCTTGTTGTGGAGCACGTGCTCTAGGCACGGGGCTTCAGTAATTGTGGCTCTAGAGCGCAGGCTCAGTAGTTGTGGTGCACGGCTTAGCTGCTCCACGACATGTGGGATCTTCCCAGACGAGGGATCGACCCCGTTTCCCCTGCATTGGCAGCTGGATTCTTAACCACTGCACCAACATGGAAGCCCTGGACTCTCTTTTATATTCAGATGTACAGTTATTTTTATTTCATTTTACTGTCTCTGAGGACCATCTTTGTGGGTGTTCCCTCTACCTACAATCCAGAGCTTTCCCTTTCTACCTTAATTTTTCTTTTTAAATGGGAGTAGCATGAATTCTGTTGGTTTTTAGAACCATGTGGGAGGTCCTGAGAACAGGCTGACCCCCTTTTAACAAACCTCAGCAAGATGCTTCTCAAGGTACCACTGCCTTAGAGTTACCAGCAAGCCCCCAAGGTGAGGCATAGAGCCACAGGGCCTGGGGCCCAAGCTACCTTTAGGATCAATAAAACTGTTTTCATGTTAATTTCTTTTACAATCAGAAGGGAAAAAAATCAATGTAATTATAATGAATATGTAATAATGAATCCAGCCTTGATTGCATTAGTCCAACACAGTCATGAAGCATAGTTTTTAATTTTTTTTTTAATCAGAGGAAGAAGCCCAGGAAGACAAAAGTGCCTAGCACCCATGAAAGTCATTGTGTGGCCCTTTTTCTAGACGGTCTCAACAAAAGTCTCGACCCAGTGATAAAGAGATAGGCATAATAGTGGCAGTCCATTGATGACAATCTAACTTCATTTTATATTTTACATTAGTTCAGATACCTTGTCTGATTTCTCCCCCCAAACTATCTTCAACTCCCAAAAAAATTTATTGAAAAAATCACATAGCTAACTTCTTTTTGATTCAACCCTTATGTTGACACTAATTTTTTTCCAGTAGTTACTGAGTACAACAATGAATCCAATTTTAAACAAATTTTGCCGTATTTGGTTCTATATAGAAGTACCTTTTCCATTTATCAAGAGATGTTGTTCTCTTAAGTAATATGAACATCAAGGCTAAGACACTATTCTTTCTTTGAAAAGAGCTCTTTTCTCCAAGGTGATGACAGTAGCCAGTTTCAAAATACTTAATTGAAGGGGGAGATTTTTCCTCATTAGTCAAATTCAAAACAGAGCATTAATAAGGTTAACATCTAGAAGAAAGTGCTTCTCTAGGTGATTAAGGCCTCTGACATATACATTCAGGGCCTCAAAAGTAAATTTGCCAACTACATACACTGATTTTTTAAAAATCCTATAAAGTGAATGTGTTTTTGTTTTTGTTTTTTTTTTGCGGTACGCGGGCCTCTCACTGTTGTGGCCTCTCCCATTGCGGAGCACAGGCTCCGGATGCTCAGGCTCAGCGGCCATGGCTCATGGGCCCAGCCGCTCCGCGTCATGTGGGATCTTCCCGGACCGGGGCACGAACCTGTGTCCCCTGCATCGGCAGGTGGACTCTCAACCACTGCACCACCAGGGAAGCCCTGAATGTGTTTTTGAAATGAAAAAGCATCATCAATTTTTTTCAAGGAATTTAGAATAAGATTAAATTTTAATATTTTTTATTTGATTTGAAATGGCCAGTCTTCCTGCTAAAGTCAGCAAATACTCCTTCCCTTAAGACCGCCCTGAGAGGTACAAAAGATGAAGACAAATTCCTTCACTGTGGAGAATAAGCAGTATCCGTGCAGAAGGAGATGACTGAGTCCCAAGTGTGTGCGTTCCTGGGTTGCCAGGCAGTACTGAGGCTAAATGAGCCCAGGTTAGGTCTGGTCGATAAAACTTGTGCCAGGTCGGAGGTTTAGACATGCTTGGAGGGAAGCTTAAAAAAATGCTACAATAAAGGCTAAGGGATGGAAAAGCAGGATTCCCACAGAATGAGGCAACCTGATTAGGGCTGCTTCAAATTGTTAAGAAAAAAATCTCAGGAATATAACAACTCATCTTCCTTATGAGAAAGAAGGCAGCATTAGACTAGAATAGTGACCAGACTATTTTAAACTCCATAATGGGAAGGAGTGTTATAGCATTTTTTAAAAAGCAAATTAAATTTCTACCTTTTTAAATTTTTTAATTAATTTATTTTTGCTGTGTTGCGTCTTCGTTTCTGTGCGAGGGCTTTCTCTAGTTGTGGCAAGCGGGGGCCACTCTTCATCGCGGTGCGCAGGCCTCTCACTATGGCGGCCTCTCTTGTTGCGGAGCACAGGCTCCAGACACGCAGGCTCAGTAGTTGTGGCACACAGGCTTAGTCGCTCCGCGGCATGTGGGATCCTCCCAGACCAGGGCTCGAACCCGTGTCCCCTGCATTAGCAGGCAGATTCTCAACCACAGCGCCACCAGGGAAGCCCTACCTTTTTTAATTTTTATTTTTAACATTTGTCCCAATCTAGCAGAAACCTAATGAGTAAGTACACATACTCTAGCCCTGACCACATCATAACATGATGTTAATTTAATTGCTCATACCTAATTTTTTTTTCAATTTATTGGCCTGGAAAAATGTTTAAATATCAACTTATTTTATTTAAAATATTTGACTGCACTTACACTAGCTACAGACAAACCCTGTCAGCCAGGAGAACATACCATCCTCCTGAACTTTAAGGTCCATGAGTCTTCTAAACCAAGAAGAAACCAAGAAAGCGTGTCTTTCCCCCTCTTAGGAACTTAGTCGTTTTGCGTTTTGTTAGGTCCCTTGCTGTTCTCAAAAAAAATTTTAACTTCTGTGCTCACAACTAGTTGGAGGGATATAGTTCACAGTGAGACAAACTCCTAGAGAAGAATTTAGGTTTGAGTGCTGTTCCTGGAGGTGACTGCAATTTCACCACTTTCTCTTCTTAAGAAAGCAGTTTAATGGATAAACAAGGTCCTACTGTGTAGTAAAGGGAACTATATTCAATATCCTGTGATAAACCATAGTGGAAAAGAATATGAAAAAGAATATATATGTATAACTGAGTCAATTTGCTGTACAGCAGAAATTAATACAACATCATAAATCAACTATACTTCCATAAAATATTTTTTAAAAAGAAAGCAATTTAGACTTTTGAGTGAGAATGACTATGAATCAGCTCTAATTTGTTAAAAAGAAAGTGACTCACCTACTATTTATTAATAGTAACTAATTACAGTCCTAATAGTACTAATTACGCTTCTAAGTTGGTATGGACAAATGCATGGATTGAGCTGCAGAGCTGTGTTGGAAAGTCCTTGGGTTCCTATTTAACCCAAAATGACTCTGCTTAGACTTTAAAAGGGGACTTCCTTTATTCAGAATTATGAGATTTGTTTGTAGGACTCCATATTCTATACCTTCTCTCTCCTCAGTAAAGTTCCAAAACTTGGTTTCTCTAGATAAGGTTTGGATTGGAAAACATACACTATGCAATTATTATTAGGCTTATTTTATTTTCCTAAAAACATAAATAAAAGCAACACTCTGTCATCTGGCTTTGAGTCACCAGACAGAAGCTATTTACATGCCAAACTTACTAAACTTATTATAGATTCTTGGCAATTAAATCTTGTCAGAGCCTACATCACCTCTGCTAAAATCAGTATCAGCAGCAAAAGTTTCATGACTGCACAGCCTAATTTTTTAAGTAAAGATTTTTTTGTTTATAAAAGTAGTACAGCTCCATTTCCAGCAATATGGCAGAAGAGATAAGTCTTTACAAAACCTGCAAATGACAAATAATGTGTAATAAGTGTTGTCTGAATGCTGAACTGAGAACAGAAGAAAGAGAGGGAGACACTCAGGAGTGAAGGAGTTGAAAACTAAGAGGATAAGTAAGTGCTCTCGCAAGATATGCATGTATTTCTGAGATCTAGAGTTAGGGGATTTAAGGGCTTCATAGGGAAAGGAGACAGAATCTTAGATCAGGACACTGTAAATTGAGTATCTTCTGCATAAAGCTGGAACCCTCAGTGAAAAGGTGGACTAGAAAAAATCAGAAAGAAGAAAGAAAAAGAAAGCTGAATGAACAATATAATTAAGAACAGCAGGACTTCCCTGCTGGTGCAGTGGTTAAGAATCCACCTACAAATGCAGGAGACATGGGTTCGAGCCCTGGTCCAGGAAGATCCCACATGCCATGGAGCAACTAAGCCCACACGCCACAACTACTGAGCCTGTTCTCTAGAGCCGACGGGCCACAACTACTGAGCCTGCATGCCTAGAGCCCATGCTCTGCAACAAGAGAAGCCACTGCAATGAGAAGCCTGCACACCGCAACGAAGAGTAGCTCCTGCTCACCAAACTAGAGAAAGCCCGCACACAGCAATGAAGACCCAATGCAGCCAAAAGTAAAATTTAAAAAAATAGAAGTAAATAAATAAATAAATTTATATATATATAAAAAGAACAGAACTTAGTGATAGAAAAACAATTGAAAACAGAATAAGGCCAAAAGTTGTTTTTTTGAAGACAAAATAGACACACAGTTAGCAAAAGGAAGGAAATAATGAAGAAATAGAAAATCTAAACAGACTTACAACTCATAAGGAGATTGAACCAACAAAGAAAAGCACTGGACCTGATGGCTTCACTGGTGAATTCTACCAAACACTTAAAGAAAAACTAACACCAATCCTTCTCAAACCTTTCCAATAAATTGAAGAGGCAGGAACACTTTCTAACTCATTCTTTTAGGCCAGAATTACCCTGATACCAAACCCAGACAACATTTATTGATAGATAAGTTGATAAGCAAATGTGATATATACGTACAATGGAATATTATTCAGCCTTAAAAAGGAACAAAATTCTGACATATGCTACAACATGGACAAATCTTGAGGATGTTATGCTAAGTGAAATAAGCAAGTCACGAAAAGATAAATATTGTATGATTCCACTTATATGAGGTACTTAGGCTTGTCAAAATTGAGACAGAAAGTAGAATGGCAGTTGCCAAGGGCTGGGGGGCAGAGGGAAGTGGGGAGTTATTGTTTAGTGGGTATAGACTTTCAGTTTTACGGATGAAAAGAATTCTGGAGATGGATGGTGGTGACAGTACCACAACATTATAAATGTATTTAATGTCACTCAAAAACAGTAAAGATAGTAAATTTTATGTATGTGTATTTTACCACAATTTAAAAAATTGAAAAGAAAGGTAATTGAGGACTTCCCTGGTGGTGCAGTGGTTAAGAATCCACCTGCCAATGCAGGGGACTTTGGTTCGAGCCCTGGTCCGGGAAGATCCCACATACAGCAGAGCAACTAAGCCCATGAGCCACAACTACTGAAGCCCACGTGCCTAGAGCCCATGTCCGCAACAAGAGAAGCCACCGCTGTGAGAAGCCCGTGAACTGCAAGGAAGAGTAGCCCCTGCTCGCTGCAGCTAGAGAAAAGCCCACGTGCAGTAACAAAGACCCAACACAGCCAAAATAAATAAATTAATTAAAAAAGAAAAAAAGAAAAGTAATTGAGAAAAAAATAGGAAATCTGAATATAAACTATTCCAAACTGAATCATCAGTTAAAAGTGAAAAAGTCCATCCCTCACAAAATGTAGGTCGAGATGATTTTATAGGCAATTTTCACCAGACATTCAAGGAATAGATAATTTCAATTTATACAAACTCTTCCAGAGTTTAGTAAAAGAGGGAATGCTCTACAACTAATTTTGTAAGGTTAGTATAATACCAAGATGCAAAGACAGTATAAGAAAGGAAAACTATAGATCAGTAAATCTCAGTAATAGTATGGATGGAAATGTCTTAAACAAAATATTAGCAAGCCAAGTTCAATATTGGATTTATAAAAAATTATATCATGATCAAGCTGTTTAAACCAGAAATACAAGAAAAACATAAAACTTTATTAAAGTATATAAATCATCATATAAACAGAAGGAAGGGAAAACATGATCGTCACAACAGATGCAGAAAAACTATTTGATAAAATTCAATACTCATCCCTGTTAAAATTCCTAGCAAACTAAAAATAGAAGTGAACTTCCTTAACCTGCTCAACAATATCAATAAAACCCTGTAGTAAACATCATACTTAAAGATAAAACATTGGAAATATTTCCTTTAAAATTCAGAATGAGTCCAGGATGCCAGCTATAACAACTTCTATTTGACATCAGGCTGGAGGTCTAGCCAGTGCAATAAGATAAGAAAAATAAACAAAGGTATGAAGGTATAGAGAAGTTCTTTTTGGTATGGAAAGGAAGAAATAAATGTGTGATTATTTGCAGATGATATAATTGTTTACATAGAAAACTACCTAAGTTTATAAATCATTAACAAATTTTACATATATGACCAAAAAATTTTTAAATGACTGCATTCCTATACATCAGCAAAAAAAATTTTTTTGGTGGTAGTGTTTTTGATAGTGACAAATATAAAGTACATAAGAATAAATCCAACAAAAGATGTGCTTAATCTTTATGGACAAAGTTATACAATATTGAAATATATTAAAGAAGACATACTCATTATATAAAAATTGTAAACTATAGATCTTGAAAGACCAAAACTTCATAATCTCACTCCCCAGACAATCACATTGTTATGTGTCCTTCCAGGATTTTTCCTATGTTTTAAAAAATATATAGTTCAAGTTACCTAGCATATATAACTTTGCATTCTTTTTAAAAATTTTACCTGATATAAGCATTTCTTCATGCTTTTATTCTTTGTACAGATAGCCTGAAGAAAGACAAATCTTTTCTGTCTCTGATGGTAGTTCTTTCTCTTCCTCCTTTTGTAGGCATGGAAGAGCTGGCTCAGGGGGATTGGGCCAGCTAATGTCAACAGCAAGATCTTGGGTGTTTTACATAAACACCACTGGCTGAGCTCTGGAGGTCCCCTTTCCTAACAAAGCCATTCCCTCAACCTGAAAACCTGCATTGTTACCATTCCCATTTCCCTACAAACAGCAGCAGCACAGGGGCAGGTCTTTCTCCTAGAACACTTCCTCCATTGTGTCCTGCTATAACCCCCTCTCTGTGAAATAATGAGAGCTCAGGGAGCATGTGCACTTTGCTTGGAAGTTTTTCCTTAATAAACCTTATTTTATGCTTGTTCCATGTGTTGCTAGTGTGTGTGTGTGGGTGTGTGTGTGGGGGTGGTGAGAGAGAGAGAGAGAGAGAGAGAGGGAAAGAGAGAGAGAGAAAGAGACGGAGAGAGTCTGTGTCCCTTGTGGAACATTGGACATCACCTTTTTACATCAAATAATATTCCCATAATTAACTTACTGTTTGACACTTAGGCTGTTTACTATAAATAAAGCTTGGATGACTATCTTTCTGTATGATATTTTGTTTTGTTTTCATTATTTCAGCTCATTGTCTCAACATAAATTTCTGTAAGTGGAATTACTGGTTAATGCTGTTATAAAAGTCTTCATGTCATTAATACGTACTGCCAAATTTCTTTGCAGAAAAGCTGTGCCAATGTACAGTCCCACTGGCAGTATATGAGCAAGTACATGTTTCCCAATACCCTCTCCCTTTGAGAAAAATCTTGTTTTGGCAGTACCAATTTTAGATATTGTCAAACAGGGCTGTGTCCTTTTGAATCTTTAAAGAACTTGCTAACCATGGGCTGAGTTGATTAGAGTCTCCTTTTCCAGCGTATAAGAAGGCAAGTGAGCCCCTTCACGTTGATGACAGAGTTTTACTGTTAGGTGCAGTCTTAACAAGTTTCTAAATCTGTAGGACTCGTTATTAGAAGGAAGAGATTAGCATTAGTTACATCAAAACTACAGTATTGTATTTGTCTTTCACCACCATTTAAACAATGTCTTAAGACGCTCCTTCAACAGATTATTCAGCTATTTATGAAAACAATTTGCAGATAACCCAACCTGCTAAACTTGAGTAGATTATTCTTAGGCACGAAATCCTGGTGAGGGAGGAAGGCTATAGAGAAGTTGTTATTGGTAAGAAAGTGGTTCTCAAAAGATAGGGTGTATCCAAATCCCTGCGGGAGCTTGTAAGGATACGTTCTGGGTCCTACCACCACTTCCGATTCCCCATGTGTGGGGTGGGATCCAGAAACCTGCATTTTTAAAACAAATTTTATTATTTATTTGTTTATTTATTTATGGCTGCGTTGGGTTTTCGTTGCTGTGTGGGGGTTCTCATTGTGGTGGCTTCTGTTGTTGTGGAGCACGGGCTCTAGGCGCATGGGCTTCAGTAGCTGTGGCTCGAAGGCTCTAGGGCACAGGCTCAGTAGTTGTGGCGCACGGGCTTAGTTGCTCCGCGGCATGCGGGATCTTCCCAGACCAGGGCTCGAACCCGTGTCTCCTGCATTGGCAGGCGGACTCTCAACCACTGAGCCACCAGGGAAGCCCCAGAAACCTGCATTTTAACATGTGCCCAGGGTGATTCTGATACAGGTGGTCTATGGGCCACATTTTAAGAAACACCGTCCTTAAAATGATAGTATCTGCTCTTAACATTTTTTTGTAAGCTAAAACCACGTTACTGAAGCCACAGATATTGGGGGTCTTGACCATGCTTTGTTCTAAAGAATATTCCCAGCCTTATTCTTGCTGCTCAAGCTTTGCTGGAATGAATTGACCTTGTCTTTTAGCAGAACTCAAGTCAGGCTTTTCAGTTTTCATCAGATTGTTAGACAGCGGAAGCACATCATTCTCACCCTGGCCAAATACGTAATATATTTGCAGAGCAGAGAGCTGAGGATTTGACTGTGGAGAGTTGATATTTGAGAGAAATATGTTTCTCCTCTCCTCTCCTTTCCTCTCCCCTCCCCTTCCCTCCTCTCCTCTCCCGTCCTCTCTCTCCTTTCTCTATGACACTCTACCTTCTACTTCACTGAAAAGACCAAAGCCATCTAACTTGATCTCCTTCAATGTCCCAAGAACCTCTCCACCAGGAGATGTCTCTGTCTTCACCAGGTACCTTATCCTACCTAAAAAGAAAGGCTAAGTCTTCACTGAAAGGCTGTGTACAGGCACGCACGTATGCATGCCCAGTGCCCTGTCTGTTTCCTCCTTCCCCCCTCAGATGGCTTAGTCCATCACTTCTCTCTGTCTGTGGGTCTCTTTGTGCATTGCCTCTTCTCTTCTCCTGACTATCATGCCCGGGTCTTTCTTGACCTAAAATAAAAGTCTCTCATCCATATTGTGTCCTCCACATCCCTATCTGTCATTTCAGATGAGCATCCTGACAGAGGGGTCTACACTCTCCACATGTTCTTTATCATCTACTCCTTACACTCTCTCCTCCACCTCAGTCACCTTGCTGAAAACACTTTCCTCCAGAGTTACCAGAAAACTCCTTCCTAAGCACCAAAACAAATTTTCTTCTCTGTTCCCATTAATTTCTGTAAAATTTGGCACCATCCATTCACTCATTCAACAAACATTTATTGAGCATCTACCTCAATAGTCTCTCCCTGACCAGTGTCCCTTTGGTATTTGCACAGTATTGCCCTCACAGAAGCTGAAGGATTCTTTCCTCCCAACACGTTCCTTAGGTTAATTGTAACTTCAGTTAACTGAAGATATTCAGATATTCAGGCCAGAAATCCCTGAGTCATCTTTGATTCTTTCCTCTTCCTTGTTGCCAGCAACAGAGTTTGGGACCAACTATTATTCCTCCAAATTACTGTATTTCTCCCACACTGTCTTCTGTTCACTTTGCTGTGTTATCCTCATTAGCTCTTGCAGCCACCTCTTAACTGCTCTTCCTGATTCCTCCATTTCCCACCCTGACTCTTAGCTTCCATCACACCACTGCTGGGCTGATCTTCAGCTATGGGGACCAGGAAGGGGAATTTCTACTATCGCCTCTGTAGCAGGGATCGCTTTAGAAAACACCTGGATTGCCTGCCCTAGAAGGCAGCTGCTTGGATCCTGAGGGCAGGGTCTCATTGTTTTATCAGAGCCATGGAGACTGGTGGCTGGAATTGGTCCTGTCATCCTCTCACTACTGACAAGGAAACCAGGGTCCTCAGAGGGAGGCCACTTGGTGCTGGCTGACCTTCCTCTGGTTGTGGCTGAGAAGAGTGTTTGAGAGTCTTGTCAGTGGCTCTGTCTGCACTGCAGAATGGTTTCTGTAATGAGGAATCCCTCTTAGCCAGGCATTTCTACCCTGTTGGCAGTTTCTGTGGAGATACTGTCTTCACATCAAGTTCTTGAGTGTCAACTGACTTGTGATTAACTGACCCACACCACTGGGAATAGGAATTTATTTCATACTTCTCTCATCAGGCATATTTTCACTCTATAAATAATAACAATTTTGATACCACATATTTGTGGAGTGCTTTATAGCTTCTCTTAGTTAACAGTACCCCCATTTCACAGATGAGGAAACTGAGACTTGGAGAGGCTAAGTCACTTGCCCAACATTGCATACCTTGTGAGGGACAGGGCTCAGCTGTGGGGCTGTCACCAAGTGCATGCCCTCTCCACAATTTGGGCTCTTCAAACGCTACCTCAGGAGAGATAAAGTAAGGGACGGTGACTGACCTGCCTGAGCTCTTGGCCTGCCACGTGCAGTGGTCTGAGCCTGAGAACAAGTCTGACACATTTTCAGGGGCAAGTGACACCAGGAGGTTTCTGCCAATTTTCTTGGTGTCCCCTTGTCTGTGATGATGTTGGAGTGAGTTGTGATGGCTGTTGACCTCTTGCAGTGATAAGACTGCTGTCAGAAGACACGTGTCACCTAAAATGGATAGTTTTAAAGAAGTTCTTCCAGAGGAGGAACCTGCATCTAAGGACAGTGAGGACATCAGAGCTGGCACTGAGGTGGGGCATTCCGCACTCGGAGTCCTGGAACCCTCCATGGATTTCTCTGCTACCACTGCAGTCAGAGGTCTCCCCGCAAGGCCGTTATTCTTCTCCCCTTGAACTGTGTCCGGTGGGAGATGGCCAGCTCTTGCCCCTGTGCTCTCAGGGCTGCGGGGACGGCCAGTGTAATGGTGCTGACAGGCCTCCTTTCTCCTGTGTGGCCCTCTGGTGACTCCACAGGTATGAGGCGGTGACGGGTGTGTTGTTGACTCAGGTGAAGGAGTGGTGGCAGAAGCGGGGACGATAGTGGGAGATAGCGTTCCCACATAGTGGTGACGTCACTCCCTGAGGAGAAAACAAAACAAAGCCTGTGTCTTGCTGACGTGCATTGTGGGCAGAGGCTTCTTCTTCGTGCCTGGTCTGTTTGTCTTGAGTTATTCTTGGAACTGGAGGTGAGGAACCCATATGCCATTTCACCCACAAAGTTTCCCTTTGCTGCTGTTATTTCCTGATTTGTGGGGCTCTTCACTGGGCTGTGCCTAGGGCAGCGTAGAGCCAAGGAAACCACCCAACGGCAAGATTCACCTTGAAGAGAAAGTTGACTCACAGGTGGGTGGCAGGTGCCCTGAAAATTGTGAAGAAGTTGGAGGAAAGGGGCAGAACCACCCTCCTTGCCATGCTATGCCGGGAGACCAGGGCCATTTGTATGTGTGTCAGCCTCAGAATCGGCGTGGCCCCCCATCTTCAACGGGATGCAGCCTCAGCCCCTCCCACAGAGGAGGAAGGAGGGTGTAGAAACTGCTGCTCACAGAGAGCTGGGTCTGCACTTCCCAGGATCAAGGATGAAGACTGTCATCCTCTCAGACATTCTTGGTGACCAAAGGCTGAAATTTCTGAAAGGTTCCTGGGCTGTGGGTGATTTCAGGCTTCTGCCCCTCTGTGGTCAGGATTTGGGAGCTGGAGACTTCCCAGAGCTGTCCCTCAGGGATGATGGGTGGGTGTTAGGTAATGGATGTGATGGCTGTTGGAGCCCCTGCTATCGGAACTGTGACAGGTGACAGTGGAGCTGGTGGCTGTGTTTGTGTTCCTGCTGTTAGAGGAAGCAGAAACTGTGACCACTGTTGTGTCTGCTGGGTATCTTTCCTCCATTGTTCCTAGAATTCATGATGAGGAAAGATGCTAACTCAAAATGCCCTTAGGATAACTGATCTCAAGATATCTCCAGCACCTAGAACGATGGCTGGCATATGGGAATTACTTCATAGACATCCGCTGAATGAATGAATTCATGTGTTCCCATCCCCTAGTCTTTGGTCCCTTTAGCTGAGAGAGGGTGAAATGGTATCAATTTCTCCTGTGACTGTCACAGTGGTCCCGGGGTCAGGAGACCAACACGACGGCTGCAGCCTGGGCAGTGTGAACACTGCTGTGGCAAAAGGTAGCCAAACTCCTGAGGGCCACCCTTGGCTAGGAGGGTGGGCCTGCCTCGACTGGGGCCAGGGAGAGACAAGCTCCGAAACCAAGATATTGGAAGCTGGAGATGGGACTTCTGAGGCAAGGAGGGCATCGAGGAAAAGGAAAGTTGGAGCTGTGCCGAGCAGACGGTAAGAGCTAGGTTGTGACGCTTCTTGACTTGGTTCCAGAGTTTCTGGGGTTATCACCAGGGCAACCTTAGTGCTGCTACACCTAATGTCTGCTACACCAGACATTAGGTCAAATAACCTGTGGTGATATCCAAGGTGAAGAATAGGCATTGTTTGGGGTGTGACTTCAGTGGGTACAGTTGCGAAGGAGAGATAAAGTTCTTGCTTTGAAGCCAAATGGGAATCCAATTTTCTTTGATGTTATTGACCTAATTTTTTTTGCAGTCAGCTCTAGGAGATTGCTCCATTTACTGATGAGGAAAAGAAGGGAGGCTTGAGAAAGCTGTAAAGACGTCAGTGAATTTTCCGATACCCCGGTTCCCTCAGAACATAGGTCAGCTGGTCTCTGACTTGGGGGAGTAGGGAATGAAGCGGGAAGATGATACGGCAGTAACTATTATGATTTGGTGTTTGTTTGGTTGTTTTAGCTGTGATTCCAGACAGATGTGGTACTGCTGACGCCCCCTAACAAGGTCCTTTCTGAGACCGACAGGGACAAGTCAATGGAGACAAGGCCACAGAGTGGTTAAGAGTGTGGGTTCCACAGACTCACAGACATAGATAGAAAACAAACTCATGGTTACTGAAGGGGAAGCGGGAGGGATAAATTAGGAATTTGGAATTAACAGATATACACCACTACATGTAAAATAGATAAACAACAGGGTCCTACTGTCTAGCACAGGGAACCATATTCAACATCTTAAAATAAACCATAATGGAGAAGAATATGAAAAATAATATATATGTATATATCAATACATATAACTGAATCACTTTGTTGTATACCAGAAACTAACACAACATTATACATCAACCATACGTCAATTTCAAAAAAAAAATGACTGTTGTTTCCAGAGTCGAACTGACCAACATTCACTGTTTGACTTGGGCAAGTTACTTGACCTCTCTGAGGCTTGAGGTCCTTATCTATAAAAGTGGGATGATGGTAGATAATAGTAATACCAACGGGGTAATGTATGTAAAATGCTTAGCTCAGTTCCCAAGCTCAATAAAGGGCACTCTGCATGGCCTGTTATCTTGGTCTTTACAAGGTCCTGAGATGCCAGATTGCTGCCTGACAAAGGCAGCAATCCTTGGGACTATGTCCTTATTATGGCAGAAGCTCTGTTTGCTGCTGTTTTTACTGTTATCCACGCCCTTCCCAGATCTCCACTGCTACCACTAGACCATCATAGCACCTTCTGCCTGGACTCCCGCAGCCAGCTCCTAACTAGTTTTGGTTTCACCCTTGCCCCCTTCCAATCCATTTCCCTCCATGGTATCCAGAGCAACCATTCCAAAGTTCAGATCTGATCACATCCCTCCTTTACCTAAAACCCCTTACTGTCTGCTTATTTTAGTTCCTTAAAATCCACAATCCATTCCACGGCTTACAAGGCCCTACATCATCTAGACCTGTCTACCTCTTTCAAGTCCTCCAAAGGGTCAAGCTCTTTCCTTACTCTGCACATCTTCCCCTGCCTGGTTCATGCTCCCTCTCCCTCCTCCACTGCCCCCCCCACTACTCTCCCCAACCCCACCAATTTCCACCTCACTTACTACTTAACCTTCAGGTCTCAGCTCACATGTCCGGCACTTCCTCAGAGAGGCCTTGGTGGACTTACTAATCCAAATGAAGTTTCCCTATTTTACTCTCATCATAATACTTGTTCAACATAACACCACATTTGCAGTTGGGAATTTTTCTGTAATTATTTCATGTCTCTCTGCATACTAGGTCTTAGCTCCAGGAGGCTGGGCCCCATCTGTTCCATTCTTCACTGTGTTCACACAGCACTGCCTAGAACAATGTCAGGCACATAGGAGACACTCCTTAAATAGTTGTTTAACTAACAAATGTATGAATGAATGAATGAACGAACAAACGAACGAATATCTCTCAATGAGCAGGGCTGGTTTATAGAGCTTGTGTACCACAATGCAAATGCAGTGACCGAGGAGTCAGGGGACCTGCCTTCTAGGCCCAGCTGCCCTATTTACAGGCTGTGCGACCTCACACAAGCTTGGGAGGCTGGAACCATGACTTCGTCATCCTTGTGTCCAGAGCATTTGGCATGAGTGGAAATTCAGCAAGTGAATGAATAACTCCCCACTCTTTCCTGTTCTGAATTCCTCCAAACCCACTGTCAAACTCAAACTGCAATTTTAGTCGGGGACATCTGTATAGAGCGGAGATGTATTTGCAGACCTTAAAAATGCACACTAGGAGAACCGAGCTGCCTGCCGCAAAGCCAGCACCCTCCGTAGGAGCCTGGCCACGACTGTGGAGGCCTCATGTGCAAACACAGACGCCCAGTTCCTGGGGCTGCTTTGGAGTCTCATGGAAAATGTTGAGTATTTAAACCTCTATGAAATGCCAACAAATTGAGTCCATTTCAACTGAACTCTTCAGTGCTGTGCTGGGGACAGGGACACAACAGTGACTAAGTATTTGTTGCCATGAATTCAGCCTGGTGGAAGGTGAAAGGTAGGAGGAGAGATGGCTGGAAAGTCCTCAGTCCTGGCCTTGGGAGAGGTGGCTTGGTGGCTGCATCTCTGAAGCATTCAGCAGCACCACGAAACCAGAGAACAGACACGGTAGCAAACTGCTTGTTTGAGCACGTAAAAGGCCGACCGCTTCTTGGCCTCTCCTGTCAATGGAGACGTAAATCACTGGTGTGTCAAACCCTGCCAGGACAGCCTCTGCCTCCGGAGCCCAGAAACCGAGGGTGTGGAGGAGATTGCCACACAAGGAAGCGTGCATCCGCGATGTCTGGGAGCGGGGCCTCTGCCCCACGGTGGAGCTGACATCAGTTCATGCGAGATGCCACATTCTGAATACACCGAGCGGACCCTTGCAAACCCACAGGAAGATCGGGGGTGGCTTTTTAGAGCTCAAAGATCCTTGGAGGAATGGGAATGCCCCCGAGCCAACAGAGGTGCCCTCTCCACTCTGCCTCCATCATCCTCCTGCCCCAGCTTCCCAGCTCTGAAATGCAGTGGTCCCAAAATATTGCCATTTGCAGCAACATGGATGTATCTAGACAGTATCATACTAAGTGAAGTAAGTCAGGCAGAGAAAGACAAATATCATATGATGTCACTTATATGCGGAATCTAAAAAATAATACAAATGGATCTGTATACAAGATAGAAAGAGACTCACAGATGTAGAAAACAAACTTATGGTTACCAAAGGGGAAAGGAGGGGCAGGGATAAATTAGGAGTATGGGATTAATAGATACACACTACTGTACATAAAATAGATATATAAGGATCTACTGTATGGCACATGAAGCTGTATTCAATATCTTGTAATAACCTATAATGGAAAAGAATCTGAAGGTGTACACCTGAAACTAACACAATATTGTAAATCAACTATAGTTTAATACATTGTAAAAGAAAATAAAATTTAAAAAATAACATGCAGGGGTCTGTCAAACAAGATATTATGGATCTTTTACTTTGTACTAGATATTACTTTATTTAATCTTCACCACAACCCTGTGAAATAGCTTCTTTCCACTTCACTAATTTTGCCAATGAAGACACCAAGTTAAAGTTTTTTCTCTCACAAATTCTGGGCTGGTAAGAGGCAATTTTGACGTGGGGTCTCCTGGCTTGAACTTCCTGCTTTTTGCCATACATTTTGCAAGCCATTGACTTAAATTTGATTGATTTTCCTGTTCAGGGACTTTCTCCTTTTGGAAGCCCACAAGCCCAGGGAGGGTTTCCTGGGGTGGGGGGCAGATAGCCTGTGGAGGGCTTGGGTGCCATTGGTGGCAAGTTGGGTGGGCCTCCCCTAAACCAACAGACAGATTAGAGGTTCTCGGAGAGAAGGGAAGCAGGAGAGCCCTCCCTGGGGCCCTCTGTGGCCGTGGATCTCCACCGTCCTGCACTTGCTACAGTCCCATCACCTCCCAGTGGCTGTGCAGGGCGGTGGCCCCTCGGTTACTGGGCCACTGATAGTATGGGAGACTGAGGCTTATTTTACCTCGTTTTCTTGACAGAGGGCGTGGAATCAGGGTTGCCAGGCTTCCTTCTAAGCCATTCCTGCCGGGAGCCACCTGTAGGCACCAAGTCTCCGCTGGCTCCCTGTCCAGTCCACCTCTGTCCACCCTTCTCTTCCCCTTTCCCCTTCAGGATCCAGGGCTTTTTCCTAAGGAAGCCCTTACACTACAGCACCTTCATGGAAACCCCAGGGTTTCTCCCTTCAACCTGGGGTGAAGGCTCAGACACCTGCTCCAAGGATGACCCAGGCCTGGGTGAGGGTGCTGGCAGCAACGTGGAAGCAGACCCTGGGTTCAAATATAGGCAGGTCACTCGTGAGTCCCCTTCAGGGAGCCAAGGGAATGGGACTGACCAGTTCCCACTTTCCCAGAACTCCCCACCCCGGCAGACGTGGGGCACCCACTGCCTGTCCAGCAGAGACTACTTTCCCTCCAAGGTCCTCTGGATGCTCAATCACAGGCCTGGGGCACCACCTCCCATCCCACTCCCCCTCCTTTCCTGACCCTGCTCCATCCTGTGCCTTTCGCAATGCACAGGACTCGGTTCCAGGGCACCCTGCGCGGCTTCAGAGCCATCGTGGGGACTCCCTTCCAACTTCAAGGTCCTCCTCTCGCCCACACCCCATTGCTCCCCACCTGCCTTCCCCTGCCCACTCCCACCCCAGTCCTTGCCCGTTAAGAACTTAGCAATCCAGGGGCCATGCCATCCTTTTTCCATAGGGGAACGGAGGCCTGGAGAGAGATACAATAGGACCTGGTAATGGGACCAGATCACTTAGCAGCAGAGCCAAGACTGGACCCAAGGTCCCTAAATCCAAGCCCCCTTCTCCCCATTGCCCATGGTCATGACTCCTACAGACACCACTTAGTTTACCCCCAGGAACAGACCCTGTGGGGCTGGCAACAGAAGGTTCCGAAGGCTCCTTCCGGCCTCTGTTTCCTCACTCTGTGATGAGTAGGGAGGATGAGGGGCTTTGGGTGTGAGGGTGGTGTAGATGGTGGGCGTTCCGTTTGGTCTTAGCCAAGCCCTTAAACATTTCAAGGAAGGTGGAATCTTCCACATCCTTGGCATTGTGCCTCTTACTATCTGTAAGAGAATGTGTTCCTCTGACCCACTGTGTGAGAAATGATTCCTTGGGTGAAAGCTTCCCCGGGCCTGCTGAGGAGGGGAGGGAGCTGTGATTATATCTTTGGTTTGGGCTCCTGACCCCTCACCGTCTCCTGGCCCCAGAAACTTTCAGAAGACTCAGACACCCAGAAATACAGAATGAAACCTGGCCCTGGGGCCAGGGGGGCAGCTTGGAAGGTAGTGAGGAAGGGACAGGGGACCCAGGGGGAGCTTCCCCAAAAGGCCTTAGTTCCAGCTCTAGTTGCAGCTCCAGATAGAGGCGGGCAGGCAGGGTGTAGAGGAGACCAAGGCCAACGCCAGGGCTATGAGCCCTGCCCTGGAGGCATTAGCCCAAGAGGAAGCTTTTAAACCCAAGTTCAGAGGCGAGAAGCCGACTGCCTGTCTCAGCTGCCCTTTTGTCCTGCCTTTTTTCTCCAAGCCAGTCGCTTCTTTTCTCCCCTGGTCCTTCCTTTCCATCCTGCCTGTCTCCTCTGATTCCCTCCTCTCTCTGGATCTACTTTGCTTTGATTCATCTGTTTCTCACCTGTCTTTTCCTCTGACTCTATATCTTTCTGCAAGTTTTTCTTCCGGGTGTTATCCAGCTTTCCTGTTTTTCTGTGTCATTCCTTCTCAACTCTCTCTCCCTTTTTCTACAGTTCTGCCTACCTGTCTCTTTCCACAAAATAAGCCCTGGTTCCCCCAGTGAGTTTCCCCAAACCAGGACACTCCCCCATCTCCCTGCTTCTCTCTGTCTCTACATCCTCCTTCCTCGGTCTCTTTAGCGTTCTCCCTCTCTCTCCCCTATATTGTCCCATCTCTATCCATTCACCTCTCTCTACCTCTCTGCCTCTCTCCCCATGACAGACCCCAGCTCCTCGGATGGGATCGGCGACGTCAGCTGATACCCTGTCCCCAGAATGCTGTCCCAGATGCATCACTTACCCAGGAGCACTGGCCCAAGGATGCAGGAACACAAGCAGCTCAGGAACACCCAGGGGACCCTCCTGCAGTGGACACCCCTCATGGCTCCAGAAAGAGTCCTTCACGCTCCCCTGGGAAAGCTCCTCAGCACAGAAGTGGTAGTGCAAGCAGCAGAGGTGAACCTGTCCCCACTGGCTGCTGGCCTTAAACAGGTGTATTTCCCTGAGGGGCCAGAGTACCAGGGGAAGCGGACAAAAGAAGGTGGGGCCCCTGCTAATCATCCTTGACCCATCTTTCCTTTCCTCAATCTCCACCCCCTTCCCCTACCAGGAAAAAATAAAAAATATAAACAGGCTGCTCTGTTCCTAGTCAGCCTGGGCCAAGTAGTGGGAGGGATGGGAGGGGCATGTAGGGGAATAGAAACCAGGACACACGGAAATGAGGGCCCCCCGTCCTGCCTGGTGTCCTGGGCTACCCCTTTCTTGCCGGCGTTTCGGACTGCCACAGCGGGAGCAGCCGGGTCATTTCAGGAGGAAGGGCAGGGCAGAACGGGAAAGAGAGGGGCTAAGAGGGAGTGAGTTTGGGGCTGTATGAATAGGAGAGTGAAACTTGAGGAGACCCTAAGAAATATGGCAAGTGGGGGGAACAATGTGGGGTGAGAGGTGGGAATCAGAAATACCCCCCCACCCCGTATGCTACTTGTGGGATGGAGGACTGGGCTCAGAATATCTGCTCAGTGCTAGGCACAAGGTAGACCCTCACCAAATGGTGAATTTCCTCTTTCCAGGACAGGACGCAGCAGAACCAGGGTCCAGAAAGCCCAAGGCAACCTGGGGAAGCTGCTTGAGAGATCTGGGCTGGGTAGTGTGGTAGAGAGTAGAACCTGGGGAGAAGAGATTGTGAGCCCATGAGGAAGTGGGGCTGCTCCTGGAGACCTTGGAGACCAGGGCACCCCATTTTGACTTCTTGGGACTCACAAGCATAACCAAGAAGGGACAGGAACTCCAAACTGAGAGTGTCAGGCAGAGTTTGAAGGGGAAAGAAGGTAGCCGGTATAGTTCTGCAAAGGACAGCAACAGCGATGTTCCCCCACCCTTTCCCATGGTGTGAACCCCTGCTTCCCTGGTTTCTCCAGACTTCATTCCCTGAGTGTGGGGTCTGTGGAGTGACTGGTCCCCAGGCAGGGAGCTCAGGCTCTCACTGCACAGCCTAGGATGAGGAATCGGCATTTCTACGTTCCCAGGCAGAAACCTGGAGACATCCAAAGACGAGTGGATGGCTACACTGTGGCGCCGTCTCAGAGGACCAGGAAGGCTCCACCACCTTGTCGGCTACTTGCTTTCTGAAGCTGAAATCCCAATTACAGCCAAAGCCCAAAGGCTGGACTTTCCAGTTATAGTGCAACTACTTCAGAGAAGTAGCATGGTCCCCCCAGCAGTCCCACCTCTCTATGGATCCATTGATCCCGTTCTTTCCCAGGAGAAGGAAACCCATAAGGGTAAAGAATTTTAAGCATAGAGCAGTGGGACAGGATATGAGGAAGATATCACTGGAAAAAATGTACATAGACGCCAAGGCCAACTTGGTCTCTTAATCAGTTTTTCTGTGTCAGTTCTTGCTCATGAGTTCTTTCTATTAACTTGCTATGTGTTTTGTTTGGTGACATTTACTGGACTACAGTTTCCTATTTAGAAGAGAAAAAAGCTTCCAGGTTAGACCAAAGTAAGCGTTGGACATCTTGTCAACCTAACACAGCAAACCTCCCACTTTCCAATGCAAGGGACACTGGAGGCGCAGAGTGTTCTCCAGAAGCTACTGTGGTGGCCAAGACTCCAACTGGGCTCAGGATACCTGAACTTGAATCCCAGCTCTGCCACCCAAGGCAAGTCACAGCCTCTTTGAGACTTATTTTCCTCATCTATAAAATAAGGATAATATGTCAAAGAAAAAACAGAGCTGGACGGGTAGTTAAAGCATAAAAACAGATTTTATTCAGGACTCTTGCAATGTGAGAAAAGGGACCTCAGTATAGACCCAGGCTCAACTCCAAATATAGCATGAGCAAGTGGGAATTTATAGCCAAGAAGCAGGGTAAGGGTCAGTGGATAGAAAATTACTAAGAAAAAACATCAGGGGTGAGCAGATTCTGGCTAAACCAACCTAACAGGACTTTTGGCCGAAGACAGGCCAGGGTGATCAGACATCACCTTGAAGGGATGGAGGAGGATGAAGCGCCTGATCAGACATTGAGAGTTCCAGATATTGAGGATGGGACACTCTTGCTAAACTGACTTGGCAGGACTCTTGCTAAACTGACTTGGCAGGGCTCTTGCTAAAACCGCATTTTACAGGGAAGTGCACAGACGGGCCTAGAAGGAAGTTTAGGAGCCTGACTAAAGTTCAGTCAAACAAAAGTCTTTGTCAAATAACACCTACCCAAAAGGTTGTGAAAATAAAATGAGCTCAAACATGTAAAAGTGCTTTATAGTTGTGAAGACACCTGTAGAGGGCACTTGGCCTCTCGTTTCATCCTGACACCAACCCTGAAGGTAGAAACAAGTGAGGGAAGCAGGGCATGAAGAGGAGTCTGGAGAAGAATTCCAGGCTCATTTGCATGCTGAGGTCTTTCTTGCGTCCCTTTTGGGTTTTAGGATGTTGGCACGTGTGAATCTAATTCATCTTCTCCCTGCCTGCCTCCAGTTCCCTTCCCATTTCCCTCTGAGTCCAGCTACCTCTTGGCTTGCCCATTTTCCAGGGTTGGTGTGCTTCTGGGTCTCTATGACAAATGCCCCTCTTTATCTGTTTGTCCTTCCTTCTCCTCTCCCGAGGCGTCTGATGGGGACAGAGAGGGGTGAGTGAGAAGGGAAGAGATGAGTAGATTCCCAGAGGTCTGTCTGATGGAGACCTCCTAGACCTACAGACTGCTGGGCGTTCTCGGGGGCAAGAATCTGAAACCAAATTGAGGTTGATATTCCATGGGGGGCCAGAGAGTTCAGTCTTGACTTGGGGTATCAGTAAATTGGAGCACGGATAAGATTATGACATTTCCACGTGGAAGGAAGATACAGATGTGGCTTGAATAGACTCAGCCTGGGTTCTGGGCAGCGTGTCAAGATCTTTAAAGGAGACTTCTCTCCTAGGCTACCCAAAGTGGGAGACTCTCATCTTGGGATGGGGTTAAAATTGCTTACCTCCATATAATTTATGCCCTGATAGACCCTCATGCTGCTAATAAAGTTACTCCTGGCCAGCCTTAAAACACTTAGATTGAGATGGGGCAGGAAGTCAGATATGTATTCATCCTGATTCATTCAATCTTAAGACTTGAACTAGAGTGCCAGGCCCTGTGTATGTCCCCGTAACCCTGCAAGGTACACATCACCATCCCCACCTCACATCTGAGAAAACTGACGTTCAGGGAAATGAACACGCACTCTCATCATGACTGAGTCACGGTCCGGGTTGTGTGATCAGGTGCAACTGGGGAATGCTAACTGTCCTGAATCACTCCTGCCCAGGTCACACGGGGAAGTCGCAAAGCTGGAATTCCAGCCTAGGTCTGCCTGGCTCCAAAGCCAAAGAATGGAATTAACATGCCCTGAGCGCTTATCCTCTGCTGGTGGGGGCTTATATGCTGAACAGTTATTTCCCCAAGGTAGACGCAGAGATACGCCTTTAAGAATGGATACACTGTTGGCTGCAAGGAGAGTGGTTAGTTGGTAGCGCCAGCTGTCAGCTCCTTCAGGTGCACCTCAACTTTCAAGCCAGGAGCACTCCCTTCTCATGGTGACCCTCAGGTCAATGACTGAGCAAGGCAGTGGTGCAAGGACTTGGCTAGTTCCAGTCCCACAGGATTCCTTTAAGAGGCAGTCTGCGCCCCAGAGAATCCCACAGCACCTGTAGGGACTTCATGGCTTTGTCAGCTGTGCTGGCTCCCGCCCAATCCTGCCTCCTGCCTTTTCCTTTCACAGGTGTTATTCCCAATAAACTTTTCCATTTCACTCCATCTCAGCGTTTGCTTCCAGCAGGACCCAACCTGAGACACTCACTTAAAAGAGGATGACCATTTTACCATATAAAGACTGACCATCTGAGCTGGGTTTCAAACGCAAATCTGCACAACTCCAAGTTCTCTGACCACTGCTCTCTACTCAACAGTCCAGCAAGGGGAGGGGGTGGTGGTTATGGTCTTGGTGGGCGTGGCTCCTGCTACACAGAGGAGGGGGAGATCTGCTTGCGAGGGCAAGATTCCCAGGCTGCAAAAGATACAGACCAATGGGATTGATGCCGGTTGGGGCGGGGGCTCCCCCATGGCTGGACCCGCCACGGGAGTGTGCTATGTGTTGGTGTCAGGCCACTGCGGATGAGGGAGCCGAGGTGACAAAGGGCAAGCTCTGCTCGTGAGATCTTGGCTCCCAGGCCGTGGTGGAAGCCAGGGCCCTGGTGTTTGGGCCACACAAAGGCCTCTGTCATTCTCCCAGGATTGGGCTTCAAGGCCCTTTCTCTAAAAGTGCCCTGCGTTCTCACACCAGTTAGTTCATTTCTCATTTTCCCTCTGCGGCGGAGGGGGACTAATGCCTCCCCAAGCAACACCTTCCAGGCCTGGGGTACCCAAGAAGGAGGCTCCGTGCTGAGTGCCTGGGCAGGGGTGAAGGCGTAGACTTGAGGCCCAGGAGTCTAAATTTATCCATTCACTCAACTTGAAGGAGAAGAAAACTCAGTCCTGGAAGTTAGCAACAGTGCTCAGTCAAAAAGCCAGCACCTAGGAGCTCAGATTCACTATCTGTGACCTACGGGTAGGCTTCCCTTCTCAAATTCTGAAAGAAAAAAAGAGTCTGAACATAATTTTAGAACCAGAAGAACCTTGGCAATCATGGAGTCCACACTGCTCATTCTGCCATGGAAGAGGTGCCGGCCCACAGAAAAGGGAGTGTCCCAAGTCACACGGTTGTTCAGCAGCAGATGCGGGCTTGCACCCATGGTTCCAGTGTTCATTCTGCTCTGCGCTCTTCCTCCCATGGTTATTAGGTTGTCTTGTGCACTCCTAGAACCCCAGTCAGACCCGCCTCTAGCCTAAACCTCTGTCCACAAGCAATGCTCAGTAAGGGCTGTCATGATGAGGCCTCCTGCCCTCTCAGACAGGGCGGCCAGCAGAGACTTCCAACACAGGGTTCTGACAGAGAGCCCAGCCCAGGCCTTAAAGAGTTTTTTCAAATAAAGTTTACCATCGCTGTTGTTTTCCCCTTATGAAAGTAATACATTCTCACGATAGCAGATATGGAAAATATTTAAAACTGGAGAGGAGAAAAACATCATCAGTACGTTTGAAAAACCCCTCTTAATACACTGATAGATTTCTAGCTACTTCTCCAGGAATAGCTCATATACATAGTTTTAATCTATCACATCATAGATAAATTTGGATTCTACTTTACCACATAACTTTAAACCTAAACATTTCCTCTCATTGTTATGAAACACTTCATGCACACATTTTTAAAGTCAGCATAATGTTCCATTGAGTGGACTGCCATATAATTTATTTAATTAAGTTGGACACGGGCTATTTACTTGTCCCTATTACAAGTAGTGCAGAGATGATTTCCTATTTAAGCTCATTTCCTTAGGCTAGAATCAAGACTGGTATGTTTTGATACACTGCTCTGATCTTCCTTCTCCTACAGCAGGAAGTCAATGAACATGAATTAGCTAAGTCTACAGTGTGTGAGCGAATTCTCAGACACTTGGGGTCTAATGCTGACAGTCTAACGGTAGAGGCAGAACCAACAGTAAAATGAGATCATTAGTGAGATGAGCTAAAATCATGGTTGGATTAAGGACTCTGCAGGTGGATTGGGAAACAGGTGGAGTCCCTCAAGGATGGCTTCCTGGGTGGGCTCCCAGCCCTGATCCAGGACCAGCTGCCAGGCCTCTTGTTTGAAGAACTGAGATTTGATACATAGCGCAGGTGATATTCTAGAGAAAGTAATCCAGAAGGAATTTGAAAGAGGATGGGGTGGGGGAATTTAACCAGAGGATCAGAGAAGAAGAAAATGGAAATAGTCCTGGAGCAAAACCTAGCTGGGAAGTGAGGTCCTCTCCTTCTTCCCCAGCTCCCTGGGGAGAGGAACTAGCTGAAGCTGGAGGGGTTGGCCAAGGGGAGGGAAGGGGAGCAGAGCCAAGGAGTCCCAGCAAGCCCTGCTCCCCAGGATACAGCAGAGGCAACAAAACTCAGGGTCAGCCTGGCACTCCAACAGCCCTGTTATTCTGTGAACCTGTGTGCCAGGCACTGTGCCCAGCACAGGGGATGCTGAGATGAATAAGATATAGCCCCTGCCGTCACAGGGTCACAATCTAGAGGGATCTAGACATGGGGGTAGGGGCATTTACTGATGGGCCCTCTGGGTGTGCGGTCCTGAGGGCTGGGTGTATGTTGAGCAATGGAACAGACTCACTGAGGGCAGTCCAAGAGGATCTCTCTCCTATTAGTTTCCCAGGGCTGCCGTAACAAAGTACCACAAATGTGGTGGCTTAAAACAACAGAAATGTATTCTCTCCCAGCTCTGGAGGCCGGAAATCCTAAATCGAGTTGTTGGCAAAAGCACACTCCCTCCAAAGGCTCCAGGGAAGAGTCCATCCTCGTCTTCTCTACCAGTTGGTGGTTGACGGCATCCTTGGCATTTCTTGGCTTGCAGCTCCGCCACTCCAGTCTCTGCCTCCGTCACCACATGGCCATCTTCCCGCTGTGTGTCTTTGTCTCTTTTCTCTTCTTATAAGGACAAAAGTCATTGGAGTACTGCCCACACTAATCCAGTATGACCTCAGTTTAACTTAGCTGATGACATCAGTGAAGACTGTATTTCCAAATATGGTCACATTCTGAGGCGACATGAGTTTGGGGGGACACTCATCCAGCCCAATAAAATCTCTTCGAAGAAAGCTTGCGAAGGGTACTTGTGGGTCGTTACGGTAGAGGACAGGTGGCCTCCTCAGGGAAGCCCGGCAGGTGAGCCCACTTCCCCCCGGGCTGGCCCTGGAAAGATATACTGGTATATATAATTTATACTTATCGTATTAGCCTAATTTAAGTGTGAGATTGGCTTTCTAAAAATGCTTTGAAAGCTTTCATGACTGTTATTGCCTGGAGAGCCCCTGAATGTCTGATCGCTTTTAACAGTCCTGGGCAGCCAAACCCCAAACCCCTGGTCCCTATGAGATAGTTAGGCCACCGCCCTTGGTTAGTTTGCCCCTCTGCCAAGAGCAGGCACACACCTGCAAGGACCTGGCTTTCAGAGGCCCCCCCACCCCCCCACCCCATGCCATCGGAGTAAAGATCACTGTACTTTGCCTAAAGGATTAAGAACACGAAACTCATGGTTTGTTGGGCCTATCACACTGGGCTATCACGCTAGGGCCTATCACAAAAGGCTGCTCCTTTTGGCACTCCTTATCCAAGGGCAAGGAGAGACCATTGCAGGGATCTAAGCAGGGGTGACATGATCCAACTTTTGGTTCAAAAAAGGTGGAAATCAAGTTGTGAAAGAGCGAGACTAGATGAGAGAGGAGGCCTCATAGAATAGCCCAGGCAAGAGATGATGGTGTACGGAGAAGTACAGTGGCAGGGAGGTGGAGAAATGCTTGGTTGGAGAAAGGTTTCAGAGATAGAACCCACAAGGCTTGATGGGAGAGGGTCATTCTTCTGCTCCACTTTGAGCCACAGGAAGGAGGATGGTGCCAGTAACTGAGAAAGGGAACATCAGTGGAGTAGTAAGTTGGAGGCATGGAGGGAGGTTGCAGGAGGGAAAGACATGAGTCTCTTCTCGGTAGGGTCACCATGTTGTTTCTGTCCCGAGCAGCACACATTTGAAAATGAAAGGAGGCACCATTGGAGCAACTGGGACAACAACTTAAACTGAGCCTGTACCTGGCAAATCAGACCTACAGTCATTCATTCGAGTTTGGGGATGTATTGAGGTTGGAGGTATTGATGAGATACTCAAGTGAAGCTATCAAGGTGACAAGAGGTATATGCGTCTGAGTTTAGGTGAGATTTTTGACCAGAGGGTTTTCTACCAGTAAAACAATTAAGGGAGTTGTTTCTTTCCAATTGCTTTATGGTATTTAATTAAAACCCATTTTATGACTCTTGTCACTATAGATGTCAAAATAAACTGGAAGCAAAGGAAAAAAAAAAAAATGAAGACCGTGAAACCCAAACCCTTATTCTTTGGTTAGAGCCTCTCCTTCCTTCCCCACCAGCCCTCGGCAAGAATGAGAGGCAAAATCAAAATTCACTGGTGCTTTTATCCATATCCGTGAGTCTGCGTTTCTGTATAAATGACCAACACATTAAAAACAAACAAACAAAAAACAACGACTTCTTGTTCCCTTCTCAGGACCTAAAGTACAGCCTTTCATCAGATGAGTACAGCCCGTGAGGAAGGCAAGGAGAAAATGCGGAGGCCAGAGGGGAGAGCTGAGCAAATTTACAGGTTTGATTCAGGCATCCAGGCCAGACCCTGAACTACCGAACCACGGGAAAGGGCTGCTGTGGGCAGAGTCCCCAGAACACGGGAAGATAGTCGTTCTGACTGAGGCAGATCAGGAGTCCAGCCCCTGCGGATGCAGCCCAGGTGTGGGCGTGGAAGGAGTGGTAATAAGAGCAAATGAGGCAGTGCAACCAGGGCTCCTACAAGGTGTTAGCCGTTTGGTGCTGCCAGCTTGCATGGCACTATGAGAAACGTGGGAAGTCCTCGCAGCTGACTCACCCAAATTTCCTGGAATGTAGGTGAAACCCTTTGGGTACCTGACTGGAATCCAGAATGACTGTCCTGAGTGAGGGAAGCCTCGGAAAGGAGGGAAATTGCAGAGAAGGGCCTGAGGAACATGCCAGGAGCCTGCTTTGCAAGGAGCAGCATCTCCCAGCTTGCTGTGTTGGGAGGCGAGGGTTAGGAGGGGGACTTTGTGCAGAAGGCACCTGCGTTTGGGGGTTCCCTTGGGTGGGTGTTTCTGTTTTCTACCTGGGATGGAGGACTTTTAGTTCCTGGAGGGGAGGGAGAGAGGGAAGGTAGGTGGGAACCAGGGTGTGAAAGTCATCATCTCTGGGAGGAGGGGCTTTCTACAGGAACAGCATTGGCCAGAGGCTCCGGGCTTCCCTCCGGTGTCTGAAGATTCTTTGAGACCTCAGACCCTTCCTCACTGGCTTTGCCGCCATCTCCCACCCCCAATCAGGAAGCTCTGACCAAGCTTCCAGGTGGCCTACACCTGCTTGCTAAGGAGGAGGTCCTCCCTCAAGTTGCCCCCAGGGATTCCTGCCCTGGCTCCCTTCTCCCTGCAGCTGTCTTTTCCATTTCCAACTCTACCTGGCGGGTCCTCACAGTGCCTCAGGGTTTGAATGAAGCTTATTCATCAGGTCTTTGCTGAGGCTCTTTCCCAGGCAAACCTTAGCCTCCTTGCCTGCTGTCCTGCTCAGTCAGGTGTTTCCCAGGTGCCCAGTGCCCCGGCCTGGCCCCTCCTCCTGGTCTCTCCTGGACTGGCCTGCACAGTTTCATGGATTCAGGTAGAAGACAGAGACAAAGGGCTTTATTACTCAAGGAGCAGCAAGTAGGCTGAACTTCATGTTCACATTGGCTTCCCTTGCCCACAAAGTCCTACTGGGCAGTGCAGAGGTAGGCCCAAGTGGATGCTGGGACACAGTGGATTTGTATCATAGCTGAGGAACCCTGACCTTAGAAAACACCAATCTTTTTAAGGGCTGCAAGAAAACCTGCCCAACCTTTCCCCCAAGGTAGACGTTATCTTTATTATATCGGATGGCAAACAAATTAGCATTCTGTCCCCGAGGGAGACACTATCTCTCTCTTCCAAGGCTGTTCACACTTTATAAACATCCTTGAAAAGATAGTGGAGAACAAAAGGCTGTCAGTACCTCTGCTCCCCAGACTTGCAGAAACAGGAGAGATCAAAGGGGAATTGTCTCCGGACATCCGACACCAGGGAAACCCAAGTCCAGCTGGCCCAGCTTGTTGGCTCTTTCCCCTACCTTGGGTTTACTAGGGCGACTCATTCAAGTGCCAGGTACTCCCTTCCCCCAGGTCTCTGCGCCCAGCACAGTGCCTGACCCCTGATGATTCTCAATAAATGTTTGTAAAATGGATAAATAAATGACTGGGTCTTTATAGAATTTCTGCTTTACAGTGTGAAAATAGCTTAAACATTAAAGAAACCACAATAGGAATGACAACTAACATTTATCAAGTACTTGCTACGTGCTAGCATAGTCAGTTCTATTACAACCAGAGCTGGCTTCATGGGTGTGTCTCTGTGCAGGCAGACAGGACCTCAGGATTAGGAGGGCACCGAGCTTGGTTTAATGCTCTGCTGCCATCATCTTGAAATTCTTAGTTTTTATTTACAAGGGGGCCCACATTTTCATTTTGCATTGGATCCCACACATTATGTAGCTGGTCCTGGCTATAGTCTGCACATGTGTTACTAAAATTCACAGCGCTCTGCAAAATCGTGGAATAAAAATCACAGGGCTTATGGGGAAAATGAGGTTGGGGCACAACACTCAAAAACTTTGTCAATGACATGTAAAAAATACACCTAGTTGGGCTTCCCTGGTGGCGCAGTGGTTGAGAGTCCGCCTGCCGATGCAGGGGACACGGGTTCGTGCCCCGGTCCGGGAGGATCCCACATGCCGCGGAGCGGCTGGGCCCGTGAGCCATGGCCGCTGAGCCTGCGCGTCCGGAGCCTGTGCTCCGCAACGGGAGAGGCCACAGCAGTGAGAGGCCCGCGTACCGCAAAAAAAAAAAAAAAAAAAAACTTAAAAAAATACACCTAGGGCTTCCGTGGTGGCGCGGTGGTTGGGAGTCCGCCTGCCAATGCAGGGGACGCGGGTTCGCGCCCCGGTCTGGGAGGATCCCGCGTGCCGCGGAGTGGTTGGGCCCGTGGGCCGTGGCCGCTGAGCCTGCGCGTCTGGAGCCTGTGCTCCGCGGCGGGAAAGGCTGCAGCGGTGAGAGGCCCGCGTACCGCAAAAAAAAAAAAAAAAAAAAAAAAATACACCTAGTTAAAACGTTAGCATGGCTTTACACATTGAATGGTTAAGAAGTTCATCAGGACGATGATAAGTATGGTACTTTACCTCAAGAAAGACCTGAAGCTGGCTTCTGGATGTGGGTGTTGGAAGGGATGTTGGCTCCTGGACATGGGTGGCTGCGTGTTATGGTGGATGGTCGAGGGTATCAGTTATGCGATTACCAGATATGGAAGGATATGGTGAACTGAGGTAGCTGGAGGTGTCTGGGGTGTGGCCATGTGTGTTTTTTGTATTCCCAGGCGGCTTGGTTCACCTGGGTGAAGATTTCTGTTTTCACCTAGTGTTTCCCGAAGATGAAATCATTCATCAGCAAATGTGAAATTTGCAGTAGGTTCAAATTGTTCCCTCATGTATCAATTGCACTGGAACAAATTAGTATTTCTGAGACAATCATTATAGCAGACCCGACTGTCCTGTTTTAACGTTTACAGGTACTTACCCATAAAGCCTTCACAGTTCTAACCCGGGAGGTGGTTACTGGGAGAGATTCCCATGAGGGAGTGGTGAGGACTCAGCCTACATGAGGGGCATGGCGGACCTCACAGAGTCTGCCCTCCTGTATACCACATACTAAATTCTCAAGCTCCCCAGAGAATCTGTAAACAATGAAAACTGCTGCCTTCCAAGGCCCAGCCAGCCTGCTCAGGGCTGATTGCCTAAATGGGCCTCTCACCTAGCCACCCACTTATCAACTGACAAAGAAAATCTAAAAAGAAAATCACAGTTCCCAGAAAATTTTTTCCTCTCCTGCCTTTTAAAAATCCTGTTTTGCTTTTGTTCATTACCAACAGCCTATTTGCTATCCTGCCTCTTATATGTAAATAAATTACTTGCATGCAGATAACTAACTGTCTCTGAGCAACTCAGAGGTTAAGTAACTTGTCCAGGATTTTGCAGCTAATAGGGGCCAGAGCCAGAGTTAGAACACAGGTCTGTCTCTCTCCACAGCTTTTCACTCTTGCTATTTAACCTCCTCCAACAGTGAAAGCATCTGTAGTTTGAAAGAGAGCGTGCTGGTGGAGCGGTCAGGGCTGGAAAGGCAGATGGAGGTTGGGGGCTTGTGAGAGGCCCGATCCCAGACAGGAATGGCTGTGCCCAGCCCAAGAGACAGGGCTTCGAAGGCCTTTCCACCCTGGAATCTTCCCGACAGGCCCATCAGGGACAGGGGTGAGGACACCAGGAGGAGTGCAGGCTAACCCCCCTCTGTCCCATGTGGAGCAGAGTCGGGGTGACAGGGCTTTGTGCCCAGGAAGGAGAGTGGGGCCTGAATCCCCAGCATGGCTGCAGTTTGGGATTATGGGGATGAGTAGTCTAGAACATAGAATATCCACAGTTGCCTTTTCTCCCATGACCCTTCTGTTTAACTATATGGTCATAACCTGACTGTGACCTGGAGAGTGGCGGAAAAAAAATGAGACTGGAAAATGAGATAACCCTCGCCAACCATAAAGAGTACTTGCTTATCTACATCTGTAGTGTGCATGGTGGGGAGGGAAGAGGCAGAGGGGGCAGTGAAGAAAGAAGAATCACATGCAAAGTCCAAACATTTCGAATACATTTGGCAATATTTTAAAAGAAGGTTAACCCTGTATGTAAAACAAAAAGCATAAGTCAACTTGAAAAGCAATTTTAAATAACTAAAGAAAAATATTTGCAACATATTTGCAAGATATCCTTAATATATAAACATAATATTTATATGTTTATATATATATTTACTGTTTATATAGTAAATATCATATATTATTATTACAAAGTAATAATAATACTTTAAAATAAAATAAAGATGGGAGCAAAGGACATGAATAAACAAAGAAATACACAGAGGTTTTAAATCCCACTAGTATTTAAAGAAATGTAAAATCAAAACAAGATACCATTTTTTAAAAAAAATCACATTTGTAAAGATTTCAAATTAATGACAATAGCCAGGATTGATGAGCATATGGAGAAGCTCACATTCATAATTGCTCTTGGGATTATAAAATCGTATATTACTGGAAAGTAATTTGTTAATATATAATGAAAATCTTAAGAGTTTACTTCTACTCTTCAAAATTCACTTCTAGGAATTTATCCAAATGAAATTACAGGCCAAGTATACTAAGACATACGTACATAGCAAAAGCTGGAAAGTGCATAATTGATGACAACTAGAATTTGGTTAAGTTCTAATGATGCATTAGTACAATAAAATATAATGCATTCATTAAAAATAATCTTGTGGAAGAATATACAGCAATCAGGGAAAACAATAAAACAGTGTGCAGTAAAACGTTCACAAAATCGTTTATGCCATGTTATCGCAAAAGTTTTTTAAAGAGCTATATACAACGAGAAAAAAAAAAGAAAGACTTAGGGCTTCCCTGGTGGCGCAGTGGTTGGGAGTCCGCCTGCAGATGTAGGGGACGCGGGTTCGTGCCCCAGTCTGGGAGGATCCCACGTGCCGCGGAGCGGCTGGGCCAGTGAGCCGTGGCCGCTGAGCCTGCACATCCGGAGCCTGTGCTCCGCAGCGAGAGGGGCCGCAGCAGTGAGAGGCCTGGTTACTGCAAAAAAAAAAAAAAAAAAAATAGACTTGGAATAAAATATACCCCAATATTAACATTGGCATTCTCTGAGTAGTCAGTGACATTCATTCTTTTTGCTTTTTGGTATAGTCAACACTAAGCACTCTTTTATAAGAAAAGAGTAAATGTTTTGTGAGTTTTTAAAACGAAGATTTACCTTCCTAAATGAGTTTTTCTCATCTGACTATTCACAGGAGTTTGAATTCCTTGAGAAGACAGACAGCCACAGAGTCCCAGACCTGATAGGGCCTTGGGGCCAACTAGCGTGATGCATTCCCCAGGCCTGTGCTGAGCACCAGGCAGTAGGGGCTCATGCGAACAGAGTGGGTCAGCAGTAGCATTTTAAAAAACTCTCTGTGCATGTGCAGAGGAGGACTGCAGCATGAACTATATTTTTATATGGGTTGTGGTTTGGAAAAAAAAAGTTTGAGACCCTACTCTACAGTAGCCCCACCAGGCACTGCCCAGCCCTGGCTGAGCCCTTCTAGTGATGGGAAACTCACTACCTTTGTGCTGGTGTTTGACAGTACAAACTGTTAGACAGATTTCCTTATTTTAATGAGTCCTGGCTTCTCATCATGCCCGATCAGCCCCCAGCTCCCTCCTCCAGGGCAGTACTTCAGACGTCTGAAGGCAGCCACCAAGTCTCGCTGAGTCCAGGCCTGCCTCCCCACCCCTTCAACTCCTTGACCACCCCCACTCCCAGTTCTGAGGCCCTTGCCTCCCCTGTCTCTTCTTAAGTCATCCTCTCCCCGGCCCCGGTCCATTAAAGTGTCACACACACGCCCATGACCCTCCCCCAAGACTGAAGCCACCATGCCAGGCCATTTTGCTCATTAATGAATCCACAGATTCATTCGATATCATTAAGGGAGCACCCACTGTGTGCCCGGCTCTGTGCTGGGTGCAGGGGAGACCCCCAGAGAAAAAGAAAGACCCGGCAGATGCCTCGCGCCCGGTCCCAGGGTCGCAGCTCTAGCCGCAGCCTGGGTCGGTCCCTCCAGCACCCAGGCTCCAGGCCGCCCCGGTCTCCTTGCCCGGCCCGAAACAACCCGTGAAGACGGTGGACCGCAAGCAACTGGTGCAGAAGCCCGGCTGGTGGAGCAGGCGGAACGCTAGGACTACAGGGCCGCGGCCACGAAGAACGTGACAGAGCTGAAGCAGCCAGTGTCTAGTGAAGAAGGAAACCTTCTCTCTGTGGCCTACAAGAGTGTAGCTGGGGCACGCCGTTCTTCCTGGAGGGTCATTAGTAGCGCTGAGCAGAAGATATCTGCAGAGGGTAACGAGAAGGTAGACATGGTGCGTGCTTACCGTGAAAAAATAGACAAGGAGCTGGTGTGTCAGGATGAGCTGAGTCTGCTGGATAAATACCCAATCAAGAATTGCCAGGACAGCCAGTATGAGAGCAAAGTGTTCTACCTGAATATGAAAAGGGACTATTACCGCTACCTGGCCAAAGTCACCACGGAGAGAAGAGGGCGACCTTCGAGGAGTCATCTGAGAAGACATGTAGCAAAGCCCATGAGGTCAGCAAAGGGCACACGCAGCCCACTCACCCCATTAGATTAGGCCTGGCCCTTAACTACTGCGTTTTCTACTATGAGATCCGGAATGCCACAGAGCAAGCCTGCCACTTGGCCAAGACAACTTTCAATGGCGCCATTGCCAAGCTTGACACTCTCAGTGGAGACTCCTACAGGGACTCGACGCTCATCACGCAGCTCCTCGAGACAACCTAACGCTCTGGACAAGTGATCAGCAAGACGATGCCGGAGGAGAAGGCAGCAATTAAGGCCCCCAGGTGGACTGGCAGTGCACACTGATGCTACTACTGCAATCTTTATTTATTTATTTTTTTGGTGTGAGCTGGGGATCGTGTTGGGGAGGGAAAGAGAGGGGTGACGGGATGACCTTCTTAAGGAGAAACCCACGACCTGTCCTGACTTTGACATTTTTGCCAAAATACCACTTGTGGAAAGGCAGACTAGCTGTGCTGGTATTGGAACAGCAGCCTCACACTGGCATATGGACGGTTCTGTAGATTAATGCAAGTGGAGCTGTCTTTAACTTGTTGCTAGAAAATAGGGGTGGTTTTTTTTGTTTGTTTGTTTTCTTATTAGTCATCAATTTTATACACATCAGTGTATACATGTCAATCCCAATCACTCAATTCATCACACCCCCACCCCCACCCCTCGGCCTCTCTTCCCCCTTGGTGTCCATACGTTTGTTCTCTACATCTGTGTCTCAATTTCTGCCCTGAAAACCGGTTCACCTGTACCATTTTTCTAGGTTCCACATATATGCGTTAATATACGATATTTGTTTTTCTCTTTCTGACTTACTTCACTCTGCATGACAGTCTCTAGATCCATCCACATCTCAACAAATGACCCAATTTCGTTCCTTTTTTATGGCTGAATAATATTCCATTGTATATATGTGCCACATCTTCTTTATCCATTCGTCTGTTGATGGGCATTTAAGTTGCTTCCATGACCTGGCTATTGTAAATACTGCTGCAATGAACATTGGAGTGCATGTGTCTTTTTGAATTGTCTATCTTTCTGTGAATGTGGTTTTTGTTCCACAGGCTGCAGGATTGTAGTTCTTTTTGCTTCTGCTGTCTGTCCTCTGGTGGATGAGACTATCTGAGAGGCTTGTGAACGTTTCCTGTTGGTAGGGACTGGTGGTGCATAGAGCTGGGGAAAATAGGGTTTTAAGATGAAAAGAAAACTTAAGTGGAATGGCCCTCCTTCAATAAGTTCTGTGGTTCCAGTAAGGATTTTTATCTTTAAGAGATATGCTCTTGTCTTTTAAGTTTTGGGTACTTTCTGTCTCATCTGTTTTAGCTGTGCATTTTTTTTCAGGGTGTATGCTACCAGACATGCAATAGTTTAAATCCCAAGCTGATAGACTTAAAACATAAGGTATATTTATTCTGATGGTTTAGGCCTTGCCTGTTTTCAGAAGTTTCTGATTAGTTGACAGCATTAACACTAAATTGCAGTTTACAGTATTTCTGCATTACAGCCATATATAACATCAAGCCATTGATTGTGTATTTTTCTTCATTTTGGCTTTTACATCCTTAGTTATCCTACCCAGGTTGGTTTTGCAGTTATCTATCTCCTAGGCGAAAAGGCTTGACCGAGGAGAGTCAACGCTACTTTAGGTTTTGGTTAATAGGTGCTTGGCGGGTGGCTGTGGGATTTTTGTCCTTCTTTATTCTTAACTTAAATCCACCACAAAAATTACGAATCACTTTAACAGAAACACTAAACACCACAAAAATAGAGAAAATTCAGATTTGTATCTCATTGACTGTGTTGATATTTTCAGAGACATCCTGAGTTTTAAGCTGCCACAGCTCCTTCCTCGGGGGTTACACTGCCAAAGAGTACTCAAGCACTCTTTGCTTGAGTCTTCCCCACTCTACCTTGTGTCCACCGCACTCACTTGGGTGGGTTGAAAAGCTGTTGGGTTGTAGAAGTTGGCAGTCGTTTTGAGAAAGGTCGTGGTGCAGTGTGTGAAAATTTAGGTGCTAGGAGCTTACTGGTAGAAAAATCGTAAAGAAAGAGCTCTATTCATAAACATTCTGTCCAATTTCGGGAACCTTGTAAGTGTGTCAGTTTTTCCTCCCTGAAAACACTCTTTACCCAAATAATCATTGCAGAAAAATAAACTAAAAGCATTATCAGATAATAAATACTTAACTCTCATTTGACAAAAAAAAGAAAAAGAAGAAAGAAAGAAAGATACAAAGGAAGGAAGGAAGGGAGGGAGGGAGGGAGCGAGGAAGGAAGGAAGGAAGGAAGGAAGGAAGGAAGGAAGGAAGGAAGAAAGGAAGGAAGGAAGGAAGACCCAGCCACCTGCCATGGGGATCCCCTAGTCTGGTGGAGTGAGATGCGTCAGCACAGATCATGTTTGTCATGACTAAGCTATGTTGCCCATGATGGCCAGCTAGACTTACATTCACCCAGGGACCTCAGCATGCTGTCTTCCCTCTGCTTGAGCAGAGAGAAGCCTGCCTCTGTGCATCACACAGGCAATGCCCGCCACCTGCCCGCCAGCTCCTCTGGGCCTCAGCCAGCTCTGGGATGAGGCATGTCCCTCCAGCAAGCAGCCCGAAGCCACACAAGCCTCTGTCTTTCACTTCTCCCTTCCCCCAGAGGCTCCAAAGGTTCCTGACAATTGGTACCTGTGCCAGCCACCTCCTGCACAGGTAGGGGAATAAAACAGAACCATCCTCCCGGAATTTACTTGCTACTAAGCGTAAAGGTCTATGCCAGCTCTTTTGTGCTTGTTATCAAATTTTTCTGGTCTTTTTTTTTTTTTAAACTATGATTTATTTAGTATCCACTATGTTTGGCATTTTGATGTATTATCTCTAATCATTGAAACTTCTTGAAGTAGGTGTTTATCCTGTTTTACAGATGAGAAAATTAAACACAGATGTTAATTTTTTTGTACAAATAATGTCTATTGAGCACCTGTCTGTGCAAGGTATGAGACTAGAAGCAGAGATAAAGGCAGTGGGGAGAAAGACTGCCAGTCTCTTCCCTCCTCAGTCTTGTCTGGAAGCAGATATTAAACAGAAAGGCAAGCAAATAATAATTGTGATAAGTGCCATGAAGGAAAGTAGAGAACATTTTAGGGACATACAGCAGGAACACTTACTTTAGTGGGGGGCAGGCAGGAGCTAAAGGAGGAACAGGAGTTAGCCAGGGAGGGGTGGGGCAAGATGGCTGTGAGCAGAGCAATGGCATGTGCTAAGGCCCTGAAGTGAATAGAAACTTGGCCTAATCAAGGGTCTGAAAGAAGGCCAGAAGGATTGGGGCCAAGACAGGGGAATGAGTGGAATGAGGCTAGAGAGCTGGGTAGGAGTCAGATCCTTCAGGTTTTCAAGCTCTGCAAGCATAAGGATCTCCTGGGGGAGCTGATTTCAAGGCCGGCTCTGGAGCCCACCCTCCACCGAGTCTCAGCCAGAGCACCTGCACTTTTACCTGTTTCCCCAAGTGATGCTGAGGCAGGTAGCCAGAAGCAGACACCTCAAGGAGTACAGATGTTGGTGTCATCAGCCATCTGAAGGATCTCAGACTTTTCCTAAGAGGAGGGGAAGCTGTTGAGACCAAGACCATACAGCATGCTAGCTGGCAGAGATTTGAACTCAGTTCCATCTGATTCCCAAAGCAGGGGACACTGTCTCTTCCTAAAAGGAAGGTGGTGTCAGGTGGGTGCACTGAGGGCTGGAGGAAGGACCGTCCAGGGGAGGGAACAGTGTCAGCCAGAATCCTTGTGGCTTGGAGGTAGGGGGTCAGGGCAGCCACAGCCACTGGCCTGAGCAGAGCCAAGGCTCAAGGTCTCCTTTCCCCATCACCTTGTGAGGGCATCACATGTTCCTGTCCCAAGTACTTTTGCATCTGAATCTCATTTTGGCTTTACAAATACTGTACCACTGTGAAGAGGAAGAGTCTACTGGGACCATTCTCTTTCTTCTCCAGTGAATACACTGAGGGTCACCTAGGTGAAGCCACCGTGAAAGAATTTCAATGTACAATAGAACCTGAAACTATAACATGGAAAATCTCATGTACGGGCCCTCAGGAAAACAAAACTTAAGGACCAAGAAACTGATTTTTCATAAATCCCTGATTAACAGAAGAGTGATAATATTGGAATTTTCTTAAATGATATGGAGGTGATCAGGGGTTGCTTCATATCAACCTTGCGGATTTTTGCTTATAGTTTCCAGAGGCATGAAGAAGAAATGACCCAGGTCAGGTTGGTCTCACAAAATGAGCTGAATTGAGCTTTGTTTATATGACTGGACTGGTTTTGTCTGCTCGGGGAATTTTCAAAGCTGGTCTCTGTTTGTTTTTTATTGTAGCAAATTCTAACTGAGTCCCCCACTCTCTACAGTCCCTGCCCATAAATACAGACTACCACAGATCCTCATCAGACTTGCCTGTAGCTTGCTACAGTTTTCGTGTCCTCAACTGCAATTCTTCTGCTATTCTGGAATAAACTTATCTTTTTGATAACTTTGAGCTTGCCTCATTTTACCTTTTTATTTAGGTCAACATTCCTTGGCGTCTGAAGTAAGATCCAAAGGAAATGACCTCTAAAGGACGACGCCCCTCAGAAACCAGCCAGGTGCATGCACTGAGCCCCTTGTACTCATCGCTTCCATGTGTTACCCATGACTTCCAGTTTGGTGAGTCTCCGCTCAGATTCTGAGGTCCCTCCCTTTGGTTGAGTTCTCCGACTTTATGACTTTACTTGGGCTCTATTTAAAGGCTTTGTCCTTTTTGGTGAGTACTTGTTTGTTTTCTTATTGGAAGCACGCTAGAATTTTGGTATAATTCCTTTGGAATTCTTGAGTGCAAAAATGAATGAATGAATGAATAAGTAAATAAATAATCAGTGGGCACAGGTCAAGCAAATAAACACTACGAGAGCACTCCCCGCTCCTCGTTATGAGAGATTTCGATCTTGAAGCAAGACTCCCATGAGAGCTAAGTTGGTTGTGGACAGGCCAGATTGACATTAGGTCACCTGCCAACTGCAAGACAATTTCTGTGTAACAAGGGATAACTGGTCATGAGTCAAACAACTGAGACAAAGGCTGTCTGCCAGGGGAAAAAAAGAGAGAGAGAGAGAGAGAGAGAGAGAGAGAGAATCCCATGAAAGGCACTCTGTGAAACAAAACACAACTCCCAACTCTGAAACCACCCCTTTCAGACTATTTAGGAATTTTCTTTTGCTCTGAAGAAAACCTCTGAGATATGTAATCCCAGTCATCTGAATGCTCTAAGGGTGGCCCTCCTTCAAGGACCCTGGCTGGTTTTATGTTAAAAAATTATGGTCTCTCCTCAGATGCATTTTTGACTAACTGGACCAACCTTACTAAAGATAATTTAGAACTTCAATGGCCACTATGGAGAACCTTAGATCTCCCCAAACTTGTTTTTCTATGGACTAAATTAGAAGACTGTGTCAATAGAACTAAACATATGAATGGAATAGCTATTTTACTTGGTGACTAAAGACTTCTAAAGTATTCAGAATTCTAAAATTGTTTCTTTACAAAATACTATTTCTAAGTTAACAGAAGGAGATTAAACAGAAGGAAAATAAAAAAGGAGATTTTTTTCTAGTTTTTTTATTGAGATATAGTACAATATTATATGTTATAGGCATGTAACACAGTGATCCACAATTTTTAAAGGTTATACTCCATTTAGAGTTATTATAAAACATTGGCTATATTCCCTGTGTTGTACAATATATCTTCGTAGCTTATTTATTTTATACCTAATAGTTTGTATCTCTTAATCCCCTACCCCTATCTTGCCCCTCCCTCCACCCTTCTCCCTGCTGGTAGCCACTAGTTTGTTCTCTGTATCTGTGAGTCTGTTTCCTTTTTGTTATATTCACTAGTTTGTTGTATTTTTTGCATTCCACATATAAGAGTGATATACAGAATTTGTCTTTTTCTGACTTATTTCACTTAGCCCAGATTTTTAAAAAGCATTTGAGGCCTCTTCCTCAGCAGCACCAGCCAATGTTTCCCTAATCCCATTACTCTGCCTCCTCTATATCCACCTTTGCCCTCTTCTAATCTCCTTCCTTTATCTGAACTCCCTTTCTTCTCTAGTGCTGAAACTAACCAACTGAGTCTGCTAAAATATTCCCTTTTTAAATTAGCCCTCCTGGGACTTCCCTGGTGGCACAGTGGTTAAGAATCCGCCTGCCAGTGCAGGGGACACGGGTTCAATCCCTGGTTCGGGAAGATTCCACATGCCACAGCTAAGCCCATGCACTACTGAAGCCTGCGTGCCTAGAGCCCGTGCTTTGCAACAAGAGAAGCCACCACAATGAGAAGCCCGTGCACCACAACAAAGAGTAGCCCCCACTCACCGCAACTAGAGAAAGCCCACAGGCAACAACAAAAACCAACACAGCCAAAAAAATTAAATAAATAAATATATTTTTTTAAATAAAATAAAATTAGGCCTTATGGGATTAACAGATACATACATAAAATAGATAAGTAACAAAGATTTACTGTATAACACAGGTGACAATATTCAATATCTCATAAAAACCTATAATGGAAAATAATCTGGAAAAAATATATATAACTGAATCACTTTGCTGTACACCTGAAACTAGTACAATATTGTAAATCAACTGTACTTCAATTAAAAAATAAATAAATAAAATTAGGCCTCCTGAGGATTTCTTAAATCCCACGGACCAAAGCTGAATTTAGAACTATAATAAAAGATTTTTCCCAAGGTAACTGAGGATGCTCAGATTCGCTGAAGAATTCAGTATTGCAATTCAAATTTATCAACCTGGCTTCTCCGATCTTTATCAGTCAGTCCACATGCTTGCTGGGGAAGGTCAAGTCCAGCATTGGATGAAAACTGCTAATTGGGAAAGCCCCAAACAATCTTTAGCATTCCAATTAAGTCAACCACCAGATTTTTTATATGACCAAGCTCGTATGTTATATGACCAAGCTTGTATGTTATATGAGCAAGCTCGTACCATACTCAAAGGTTGCATCTCGCCATGCCAAGGGCTTTCTCTAAACTACTAAACTAGAACAAATTTCAGGTGTGCACCCAAAAGCCTGCCAAATATATTTATGATTACTACAGCAGACTCCAAATTGTCTTTAAACAAAATTCTGGACTCCCTATAGACATTGAATCCACCGGGGTGGCCTTGAATTTAATGCTTACAAACCATTTAAACAGAAACCATTTAAACCTTTTAAAGAACTATACCTTAGACAAAAATTAACAAAAACGCCTGAATGGCATAATTGATGAGTAATGCTTTCTGCGAAAGATCTTGATCAAAACGGGGGAAATGTGAAAGAATTTCCATCTAAAATGGAACCTGAGGATATAAAATGGAAAATCTCTTGCCTGTACCCTCAGGAAAACAAAACTTAAGGACTGAGAGACTGATTTTTTTGTAAGTGCCTGATTTACAGAAAACTGGTAATATTGGAGTTTTCTTAAATGATGAAGAGTTGGTCAGGGGTTGCTTCATATCAACCTTGGGAAATTTTGCTTATGGTTTCCAGAGGTATGAAGAAGAAATGACCCAAGTCAGGTTGGTCTTGCAAAAGAAGCTGACCTGAACTTTGTTTGTATGACTGAACTGGTTTTATCTGCTCAGGAATTTTCAAAGCTGGTCGCCATTTGTTTTTTATTTTAACAGACTCTAACTGAATTCTCCCTTCTGTACATTCCTGCCCATATGTGTCCTGAATTGGAATTCCTCTGCTATTCCTGAATAAACTCATCTTTTTTGACAATTTTGTTTTTGGTTTTTTTGCGGTACGTGGGCCTCTCACTGTTGTGGCCTCTCCCGCTGTGGAGCACAGGCTCCGGACGCGCAGGCTCAGCGGCCATGGCTCACGGGCCCAGCCGCTCCGCGGCATGTGGGATCCTCCCGGACCGGGGCACGAACCCGTGTCCCCTGCATCAGCAGGTGGACTCTCAACCACTGCGCCACCAGGGAAGCCCTTTTCTGACAATTTTTATCTTACCTCATTTTACCTTTTTATTTAGATTGACACCATTTACTTGATGGCCTATGTTAAGTCAGTGAGTAGAAAAATGTGCTAGGGCCTGAGGAAGGAAGAGGACTGGATTTGCCAATGGGCAGCCAGAGTGGTCCTTGCATGTTCCAGAGGTTATGAGACAGCAGCAACCCCTGCTGTCATCAACCCCTTGGAGGCAGGAGGCTGGAAAAAATGAGCTCTGGATTTTGATCACAGGAGCTCTCTGTGTGGGCGCTGCTTTGGCTCAGGGAGGTCATGGAGATACCGAAACCTGGACAGTCTCACCACTGTGTGACTTTGGGCGGCTGCTACCACTTTGCGCCTCAGGTTCCTGTTTGTGAAATGAGGTTGGACTAGTCAGTTGCTATAGCCATTTTCAGGTCAAACACTGTGCGACTCTGAGTCGGGTTGGGTGGGTCCCTGATTCCGGAGGGTGCTGGCACCATGGATGTTTGGGGCTGAGACAGCAGTGATCCCAGTGCCAAGAGGAACAAGGAAGTAAGGGAATGTTTCAAATTCAGTTTCAATGTGGGCTGCTGTGAGAACTGGGTGGGGAATGGGGTGAAGGGTGGGGCTGTCACAAGCAGAGAGGAGGTGACTGTGGGCTCAGACCCCGGGGCCAGGCAGAGGAAATGGAATCAGCAGCATGACATCCTGGCAGAGGTGGGGGCAAATGTGGGGCTCCCCTAGGGAGGGACCTTGCTGGTCTCCACTGGCCCACAAGAAGCTCCCTCTCCTCTTACAGCCAGGTTGGATCAGAGGAGTAGGACCAGGGCAGTGGCTGATGAAAGGGAAGGTGGGGCATGGGAGGCTTTGACTTCTCAGTCCTCAGAGATTTTTTGCCATCACTCAGCACCCCAGTCAAGCCCTCACCTGCCCCTTCTCCCCATGTGAGAGCTCAGAGCAGGTGCCTCCCCCAGGGATGGTCTCCACACTCTGTCCACTACTGCAGAACTCCACGTGGCTGTGCAGACCCACAGCCATCTCTCGGCCTTCCCAGGCTGGGATGTGCATCTCCTCCTGGCTTGTTCTCCTGCATTCAACCTGAAACTGCTCTGAAGCCCCAGCCCACAGCAGCCTGGTTCCTCTGTCCTCCTGTTTCCCACACCTCTCTGCTCCCCACTGCCCTGCTGTATTGGGCACCTACCAAATCTCCTGTCCGTGTCTAATTATGCACCTCCCTGACTCATCTCTCCTCTTCTTTGTCATCCTTCCCCTTTTCCTCAATTCTCTCCTCCCTCATACACCTCAGGCCACTAGCTGGCCTTTTGCCTATTGCTAAGATGGTAGACCCATGATGACCCCTTTGATCCTCAGCAAATTTAACATTTATGAAAGATCCACATTTCCTAAAGCCCATAATTCTAGAGTTGGAAGGTGCTCCATGGGAGGTGACAGGGAGCCTACTGATCACGTTGGCCGGGCCCATGCTCTCAGCCCAGCGGCGAAGCGTGAGGTCTTGTCAGTGCCCCAGCCTCTGGGGAAATGATTCCTGCTAACCACACCCACTGGAGGACACCTGGTATATAAACCAAAATGCCAGTTAGTTAACTGAAAATATAAGATGAAACTCCCAAAGGGTCTGAATGCTTGATGCCTGTTGATTTATTCTCCCCAGTTCTAGTCTGTTCATCTTCAGTGGGGTCTGTCCCTTTGCAAGGATTAGAACACTTGCATCTGATGACAGGGCATTTCCTTCACAACTTGTGGGTACCTGAACACTCAAATTAAGTAGCTTGGTGAGCCTAGGATCAGAATTAGGGGAGAGGGGAGTATAAGGCTGCATTTCCCAAAGCACAACATTCTCACATGAATAACTTTCCCAAAAAAAGGACGTGTAAAGCCAGTTGCATTTGGAGAAGGCTGCATACTTCAACCCCCTCCTGCAAATTGACAGTGTGTGTTGGCCTATTCAAGGCTGTGAAATGAACAAGTTTACAAGAAATTTTCCAAATTTATTTGAAGGTGAAACTGTTTTCCCCCACACTCCCTAATACTATCAGAAGGCTAATGCTGGGCTACTGTGGGTAATGGTTTCTGGGAAGTGGAGAGCCGTGCTCCTGTCCCAGGGCCTCTCCCCTCCCATCAGGCTGGCCCACCTGGTTCAGCTTCATGGGCCCCCTTTCTTGTTCTCCTTGTTGACCAGTTTCTGCTAGCACATTCTTTCTTTATCCGTGTTATTTGCATTATCAAGGCTCTGACAACCCTTCTATACCCTGATGATAGCTTGGGAAGCCTTTTTGTGTTTAAGACGACTTCTATACCAGCAACAGGGGATGAAAGTGCTGTTTAGGAGAACCAGGAAGGAATTCAAGAAAAAAATCATAAAGGGCAGGTGCACTGAGCCAATAAGGGAGCAGATGTCCGTGAGGGATTTAGAAACACAGGCACGGACCTGGGCTGAGTTTGGGGATGAGGTCTGGGGAGACCAGAATTGCTCTGACTTACACAGTGACTAGAACCTGGAGTGTCAGGGGTGATCTTAGAGGGAGAGGTGAGGAGAAGCCTTGGAAAAGGAGAGGAAGCCAGATTTCACAAATAAAAACATAGAACATCCAGTAAAATTTGAATTTCATATGAACAACAGATAATTATTTTATATATTCCATGCAGTATTTGGGACATACTTATATTAAAGATCATTTGTTGTTCATGTGAAATTCAAATTTAACTGAACGTCCTATATTTTATCTGACAGCTCTGTGCAGCAAGAAGGGGAGGCCTGGGTGGCTGGGAGTCGGGGGTGCTGGGGGCAGGCCTGAGGCAGGTGACAGGAAGACTGCCTGCCCCTCTGTGACAGGCAGCTGTTTGCTGTGCCGTGCGTCCAGTGACCTGGAGACAACAGTCAGTGTTCTGCTACAGGGGGGTGCCTCATGGGGCTGGGGCACAGGGCCAGGATCCAGGAGAGGAAGACTTTGTCTCACATTTGGGTTGGCACAGGGACAGAGAGAAAAGCAGAACTGCCTTGTGCAGGGTAGAGCCCAAAAAGTCACCAGGCAGGAAACTGGAGGAGGGGGTCAGGGTGTAGGGGGCTGACACAAGAGCATCCCTTCCAATCCCCCACCACCAAAGGGTTCTCAGTGTCTGGGAGGAGCATTGAACTTGATGAGGGAGGTGGGATGGGACTTGAACCCACCATATCTAGACTTCAAGGAAAGGATGACTCCAGTTGACATTTGGGTCTTATATGTTTGTATATGTACACATGTGTATGTGTGTATGATCTTACCTATTACATGTTAGTTTTGTTAGTCTCTCAGAATCCTAGAGATGGGATAACAATCCTTATTGTTATCCTTAAAAAGGACTTCAAAGACCAATTATTTCAGTACTCTCATGGTAGGCATGAAGAAACTGAGGCCCAGAGGAGTGAACCGGCTTGTCCAGAGTCACACAGCTGAGCCAGAACTAGCAGCCCCTGTGGTAAACACAGCTCTTTCTGCTATTCTAAGTTCTCTCTCCACATTCAAAAGAGTTAACATTGTTGTGCCTTGTCTATAAAATGGGGACAATAATAGTTTATCATAGGACTGTTGTGAGGATTAACTAAAATGATACATGATTAGAAGTGTCCACCACTGTTACCTGTTTTTATTGTCATCTCTTGACACCTATGTTGTTTCAGTCCTCTGAAAAGCTGTTGCCATGACAGGATTAGACATGCAAAAGATTAATTGGAGGAAAAGCCTCTGAAAGGAGGGGAGTATATTTGTTATCTGTTACTGCAGATCAGATTACTCCAAAACTCAGTGGCTTAAAACAGCAAACGTATTATTTCACAGTTTCTGAGAGTCAGGAATCTGGAGAGACTTAGCTGGGTGCTTCTGGCTCAGGGCCTCTTGGAAGGTTGCAGTTGAGCTGTCAGCCGAGGCAACGGTCAGCTAAAGGCTTCCAAACTCACTCAGGTGACTGTTGGCTGGAGGCCTCAGCTCCTTACTGTGTGGACTAGAGCTGCTCAACAACATGGCAGCTGGCTTCCCCCAGAGCAAGTGATCTGAGAGAGAGAGAGGGAGAGAGCAAGACAGAAGCCACAGTGCCTTTCATAGCCTTATCTCAGAAATGACATACTATCTCTTGTGCTATATTCTACTGGTCACACAGACCGAACCTGGTCCAATGTGGGAGGGGACTGCATAGGAACACGAATACTGGGAGTTGGGGATCATTGAACGCCATTTGGAGACTGACTACCACAGGGAGGGAACCAGAGAGGGTGAGAGCAGCCTTTGGACCACGATTCAGAGAAAGAGGAAAGGAAAAAGGACTGGGTAGCAAGAGTCCTAGGTCACAGCTCAGTTCTAAGATGGTTCTCATCAGGCCAATAGGGTGTTCTCCAGCCAGAGTTATGCATTGGAGAAGCTCCATGGTTTGCTGGAATGGGCCTGCATTATAGTCTCACTGTGCTCAGGCATTGATTGGGAGCAGCCTAAGGTGGGGGGTAGGGGGAAGAAATGGCCTCTGGGCAAAAGTGACGGCAGACACAGAGGGACAGCAGCTGGGTTGTCAGTCAGTTATGCTCCTTGCAGCAGGAGACCTGAGCAGTGCATTTTCATGGCTGTCACAGAACCCTGCCCCACAGTATATAAATGTAATCAAAGAAGCTGTTCTTCAAAAGATATTATGTGTGGTGGGCCCGGCGAGATGTGAGGCCAAGCGCTAAGTGAATCACAAGCAAGTGATTTTCTTTTCAGTGGACAAATATTTTCTAAGTTTCAGCTCTGCCTAGGCCTGGAAAGACACCATCTCTGTCCTCCCGGCATTCCCAGCTGAGCCAGCCTGACAGGTAAGCACATATCTGGGAAGGCTTCCCGTAGGAGGTGACACCTCAGCTGGATCTTTCAAGACTGTAGGGATTAGCCAGGCAAAGAAAGGAGAGGGCTCTCTGGCAGAGACAGAAAAAGGTGAGGCCTGTGCAGCCCTGACAACCAGGACAGTCTGCAAATCCCTTCACCAGGGACGCACACCTGTCACGTCCTAGGGGAGTGTAAGGTCTCAGGCCAGGCTGGATAGTGCTACGGACCACAGCACAGCCAGTGGGACAATGTGATGCAGATGCTCATAGACAGTGAAGCAGGGCCAAGAGTGAGGTCTGAGGGGCGGGTTGAGGCCGGCAGGAAAACAAGACTCAAGGGCAGAAGCTGGGAGGATGCAGAACAGACTGAGGAGTTCAGCGGAGGTGGGTCAAGGCAGGTTGCAAATGATGGGAAGTCTCGGGGGCCCAATGACCTATTGTGCCAGAGGCAAGGGACACACGTGAGCACCAGCCTGCAGAGGCACACAGGGCCAGGCAGCCACCAAGCAAGAGAAGCGGAGGGGATGTGAGAGGTGACCAGGGTGGGGCTGAGGCTGGGGAGTGGCTGAGGCTGGCAGGAGCGCTCAACAATCTCCCACTGGGAGGAACCAAAGATGGGAGAAGGCGCGCATAAAAAGTTGTGTTGACTCGTCTTGGGTTCCCAGAGTGACAACCAACAATTAAAGAAGGCTTGAGAGTAGAAAGGAGGGAAGGGGGAAAGATGGCTCCGAGGATGTACCAGAGGAGGAAGGCTATGGAGATGGCATAGTCTGTGAAATGGGGCAGAAGAGGCAGAAGGGGGTGGAAACGAGGGAGAAAGGACACAGAGGAAGACACCGAATAAGAGCAGGTGGGAATGAGTATTGGAAATAGGCTGGTTGTCAAGGAGCTTCTGTGCCCAAATTCTTGTACCTTGGAGTCACATCACATCCAGGAGGGAGATTCCCCTCTCCCCACCCCCTCCTGAACTTGGGTCTGGGAAGGGGGGATTGGAGGGTGGGAAGCATGGGGAGCAACTACAGGGCTTGGGGGATGTAAGCAGAGAAGGCATGCCTCCTCGAAGGCCCTGAGGAGCGCATAAGAAAGCCTCCCTCAGTTAGGGGTCTGCTCTGTACCCTCTGGGAACACTTTACCTTCCCTCATAACAATCCTCGAGAAGGGGATTACCATCTTATGTCAGCCCAGAGGAGACTGAGGCTCAGAGAGGTCCAAATGGGTGCATTCCCAAATGTAGCCCTCAGACCTATGCTGGTCACCGTGAGATAACTACAGAAACTGGGAAGAGTTTTTTGGGAACTTCGACAGCACTGTGACAGAGAAGTTGCTTCTCTCTTATATAATAAACATTTGGAATAAAACAGCTAGGAATAAACTTTAAAAGAATTGTGAAAAAGTCATATGGGGAAAGCTTTTAAACTGTTAACGAAGGATTTAAAAAAGAAAGTCCTGAATAAATAGGAAGACATGTCGTTTTCCCAGATGAAAAGCGTTAATAGTATAAACATGTAATTCTCCCCATATTAATCTCTGCAGTTAGAACTAAAATGCTAATGTTATTTTTTGAAACTTGAAAAAAATTTTATTTTTTAAATTTATTTTATTTATTTATTTTGGCTGCATTGGGTCTTCATTGCTGCGCGGGCTTTCCCTAGTTGCAGCGAGTGGGGGCTACTCTTCGTTGCAGTGCACAGGCTTCTCATTGCGGTGGTCTCTCTTTGTTGCAGAGCATGGCCTCTAGGCACGTGGGCTTCGGTAGTTGTGGCATGCGGGCTCAGTAATTGTGGCGCACAGGCTTAGTTGCTCTGCGGCATGTGGGATCCTCCCGGACCAGGGCTCGAACCCATGTCCCCTGCATTGGCAGGTGGATTCTTAACCACTGTGCCACCAGGGAAGTCCTGAAACTTGAAAATTTGATTCTCAAATTCACATGGAAAAATAAATTTTGAGTAACTAGTCAGACATCAAAATGTAAAACTATAGTAACTTAAAGTATAGTCTTGGTCTAAGAACTGGTAAATAGATCAATGTAAGGGAACAATATCAGAGAAAAATTCACGGAAATTAAATGAAGATTTTTGACAATTTGAAACTCTGGTACTAAATGAAATAATATCTCTATGTGTTTAATAAACGTGTCTCTAGGAATGTTTATTTCACTTTATAATGTCATTTGAAAGACTTCTATATTCATGGGGCCCATCAAGCAATATTCATTGAAAGCAAGAATTTTTGAAAAAAAAATTCCACAAAGAAAAGAAGTGAGTAGTTTGCTTCACAAGATAGTGATTTGAAAACCAAGATACTCTTGGGGAAACATAAATTTCACAAATGTTTGGCTAAAATGTGACGGGTTGGCAAATTACAGACCAAATCCAGCTGCTGCCTATTTTTGTAAATAAAGTTTTATTGGAACACAGCCACGCCCATTCGTTTCCATACTGTCTACAGCTGCTTTCATGCTACCATGGAAGAATTGAGTAGCTATGGACAGAGATTGTATGGTCCTTTGCAGAAAAAGTTTGCCAGGCTCTGCTCTATGTAATTGAATTAGAATAAATTAAAAGTCAGATGAAGGGTATCTGATTGTGCTACAATTTATTTATTTTTTGCGGTATGCAGGCCTCTCACTGTTGTGGCCTCTCCCGTTGTGGAGCACAGGCTCCGGACGCGCAGGCTCAGCGGCCATGGCTCATGGGCCTAGCCGCTCCGTGGCATATGGGATCTTCCCGGACTGGGGCACGAACCCGTGTCCCCTGCATCAGCAGGCAGACTCTCAACCACTGTGCCACCAGGGAAGCCCTATAATTTATTTTTAATCAGAAAAAATACTCTAAGCAATCACTGTGTATTTATAATCATAAAATAGGTTCAATGATACCCAACAATTTGATAAATAAAAAATAAAATAAGCATATTATCATGTAAAATTTTGGGATTAATATTTTATGTCTTTGGTTTTTATGTTTCATTTGTCTAATTCTCTTTTTTTCTGATTCTTTTCCTTCCAGCTTTAGTGAATCATAATTGACATACAGCACCATATAAGTTTAAAGTGTACAGCATGACAGCATGATGATTTCACTTACATCAGAAAATGATTGCCACAATAAATTCAGTGAATATTCATCATTTCATATAGATACAAAAGAAAAAGAAAAAAAATTTTTTCCTTGTGATGAGAGCTCTTAGGATTTATTCTCTTAACAACTTTCATGTATAACATACAGTGGCATTAATTATATTTATCATGTTTAACATTACATCCCTAGTAGTCATTTATCTTATAACTGGAAGATTTTACCTTTTGGCTATTTTCATTCAATTCCCTCTTCCTTCACCCCCACCCCCACCTCTGGTAACCATAAATCTGATCTCTTTTTCTATGAGTTTGTTTGTTTTTGAAGTATAGTTAACCTACAACACTATGTTAGTTCCTGGTTCACAACATTGTGATTCAATATTTCTGTACATTTCAAAATGATCATCACAATAAGTCTAGTTACCATCTGTCACCATACAAAGATGTTATATTATTATTGATTATATTCCCTACACTGTACATTTCATCCCTGTGATTCATTTGTTTTGTAACTAGAAATTTGTACATCTTAATCTCCCTCAGCTATTTCTCTCATCACTCCACCACCCTCTCCTCTGGCAGCCACCTGATTGTTTTTTGTATCCATGGCTCAAGTTTCTGTTTAGTTATGCTTGTTCATTTGTTTTGTTTTTTTAGATTCCACATATAAGTGGAATCATACAGTATTGTCTTTCTCTTTCTGATTTATTTCCCTTAGTATAATACCTTCTAGGTCCACCCATGTTGTCGCAAGTGACAAGATTTCACTCGTTTTTTTATGGCAGAGTAACATTCCAGTGTGTGTGTGTGTGTGTGTGTGTGTGTGTGTGTATACCACATCTTCTTTATCCATTCATCTATTGATGAGCACTTCCTTAACTTTCTGCATTTCTACAAGATGCTCCACCTCCCTTCAGAAAACTTGCACAAGCCTCTTAGAAAGCCTCATCTACCAGAGGGCAGACAGCAGAAGCAAGAAGAACTACAATCCTGTAGCTTGTGGAACAAAAACCACATTCACAGAAAGATAGACAAGATGAAAAGGCAGAGGGCTATGTACCAGATGAAGGAACAAGATAAAACCCCAGAAAAACAACTAAATGAAGTAGAGATAGGCAACTTTCCAGAAAAAGAATTCAGAATAATGATAGTGAAGATGACCCAGGACCTTGGAGAAAGTATGGAGGCAAAGATCGAGAAGATGCAAGAAATGTTTAACAAAGACCTAGAAGAATTAAAGAACAAACAAACAGAGATGAACAATACAATAAGTGAAATGAAAACTACACTAGAAGGAATCAATAGCAGAATAACTGAGGCAGAAGAACAGATGAGTGACCTGGAAGACAGAATGGTGGAATTCACTGCTGCAGAACAGAATAAAGAAAAAAGAATGAAAAGAAATGAAGACAGCCTAAGAGACCTCTGGAACAACATTAAACGCAACAACATTCACATTATAGGGGTCCCAGAAGGAGAAGAGAGAGAGAAAGGACCTGAGAAAATATTTGAAGAGATTATAGTCGAAAACTTCCCTAACATGGTAAAGGTAATAGCCACCCAAATCCAAGAAGTGCAGAGAGTCCCATACAGGATAAACCCAAGGAGAAACACATCAAAACACATAGTAATCAAATTGGAAAATATCAAAAGACAAAGAAAAATTATTGAAAGCAGCAAGGGAAAAACGACAAATAACGTACAAGGGAACTCCCATAAGGTTAACAGCTGATTTCTCAGGAGAAACTCTACAAACCAGAAGGGAGTGGCATGATATACTTAAAGTGATGAAAGGGAAGAACCTCCAACCAAGATTACTCCACCCGGCATTCAGATTCGATGGAGAAATCAAAAGCTTTACAGAGAAGCAAAAGCTAAGAGAATTCAGCACCACCAAACCAGCTCTACAACAAATGCTAAAGGAACTTCTCTAAGTGGGAAACACCAGAGAAGAAAAGGACCTACAAAAATGAACCCAAAACACTTAAGAAAATGGTCATAGGGACATACATATCGATAATTACCTTAAACGTGAATGGATTAAATGCTCCAACCAAAAGACACAGGCTTGCTGAATGTACACAAAAACAAGACCCATATATATGCTGTCTACAAGATACCCACTTCAGATCTAGGGACACATACAGATTGAAAGTGAGGGGATGGGAAAAGATATTCCATGCAAATGGAAATCAAAAGAAAGCTGGAGTAGCAATACTCATATCAGATAAAATAGACTTTAAAATAAAGAGTGTTACAAGAGACAAGGAAGGACACTACATAATGATCAAGGGATCAATCCAAGAAGAAGATGTAACAATTATAAATATATATGCACCCAACATAGGAGCACCTCAATACATAAGGCAACTGCTAACAGATATAAAAGAGGAAATCGACAGTAACACAATAATAGTGGGGGACTTTAACACCTCACTTACACCAATGGACAGATCATCCAAAATGAAAATAAATATGGAAACAGAAGCTTTAAATGACACAATAGACCAGATAGATTTGATTGATATTTATAGGACATTCTATCCAAAAACAGCAGTTTACACTTTCTTCTCAAGTGCACACAGAACATTCTCCAGGAGAGATCACATCTTGGGTCACAAATCAAGCCTCAGTAAATTTAAGAAAATTGAAATCATATCAAGCATCTTTTATGACCACAATGCTATGAGATTAGAAATCAATTACAGGGAAAAGAACATAAAAATACAAACACATGGAGGCTAAACAATACGTTACTAAATAAGCAAGAGATCACTGAAGAAATCAAAGAGGAAATAAAAAAAATACCTAGAGACAAATGACAATGAAAACACGACAATCCAAAACCTATGGGATGCAGCAAAAGCAGTTCTAAGAGGGAAGTTTATAGCTATACAAGCCTACCTCAAGAAACAATCTAACCTTACACCTAAAGGAACTATAGAAAGAAGAACAAACAAAACCCAAAGTTAGCAGAAGGAAGAAATCATAAAGATCAGAGCAGAAATAAATGCAATAGAAACAAAGAAAACAATAGCAAAGATCAATAAAACTAAAAGCAGGTTCTTTGAGAAGATAAACAAAATTGATAAACCACTAGCCAGACTCATCAAGAAAAAGAGGGAGAGGACTCAAATCAATAAAATTAGAAATGAAAAAGGAGATGTTACAACAGATACCGCAGAAATACACAGCACCCTAAGAGACTACTACAAGCAACTCTATGCCAATAAAATGGACAACCTGGAAGAAATGGACAAATTCTTAGAAAGGTATAACCTTCCAAGACTGAACCAGGAAGAAATAGAAAATATGAACAGACCAATCACAAGTAATGAAATTGAAACTGTGACTAAAAATCTTCCAACAAACAAAAGTCCAGGACCAGATGGCTTCACAGGTGAATTCTATCAAACATTTAGAGAAGAGCTAACACCCATCCTTCTCAAATTCTTCCAAAATATTGCCGAGGAAGGAACATTCCCAAACTCACTCTATGAGGCCACCATCACCCTGATACCAAAACCAGACAAACATACTACAAAAAAAAAGAAAATTACAGACCAATATCACTGATGAATAAAGATGCAAGAATCCTTAACAAAATACTAGTAAACAGAATCCAACAACACATTAAAAGGACCATACTCCATGATCAACTGGGATTTATCCCAGGGATGCAAGGATTCTTCAATATATGCAAATCAATCATTGTGATACACCATATTAACAAATTGAAGAATAAAAACCATATGATCATCTCAATAGATGCAGAAAAAGCTTTTGACAAAATTCAACGCCTGTTTTGATAAAAACTCTCCAGAAAGTGGGCATAGAGGGAACTTACCTCAACATAATAAAGGCCATATATGACAAACCCACAGCAAACATCATCCTCAATGGTGAAAAACTGAAAGCATTTCCTCTAAGATCAAGAACAAGACAAGGATGTCCACTCTCACCACTATTATTCAACATTGTTTTGGAAGTCCTAGCCACAGCAATCAGAGAAGAGAAAGAAATAAAAGGAATACAAATTGGAAAAGAAGAAGTAAAACTGTCACTCTTTGCAGATGACATGATACTATACATAGAGAATCCTAAAGATGCCACCAGAAAACTACTAGAGCTAATCAATGAATTTGGTAAAGTTGCAGGATACAAAATTAATGCACAGAAATCTCTTGCATTCCTATACACTGATGATGAAAAATCTGAAAGAGAAATTAAGGAAACACTCCCATTTACCATTGCAACAAAAAGAATAAAATACCTAGGAATAAACCTACCTAGGGAGACAAAATACTTGTATGCAGAAAACTATAAGACACTGATGAAAGAAATTAAAGATGATACCAATAGATGGAGAGATATACCATGTTCTTGGATTGGAAGAATCAATATTGTGAAAATGACTATACTACCCAAAGCAATCTACAGATTCAATGCAATCCCTACCAAATTACCAATGGCATTTTTTACAGAACTAGAACAAAAACTCTTAAAATTTATATGGAGACAAAAAGACCCTGAGGGAAAAACACGGAGCTGGAGGAATCAGACTCCCTGACTTCAGACTATACTACAAAGCTACAGTAATCAAGACAATATGGCACTGGCACAGAAACAGAAACATAGATCAATGGGACACGATAGAAAGCCCAGAGGTAAATCCACACACCTATGGTCAACTAATCTATGACAAAGGAGGCAAGGATATACAATGGAGAAAAGACAGCCTCTTCAATAAGTGGTGCTGGGAAAACTGGACAGGTACATGTAAAAGAATGAAATTAGAACACTCCCTAACACCATACATAAAAATAAACTCAAAATGGATTTGAGACCTAAATGTAAGACCGGACACTATAAAACTCTTAGAGGAAAACATAGGAAGAACACTCTTTGACAGAAATCACAGCAAGATCTTTTTTGATCCACCTCCTAGAGTAATGGAAATAAAAACAAAAATTAACAAATGGGACCTAACGAAACTTCAAAGCTTTTGCACAGCAAAGGAAACCATAAACAAGACAAAAAGACAACCCTCACAATGGGAGAAAATATTTGCCAACTAAGCAATGGACAAAGGATTAATCTCCAAAATATCTAAACAGCTCATGCAGCTCAATATTAAGGAAACAACCCAATCCAAAAATGGGCAGAAGACCTAAACAGACATTTCTCCAAAGAAGACATACATATGGCCAAGAAGCACATGAAAAGCTGCTCAGCATCACTAATTATTAGAGAAATGCAAATCAAAACTACAATGAGGTATCAGCTCACCCCAGTTAGAATGGGCTTCATCAAAAAATTTACAAACAACAAATTCTGGATAGGGTGTGGACAAAAGGGAACCCTCTTGCACTGTTGATGGGATTGTAAACTGATACAGCCACTATGGAGAACAGTATGGAGGTTCCTTAAAGAACTAAAAATGGAATTATCATATGATCCAGCAATCCCACTACTGGGCATATACCCAGAGAAAACCATAATTCAAAAAGACACATGCACCCCAATGTTCATTGCAGCACTATTTACAATAGCCAGGTCATGGAAGCAACCTAAATGCCCATCGACAGACGAATGGATAAAGAAAATGTGGTACATATATACAATTGAATATTACTCATCCATAAAAAGGAACGAAATTGGGTCGTTTGTGGAGACGTGGATGGATCTAGAGACTGTCATACAGAGTCCAGTATGTCAGAAAGAGAAAAACAAGTATCGTATATTAACGCATATATGCGGAACCTAGAAAAATGGTACAGATGAACCGGTTTGCAGGGCAGGAATTGAGACACAGATGTAGAGAACAAACGTATGGACACCAAGGGGGAAAAGCGGCCAGCGGGTGGGGGTGGGGGTGGGGGTGTGATGAGTTGGGAGATTGGGATTGACATGTATACATTGATGTGTATAAAATTGATGACTAATAAGAACCTGCTGTGTAAAAAAAAAATAAAATTTAAAAATTAAAAAAAAAACCAAGATGCTCCAGTTCATATTTTGTATTTCTTGCCTGAATCCTAGAATTAGTCATTTCTCCAAGGAGCCCAGGCTCCTTTTTATTGGAGAATGGCATTAGCAACCAAGATCCTTGATGCTAGGTGTGTCCATTGCTACCACAGCATCTCTAAGCTGACAGAACAAGAAAATATATGTATATACTAACCCACATACATACACACATATATATATATAAATATTTTGTATAAAATCACCTGTATCTATATTAAGCTAAACATGAGTTCATGCTGATGTCTCCAATGCCAATCCATTTCCACAGATAACTCTATCTTCCTTCCCTGCTTACCTGTAACCTCCCACTCTAACAGGGAGGTACCTGATTGCTGCCATCACCGTTTGCTTAATTGCTCAATACCAGTGTACATCAGAATTGTTAACCTGTACGCAAAGGAGAAAGAATTTGATATACAGTTTCTTTTGCCTTTAATCTTATATACTCCACTCATCTGCAAAATTACTTATGTCAGCACCATTTCCTCCACCCCTATTAGGGAGATTGTTTCATACATTTGTAATACGGTTAGATTGTTTTGACACATTGTGCATTCTGTCCTGGGATTCCTGACTTCCTAAATTAATATTTTTTCATTCGCACACATTAAGGTTCACTCTTTGTGCTGTAAAGTATTACAGGCTTTTACACATGGGTCGTGTCATATATCCACCACTACAATATCATACAGAACAGTTTCACTGCCCTAAAAACCCCAGTGCTTCACCTACTCAACTCCTCCTCTTCCCCCTTCCCCTTAGCAGCAACTGATCTTTTTACCAATTATGCTGTAATTTTGCCTTTTGCAGAAAGTACTGTATTGTATAAAAATATTGATCTATGATGAATTTAAAAATCTTTAAACTTAATACTTCAGCACAAATAGTTTAAAAAGCAGTGATCTTTTTTTTTTTTGTGGTACGCGGGCCTCTCACTGTTGTGGCCTCTCCCGTTGCGGAGCACAGGCTCCGGACGCGCAGGCTCAGCGGCCATGGCTCACGGGCCCAGCCGCTCCGCGGCATGTGGGATCTTCCCGGACCGGGACATGAACACGTGTCCCCTGCATCGTCAGGCGGACTCAACCACTGCACCACCAGGGAAGCCCAAAAGCAGTGATCTTAATAATCAACCCAAGGCCACTCCACTACCACAAGGGAGAATGAGAATTTGAAGTCACGTCTGCTTGGTTCTGAGTCCTGAGCTGGTTTCTATGTCTGTCTCTTGATTCTCCCCTATTCAAGCATTAAGAGGGATCCCTCATTCTGAGCTCTGAATAGCCACTATGAGATGCTTTAGGCGCCAGTTAGACAAGATTATGGAGGAAAACAAAAGTGGGCAAGCCATGGTTACAAAAAAGGCCTTTATGTAGACTCAGGAAGTTGAAGGAAGAAGGAAGACGAAAACTGTGCATATGGCCCTGGGCATTACGTAAAGCCCATTTGCATTTTGGGGGTGATTCCATAGTCCCAAGTTGGGACCCTGCCTTATGCCAGGCCCTTACTGGGTGCCTAGGACACAGGACACAGAGGGACACTGTCCTTCAAGAAGTTCACAGTCTAGCAGGGTATTTGTCAATAGATACACACCTGATACATTATAAAGAGAAAACAGGAAACCATTAATTCTTTGGAGATGATAAAAATGTAAGAGTCGGGAGAAGAAATGGGTGGTAGGATCTTTACCCAGTCAACCAAAAAAAAAAAAAAATGAAGAATCTCATGAAAAGATCAAATATTTGCATTATGTGGTAATTGAATGACTGTAAACCTCTTGCTGAGGGGAAAGAATTATAAATGGAGATGTAAAATGTAGAAAAGAAGCTCAGTCCGTAAGTATCAAAGAAGTAAAAACAAAAAAAACACTCTTGTGATTACAGTGAGTGTGGGAAGACTTTCAGGTGGACCTGGGGTTTAATTCGACCCCAGAGAAACCAGCCAGTGAGTAACTCTGAGCATTGCCCCTGGGAATCTGTAGTGCCACAGAATTGCCTCTGAGGTCTCACTGTGACAAAAAGTATAAGTCGTGGTGGGCTGGGGCTGCTTTGGTAGCTCTTTTTGTTCTACGGTGTGTGCACTAGGGCTCACGTGAAAATAAGAAATATGCATCACAAAGAAGACTAACGATTAACACGAAGGGTAACCTGACCTTTGTCTCCATGGTCACAGACCTAAGGCGGTGAGCAGGGGCCCCCAAAATAAGATGGACCAGAAGGAGAGGGACAGCTTGAGGCTGAAGTGGTTTCTCTGTGGCTCTGTTTGTATTGATAACTCCACCTGCGGCCTCTTTTCTGAGTCAAATGTCACAACTCCCTCCTGGGCATTCCCTCCAGATGTGTCTCAGACACTCCAAATTCACCTCTCCCAAACTAATCATTGCATCCCAAACCTGCTCTTTTTCTTTTTTTATTGAGATAAAATTCACATAAACATAAAACTCATCATTTTAAAGTGTACAATTCAGTGGTTTTAGTATATTTACCATGCTGTGCAACCATCACCACTAATTCCAAAATATTTTTATCACCCCCCCCCACAAAACAACCCTGTACCCATTAAGCAGTCACTCCCCATTACTCTCTCTCCCAACCCCTAACAACCACTCATCTCTATGGATTTGCCTATTCTCTGACATTTCACATAAATGGAACCACACAATATGTGGTCTGCTGTATCTGACTTCTTTCACTTACCATAAATTTTCAAGGTTCATCCATGTATCAGTAGCATGTATCAGTACTTCATTTCTCTCTATGGCTGAATAATATTCCATTGTATCGCTATACAACTGTTTGTTTATCCCACAGTTGCTCTTATGCCCGTCTTGTATATCTACTGAGTAGCAGCCTTCATCCTGTGTTCTGTACCAAAAATTGGGATGTCTTCTTTGATTTTCTTCTCCCTCATAATCCAGTCAGGCAAGGTTGAAGTCTTGTCGATTCTATCCCTCTCTAAATCTCTCCTCCCCACCCTTCTACCATCATGGACCCTACCCACGGTCAGGACACCCTCCTCTCTCAGATGACTACCTCAATCCCCTGAACTGTCACCCTGCCTCCAGCTCTGTCCCTTCTGTCCATTCTCGACATCGTGGTGGTAGGGACCCTTATTTTCAGAGCTGACCATGTCTCTGTTCTGCTTACAACCCTTCCATGCCTTCCCACTGCCCTCAGGATAAAGTTCAAATTTCTCATCATGGCTTACAAATCCCTCCAGGACAGAAGCCCTGCCTGGCCCTCTGCCTCATCTTGCATCTACACTCCAACGGACTGAGCTCTGTCCTGAGCCAGCCAGACTGTCCCCTGGACAAGTAGGAGCTCATCAATCAAGACTCACCTCGGTGACCACTTTCTCTCTTGATCTCTTACCCACCCTCCAAACTGGACTAGACCCCTCACAAGCCTCCCCATGGCAGTTAGAACACTGGGTTGCACTCATATTTACCTCTGACTCGGGTGGTTACATGGTTGACCCCTTCTCCTTGTTCCAATCTCCACTCAGTGTCACCTCCACAGAGAGGCCTTCCTTGATGATGCCATGCCACCACCTACTCCAGTCACTAGATATCACATTTCATTCTTAGCACTTATATCTACCTGTAGTCTTTTAAATTTATTTGCTTGCTTATTATCTCTTTTCCTGTAGTGGAATAACTGAGGACATGGAAAGGAGACGTGACCCATGAGCTCCCCGCCCCCCAGCAAACTGGGGGCTGGCGAATAAGCCAGAACTGCAAACAGTCCTGATTGCTTTGAGCCCCCCGGGCAAACCGGGGGCCTGCGAAGAAGCATTGAGTGCTTTGGGCACTGATCCATGAGATGTCCTCAGTATAATCAGAGTGGTGGGAACGCAAGGAAATGTCCTTGTGCTACTTCAGTATAATCAAAATAATGGTGGGAACTTTGTGCTGCTTTCGCGCTCAAGGACGAAGCACGGCATGTTTTCAAGAAAGCCAATTATTGCTTGTATAATTAATAAAAACATAGGTTGCTGCTTTGGCATTTCTGAAATGTTAAGAAAACAAGTCTTAAAATGTAAACCTAGATAATGCTTTAATAAAAGCTGCCACAGCAGGACAGACGGCGCTGTTTTGCCTGAGCGAGCGGCAGCCCTCTACTGCTGTGCTTCGGTACAATTCATCTCGTGCGATGAGCTTACTTTCGGCCCTGTCATAAGATAGACTACAACATTTGGCGCCCGAACAGGAACCTGAAGGTAAGTAATCGCGTGATCGCGGGACCGAAGGGGAAATTGGTCCGCTCAAGAGTAAGCGAAACCTTCGGGAACAGTGGAGTAACTGTAATGGGGAATTCCCATTCAGTAGCATTTCAATACGTTAGACTCCTGAAACAGTTATTACGGAGTTCAGGAGTGAAAGTGAAACCAGAATCTTTTGATGAATTGTTTGCTCTGGTACGTAAACATTGTTACTGGTTTCAATCTACTGGTCATAACCGGTTGAATTTAAAAGTTTGGAAACAGGTTATGCGAGCCTTAAGAAGAGCTCATCAGCATGGAGACCCTATATCTGTCCGTGTTTGGTCTCTTTGTAAATTAATTTCCCTTGCCCTGGAACCATTACAATCTGAAACGGAAAGTGAAAATGGGGCACGCCCTCAGCGTCCGAATTCTGCTCCCGATCATTCTGCTGCTTTTCGTACTCTGTTTCGTGAGTCTCCTATAGAGGACCTTCCTCCGCCTCCTCCTCCCCTTGTGTCTGAGACACAAAAATCCTCTCCTGAGGATTTTTCGGATTCCAGTGATGAAGGGGCTTTTTCTGATGGTAATAAAGATCGGGAGCAGACTAGCAAACAAAATGAAATGCCACTTCCTCAACAGAATGAGATTTCTGATATACTTTCAAAGTTAAAAAATTTGATGGTTAAATTGGAAGAAAATAAAAATAATGTTACCACTCCCTCATATCAGGAGCCATGTCCTACTATTCCTTCGGCTCCTCCTTTAGAATTAGCAGCTTATCCTGTTGGAGCCTCTCATCAGTTTCGCTTTCCTCTAAAACCTGAATCTAATAGAATATTGTTGGAAGAAGAGATGAATAAGGAAGAAAAGCAATATTCTGAACCATTCTTTGCTTTCCCTATTGTTAGACAAGCTATACCTGCTAATGATAAATTTCCGAATGGTTATGTAAGTGTTGATTATAACCATCATGATATAAAAATTTTTTAAATGCTAAAAGAAGCCATTAATGTGTATGGGATGCATTCTAATTATGTTCAAGGACTTTTGCCTGGGTACGCTACTGAAAACATGCTAATTCCTCATGATTGGGAAGCGATTGCCAAAACTGTTCTTGAACCTGGACAATATATGCAGTTTAAGACTTGGTGGAGAGAGGAAGCTGAAATCATGGCAAGGACTAATGCAGCCCGTAATCCTCCAGGGCCACTTTTAGATGAATTAATAGGAGCAGGCGCATTTAGTAATCTACAAGCTCAAGCTCAATTTGATGATTTACGAATCATTCAAATACTGTATGTGTTGTTTACGAGCATGGTTACGAGTAAAACCCCCAGGAAAAACAGCTCAATCTTCTACTAAGTTAATGCAAGGGCCTGATGAGCCTTACACTGATTTCTTGTCTAGACTGCGTGCAGCCATTCAAAGAGCTGTAGCACAAATAGACGTGCAAGATTTATTATTACAATCTTTGGCCTTTAAGAATGCAAATTCTGAATGCCAGAAGGCATTGCGGCCTTTACGGGCTGTAAATGCTCCCCTTGAGGAGTATATAAAAGCTTGCCATGATATTGGATCTCCTACTTATGCCAATTTACTTGCAGCTGCCATAAATGAAGGGTTGAAAGATAATCGTACTAAATGTTACAATTGTGGAAAGTGTGGACATGTGATGCGAGATTGTCGAAAAGGGCAAGGCCAAATATCAAAACAGGTTAAGAATGAGCAGCTACCTGGTATGTGTCGCCAGTGTAGTAAAGGACGACACTGGGCTAATAAATGCCGTTCCAAAAGGGATAAATTAGGAAATCTTTTGCCTCCACGAGATGATGTCTCGGGAAATGGGAAGCTAGGCCCAACCCGGGGCCGCAACAACAATACGGGAAAAGTGACAGTAAACTCTCAACAGTATCCAGTAAGCAATGGCAGCTTTTATCAGACATTACAGGACAGTCTCAACCTCGGCTCTTAGTTACTGATCTCATGCATGCTACCAGCGGCAGTGCTGCCGTTGACTTAATTGCTCCTCGAGATTGTATCCTTACACCAGCAGGAGGAGTACACAAATTAGCTACAGGAGTTTATGGCCCTATACCTGCAGGAACCGTGGGACTATTATTAGGACGAAGTAGTTTGACTCTGCAGGGTGTAACAGTTCATACTGGAGTTATTGATGAGGATTATAATGGAGAAATTTCTATTATGATTTCTGTTACAAAATCTATAGAATTTAATAAGGGACAAAGAATTGCTCAATTGTTACTGTTACCATATGTAAAATAAGCAGCCGCCCCAGTAAAGCGTACGGTGGGGGGGGGGTGGGGGGGGGGTTCGGCAGCACAGAAAAAAATGTTTTTTGGCAATCCTTTATCAATGACCAACGTCCTCAATTAACGATTACTTTTAACAATAATGTGAAATTTATGGGCCTTGTTGATACGGGAGCTGATGTGTCTATAATAAAACAGTCTGAATGGCCTTCATATTGGCCTTTAGAAAAGGTGGAAGCTTATGACAGCTTTAAAAAAGATTAATGCCTGGGTAGGACATATGGTTAACAAATCTGGAAATCATAGTTTAACTTTTCATGAAAATGTTACTCGATATACTCGTAGTTGTGTAAAATTACCTTATATATTGTTAAAGGGAGCAGCTGTATGGAATGAGACTCAAGGTATTATAATGTGTAAATATTACTCTCTGTATACCTGCATTAACTCTAGTATATCTTTTAACATATCTACTGAAAGTTTGTATATCTTACGAGCTCAGACAGGTCTTTGGCTTCCTGTCAATCTTGGAAGGGAATGGCAAAAATCTCTTCCTATGGCTGTTTTGCAATATTTAGCTGTTACATTAAAAAGAAGTAAAAGATTTGTAGGAATGTTGATTACAGCTGTCATGGGTATTATAGCCATAACAGCTACTGCTGCAGTAGCTGGAGTTGCTTTAGAACAATCTATTCAGACCGTTGATTATATAACTGATTGGCATAAAAATTCTGAAATGCTTTGGTCCTCTCAACGACAAATTGATTCGGAAATACATTCGGAAATAGCAGACTTACAACAAGCTGTGGTTATGTTGGGGGACCAACTTGTGAATTTACAAAAACAAATGAAGCTACGTTGTGACTGGAATCAAAGTGCCTTTTGTGTCACTTCGGTTCCATATAATCAGTCTGCATTCCCCTGAACAAAAATAAAAAAGCATTTATTACATCACAAAAATTTGACTGAAAAAATTGTAAATTTACAAGGGAAAATTCAACAAACTTTTCAAAAGAGATTACAACGACTTAATTCACAAGAAGTATGGACTGAAATTATTCAAGGACTTAATAATCTAAATCCCAGGTCTAAATTACATGCTTTATTTGGTTCTATTACAGGATTGCTAATGCTCACTATAATAATAATCATATGTTTAATTGTAGTCCGACGACGAGTGAAAGGTACCCGCCACGCAACATTGCAACAAGCTGCCGTGTTCTCCTTGATGCTGCACAAGCTACAAAACAAAAAGGGGGAAATGTAGTGGAATAACTGAGGACATGGAAAGGAGACGGGACCCATGAGCCCCCACCCCCAGCAAACTGGGGGCTGGCAAATAAGCCAGAACTGCAAACAGTCCTGATTGCTTTGAGCCCCCCGGGCAAACCGGGGGCCTGCGAAGAAGCATTGAGTGCTTTGGGCACTGATCCATGAGATGTCCTCAGTATAATCAGAGTGGTGGAAATGTCCTTGTGCTACTTCAGTATAATCAAAATAATGGTGGGAACTTTGTGCTGCTTTCGCGCTCAAGGACGAAGCACGGCATGTTTTCAAGAAAGCCAATTATTGCTTGTATAATTAATAAAAACATAGGTTGCTGCTTTGGCATTTCTGAAATGTTAAAAAAACAAGTCTTAAAATGTAAACCTAGATAATGCTTTAATAAAAGCTGCCACAGCAGGACAGACGGCGCTGTTTTGCCTGAGCGAGCGGCAGCCCTCTACTGCTGTGCTTCGGCACAATTCATCTCGTGCGATGAGCTTACTTTCGGCCCTGTCCTAAGATAAACTACAACATTTCCACACTAAAATATAAGCTCCCTGAGAGCAGGAATCTTATTTACCTCTGAACCCAACCTCAGAACAGGGCCTGGCACACGGAAGGGACTCAATAATATATATTAAATGACTAATATATGTTCAGTGTGAAAATAGCTTTTATTTTTTTTTAACCACATAATGATTTTAAGTCACAAACCTGAAGACTCTTTGCAGAAGTTAAAGGCCCTATGTCCCTGTGATGCACACCTACCCTTGACTCCCTCCTCCTTTAGGAAATGCTTTTCACTCTCTGACCTCTGTGGCCCCGGGCCATCCTGGTTCTGCTCTCACTCTGACTAGTCCTTTGTCTACTTGCTTCCTGTTTCCTCTTCCTCTCCCTTGGCCTCCCAATTGTGAGCCTTCCTCCACACCTGAGTCTTAGTTCTCTCCAGCGTATGACGCATCCCCTCAATGGCATCTGGGTCTCTCTGTGTGGATGACTCACCGGTCCATACATCTGACCCTAAGTTCTCCTACTACCTGCAACCTGCAAGGTCCCACTTGGAATTCCCTTTGTGCCTTTAAATTGTGTAATGAAAGACTCAGAGCTCCCAGCAATGAATTCCTGGGGATTTTGTAATTCCTACCAACGCATCATGTTGAAACCTCATCGTAATATCTTTACACAATTGTACACCGTGAGGCCATTGGAAAGAATGAGACAGCTCCGTATGTACTGATCTGGAATAATTTCCACAACATGGAAAAAAAGCCAGATGTGCAACACTGTGCAGGGTGGTGCTGTCCGGGAGAAATATAACACAAGCCACACACATAATTTTAAATTATCTAATAGCCACATTGAAAGTAAAAAGAAACAGCTGAAGTTAATTTTAACAATATAATTTATTTAACCCAATTATATCCAAAATAGTCTCATTTCAACATATCAATATGAAAAAGTGTTAATGAGATATTTAATGTTTTTTCTCATACTACCACTCACTGAAATCCAGGTGTACTTTATACTTATCGTACATCTCAATTTGGTCCAGCCAGATTTCAAGTCTAGTGGCTGTCATATTGGACCATGCAGGTGTCCTCTCTTTTTTTGGGTTTTTGCGGTACACGGGCCTCTCACTGTTGTGTCCTCTCCCATTGCGGAGCACAGGCTCCGGACGCACAGGCTCAGCAGCCATGGCTCACGGGCCCAGCCACTCCGTGGTATGTGGGATCTTCCCGGACCGGGGCACGAACCAGTGTCCCCTGCATCGGCAGGCGGACTCTCAACCACTGCACCACCAGGGAAGCCCTGCAGGTGTCCTTTTTGAAGAATATGTGCATGGCAAGGACACAGCAGGAAATAACTACACAGCACGTCCCAGAGAAGCACCCTTCACATCCTATTGTCTTTCCTCCTTGAATGCTCAATGGGACATTGGTGACTGACTGTGACTCACAGATCAGTTGGAGGTCTCTCCCTGAAGTGCCCATTCTAGGTCCCCTCCATGCCCCTGCTTAGACTTCTCTAAAGGACAGCTATTCTACAAAAAGACTCCTGCCATTTTCACCCAGAGGTGAAAGAGAAGAGACCACCGCAAGAGAAGCCACCGCAATGAGAAGCCCACGCACCACAGTGAAGAGTAGCCGCCGCTCGCCACAACTAGAGAAAGCCTGCGTGCAGCAACGAAGACCCAACACAGCCAAAAAATAATTAATTAATTTTTTAAAAAAAAGCATTTTCACCATCCTTTGCACAGCCTCTCTAGATGAACTTGTTCAAAATCAATCAATTGATCGATCGATCAATCAATCAACAAACGTTCATTGAGTGCTTGCTACATGCCAGTTGCTTGGTGGCCCTGGGACATGAGGCAAACCTGGCTCCTGCCTTCATGGATCTCCCAATCCAGCAGGAAATCTCTTCCCATCCCTCCTCACCCACTCCCTCCTCCTGCCCTTCTTCTCACGCTCCTTCCTCTTCCTCAGATCTCTCTCCTGGCACCCATGAGCTATGACAAGGGGCTGCCCAGGTTGCAAACCACACCCCTTTGGGCTTGGTTTCCATTTCGGAGGTCAGCCTGGTCTTGTTTCTTCCTGGGGAGGTTTCTGTGCATTAATCACTTGGCTTAGAGAGCACAGAATGGCAGAGAGGCTGGGGTCATGAGGAGGACAGGAGGAAGGTGGAGCAAGGACTCAGCTCGGGGTCTCACTGCCCCTGGGCTACTCTGGAATGACCAAGGCCAAGCTGTCCTGGAGAGAAAGCAGAGACCACAGTGGGCCTCGCTGAGGCCGGAGCTGCGTGTGGGGTCCCATAGTGCTCTCCTCCTCAGCCAGAGGAGAAAAGTGCCGGCTGCCCGGGGGGTGTTCTGTCCGGCGCTGACTCTCCCCTCCCCTTCAAGTCTGTCACAAATCAACATACTTCCTGCTCGGCACCATGGCCCCGGCCTCTCACCTGCTCCCTGGAGCCATGCAGGGCCCTCCTCCCTAATCACCCGCCCAGGCTCCCCATGCCCGTCTGCATGGCCTCCCTCGGTGGGCGCCCACTGCTGCTGAACAGCCCTCACAGCACGCTGCCCCGCCTCTGGGGTTGACCAAAGTCACACCTTCCCAGACGTTTCTCCTACTAACGCATGAACAGCGGGACAGACGACCATGCTCATCCCACCCACACTCTTCCTGGGAGGGGCTCTTGAGGAAGATGGAGGGAGCAAAATAGAGATGCTCTTAGCACGATACCTGCAGTGCACCAACGTGGTAAGGCCGTCAACACTGACAAAAGAAAGGTTTGCTGGTCTTGTGGATGTGCTTTTCTGAGGCTGGACATGGAGGGCCGTTTTCCTTCATCTTTTCTTCCTCCTTCACACTCCTGAAGTCTCCTCACCAACTCCAGGAGGAGGAAAATCTGGCAGAGCCAAGACCCTGGATTGATGGAAGGGCCTAGGAAACCCAGCGGGTGTGCCTGTGTGTGTGTGGTGGGTAGGTGGGTCCTTAGGGTCAGAGCAGAAATGCCCCCAACTCCCAGACAGTGACTGACTGTGGCAGGGATATCAACCCATTCCCGAGAGATACAGCCTCCAGGATTCCCCGACGGCTCTGTCGAAACTTCTACAGATTACTCCATGGCGGGGCGGGAGGCGGTTTACGACACCCCACTTCACGTTCTCTCCCTCTCTCCTTCACTCAGGTTCAGACTTGCACGGAGGCCTGGAGGCTCTCCCAGCGCCTCCAGCCCCTTCCTTATTTTCTCTCACACAATCACTCCCCCAAATAAAGACCTTGAGTATTTGATCCCAACCCTGCTTCTTGGAGGAACCGGGACTAATGCAGTCGGGCTGTGCATTTTTTCACACAACCTCAGCTGCAGCTGAACCCAGCTCGCTGAAGAAGATGAGCGTGATTCTACCAGCAAGGAGCGTAGGTGCACACAGAGCAAGCGCCCCTCAGCCCTCCTCCTCCGCCGCCAGGCCGGCTTGAGGAGAGCTCACTCCCGTCTTGGCCCCTTCCTGATTTTGTCAGCTCCCACGTACACCTGCCAAACTTAGCTGTCCTTCGAAGCCTCACTCGGGGTCAAGTTAATTCCAGGTGAAGGGCATGGCATCCCAGCTGGATACTGGAGCTCTCCCTGCTCATCTGGGACACAGGTGTGGAGGGTGGGAGGGACCCACAGAGACCATGTCACTGGCACCTCCCCCATCTGGGCCTGCTGGTGTCTCTAGGGGTCTGTCTGTGGTGTGTGGGGTAGATGACCACTTGGCGTGCCACCTGAGGAAGGGGTCCTGGGGCCATGGTTCCATCTGCCCACCCAGGCTCTGAGGGCACAGAGCAGTTCAGGTGGGGATTCCCCAGGGACGCCCAGCTTGTTCTCAGCCTCAGGCTCCTACAGTTGCCCTCTTTAGTCCCTAAAGAAGGTTTATTCTTTTCTGTTGTAAACAAACCTGGCCATGCCCTGGTGACTACACAACCCTTGATAAACTAAACACCTGCAAAGCAACCCATAGAGGGAAACATGGGCTTTGGTGACAAGCAGACTTGGGTTCAATCTTGCCTGCTCCCCAACTACTAGGTGTGTGAAAGTGGAAAAATTGCTTAACGTCTCTGAGCTTGATTTTCTTAGCTCAGGAGACGGAATAATAATACTTACCTCCTAAACTTATTGGGAGGAGTGGATGAATAACATGTAAATTTCTAAGCCCAGGGTTTTCTCTAGGGGATCAGCAGTTCTCAAAGGGACAGTAATGACCCCTAGGGGACAGTTTGGGAAGTGCTGGGGTGTTTTCAGTTGTCACTGTGCAAGAGGCTACTGATGTACTGGGTTGGTCAAAAAGTGCCTTTGGTTTTTAAGTAAAAATAAAAGACACATTTTTCATTTTCAAGAACTTTATTTGACCACCTAGAGGGGTGGGATAGGGAGGGTGGGAGGGAGATGCAAGAGGGAGGAGATATGGGGATCTATGTATATGTATAGCTGATTCACTTTGTTATACAGCAGAAACTAACACACCACTGTAAAGCAATTATACTCCAATAAAGATGTTTAAAAAAAAAGATAAATTAAGTGATAAATATTTGCCCTCTGATTATCCAGAGTTAACTGGACTGTTATAAAAATGTTTCCAATCTTCTTCCACATATGAAAGTTTTTAAATGACCTATATATATTTATGTGCATATGAATTAAATGTGTAGAGAAACAGAATTTGTAGAAACACTGACCAACAATGGGTTTAGGAAACTAGAGAAAATAAATGTTATTAAAAACAAACAAACAAACAAAAAAGAACTTTATTGAAAATGTATTCACCCTTTTGTTCCACTACCTTCTGCCATTTTTCAGGTAACTTCATAATTCCATCTTCCCAAAACTTTTTATCTTTTCGAGCAAAGAAGTTCCAGGTGTCTTTTACAGTCTTCCAGGGAGTTGAAATTTTTTCCATTAAGAGAATTTTTTAAAGACCGAAATAAATGGAAATCCAAAGGCGCAATGTCTAGTGAATATATTGGATGAATCAGAACTTCCCAGCCAAGCTGTAACAGTTTTTGCCTGGTCATCAAAAAAACATGTGGTCTTGCGTTATCCTGATGGAAGATTATGCGTTTTCTGTTGACTAATTCTGGATGCTTTTTGTCGAGTGCTGCTTTGAGTTGGTCTAACTGGGAGCAGTACCTGTTGGAATTAATCGTTTGGTTTTGCGGAAGGAGCTCATAATAGAGGATTCCCTTCCAACCCCACCATATACACAACATCACCTTTTTTGAATGAAGACCAGCCTTTGGCGTGGTTGGTGGTGATTCATTTCGCTTGCCCCACCACCTCTTTCGTTCCACGTTATTGTAACTGTATCCACTTTTCATCGCCACTCACAATTTGTTTTAAAAATGGAACGTTTTCACAACGTTTAAGTAGAGAATCGCATTTGGAAATATGGTCAAGAAGGTTTTTTTGCTTAACTTATGTGGAACCCAAACATCAAAGCGATGAACATAACCAAGCTGGTGCAAATGATTTTCAGTGCTTGATTTAGATATTTTGAGTATGTCGGCTATCTCCCACGTGGTATAACGTTGACTGTTCTCAATTAATGTCTCAATTTGATCGTTATCAACTTCACCTAATCTACCCAACTGTGGAGCGTCGTCCAGTGAGAAATCTCCAGCACGAAACTTCACAAACCACTTTTGACACGTTCGATCAGTCACAGCACCTTCTCCATACACCACACAAATCTTTTTTTGCGTTTCAGTTGCGTTTTCACCTTTCTTGAAATAATAAAGCATAATATGCCAAAATTGTTGCTTTTTTCTTCCATTTCAATATTAAAATGGCTGCACAAAAATTCACCAATTTTGATACTTCTTTTTTAAAATGCACGCTGATATGACAGCTGTCGCATACAATCTAACAAAATTGTTTCGAATGAAGTTAAAGACAACTAAGTGCTACTAGAGCCATCTTACAGAAAAAACTGAACGAAACTTTTGGCCCACCCAAATAAAAGGCCAGGGATCTTCTGCCTTACATGGAGCAGTTATGCACAGTGAGGAAATGTCCTCTGTTCTACATGTGGCAAAGGAGGGTTTTTTGCACGATATTAAGAGACACTGAATTTTCCAGGAATGCAACTACTGGATGAATTGAGGGAATTTTATGTGTTTTGTTTGGCACTTTACCCACACTTGTTCACTGATTTAGAAAATCTCATCACTGACAGCACTGCTACTTGTGGTCTCTGAGCGGCCATGAGATACCTGTGTGTCAGTGCACGTTCGTAATCACACCTGACCCTTGTGATGTCTCAGTGATGTGTTCTAACTCAGTGCACATTCATCCCCTGGGGACCGTACTCAGGTGCAGGTTGGGATTCCAGCAGGTCTGAGGTGGGGAACTGAGACCGGCGTTTCTCACAAGGCCCCAGGAGAGGCCAATGCTACAAGGTCCTGGTGCAGTCACACCTGAGCCATGACATGCTTCATTATGAATTATAAATTCCACTTCCTCCTTTGTATGACAGTTAGAGCATTGTCTTAGGTTGAGTGTCCCAGGAAACACCCTGAGAGGGATATTTCCGTGCAGGTGGTTGCCTGAGGCGTGTTGGAAACCCCTGTGAGGGGTGGGAAAGGCAGAGGGAGCTGAGCTGTGAGGCAGCATAGAAGGATCCCTCAGGGAGCTCGAGGTCTGGATGGCCTTTCAAAGATGTCTCACGTTCACACAGGGCCCTGGGCTTCTGCTCTGACTCTGAAGGATTGGGGTCATCCTTTAATGCATTCATTCATTCATTCATGTATTCATTACATTCTCAATGAGTGCCTGAACGCACTCTGGGCCTTTTTCCCTCTGTGGCCCCCCTCCACCGTGTCTCCCAGCACCCAGACCCTCACTGACTCCTTCCTGGGAGAGATGTGCACAGACTGGGGCCCAGGAGTCTCTGGGTCAAGGAGGGGAGGGGTGGGGTGTGTCCTGAGCAGGAGGCCCCGGTCGTCCCTCCACAGCAGCCTCATCCTAGCCTCCAACTAGGAGAGAGAGTCCCCCTCCCGACACCCTCTTCTACATCCCTATTCTCCAGCTTCTCCAACCTGAAAAAGGAGAAAGAGCCATTTGTGCCAAGTGCTTTACACTTTTTTTCATCACATCCTTACAACCACCTTAAAATTTATGTTTTATTATGCCCACTTTATGGATGAAGAAACTAAGGTTCAAATAGACTAAATATTTCACCAGGGGTGGCCAGTAGAGAACCCAGAATTCTGGATTCCAGAGCTCACGCCCTTTGCACAGCAGCATGCAGCCTGCCAGAAGCCCTCTGGGGACTCTCCAGGCCGGAGAAGAGGCTGAGGGAAGATTCAGGAAACATTTTCTAGTCAATGTGGAGGTTTAATCGGAGGAGCTAGTGCCTGTCCTGTCAAGAACATTTTCTAGTCAATGTGGAGGTTTAATCGGAGGAGCTAGTGCCTGTCCTGTCCCAAGAGCAAGGCTCAGCGTATGGTCAGAGGCATGACTGAGCATCCCCAGGGGCAGGCTGACGCTACTATAATCTAGGGTCCGGGTCCGTACTGGCATACCTTTGAGTGTGAAAAGGGTTGCTATTAGCAATACACAGAAGCAATGGGCATAAACAGGGATGCACTAGAGAAAATGGGGAGGGATGGTCACCCTGCTCAGGGCACATGGAGGATGGCAAAAGTGCTTTCTAAGGAGATTGCGCAGAGTGGCCAAAATGCACAAGCTCACCCCTCAGGTGAGTTCTGGGCAGCGAGTGATATTCCGAGCCATCGTGTGGTTTCTTCAGGTGACTGACTCTCCTTATGGCTGGGTTCCCAGGACCCAGCTTGGCAGCCACACTGGTTGTTTATGCAGCCAGCAGCTATGGATTCCAGTGCCATCTCTCTCTGTGCCTTTGGGGAAATTACCAAACCTTTCTGAGCCTCAGTTTCCTTGTCTGTAAAATGGGACAATAAATTCCAGCTTGTGGGGTTACCATATTATATAGGGTCTGCGAAAGGGCCGACTGCTTAGTAGGTACCTGCTCCATAAAGATAGTGTTTACCTTTGAGGTGGGGTCGGTATGTGGGTGGCACCGGGTCGTCAGGGTGATGATGTTAATTAAGTGTCAAGGCCAATGTAAGTTTTCTCCAGCGGGGTAAATCCTGATTGGCCTATGGCTTTCTTCTGCAGGAGTACCCTCAGGAGCACTAGCCTGGGAGGCAGGTGCCCGTCCTAGTCTGAGGTCCGCTATTGGAGACTCTGAGAAGTAAATGGTGGCAGGTGGATGGGGAAGAAAACTAGAACCTGAAGTTACATCAGACCAGCAGGGAATTTTCCTTTTTTCCCCTCTGGCCTCTCCAGACCTAGACTAGGACAGCTGACCTGGAGCTCTGGTCAGAAAGAGCTCCGAAGAAGCTCTCTACTTCTGGTCAAAGGAGCAGAAAGGGGGGGCTCATGGGTTAGAGTGAGTGGAGGGAATCTCCTACATTTTCTGCTGTTTTTTCATTCTCTTCCACCTCAGTTTCCCAGCAAACCTACAGCGGCACTGGCAACAGCTGGACAGGCACCTAAAGCTCCAAGGGAGAGAACTCTTCTCTCTGACCAGAGAATCTGTGGCCCCCAAAGCATGGGGGGAATCACACTGCTTTTTCTTCTCTCTCTTTAGTCTCCTCTCCTTTTGTGTGGTCAGAGGCAGTTGCCATCATGGGAAGTGTGGGGTAGAGCAGGGAAACTAAAGCCCTGGCTTTTTTTTTTTTTAATAAATTTATTTATTTTATTTTATTTTTGGCTGCATTGGGTCTTTGCTGCTGCACATGGGCTTTCTCTAGTTGCGGTGAGCGGGGGCTACTCTTCGTTGCGGTGCACGGGCTTCTCATTGCAGTGGCTTCTCTTGTTGTGGAGCACGGGCTCTAGGCGCGTGGGCTTCAGTAGTTGCAGCATGTGGTCTCAGTAGTTGTGGCACACAGGCTTAGTTGCTCCGTGGCATGTGGGATCTTCCCGGACCAGGGCTCGAACCTGTGTTCCCTGCATTGGCAGGCGGATTCTTAACCACTGCGCCACCAGGGAAGTCCCAAAGCCCTGGCTTTCAAGCCAGAGAACCTGGAAGGGAGGCCCCTGGGAACCAGAAAGTGCCAAGGAGATTGTGAGGAGGAGGAGGCTCCAGAAATCGACCCTATAAAATTTTAGAGGAACTCCTGGGCTCATGCCCACACTACACATGCCTGGTCTTTCCCTAAACAGTATACCAAAGGAAAGAGACAGTCAGCCACCCAGGTCCCAATTTGCCCACTGGGTGATGCACACATGGACAGATCCAAATAGCATTACAACGCACTAGCAAAGACTTGAAAATTGAACTGACATTGGAACCGCAGCTCACAGGCAAGTAGGAACTTGTAATTGTAAATCAATTGCCTGCTAAAACAAACAAACAAAACCAACATTCTCCATAGGCTTTAAGCGAGACTAGAGTCTCACAACATAATATTTAACCAAAACAAAAAGTTCATTGGATGGGTACCACCCTAGAATGGGCCACTGGCAGCCCAAGGGCTCCTTGGGTTTAAAAGACGAGGTGTGGAGGGTAGGGCAGTAAAGCCAGCACCCAACCGAGTGGCTTTGGCCCCAGAACACTTAATGCTGCTGCCCTGAGGCCTCCATGTGGCTAAACCTGCCCAGCCCTTCCTAGACCAGCCACCCTAGCCCCCGACTCAGAACTGGGCTGTGCTTACCCTGCAGCCCACCACTGTCTTTTCTAACCAACTCTTTGATGAGCCCCTCCATGTATAAGCTGCCTACTGGGAGGGACTGGTAGTTTTCCCTCTGCACACAGCAGGAGGTACAGAAGGAGTACTCACCTCCAACTGGGGCTCTGGGGGAAGGAGCAAAAGTAAACACCGGGGGTGGGGTGGGGGGGCGTGAACTGCTAATTAGATCTCACACCTGGAAGCCCTGACATGTCCACTCCCTCACAATTGCTCACTCCCATTTCAAGAGGAAGGGACTGATGTTCCTGAGAGATTAAAAGACAGGGATGAGGTTGAATGTGAGTAGCAGAGCTGGGATTCAAACTAGGGCTTCTGCTTATAACCCTGGGCTCATTAGACAGAGAAGACAAGAGGGACAAGGGAGGGGAGCACAGATGGCAGCTGCGGGCACAGTTAAAGCATCCGTCTTCTCCCAGGGACAGAACACAGACTAATAGAGGCAGGGGATAAGGACCCTCCTCCAACCCCCTTCTTTACAGTCTGTGAAACTCAGGACCAGGGAAGGACCGGGACTTGCCTAAGGTCATACAACCAGTGGCAGAAATACCTGTTTTCCTGAACTTTCTATATTTCTGGAGAATTCAGTACTATAAGGCTTCTACAAGTTTCATTAAGGATTGCATTTTTACCAAAATGTGCACAGTTCAAGAAAAAAGGTTCTTATATTTAGATATCCTTAATAAATAATTTGCTAAAGTAGCATGACAAGTAATTACTATTTTTTAAAGGAATGCACCAGATTAAATGCAAAGCACTGAGAGGAGCTGTTTAAATAGTAATATACTTAGCACAATTAGCTTTGGCAATAAGAATTATAGAAGGAAAGTAGGAACTGCTTCGATACTCAACCAAAGGGCAATGGTTAAGAATATTTGGCACATGTACTCAATGGACTATGCTTATGAATCTATGATGAAGTGAATACAGTAAAAACCAAACAAAAACGAAGACAAGACAAATACCAAGATGCTAAGCACTGGTTGTATTCAAGTGTCAGGCTACACATGAGCTGAAGATTCTATTTTCCTATGTTCCAGAAATTCTGTAATGAGAATGTTCTTTTAGTAAAGAAGGAAAATGTTTTATTCAGGGGTGGCGGGAAGCCACTCTTTTCTTTTAGTGGGAGGACAATAGATGGAACAATAGCTGATCTGACTTTAAGCAACCTCCATGCCTGGTAACCCATTTCTATTTTGCTCGTGACTATACCTCTAGCTCCTAGCACAGTGCCAGGCATACGGTAGGAGGGCAGGAAATATTTGTTGATGAGTAAATGAATGGATGGATAGATAGATGACATATTTGGAAATATTTGAAATTTAAAAACATCTAGTAGAGAAACATATTGGAAATATGGAAATTTAATATGGAAATATGGAAACATATTGGAAATTTTTGGAAATTTAAAAACATCTAGTAGAGAAACAAAGGAGTTAAAAATAAGAATGATTCCAAATGGGAACTCTGTAAATGAGACAAAGAGAAATTTTTGCATATTAGAGGAAGCTGTTAGGCTTTTCACCTGTGAATTAGGCTGTGGTTAAACAGAGAATGACTATCAGACAGGACAGAGTCCTCACAGTCCCAAGGCTTTCAGCAGCCAAAACACTCCTCCAAAACATGGGCCTGATGTTTTTCTGCACCTCTACCATCCTTCTCTGACCAGCTGTCCTTCACCTCCACGGCCAAGGTCAACCCTGAGGTTCTGAGGGGAAGCAAGTAAGTGAGAGGGGTGGGCAGGCCGAGAGGAGACCTGGGCGCCTTCCCTCCAGGCTGAGTCCTTCTGGAGGCCTGCCCCGCACCCAGGGACGCTCCGTGCCCCGAGTGGCCTCTCTTGTTCTGGCAGGGAAGGATGGGACTGGGGGGGCAGTGACTTGCCATCATAGACACTGTGTGCATCTTACAGAAATAGAGTTAATGTATTCCAAGCACCCAACAGTAGCCACTCAGTTTTAACGGGGAGGGAAACACTGGCCTGGAAAACGAGGAAAGCAACACTTGGCTGGCGCACATGAGGAGGAGCAAGATACAGGTCTGCTCTCTAGAACTTCAGACCTGGTCACGGAGACAAAACCATCCCCTGAGGCCACCTGTCCAGCGCTTCCTCTGGGCTCTCCCCTACCTCCCCGCACCCCTGTCCAGCCACCATTTCCTACCACGCGAGTGCTTCTGTGATTCCAGATCTTTGTTTCTTCTAACTTCCGCTTTCTGTGCCTGGCAAGCGCTCGTCCATCTAGGTTCACACATTTCTCCAGTTGTGCTGCCAGGGCCCCTCGTCCCTGTGTGTCCTATCAGAACTCTTGGCTCGGCGTCGTCTAAGGATCTGCGTGTGGCCGTCTCCCCTCATTCACTGGGAGCCCGTAAGAGCCTCGTGACCGCTCGAGAGGGCAGCTCACCTAGACAGGACGCCTGCGAAGGAACCGAATGAACCGTAGGGGAGGGACTGCGGCCACGGGCACGCGGAAGAGGCAGCCTGGGCTGGAGGGGCTGGGAAGGCCGAGTGAGAGCCGGCACTTACTGGACAGCTGCCGTCAGCAGGACTGCGAGACGTCTCTGCACAGGGGTGCAGCCAGCCTGGCGGGGATGGCAAGGGCCACATGCGAGGTGCTGCTCCTCCAAGAACCGGCTGATAAAAACCCTGAAAAAAGGAACAGTCAGGACAGAAGGTGCTGGCGTGTGTGTAGGGAGAGCTGGGCCCACCTCACATGCATGGAGACAGGAGAAAAGCAGGATTCCTAAGGCCAGTGAAACTAGATGGCGAGAGAGGAGGCTCCAGGTCATGGGGTCAAGCAAGAGGGCAGTTAGGACAACAAAAAACCAACGAACCAGTTAAAAAATGGAAGACAGATGACCAACAAGCACAAGAAAACACGCTCAGCATCATTGATCGTTAGGAAAATACAAATCAAAACCGCCTTGTACTCATTAGGATAGCTGCTATTTTAAAAAATAAATAAGTAAATAAAATAAATTTTGTAATGTGTATTTTACCACAAAACAAAAACAAAACTGGGCAGGGTGGGGGGAATTCCCTGGCAGTCCAGTGGTTAGGATTCCACGCTCTCACTGTTGAGTGCCCGGGTTCAGTCCCTGGTTGGGGAACTAAGATCCCACAAGTTGCCTGGCTCGGCCAAAAGAAAAAAAGAAAAAAAATTGGGAAAAAAAAGTATAACAGAAAGTCATTTTCCAATAGAAGAGAAGTTTTATTTTATTTATTTTTTGTTTTTTTGAAAAACCAGCCACAATCCCATCACTAAGAAATAATCGATTTTAATATTAATGGAATATCAATTGAATATCCTTTTAAGGATGGTTTGAGATGCTGTGTTGTATCCCATTCTGTGGATGAAATAAAGTATGTTCAACCAATCCCCCATTATCGGACATTTTGATGGTTTCCAATTGTTTACTGTTATACACAGTGTTGTGATTAAATTCCTTGTATATATATATATTTAAACGAATTGTTTATTCAAAAAAGGGGGGGAGCGTTAGAATGGGTGATGAGTCATCGGAGAGGGCAGGGCAGGGAGCACAGCCCCTGCTGGGAGAGGACCAGGGGTCCTGGGAGCCAGCAGGGCCACCCAAGGCCCACCAGCTCTTTGGGATTAGAGCAGAGCTGCCTTACTTCAAGACTTTACACAATTAAGTGTGTCCGAGGATCCCCTGGGAATCTTGGTAGAATGGAGATTCCAATTCAGTAGGTCCAGGGTGGGGCCTGGGTTCTGCATTTCTAGCAGGTTCCCAGGTGATGCTGACACCTCTGGACCTACCTCATGCCACCCTTTAAGTAGCAAGGATAAGGATGAGGATACCCTTAGCATAAAAGATGAACACAGGATGCAGCCTGTGATAACAGGACTGGAGATGTTTCCCTCAAAATTTGGCCCAGTGGTTTGTAAAACTCCACCTTGTCTCTACCTCACAAAGGCCAGCAAGAGAAGGGGATTCTGTCCACCTGATGCCATAGCTGTAAAGGGAGAAGCCATGCATTCTGGGGGCCATCCTGGAGGTGTAGCAGAAACAAAGTCAGAAACCTCCAAAGGGACAGTTTCAGAGAAGACAGCTGGACCAGTGAGAATGTCCCCACCTGGAAAGTGCGTGTATTTTCGTTTAGCTTTTTATCATGGAACAGTTTATTCACCCCCTTAAGTAGAATAAGCCATCATATCCCATCACCAGCTTCGACATTTATCAACTCGTGGCCCATTTCCTTCAACCATCTGGACTATTCTCAACAGATCACTTCATTCAGAAATGTTCTTAAACATGGCTCCAAAATATAAATCCTGTCTTTAAAAACATATAGGTTTTGTTTCTATAATTCAAAAAGATACATGCACCCCTATGTTCATAGCACAATTCACAATAGCTAAGACATGGAAACAAGCTAAATGCCCATCGACTTATGAATGGATAAAGAAGATGTGGTATATATATACAATGGAATACTAAAGAATACACAAAAAAGAATTTTAAAAATACAGTGGTGGAAGAGATCAGAGGCAAAACATTCTGTGACATAAATCGTACCAATGTTTTCTTAGGTCAGTCTCCTGCAGCAATAGAAGTAAAAACAAACAAATGGGACTTAATCAAACTTACAAGCTTTTTTTTTTTTTTTATTGCAGTACGCGGGCCTCTCACTGTTGTGGCCTCTCCTGTTGCAGAGCACAGGCTCCGGACGAGCAGGCTCAGCAGCCATGGCTCACGGGCCTAGCCGCTCCACGGCATGTGCGATCTCCCCGGACCGGGGCACGAACCCGTGTCCCCTGCATCATCAGGCAGACTCTCAACCACCACGCCACCAGGGAAGCCCCAAACTCACAAGCTTTTGCCAGCAAAGGGAACCATAAGCAAAACAAAAAGACAACGTACAGAATGGGAGAAAATACTTGCAAACGATGTGACTGACAAGGGATTAATTTCCAAAATATACAAACAGCTCATATAACTCAACAACAACAACAAAACAACCCAGTCGAAAAACGGACAGAAGGGACTTCCCTGGAGGTCCAGTGGTTAAGACTTCGCCTTCCAATGCAAGGGGTGTAGGTTCGATCCCTGGTTGGGGAGCTAAGATCCCACGTGCCTCTCGGCCAAAAAACCAAAACATAAAAACAGAAACAATATTGTAACAAATTCAATAAAGGCTTTAAAAATGGTCCACATAAAAAAATCTTAAAAAAAAATGGGCAGAAGACCTAAATAAACATTTCTCCAAAGAAGATATGCAGATGGCCAATAGGCACAGGAAAAGATGCTCAACATCACTAATTATTAGGGAAATGCAAATCAAAACTACAATGAAGTATCACCTTACGTCTGTCAGAATGGCCATCATTAAGAAGTCTACAAATAGCAAATGTTGGAGAGGGTGTGGAGAAAAGGGAACCCTCCTACACTGTTGGTGGGAATGTGAGTTGGTGCAGCCACTGTCGAAAACAGTATGGAGGTTCCTCAGAAAACCAAAAATAGAATTACCATATGATCCAGCAATCCCACTCCTGGACATATATCCAGACAAAACTATAATTCAAAAAGATACATTCACCCCTATGTTCATAGCAGCACTATTCGCAATAGCCAAGACATGGAAACAACCTAAATGTCCATCAACAGATGAATGAATAAAGAAGATGTGGTACATATATATGATGGAATACTACTCAGCCATAAAAAAGAACAAAATAATGCCATTTGTAGCAACATGGATGCAACTAGAGATTATCATACTAAGTGAAGTCAGAAAGAGAAAGACAAATACCATATGATATCACTTATATGTGGAATCTAAAATATGACACAAATGAACTTATCTACAAAACAGAAAGAGACTCACAGACACAGAGAAGAGACTTGTGGTTGCCGGGGGCAGGGTTGGGGGCATGGGGGAGGGATGGACGGGGAGTTTGGGGTTAGCAGAGGCAAACTACATTTAGAATGAATAAACAAAAAGGTCCTACTGTATAGCACAGGGAACTCTATTCAATATCCTGGGATAAACCATAATAGAAAAGAATATAAAAAAGAATGGGCATATGTGTATAACTGAGTCACTTTGCTGTATAGCAGAAATTAATACATATTGCAAATCAACTATACTTCAATTAAAAAATAAATTTAAAAAATAGAGTGGGTGTGTGGGGGTCCCAAAGGGCACTTTTGTCCTCCCAGGACTTTTCCCTTAGCCCACAACTTCCTCCCAGGTAGCCCAGAGTTTCTTTCCTAGGTTAGGGGTGGGCTCCTTCAAAGCCCCCCACTCAGTCCCTCTTCCTGGCATTAAATCCTAGCTGGCCCCTCTTTGGCTCCAGATGATGGGCGAACCTGTTCCTTTCCTCGCAGCTTCTCTGGAATGAGTCCCTTTAAGTACCCATGGGCCTGGGCCCGGAGCTTTTGGACTTGAGTATTGGGCAATGACTTTACACAATCTTATCCCTCCCCCTAATTGACATTTAGCCCAAGAGACTGCAATGTCCCATGTTGCCAATAGGTGGTGCTGCCTAACACAAAAGCACTCTTGCCTGGGAGTTCTGAAGATAGATTTCAGGGATCATGATTTAAACTAATAATTGCTTGAGAGGGTGTGCTGATATAGCATTGCTACGTAAGGGTGAGGGGACAAATTTACCCCCTACCACTGCCATCACCACACAAGAATAGCCATTTTAATACCAAAAATGTAGGAAGACAAAAATCTCAGAGTAAAGGCAATCCCTGCAATTGAGCACATTTCATTTTAGGATAAACTCAGTTGCTTGCTTCTTATTCTTAACATGTCACCTCAGGCCAGTGAAAACTTGACCCTAGGCCAGCACTGGCCTTGGACTGGCCCTCAGGACCCCTGTTCTCCCCAAGGATTCCAGGAATTTGTGGCCTCTTCATTCCCCAAGTTCAAATTTCTGTAAAAATCAATTTGCTTCAAATTAAGAACACATTTATTTTCCCATTGTGCAGCGAGACAAATATGCTAGATCTTTCCTCCACTCGTGGCCGCAGTGGAGGAGCGAGCCACTTTAAAGCAGAGCCATCTCTCCTTTTAAAAAATGTTATTGAACTATAGTTGATTTACAATGTTGTGTTTCATTTCTGCTGTAGAGCAAAGTGACTCAGTTATACATGTACAGTTATACATGACTCAGTTATACATGTATTCTTTTCCATTATGGCTCATCACAGGATATTGAATATAGTTCCCTGTGCTATACAGTAGGACTCTGTTGTTTATCCATTCTACATATAATAGTTTGCATCTGCTAACCCCAAACCCCCATCTCTCTTAAAAACACAGGTCCGACCACATTATTCCTCTGCTGCTGCTTCTCTGCCATCTCCCTTTGTCTACAAAGTCAGAGTCAGAGAACTCAGCATTTCACACCAACGTTTTCATTATCCAGGCCTGCCTTACTAGCTAGGATCACACGAAAGCCACTTCCAACCCACCCCAGAAACTTAACAAAAGGATGGGTGCTAAACTTGCCAACTTCAGTTCTCAGGACAGGCCAGTTGGCATCTCCATACCTTTACATGTGTAGTTCCCCACACCTACAATGCTTTCATGCCATCTCACCTTCCTGGCATAGGCCTGCTCCTCCCTATCACGTCAGACAATGTCACCTCCTCTGGGGAGCTACTTCCTCTGATCCCAAGGCACCTGGTGCATAATGATCTGAGAGCACTCATCACCTTGCAGTGTCACAGTCCCCTGGGGCACAGAGTATGTCTGTTCAACTTGTATCCCCTCCCCCCCCAGGGCTTGACACAGAGAAGGTGCCCAATGAATCCTCACTGATTTATTGATTCTCCATGTTGGCAAACAAACCTGGGTCAGCTTTTTCAATATCTTTCCTTAAGATCTTCAAAATAAACCCAAGAGATGCTGGCAGAAGCTGGCAGGCTGATCAGAAGTGAGAAAAACAGCAGGAAACCCTAGAGTTTAGGGAACTGTGTGTCTGGCAAGAAAAGTATTCAATACATCGGTTCTCCTGACCCCCTGAGGAACCCCCAGACGCTTTGGCATGCCCCTTACAAAAAATATTTCTGAAGTGTATTAGCTCTGCCATTGTTTATCAAAAAACGACATTTTTCAATGGAGTCCAAAGTGCCCATGCTCTATAAATAGGGCGGCTTTGCAGCAAAAAAACAGTTTCCAAAAAACGGGGGTGGGGGATGGGAAAAGAAGACAATTATACACTTAGAGTTGTTCAGTGTATAATGTAAGCTATTGATTGGTAGGGACAGGCAGGAACATGAAGAAATAAAATGTATTATGATTATAGTTTATTGGGTACTTACCATGGCCCACACACTTAGCAAAATGTTTTACCTATGTGACCTCATTTAATCCTCACAACCATTCTATAAAGCAGGAATTACTCTCCCCCAGTTTACAGGCTCAGAAAGGTTAAGAAATTTTACCAAGATCCAACAGCTGAGAATGAAATCCAGGTCTAGCAGTGATGCCCAAAGGTAACAATACTTTTTCCCTTCTATGATATCATATTTGACTAATTTCTTTTTTTTTTTTTTTTTTTGCTATACGCAGGCCTCTCACTGTTGTGGTCTCTCCCGTTGCGGAGCACAGGCTCCGGACACGCAGGCTCAGTGGCCATGGCTCACGGGCCCAGCCACTCCGCGGCATGTGGGATCTCCCCGGACCGGGGCACGAACCCGTGTCCCCTGCATCAGCAGGCAGACTCTCAACCACTGCGCCACCAGGGAAGCCCCTATTTGACTAATTTTTAAAAATTGCAACTAAATATAATTTAATTCCTGCATTAGTGAATAGGACACACAGAACACATTTGGATCTGAAGGCTAAAGACCTACCAGGCCTCAGGGCCCACCACACAAGCCATCCTGGAGCCCCAGACACTAAGGAGAGTGGCTCAGACCCACCCTGAATGGCCTTTGTTTTTAATAAACCCAAACCACCAGCTTGCTTTGTTATGATTTATCTCTTTTCCTAAAGTTCAGATGATAATATGGTGAAGCTCAAAAGGCTACATTTCTTCTTCCAGTAAATTCCTTAGAAACAGATTAATAACCTAATCCTTAATGGGTCAAAGGTGTCGTGGTCCGAGCACAGGTTGGAAGAAGAATTTCCAGACACAAAGTATTTTAGAAAAGAATGAGTTTATTGAGAACAGAGAGCAGAGCCGAGTTAGTGAGGGGCGCTGCCAATACAGCGGGCCAACTTCCCGATAGACCAGGGAGAGCCGACCCCCTTTGTGGGCTAGTAGCCAACTTTTATAGCCTCAAGACAAAGAAATTCCTGCTGGCAGGATGGCATTAGGTGATTGGTCAGGATGCTACAAGGTTATGACCTGGTGATCATTTTGCCTAATATGGAGTTGGGGGGCTGCCTGGTTTAGACTAGGAGAGCCCATGACAACAGTTGATAGGCGGGTTTGGTTAATTCCAGAATTTTTGTTCTGTGTTCTTGATGTAGGTTGTCCTTGATGTCGGGCTCCACATTCCCCCCTCTTTTTATTTATGGGCCAAATCTTTGGCCCCTTAACACTCCGCTCATGACTAACTATCTGCCTATCCTCATCTAGGGCCATAGGAACCCAGGGTACTGGGGAAAGAGGCGATGACCTTTCCTAGCTTCTTCCTGCTGGACAGGGGCCTCGTGGGGCCCTGGGTCCCAATGCCCGCTCTCCGTCAGGGTGTATTTACGGAGGGAGATGAGAGCCCGCAGAATGATAAGGCGGCTTGTTCCAATGTAGTTCATGTGCCAACTGGCTGGTATCCTTGTTGTATCACCATCTGGAATTGAATCTTTTGAACCTGTGAGGAGATGAACTTAGATAATGTGTTGATAATGCAGGGGCCAAACAACAAAACAAAGGCCATCAGGATTAATGGTCCCATCAAGGGCAATAGCCATGTCCATATCTGGATCCCCATAGAGGAGAGGAGGCTGGAAAGCCAGCTGGGGGCCCTGTCCTGCTCTCTCTTTTAAATCTTCTATTAATTTGATGTTTTTCTTTAGACTCTGAAGGTCTTCTTCAACCTGGCCGGAGGTATGAACATAGAAGCAGCCTGTCTCATTTAGTAGGGCACAGACACCGCCCCCCTCAGCTGTTATATAACATTAAGGGCCCTCCTGTTTTGTAAAACCACCTTGGCCAGAGAGCCTAGGGCTGACTGCTCTTCCTCAGTGGCTGCTACCATAGTCTTCCAAGACTCCTGGACCATGATGGTGAGATGGAGAACGCTCCTCTCTAAGAGGGGTATGCCTGCAAACCAAAAAAGCCCTCCAAAGACACCATGTATTATTTCGGGCCGATCAAGAATTGGGGTATCATAACCATGTCCCCCCCAATCAGCGGTTCGTTTTTGTCTCTCTGGGGCAGGTCTTAAGGCCTCCTTGAGGAAGGTCCCAAGGTTGGGAATGCCTCCCGAGGAAGCTAAATCCTTTGTAGTCATAATGGTCGCCTCTGGGACCGCAGCAATAATCGTGCAGGAGCCCCCAAAGTGTGGGAAGATCCAGATAGACCCCGTTACCACATAGAAATGAAAGTCCGGGGCCCCTCAAGGATACCCCGCTGTGGTCCCCAGATCCAGGCCCTGACCTTTTGGGAGTTTTCCTCTGGAAATAGACTGGGGTCCCATGGCCTAGGATTATATTGGGAAGGACAAACTCTGAGGAAGTAATCATCTACACAAAGGGGAGAATCCGGGCTCTGACTGATTATGAGTGTGATGGGGGGATTGGCATAACAAATTTCTGACTGTTAGTTGAATTATGTTATATTTTGGAGGACAGTCTTGTCGGGAGGTTAAACTAAGTGTCTGGTGGTCACACCAATCCCCACATATTTAGTTCCCAGGGCCAAGCTGTTTATGCGGATATGGTCTTCATTAATATATTTCTTAGTCGCATTTTTCCTTGAATTTTCCCAACACAAAGTGAAATTATCTTCACATACATCATATGCATCCTCCTCTGACCAGGGATTCTACTCCAGGCTAGTCTGATTAAAATTGAGTGTGTAGATACAAAGAGAGTCATTTAGCCAGCCCCCAATGGGTCCCCATCCATCCAGGTTGGAGATAGTCCTTTAAATTATGTCTTTTCCAGTATGCACAATCCCCTGATTGTAGGTCGTAGGGCATCTGATCTTCATCCAAAAATAGATTACTGAGAGAGCTTTAGGAACAAACTTAGAGTGTCCTTTAATAATTCAATTAAACTTTTTAGCAATATAACATAACAGCAAGGAACTATCTGGGAAGTGAGTCTTGGTAACACAGACCTTAATTAACAAAACTAGAATTTAATATTCAGTGAAACGTAATTTTTTCCCCCGCATTGTAAGGGCATTAACCCTGCAGCTAGGGAAGGCTTTATCCCATCAAATAAATGAGGTTTGTCAGGGAGCCGGAAAAAACCAAGCCGCTGTCTTGGATTTCCCATAGCCCTGACTGTTTGATTGACAGCTATTGTTTACCCATTTTAAATTCCCTGATGTAGGAGCAGACTGTTGCCATGTTTTAAGGGCATCAGGATGGCAAAAGTCTGGCAATGAGGGGTTAATTTTTGTAGAACCAGAATGAACTTTATCTACATGCGCCATAATCTTCATAGATCATTGTGAAATACTACTTATTTACTCAACCAAAGTAACAAAAGGATTTTAAAAGCAAATATAAATCACTTAAATGCAAGGTAATTCACACGGCCTGTTATCAAAGGCAGCATTCCAAGAAAACTTCATTCTCTTAACAGAGAGAGAGAACCAAATTCCAGTCTGGTACCAGCTGACTGTTAATAACAAAATTTACTTAATTAATTTTAATTCAATCTTAGAAAGTCCTTTCTATAAATCTTGAAGAGGCAGTATTTTTGCAAAGGCAGTTCAACATCTTAAGAAAATTGTGCCATGTATAAAACTCTTTTCTCGGGGTCCACTTTCCACAAACCTTTTTTTATCACTTTCTGTATCCATCACTTTATTTTCCCATTCAAAAACAGCTACCTGTAAGTCAGTCCTACTTCCTTTTTCCTTAATAAAATGCAATTCCATTCTTCATACCTTTTTTACTAAAAACATACATCCTACTTTCCTTAAGCAACCATGAACTGTCCTTTATATCATCACTCTGTAGATTGGTAAACATACATCCAAAGAATAATTTTTGAACAATGTGCTTTCTTATAGTAAATATCTCAGTGTGGCACCAACACATTTTTTAATAGTTCCAAACCTTTTGTTTCTCTGTAAAAGGAAGCCAGTGTTCAGTAATTAATGTTTCAGTATCTTATTTTATTAGGAAATGGACTAGGTATTTAATAAACTTCCATCCTTTAACTTAATTTAGCACAACTCAATGTTTTAAGTTGTCGACCATCTGGAGAGATTATTCTTAAGTAGACATTCCTAAAACATAATTATTCCTAAAAAGTTCACCCAAAGCTCTTTCTCATTTGTATTTTTTTTCGTAAAAGTTTCTTCATCTTGAATTATTTTCATTACTGACAAATTTGCAGCAATGAAATAAGATCTTATTTAGTTTATATTAAACCTAGGCACAATAAAAGTATTATACTTAATGTTGATGGCTCGAAAGACATGTCTATATTAATTAGATCAACAAACATAAACATTAACACCAGGTATTAATTTAATATTGAATATTTCCCAGTTCACATGAACCTGAAATTTATTTAGCTTAATTTTTCTTGTTTTAGAATTGTTTGATTTGTAAGCGCTTACCTTTCTTCTAAGCCAATTAAATAGAGCTCACTTACAAATTAACCTCAGCAATATTATCCAAAGACAAAGACACATGCTGAGACATACACATATATCCAGACAGTCAGAGATCTCATTGTTTCCACTTGAGATTTAAAATGTCTCTTTGCCTCTTTTTTTTTTTTCTTGGCTTGAAGTTCTACTCATTAACCCAAGGCTGAAGTCTCAGGCAAAGTGGGCTGTGTTTGTAGCTCAAGGACATGATAAGAGTTAGCTTCAAACTTTTTCCTAGGGATATTTTTGTTCTCTCAGGGTCAGGATTCTGAAAAAAATATTTCAACAGGCTAGCTTTTCTAACTGCACATGCAAAAAGAACCCCTTTTGCAATTTCAAGAAAAGTTTTATTTTAATCAGTTTTCTCCGGAGTCTAAAGAATATTGTAGCCATCCTGACTGAAGGAACCTAACTTGCTTTGAATTTGGGAAATGTCAGACATGGGAAAGGGAACATGGACTCTAATAGTGTTCATGTCTCCATTTGCTACTTACCTTAAGGGAAGCATATTAGAATCCGTTTCCTAGCGTTGGGCAGTCCTCCACCTTTTGTGGGGAGGGGAGAGGGGGCTTTCGCCCTGATAAGGAGGTGCCTGTTGGGGAGCTGTGGGTTGAGGCAGGGGCGGGGGCTGAAGCAAAGGGGGTTGATGGGGTGGGGGACAGGAAAGGTCGAGTAGAGGGTCGCCTAGGAGATCTGATGGAGAGGGAGACAGAGGGGGTCGGGAGGATAAGGCGGCAACAGAAAGGCACATGCGGCATGAGTCCCTTAGCTCCAGATTCTGACTAAGGGCCATAAAGGTCTGGACATGAGGAACCTCTGAGTCCTTTCCTTGTTTCCGACAAAAGAGATCAAGTTGGAGGATCGTGTTATAATTTAGTGTGCCATTAAGAGGCCATTGTTCTCGGTCCCCCAGTTTACACTGAGGCCAAGCCGTGTTACAAAAGAAAATGAGCCTCTTCTTTTTGAGATTTTTCAGGGTCAAATTTTTCCAGTTCCTGAGGATACAGCCGAGGGGTGAGTCTGAGGGAGGCTCCCAAGACGTACCAGAACCCATTCTTAGCCTGTATGCCGTAGAATGGGGGTACTGAGAGTCACCAGCTGACAGAAAGCGTCCCCTTTGTGCCAGTGATCTCTTCGTGCGACTAAGGCACAAAATGGGCTGGCCATCCCAACAATCGCGTCCGACTATGAGAGGTGACCCCTGAGCGTGCGACTAAGGCACCATGCGACTCGGGCAGGGAAAGAAAAGAGAGATTCCCAGGACCCACTGTTTGGCAATTCCCTGAAACGTGAAAAGGCACTCCTGGGATGGCTCAGAGGCAACACCTAGGCCCCTGTAAGTCAACCTGGACTGAGAAAAAGGTGAAAGTTAACAGAGAAGACAGGCTGAGGAATCTGCCTTGTAGTCCTGCCAGGAAGGCGGCGGCCAAGGGGAGGGGGCTCAGTGTTTTGCTTGAATCAATATGTACCCCATGGTGCACGGAAGTTGTCTTACTGGGGGGGCAGAAGCTGTAACAGCCTTGGCTGTTCCGTGACCCCCCTTTCATGGGAGTCTTCAAGCAGCAGGCACCCTAATGGCTTTTAAATGCCTGACCCGAGCCAGCACAGTACCAATCGGCCTAGTCCTTAGTCAGAAAGAAGACAGAGGGAACCTCACCCATTCTGGGCGGCAGTCACTGGGGCAAAGTGAGCCGTGGAGCCTTCAGAACACACCAGGGCGTGGCCCTGGCCAGAGTTCCTCTGCTGCTTCCCCCGCAGCTTGCCTGTTCACAGAGGGTCCCAAGAAATGAGGAGAGGAGGCTGGGGAGGAGATCCCCCAAGAGGTGTCCCCGTATGGGCCACCAAAATGTTGTGGTCCGAGCGCAGGTTGGAGGAAGAATTTCCAGACACAAAGTATTTTAGAAAACGGTGAGTTTATTGAGAACAAAGAGCAGAGCAGAGTTAGTGAGGGGCGCTGCCAATACAGCGGGCCAACTTCCCGATAGACCAGGGAGAGCCGACCCCCTTTGTGGGCTAGTAGCCAACTTTTATAGCCTCAAGACAAAGAAATTCCTGCTGGCAGGATGGCATTAGGTGATTGGTCAGGATGCTGCAAGGTTATGACATGGTGATCATTTTGCCTAATACGGAGCTGGGGGGCTGCCCGGTTTAGACTAGGAGAGCCCATGGCAACAGTTGCCATGGGGGTTTGGTTAGTTCCAGAATTTTTGTCCTGTGCCCTTGATGTAGGGCTCCACAGAAGCTATTAGTAGGTAGCTTATAGAAAAGGAAATATAAATGGCCCAACTTATGTTTTAAATGTTTATTCATTCATTAGAGGAATGCAATTAAAACTATCAAGACACCATTTTCCACGTGTCATACCGTCAAAAATCAGAAAGCTTTGGTACCACATGGAAAGCTCTCACACACTGGTGGCTGTAACATCGGGAAGAGCCTCCTCTGTGGGGAGAAAACTTTCCCAACTGGCAGGATCGTTCATTAGCCACACACACCCTAACTGAGGAGCGCTGCTTCTGGGAACTCATCCTTCAGATTGCCTTGCAAGTAAGGAATAACCCACATTCGCCGTTTATTGATGCAATGGCTATAACTGCAAAGGACTGGAAACCACCAAATATCCCTCCATCAAAAGGGGCCTGGTTAAATAGATTATCATAAAACCATATCCATGCAACCCTACACAAGAGTTCTTTCAGTAAGGCTCTGGAGCTCTTCAAAATAGTGAAGAAAATTAGAAACACACAGGAAACTGATGTTAAAGGCAGCCTCTGGAGAGGAAAGGGGGCAGCTGGGCTGGGGAATTTCACTGTATACTCTTTAGTACCTTCTGAATTTTGAACCATGTGAATTATTAGCTATTCAGAAAAAGAAACTTAAAATACTACACATATTGAGTCCTTCCATGTTATGAAAGTTTCTGGCTTAGCTCCCACTAATTGAGTTACTGTACTCTGTCCTGCGGTATATCCTGCCTCATGGAACATCAGAAATAAAACCTAGGGGCTCTGAGTCAGGTGGGGCTCTGCCCACTGCCAGCCCCGGAAAGGGAGAGACCTGTTAGGGTCAACCAGGCCTGCACTTCCCCCCCTCCGTCAACAGGTGGCGCTACAGGGCCTGTGGCCTGGGACAGATGGCAGTGGCTTGGGGAGCCCAGGAGCCTCGGGCTGCTGACCAAGAGGCAAAGAAGCAGGCAGACACAAATTAGTAACATAAAATAGAAACTAACTTTATTTCTCTGGAAGAAGCAGATATTCATAGCCGGGGCAGAAACTTTGGCAAGAGGCTGGTGGGAAAACAAAGAACAGCACAGGGGAAGAGCTGGGTCAGAGGAAGCACTGGTGTCCCTCCAGGGCAGCTGCCCCCTTGGTCTCCTTCCAACCCTGGGGCCTTGGGCCCTGGTCCCTGCCAGAGAACGATCTGGCACCCTAGCTCTGCTACCTGAGCCACCTCAGGCTATTTCCAGGCACAAGATCCTAACACCAGCCAAGTCCCATAACATGTCCATAGTGAGGCCACAAGTCACATTCCGTCCGACACCCCAACTGCCGCCAGGGGCTCCCTGGGGAGGGCCCCCGCCCCACGCCCTGGGTGCTGGTCCACCTTTCTGCATGGCCAACACATCCTCCCTGCCCGGGGTCAAGCCTGGCTTCCCTGCCGGCAGGGCCTGGCAACACATTTCAGCTACAGGCCCCACCAGGGACTGAAGCCAGAGGCAGGTCAGCCACAGGGCCTTCTGAGGCCACCCCCAGGCCTGCCTACAAGAGGCTCCCTCCTGCACCTCGGCTGGGTGCACTGAGAGCTCCGAAGTTGCAGGGACAGCGCTGGGTGAGGGAGGGACAGGCAAGGCGGGGCTCCCAGCCTCCTGCTGCCTTGGCCTCGCTCTGCCACTGGGGGCAGCAGGTGCAGCAGGTCCTCCAGGCCTGGCAGGGCGTCTCCCCACCCTCGTCAGATGGACAGGCTCAAATGATTCCTTCGGGGCAGATCCTCTGGGTCTCCAGACATCTCAGCGCCTAAAGGATGGGAAACCACCAGAAAGCCCTTCCATCAACAGGGGTCGCTGCAACAGAGTATGGAATGTCCAGTGTGGGCGGGTGCAAGAGGGGCCTCTCAGGGTCAGCCAAATCGGTTGAAAACTGGTGGTTCTGGGCACTAATTTTGGAATTTAGCATCCTGGGATGACTTCTTTAATAAACTAAGAATAAGACACCAGCAGTATCGTGTTTTAGAGTAACTGATGCAAATCAGTAAGAATAACCACGAGGTAATGGCCAACGTTCAGCGATGGCGTCCCACGGGCCAGACACTTGCTGTGCGGTGCATCCCTCATTAATTCTCCTAACCAGTTCTACGAGGTAGGCACTATCATTTACACACGTTTTACAGATGAGGACCCTGAGAGGTCAGGGAAGGAGCATAAGCGGACGCCACGTGGGATCAGAAGGCTGGGCTCCAGCTCCAGCTGTCTGCCGCCAGAGGAATCCGACACACCCACCCCGCCAGCGCCCCCCAGGGAAGGATTTCACTTTTCGACTTGATAAAACTTTCATTTGTATGTATTTATACTCTACATCAAGTATGTTATTTATATATCTATATATTGTGTTATATATACACATACATATTTTTTATAGGAAAGTAATGGATTTTTTTTTGATTAGACATTCCTTTAAAAAGGCATTAAATCTTTGTTACTTTAAACTGAAATAGGAAATGAAGAGGTGAGAGAGATTTGTTTAAACCACTGGATCCTAAACTGCTGCTCACTGGAGCCCGGTCAGGAAGCAAGCCCCCTGCAACCAGAGAGGCTCCAATTCCTTTTACTCATTAGCTCATTTGAACAAAGCGCCTGTGAAGTCTAGATAAACGTGCTTAGGAGAAGCTGTTTTCTCCGAGAACTGTGTCCTGGGATCGGGACCCCTTTCCCTCCTCCCGCCTGGAGCCCTGTGTCTGGCCGTGTGTGGCTGTGAGCTGTTGGCTTTTCCCAGAGTGACTGCTCCAGGACACCCCGGGGACAGGAAGGTGGCTGGGGCAAGGTCTGCTCACTTGTGGTGGGCTGGGCCGCAGGAGCCCAGCAGGTGGCAGCCAGCCTGCTCCAAGTTCCAGTCGAACATCTCCAGCACTTTGTGGCACTCGCCTCGCGGCCGCAGACCCAAACCAAAGAGCTGCTCCACCTGAGGAGCAGAGGGTGGTGCCGTGGGACACACTGGGGCCAAGGGGTGCTGGACCAGGGCGGGACAGAGGAGAGTGAGGGTGGGGGCAGGGAGCGGGAGGGTTGGAGGAGAGCCGCAGAACCAGTCTTCAGGGTCCCTGAAAGCCAGAGTGGGCAGGAGGTGGTGGTACCTTCAGATACTGGGCAGCCCTCTGCACGCTCCAGCTGTGGCTCTGCAGGGCCGCCTGGCACTCCTCTGTGGTCACCCCATGCACCATGGCCTGCAGCTGGGCACACCCACCCACCCGTCAGCACCACTTGGGCCCCTTCCTCTGGGTCCCTCGGGCCCCTGCCCCTCCTCGCCCTGTTAGCCTGGCCCACTACTCACCATCTGGATCTTCTCTGCTGGCCGTCCAGCCTCTGGCCCGTCCCCGGGGCAGCCCCTCTGTGGCAGCCGAGCAGTGGCCCTCAGGGCTGGCAGCTGGGCCCCTGAGTTGCTGGTGTTGGTGGAGAAGTTAGCCTTGGGGTCTGGGGCAGCCTGAGGCATTGGTCGAACGGTGGCAGTGGGGGCAGCAGGAGCTGAGATGCCGGGAGGGGGCAGCAGCAGGGGCACAGGCATGGGGGTCGGCTCTTCGGGGCTCCGGGTCTCACGCAGGAAGCGCTGGTAGCGCTCCAGGTAGGGTGGGCGCTCAGGCAGCAGGTAGTAGTGGGTGCTGCTGACCTTCTTGCCATCACGGACGATGGGTAAGATGCAGGGGCCAGCCCGGGGGCCAGGTGCCTGGATCACCTGGGGTGTGGCATACTTGGGGTCTGAGGCGAAGCTCTGGGTGGTGGGCATGGTCTTCCCAGGTGAGCTGGAGAGCCGGGGTGGCAGCGGGGAGCTGCCGCGTGGCACCAAGGGGCTGGGGGTCCTGGAGCCTTGTGGGGACAGGGGCTCCCGGGGTGGTACCCGGGGAGGGGAGGCAGGTCCAGGCCACCGCCCCGTCTCCTCCTCGCCCGAGGGGGCTGGAGACAGCTCCCCACGTGGGCGTGTGGGCCTCGGGGGGATGGGCACACGAGGGGGCACCTGGGGCTTGTCGTCGCCCACCGGGCTTGGCGAGGGGACCAGAGAGCCGGCCGGGACCTGTAGCTGCCGCATGCACTCCTGCTGCAGCGCCTGGAAGATCTCTGCGGTCTGGGCTGAGTTGGGCGGCTTGCCCCCACCCTGAGGCGGGAGGAACAGGTTGTCCTCCAGGGCAGGGAAGAGCCGCGCTGGCTCAGGCACAAAGGCGTAATTGGTCTCGCCCTGACTGGGCCCAGCAGAGAGCCCTGCACTCACGAGGGTGCTGTTGATGGAGCAGACCTCAAAGTCATCCTCATCCTGGGCCACGTCATCGTAGGCAGGAGGCGGGGGCAGCGGGCGCGCATCCCAGTCCACCACCGGCGTGGGATGCAGGGGCCGGGGCAGGGCCCGCGAGGGGCTCTGCGGCGGGGTCTTGTCCAGCAAGGAGCAGGCATCCATGGCCAGCTGCGCCAGTGAGGGCGCACAGGGCCGTGGGGCTGGGACCACGGGCTCCTCACCGAAGTCGATGAGCGTGACCTCACTGCTCCCGCGGTCCGCTTTGGTGCCCGGCACCCGGGCAGAGGGCTTTGCGAGCCACAGCCCACGGGGCAGTCCTGGCTTCCGCAGGCCCAGCCTCTTGAAGTCGCTGGACAGGGGGTCTTGGTCCTCACTCACAGGGTCGTAGGTTGGTTCTGCGATGGAAGGTAGACCCCAACAGGGAGGCGGCGTCAGGCAGGCCGATGGGAAAGGTGGGGTGTGGGGAAGACAGTCCACCAACTCCCCACTCCCAATTCCCCCAGAGGTCAGCCCTCAGCCGCCAGAATTCTCTGCACACCCAGACCCCATTCAACAAGAGGGCAGAACCTGTGCCGGTGGTTGGCAGCCCTCTATGGGGCCTGGCGAGCCCCTCCCTCCATTTCAGCTAGAGCAAGAACACCCCACACCTGCCTGCCTGACACTCCTCCATCAACACAAGATCCCATATACCCCGGCTCCTGAGCCCTGGTTAGTAATCCCTATCCTATTACGGCACACCATTAGTGCAGGCAGGGGGCTATGGGCCATCTCCCACCATCAAGGGCAATAGGAGCTATCCTTAGAGAGGACAGAGCTCCTGATCAACTGGCATAAAGCCCGGACACGGCCTCGGCAGGTCCCAAAGGAAGTGAGGCAGGGCCAGGCAACGGCGGACAGTGGCAGAGTGGGTGCCAGGACCACACTCTTGTTCCCGAAGCCCAGGCTTTTGGGGGTTGGGGGAGAGGCAGGCATGCCGGGCCAGGTCAGCGGCAAAAGCTCACAGCACACACCCACTTCCCCTCCCACCCCAGCCAGCTGGGGCTCTGTACCTTCCAGGAGGAGAGAAATGAGAGGAGAGAGGGGGCGGGGGCGGGGGCCAAGGCACCAAGAGCAGCCCCACTTACTCTGAGTGAAGATGGCAGGCTGAGGAGGGCGAGGTGGAGGTTCCCCTGCGAGAAAGGTCATGCGGAGAGTAGAGGGGGCAGAGCAAGGACAAGGGAGGGGAGACAGAGTCAGACAAGAGGGCAGAGTGTGGAGGGGGGAGGGGGGGATGGGGGGGGAGAGAGAGAGAGAGAGAGAGAGATGTGAAAAGGGGCAAGTGAATGTACAAACCCAGCAGCAATGGGAAGCAGTGGGGCGGCAGGATGGGAAAACTATGTTCCGGAGCGACAGGCCCTGGATCCGGGACATGGATGAGGCTCCTGGCCAAGATGGAGCCCGTCGGGTGGTTTTGGCAGGAGAGGAGAGCAGGATTAGGGCGAGTGAGGAGAGCCAGGATCTGAGCACGGCGGGAAGGAGGAGGGAGGAGGGAAGCTGAGCAGGCAGACCAGTGCGGGCCAGACCGAGGATGCCCACCTCGGCGGATACAGCTGCCTCTTGCCGTCCGCCCCACGCCCAGCCGGAGCCAGGGACACAGCTGTCCCCATGCTGCCCTGACCCAGCCAGCTCGGGGTGGCCTGAGGAGACAGCATCCCTTCCCGGGCAGCTGATGAACTAGGGGACCAGGACTTGGGGGCCCTTACTTTTCACCCTGCCCAGATGCTGGGTGGGTCTGGAGGTGCTCAGTTCCACACTCAGCAGGTCGGGAGGGTCCATGGGGTTTCCCAGATACAGTCTGTGGGGAGAGACGCAGGTCAGAGATGGGTAAGGGTGTGGGGCGGAGGCAGTGAGGGCACCCTGGAGGAGGTGCTGGGCCTGTCCCCTGGGGTCAGGCAGAGGACAGAACCACGTCATCCAAGCCCCTTGCAGACGCAGGCCTGGAGCCCAGGACTTCTGACCCTGGTAGCTCCCTTCTGTAGATCTAGCAGGAACCAGGGGAGGGTACAGTGGAGAGGGGGCAGAGAAAGAACTCCTGACTGTAGGCTGAAAAAACCTAGGACTGTAGGAGCTCCAAGGACACCCCAAAGGGCAGAGCTGGCCCTCTGTAACCCCAAGGCACCCCAACCCATGCCCAGCAGCCACCTGCTGGCGCACACTCTCCTCTCCTGCCAGGCCCTGAGGCGTCTGGGCCACACTGCCCCAGCCAGGGTGGACAGGAGGCATCCTTCTGCCCCACTGCCAGGAGGTAGGGTATGGGCCGGGCTACTGCCACGCTCCCAATTCACCTGCAACCCCTGTGCCAACTCTCAGCATCTGGGACGTAGTCACTGGGGCTGATTAAAGCCCAGAGGAATGGGGCTGGGCTGGCCATGGCACGGCAGGAGCAGGGCAGAGGGTGCCGGGCCGCCTTCTGGAAGGTGTCTGCCTTCTCCGGCCCCAGCTCTCTCAGGCCCTCGCCTGGCTCCTGTGAGGCAAGAGACGGGCACCCTCCCAGGGCTCAGCGTTCTGGTGTGCAGGGCAGGGGGTGAAGGGCCTGCTGCGCCACACCCCCGGGGCAGAAGCCTGTCAGAAATCAGAGGGGAGAGCGCTGCCCGGAAGCCCCTTGCTGCCAGCACAGAGGCTCGGAGGCCCAGCAGGAGGAGCTCCAAGTGGCACCCTCGGGCGGGGCCCCCAGGAAGTGACTAATTCTCCTGTGTATCCTCCCCAGATGCCCCCCACCCCATGACCTCGTCTTTTCACTTAAAGGAGGCTGAACCCCCCTCCCAGGTACAGAGTGAGCAGGCAGGTGGGCACTCTGAAGTTTCCCCGTAGGGAGCTTTTTCTGCACCTTGCACCCCTGGGCCTGAGCCAGCAGCTCCCATCTCCAGGACTCAGGTCCTACCAGCAGGAGCAGGGAAACTGCCACCCAAGTGCTGGGGCTCATGAGCAGCTTTCCTACTGAACTGCTTCCAAAGGCTGTTCCCAAGTCCATTCTCCTAAAGCCAGTTTGCCAGGGGGGCTTAAGGTGTGGACCCTGGAGGCCATTTATCCTTTGAAGCTCCAACCCCAGTTCTGCCGACAAGGAAAAGCTGCTGAACAAGACCCTTGGCCCACGGCTGTAACTGGGACCTTGGAGGCCCGGAGAGCCTGCATGCCCAGAGAGGGGCTGCTGGTCCTGGAGCCCCCGGGCGGGACCCTGCCAGTACTCACTCATCGATCCTGTCAGGGAAGCCCCAGCAGTGCCGGGGGTCACTGTCACCATGCCCTGTGTGAATGAAGCTGTTCTGCAGGGGCTGGCTGATGTCCTGGGCTGACAGGCCGGCCACAGAGGTTACCACATTGCGAGGGAAGGGCCCCACGCACAGCGTCCGTGTGTTCTGCCCACGCCACCAGTAATTCTCAGCCCTGTGCAACAGAGGTGACATGGTGAACACCAGGAGTGGTGGGACAGTCCCAAGGACTGGGACCCTTTTTAAACCAAGCTCTCTTTAGCCGTGGTATCTGACCACCTTGGCAGAAGGGAGCACAAGGGCTAAGGGCCCAGGATCAGAGTAGCCTGCCACCAGCCCACCTCCTCCCAGCAGCCCCCCAGGACCTGCCACTCACCCAGTACAGGGCCTGGTATTTGCACGCAGCCTTACCCTAAGTGCCCTAGGTGGGTCAGACAGCTTTTCCTACAGTTTACAAATACGGAAACAGGTTCAAACAAGTGACATGACTTGCCTACAGTTACCAGAAAGAGTACAGCAGATCCAGGATTCAAACCCAGTTGTTAATCCGTGAAGCCAGCGCCCTTCTCACAATACCACCTTGCTTCCCTCCTCGCCTGGCAAGGCCTAAGCCCTAGTCCTCTCCTAGCCACCCGATCTCACTCTTCAACCCAGTTCCAGGAGTTCTGAGCTACAACGGCCCAAGGGAGAACCATGGCCTTAGGACTGGGCTTGGGGCCAAGCCCTCCTACCACAATCCCATCTCCTGCAGTCAGCCCTCCAAGTTTTGGAAGCACCTGGGGCAACCCACGCTATCACATCACCAGTTTACACATCTCCAGTGCCTTCCACCACCTCCTGCCAGGACCGTGGGACCCCCATTCTGGCCCCCATCCACCTCCTTGGGAGGAGAGCTCCACTCTTGTCTTCAGCAAGGGGTCCAGAAGGGAACCCAGCCTCCCAGCGTGGCTGGACTATGGGACCACCAGCCCCTCGCTCTGACCTCAGACACAGAATCTGTTGGCACAGCCTAAGTCCAGGCCTGGGGTGGGGGTGGGAGCCGGGCCAGGTGGGCAAGAAAGAACAGAGCGCCCTCCTGGACGCTTCCAATGCCCCAAATCCAGCAGGCCACGAGGCTCCTGCATCTGCTGGGATCACGCACACCTGAGGACAGGCACAGAAGCTGGGCTAAGGCGGAGGTGGTGACAGCCTCGTGCTGCTGCTGCAGCCGACGTGTGTGGCGCCAAGCTGCGTCCGCTCGCTGTCAGCCCCCCACCTGTACATCGCCTGTCCACAGCGGGAACACAAAGAAAGGCTTCCTCCAAGCTGCAGCCAGACCAGAGGGGTTGGGGGAGGTGGAGGCTGGAAGGAGGCAGTGAGGCCCGAACACTTGGACCCCCCTCCGCGAGGTGATGTGGCCACTGGGCCAGTGTGACCCCCAAAGAGCCTGTCCCAGAGACCTAACGTCGAACCCCACAAACACAGCAATCCTTGGGGAGCCAAGAGGCGTGGAGGGGGAGGGACGAGAGCCCAGCCTCCTTGTCAGCAAGGCTGCTGACCAGCCACCACAGACACAGCAACCCTGTGATTACCACCCAGCCCCTCTGGGTGGGAAGGGCAGGAAAGGAAGGAAGAAGGGAGGACAACACCCGGAAGGGACAAAGCCCATCCCAAAATAGCAGGGCCATTCCAAAGAGAGAAACGTCTCCCCCCACCCACACCCCACACCCCCAGGCCGGCTGAGGCCAAGGAGGCAGGGTGGGGAGCCCCTGGCCCCCAGACCCCGATGCTGCTCTCACCCAACACCCATGGGCCCCCTGGGTCCCACGTGCTCCTCCACGGAACAGGCTCAGACACCAAGCCCATGGCTGGACGCTAGACTCTGCTCTCCACACCTCTTCAGAGATGCTCGTTAACTGAGGTGGAGAAGCAGTGCAGAGTGGAACAGACTCGCGTCCAAGGCCAGGTTTATGCCGTGACCACACCCTCCCAGTGGATCCTGAGCAAGACCATATGGGCAGGAGGTCACTCCCTCTGCTCCCTTCCTTTTGCTAACAGACCCTCACTCGGAAGCCTCCTCTGGACCCACTTCTGAGAGCAAGAGCAGAGCCAAGCCTACCTCTCTGTTACAGGTATGGCCAAGGCTAGAGCCAGGCCCAGAAGGAAGGGCTCCCTTTATCACTGCTGGGAGTCCTCACATCAAGTCTCAAAAAAGGAGGTGGGAGGTGAGGGGCAGGAGGCACGACAGCCCTTGCTACTGGGGAAGGAGAGTGGGGAGTGCAGAGTATGTATAAGAAAGACCCCCTTGGGAATGACATCCCAAGCACGGAAGCAGCTTCCTCCCAACAAGGGTCAATTATAACTCCCGAGATGGCCAACATTACGTCACGCTGCCCACTGGTCCCCCTCCAAGGCTCAGTGGGGCGGAGATACCAGCAGCCCAGAGAGGACCAGACCAGCCCTTCCCACCCAGCCTGCTCTGGCCACACCTCCCTTCCCCTTCCAAGAACAGCCCAGAGCCTCCATGGCAAGTGGAGGGCACAGTCCCCGCAGCAAAGACAGGCACCTCCAGCAGGCTGCCCGACAGCATCCTGGGACAGGCAAGATGTGAAGCAGCACCTGGGAACCACCGAAGGCTGCCCCAGCTCTCCTGGGGACCAGCCTCTGGAAACCTCAGCCCATTATCCCAGTTCTGGCTTAGGCAGCCCAGAAATGGCTGACAAATGTGGCTTAAACATTCTGCTCAAAACACCACCCCACGCACTTCTCTCCAGGTGTCCCCGGCAGCCCCTGGCCCTGAGGGACAACACACCCCCTTTGCTTCCCCCTCTCCCACCCACCACAGGAAGCAAAGGCTCCAGGGACCAGGCCAGGCCAAGGACCTACACATGGATTTCAAACTCTCTGTCCCCCTTCTCTGGTTTGTGAAAACAGAACATCAAAGTTCTGTCAGCCATCCCAGCCTCCAAAGAAGACCCCCTGGAAAAGAGTGGTCATCATCTGTCCCTCACAGTCTAGATAGAGCCTCGCAAGCTTGGCTCACAGGACATCTGGTGTCCTCTCTCTGCCCGCCGCCTGGTACCCCGAGAAGCCCTGAGTCTAAAGAATCAGTCAGAGCCAGGGGCAAGGGTGCTCCAGACTCTGGCTAGGAGACAGCTTCTGCAAGAAGAAATCCCAGTCTAACAGAAGAGCACAGATACGAGACAGCTGAGAGCCAGGCTGCTAAAGGAAGATGGAGAAACAGACCGAGACCCACACGTACAAACCCAGACCCAAAGGGACACCCACGAACAGAGCCCACCCACCCGGAGACACGGAGACAGAGCCAGACAAACACACACACTTGGGGCACCAAGGAAACAAGGGGGCATTTAAAGCTCTGGTACCACCGACACACAGGCCCACTCCCAAAGCCTCACCGGCTGTCATGCCTCCTGCCCCTCACCTCCCACCTCCTGAGTAGCTCCAGGGACCTGCGGCAGGCACTGTGGTCCAAGTCAGCCGGTGGCCCTGGAGGAAGAACCCAGCAAGCCCACACTGGCAGGCAGTGGCGGTGGAGCCAGCAGATGGGCCAACCCAAGCCTGTGATGAAAGGGCGGGGCAGGGCCCGCCCACGGTGGCCTCCCAGGAGGAGCGGCTCCCCTCTCCCCTCCTGTTCCCCGCCTCACCCCAGTGGTGACCCAGGTTGCCAGCTCCAGAGACAAACGCCCCAGAAACACACAAAGCCCCTGAGTCACCCCTACTGAGAGCAAGGGATGAGGGAAGTAAAGACCTGGGGACTACAGGGCACAAGAGGGCTCAGGTCCAGGGCCCTCTGGCTCCTGGAGGTGGGAATGGCTGTAGGCTCAGATTCTAGCTGAAGGTCCTGCCATGCACCTCCAGAAGGGACCCCAGCCTAATCTTCCTATTTCCAGAATGCTCCCCAGACTGCCACGCCTGCATTCCCTTCCCTGGCCCCTTAGCTCCAAACCACAGACTACGTATTCCTTCCTGTCCTCCAGGCTTCTCTCCTAGCAGCTTTCCAGCTTTCTGTCCACCACCACTAACTCCCCAACCATACCTCCCCCCGCCCAACTTGCTAGGATGTCATTCTTAATTCACAGATACTGGGCCCGAACGTGAGGGGGGCCCAGCCTGAGGAGGAGATGCTGGGGCCACAGCGCGTGCGGGCCATGCTCCCCCACAGCCAGCCCGGGCTCCAGGGCCTACCCTGTCAGTCTGACTCAGACCCAGAAACACTCCCTCTCAACAACCCCCCATGAGGCACAAGGTTTATCCAAAGGTCCCAGACCCCCCAACCTGAAGTCCAGGTAGGAAGGGCTCCGTGGGAAGTCCCTGCCTGGCTCTGAGTCAGAGGGGCTGGGAGTGCGGGGGATTTCCTCTGCCTCGCTCCTCTTCCGGGTCCTCCGTGCTCACCCCCTACCCCAAAGGCACCTCTAGCCTGCCCCACCGCAACCAGCTTCTCAGACACCCTGGGGATGAGATAACAGAGGGTGGCCTGAGCAGTAGGGGGGCCTCCACAGCAGGCAGGCTTGAACTTTGGGGCTCCAGGTGGGAGACCTGACTCAGGAGAGGCTGCCTGCAGGCAGACACTTGTTGCCAGGTGTGAGGGGGATTGAGGGGGCAGGAATAGAGACCCTGTGAGGGCAGCCCGGGGATAAAATGGCCAGGTGGGAGGCCCAGCAGAGGACGGAGGAGAGCCCTGGGAAGGCAGAGGCTGCCAGGAAGAGGCAGGGCTGCTTGGGGCTACTGAAGGGCACCCAGGTGGGAATCCAGAGTCCTTATCCTGGGAGGAGAGGGAAGAGGTGGGGCAGGGGAGGATAAGAGGAGGAATGTCCAGGAGTCCCAGCTGGGCCCCGAGGCCAGGCTGCTCCACTTCCTACACCCCACCATTACGGCAGTGAGGCCTCAACCCACGGAGCCAGCACTGGAGCCTGGTGGGAAAAGGGTGACAGAGGAGACTCTAGGCAGGGAAACCCCCCTGCGAGCCACCGCACCTGCATACTTAACCCCAAGCACTCAGGAGGACCCAGGCCTGCCCTCGCCTCTTGCTGCAGGAGCCCTGAGAGGGGCTGTTGCCATGGGGACCTGAGAGGCAGAACGGCTCTGGGCCCCAGGCCCAGCCAGTCTGCGCCCTTCACAGCGGTGCAGGCACAGCCCCCGCGCTCCCTACCTCCCCTCAATGACGGTGATGACATCGTTCATCTGGATGTGCAGCTTGTCTGGTTCCTCAAAGTCCTGAAGGGCCCGCATGTCAGTGGGCTGGGCCTGGGGGCAGAGACAGGTCACTAACCACCTCAGGCTGACACCTGCTCGATACCCCTGCCCCGGGGGCAGATCTGCCCTCACCTCCAGCAGGAAGTCTCTCAGTGCCACAAAGGTGGGTCTGTCCTCTGGCTTGTGAGCCCAGCACTGAACCATGACATTGTAGATGTCCTGGGGGCAGTCCTCGGGCCGGGGCAGACGCTCCCCCTCCTTGTCAATCTTATGCAGGATCTGGTGGTGGGGAGGTGCAGTTTGAGGACAAGCAGAGCACCCGGCTCTTCACCGCTCATCTTCCCCCCAGCCCACGGAACAGCTGGAACTGCTGGCCGCCATGCCTGTACCCCAAAGAAGAGCTCTGCCTGTGCCCTGGGCCTCTGACCCTTACGCCTAGGTCTGGGGCCTCTGAACAGGGGACCGTGGCAAAGGAGGACTGCGAAAAAGCCCAGGCCGGCCTGTTCCTGACCACTGGGGGCCGTGCTCTTTGCTCAGCTTACTTGAGGGTGTCAGGCAGACACAGGGCAAGGGAGACAGGGATTCCAACAGGTAGGAGCCAGTTCCAACAGGGCCAGGTTGGGAGACAAGGATCAAATCAACCCCCAGCCACGCTGTGGGGAGCATAGCCCCAGCCCCCTCACCTGACTGCCATTGAGGCCAATCCAGGGCTCCTGGCCATAGGTGAACATCTCCCACAGCGTGACCCCAAACATCCAGGTGTCGCTGGCATGGGAGAAGGTGCGAGTCTTCAGGCTCTCAGGGGCACACCTGGCAGAGGCAGGGGTCAAGCAGAAGGCCTCTCAGAGCACCCCCACCCCCTGCATCAGCGCCAGTGGACCCCAAATGCTCATGCACAAGTGTGCCGTTGCCCCGCGTGCCCAGGTTCACAGTAGGTACTGGGGGCGCAGTGTGAAGTTAAGGACTTCTTAACTACGGGGTGCACAGACTTGGACAAGATTGTCTCTGCTCAGGTCTTTTTTCCACACGCGGCCTGGGGTGGGGAGAGGAGGATGTTCCCATGTCAGGGAAAGGAAGAAGGTCAGCAGCTCCAGAAGGGGCAAAAAGTGGGGTGGGATAAGATCTCAGGCTGTTTTCTAACTGTCGTGGGAGGATGACAATTTCCAGATTTGGGGCAGGATCCTAGGATTTAGGTCATTTCAGCAGGAAGGTGTGGGTGGGAAATCTGGATAGGGCCTGGGGAAGAACCAAAATGGGTGGGAACAGTCACAGTCGCTTTCCTCATCCCACACACTCTCTGGAGCTCCCTCTTGGGTAAGGAAGAAAAATGGCACTGCAGGGAAGCTAACAAAGGGTATTCATTCCACGGTGGACTGAGGCACGGGGAGTGAGGAGGAAGCCGCCCTCGATGGAGAATCAGAGATACCTCATGGGACTGGAGAGCTGGCCCTGCCACTCAAAGGGCGTGGGACCCAGGGAAAGTTACCCAAGAGCTCTAAGCCCCACGTTCCTCATCTGTGAAATAGGAATAACAATAATCTGCTCACTTCACAGGATTGTTTTAAGAGGGCTGCATAAAAAAAGGTGACCTTATAATTTACCATTCAAACCAGGACGCCTGAGTATGAAAGGAGGTGCTATTAATTACTCCAGGACATCAGGCATGATCCAGGATGTGTGATCATCCTAGATATTAAGTTAGTAATTAATTAGGGGTGACCGTACATCCTGGATTAGAGGGTTTTCTGGCAACCAGAACTGGACCGACTCCTCCCACCCCAAAGCAAGGAGATGACACTCCTTCAGGAGCCTCTGACAGCAGAGGATCATGATGGTCTCAGCACACGATAAGCTCACACAGGGGCCAGGGCAGGGTCAGGTACCACCCCAGTGTGCAGGTGAACATCCCTCGTCAGTCTACAAGGCCCTGCCTGCCGCCAGCTCTACCTGGGACACGCTTAGCAGCCAGTCTCTGCCTGGCTAACTTCTCCTGGTATTTCAGGAGCTTAAAACTGCGTCTTCCAGGAAGCCTTAATGTGTCCCACAGCACTTATCCCTGTGCACCCTAGCACCTGGCACGTGGGCCCCTGAGAATTACTGGATGGATAAGTGAATGGATGGGCACACAACAAGGGCACCCCAGGCCCAGAAGAGACAAGGGCTGGTGGGTGTATGGAAGGCCCTGGAAGCTCTGAAGCCTGGGTGTGTAGGGACCGGGTGTGGGGGGGTGGTCCAGGCCCCGCGAGCCGGCAGCGCCTGCCCCTCACCAGGCAAAGGGCACCTTGCGGTGCTCCTGCATGACGTAGTGGTCATCATTCTGGGGTAGTGCTCGCATCAGCCCGAAGTCCCCGATCTTGACCAGGTCACGGGTGGCCAACAGCAGATTGCGGGCGGCCAGGTCACGGTGAATAAAGCGCTTGGACTCCAGGTAGCCCATGCCCTCAGCCACCTGCACAGCGTAGCGGCTCAGGGTACCCAGGAGGAAGTGGCCCTGGTGCTTGCGCAGCCGGTCCAACAACGATCCCAGAGGTGCCAGCTCTGTCACCTGAGGCCACGGAGGAGGAAGGAGGAATAAGCACGGCTGAGCCCTGCTCCTCCCTCAGCTCCTCCCCTCAAGGCCTGCCAGAGCCGTGCTCCATGCTCCTCCCTGGCCTGTCCTCCAGGGACCTCTAGGAATCCTACAGCTTCCCAAGCCTCTCCCCTCTAGGGAACATGGGAAACCGAGGCCCAGAAGAGCAACCCAAAGAGGCTCAGGTTAGCAAATGCCAAACACTAAACTCTGGGACCAGCCCCTCCCGTGGGTGCAACGCTCTGCCAGTGAACACAAGCCAAACCCAGAGAGACGGAAGTGAGCTCCAGCGGACACCAGGGTCGGTCAGTACTGGGGCAGGCCTGTGAGCCCCCTTGCCACATCAGGTGGGGGACCAAAGCAGGATCTGGAGGACCTCTGACCTTCGTCAGGATGGAGGGAGTAACCACAGCACAGGCAGGAGGTGAGGGGCACAGGGTCTTCCCTGCCGCCATCCCCCTTCTGCCCACAGCACTCACCATCTTCATGGGCGGCGTGAGCACCACACCATAGAGGCGAATGAGGTTTCGGTGGTCAAGCGAGTGCATGGCATTGACCTCCCGGATGAAGTCATCCATGGCCTCTGGCTGGCTCAGCACATCAGGCTTCAGGCACTTCACAGCCACACTCACCTGGCCAGAGTGGGGACTGCAGAGAGTCAGGACAGGCCCCAGCCTCCACACTCCGGGCTAGCCTGCTCCCCACTCCAGCCTCAGACCTGCTCATCGGGTGAGTGAGCGTGTCCCAGGGGCCTGTGGCCTGGCAGGGGGAGGGCAGCTTACCCCAACAGCCATGAGCTGGGCCTCCCCTTCCTGCGGGAGTGCCCAAGTTAAGTGGCAACCGCAAGGTAAGAGATGACCGGTGCAATGACGGAATATTAAAATGTTATGATAAGAAATGTTTTTGGTGTAGAAGGAAAATGCTTTAAATATAATGCCATAAAACTAATCTGTGGTGACAGAAATCAAAAGAGTGGCTTCCCTTGAAGGGAGGTGATACTCAGTGGAAGAGGCATGAGGGAGCCTTCTCGGATGACAGAGATGTTCCACACCAGTGGTCTCCAACCTTTTTGGCCCCAGGGACGGGTTCGTGGAAGACGGTTTTTCCACAGACTGGGATGGGGCGGGGCTGGATATGAGGGTTCAGGCGCTAACGCGAGCGATGGGGAACGGCAGATGAAGCTCGCTCAATTGCCCACCACTCACCTCCTGCTGTGCGGCCCGGTTCCTAACAGGCTGTGGACCGGTCCCGGTCCACGGCCCGGGGGCTGGGGACCCCTGTTCTACATCACAATCTGGGCAGTGGTCACATGGGCCCATGCATATGTGAAAAGTCACTGAGCTGTACACTCAAGAACTGTATGCTTTACTGCACACATGCTATCTTTCCCTCTGGGGAAAATTTTTTAAATACAATACTAAGATGAAAGGGCAAGCGTTAAAAAGTTGTATCTAAAATTTGTATCTTAAAGAAATTCAACAAAATGTCTGAAGGGGAAAAAAGGTGTAAGTGCTAACTCTGCTTCCTCTGAGTGGTGGGTTACAGGCTTTTTTTTGTTTTTCTTATTTTTAAGTCTCCAAACTTTTATGATCATTAGTTTTATAACTGAAAAAAGGAACATGTGTCTAGTTAACCCTGAGCACGGACTCCAGGGTGAGCCACTTTGGACCTGTCCCCAGCCCCCTTCACATCCCAGCAGAGGGGACAGATCCGCCTCAGAGAGCAGAGCAGGGCCTGCCACGCCCCACAGGACCCAGAGAGCTCACCGTCTTCCCCGAGGGGGCGTCCCACTCGCCCCTGCGCACCACGCCAAAGGAGCCATCTCCCAGCTTCTCAAAGAGATGCAGGTCCTTCTCCCCAATGAGGCAGGTGAGGCTCTGCAGGGACCCCTCTGCTGCTGGGCCTCCGGGGGTGGGTGAGGTCTTCCGGAAGGTGCTCTGAGAGTGATGAGGGGGGAACTCAGCCTCCAGCCGCTTTCCACTGAACACCTGTTTGAAGGCAGCCAGGGGCCAGATGGAACCCTGAGGCCCCAGAGCCAGTCACTCAGCCCTGCCCCACTGGGTCCTTGGCGAGGCCGCCAGACAGGTCGTGGCTTTGCCAAACTTCTGGGGGGCGGCCTGGCTGGAGGCCCACGCCCCCTCCTGACCACACCTCCAAACGGGCACCCACGGCCTCGGTGTGGCCTCGGGCTGCAGCCCCACCCCCAGCTGTGGGGTCAGGGATAGCCCAAAGCCCGGCACCACCTCTGCCCCCCTCCCTGCTCTGTACCCCTACCCAGCACAGACTCCAGCCCCTCACCCGAGCAGATGGGCAGGAGCCCTAGGGGCCCTCACAAACACCTCCTGTCCATTTTTAGCCCTGGCCCCGTCTCTGGGTTGCCCATTTGGCGCTGTCTGTCTCCACCCTCCCCAGGGAGTCGGCTGCTCTTCATCCTGCCTGGGGAGAGGATAATTTGAGCCTGAGGCTGGACCGTGAGTGTGTATGGGGGTGCAGATGAAGCAAGGCCTTGCCGGGGAAGGGCCTGGGAAGACAGCTGGGCTTCTGGAGGGAGGCCTAGAGCTGAGGGCTCAGAAAGAAGGAAGGTTGGAGAGGACTCTGCGGCCTGGGCTGGAGAGGGAAGGGGCCAAGGGTCAGGGGACAGGAGGGAAGCCCTGAGGGTCAGAGCGGCCCTGTCAGTTTGACTTGGCCACCCTACCGGGGCATGCAAAGCCTCGGCTTCACGCAGCACCCTCTGCCCAGTTGGTCCCTGCCCCCAAGGTCGGCAGAGCCTTGTCTGTGTGGGGTGACGGGGTCTCCAGTCTGAGGGCCTCTTCTGGCCGCTGCTCCGTCCTTCCTCCCAGCAACTGGCATCCCTTCCATTTGCAAGCAGTGTTCAGCTGACAAGGTCCTTCACAGCCTTTTTCTCAAGGGACCCTCCCCAAGGCCCCGTGAGGTGAGCTGGGCAAGTGCGGCTGGCACCGTCTTGCTGGCCACATGCCTCAAGGCTGGAGCGGTCAACCGACTGGCCCGGGGACATCCCGTGAGTCGGTGGTAGCTCTAAGACCCCCTGAATCCTGCACACCGCGTGGCTCTTCCCTCCTGCCTTCGCCCGCCCCAACACACCCACCTCCCCTAAAACCTGGGCAAGGGACCAGGACAGTGTCCCCAGAAAAGGCCACAGGATCCCAAGAGACAGCCCCTTGCCAGATCACAGCCAGGAAATCTCTGCGGCCCAATCCCAGATCCAGCTGTTCTGCACTGCCCGCCCCTCTCCCCAGCCCTGAGGCCAGAAGTGGGGGGAAGGCCCGGCTGGTTCACTTCCTCTCATATTGTCTTCCAGACAATGGGCAAAGTTCCCCTGAGTCAGACCTGGGACTCACCACTCCGGAGACCCAAATTAGGGCAACGGGGTGGGGGCGGGCCTTAGGGAAGGAAGCTGTCAGTGGGGCCCGGTGACCAGAGAAACCTTCCACAGACTAGGGAGGTGCGGGATGAGGGAAGCAAAGACGTCCTGGGTCCAGACGGTCCCACCGCCCCACACTGGACACCGGCCCCAACACTTAGGCAAAGCGAGGGCTCAAGTTACAGCGCACTTGTCAACAAGCGCCTGTTCCATGCCCGGCACCACTGCCTGGCGGGAGGGGACGTGAAGCCAAGGCTACACACAGGCCACTCAGTGCCGTCTCCAGCGGAGACAGACGCTTAGCCAGGCAGCTCTACAAGCACCCTGTCCGATAAGACCCCGGAGGTGGGAGGTCTGTACAAACTGCGAGATTATACTGCGGGGAGTGGGGGAAGGCTCTCAGGACGACACCAGAGGAGGCCCCAGTGAGCTACCCCTCCCACGTCCCTCCCTGTCCACCCACCTTGCTCATCCAGGACTTGCGTTTGCACATGGCCTTCCTCCTCTTCACAGCCTCCCACAGCCGCCGCTGGCCTGCGGGGAGGAAGGGGAACCCGTGCTGTTAAGGCGCTCACACCCCCAAGAGGCTGCTGCCCATCGCAGGCTTCCTCGGGCACCCTGGGGGGGGGTCCACCACTAGACACTGCCCAGCACGATGACACCAAGGAAACAAGCCATCCCCACCAACCAGGGGCTGCCATTAACCAGATGGTCACTGCATTCCACTTCTAGGCAATTCTTCTCGAACCGGATGGAGGTATTTAACCACCAAAATTGAACAGTAGTGCTCTTATGCCAACTCTCAAGAAAAAATAAATAAATCAAGGTAACGGACAGAATTTCCCCAATTTTGAGTTTTTCTCCCATAAAATTTTATTATGTTACTGGCATCAGATATCAACTCTCTAGGCTAAAAGCAGCGTAAGTCAGTGTCTAAATTAGCACATCATTACTTATTTAGCTATTTCAGGCTGAATGCACTCAAAAGTTTCTAATGTTCTACAAGGAACACCGTGACTTCTAGAAGCTATAGTCACTACTTTCAGGATAAACACATAGAAAAAAAAAAAAAGAGTTCAACTTATAGAATAGATCTTTGTAGGAGAGACAGAGAAAGGGAGAGATGGGGAGAAAAGCAGCAAACCATCATCTGAAGGATTTTATCTTCCCTTCTCCACAGACCTCTGGACACTAACCCCCCTGGTGTTCAGAACAGACTCAATTCTACATTTATAAAAGAGGAGAAGATGGAAGAAATACACCCTAGAAATGTCTGCACAAACAAAACAGAGTGTGTAGTTAATCCTGAGCAGCCAGAAGTTTAAGTAAGATTCCTCAAACTCCAATTCACCTTCACGACTGCAAACTGCTCTCATGCACTCACTGTGTGCAGCATCTACTGATGCCCCTCTGCCCCACCGCGGGGGCTCTTGGACAGGCAGTGAGAGTTCTCAGCTCTGCCACCCCACGGAATAAAGGGGGGAGGGCTCTTCCATGCGGTTGCCGATCCTGAGGACAGAGGAGGTAAATGGTCAGTGGGGCGACGACAGGCAAGGCCAATGCCCCCACCTACCAGGCCGGCCCATGCCAATCTTCTCCAGGTCCTCATTCTTGACATACTCAAAGTGGGACAGGCGGGTAACGTTGAGGTCGTCGCGGAGCCGCAGGAAATACTGCTGCAGCTGCACCTCGGACAGCAGCTCCAGCAGCCAGCCTGTGCCCTCCTCCGGCTGCATGCTGCTGCTCCCCAGCCTCTGCGGGGAGAGAAGAATGGCTCAGGGACCACGGGATGCAGGCAGGTAACAGGCGACCCCGCCTCTGCCTTGGGCTCACCCACATCCTACTATGTGCTGTGGGGAAGGACTCACACCACCTTCTTGCTCCCCAAAACAGCTGTACAGAAGAGCCTATAGCCACCTGTTCTCCTCCTATGGCAACAAGGGTAGAATCAGGGCAGTTGGGACACAGCCCAGGCCCTGGAGTTAGGGTCTTACTCCCCAAATCTGCCATCTATGGCCGAGTGAGCTGAGATCAAACTCTGTTCTCCGGTTCCCCACTGGCTCTTCAACGCTCCTGTTGTCACAAGGCCTTTGAGAATCTGATGAAAACTATCGAGTGTGTCTCCAGGAAAATATATGCATCCTTATTCATAATGTTTTAATTACAAAACTTTTGGGGGTGCAGTGCCCCTTGAGACCCATCCATGAGCTCCCCAGACCTGATGGACCCCACAGGGACTAGACGAGCTCTAGCTACTTTCCTCTCAATGCCTGACATCGCACGAGCCTCCCCCCAGGTCCAAAGACCCCTCCACAGGCCAGCACACAAACACCTCCAGGACCACAGGAGGGTCAGAGGGAAGGAGCGGCAGAGGCTGGGGCGGGCTTTCAGACTGCTGTCAACGGCTGTCACAACAGACTCTGGCCCAGTGTGGTCAAAGCTTTCAACTTTTTCAAGAAATACCAGAAATCTGAATTGACGTGTAAAATCTCGCTATTAAAATTTTTTTTGAAAAGGTACCATACGCACACGTAAGATATTCAAAAGGCACACGAGAGCCGTAAAGTCTCCTCCCTCTCTTGCCGCACGGCCACCTCGGCCCCACCCCCAAAGTCGGCTGCCATTCATGACTTTTACGTGTTCTTCCAGACTTGTTTTTTCCCCACACAAATACTCACCCATTACCCACACCATTCTGTTCCTTGTTTACACTTGACATTAGATCTTTCTCCTGACTTTTGAACTATGTCAACTAATTCAAGTTTGAAATACACACACGCAAGCACACGTGTATGCCGTGCTGGTCAAACAAAATTACATGCAGGCCTCAATCAGCCAAGGGGCCACCAGACCTGTTACACCCTCTGGGGCCCAGAGAAAGAAGCCAGTGGCACCCTCAAAACTAGGCAGCCCTACACTAAACCCACCCTTGTCCGAGTAAGACCCGTCAGAGCTGAGGGCTTGGCCAGCCCCTGACCCGTGTTCAATCCCCACTGGAGAAGACAGGGATGAGGGAAAAGGCCAGCTGCCCCAAGAACCCCTCCTCCCGACTTGGAGGTGGCCTTGTCCCCCAGCGCTCATCACAGATCGCACTAAGAGAGCAGGTGCTCACAGCCTGGGACCAGCATGAGCCTCCTGCTCTCACAGTTCCCAGCGGCGCTGCCAACCCAGTGCCAGGAGCTCAGACTCTCCCAGGCAGCTCAGGGCAGCACAAAGAGCCACCACTGGGAAAGAGAAGCCCTCGGTTCAAACCCTGGCTCCTCTACCAAAGTGGCTGGGCCAGAAGGGGGTTTCCAAACTTTAAGCCCTAACCCTTCACCCAGATGGTTCTCATGAGGGCCATACAGCCCCCTAGGGGGCATTTTTGGCTGTCACAGTGTTGGGGGACCATTAGTGGCACTGAGTTGGGTGGCTGGGGGACTCACACACTGTCCCAAATCCCATACAACTTAATTCATGCAGGTGAGAAATTTGTTTATAATCATCTGATTATAAATCAAATCCCATTTTACATATGAACAAGAAAGTATTTTTACAGTGTTAATACAGACTGAATTTTCCTGGAATGGAGCTACTGTGTAAACTGAGGGAAAACTGGCCTTTTGCTTTGTTTGGAACTTAGCAGAAGTTGTCCACCATTCAGAAAAATATCACTGAAGGCAGCCCACCCTAACTATTTCAAAACTCTCCTCTCAGTCAGCACTTGTGTAGATGTTGCCGTGCTGGTTCTACCTGAGGTCTTAGCATCTGACTGCTTGGTAATGTCAGATTGTACTGACGTATTAGAATACACGAAATGCTACAATCGATTTCCTTTTGGTTCTCCTTTATATTACAGGAGGCATTAAGTTGACTGACCACACACACACAGAGTAAACAGGTTGTATTTCTCTTAATTTTAGTTAAGAAAAATAAAAACTCTAACACCTCAACTACAGTTAACTACATGCTGGGCACAGTTCTGAGCACTTAGCTGTATTAACTCACTTATCCACAGCAAAGCCATCTGTTACAAACAAGGGGGTGTGGACTTAAGAGGGCAGGGCACCACTGCTTTCCAGAAGAAAGCCCCAAAGGTGCCCTGTGAAAATCACTAACCTAGGCCCCGTCTCTCTGTGGCGTGACCAGGAGAGGCCAGCCAGCACTTCTGCCATCACTATTCCATCCCTGGAGCAAAAGGATCCCACCCCCTACACGGCTCAGCCCAAGAAGAGGCTGGCCACCAGGGCAAGTGGTCTGAAGATCCCCACTGCTTCCTCCCCAGTCCCCGAATCCCAGGGCTCCAGGCCACTCATTCCTACCCTCCTTGGGGTAGGAGGCAGCCACTCCTGAGAACAGCTCCAAGCCCTGCCCTGTGTGGTCCGGTCTGGGAGAGACCCAGAGGCCACTCCCCTGAAGAAGCTGCTTAGAAAGCACAGTCTGCCCTGTTCCTTTACCCATGAAACACCAGCTAACAAATCTCCCTGCTCAGCTGGGTCCTCCTCTCCCTGCTCCCCAACCCCAGGAACAGGGCTGCTCTGCATGGGGCGGGTGTGTGTGTGTGTGTGTGGGGGGGGGGGGAAGACTAGAGAGAACACTGGGATCTGGGTGAGAAGAAAGCAGCCAGGGTCCCTGTCCGGTCTCCACCACCCCACCCAGGGTGACCCTGGACATGTCCCCTCCCTCCCCTCCCTCCCTCTCTAGCCCGTGTCTTTGTCAGTGAAGCACAGAGCACTGCTGCGGCTGCCCCCAGCACAGCCCCGTCCACACACCTGTGTCTGACACGTGTGGCTCTCATGGCCGGCACGCACACTTCCCACACACGCTCTCCTGACACACTCGCCACCAAGAATGCAGCCGCTGGAGCAGGGAGGCCCTGGACCCCTGTCAAGCAGCCCGGTCCTGCTCTCTGGCCCTCAGCGCAGGGCTGCCTCTCAGTCTGTCCAGCTCCCGCCCGCAACCCCCCACTCACTGTGTAGAGTCTCCGCCGGAGTCTGGCCAGAAGAGGGAAGGAGAGCTCTAGGCCAGGGAACCGACGAGCTGCTGGCATCTCCACGGAGCTGGACCCCCTGACCAGGTCACCGGGGCTCTGGCCCGAGGGAGGTGGGGTGGGCAGTGGTCTCAGCTCCTGAATCTCAGGTTCTGCCCAGAAGTGAAGTTGGCCAGAGGTCTGCCCCAGAGACCCCCCAAATCCCACACCAGGGGTGGGAAATGGAGCAGAAGAATAGGGTGGTCCCCTTTTCTCTGCTCTACAGCTGTTTCCACAGCTGGCAGGAGAGAGTTAGTTCTTCTCTCAGTTGACTGCAGCCTGGGTCCTCGGTCCTGTTTCTCTGTCTTCTCTCCAGCGCAGTGGTCACGGCTCCAGCCCTACTCCCTGGCTCCCCCGACAGCCCGCCTCCCTCCCCCCTCCCTCCGCAGCTGAGCAGCTCTGACACTGGCTGAAAAAGGACCTTTCTGAATCACTGCCAAGAGGGCGGCGGGAATGGGGGGACTCTTCCTCCCAGCCACCCGCGCTGCCCCCACCTCCTCCCCGCACACAAGGCCCCTGTCTCTGGCTTCCACCCCAGCCCCCAGAGCTGCAGACAACCCCTGGGATTTTAGGGTGGGGGCCAGGTCGATCAGGCAGCAATATACAAAGAGGCCCCCGTCGCGCTTGTCTGGGGCTGTGAGGGCTTAGTGCACAGCCTGAGCTGGGGGCTTGGACACCAGAGAGTCGGTCCTGGACCTTGCAGGCAGACCCTTTGGAGACCCTCCCCCATCTCCCAGTCCCAGCCTTGGCTGGGCGTCTCCTGGCTCAGGCCCTAATGTGGCCCTGTTACCCTGGTGCCCGACGGAAATAGGAGTCCGGCAGCCTGCCAGAGCGGGGCAGTCCAGCCAAGAGCCGGGGTGGGGGGAAGAATCTCCCAGTCCAGCTGGCCAAGATCCAAAGTCCCCTCAAAACACACAAATATGCCCCTAAACCCTGCGATGCCCCCAGCCAAAGCTGGAGGATTCCGGGCCACAGGATGTCTCCTGAATAGCACCTACACACACAGACAACAGCCCCAGCTAGAGGGAACTGCAGTCACCCCATGAAGCCCCCGTGGAACCTACACATTCCTAGAGCTGACAAGTGATCCCTCTGGCCCTCCTCAAGGGCGCCAGCTGCTCTTACACCCCCCTCGCTACAGCCCCCAGACACACCTGACAGCTGCAGGAAGTCCTCTCAGGCTCCCTCAGCACCCCCCTCCCAGCCGTGCCCAGGGAGCCCCTGTTTCTTGCACACTGCTCTCTTGTCCCTATCCAGCTGGCCACCAGCTCTGGGAGTCCCAGCTGGCTGGTGGAGTAGGCAGCTGGGGTTGAGTTTTGGGGAGTCAGCATCCCAGGCTCTTTCCAGGGCCTCTCTCTCAGTGCTTGACCTCCCTGGCGGGGAGGTGCCTGCAGGGGCAGCCGTTTCCAGATCTGACTCAGGGAGGGGGGAAATGGGACACCCCCAGCAATCAGTCCTCTTTCCCATCCCCCTGTCATGTCATCCACCACCACCCAAAGCTTGTGAGGCCAGCCAGGTGCAGCCTCCCTTCAGTGCCAGTGAATCACCAGCCTGAGAATGGAATCAGAGCTAATGGACAAGATGAAGTCGGGTCAAGGTCACACTGGAGCTGACCTTCCCGCAAACGCTGGCTCACAATGCCCACAGCACAGAGAACCCTATTGCTTATTTCCCACAAAGCACCATTCTGAAGGAGATCCAGGGACCTGACTTCAAGGGACAATTTAAGCAGGATTATTCCCTCTACCGCAAGTTGGGGGACTGCTGGATTGGAATGGCCAGACTGAAAATTATAGCCACCCCCTGAAAGATGTGCCCCAAATCCACCGGAACCCCATGCCTGCCTGTTCCCTTGCACATCAGGTAAGAACAAGCCTCAGTAGCTTGCTCAGCAATACAGCTGTGGGAGGCTGTGGAGAAAAGCAAAGCATGGTCAGGGGTCAGAGGTCAGGCCAGCTCCTAGACCTCTTCTCCCAGCCCCAGAAAACAGCCACCTTTCTGCCCCGCCACCCCCACCCCGCTTCGTCCTGTCAGTGACTGCCCTCTACTGGTCAAGAGAGAAAGTGCTTGATCTCCAAGGGGAAGGGAAGCCGACCCATAAATACCATGATCATGTTTTCCAAAGCAAACAGAGACATTTGGCTTAATACGCAGATTCATAAAGCCAATAAGAGGGAATGTCCAGGGCACAGGGACTCAGTGTCCATAAAGGACTAAACCCACATCCTGGCAGTGCTTTCGGGGCTCCCCTGCAGCGATGAAGCAAGCCCAAAGGGCAGCTTAATTGGGTCCCAGCTTAATTGGGTCCCAAGTCCCAAGGACTCAGAGATACTGAAGCAGATGTCAGCAACAGGAATTCACCACCACTGACTCGCCCCGCCCCACCCCACACACAAACACATCACCCTTCTTTACCCAGCATCCCAGCCCCCAGGATCTGTCCTGGGGCCAGGATCACAGATACCCCTCACTCCTGAAAGGCTCCCCTCAGCTCACCAGCAGACGATGCGGTCTAGGGCCCGGCTACCTGGCTATCCCCCAGGTTTCCCCTATTACCTGCTGTCCCTCCTCGGCCCCAGTTAGGCGCAGATATGCAAATCTCTCACCCTTGGAACCCAAACTCCGGGCTTTAGGGCCCGGGAGGGGAGCAGAGCCCTCCCGCAGTCCCCGCCCCTCCAGCGCACCGGCAGCGTCACTGCCCTGCGTCCTGAGGGGCCGGGCCTCGAGCATCCTCAACAAGGAGGGCCGGGGCCGCTAAAGCACCTCAGCCAAGGGAAGGCCCAGTCCCCGGGCCCGCACGCACCCCACAGCCCCGTATCTGCCACCTGCAGCCAGAGCGAGGGAGCAGAGCCTGGTGGTAGCGGTCTCTCCCGCTGGGCCTGCGGCTGCCCCTCCCCCAATCCCGTGCACAGGCTCCATTCCAAGGAGCCGCCTCTCTGCAGCGTAGGCTGCCCCCCCAGAGAGCCAGGTGCGGGGCTGCACCTTCACTGACCACGGAGCCACAGCTCCCCTCGGCCCCTGGCCGCCTCCAGGACCCCAGAGAGCCACAGCCACCGATCAGGTCCTGGGGACTCAAGGGCCCCCATACTCCATGACAAGGGGGGGGTCCGTCCAAGAAGCTCACAGAAGAGAAGCCCCCATCCTAACTCGACCTGAGACCCCTCCCTCTAGACCCCTCTCCTTCCACCAGCCCAGCTTCCACCTAGCTCCAAGCATGCGCCCACCTGCCAGGCTCCCTGGTGCGCTGCCATTCCGCACTCCACTCAGGCCCGGGGAACCTGCCCAGCCCACTCCTCTCCGCAGTGGAAGCCACGCCCCCCGCATCCGCACTGGGAGGGAGACCTCAGCCCTCCGCAGCCCACGCCTCTTCTCACCAGCCTGGACTTCTCCCTGCCTGCACCTCCACCCGCCCCGCCCCCAAGACTGCTCGGCCCAGGCAGAGCACTGTGGCTGACCTCTCTGGGCTCAGAAGAGTGCGAGTACCCACACTCCCTCCCGCAGGAGCTGCTCCAACACGTGTCCACGCAGGGCTGTCACCCAGTGCCAGGATGAGGACATTGCTAGTGGAGGAAGTCCCACGGCAGAGGCCCCAAGGTGCCACACGCACACCCTCTCATTCCAATGGCACCTGAAGCATCCACTGACTCCTCAGTACCAGGTATTTAGGGGTGAGCTCAGGGCACCCTCACACCTTGGGTGTTTGGGGCAGAGGAGGAGGGAAATGCTGAGACACCTCTACTCCCCACTCCCCTCCCCACACACACACACTCCACCTCAAGACTAAGGAAGGAGACCCCGGGTGGGCACTAGGTGAGTTCCCATAAGGCTCACTCTCTTCAAAAGCTCCTTCTCCAGCTGAAGCGCGTTGGCATAGGGGATGACCCTGCCAGGCAGGGTGTTTATTCTAGGCAGAAGCTCCTCTGCATCTTACTGCAGCTATGGCAGAAACTGGTTTTGGGAGCAGCTGCAGGAACACTCAGGAGGCCGTCGAGAAAGAGAGGCTGAAAATGCCAGGCCCACAGATCCCTCCTTCTCCTGGTTGGATAAAGAGTCTGATCTAAACCATTCCCCCATCCTGCTTTCTCCCTACCTCCTCCCTCCACAAGGCCCCTGCCTCCGAAAGCCATCCTATTACAAGATACCCACAAGATCCAAACTGCCTCTAGGATTTGGGGAATCCACCCCACATGTATACCCTCTGGTCTACAACTTGCCCACTTATCTCTAAAGGGAGCCGGTAGTGGCCCAGGAACCAGCCTGCCTCTGCCGTCCACTCCCCTCCCCCAGGCTCTCCAACAGCATCAGTCAAGTTACAAATCCACACAGAGGAGCAGACGTGACATGTAATTTCCGGCCAAGAAGATTTTTCCAAAACAATCTACCGTATTCTCAGGAATATATGCCAGGCCAGCTCTCTCGTATCTCTGCCCTCCCTCTTCTCCAGGCCCTGGAGGGAAAACAACATATTGGGGAGGAGAAGGAGGGGGGCTTATGGCTCCTCTCCCAACCAGAGGATTATCTTGCCTACACATGCCAGCCCCACCAAGCCCAGTCAACCTCAACTCACCCCTCTGTGTGCAGCGCCCAAGCTTCTGGACCAAGGCCAGGCTGGTTCCCCTTGGGACTTCATCCCAGAGAGAACTGTACCAGGTAACCCCACACCTTCAGGTCATCCCAGGTCTGAAATCACACTGGTCTGGGGAGGAGGCTGGCCACAGGCCAAGGGAGAGAAGGGGGTGATTCAGACACATACCATGGCTGTCCACACCCTCTCCATCTCCAGGCCACAGTGGCCCACTCCCTTCCAGGGGAGCTTGGCAGCTGAGGCCCTGAGGACAGTCAAGCCTGAGGCATATTTGCCAGCAGTGCTGAGCCCACAGGCCCTGAGTCTAACCCTGAGGGCTCTTCACCCTTCTCCTTAACTGTGGATATTTCCTAAGACTTTGGAACTCACCCTTCCTTCTCTTCCCTCCCTGGGAGTCACCTCCTCTCCTCCCAGGGCTCCAATTAGCACCATGTGCTGTCTGTCTCCATTCCTGAGCTCTAGAAGCGCTACACCCATGCTTCTAGACATTTACAGCCAGCTCCACCAGGAGGATGCAAAGGTACCATAAATTCTACACGTCCAAATTGAGCTCATCAACCCCCACCTTAAACCTAGCTTATGTGTGCTCTCATACCCTGACTGAAAACATCACAAGCCAACACGAGCCACCTAGGCTAGACACCTCACCCCTGGCTCCCCAACCATAACTCCCTTCTTTCCCCACTGGGCAGGCCACAAAATCTTGTTTCTGCCTCCTCATTACTCCTCCCATCGATACCTTTGGGACAAGAGTCAGACAGACCCGGGCTGAAATCTTGGCTGTATCACTCTCTAGTCAGACGACTTCTGGGCAAATGCCTTAACCTCTAAGCCTCAATTTCCTTATCTGCAAATGGGAATAAACAGTACGTCCTTCAGAAAGTGCAAACTCAATGAGATCACGAACGGCACACTTAGCACAGCATCTGGCACGTAGTTGCCTATTCTTATACTGTCACCTGAACACGGATCCGAAGTTCCTCTCCTGCTTACGTCCTCTGTAATTCCTCACTGAGCCAAATACAAGGCCCTTCAGGATCCATCCCTCGCCTATCTGTCCACCTCCAACTCTTATCATTTCCTTCAAAATGTCTCCATATTCCAACCAAGTCAAATACTTGCCCTTCCCTAGACACAACATCTTCTTTAATTTTAATGTCTTTGAGCTATTCTTTGTGATACTCTTTTCTCTTCATGATGAACTCCTACACATTTGGGTCCCTCAAGACCCAAATAAAACGTCATCTCCTTTGTAAATTCCCATTTCCTATCCCCAAACGGTTCTTTTTGCCATTGCTTCCCATGTTATTTTGTTAAAGTATGTTTGAAAACAAGAGTGGTATAAACACATAATACTACATGTGGAAAATAGCCAAAAGGATGAAAAAAATTTTAATTATCTATCATGCTCTGATCCTTAAAGGGTGCTATTTCTGTAGCACTCTGTACTAATTCTATTGAGGGAGCCCTATGTACGTACCTCTTGTGGTTTGTACATTGTAACCATCTGTTTATATCTGTCACCTTGAAAGAAGAATCTGGCAAGGCACCTGGTCAAAAGAGTTTGCTGAAAGGGACTTCAAGCCTTTGTGACAGACACTGGGGAAAGGAGGCCTGTCTCTTTTCCAGTGAGCTGGTACCACCTTATGTCCAGTGAATACCAGGAATAAGCCTGGTTGCCCTTGTTGGCCCTGGCTTTGCTTCCCCCCATTATTTCGAAACCAGAAAAGCAAGCACCTTCATGCGAAGGAGGGCAGCCAATCTCATTACAGCTACTCCTGTCCCAGAACCACTAAGCTACTTTGCTCCCACAAAGCTATTTCAGCCCCGGGGACAATACAGCAGTCCCTCAAGGCAGAGGGACAGCTTTGACTGAAGGCTGCCTTCTCATCAGACTGCGGAGGGAGAGCTGGGGATACCACAGCGTTGATCGATGGGCAGGAGGTCTTTTTTGTCAGGCATCCCAGCCTCGCAGAGAGAGAGGAGGGAGACAGGGGGATCAGAGGGTGGGAAGGCAGGGCACAGAAGCAGGGGCAGACACACCAGATACAGGGACCCTCCTACACCTCATCTCCTTTGACTCCAACAGAGAAGGAGGTGTAACTTTCAGAGAGGAAAGGAAAGAACCTGACTAAACACCACAACCACAGGCCCTCACTGAACCCAGTACCTCCGCACATCTACCAACTTGGTCTTGAAAGTTTTTTTTTTTTTTTGTGGGGGGGGGTACACAGGCCTCTCACTGTTGCAGCCTCTCCCGTTGCAGAGCACAGGCTCTGGACGTGCAGGCTCAGCGGCCATGGCTCATGGGCCCAGCCGCTCCGCGGCATGTGGGATCTTCCCGGACCGGGGCACAAACCCATGTCCCCTGCATCGGCAGGCGGACTCTCAACCACTGCCCCACCAGGGAAGCCCTTGAAAGTATTTTTTAGCTGTTTCATGCTCCACCAGCGAAAGACCAGTGTGCCAACCCTGACACCCAGAGACAGGACACTGAGAGCCCTAATACATTCCTGGAGCATCCCTCCCCCGCACATAAACACCACTCGAGTGTGACAGTGGGTAAATTCCTGCAGTTGCCTGGGTCTCTTGCACACATGCACCCCACACGCCCGAGTGACAGGGCTGGGATGCAGGGTACTGCAGAGAGCTGCCTCTCACCATCCTCTGGCCCAAACATCCTCCCGGCACCAAGGCCCGGCAGCCGAGGCTCCCGGGAAGAGAGGAAGGATGTAGTCTGGCTCCCAGCAGCCAGCCACTCCCAGGGCTCTTCCAGGGCTGGGCAGAGGCCGCCCAGCTGGTCGCCCTGCCTACCAGCTCAGGCCTCACCCCAATCCCCCAACCCCCTCAGCAAGAGCCTAGAGCAGAAGGGGCCTATTGTTGGGCCCTGGAGGTGGGGTGGGCCCAGAGCTGTGAATTGGAGAGCATTTACTCTGTGAGAGGGACTGCTCATTCCCTTGGGACAGCGCCCACACCAGAACCCCAGGAGCTAGGAACATCCAGCGCAGGGTGGGCTGCTGGGCCAGGGAGAGAAAGGGTCTGAACCTGGAAGTGAGAGAGATGTCAGGGACTGCAAGATATTTAAGATACCTTAAATCCCACCCATTTTAGAGATAAAGAAACTGAGACCCTGAAAAGGAAGGGACATGCCTGGTCTGAGGCACCTAAGAAGCTGTCATAGGGAATGGATCCTTAGGAGCTGCGGAGCAGTTCAGAGCAATGGTGATTCCTCTCTGGCCATAGAGGGGCAGCCCTGCCAAGGTCAGGGACTAATAATAAAGGTCAGGGGCCTGAGCGGAGAACCTGCCTCAGGAGGAGATACAACATCCAGGGGACAGGCAGAGACAGGAAGAACCTAGAGTTCTCACATCCAGCAGAAGCCCTTGGCTCCCAGGACCTAGAGCTGCTGAAGGAGGGCCCAGGCCAAACCTCTCATCCCACCCACCTCTTTAGTCACTCACCACATACTGACTGTGTGCTCACCCTGTGCTAGGTTTGGGGGACTATGAAGGAGGAGAAGTCACGATTCACATCCTCAGAAAGACACTGTGTGCAAGTTCTTTACTAAAAGTTTTATCTTTCATTGCCTGATTAACCTGCCCCCCACTACCCTACATTATCCGCATTTTACAGATGAGGACACTGAGGCTCTGGAGGGGTGACCAGGGTCACCTGTTACTGGAGAGTCACAGGTGAACCAGAATTCAGTCCATATACAACTGGACACAAAACTGCTTGGTTCAAGGATTTGAGCTCATGGAGGGCAGAGCTGGAGTCTTATTTGTTAAAATATATACTAGATACTGAATGAATTCATGGATTCTGCGAGGAAGTTTAAGGAGGGAATAGAGGCTCCAGGAAAAGACAGATTGCACAAATGCACATAATTTCACTCCTTCCCAAAACCCCACCAAAGCCAAAATGATCAAAAGAGAAATTTTCTGAATGGCAAAAGTCCCTAAGGACGGGAAGAATAGTAGAAGAGAAAACCACAACATAGCTTTGGAAGCTGGAAAGCAGATGGCCAGTGACTATGGAGAGCAGACCTGAGAAAATCCCCAATCCCAAGGTGAAAAGGACCTGATTGACCCCACAGAATCCTCAAAAGGCCTGGGAACTAGAAGCCCCAGAAACCTCTAGAAGAAGAACAGGTGCTAAAAATACAAAGGATTAGTCAAAAGCTGTTTAAGAAGCAGTAAGACCCCCCTGGACTCCCTCTCCAGTACAAAGCCACTGGGTTGCTGCCCTGGTACCACCCGGCAAAATCGGGATTTCCCTTCGGGGGTAAAGTGCGGGCCTCTGCGCTGGCGCAGCAGGCTTGGCTGACAGCGGGGTGCCAGGGACCTAACAAGGAACGCACACATAGATGTGGAGATCTCAGTCTCCTTCTCGACTCCCTCCAGGAACATGGAGCCAGACCTCCACCTCCTGGCAGAAGACAGGAGTGTCCTTTCTGGGGACTCTGATCAGGCAAAGAAAGATATAAAGAAACCAACATTGGGAGTTCTCCACAAACCGAGCAGCCAGGTCACCATACAAAGAAGCTCGGTCAACAAGGCCACCCAGTGCTTGTGGTCAAGAGTAGATGACAAAGAAATACTGGACACCCAAGGAAAGCCTCTAACGTGGAAGAAAGAGCAAAACACACAGAAAATGCTCATTAATATCCTCAGAAAGACAAGATGTTGTATCTACAAAACAAGAAGAGAATATTATTATTTTTTAATAGGGGGAATAAGAAATTACACATATGACAGGAAACATAACAAATTCAACAGACCCATCCTCACCCCAACCAACAAAGTCTAGCCCACAGCAGGTGCTCAGAAATATCTGCTGAATGGATAAATGAGGCAGTATTTCATGAACTTTAATGCACATGCAGATCACCTGGGGGAATCTTGTTAAAATGCAGATTCGGATTCCATAGATATGGGGGTGGGCCTGAGTTTTACATTTCTAACAAGCTCCCAGTGATAATGTGCTGGTCCTTAGACCACACTCTGAGAAGCAAGGGTCTCTGCTAAACCCTGGAGCAGTGGTTCTTTGCACTGGCTGTGCATTAAAATCACCTGGGAGGTAGGAAAGTGACGGTGTGTGGGCCCCGCCCACTGAGATTCTAATCAACTTGGTCTAGGTGAGACTCAGGCATCATATCTTGAAATCTCTGCAGATGAATCCATACTGGGGTCGAGAACCGCTGCTCTGGAGAAAGCCTGTAACTACGCCAATCATTGGTCCTAGCCAGAGCAGTCCTGTTTTCAAATATTCTTTCCCATTGTTGACACTGACCACTCTTTCAGAAGGCCCTTCTCATCACGGCCATGAGCATCAGTTTATGGGACTATTTACTATACAGAGGGTAATTCTTTTTTTTTTTTTTTGTGGTATGTGGGCCTCTCACTGTTGTGGCCTCTCCCGTTGCCGGAGCACAGGCTCTGGACGTGCAGGCTCAGCGGCCATGGCTCATGGGCCCAGCCGCTCCGCGGCATGTGGGATCTTCCCGGACCGGGGCACGAACCCGTGTCCCCTGCATCGGCAGGCGGACTCAACCACTGCGCCACCAGGGAAGCCCCAGAGGGTAATTCTTAATGCTAAGTCCCATTAATGTCAGTGGATGGAGAAATCATTCTACTAAATTTCCAAAAATTCATTGAGAATTTTCTCCTTATTAGATTCACACACTTATCTTAATTTTTCTAATTAAAAAAAAATCTGGACCGTAAAACTTTAGCAAGTCCTTTAAAAAAAATAAAGGATTTTTAAAAGTGAAATGTGGATATCTCCCTAGCCAAAAATCCTAATCCATTATTCCAATGTTTCTGTTAAAACTTAACTTGAATTTAGTAGTTTTGTGTCTACCTCATCCATGCCATGGGATAAAATAATATCAACAGACATTTACTGCTGTTAAAATTGCTAAAATCACAATAGAAGGGTTGGAGGATAAAGCGTCTTCCACAATGGAGAGCAAAAGCCCACACCAAGCTACATAATTAAAGAACACTGGAGATAAAGAAAAGATGCTATAAACTCCTGGGCAACGGTATAACACAAGTTCCACAAAAAGGATTGGGAATGATTTTAGACATTAATGTTAACTCTGGAACTTAAGAGCAATGTCCTTAAGCTTCCAAAGGAAAGCAATTTCCAGCCTAGATCTCTACATTCAGCTAATTAAGTGACTGAGTGTCAGACTGGCAAGGTCTCAAAATAATCTACCACTCTTTTACCTCCTCTCTTAGGAAGCTACTAAAGGATGTACTCTACCAAACTAGAGAATAAACCAACAAAGGGGACGATAGGAAACAGGAGAGAAAGGCACAGAAAGGCAGTGAAGGAAATGCCCAAGATGCTGAAAGGGAGATCCCAGGAGGACAGCTAAGCATCAGTGATAGAGAGCAATTAGTCCATGCCGCTTTAGGGCACAAGGCTCTGAAAGAGACTTCTTTAGAGAGGTGAATTTGATAGAATACCTAATGGAATTGACACCCTGAGAAATTTATACAGCTACTGGAGAGTTTAATTAATTGAAAAGTACATAGAAAACTAAGCAAACAAAAAAAGCAACTCCAGGAAGAACAAAAAGGTGCCCAGGAAAGGAAAAGTCACAGTTTATTACACCATAACAATATAAACAATGAACAGTAGATTGAAGAAAACATGAGATACGCCCAGAGTGGATGGGCTGGAAGATGGGATGAGTAGCAGGGTGGGAATGAGGGAATTAAAGTAAAATCCTCATCTTTGGCCAAGATGGGATAACACGGATCAGACTTACCCTCCTGACTGAAACACAGAAAAATGGACAAAATATACAAAATGGTTTTGAAGACACCAGACATCAAGATGCAAAGGTCAGTGATACCTAGGAAATAGGAAACAAAGGAGGTCAGCCCTATGGTTGGGTTTCCAGGCTACAGAAAAGGGAAGGGAACCAGTTGGACCCCAAAGGACTCTCTGAGTTGAAGAGATGAAGCTGAGACTCTGGGGAAACTCAAGTGGCCAGAATTCATAGAACAGAGCATCAGAGAAGAGAGAGCACCACAGAAGTCTGCAAAAGGTCCCCCTTGAGCAGTAAGCTGAGTACTGATCGTCACATGAATGTATGGGAACTACCCAAGGCTGGGGAAAAGAACCACCCAAAGGCTTCCCTGGTGGCGCAGTGGTTGAGAGTCCGCCTGCCGATGCAGGGGACCCGGGTTCATGCCCCGGTCCGGGAAGATCCCACGTGCCACGGAGCGGCTGGGCCTGTGAGCCATGGCCGCTGAGCCTGCGCGTCTGGAGCCTGTGCTCCGCAGCGGAAGAGGCCACAACAGTGAGAGGCCCGCGTACCGCAAAAAAAAAAAAAAAAAGAGTTTCAGTTCTGCAAGATAAGAAAAAGTTCTGGAGATGGATGATAGTGATCGTTGTGCAACAATGTGGAAGTACCTAACTCTACTGAACTATACACTTAAAAGTGGTTAAAATGGTAAATTTTATGTTGTGTATATTTTACCACAGTTAAGGTAGGTAAATTTTTTTAACAAAAAACTGAATTCCATTAAAAATACCATTTACAATAGCATCAAAAATATGCAATACTTAAGGATATATCTGACAAAAGATTTAAAAGATCTGTACATTGTAAACTATAAAACATTGGTGAAATTCTTAAAAATCTAAATAAATACAGAGATATACATTGTTCATAAGTCAGGTTCAATACTGCTAAGACAGCAATTCTCCCCAAATTGATCTGTAGATTCAATGCAATCCCAGCAGGCTATTTTGTAGAAATTTACAAATTGTTCTAAAATGCATATGGAAGTACAACAAACCTAGAATAACTAAAGCAATTTTGAAAAGGAAGAACAAAGTGTAAGATCTTTCCTTGGTTTCAAGGCTTACTATAAAATCTACAGTGATCAAGATAATGTGGTCCTGGGATAAAGACAGACAAGTTAGATCAATGGAACAAAACAAAGTCCACAATTGGATCTACACACATACAAACAACTGATTTTTGATAAAGGTGCAAAGGCAACTCCATGGAGAAACAAGTCTATTAAAAAAATTTTGCTGAACAATTGGATGCCCATATGCAAAAAACTGAACTTCCATTCATACCTTGCACCATATACTAACCTAAGAATTAACCCCAAATAGATTGTAGACCTAAATGGAAAACCCATAACTATAAAAGTTATAGGAGAAAACCATCATGTTTTGGGTTAGGCAGAGAGTTCTTAAACACCAAAAGCACAATCCATAAAAGAACAAGCTGGTAAACTGGAGTTCATTAAAAGTTAAAACTGGGCTTCCCTGGTGGCGCAGTGGTTGAGAGTCCGCCTGCCGATACAAGGGACATGGGTTCGTGCCCCGGTCTGGGAAGATCCCACATGCCGCGGAGCGGCTAGGCCCGTGAGCCATGGCCGCTGAGCCTGCGCGTCCGGAGCCTGTGCTCTGCAACGGGAGAGGCCACAGCAGTGAGAGGCCCGCGAACCGCAGGAGAATTAAAGTGCAAGCTAGAGCCTGGAAGAAAATACTTGCAAATCACATATCCCATAAAAGGCTTGAATCCAGAAATATAAAAGAAACTCCCAGAACTTAGTACGAAAAAAAACCCCACACAATTAATAAATGGGTAAACAATTTGAACAGACACATCTCCAAAGATATACAGATGGCAAATAAGATGAAAAGATGCTCAACATTCGTCATTAGAGAAATGTAAATTAAAACCAAAATGAGATACCATTACAGACCTATTAGTATGTCTAAATTTAAAGAGACTGATCATACCAAGTGCTGACAAAGTAGTGAACAAACTAGAACTTTCATACACAGCTGGTGGGTACATAAAATGGTACAACCACTTTGGAAAACAGTCTGGCGGTTTGTTAAAAATTAAATGTATACCTACCATATGATCCAACTATTCCAGTCCTAAGGATTTACCCAAGAAAAAAAAAAAGCATATGTCCGTACAAAGACTTACACATATGTTCATAGCAGTTTTACTTGTAATAACCAAAAACTGAAAACAACCCATCAGGAGATAAATGGATAAACAGACTGTGGTATACTACTCAGCAATAAAAAGGAATAAGCAATTGATACCCACAAAAACATGGATGAATCTCAAAATAATTATGCTGAGTGAAAAAAGCCAGGCAAAAAAAAAAAAAAGAGCACATACTGTATGATTCTATTTACATAAATTTTAGGTAACGCGAACTAACGAACTAACGTATAGTGACAGAAAGCAGACTATTGTTACCTGGGGAAGGGGGATGGCAAAGGAGGGGTGGGATGGAGGGATTACAAAGGGGCACAAAAAGCTTTTGGGAGTCTGGGAATAATGGGTATGTTCATTATCTTGATTGTGGTGGTGGTTTCACAGGTATACACATATGTTAAAACTTATTAAATTATGTTTTAAATACGTGTCATTTACCATACGTCATTATACCTCAATAAAGCTATTATTAAAAACAAACACTTCATCTTCCAGGATAAAGCACAGGGCAGGGGGATAATTGTGGGCTCAGGGGCTAGAGGAAAAGGTCTGGTAGCACTGACCCCTCCTGCCTAATGTCCACTGGCCATGGCTCCTGGGAAGGTGGATGCTAGGCTGGCAAAGAAGGGTCTGAGCCCTCTGCACTCAGGACACTGTAGGGAAAACCAGGGCCTGCCTCACAGACGAGGAACTGAAGCCCAGAAATGTTATCCTAGTTACACACTAGTTACACAGCTAGTAAACCCAGATCTGCCAAAGTCCTCTTTCTCTTCATCTACCACAAATTCAAGAATCAACCTGAAACAGGGTGAACATGTATGCTTACGTGCGCGTGTTTAGAACAGTTCTCTCCACTGAAGCCAGAGCGCAAGAACCAGTCTGGCCGTCCCAGAGGAGCCAGACACCTTGGACACAGCAGCTGAACTTCCGGTGCATGAGTGTTTGGGGTTGCAGGATGACAGGCAGGCATGGGACGAAGTTGACAGTCAAGTCTGGGTCTGCATGGGGAGCAGGCTAACTGGCTCCTCCAGCAGAGTCCCGGCAGCTGCCTGCTTAGGACGTGACCACCACTCCCCCTGCCCCAACAGAAAAGGACTATCTCCACCCAGTCCGGTTGGGACAGGGGTCTGGGGGCCATCTGACTCAGAGCCACTCCTTGGGGTAGGGCAGAGATGGGTCTTGGCTAAGGCCCCGAGACAGGCAGCAACTCTGTACCCATCCCCACCCGAGGACTAGAGAAGCAAGAACCCAGACAGCGCCAGGTAAGAGGTGAACGTCCCTAGGCAGATGAGGCCCACAAGTGGCCAACCAAGCCCCTGTGGGGCAGGAATGAATAGGCCTGGCACCCAGGCCATGAGGAAGTCAACAGGAAGCCAAATCTAGCCCCCACCTCTGCAAGTCCCACCTCTAAACTGGGCTGAGAGCTGGCCCTGGCTGATACAGAACCCATGATGCCACAGCTGCCCATATGTCCACCTCCATGGGGTGGGGCTGAGGTCTGGGCCACCGAGGATGCCCAGAGTCCAGCAGTGCAGAAAACCTCTCCTATCCCACACTTTCAGGTTGGGGTCCTGAGAGCCCACATGGAGACAGAAGTCCTCACCAGCTCTCCACCCTTCTGCCCACTATTTATCCTTGGCTCTGGGCCCTCAGTATTAATCAAATGTGACAAGAAGGTGTGGCAGGAGCAGGCCAGGCTCGTGCCCAAGTTACCGGCTGCCACGCTGACAGCTCACGTGGCCAAGAGGGTTACAAGATAAGGTCCTGTTAATGCAATGCTGCCCCTTCCCTTTTTTGGAACGTGTTTTGAGGACGTGAAGCAGCGTGTGCTGATTGCACCAACCCAGCAATGGCATGGAGGCACCCCTATCTCCACCGGTAAACGGGTGAAGCGGGGGTGGAGGGGTGGAGAGATGACTACTTCCTCTGCAACCTCAGCCTGGGACTACCCCTCTCTCCCTTCTGCCCAGGCCTGGCAGCCACCCAGACAGTCTCACCGCCAGTCTAGACTCTAAGGAAATATCCCATCACTCCAGTTGGCATATACAGTAATGGGGGGAGGGATCCTGTCTCGTTGTTGAACACTGCACTGCTTCATTCCTCTCCAGGTTTAAACACAGGGGAATGAAAAACGGCAGTTTGGAGACCACGCTCTCCTGCGATAACTGCAGCCCCCTCCTTCCAAACACACCAATTCCAGCTGAGAACAGAATTGGGCTTCCTTACCTGCTGCCTTCCACTGGCTCTCTGCTGACAAAGCTTCTATGATGTCCCGGCTGAGGTGGCAGAAAAGGACCCAGCAGGACACTGCCTGCTATCGGGTAGTGGTTTCCAACGCTCCCAGGTTCACGGCGCTCTTCTGCCCCCCACTCCCCAAACCCCTACATCCTGCTCTCACCACGGCCCTGGCTCGGCCGATGCTGATGCTGAGCAGCCGGCCTGTGAGTTACCACCTCCTCCTCCGCCTGCGCCTCCGGATCCTGTGTCCCTCCAGGGGTCCGTCTCCCTCCTGGGACCCTTTCCCGTCCAGGTATGTTTCCTGGACAGCCCGCACAACCTGCCCTTCCTGCACCCCGGGCAGCCAATTTGCTTCCTGCACCCCCAGGCGCCCCTCTCCCTCAGGGCCCTGGGGCCCCACTGGCCGGGCCCTCCCCACCACTTCGAGTCTCTTGCGGCGTGCCGGGGCCACTCCCAGGACCTCTGCCTCCCCTCTGAGGTGCCCGCAGCTCTCCCAGTACTGCTCCCCCCGCTCCTCGGAACTTTCGAGCTCGTCTCTGCTCTCCCAGAGGCCGTCCCCGAGCTCGGACAGCTGCTCGGGCTGCTGTAGCAGCCTGCGTGGGCTCCCCTCCCCCTGCTCCTGCACCCCGGTGCGAGCCTCCCCCCGTTCCTGCACTGCGGGGCTGCCTCCCCCTTTCTCCTGGTACTGCTTGCGGGGGCCCAGCCCCTCCTCCTGCACCACAGGCCAGCCCACGGAGCCCGTCCACGGCGGCGGGCGCCTCCAGTCCGCGCTGTCCGCAGGCCCCCACACCACCCCCAGGCTAGGCTCGCGGCCCCGGCCGCCCCGCTCCTGCACCCCCGGACCCACCCCGCCCTCCTCCTGCACGGCCGGACCCACGCCCCCCTGCTCCTCCACGCCGAGCTTCAGCCCGCGGAGCTGCTGCGGGCCCCAGCTGAGAACCCCGATCCGCTGCGGATGCTGCTCCTGCAGCGCTGGGCAGAGCCCGCCGCGCTCCTCCTGCGCTCCCGGCCTAGGGCCCCCAGCCGGCACTGCCCAACGCACTCTCCTGCCCACCAGAGGCCGCGCGGTCCCGCCCCTCCAGATGGTGCTGCCCTCGCCGCCCGCTCACACCCCCCTACCCGGTTCCTTCCGCCCCGTCCCCCGGGGGAGGGGGCTGCGGGGTCGCGTCCCCTCCCGCTCCGCCCACACGTCCCGGTCCCGGCTCCCAGCCCTCGCTCCTGGGCGTCGACGTCCGCCCGCCGGGCGCCGCGCCCTGCGCAGGCCCCCGCAGGTGCTGCGGCCCCACGCCCCGGCCCGAGAACCAAGAGCGCCCGCCCTCCCGCCGGGGGTTCCTGGAGCCAGCCTGCGCCTGCGCTGCCCGAGGTGGGCGGAGCCTGGCCGGGTTGGGGGCCGGGCGGGGCCTTAAGGGGCCATGTCCCACTTACTTCTCATTCCTTCAGAGCCCCTACTGCTCCCCCTTCTTCCTCCCACCAGAAGTCCCGCTTGCGCCTTCCTGTGGAGCCAGAGGGAGAAGAGGTGAACCAGAAGGTAGGGAGTGCCTACTGAGACGGTGTAGTCAACAGGGCCCAATGGAGGAGCGCTGAAGTAGGAGTCTCGAATTCTAAGTAGCAGTTCAGCTGCTCCTGACTTATGAGTGTAAAAAAAACACTTACCTCTGGCCTCAGTTGCTTCGTTTCTAAAATGAAGAGGAGATTGGACCGGAAAGTTTCCAAGGTCCCAATCCAGTGAGTGTTTGACTGCAGAGAGGGACTCTAGTCCTAATCTTTCAGCAACAGCCCAGAGACCTATGAACCTGGGCTGCCTCCACCTTTACCCTGGGGCCAAGGGAGAGCCGGGCTCAGGCCTGTGACACTTCCTGCTGGGAATACAAGCAGAAAGAGTCCCAGGCAAAGGGAGTCTTCCTCCCTCTTGCACTGCTCCCTCTTGGGTCTGTACCCCGAAAGGAGGAGAAAATTCAGAGCTCCTTCTCCCAGTGATAGTGCAACCTGCAGACCCAGATCCTAGCCCAGCTGGAGGCGGCCTTGGGCTGCCAAGCTTAGAACCCAAAAGCTAGGGCAAGTTGGCCGTTTCTGACTGTACCTCATCTATAAGATGCGTTTAATAATAAAACAACTCCAGACAGAATTGTCCCAGGGATCAGACATCAGAGAACTGTGTAAGGGTGACTCCTGCACTCTTATTTTCCAGCATTGGGCCCAAGGGCTCTGGCCTGAGGACAGTAGGACAATGAGAAGGGCACGGGTTCTAGACAGCTATGGGGGGGCTGGACTGGGTGGATTTGGGTCATGGCGTCTTTCCCTGTGAGGTGAGCAGGGCAACTTTCTACTAAATCATTCGATAACAGTGTGTGTAAGGGGGTTGCCCTTCACCGTGCAGCCAGGGCCACTGAGCAGGAAGTTGAATGCACCCCACCTGGGCCGAGACAGGGTCTAGGGCAGGCAATACTCCACAGGTGATAGAACTGAGGCTCTACACGATTAAGTAACAGCTGGTAGTAGTGAAGCCAGAATTCAAATCCACTTTTCTGACTCCCAAGTCTGCTCTGAACCAATAAGGGGCAACGAAGCAACACCATACCCAGGAGCTTTGGGAAGCATCAGGTTTTAAAGTAGTAGATGGGCCCCTGGGCTGGACAGCTGGTGATTGTCAAGTGGAGCAAAACTGAAGTTTTGTCCTCAGCCAGACAAGAGTGACGCCCATTTCCCTTCCTCCATTAATATGGACGGAATGAACTAGCACTGGGGAATTTGTTGCAACAAAAATAGAAATGAAGTTGTTCCTCTCCTGAGAACAAGGAAAGTAAAGGGAACAGTGAACAGGCTAGAGAAGAAACAAATGGGATGGAAAGGGTTAATCACTCCTAGCTTTATTTTAACTGTTGCTAATCTGTAGTGTCTGTAACTAGATTTGTCCTTCACAAAGCTAACCTATTACTCCCTGACACTATGTGAATTACATCCTGCATGGTAATACCCCTAACTCTATGTAAATTACATCATGCCCTACTACCCTGCACTCCCTTATAACAAATCACCCCTTGTAGCCTTTTGCATTTCAGAAAAAAAGATAAACCAGAGACAAACAGGCTCAAGTACTGGGCTGCTGGACCCAGTTACCCAGCTGCCTGACACCAGCTGTGACTGTTTTGAAATAATGCAAGAAGAATGCAAGACCTTCACAATTTTGATCCTTATCATATACCCTGGACTGTGAGCCCCACCTATAAGATCTTGTCTGATTCCCCGGGAAGGGGGGGTACAGTTCTTGAGGTGCTAGCCTGCTGTGTTTTCCCCTTTGCCAGACAAAGATTAAAGCCATTTTTCTTGTTCCTCCAAAACTCTGTATTTCTGTTTGGCATTGGTGCACAGAGAGCTGAGATTTTTGGCATCAGTCTGACCAGATTTTGGGGATCAATAGATGCAAACAGCTGATTTGGAGCAAGTTTCTCTGCTGGTAAATCAAGCTCTAAATCAAACAAGGCAAAGGGTCAAAGCACCTACATGCTGGATTGTTCTGCTGGGTGATTCTCTTAGGGAAGCCCAGCTCCCCATTCTCCCGTCTCCCTTCCAGTTGCTCTCAAGAGCCAGACCCATGCCTCCAACATCCCTAGTGCAGGGTTATCTGGAGCTTCAGGCTCACAGAAAAGAGGTCTCCTGCTCCCTTCCCCCATCCTGCCATCTCAGCTCCTGGACTGTCCCACTGGCACTGGGACTGTGATGGAAGTTGTCTTGGAGCATGTCTCCTCCTCTTCATTGTGTTTGACTCTGGTACTGGTAGCTGAGGAGACTGCTCTCTCCCAAGGGGACTGACAGCACAATGGAGGAAATGAGACACAGGCTAGAAACACAAGGCTTAGGATATTTAGGAGGCTGGGGGGATAACCTCAACCCTCCAATGTGCCTGAGCCAGTCTCTTCCCAGATCTGAAACTTGAAAAGAGCTGCCCACAGGAGAGTGATTCTGCAGGGGGAAGGGCTTGTCAGGTCTAGTTCTAAGCAGAGGCAGCCCAAGCTGCTTGAGAGAGGCTTGTGGCAGTGCCTTGAAGAATGTCCACTGTGAAATGGTTGCATGTTTGGGGTAAGCAGGAGGGCAAGGAAGGCTGCAGCGGGTGATGAAGGCACCTGCAAGCAGGTGCTCGGCCAAGAGTGTTGATGCTGCGGAGTGGTTGGGCTGAAGGTTTTTTGGGTTCTGTTTTGTTTTTTAAAATAGAGCAATGTTTTTTAAACTACTCTTGCAAACTATTAGCTGGAGGTGCACTGAATTTAGTGAGTTTTAACTGGCTTTTTTTTTGCTGTGTTGGGTCTTCATTGCTGCATGCGGGCTTTCTCTAGTTGCAGTGAATGGGCTTCTCTTTGCGGTGGCTTCTCTTGTTGCAGAGCATGGGCTCTAGGCACGTGGGCTTCAGTAGTTGTGGCACATGGGCTTGTGGGCTCTAGAGCACAGGCTCAGTAGTTGTGGCACATGGGCTTAGTTGCTCCGCGGCATGTGGGATCTTCCCAGACTGGGCTTTAACCCATGTCCCCTGCATTAGCAGGTGGATTCTTTATCACTGCGCCACCAGGGAAGTCCCTTAACTGGCTTTTTTTTTTTTTTTTTTTTTGCGGTACACGGGCCTGTCACTGCTGTGGCCCCTTCCACTGCGGAGCACAGGCTCCGGACGCGCAGGCTCAGCGGCCATGGCTCACGGGCCTAGCGACTCCGCGGCAAGTGGGATCTTCCCAGACCGGGGCACGATCCCATGTCCCCTGCATTGGCAGGCGGACTCTCAGCTACTGCGCCACCAGGGAAGCCCTGGCTTTTTTTTTTTTTTAATGAAAGAGGACAGTGATAGAAAATATCAGAATATAATTTTCTGAACTTTTCATTGAAGTATAACATGCATCCAGAGAAGTGCAAAGACTTGGGCATTTTACAAAGTGAATACACCCAGCACCGAGATCAAGAAACACCATAATCAGGATCCGGAAGTCCCCCCAAATGTAAGTTGTAAAAGAAACTATAATCTTCAAGCGTGTCCTTCATATTTATGATTTACTTTTAACTTTCTGACAACCCTCCCTGGCCTCCGCCCACCAACATAAACTCCACAATAACAGGAGGTTTTGTCTGGGGATAAGACTGGCACAGGCACCTAGAACAATGCCAAGTATACAGTAGGTGCCAGCAATATCTATTGAATGGGTGAGATTGCATCACAGATAGTGTAACCAAGCAGGACCCTATGGGGCCTTCCCAGGACAGACCCTACCCCCCACCAAGTCCTCTGCCTCCCTCTTGTCTGTAGAAAAACTTTAGCCTCCTAGGCCTTCCCCAACTTCCAAAGAATAAATGTAATCAGAGAAGTAAGAAAATGCAGAAAGAAAGGAAAACAGCCAAGCAAGACAGAATAATAATAGTTTAGTCATTAAACAAAGTCAAGGACTGTTAGTTCCTCCTCAAGGGCTATAGATAATATACTGGATCATATCCTTTGAGCTGTTTGACAGCTACTAAAACCCCCACGAAGTGGAAGAAGTTAACTGCATGCTGCCCACAAGCACGTAGACCCCAGATGAGTTGGAATCAGGAGGTTGATGATGTTGATTCCCAATTACTCACCAACAACCAATCAGAAGAATGTCCACGAGCTGATCATCCACCCTTTTCTCTCACCCTGTCTTTAAAAACCTTTCCCTGAAAGCCATCAGGGAGTTGGGTCTTTGGAGCACTAGCAGCCTGGACTCCTTGCTTGGTGCCCTGCAATAAACGCTGTGCTTTCCTTCACCACAATCCGGTGTCAGCAGATTGGCTTTACTGTGCCCGAGTGAATGGACTGAAGTTTGGTTTGGTAACAATAGTAAAGGTATGGTTTCATTTTATATACACAGGTGTGCTCTACATCTTGATATAAAATGTGTTTCTTTCTGCAGATCAGAGGCAAAGACTTCTGAAGGCCAGTGCTCCAACTTGAGAAAGCTGTGGAGGCTGTGGTTCAGGTCCGGGGAATGAGCATGGACGAAGTAGAATAGTATGCTGACTAGACCAGTGCTTCTCAAACTGCAGTGTGCCACTGAATGACCCAGGCATCTGGTTGAAAGGCAGGTTCTGATTCAGCAAGCTGGGAAGGGGATGCTGCGATGCTACATTCCTGTCAAGCTCCTACACTTGGTTAGCAAGGCCTTGAACCCAGAGATTCTCAATAATGCTGTACATAAGAATCACACGGGAGGCTTTTCAAAACACTGCTGCCCAGGTCCCACCCCAGAACAATTCAGTTGCAATCTCTGGGGTGGGGCTCACATCCATAGGTTTTAAAAGCTCCCCTGGTGATTCCAGTGTGCAACCAGAAACAGTGGATGCTGGTTCCCTGGAGCACCCCCAGTGCCTGAGCTGAGGTGGGAGGGAAGTGAGGTGTGGGGTCAGGTCCGGTGTCTGAGCAAACGATCCAGTATGACAAAGGGCAAGAGATTTCTTAGTCAGCAATGGACCATTTGCCCCTTAGTGGAGGTGAAGGGAGGGATTTCTGAAGGAATTCTTTGGCGTGGGGCTACCTGCTAACCCAGGTCACATCCTCCCAGGACCAAGAACAGACCTGTGCCTTCACCTTATCAAGCAAGTCAGAGCTCCCCAGAGCTGCTCCAGGGGCTGGGCTCACATGCCCCCAGGCAGTTCAAACATTTTCAAAACCTTACTAGGGCAGTGGGAGGAGGTGCTGCCAGCTGCTCCCACACCCTGCCCCCTCTGCCCTGCTAGAGAAAGAGCCAGATGAGTCCAGAGATTACAAGCCCTGGATCAACATGGGCTATTCAGGATGAAGTGCCATAGTCCTGGGTTCTGACGCCCTCTGGTGGACACCTAGAGTTGAAGTTGGTAACCAACAGACTACTGTGTCCAGGTACTCTTTTATTTATTTATTTTTTAAACTTTTAATACAGTTTTTAAAGGTTACTTTATATTTACAGTTACTACAAAATATTGGTTGTATTCCCCATGTTGTACAATACACCGTTGAACCTATCTTACACCCAGTAGTTTGTACCTCCCATTCCCCCACCCCTACACCCTCCCCCTCACTGGTATTAGTTTGTTCTCTATATCTGCAAGTCTGCTTTTTTGTTTTATTCATTAGTTTTTTGTATTTTTTAGATTCCACATATAAGTGATAGCATACAGTATTTGTCTTTCTCTGTCTGATTTATGCCACTTAGCATAATGCCCTCCAAGTCCATCCGTGTTGCTGCACATGGCAAAATTTTGTTCTCTTTTATGGCTGAGTAGTATTCCATTGTGTGTGTGTGTGTGTGTGTGTGTGTGTGTGTGTGTGTGTGTGTGTATTACAGCTTCTTTATCCATTCATCTGGGTTCTTTTGGTTGTTTTTGCCTCAGAAAATTTATTTCTTTAGATTGAAGTTTAGTTGATTTACAATGCTGTGTTAGTTTCTGGTGTACAGCAAAGTGATTCAGCTATACATATATATATTCTTTTTCATATTCTTTTCCATTATAGTTTATTACAAGATATTGAATATAGTTCCTTTGGCTATACAGTAGGTCCTTGTTGTTCATGTATTTTATATATAGTAGTTTGTATCTATTTTATATATAGTAGTTTGTATCTGCTAGTTCCAAACTCCTAATTTATCCCTCCCCCTCCCCTTTCCCCTTTGGTAACCATAAGTTGGCTTTCTACATCTATGAGTCTGTTTCTGTTTGGTAAATAAGTTCATTTGTATCATTTTCTTTAGATTCCACATATAAGTGATATCATATGGTATTTGTCTTTCTCTGTCTGACTTACCCCACTTAGTGTGATGATCTCCAGGTCCATCCATGTTGCTGCAAATGGCATTATTTCATTCTTTCTAATGGCTGAGTAATATTCTATTGTATATACACACCACATCTTCTTTATCCATTCATCTGTCAATAGACATTTAGGTTGCTTCCATGTCTTGGCTATTGTAAATAGTGCTGCTATGAACATTGGGGTGCAAGTATCTTATCAAATTAGAGTTTCTGTCTTTTCTGGATATATGCCCAGGAGTGGGATTACTGGATAATAAGGTAGTTCTTTTTTCAGTTTTTTAAGGAAAACTAAAACTGTTTAGTTTCCTTTTTTAAGGAAAACTAAACTTGACACTGTTCTCCATAGTTGCTGCACCAATTTACATTCCTACCAAAAGTGTAGGAGGGTTCCCTTTTCTCCACACCCCCTCCAGCATTTATTTATTGTTTGTAGACTTTTTAATGATGACCATTCTGACTGGTGTAAAGTGATAGCTCATTGTAGTTTTGATTTGCATTTCTCTGATAATTAGCAATGTCAAGCCTCTTTTCATGTGCCTTTTGGCCATCTGTATGTCTTCTTTGGATAAATGTCTGTTTAGGTCTTCTGCCCATTTTTTGTTTGGGTTGTTTGGTTTTTTGTTATTGAGTTGTATGAGCTGTTTGTATATTTTGGAAATTAAGCCCTTGTTGGTTGCATCATTTGTAAGTATTTTCTCACATTCTGTAGGTTGTCTTTTCATTTTGTTCATGGTTTCCTTTGCTGTGCAAAAGCTTATAAGTTTGGTTAGGTCCCATTTGTTTATTTTTCGTTTTATTTCTATTACTTTGGGAGATTGACCTAAGAAAACATTGCTACGATTTATGTCAGAGAATGTATTGCCTATCTTCTCTTCTAGGAGTTTTATGGTATCATGTCTTATACTTAAGTCTTTAAGCCATTTTGAGTTTATTTTTGTGTATGGTGTGAGGGAGTGTTCTAATTTCACTGATTTATATATGGCTGTCCAGCATTCCCAGCAACACTTGAAGACCATCTTTTCTCCATTGTATATTCTTTCCTCCTTTGTTGAAGATTAGTTGACCATAGGTGTGTTTATTTCTGGGCTCTCTATTCTGTTCCATTGGTCCATATGTCTGTTTCTGTGTCAAAACCATGCCATTTGGATTACTGTAGCTTTGTAGTATTGTCTGAAGTCTGGGAGGATCATGCCTCCTGCTTTATTGCTTTGACAATTCTAGGTCTTTCATGGTTTCATATAAATTTTAGGATTATTTGTTCTAGTTCTGTGAAAAATGTCATAGGTAATTTGATAGGGATCACATTAAATCTGTAGATTGCTTTGGGCAGTATGGCCATTTTAACAATATTAATTCTTTATCTCCCTTTCTGATGGAATGTAGTCTTGATCTGTCACGTACCCAAGCCAATGTCAGGCACAATCAAAGAAGACATGATCCATATGCATAATCAAGAAACTGCTGGTTGGGGGAAGCAAGACTAAACAAAGAAAGGACTGGCTCCTTTTATTCTTCACCTACTCCTTCTTTACATCCCCCAGATCTGGCTTTCCTTGGAACTCACTGTGCTAAGTTTAGAAATGAGGAACACTCAGGGCTACTGAGGTATTTTTTCACTTTTGGACCTCCCTGCTGTTCCTCTCTCCATCTTTGTTTAAATCTCCCCATTCGTAGTGTAGATACAGCACAATCCTTAGCTGACTGTTCTTCCTCTTTCTGCTCCAGTGATGACCATCCCAGGGAAGCTCATACCTGCTGCTTTTTTGGCCACCTCTGCAGCTTGGTCAGCTAATTTCCACTCATTGCCACCCCCACCTGCAAACACACACACATCTGAGCTAATTAGGCCCACAGGATAGAGCTCCCTGCATCTGTGGCTGCCCTCTTGAACCACAATGTTCATTGGTGACTACCAGACACTTCCTTTTGGTCATGCCAATCTGAGGAAGTGGCAACAGAACCCAGACTCTCAAATCCAGCCCTCTCTCCTCGACTCCCCTGGCTCTCTCATTTGCCCAGGAACCAGACTCAGGTCCTTGGCCGCCTCTTTCCACATCCCCTCCTTCGGCACTCTGTGCAGACCCCAGACACTGCAGGGCTCCAGCCTGCCTCCTCCTCCCCAGACTCACTTCCTCTCAGCTACCACCTTAGTGCCGTTAGGGAGAACGTGGGTCCAAGACACCTCAATATCAACAGCCCCAAAGGAGGTGATCAGGTGGTTAAACCAATGGGAAACACTAGTTGGGGAGATCCAGGGCACCTGCATAAGTGCCTGAAGAATGTCTACAAGATAAGGACAGATTAACAATCTCATCGGTAGCACATCTGAGCTATTGGGATGGGTAAGAAAGGATTGTAAAGGTACCCTAAGAGAATAGAATCAAATCTGGGTTTGAGGGAGGAAACATACATTCTCAGTGGGAGAGGGATTTTTTGTTTGAGCTAGAAAGGATCTTAGAGAACAGCAGGCCTAACCCCCTCATTTAGAAGTGAGGAAACGGAGGTCTTGAGATGTACAGCAGATTACCCAAGGACGTCCAGTGATTTAAGGATGGTGATTGAATTGGATTAGAATCTCCATGACCCAGATACAAATTCAGGGCTCCTACTCTACTAATTCTTTTTCCCAACTTTCCCTCTAGCAAATACATATATACCATGCCAAAGCTGAGCTGCAAAAACAGAAGGGAGTAAGAATATCTTAGTGAGTTCTGATGATTTACGTATAGAAATTATATATGGGCCAGTCTCTATATGCTTGGTTGGGGGTGATGAGAAAGCACCTTATGGAATTAGTTGAGGGGAATAGCTGGATATCAAGGAAGGCTGGGGCTGAGTTCTAGCATGGGAGCAGGTTAGGCCATTAGGCCTCCTTACCTTCCAGTTCATACATGCATGAATGCACTCGCACATAGTTTTTTCCTAAACACTGGTAGCCTGTGTGGATAATAGTCAAACACACTTTGAGCTGATGAGGTTCCTGGTCCTTGGTGTGAGCACTTACATAGGATAGACATTTTCAGCAGGGAGAGGAGCAGGAAACAGGGCAAAAAATACAGAAAAGAGAAGGGGCCACAGGAATGATGCTACATCAGAAAGGTGTTATAGGATCCCTTTAGGCATTAAGGAAGCCTTTTATGTATGGAGAAAACATTTTTTATTAGTTTGTCAATTATCTTATGATTTGGTTTATGCTATGTTTTTTTTTTTGCAATGCTACAATTTGTATGAAATCAGTGTATCAATCTTTTCCCACATGGCACTTGGGTTTCTTTTAATTTAATTTTTATTTTATATTAGAGTATAGTTGATTTACAATCTGCTAATTTCAGGTGTACAGCAAAGTGATTCAGTTATACATATACATATATCCATTCTTTTTCAGATTCTTTTCCCATATAGGTTATTACAGACTATTGAATAGAGTTTCCTGTGCTGTGCAGTAGGTCCTTGTTGATTATTTTATATATAGTAGTGTGTATGTGTTAATCCCAAACTCCCGATTTATCTCTTCCCCTCACCTTTCCCCTTTGGTAACGGTAAGTTTGTTTTTGAAGTCTGTAAGTCTGTTTCTGTTTTGTAAATAAGTTCATTTGTATCAAATTTTTTTAGATTCCACATATAATTGATATCACATGATATTTGTCTTTCTCTGTCTGACTTACTTCACTTGGTATGATGATCTCCAGGTCCATCCATGTCGCTGCAGATGACATTATTTCATTCTTTTTTAATGGCTGAGTAATAGTCCATTATATACATGTACCACATCTTCCTTATCCACTCCTCTGTCAATGGACATTTAGGTTGTTTTCATGTCTTGGCAATTGTAAATAGTGCTGGTATGAACATTGGGGTGCGTGTATCTTTTCGAATTATGGTTTTCTCTGGATTTATGCCCAGGAGAGGAATTGCTGGATCATATGGTACTTCTGTTTTTAGTTTTTTCAGGAACCTCCATACTGTTCTCTGTAATGGTTGTACCAGTTTACATTCCCATGAACAGTGTAGGAGGGTTCCTTTTTCTTCACACCCTCTCCAGCATTTATTGTTTGTAGACATTTTGATGATGGCTATTCTGACCAGTGTGAGGTGATACCTCAATGAACTTTTTAAAAAATTTTATTTTATTTATTTATTTATTTATTTTTGGCTATGTTGGGTCTTTGTTGCTGCACACGGGCTTTCTCTAGTTGCAGAGGCTACTCTTTGTTGTGGTGCGCGGGTTTCTCATTGCAGTGGCTTCTCTTGTTGCAGATCACGGGCTCTAGGTTCATGGGCTTCAGTAATTGTGGTGCATGGGCTTAGTTGCTCCGTGGCATGTGGGATCTTCCCAGACCAGGGATCGAACCCATGTCCCCTGCCTTGGCAGGCAGATTCTTAACCTTTGCACCACCAGGGAAGTCCCCTCATTGTACTTTTCATTTGCGTTTCTCTAATAATTAGTGACGTTGAACATCTTTTCATGTGCCTCTTGGCCATCTATATGTCTTCTTTGGAGAAATGTCTATTTAGATCTTCCCATTTTTTGATTGGGTTGTTTGTATTTTTTGATATTGAACTGCATGAGCTGTTTGTGTATTTTGGAGATTAATCCCTCGTTGATTGCTTCATTTGCAAATATTTTCTCCTATTCTATGGGTTGTCTTTTCATTTTGTTTATGGTTTCCTTTGCTGTGCAAAAGCTTTTAAGTTTAATTAGGTCCCATTTATTTTTGTTTTTTATTTTCATTACTCTAGGAGGTGGATCCAGAAAGATATTGCTGCAATATGTCAGATAGTGTTCTGCCTATGCTGTCCTCTAAGAGTTTTATAGTATCCAGTCTTACATTTAGGTCTTTAGTCCATTTTGAGTTTACTTGTGTGTATGGTGTTAGAGAATGTTCTAGTTTTATTCTTTCACATGTAGCTGTCCAGTTTTCCCAGCACCACTTATTGAAGAGACTGTCTTTTCTCCATTGTATATTCTTGCCTCCTTTGTCATAGCTTAGGTGAACATAGGTGCGTGGGTTTATCTCTGGAATTCCCATCCTGTTCCGTTGATCTATATTTCTGTTTTTGTGCCAGTACCATACTGTTTTGATTACTGTAGCTTTGTAGTATAGTCTGAAGGCTGGGAACCTGATTCCTCCAGCTCCCTTTTTCTTTCTCAAGATTGCTTTGGTTATTTGGGGTCTTTTGTGTTGCCATACAAATTGTAAAATTTTTTGTTCTAATTCTGTGAAAAATGCTATTGGTAATTTGATAGGGATTGCATTGAGTCTGTAAATTACTTTGGTAGTATAGTCATCTGACAATACTGATTCTTCCAATCCAGAAACATGGTATATCTTTCCATCTGTTTGTGTCATCTTTGATTTCTTTCATCTGCATCTTATAGTTTTTCAGAGAACAGGTCTTTTGTCTCCTTAGGTAGGTTTTTTCCTAGGTATTTTAGTCTTTCAGATGTGGTGGTAAATGGGATTGTTTCCTATAATTTCCCTTTCTGATCCCTTGTTATAAGTGTATAGAAATGCAACAGATTTCTGTATATTAATTTTGTATCCTGCAACTTTACTGAATTCATTGAGCTCTGGTTGTTTTCTGGTAGCATCTTTAGGATTTTATATGTAGAGCATCATGTCATCTGCAAACGGTGACAGTTTTACTTCTTTTCCAATTTGGATCCCTTTTATTTCTTTTTCTTCTCAAATTGCTGTGGCTAGAACTTCCAAGACTATGTTGAATAAAAGTGGCAAGCGTGGACATCCTTGTCTTGTTCCTGATCTTAGAAGAATTGTTCGCCATTGAGTATGATGTTAGCTGTGGGTTTGTCATATATGGCTTTTATTATGTTGAGGTATGTTTCCTCTCTGCCCACTTTCTGAAGAGTTTTTATCATAAATGGAAGTTGAATTTTATCAGAAGTTTTTCTGCATTGATTAAAATGATCATTTGGTTTTTATTCTTCAATTTGCTGTGTGGTATCACACTGATTGATTTGTGGGTATTGAAGAATCCTTACAAACCTGGGTTAAATCCCACTTGATCATGGTGTATGATCCTTTTCATGTATTGTTTGATTCAGTTTGCTAGTATTTTGTCAAGGATTTTTGCGTCTATGTTCATCTGTGTTATTGGCCTGTAACTTTCTATTTTCTTGGTATCCTTGTTGGGTTTTGGTATCAGGGTGATGGTGGCTTCAGAATGAGTTTGGGAGTGTTCTTTCTTCTGCAATTTTTTGGAATAATTTCGGAAGGATAGGTGTTAACTGTTCTCTAAATGTTTGATAGATTTTACCTGTGAAGCTGTCTGGTCCTGGACTTTTGTATGTTGGGAAGTTTTTTAATCACAAATTCAATTCCAGGACTTGTGATTGGTCTGTTCATTTTTTGTATTTCTTCCTGGTTCAATCTTGGAAGATTGCACCTTTCTAAGAAATTGTCCATTTCTTTTAGGTTGTCCATTTTATTGGCATGTAGTTGCCTGTAGTAAGCTCTTATGGTGCTTTGTATTTCTGTGGCATCAGTTGTAACTTCTTTCTCATTTCTAATTTTATTGGTTTGGGCCCTCTCCGTATTTTTCTTGATGAGTCTGGCTAAAGGTTTATCAATTTTATCTTTTCTTTTTTTTTTGGCAGCACTGCATGGCTTGTGGGATCTTAGCTCCCCGACCAGGGACTGAACCCAGGCCTCGGCAGTGAAAGCGCCCAGTCCTGACCACTGGACAAGCAGGGAATTCCCAATTTTGTTTATTTTTTCAAAGACCCAACTTTTAGTTTCATTGATTTTTTCTATAGTTTTCTTCATCTCTATTTCACTTATTTCTGCTCCGATCTTTATGATTTCTTTCCTTCTACTAAGTTTGTGTTTTGTTTGTTCTTCTTTTTTAGTTGCTTTAGGTGTAAGGTTAGGTTGTTTATTTGAGATTTTTCTTGTTTCCTGAGGTAAGCTTGTATCACTATAAACTTACCTCTTAGAACTGCTTTTGCTGTGTCCCAAAGGCTTTGGATTGTCATGTTTTCATTTTCATTTGTCTCTAGGCATATTTTGCTTTCCTCTTTGATTTCTTCAGTGATCTGTTGGCTGTTTAGTAACATATTGTTTAGCCTTTACAGTTTTTTTCTTGTAGTTGATTTCTAATCTCGTAGCATGGTCAGAAATGGTGCTTGATATGATTTCAATTTTCTTAAATTTACTGAGGCTTGCCTTATGGCCCAGCATGTGATCTATCCTGGAGAATGTTCCATGTGCACTTGAAAAGAATGTGTATTCTGCTTTCAGATGGAATGTTCTATAAATATCAATGAAATCCCTTTTGGTCTAATGTCTTATTTAAGCCTGTGTTTCTTTACTGATTTTTCTGTCTGGACGATCTATTCATTGATGTAAGTGGGCTGTTAAAGTCCCCTACTATATTGAGTTAACATTTGCCTTATATATTGAGGTGCTCCTATGTTGGGGGCATATATATTTACAATTGTTATATCTTCTTGGATTGATCTCTTGATCATTATGTAGTGTCCTTCTTTGTCTCTTGTAACAGTCTTTATTTTAAAGTCTACTTTGTCTCGTATAAGTATTGCTACTCCAGCTTTCTTTTGATTTCCATTTGCATTGAATACCTTTTTTTCATCCCCTCACTTTCAGTCTGTATGTGTCTCTAGTTCTGAAGTGAGTCTCTTGTAGGCAACATATACATGGGTCTTGTTTTTGTATCCATTCAGCCAGTTTATGTCTTTTGGCTGGAGCATTTAGTCCGTTTACATTTAAAGTAATTATTGATATGTGTGTTCCTGTTGACATTTTGTTAATTGTTTTGGATTTGTTTTTGTAGATCTTTTTTCCCCTTTCTTCTTTTGTTCTCTTCTTTTGTGATTTGATGGCTATCTTTAGCTTTGTGTTTAGATTCCTTTTTCTTTTTTTGTGTATATCTGTTATAGATTTTTGATTTGTGGTTACTGTGAGATTTTTATATAGCAATATATATATATATGTGTGTGTGTGTGTGTATACACACACACACACATATATACACATACTTGTTTTAAGTTGTTGATCCCTTAATTTCAAATACATTTTAGATACCTTCCATTTGTACTCTCTCCTCTAACAATTACTGTTTTTGATATCATGTTTTACATCTAATTGTTTTGTTTAACCCTTAACTACTTAGTGCAGATACAGATGATTTTGCTACTTTTGTTTTTAACCTCCGTACTAGCTTTGTGTGTGGATTAATTCTTGTCTTTACTGTATGTTTTCTCTTACTGATGAGCTCTTTCATTTCATAATTTTCTTGTTTCTAGTTGTGGCCTTTTCTTTTTCACCTAGAGAAGTTCCTTTATCATTTATTGTAATGCTGGTTTGGAATTCTTTTAGCTTTTGCTTGTCTGTAGAGCTTTTGATTTCTCCATCAAATCTGAATGAGAGCCTCCCTGGGTAGAGGATTCTTGGTTGTAGTTTCTTCCTTTTCATCACTTTAAACATATTGTGCCACTTCCTTCTGGTCTGCAGAATTTCTGCAGAAAAATCAGCTGATAGCCTTATGGGAGTTCCCTTGTATGTTATTTGTTGCTTTTCCCTTGCTGCTTTTAATATTCTCTATCTTTAATTTTTATCATTTTTATTACAACATGTCTTTTGGTTAATCCTGTATGGGACTCTATGCACTTCCTGGACTTGGGTGACTGCTTCCTTTACCATGTTAAGGAAGTTTTCATCTATTATCTCTTCAAATATTATATTTTCTCAGCCCTCAGGCTCTCTTCTCCTGGGATTCCTATAATACGAATACTAGTGCATTTGATGTTGTTCCAGAAGTCTCAAGCTGTCCTCATTTTTTAAATTCTTTTTTCTTTTTTCTGTTCAGCAGCAGTGATTTCCACTACTCTTTCTTCCAGCTCACTGATCTGTTCCTCTGTATCATTTAATCTACTATTGATTTCTCCTTGTGTATTTTTCATTTCAGTTTTTGTATTCTTCATCTTTGTTTGGTTTTTCTTTATATTTTCTAACTCTTTGTTAAAAACATAACTTCTCACTCTGTGCATCCATTCTTCTCCTGAATGCTTTGATCATCTTTACAATCATTGCTCTGAACTGTTTCTCAGGGAGATTGCCTATCTCTACTTCACTTAGTTCTTCTTGGGTTTTATTTTGTTCCTTCATCTGGAACATACTCCTCTGCCACCTCATTTTGTCTAAGTTGCTATCTGTATTTTTATGTATGTGGTATGTTAGTTAAATTTCTCGACCTTGGAAAAGTGACCTTCGTATGCAGGTGACGTCATATGCATCCCAGCGGTGCACTCCCCTCTCATCACCTAAGCTATATGCTTTAGGGAGTCCCCCCTAAGAGGGCTGCAGGGGTTCTTCTGCTGTGGTGGGCTGACTCTGGGGTGGTGTGGTAGGCTTTTTGGCCCCTAGTCTCGTTGGTTGCCTGACCCTTCCGTGTGTGGATGCTGCTGGCTGCTGTTGAGCAGGGCTTGGTCACAAGGTGGCTATTGGTAGAAGCCTAGGGGGCGCCAGGGCTAGTGGTAGCTCACTGGTGGGCAGTGTCAGGATCCTGAAGACGCTGGGTCTGTTGCCCACCCACTGGCAGGTGAAGCCAGGTCCTGGGGTTAATGCTGTGCTACTGGCAGGCAGAGCTGGTTCCTGGAGTCTGGCAGCAGGGCCCAGGGATCCCAGAGCTTGTTTCAGATCATTTGGGGCAGATGGGTTCTTGACACTGTTGGGTATGGGGGCCAGGGTGTCCCACAGGTTACATTGGCCTGCTAGTGGGCAGGGCCATGGCCCAGCTGGTCCCAGGGTAGGGTCTGACCTGCTGGTGGTGGTCTGCAGGGTACAGGATCATAGTTTTCTTGCTTCTGGCGCCTGCCCACTGGTAGGTGGAGCTGGGTCTTGGCACTCTGGTGGGCAGGGCCATGTCTAGAGGCGTATCTAGAGGTGGCTGTGGGCTCAGGAAGTCTTTAGGAATTCTGTTTGCTGATGGGTGGGGCTGTCTCCCTGCCCAGTTAGTTGTTTGGCCTGAGGTGTCCTAGCACTGGCACCTACAGGCTGTTGGGTGGGGCCAGCAGCCACCAGTAGCAGTGCTCATGCAGCTGAATGCCCCCCAAAATGTCTGCATGCAGCCAGTGTCCATGTCCCCAGGGTGAGTTTCAGCCATCTCCCCACAACCCCCGCCACCTCTCCAGGAGGCTCTCTAAGACCAGCAGGTAAGTCTGGCCCAGGCTCCTATCAAATTCCTCTTTTTGCCATGTGTCCTGGTGCACATGAGATTTTATGTGTGCCCTTTAAGAGTGAAATCTCTATTTTCCCCAGTCTGATGGGGCTCCTGTAATTAACCCTGTGGCCTTAAAGCCAAGTGCTCTGGGGGCTTGTCTTCTTTGTGCTGGACCCCTGGGCTGGGGAGCCTGATGTGGAGGTCAGAACTCTCACTCCTGTGGGAGGACCTCTGCAGTGTATTTATTTTCTAATTTGTGGGCCACCCACCTAGGGCATATGAAATTTGATTATATTGCAAGTCTGCTCTTTCTACCCATCTCATTGTGGTTGCTTCTTTATGTCTTTAGTTGTAGAAGGTCTTTTCTTGTAGTTTCCAGTCTTTTTCACTGATGGTTGTTCTGCAGATAGTTGTGATTTTGGTGTGCTTGTGAGAGGAGGTGAGCCTCAGATCTTTCTACTTTCCCATCTTGGCTGCTCTCCTCTTCATTCTTTTTTCTTTCTGCTCTTCAGACTGGATAATTCCAATTGCTTTATCTTTAAGTTCACTAATACTTTCTTCTGTCTGCTCAAATTTGCTGTTGAATAACTCTAGTGAGTTTCTCATTTCTGTTATTTCACTTTTAAGCTCCAGCATTTATTTGGTCCTTTTTATAATTTCTATGTTTTTACTGATATTTTCATTTGTTCTACATAGTTTTCCTGATTTCCTTTACTTCTTTGCCCATGGCTTCCTTTAGCTCATTGAGCATGTTAAGTCAACTGTCTTAAATATCTTTAATAATTCCAGTGTCTGGGCTTCCTCAGGGATGGTTTCTGTCGAAATCTTTTTCCCCCCATGATTGGGCTATACTTTCCTGTTTCTGTTTCCTGTAACTCTTTTATTGAGAATCAGATATATTGAGCATTATGTTGTTTTAACTCTGAAATCTAATTCTCCCTCTCCTCAGGAATTGGTAAATCTTGCTAGTTGAGGGCTGGAGCCATCGTTGTGACTTCTCCAAACGATTTTTGCAAAGTGTGTATTCCTTGTTTTGTGTGGTCACTGAAGTTTCTGTCTGATATCTCTACAGTCAGCCAGTAAGCTGACAAATATTTCCTCAAATGTCTGGCTCCCAAAGGGAAATGCTGTCTCTAATCCCCTGTAAACCACTTTAGTTCATGGGGGTTGAAACAATGGCCAACCTTTGTGCTGGCCCCTCAGTGATCAAAAGCAGCAATTATCAATCAAAACACACAATCCTAATATTTGGAGGACAAGTTTCTTATTGTCCAGGAAGCTGCACCAGGAATATGGGCCACCACCTCTCCTTTCTGCTCCCCGCTTCAGAGAATGGTAGTGGAGGAATGGTAGCCACTATATGAAAGACCAACATTCCCAAGAATTTACTGATTTACCAGTCTCTTCATCAAGCTCTACTCTGAACACTGCAAGTATTTAACTAGACTCCAGAATTCCAAAATAGTTGCTTTAGACAGTTCTTGCCAGCTCAGTAGTTGTTTAGGTGGAGAAATGGCTTCCTTCCCTGACATCATTCCATTTCTTTTTATTGCCAAATAATATCACATTGTAGGCTTATACCACATTTTGTTTATTCATTCATCAGGTAATGGACATTTGGGTTGTTTTCAATTTTTAACTATTATGAATAATGCTTCTATGAACAATCACTTATAAATTTTTGTGTGGACTTGTGTTTTTATTTCTCTTGGGTGTATACATAGGCGTGAAATACATGGGTGTAATGATTACTATTGTTAACAATTATTACTATTATTAACCTTGCATTCCTAGAATAAACCCTACATGGTCATAATATATTATCCTTTTATATATTGTTGGATTCAATTTGCTAGTCTTTTGTTAAGAGTTTTTGCATCTACATTCATGATAATATTGGTCTGTAAATTTTGTTTTTGTAATGTCTTTGTCAGGTTTTGGTATGTTATACTGACATCAATAGTTTCCTCTGCCTCTATTTTCTGAAAAAGTTTGTGTAAGGTTAGTGATAGTCCTTCCTTGAATGTCTGATAGACTTCACCAGTGAAACTGAGTCTAGAGTTTTCTTTATGGAAAGTTACGATAAATTCTGTTTATTTGCTAGAGGGCCATTCAGATTTCCTGATTTTTTCTTGTATTAATTTTGATAATTAAATTTGTTAGTACATTTGTCTACTTCACATAAGTGGTCTAATTTGTTGGCATAAAATTGTCCGTGATATACCTTTACTATCCTATAATGTCATAGGATCTGTAGTGATAACCTTTTTCATTCTTGATATTGGTAATTGTTTTCCATCATTTTTTTTTCTTCATTGCTCTAGCTAGGGGTTTTTCTATTTCATTTTTCATTCCAAAGAATCAGATTTTGGCTTTGTTAATTTTATCTATTGTATGATTTTCATGTCATTGACTTTTGTTCTTTATTATATTTCCTTTCTTCTATTTCATGTGAGCTTACTTTGCTTTTCTTTCTCTAACTTATTAAGATGGAAACTTAGGTCATTGATTTTAGATGTTTTTCTAATATAATTATTTAAAACTATAAGCTTCCCTCTAAGCCATGACTATTCAATAGCACTTTCTGCAGTGATGGAAGTATTCTGTTTTCTGCTGTCCAGTACAGTAGCCACTAGCCATATGTAACTATTGAGCACTTGATATGTGGCCAGTGTGTCTGAAGAATTGAACTTTTGTATTAATTTAAATTTAGTCACATGTATCCAGTGGCTTCTGTAATGAGCAGTGCATCTCCAAGCACTGCTTTACCTGCATCCACAATTTTATGTTGTAATTATCATTAAATTTAAAATATTTTCTAATTTCCCTTGTGACTTCATCTTTTTGATGAATAAATTATTTACAACTGTGCTGTTTAATTTCCTGAGGTTTTGGGGGTTTCTGGATATGTTGTTACTGATTTTAAATTTTTAATTTAATTCCTTTGTGATCAGAGAACACACCATGTATAATTTCAATACTTTTTAATCTGAGCCTTGTAGAGCCCAGCATATGGTCTATCTTGAATTTACCATGCATACCTCAAAAAAAATAGTATTTTGCACTTGTTGGATGTAGTGTCCTATAAACATCAGTTAGATTGAGGTGGCTGATAAAGTGGTTCAGATCTTTGTCCTGATTTGTCTAATTGTTCTAATGACTTCTAAGAAGTGGGTGTTAAATCTACTATGGCAGAATTATGTTTCTCCCCACAATGCTATAAACTTTTAATTCATGTATTTAAGGCTATCAGGCATCCTACATACATATTTATAATTGTACTATCTTCCCAATGAATTGTCCTGTTTATCATGAAACGTTCCTATTTTTATCTATGATAATCTTTGTCTTAAAGTCTATTTTTATCTGGTGTTTATATAGCCATTCTAGTCTTATTATGCTAATTTACATGTTCTTTGTTTTCCATCCTTTAACTTTCAACTTATCTGTGTTTTTAAAGTGTTTCTCGTAGGCAGCATTTAAATGAACTTTTTGATTAGAATGTTAACGTGTCACTGATGTAATTATTGATATAGTTGGACCTTGGCATATTTTATTAGTTTTTTGTTTGTCCTCTGTTTTTGTCCTTACCAACTCACGTTTTTTTTTTTAAGGTCACTTCTCCCAGCTTTACTCCCACCCACAGTCTGTTTGCCTGTGTTTACTTTTTAAGTCATCAGGTGGGTTTCTTTTCCTTTCTTTTTTTTCTATTTTACTCAGAGTTTATCATCGTAAGCAGTGGAGGGATGGGTTATAGGGGCTTACATTGTGATACTGGAACCAAAACTCCTTTCATGAAGGTTTCACGGCTACTCTCACTTATGCATAGACTACTTTGAAAGCAGACGCAAGAAATTGGTGATTGTGGATATTTAGAGGGAGAAATTGTGGGGGCCAAGAGGAAAAACTTTTCAATACAGACCCTTCTGCACTTTGACCATTAGTATGTAAACATTTTTCAAAAAAGGCATTAACAACTAGTCAAAATAATCAATCTGGGATGGATTAAACATTAGGTAGTTTAAAGGACAGATGTAGCAAACTACAAAGGCTTTAACTCAAGCACCTAAGAAGGTAAGCCCATTGATAGCTACAAGGAAGATAACGGTATTTGATGTGTTCAGTTCCAAGCGAAGGTATATGTTGCAGATAACCAACCATATGTCTCTTCAAATATTTGTTTAGGGCTGCCTCCTGGCCCATCACCTTTCACAAGGCACATTTTCCTTAGAATACAGTCATCTATTGTCTTGATTGTTTTCCAGGCTGTGCACGTGGCTACTAATTCTGACAGGGGAAAGCTTGGACATAGGTGAGGCAATTAAAAGGCTTCCCAATTCTAGTGGCTGCAATTCCTGCAAGCGTACTGAAGAATTCTGGCTGGCACTTGTAGCTACGAGATTCAGTTGTATAATGGTTTTTTTGGTAATTGCTTAGTAGAAAGCCTGTAAAATAAAACCCTTACCAATTATGCCTTTTACTATAGAGCAGCAGTGTCCACTAAACCATTAGCTATTGAGCACTCGAAATAGGGGTAGCCCAAATTGTGATGTGATAAGCACAATGGATTTTGAAGACTTAGTATGGAAAAAGGAATATAAAATGTCTTGGCAATAATTTTTAATGTGTACCTGTTAAAATAATAGCATTTTGAATATATTGATTTCAAATATACTAAAATTTCATGTTTCTTTAGGTTTTTAATGTGGCTAAAAATTAAAATTAGATAGGTAACTCACCTACTTTGGAGGGGGAGGGGAGACAAAATAGGTCCTGCTAGAGTTTTCTTTTTTTTTAATTGACGTATAGTTGATTTACAATGTTGTTAGCTTCAGGTGTACAGCAGTGATTCAGTTTTATATATATATTCTTTTTCAGATTCTTTTTCCTTATAAGTTATTATAAAATATTGAGCATAGTTCCGTGTGCTATACAGTAGGTCCTTGTTGGTTATCTATTTTATACATAGTATTGTGTTTATGTTAATCCCAAACTCCTAATTTATCCTTTTCCCTCCCCCCTTTCCCCTTTGTTAACCATAAGTTTGTTTTCCATGTCTGTGGGTCTGTTTATGTTTTGTACATAGGCTCATTTGTATCTTTTGTTTTTTGGGTTTTTTTAGATTCCACATATAAGTGATATATGATATTTGTCTTTCTCTGTCTAGCTTACTTCACTTACCATGATAATCTCTAGGTCCACCCATGTTGCTGCAAATGGCGTTATTTCATTCTTTTGTATGACTGAGTAGTATTCCATTGTATATATATACCACATCTTCTTTATCCATTCATCTGTCCATGGGCATTTAGGTTGCTTCTGTCTCAGCTATTGTAGATAGTGCTGGCTATGAACATTGGGGTACACATATCTTTTCGAATTATGGTTTCCTCCAGATATATGCCCAGGAGTGGGATTGCTGGGTCATGTGGTAGCTCTATTTTTAGTTTTCTAATGAACCTCCATACTGTTTTCCATAGTAGCTGCACCAATTTACATTCCCACCAACAGTGTAGGAGGATTCCCTTTTCTCCACACCCTCTCCAGCATTTATTATTTATAGATTTTTTTGATGGCCGTTCTGACTGGTGTGAGGTGGTACCTCATTGTCATTTTGATTGGCATTTCTCTAATAATTAGTGATGCTGAGCATCTTTTCATGTGCCTTTTGGCCATCTGAATGTCTTCTTTGGAGAAACATCTATTTAGATCTTCTGCCCATTTCTTTATTGGGTTGTTTTTTTGATACTGAGCTGTATGAGCTGTTTGTATATTTTGGAAATTAATCCAAAACAAAAAGACAACCTACAGAATGGGAGAAAATATTTGCAAATGATGTGACCTGCTAGAGTATTCTTACTGAAAACCAATGACCAATTGGACAACCACATGCAAAAAAAATGAACCATATACCCTTCAGAAAAATTACCTGAAAATAGCTCAGACCTAAATGTTAAATGGAAAACTAAAACTCCTAGAAGATGACACAGGGAAAAACCTAGATGGGTTTGGTGATCCATGAAAGAAATAAGTGATAAGCTGGACTTCTTTAAAATTAAAAAATTCTGCTCTGCAAAAGACACTTTCAAGAGAATGAGAAGACAAACCACAAACTGGGGAAAAATACTTGTAAAACACATATCTAATAAAGGACTGTTATCTAAAATATACAAAAAAATTCTTAAAACTCAACAATAAGAAAACAAACAACTGCTTAAAATAGGAGCAAAAGATCTGAACAGACACTTCACCAAAGATATACACTTGGTAAATAAGAATATAAAACATCTTGTCATTAGGGAAACGCAAATTAAAATGAGATACCACTACACACCTACTAGAATGGCCAAAATCCAAAACACCGACTCCACCAAATGCTGACAAGGACGTGGAACAACAGGAACTCTCATTCACTGCTAGTGGGAATGCGAAATGGTATAGTTACCTTGGAAGACAGTTTGGAAGTTTCTTACAAAACTAAAGATACTCTTCCCATATAATCCAGTAATTGCACTCCTTGGTATTTACCCAAATGAACTAAAACTTATGTCCACAAAAAACCTGTACACGTTTATGGTAGCTTTACTCGTAATTGCCAAAATTTGGAAGCAACAAAGATGTTCTCTGGTAGGTGAATGGAGAAATAAACTGTTACATCCAGACAATGGAATATTATCCAGCACTAAAAAGAAATGACCTATCAAGCCATGAAAAGACACAGAGGAATCTTAAATGCATATTACTAAGTGAAAAAAGCCAATCTGAATAAGCTAGATTGAATGAATTGTATGATTCTAACTATATGACATTCTGGAAAAGGCAAAACTATGGAGACAGTAAAAATATCAAGGGTTGCCAGGGGTTCCTGGGAAGGGAAGATGAAGAGGCAGAGCGCAGAGGATTTTCAGGGCAGTAAAATTATTCTGTGTCATATCATAATAGTAAAAATGTCATTATACATTTGTCCAAACCCATAGGATGTACACTACCAAGAGTGAATCGTAATGTCAACTATGGACGATAATGATGTGTCAAGTGAGGTTCATTGATTGTGACAAAGGTACTTCTTGGGGGTGGGGCTCTCAGGATGTCAATAGTGGGGGAAACTGGGGTGGGAGCAGTGTGCAGGCAGGGAGTATATGGGACCTCTCTGTACTTTCTGCTCAGTTTTCCTGGGAACCTAAAACTGATCTAAAAAGTCTATTAAAAATGACAACAGTGTTCAAGCATTTTATTAAATCAGATAAGGAATCTCCACATTGTTGCACATACCAGATTGTATACAATTATAAGGGCATATCACTTGTTTACGAAGACACAGCTGAGCAGTAAGTTGACAAGTCTAATAAACCATGTTTAGCCAACTAAAATTTCAAGAACATTCAAAAGGAAACACAATAAAGGTCATGCAAGTTCTAGAATAGTGAATCATGACAAAGCTCATTCATTTTATGCTTTACCTTCAAAATGCACATGACATCTAAAACAAAAAAAATCTGAAGACCAGTTGGTTGTCACTAGTCAGATACACATTTCATTCAGGAATATTAAGCCCCTTACCACTACTGACTTGTTTGATTGTAAATAACTTAGTCCTATCTACAGAAAAGTTTTCTGAAGAGATTTACTGTTGTAAAATATATGCCCATTGTTCATAATATGCCTTGAAGCCACTGAACTTTCATTAAAATACGATAAAGAATGATACTCAAACCAGGAATCCCAGCTATGACCTTTTCACTTACCACTAAATATCAGTTCAAGATAAAACACCGTAAAGACTAAAATAGACTGTGAATGGTCAAATCAGTGAGACCGTATTAATCTACATCTATTTTAACTTACATAAATGACACTAAGTTTAAGAATCTGAAGAGACCCTGTGGAGTTTTTCTTAGGCGACAGTATTGAACTGCCTTAGAACAAACAGCTGATTATCAGGTTTATAATGATGGCTGAGTAGAAAATAAAGTCCTAACTGATGTAGCCTCAAACTTATTTGTTCAAATCTATGTTTAACTTATAACCACCAAATCCTAATGGTTGGGGAGACATGATCAAATACCTTTCTGCAAGCTTCATCTCCCCACACCCTCCACTCCTCCCTCCCCCCCAAACTCCTATATAAGTTTCCCCTGCTTTAAGCTAGAAGGTCAATTCTGGATTCAAACTTGTATGAACTAAGTTTATAGGAGATAACATGCAAATAAGGGGATAAAATTAAATTCATTTGACAACAGCAAACATTATAAATGTATGCCACTATCCCGCTAAACAGAAGACCTGGGGAAACCACAAATATAACAAAACACAACGTTAGGTTTAAAAACAAAGACTCTTGAAGGAAGTAATTTTATTTTACAGTGGTTGAAGTTATCCACCAAATGCTTAATGACCTCCATGTTTCTGCAACTAAAACTAAAAGAGAATTATAGGGAGCTGGGAATACATGTTAGATACTAACGATCTTCAAGCTTTGAAGACGTCATTGCATGAAGAAAATTATGGGAAACACTGTTCCCGATAATTACGTACACCCTTAGTGTAACATATGGAGATCACTGTCTCCGATATAGACACTGTGGTAGGCAAAAACTACCTTGTTCTTAATACATTATGGAAGACACTGCTCCCGATAATGTGAGTTAGGTTTGTGACAAAGGTACTGGAAATTTTGCAAAATTCGAATTAAAGTTACACCTTGGATAAATTGAGCTGTAAAATTTTGCATGTATGAGTACGATCACAGCTTTTAAGTGACATTAATTTATAACTTGGTCACAATTCACTGCATTTAGGAGAACTGCTGTTTTTATCTGATTAGCTAAATAGAAATTTAACTTGATTAGCAACCACTAATTAAATTTAATTCTTCTCCAAGACTTAGCTTTATAATTTTATTTGGCTTGAGGTTGTTTTCTAACACCCGTAAGTGTCGACCACAAATGCAAAACTTCCAGTATCTGTTGGGTTTTATTAGCAGATGCTGCTATTATTTAAAAAAAAAACGACAGTATAACTGTCATAATTATGGAAGGCACTGCTTCCGATAATTATCTTCTATAAAAAAAACACCATTTATAGTGAACTCTGTCACTGATAAATAAACAATAAATATCTCAGTGCCAAAATGACAGGAAGCTTTTCCAAAAAATTAACACTTTGGCCAAAATTTGGCAGTGTGTTCTTTAAAGTCTGACGAACTGAGTTTGAAATTAAACACCTAAAACTTGGTTCTCTTTCAAAATACCTCGGAAAAAACAAAAACAAAAAACTAACAAAGGTTTATGGGACAAGGGACAGAGGAAGAGAAAATATACTAGGTCTTTGGCTTCTGGTCTCCTCTTTTCATACATAATCTTGAGGTGAACACATTAAGGCCTTACTCCTGTGATAAACAGTTGAGCCTCCTTTTATGCAGCGGAAGGACCTCTATTTCAGACCTCACTGGCAAGAAAACAAGTCCCATCTCTTCTGAAAGTGAACTGTTTCACTTTCAGATGTGGAAACGAGCTAAATCCTTAAAGAAGGCAGAGATCTCATGTGGAGAGTAAAGCCTTACAGCCTGGGATCTCCTATATAGCATCCAGTGAAGGTGGAGAATCACATTAAGCTACCACTTTCCACCTTCAGCAGATATCACCTTCCTCCTCCAATTCAAAAGATACCAGTTCACGTACTTAGGATTTAGAGCAATAGTTCACATAAATGGTTCTGACTTTTTCATAACTGTAACAGGAAAGAGGCAGTTACCATTACAAAGCACTTAAAACCCTAGAGATAATCAGAGAAAATATTCTATCGTGAACATTTTTTTAAGTGGTTAGTCACTTTAACTTGAAGTGCAGGTACCTACCCTGTATTAAAAGCTGCTGCCTAAAGACATCTATTAGTACCAAGATTGGGTAGAATTTTAACAATATTAGGTTTTGTAGCCCTACTGAAAATTTAGCACAACCAACACAAGTCTAGGAACCACACTACCCTGATGTTCTTATATAAGTTATAGGTATCACATTTAAAATTCATTGTCAATGTCCCAGATGTCACCAGAGAGGGCATTTGCAGCTCCCTGAATAGTCCAAGTTGCTAGAGCCAACTGGTTTTTCAACAGTGTTTCATTAAAAGCACCGTTATTTTTCTGCCGCAGCTTTAAGTGCTCTAGTAAAGCTGACAGAGTGTGAGAGCCAGAGCCCCAGAAGATATGTCGGAAAGGAGACTCTCTTGGAGATACGTAGGGTGACAGGAAGTGATATTCCACCTACGAAAACAAAACATACAAGGGAGCTTACACAGTGCTGTGACTTTTGTTGTGAGGGAAGGACCTGATAGAGTAAAACAACTGTCATTCTCTCACTTCAAATGTTAAAATTTCCCTGAACTTAAGAATGTTGAGAACAGGCTACTAATCTTCTAATGTTAAAATTGTAAAGCAACTTGTCAATTCCTTTGTAAACTCTAACTGCATTGGGTTTTTTTTTTTTTTTTTTTTTGGTCAGAGCCTATATAGGGAAGGTTTACAAGTTTCCACTGTAATGCAGTCTTCTGCTTCTTACAAGCAGACTAGGCTAAAAGCAGCTAAGGGCTAAATTAAACAGAAATACAGAGAAAATGACAGCTAAAAACCATTAATGATCCCTTCTTTAAAATGTTTTTAAAGCCTAAAAAAGTTAATATGACGTCAGATGTCTTTTGTATTTCCAGTTTAGATATGTTGGCTTTATACCTTGCTAATAAGTAAAAGTTAAAATTTGTGCTGAATTCTAAAGCAGCAAAGGATTTTAGGCTCCTGGAATTATTACTCTACTTTTTAGAAACACAAGATTTACCAATTAAAAATGCACATACTTGAATTCCTCCTTTTCTAAGGGTTTACGTACTTTCATGATACGGTCATTGATCTCCCTCATGACAAATCTGTTTGTCCTCTCAGCATTCTTATAATCTGTTGTTAGTCTAGACGTAGCACGGAAGAAGTCTCCACGAGCAGAATACAACCACTGTAGATTCAGACCCATCTCCTGAAGCAGAAAGACATTAAACTCACTATTTATTAGACGTTATATTTCTAAGGATGTTATTCTATATACCTTTCTAAATTTAGGTGTACTAACTGAAATGATTCTGATAGAAGGGGGTGAGACTCACAGACAAGCTCAAGCCAGCAAAAGCTAGACTTAACCATCTTGTACAGGAGGTTCCAAGCTTTATAAACTCGTAACACACTCATATTTCAGCTCAGCAGATAGTACAGTTATCCATTCTTAGTCTCATAAGAAAACCATCCTCATCAAGAAATGTAACATAATGTACTTAGTAAAAGTATATAATCCTGTGTAGTATATTCTTTCCGGTTCAATTTCCCTTTGGTGGCAAACTTCAAACATTTTGGTTCAGTGAACTTCAAAATCTAGTTATTTCCATCTGGTAAGTCCCAGTTTCTGATCAGTTACAATTAGTTTCAAGTAAGCCAATCCTAATAATTAGGATTCGGTTATCAATGATTTACTTCATTTAAGGCATCTGTTAAATTGACTTCTAGTACCATAAAAGCCACTTATTAATTAATTTGGTTTTATCAAATGTTTGAATATTAGACACAAAGGATCAACACTAAATAACACTTGAACCACTGGCTATGTTCTCTCTCCATCCATGTCATCTCTGCAAGGCACATGTGGCCCAAACTCGTAGGTTCAGAGTCATAGTTGAGATCTTTATATTCTCTAGGCCCAACTTCTTTATGGGTTGCTTGGAATACATGAATGAGAGAAAGCTTAACACCATTTTAGATTCTGAAAGACTTGCTGTGGTCTATCCTATATCTATAACCTTCATCCTCCCAACTTCCCTTTCAAATGAGTTATGGATCCTAAGCAAAATTATACTTCAGTTCACTTTAAAACATACTTTGGCTACCAATCATGCTGCCCAGGAACAGCTAAACATTATTCTTCAAACTGCTTGATACTTCGGCAGTAAGAACCTGATTTTAGTTAGTGCTCACCTTTATGTCTGCTCTGAACTGGTTCATTTCTCTCACAAACCAAAGTATTTTGTCATTATACATCTCATAGTTCAGGTTCAATTCAACATCATGGGTAAGTTTAATCACAAGCAGACCGGCTACTTCTGCTGCTGCACGTGCCATTTTGTTCAACTGAGGAACATTCTGATTCAGTACCTCATAGGTATCCATGGGAGTACCCAAATAAGGGTAATCTGTGTCCTGGAAGACAAAGGTAGGTTAATGTACTCAGGTGGGTTGTAAGACTAGGAACCTCACGTTCTAGTTTCCCCATCAAAGTAATAGGAACTGTAATTCTTCCTTTGCTTCTAATATATTCCTACTCCAACTCTGTCTCATATCCACTACTTTAAGAAGATACGGCTTTTGCTAGCTCCTCTGAACCTAGCCTACTCCTGGAATGATTAGTTTCTTCTAGGTTCCACAGAATCCCTGTTCTATCACATCACAGACCCTAAACAGATTTCTAGCCAAATTCCTTGAGGCTATATCCTTATTCCCTTCTCTCTGGGAAGTTTGGCCCATATTAATGAGGAAAGAGGAGAGCACACGTGAAATGTACTTTCAATATAAAGTGTTACTTTTAGACAAAAATTTACCTCCTTCTTCATGCAGCATTTATCCATTCATACATGTTACCTTTCTAACAAGACCGTTTGATGCTCACAAGAACTCCTCTCCACTTTCACTGGACAACTTTAGTAGCTCTTTTTTTTTTTTTTTTTTGCGGTACGCAGGCCTCTCACTGTTGTGGCCTCTCCCATTGCAGAGCACAGGCTCCGGACGTGCAGGCTCAGCGGCCGTGGGTCACGGGCCCAGCCGCTCCGCGGCACGTGCGATCTTCCCGGACTGCGGCACGAACCCGTGTCCCCTGCACCGGCAGGCGGACTCTCAACCACTGCACCACCAGGGAAGCCCCTAGTAGCTATTCCTTCAACTGTATTCCCTACCACTGTCCCCGGTGATACTCATTGCCAAACCTTTGGTTTGACCTCAATTCTTTACTTTCAGACTGTATATATCTGTATTACCTATACCTCTGAACCAGCACTGCTAGGAATCATTAAGAAGTTTTTTAAAAAAACATGACTTCTGAAGGTCAACAGAAATCATCCATAAGTTTCCTCAACCCTAGGACCTGACACTCAGTTCTTCCTAAAGTACATAATGACCAGATATTTCAATACCATTCATACTGTTGCTCTAGCAGAAAGTCAGGGGAATTCCAGCTATGTTAATCTCCAAATCCAGATCTTTCATCACTCCCTCACTTCACACCTTTCCGTCCTAGTTCCAGGCTAAAACACCCAGTGGTAAGAAGTCTATTAAGGACCTGGCCTCTACTGCATCATCAATTTGATGCCGAAGTCAACAGCTTCCACCCTGACCCCTCAGACTAACTCTGGGATCTCTTCACACCTCCGAAGAGCCTGCTACGGAGCTGGTTTTCCAACTCTAGCCTTCAGCACAGAAGCCTTCATCATGCTTTTTACTCTGCCTGGTTTTTAGTGCCTTCTAACTGGCTCTTGTACCAAGTCAATTTTGTTTTCCAACTTGGTCAGTTCAAAGTTCTGTCTCTTAAAAATCTTACCTCTGTTTGGTTTTTCTGCGTTTATCTATAATCCCTGCTTAAGAGACTAACATTTCAGGATGAACATCTACAACCATATTTCAACAGGCATCAAGAACAGTATTATCCTGTAGAACTTTGTTTGAAGGAAATATTCTATACTGCACTGTTCAGTAGACGGCCTTATTATTAAAACTCATCATGGGGCTTCCCTGGTGACGCAGTGGTTGAGAGCCCGCCTGCCGATGCACGGGACACGGGTTCGTGTCCCGGTCCGGGAAGATCCCAAGTGCCGTGGAGAGGCTAGGCCCGTGAGCCATGGCCCCTGAACCTGCGCGTCCGGAGCCTGTGCTCCGCAATGGGAGAGGCCACAACAGTGAGAGGCCCGCACCGCAAAACAAAAACAAAAAAGCTCATCATGCATAACTGAAGAAGTTTAGCAAATAAACTCAAATGCTAACTAAGCTGAGATTAAAATTCTGTCTTAAGACTGATAATAAGGGACATTACAATAACTGCACGTATCTAACTTCTCAAAACATACTAAGCACTCTAGCAAACTTGGCCTCAAAACTGACGAAAGAAGATCTAAGATATAATGCCATAGCGTTCTTCAGACTTACCTCACAAAAACAGAAAGAGACTGCTGGGATTCCAGAATATGCAAGGAAAGGGAAAGCAGCATTATCAAAAGAAAGTTTCTCGCTGCAAGAAAAGCAGGAATGTGTTTTTAGAAAGTTATCTAAAGAAAAAGACTGTGCTACATGCAACCCTACCCCACCCCCAAGTAAATTTTAACTCACTGCAAGGTTATGTTTAAACCTCTACCTAACACAGTAGGTGCTACTTACTGAGTGACTCTGCTTTTCTATTAGCTATTCATTCACTTATCTCAACTTACACTTTGTTGATCCAGTTGCTATCCCGATATAGAGAGAGCCCAGTAACTGGATGTTTCACCTGTAAAATAAGACATTATTTTATCATTACAGTGAACCTTTCTGGACTTATTCATTCAGGCTAGTCACTAACATTTTTCTCTATAAACATTTATTAAAAATATTAAATTTTTTATTATATCTTCTTGAAAAAAATTTAAGACAGTTAAAACAATCCCAAATTTCTAAAGTTACTTCTACTAGGCTCGTGCTGTTAGTTCCTCTAGTTATGGTGAGAAAAAAGAAGTTTTCCTTCTTAACATTTTAAAGGTGACTTCCCCACAGTTTTAAAAGCCCTCTCTAGTCTTTATGATCTGCCTCTCTTCTTTCTGGTTTCTTCCTTCCAGCACATTTTATACTACTGCCAGCCTAACCTGCAAGCACATTACTGCCCTGTTGGAGACCCTATAGCAATCCCTAGTTTCCCATGGGATCAGGGTCAAGTTCCCTGACCCTTATTTCTCTCCAACTTCAGTCACTCCAATATATTGTCTCTAATCCCATCAGGGAAACTTTGTTCCTCACTCATTCACATGTCTGTTTTTATTCAATGACTATCTCATCTGGCCTTCTTATTTAAGTCTCAGGTATGGTTCAAGTTCATTTAAACCTTCCTTAACATTCTGACTCTATAGATAACCTCTGTGGGCACCTACAGTTTAAATATCAATGTTTTTCAACTTAATTTTTTGTCTAATTTATATTACACTTTCATAAGTAGGTATACACTCACATCTTGCATCGTCTTCTCAATAAGCGAATACAACAGTGGGCTGGAAGAAACTTTGAACTTGCTGGTACCTGCAAAGAGATTATTTTAACATTGCTCTTTCTTTAGTCAAGCAATTTGCACAGTGCTACTTCTATAAAACTACTTGGCAAACAGGAAGACAATAACCTAGATCAGTGGCATATACAACAACTATCCTCTTAATGAAGTAGATTAAAAAAAATGGTTGGGTCAAGCTCTTTCGTGACTGATAACCCTAATTTCACTCAACTGAAGCTCTTATTCCTTGAGTTTGCATATTTAATGTTAATGACTTGTTTTTCTGGTATCTTTTTGGTTCACCCATGTTAGGGTAGGCATCTATTAGCTACAGTAAGCTTGCTATATTCAGTACATTCTGCTGCAAAGGTAAAATGGCAATAATGACTAACCTAATAAATTTCAGTTTAATTATAACGCCTTTTTATTCCCAAAGTAGACATGTCATTACTCTCCAGTTCATCCACTAGCTACATCTGTACGTTAAATAACACCGAACTCTTTCAGAAGTTTGATTACCTTGTATTTCTATCCATGATGCCACAATCTAGCAAGTTGTGAATTAGTCTCTAGAAATAATACCATTCTATTGATACGGTTTAGTTCCTTCTGGTCCAAAGTAGAGAACTAGTGGTTCTCAAACTTTAGTGCAACTGAATCACCTAAAGCACTTGTTAGAACACAGTTTGCTGGACACTATGCTCCAGATTCTGATTCAAAAGGTCTGGAGTAGGGCCTGAAATTTTGCATTTCTAACAGCTCCCAGGTGATCCTGATGCTGCTGATCTGGGACCACATTAAGACCATTGCTCCAGACAAGGCAGTCTGTACCCATTCTATAACTTAATCCACTATTTAAAAGGAAGCTAGGGCTTCCCAGGTGGCACAGTGGTTGAGTCCGCCTGTCGATGCAGGGGACACGGGTTCGTGCCCCAGTCCAGGAGGATCCCACATACCGTGGAGCGGCTGGGCCCGTGAGCCATGGCCGCTGAGCCTGCGCGTCCGGAGCCTGTGCTCCGAAACGGGAGAGGCCACAACAGTAAGAGGCCCGCGTACCGCAAAAAAAAAAAAAAAGGAAACTAAGTTAATCTTTTGATCTGGTTATATCCAATGTAAATTGTAAAAAATAACAAGTGCTGCTTTAGAAAGCTTTCTTCTACTATTCTGTAAGTAGTTTATAAATTTATAAACGGCTAATGAAAGGACACTTACCAAGAACAGCTTTATCCAGGTTAATGTAAGTGAAAGCCTTTAAATGCAAGGAGGCAAGGTATCCCTAGAAGAGAAGGAAAAATACAAATGTACTAATATGTATTAACTTAATTATCACAGACAGTAGCTATTATTAGGGATTTCTGTTTAAGTTTGGATTCTATTGAAACTAAATATACAAAGGTAAAAATGATATAATCACATTTAAAAGAGCATGGTTTCTGGAGGACAGCTTAAGCCAATACAAGTTCGAGTGCCCATTCTGGGTATGGATGATATATAGATAATACCTCTAGCCATTCAGTGGCACCAATAGCTCCAAAGTCTCCACCACTCCAGCTGGCAAAGACAATGCTCCTGCTGGGTTTAAACTGACCTAAAAGACAACAGAAAGTTAGTTTTGTCTTGGTAAAGGTTATAGGTAGGTAACTGACTTAAGATGAAATCAGAAACTTCTAATTCAAGCCTGCAGATTCAGAAATATTTCTTTTCCTTTTGAGGCCCCAGGTGAAAGAACCAAAAAAAGAAATAGAAATAAAATTTTAAAGTAATATAGCAAAGAACAGGATAGGAGATCATTTGAAAATAAGATCTTAAGTACATAGTAGGGACCAGCTTCCTAGACCTCACTCTTTTACCCTCCATTCTTTGAGTCCCTTATAACTTCCAGACCAAGAGATATTTGAAATCACAGCCAAAGTATCTTCTTTGAAAACAATTTGCCTAGCGGTAAGTCACTTAAAACACTAGATTACTTTAAAAACAACTGTTTGAAATAAAATTAAAACTCACAAATTTAAGTTTAGGAAAAGAGTGGGTCTTCAGAAAAATTACATTAATGACAGCTCCTTTGGGGGTTTTATGTGCCACTACCCTCCATCCCTCCCCCTCCCCTGGGTATATACTTTTCTGCATTAATGTACTTTTGTATTAAAGTTAAGCACTGCAACTTACCCTATGACGCAAAGATTCATGAATGTGGTGGGGGTCTGCATGTGGGTGGGTACAAAAGAGTGGCAAGTACTATGGGAGAAAGGCTTGAAAGGAAGCCTTTCTTACATAAACAAATTATATACTATATAATATTATATATTTATAAATCAAATATATAAATACATATTCTATGTTGTATTTATAAATATTTAAGTTATATATTATCATTTTATAACAAAACTATAGAACATTAGTGCAAAGGTATGACACTGCTTGCTTTCAAATAGATTCCTTAGGGACCATGTTAGATTTGCCGTATCATTCTGGATATGTCAAACTAAGAATTTAGGGCCCAATATAATGCTTTCCAGCATCTCAAAGAAACTCATGATTCCCAGTACAATGAAGGCACTGCACAGAAAGCTGTTTCAAAGTCAAAGGCAGATACAACAAAAGGCAACCTGCTTTGTACTTAAGAATTCAGGGTCTAACACAAGTGAACCATAAGAGTATAGGCAAAAGTGAGCAAAGCATATTATAACATTTAGAAATACAGTACATAGATGTTCAAGTTCTCAAAATTTGTACTCTACCTTTTAAGACCATATCGGAAAGTATCTGGGCAAGTTTCAATAGGAGACTTGTTCCTACACTGGACTTTGCAGCTCCAGGACCCCAGGCATCCCTCTGGGCCCCTACTATAACATAGCGATCTTAATTAAAAAAAAAAAAAAAAGATAAATTATACAATCAGCTTTTAAATTGTTTTCTAATATTGAAGTCTAGAGTAAGCACATTAGTAGAAGGGTAACAATGTAGTATACGTATTAAGGGTAAGAGAGCCTTCCTTCAGATCTGACTTAGGACTCTAGGGATTAAAAAATTCACATGACAATACTGATCTCTTTTCCCTTATTCATACTGCTACTCTTTTTTCTACATTACCAATAAGGTTACTCACTGACTACTTATTTGTGCTAGTTGTCTAATAAGCACTGAAGTCCAAGGGCTTTCCTTACGAAATATTATTATTTGATGGCATTCAGATACATTGGCAGACTACAGCCTGCATTCCCATATTGTCCATGGCTATTTTTATGCTACAATGGCAGAGTTGAAGAGTTGCAGTGGAGACTGTATGGCCTGCAACATGTTTATTATTTGCCCCCTTAAGAAGAAATTTGCTTACCTCTGGTCTATTTAATAACTTACAAGAGATTTTCTAGTCATAATGGTCAGTTTTTGACAAGTTAATTTCCTAGGGCCTTATTACCTCCCACTAAAACTGACACCTGAACAGTTCCTTTAGGACAGATAAGATTTAGCATTTCAGGAAACCAAGCCAAGTCAGCCTTCCTGCACTCCCTCCCTCTGGCCACATCCTTAAGAGTAAGGAAAACAAAACAAACGAAAACCCCCCAAGGATCTTTACCTGGTTCTTCAAAGCCCTTAATAACTCCAAAGATGTTAAAAATTCTTATCTCTTTCAGCACATTGTTCACAGTGAGCTTCACATTCTTGTTCTGTGAGGATACCAGCTTACATGAAGAGTCTAATCCCCAAATAGGAGGACAGTCTCCTTCCATATGTCTAGAAGTAGAAAACAGAGATCAGAGTTCTGAGTTATTGTTAACCTCCCCCCAGTTTACAAAGTCAGTCCTTCCTACTGTCCAGTAAAGTTCTAGGTTAAGAGGACATATAAACAGAACATACAAAATTATTCACTAGTGGCCAAACATTTGTGTTTTTACTGATCTGTAGGCGGTCATTTGAAAATCATGAGTTACTTCCTAATTTAACCAATGTTTTCTAAAAGTATTACCTATCCCATCTGATGTGTGCCTTTCTGCCAGAGACATAGCTACAATTTACATTTGAAATAGATTCCAAGATGGACTCGGAAGGAAGTTCTTATACATAAAAGTCCATTAATATATTCTCCTGTTTCCTAACTCTCCACTAACAAGGGTAGTATACATTCTTATTTCAGTTAAGAAAGAATACTCTCATGCTGCTGGTAGTTAGGTTAGATATCTTCCCCTACCTGATTCCTCCTGTGTTATTCAAACACTGACTACTCTAAAACGGCTTACTTACATAAATATGTCAAAACATCATTACTCCCCACTACACAAGAAGATAAGGGGCTGGCTTCATAGGTTAGGAAAGACTTGTAGATGGTAGGAAGAATTAACTGAGTCTCAGTTTGATTTTAGTCAAAAAGAATCATCCATTACAAAAACCTCTTAAACAGCATTATTAATAGCCATATAGGATATATGAAAGTCCTTACATGTAGATGGCTCTTCATTTGATACCAGTAACCCTGCTAAGTAGAATATACTTTATAGCTATCCGATTAAGTCAAAGAAACATGATCAATGGGGTTAAGAGTGACTTGTTCTATGTCACATAGCAAATAAATGCTCACATGAGTTTTGAAACTAGACTGACATCCCATGCCAATACCAGGTGGGGAATATATCCAGATCAAGATAAAAAATTAATGACATGTACTCTAATCAGACTGAGTTCTATTTCTAAAGAGGGTACTAATACACTAGGGAGATATCCAGAAGGACTAATCATGACTATAAAGCATCTGGAAACTGTCATGAGAACTGAGGATATTCAATCTATAGACAAGGAAACTTGAATCATTCTGTTGCTTCAAAAGAAAATCCAGAACTAATGAGTGTTCCAGGGAATACGATTTCAGCTCAATACAAATTCTTATAGATCTCCAATAATTGGACGGGTTGCCATAGGTAACAAAATGCTTTACCACAGGAAGTACTTAAGCAGAAGCTATGCCAGGAATATTACACAAGAAATTCACTGGGTGGATTGAACAAGGACTCCTTGAGTTTATAAATCCAATGTCTATTATTAAGATCACGTTATGGAGGAAAAATTTCATTTTTATCTACACCAAGTTAACAGCTAACCATCCTCAAAATGTCCAAAATGTGGAAAATTATGGCCAATTGTTTTAAGATTTTATCAAATCAACAAATTATTATTATTTCTCCCTAATCATAAAACCTGACCCTGCATTACAGTTTTCAAATGAGAACTTACTGAAATAGCTTTTCTGCACCAGCTCTGGAAATTGTTTGGACAGGGATGTTAGGCAATCCTGATGACTGAGATGGTGGAAACTGAGTGTGATTGAAAGAAGGGAATCCAGGTGTGTAAGGGTCACCTGTTCCCAGATGAGCCTAGTAAAACAAAAGAATAATTAGCTCAGGCATTTATTCAAGAAATCCCTATAAGATTCAAATTCAGTATGGGGCTATAACCTGAGTTTGGTTTAGCACCTTAAAGTTTGAAAGTCTGAGTGGTTCTATAATATGTGACTCTTACTTTTATATGGCATATGTCAAATTCTCAATTCAAGATACGACTGATAAAGTACTTTTAGCAGTAAGTAATAATTAGGTCTCAAAGTCATGTAATTCATCTTCTCACTTACTGCTAAAACTCTCCAAGGGAAAAAGAGTATTTAAGGATGGCACAGTTCTCTTTCTATTAATGTAGATGGAATCCAGCAACAATTTGGAGAACCCAGTAACTCATTTACTCAAGAAATAAAAACTCACATGTCCAAAAACTGGAAGATCTGCATTAACAATGGGAAATTTAGTCTGGTCCATGTATATCAAGACACCGATTGCATTTAAACTTTCAGCATTTGCAGCCTAAAGAAAAACAGGTAAAGCTCAGAAAATGAAGATCTAATCAACCAAAATTAGAAGAATACATACTGAACTTATACTGAAAGACAAAGGGTTACAGCAGACTACACCAGTACTCCCAATGTTTCAAATAGCTTATATGTTTAGAAAAAAATACTTGCCTTAAAATTTAACTCTTTTTTAAAAAATTTAACTGAAATTTTTAATGAGATAATTGTAGATTCATTTGCAGTTTTAAGAAGTAATAGAGATCCATTGTAAACTTTGCCCAGTTTCTCCCATTAGTCAAACTTTGCAAAACTATAATGTAAGAGCCTGAATATTAACATTGATACAATACAATCCACTAATATTATTCAGATTTCCCCAGTTTTACTTGTACTCATTTCTGTGTTTGTGTGTATTAAGTTCTAAACAATCAAAATATTGAACAATTAGTTTTAATACCACAAAGATCCTTCCCATTGCCATTTGATATCCACACCCACTTCCTTTCCACCCTCAACTCCTGGCAACCACTAACCTAACCTCTCCTCCATTTCTAAAATGTTGTCATTTCAAAAATATTATATACTCAAAAAGCTAAACAGAGTTACCATATGACCCAGCAATCCCACTCCTAGGTAGATACACAAGAGAATTAGAAATATCTATTCACATAGAAACACGTAAATGAATGTTTATTGTAACATTATTAATAAAGCCAGAAAGTGGACACAGCCCGAATGTCCATCAATTGACAAGTAGCCAAGCAAAATGTGGTATATCCGCACAGTAGAATTCTATTCAGCAAAAAAAAGAAATGAAGTACTGATTAATGCTACAACATGGATGAACCTTGAAAACATTATGCTAAGTGAAAAGAAGCCAGTCAAAAGACGCAAAATATTGTATGAGTCCCTTCATATAAAATGTCCAGAAGAGGCAAATCCATAGAAACAGAGAGTAGATTAGTGATTGCCAGGGACTAGGAGCGGGGAATGGGGAGTGACTGCTGCTGGTATGGGGTTTTTTTAGGGGACGATAAAAATATTCTGGAATTAGATCATGGTGATTGTTGCACAACCTGTGAATATACTAAAAACTGAACTATACACTTTAAAGAGTGAATTTTATGGTATGTGGATTAAACTCAATTTAAAAAGTAAAAAAGAAACAATTCAATGTGGCTGCACAACAAAGTTTAACTAACTCTTAAGGAGAGTTCAGAAGATAAGAGAAATAATAAAAACCCATCCAAAACAGCCACTGTCTTTCCATTCTAAGCCATGTATAGGTGACTTTTAATTTTCCTTTTTAGAAAACATAGTTATAACTGAATCTTATATATATAATATATTCTATATATAACTCAGTTACATAGACACAATTTAAACTTCTTTCACTTAAGCATTTCTGATTATTGCATTTTTATTGAAAGACAACGACTGCAAAATACTCCAAGTGGATATGCCAGTTTTGGAAGTATCCTATAACTTTAGATAACTGGAACTTATTTGATTTGTAGAGTACTTTAATAAATTATATTATCAGGTATGAGAGTGTAAGACAGATGGTTTTCAGAATGTAAGAAAATTAACAATACCATTTAGCTGAAGAATGTTATGATACCAATGTATTTAATAACTCATACTCACCTTTTCAGCAAAAGTAATTTTCCCTGCTCTAACAATCACTAAAGATCCATTCACAGGCATATTTAAATCCTCAAAGTCTTTTTTAGTGCCAAAATTAGCATGGACCAGTTTACCCTAGAATAAAGACATTAGATTCAATGAGCATTATGGTATTAGAATAGCGACAGAGTCTGCCACCAAATATTTTACAGGTCAAACCCAAGAGAGAAAACCAAGAGAGAAAAAAAAGAAGGCCGAGGCCAGGAAAGAATATGAGAGTTCTAAAGTCAAAACTGGTCAGGGTTAACAGGAGTGAAGTCAAGATTTCTGGTCTTTAGGGAGGGTGAGAGGGAGGGAGACGCAAGAGGGAAGACATATGGGAACATATGTTTATGTATGACTGATTCACTTTGTTATAAAGCAGAAACTAACACACCATTGTAAAGCAATTATACCCCAATAAAGATGTTAAAAAAAAATTTTAAAAAAAAGATTTCTGGTCTCCTATATTCATGCCATTTATTATCTTATGATGCCTTTAATTAACATTGATTATTTACATCAATTAATTTACATTGCTTCAGATATCTGGGGGGAAGAGAAAGGATAATAAGATATCCTTAAGCAAAGAGACATCTATCAATATAAATATGGTAGGCTAGCCAAGGCAGTACCAATTACATAATGTTCCCACACTTGAACTCCAGACAATTGAGGACATAAGAATTAACTAAAAGTTCTGATAATAAATCTGTCTGAAAATTGTTTTATAATAAAATGACTTGCATAGATCAACTTTTAGATGTTTTTATAAGCTGTTATCATAATGCTCCTAGTTCAGACATACAGCTATGAACTGACATTAACAACCAAATATCTAAATATAGAAAGCTCACAGGTGAATCAAAACTCTCCACGTTCTTTAACAGAACAATCTACCCGCCTCCAAACCACTGGCTTGTGGGAAAGTAATACAGCACAGGTAAAGCAGGAAGGCAGAGAACAACTCTAAAACTTCATTTGGCTCAGAAGGCAGTTTTTAGATAGACCCCAGCATATAAATATGTGGTTTTTAACCTAAAAAACCTAGATAGATCTATCTAGCTGTTTTTTAATTTCTATAGTAGTTTGGCCATATTTGCCTAAATTTTAAAAGATCAAGCATTAAAGAACCAAACTAAGATTAGACTCCAGCTGAGACGGTTATTTATATCTGTCCCCACATAAGGGGGTACCTGATACATGAATTCATTTAGTAAATACTACCATGTGTCAGGCACTGTCCAAGACTCTGGGACATAGCAGAACATGAAACCAACCCCTAGCCCTTCATGTAGTTTACATTCTAGTGTGGAAACAAGTAAATAAAGTCAGGTGCTATAAGTACTAGGAAGAAAAATAAAGCAGGATAAGGAGAAGTGATTAGAGGAAGGACATTTTTGATCAGATAATCAAGGAAGACTTCCCTAGGGAGGTAATGCTGGGAAGAGACGTGCACAGAGTGAGGGAAGAAGCCATGCTAATATTTAAGGGAAGAGTGGGCCAGGCAAAGGGAAAGGCGATTTCTATAAAGGCCGTGAGGTGGGAGCATGCTTGAGTTTGAGGGTTTGAGGAACAGCAGGGAGGTTAGAGTGGCCACAGCAGAGTGAGCAAAGAGGGGAGCAGGAGAATTACTGAGGGCCTTGCTAACCAAGATGAGGACTTGGGATTTTATTTTAACTATGGCTTAGGAGGGTTGAGAACAAAAAATATCCCAAGGTCAGTTACATTTTGTAAGTAAATTTATACTAAGTACAGTAAAGACAATGAGTTTTTGAGCTATTCAACAGGGAAAAATGTCTCACGCACAGTTTTGCCTTACTCACAGTAACTGTCGTAGCCTTACTATACGCCACATAACCCTCGGGATTCTCCACCAGGTACACCGTACTGCTGCTGCCGCTCTCACTCACTATGGTCACCGAGTTGTGAGCATTGCTAAAAAAAGATTAAGTTAAAATGAAGCTAAGGCATTCCTGAGAAACAAATTAAATGGATTTAATACATTTAGCGTTTGACTTGCATTATTTATTTTGAAGGTCTTCGCTATAATTAGCACACCTGAGAATAGCTACTTCTTATAAAATAAGGTTACCATCTTTCAACATACCTGCCTTTGACCTGAATCTTAACAAAATGTTCATCATGCCAGGCTTTGCTGAGTTTAAGTTCACGGAACTGATTTTCAATGTAAAAAGCAAGGCTTTCATCTTTTTGAGATCCAGCCTCACGAGGGACATAAGAATTTCCATTCAGCATCCTGGAGGAAAAAATGTCACTTAAATGAACTGAAGTTTAACCTAAAATAAGCATTGAACTCAAGTATCAAGCAAATCGTTTTAAAAGCGTAAGTCAAAAAAATAAATTAACTGTGACCCAAAATCCTGGATTAACCAGATAGAGACAAGCTTAGAAGAAAAAAACTGTGTGCCTATATTTTAGGGAATTTGTGACTTCAAACTTGTTAAAACCTCTTTATCTGATGTATCTGCTTAGGGTAATTTTAGGGGAAATGAGTAGCTTCCAGAAGATCTTCTGTAAGCAAAATGAAAGATAGTATTGCTAGTGGTGAACTCAAGATTTACAGCTTCAACTTTCACTCTTTTGAAGCATTCTGAATACCCCGGAAGCAAAACTCCTCTTCGTTCCGCTTTCTTTCCCATGACTCTTTGTAAGTATCCACATCATATTAGTTATATGATCTTTTTTTGATAGACCTTATCCTCACTTTATCCATAATGCCTAATATACAGTATCCACAGAAGTATTCACCAGATGAAGTAAAAAATGCCAAGATTTCTAATTTAAGACAAAAAGAATTACTGTACCATTGAAATTATAGGGGGCTAACAAAAGGTAAAAGTTGATTTGTTCTATATACGGAGTTAGATATGTGTCCAAAGAAGACCTTAAAACTCTAAGGACAGGAAACTTATGGACACTTCTTAGGGTATAGATTGAGTGAGAACCAGAAGAAATCAAGAAATACTAGAGACATATCAAGCTGGGCAGTCAAGTTAGTTCTGAACTAGAGGATGAAAAAGGCTACCGATGCCCTTATGGATAGTAGCAGGGCTCAGCATGACTTACAAGGGGTTGAGACGGAAAATCGGAGCAGAAGAAAGTCTGACAGCAAGCAACAGGCTACAAAGAACCAGACGACAAAAAGATCAAGAGCCTGTGAATTTTCTTAAAAAAAAGGAGAGTCCCCACAGAAATTCTAACATTTTTTCCTAACAACATAGTTCGAGTTCTTTACTGACTCTTTACGCTCTAACTGAACATGGGAAGTCTCGCCTATTGTATAAAGCGTTTCCTCCAGACTATCACCTTTGTTTTTTTCCACTGCACCTAATAATCAATATTTGTGTAGGCACTGAGGTTGAACTTGTAAAGCAGCTCAAGCTTACTTGATGGCACTGGTGAAGTCTATGGCATCCAGTCTCTTGGACAACATTGATTTGAGGTCTGCCCAAAATATGCGACGTGTTTCGGGGAGCTGCTCTTCTGTTTCGAAAGTTTCTGTCTCCTCTGTGCACGAAGGCTCTCTTCCTGCCGGTCTCTCACAATCGGCTTTTGGTTCTACACGTTTACAATAGCCCAAGTAGCCAATCATAAATCCTAAGGATAAAAAGTTTCAGAGCTGAACTCATAGAATTTCATTTATAATCTATTCCTATAAGAATTGTTAATATTTTCAGCTAACCCTTGAAAATACTGGTTTTAATCAAATTGTAAGCCATTTGAAAGTAAGTAATGCATCTCCATTTTGTCTATTTTAAACCAATCTATTATATAATAATTTTACTTTAAACAGTTACCTTTTCAAAGCAAAGGTACCTTTTCTTCCCCCGAAGCCTTCCTTGAATCCTCAGGTCCAGGGTCTATGATACAAATATCCTGTGCATATTTCTAGTATAACATTTGCACATTACACTGAAATGATTCATGTGTCTCTCTTCTCCCACCAGGTTAACCTCAAAGGCAGGTACAGAGTCTTAGCCATCATTGTATTCCTAGTGCCTTGCACAATGGCACATAAAAAGGTACGAAATAAATGTTTGCTGAGCTGGATGGACAGAATTCCTAGAGTTGGTGACAAGGAACATTTAAGTTTTGAATGGCCATTCTTACCAATCAAGAAAAAGACGATTACAGCAATAGTCCCATAGCAGATATATCCATTTAACCTTTTTGGTTTTGTGACATTGGTGTGGTTACCCCTCATGTTATTGTCAACATTTTCTTCTTCATCTACAGCTAGTTTCATCTCCACATGACTGTTATCGCCATCGACTTGCCGAGCCAGACTAAACCGGGTATATGACAATGGTTCTCCACCAAACTGATATTTAAAAAAGAAAAAAGGACAGAGAGAAAGCATTATGAGAGAAGAAAGGGAATAGGGACAGTTAAAGAAAGTTTGGTGAGGTGTTATACATATTATTGGGCCATTACTATGACTTGCTATACATTCTCAAGGAAAAAAGTTCCCCCTTCAAATCAGCATTCTCCTCTGTGCCCAGTTCTGTCAACGGCAGATGAGGGCTGGATCACACACTGGCCTTCATCTCATTCAGACTTTTCATTCAGGGTTTCTGTTATGCATGTCTACTGGTATACAATTTGACCAGTGCTTTCTTTACTTCATCTTACCTACTTGATTGTCTCTCTGCCCTGAAACTTCTTACAAGATTTTCCATAATTAGCTCTACTCAAGACTGAATATACCCTTCCTTTGTGAGATCAGTTACGCCTCAAGACCACCACTTCGAATATAAATGAATACCTGATGACAGCTTTGGGTATTATCTCCTGCTTACTGGGTGAAAGCCATCCTTGTATACTTCGTATTCTTGCAAACTGGTGACAGAGAAATCTTTCTTACTGAAAATCTTACCAAGTTAGAGAATGCTGATCTTGCTTGATCCATCATTGCGAGCTGCCACACAGAAGAGCCTAGTAGTAAAATAGAGAATTAATATAATGAGGTACATACCACTGTATCAGACTGGTGAGGACTTTTCATTACCACATTAGATTATTGTATATCAAATATCCTTTTAAATATATTATCACCTTTCTAGAAACGGTCTTTAACCAAAATATTTAGTTTACATGACAACTAAATTTAGTGTGATCCTTGATTAGATCTAAATTGGGGCAGGGGGTGGGCAGCTTGAAGGACATTATTGGAAGAAACAAGAAATTTGAATATAGACTGTATCCTAGATAACAGGATTGTATCAATATTAGATTTAGGAGTGTGATAATGGTATTGTGTTTTTTGGAGGAGAACGCCCTTGTTCTTAGGAGATGAATGCCAAAGAATTTAAGGATGAAGTATTGTGATGTCTGTCACTTAATTCCAAAGAGTTCAGTTTAAAAAGTATGTAAGAAATAAAGGAAATGTGGTTAACGATCAGTGAATCTAGGTAATGGATATACATTGTAATATTATTTCAGCTTTTCCTGTAGGTTTGAAATTTTTTTAAATTAAAAATGTGAGGAGGGGCTTCCCTGGTGGCGCAGTGGTTGAGAGTCCGCCTGCCGATGCAGGGGATGCGCGGGTTCGTGCCCCGGTCCGGGAAGATCCCACATGCCGTGGAGTGGCTGGGCCCATGAGCCATGGCCGCTGGGCCTGCGCGTCCGGAGCCTGTGCTCCGCGACGGGAGAGGCCACGGCAGTGAGAGGCCCGCGTACCGCAAATAAAAAAAAAAAAAAAAAAAATGTGAGGAAGGGGCTTCCCTGGTGGCGCAGTGGTTGAGAGTCTGCCTGCCGATGCAGGGGACACTGGTTCGTGCCCCGGTCCGGGAAGATCCCACATGCCGCGGAGCGGCTGGGCCCGTGAGCCACGTCCGCTGAGCCTGCGCGTCCGGAGCCTGTGCTCCGCAACGGGAGAGGCCACAACAGTGAGAGGCCCGCGTACCACAAAAAAAAAAAAAAAAAAAAAAGTGAGGAAAACTGGGACTTCCCTTGTGGCGCAGTGGTTAAGAATCCGCCTGCCAGCACAAGGGACACGGTTCGAGCCCTGGTCCGGGATGATCCCACATGCCGCGGAGCAACTAAGCCCATGCGCCACAACTACTGAGCCCGCGTGCCACAACTACCGATGCCCGTGCGCCTACAGCCCGTGCTCCTCAACAAGAGAAGCCACCGCAATGAGAAGCCCACGCACTGCAAAGAAGAGCAGCCCCCATTTGCTGCAACTGGAGAAAGCCCGTGCGCAGCAACAAAGACCCAATGCAGCCAAAAAATTTATTTAAAAAAGAAAAAAATGTGAGGAAAACTAGTTAGAATGTTATCCATGGTAAGTAGATTTAAGTAACTGAATTTAGTAGTCAAAGAAAAGGGACAAATACAAAAGAAAATAGACTAGCACCTGGAAAAAAAAAAAAACCTAACAAAAGTAAAATTAAGTCAAGACTGGTTATGCTACACAAATCCGTAACAAATCACCGCCAATAGAAAAGGAGAGAGAACCTGATCTTTCTGATTAAATGAACAGTTCCTAACAAATGATTTGATAGATCTTCGATGCAAAAAGAATAGGTAAAAGAAAAACAGAGTATGCTATTTTACAGATGAAAAGGCCAGTTATTTGAGACGTTAAGTGACTTGCTCAAGGCTGAAAACTGATAATCTAAAAATGAAGTCCAATGGGTTTCTATAAAACTGGTTTTATAGAAAGCGCGTTCTCATCTCCAGAAATTTAAGAAATTAATTTCAACTTTTTTCAAAGCAAACTACACCTCTGTAACCAAGAGAGAGTCTTAAGTTAAAGCGTAGGTATTAACTGAAATCTAGATTTTCTAATTAATTTGGTTTGAGTCCATCTAGATGCTTGAAAGTGATAGTATGTTGAGATGTATAAAATGGACATTTATTTCATACTATTTTAAAGCTTTTCCTCCACTACAAGTACACTCATAGCACATTTAACACCCACATTGCACAAAGCAACCTGTGATATACATGCAGATTGTAAAACAAAGAAATTATAAAAACTGGCATTAGAAAAGTCTATCAAAACCTATTAACAAAAAAAAATTTTTAATCCCCAAGCTTTAAAGACCGGAGCCAATAAGCAATAGGTCATATTCTTAGAAGCACAATCTCTTGCCCCATGTGGTACAAAAAGCTTATCACTATCACTGCACCAGAACCGTACAGACCCAATCACTAGAGCCAGAACTAGAAGGCCCCACCCTGAACCAACTTTAATCACCGTTTTCTAGGAAAAAACAGCTTACCAGTTTAATATTCATCTGACCCAGCCATTCCTCAAGGCTTCTAGTTTTAAAGACTAAAGTGACAACATATTTAAATAAATGATCTACATAAAAGATTTAAATAAACAATGAGATTGAGGATTGCAAGTCTGAAAAAACATTAATAGCACATGCCATGATTTTGTATAATTAAAAGTATATTTTTTACTGAGAAAACAGATACACTATTTCTATTTTCAATCCCCAGACACAACATTAAGACTATAACATAAAAGAAATCAAGTCAGAGGAAAAAAAGTGTGACCTAGGTAATTTCCATTTTAACTCCATCATTTAACCCCACATCTGTGAAGAACACAATTAATTCTATGATATCCAGAAAAGTTATTCCTGAAGTTTTTACACATAACAAAATTGAGTTATTCTTTCAAAATAATCTCACACATAGTAAAGCTATTTCAAAGAACCCTTAATGAATTTTCTTCTAACTGAAATAACTCTAATTTACGTGTTCTAAAAGCATGGGAGAGAAACTTTTCATACCAGTTATATACCAGTCTATAAACAAGTAGTTCTCTTACAAGACTATGTATAAAAGGCAAACAACCATTATTTGGCTTCTTTCAAGATGTCACCACCAGTGCTAACAATCTATTACAAGAGACAAACCAAACATCACCTTGATTTTTATTCATATTAGCATCTTGTATTATCTTTGGTGTTCTCAGTGATAACTGGGAAAACTATTCAGTTTCTCACAATAATGAAAATTAAGGTAAGCAAAACCAGAGCCCCACATGTTTTGAACATGAAATGGAAGGAAGATCTGAAATGTTTTTTAATTGAGCCATGGGATGGAAGACAGGAGGCAAGCAAAGGTACTCGCTAGACTACAGCCCCAAACTTCTTTCAAGTTCAAATCATCTTATTCCTACTTTCTTGAAATGTGGCATTTCTATTTAATTTTTTTTTAAATACAGTAATTATCTTATGGTCTTAAGCTACTTTGGGATGTCTTAAAACAATAGTTCTGTACAAAATATGTACAGCTAAAGGGCTGTGGGGATCAGGTACCAAAATATACTTTCACCTATATATAAAACATACCCAAAGCTGCTACTCCATTTTACCTGAAATAAAAATAAGACACTTATTTGTTATTATTGACAAGCCCATTTCAATTTAGAAAACAAGCCACAGTTTCAAGTCCTTGGAGGTCACATAAAACGAAGTTCCTCTGCCTGCTTTTGAGGCTCTGTTCTAGAGACCTACACTACCTAATTACTTCGCCGCCCTCTATCTTCTCCAAAATGAGACAGAATCCAGCCCCTGCCTGTACCCACTAACATTCTTCCTCTGTTCTTAAAGTCCTATTCATTTCTTCCAGGATCTGCTCAAGGGCCATCTCTATGAAGCCTTCTCTGACTGATATCCCTATCCTATAATACTTAATATGCAATTATATCATAATCAACAAAGACTAAAGATATTTTATTTGTTAACGTACGGGGGCATGCTTAATGTATATGAAGTTCACTTTTCATATCATTTGGAAATTATATGAAAGAGAATATGATGAAAACCTTGGACGTGGGATCTTCCCATCCTTGCTACTATTTTGGTTTATCCTGAAATCAATGGGTAAAGCTTGGGTAGTAGGGAAACTTTAAAAAGTAGAAAAACTGTAAAGAGACGGTTGGTCAAGGTCTTTACTAGCTTCCAGAGTTAACTTTCCGGGCCTAAAATGAAAAGGCAGTGGAGGAAATAAAAAAAAAAAAACAAGCAAAATCTTCATTCCTATTTAGCTTTCTGAAAAAAAGATTGCTCAACTTGAAGGTCAGGACCACCTGAAGTCCCTGCGGTCTATTTGTGTAGTGCTCATCTGCGAGAGCAGACAGAAGGCACACACACAGAAGAGTTCCAAACGGCCTCAGAGAATCATTTTTAGGAGCTTTCAGTTGTTGTCTGATTCAAGTTTAGCTGGGAGCCTTCTCCATTACAGATAACTACATTATCAGAGGCAAATAAATGTCACCCCTTAGGGCAGAGTTAGCTGAGTTGTTTGCTATCCAACAATCTTCAGCACAGGCTAGGTTCACAGCCACCACTACAATGTTCTTGTCAGAACATTCCATCAAAGAAAAGTTAAAGGATGCTATGCTATATATAGACTTTTGGAAAATATTTCATATCAATGACAAAATTTTTTAAATTCTGGATTTTCTTGTGAAGCATATTGAGTTTATTATAATCCAAAATTGAGGGGGGGGAAAACAACAGGGCAAACAAGTATACTTTAGATAGCCTAACCTTAATTTTCAAAGCAGAAAATCAGGGACCTCCCTGGCAGTCCAGTGGTAAAGACTCCGAGCTTCCACTGCAGGGGATGTGGGTTCGATCCCCGGTCGGGGAAATAAGATACCACCAAAAAAAAAAAAAAAAAAAGGTAGAAAACCACTTCTGGAAATCACCTTAAATGTCTTTGTCAGTAAGGTCAAACTCCCTAGCATTTAGTATTCCAAAGTCCTATCGAAACCTAGATAGAATCAGCATTTAGTATTCCAAAGTCCTATCGAAACCTAGAATAAAGGTATCCAAATATTTGTAACAGGGCAACTATTTCCTACTTCAATCTTCTCCGAAAAAAGCAGCAGCAATCAATTTCCTTGGTATACCCAAAGTCGCCACAAGCAGTAGGCAGAGGGAGGACGTTAACACGAGTCAAGTCACAACTTACCCACTCTCCCCACTACGAGCTTAGAAAGCTGTCCACCCGAAACAGTGACACAATGGGTCTCTAAGCCTATTTATACCATACGGCACAGCCTTTTTATACCATATCCCTAATTTCCTGAAGGCAAAAGCCGATTCCAATCCAAATAGCTTTTATTTAGTCTCTAGACCATAGCTTTCACAAAGTATAAGTCTTATTCCTACAGTCTCCCATCTGTTAGTGAGGAGGGCCTAGCAATCCGAATATTCTTAATATCAACACCTGCGGTTTTCAGTCGGCTTCTGCCTTGGGAAAACTGAGAACCCACACACAAGGCCAACGGGCAGCGCTGAAAGATCAGGTTGTACTAGAGTTCAAATATACAGCTTATAGAAACCCCCGCCTAAATGCCCAGGACACAGTAATCTAGTCGAGGACAGCGATGAGACCAGGGCCCGGGAGGGCCCCGAGGAATCCAAAGGCTACGAGCTCAAGGTCACCCACGCACCGCGACAGCCATTCCCTGGGAACTCTTCCTAGAGCGGCCACGTGCTCCCCGCACAGCGGCTCTGCGCTGCGGCAGCGTGGCTCACGCCTCGCTCCCGAGCCCTCAGGCTAGGGCTGTCCCACGAGGGCCTGCATCTTTTAAGGGCAAGCTACTGAGGACAAGGGATCCGGGTGGCCTGAGGAGCCGGAAAAAGAATGGCGGAGCTCAGAGCGACAGTGGGGCACCCCTCATCTCGCCCTCAGGGCCCTAACAGAATCCATTCGCCAGTCGGGGGCCGAGAGGAGGAGGGCACCAAGAGGAAGAGAAAGGTAGGGCAGCCCCACTCTGCAGCGCGGCTCTACCCTGCTTGCACTTGCAGGCTACTCCGCTCTCCGCCGCAACCCCTTCCCCGCCGCCACGCGGCGCGCACCCCCTCCCGCCCCACCCGGAGGCGCTGCAGCCTTCCCGCGCCCGCGACTCCCCGAGGCTGCTGGACTGCACGCCGGAGGGCCGCACCCGAGACTGCTCGGAGCAGCCCCTTAGGCTGAAGGGAGGGCAGGAGGGTCAGCGGGATTCTAGCAGCAGCGTGTCACTCACACAGGCGCCTCCCGGGTCCGCCGCTCCACTACCCGTCACCGGCCGATGCTGACGCCCTCTGATGGGTTGGTTGCCTGCAGTCTGCCGTTTATAGTCTCCCGCCCTCTCCAGATCCTCGGAGACCCTTTGCGTCACTTCCTGCCTCACGTACACCTTAGGAGGCGCTCTGGAAACAGACAGCCCGGGGCTAGGGGTGGGCACGCAGCCGGATTGGGGGCCCTTCGCTGGAGCGCGGGACCCGAGGAACCGAGGTCGGAGGGAAAAGGCGCCAGACTGCAGGTGCCGGAAGGGGTCGAGGGGGTGGCGCACCAAGCTTCCTCCTCGCGTCCTCGGCTGGCCGGCTGGCGCGCGGGCGACAGCCCTTCCTCCCGGAGCCCTCCGTCTAACCTTGACCGGTCTTCTGGCCCTGCAGTGCAAGGTCAAAGGGTGTTAGCGTTTATTCGTAAATGCTGGATACTTAAACTGAAATAACACTTTAAAGTGTATGTCGTTGATGGAATATTAGGTAGTCACTAAAGCCATGTTGTGAATATTTTTGCAGCATCAGAAATACTTAGGATAAGTAAAAAGGAAAAATAAAAGCAAAATGCAACTGAATAGCACAGGGAACTATAGTCAATATCTTGTAATAAACTATAATGGAAAAGAGTCAAAAAAAGAATATAGATATGTACATATATATGTATAACCAATTAGTTTGCTGTGCACCTGAAACTAACACAATATTTGTTAATCAACTATAATTTTTTTAAAAAAACAATGCAAATTTGCATTTAGGATGTGTAAAAGTTTCCCGTGAATCCCTAAGGCTGGCACAGAGCTTTGCAGAATGTTTTAATGCACGAGGAAATGGAAGATAAAATAGAAACAAGCGATTTATTAGGGTGATAGAATTGTAGAAGAACTTTCATGTACACTGTCATTGTTATTATAGGATTGTGCAATGCATAATAAATAAATAAAATGGGATTGTTATCACTTTCTAAACTCTTACAAACATTCTCACCCTCTCCCTCCCTTTGGTCGGCAACCTACAGTCCTGTGAGCGAGATTAGACAAGTTTACAAATAGCCAGGAAGCGAGAATACGTCTGGGGCCATAAAAGGGTTACAGATAAAGCGCTTTCCAGGTCAGAGCCCAGAGGGAGGCACAATAGTCCTTTGAAATCCAAATCCGTTTCCCGGCCTCGGGCTTCTGCGCTTCCACTTATTACGCGCCGAAATGAGGAAGTACAGAGGGGTGTGCCCGCCGCCCTAAAATCTCTCCCCAAGGAGAAATATTTTAAAATCTTATAAGTAGGAATATCGCTGCACCTTAGTGGCTCTACACAGGAGAAAGTTAAAGCAGGGAATGGGATGGATTCGCTGTGATGGGGCCAACTTGAAATTCTGACAGTAGGTCCTGAGTCCCTTCGCTTTCCCAGACTGGTGGGACCTTAAAAAGGAAAGAAAAGAAAAGAATGCTAATATCCAGGTGAAAATCTTATAACCACGTGGAGAAAATAGACTTAGGAGACTGGAGGTCAGGATGGAACCTATGAAAATCCAAATTTAAAAGTTTACATTCAGCAAAATGAAACAATAAAGAAGACACTAAAAAGCGTGTCAATTATATGTTTATTTTCATGCTTTTATTAGTAATAACGGATACTGTGCAATTACATTCCCTTCACTATCCCTTTCTCCCTGGAAGCTTTGCAGGATCTCCCTCCTCTGCAATTTCAAGTAGATGAAAATAAATTTGTCTTGCTTTGTTGTAGAATCTTTTTTTTTTAAATTGGGGTATAGTTGTTTTACAATGTTGTGTTAGTTTCTACTGTACAGCAAAGTGAAGTTCCCTGTGCTATACAGCAGGTTCTCATTAGTTATCTATTTAATACATATTAGTGTATATATGTCAATCCCAATCTCCAATTCATCCCACCCCTCTTTTCCCCCTTTGATGTCCATATGTTTGTTCTCTACCTCTATGTCTCTATTTCCGCCTTGCAAACCAGTTCATCTGTACCATTTTTCTAGATTCCACATATATGTGTTAATATATGATATTTGTTTTTCTCGTTCTGACTTACTTCACTCTGTATGACAGTCTCTAGGTCCATCCATGTCTCTACAAATGACCCAATTTCGTTCCTTTTTATGGCTGAGTAATATTCCATTGTATATATGTACCACATCTTCTTTATCCATTCGTCTGTCGATGGGCATTTAGGTTGCTTCCATGACCTGGCTATTGTAAATAGTGCTGCAATGAACATTGGGGTGCATGTGTCTTTTTGAATTATGGTTTTCTCTGGGTATATGCCCAGCAGTGGGATTGCTGCGTCATATGGTAATTCTATTTTTAGTTTTTTAAGGACCCTCCATACTGTTCTCCATAGTGGCTGTATCAATTTACATTCCCACCAACAGTGCAAGAGGGTTCCCTTTTCTCCACACCCTCTCCAGCATTTATTGTTTGTAGTATCTATACATACTGAGAGGCAATTTTGCTTTGTCTCGTATTCCATACATATGATCAAAGATTTTATTTTTTAAATCTGATTTTCATTGTTGTTGTTGCCATTATTACATAGCATTGGCTCCCACTTCTGGAGACCCAGTAACTTGGTTGCTTGCAATGAAATAAATTTTTGGTAACTTTATTTAAACTATCCAGCATAACTGAAATGGACATTATTCAATTTCCAACTTTCCACAGGCTGTTACACAAGACTTACCTTACAGTGGACCTAAAATTCTTGCGGTTCTTCCAAAAGGTACACAAAAATTTTTTTAAATCATGTATGCTAGAATTTTGCATAAAGGAAACTGGAGGTTGGAGAGGAATGTACGATGTGCTTAAATAATAAACAAGCAAGTAAATAAATAAAAGCCCTGGAGATCTGGGAAAAGAGCACAAAACCTGGACTTGAGGAACTGGAGTTTTCAACTTTCTTGAGCCTGGGTTTTATCAGCTCTTAAATGGGAATAAAAATATTTGCCTCACAGATTTTCTGTGGGTTTAAGTGAGATAAGGCAGGTGCAGTCTCCTAAAAACACACAGTAATAGTGGTGAGAGTGGGCAACCTTGTCTTGTTCCTGATCTTAGTGGAACTGGTTTCAGTTTTTCACCATTGAGGACGATGTTGGCTGTGGGTTTGTCATATATGGCCTTTATGATGTTGAGGAAAGTTCCCTCTATGCCTACTTTCTGCAGGGTTTTGGCACATATATACAATGGAATATTAGCCATAAAAAGAAACGAAATTGAGTTATTTGTCGTGAGGTGGATGGACCTAGAGTCTGTCATACAGAGTGAAGTAAGTCAAAGAGAAAAACAAATACCATATGCTAACACATATATATGGAATCTAAGAAAAAAAAAAAGGTCATGAAGAACCTAGGGGTAAGACGGGAATAAAGACACAGACCTACTAGAGAATGGACTTGAGGATGTGGGGAGGGGGAAGGGTAAGCTGTGACAAAGCGAGAGAGTGGCATGGACATATATACACTACCAAACGTAAAACAGATAGCTAGTGGGAAGCAGCTGCATAGCACAGGGGGATCAGCTCGGTGCTCTGTGTCCACCTAGAGGGGTGGGATAGGGAGGGTGGGAGGGAGGGAGACGCAAGAGGGAAGAGATATGGGAACATATGTATATGTATAACTGATTCACTTTGTTCTGAAGCAGAAACGAACACACCACTGTAAAGCAATTATACCCCAATAAAGATGTAAAAAAAAACAACAAAAAACACACAGTAAACTGGCACAGAGTAGCCTCTTCACTGAGTCAGTCTGGGTGGGATGGAGCAGGATCAGGCAGGAAAGTAACATGGAAGATGTCTTCAGGCCAGACTTGGATTGATGAGGAAGAAATAAGGTATTTAGCCAGAGGAGACCGGCTTGCCTGTGGTGTGTATTAAAAATCCTACTCTATGTAAATACCTCAGGGAAATCACTGGTGGAAAAGAGTTATAGAAATCATCAGCTGCACAATTCTCCCTCCCTCTCTTTTTTCTTCACCTTGAGATGAAAACAGGAATCTTCCAATTTAGTGAGGGAGGAATAGGAGGGAAAAACAAAGCAGAGAAGCCACTGATGTAGTGAAAAGAGCCCCAGCCTCGAAGTCAGCAACTAGTCCAGAGCTGTCACCAACTGTGCTGCAGAACCATGGGCTTAATGGCTCTATGCCTCAGTTTCCCCACTGGCCACATGAAGATAACATCCCTTTATGTCCTTCACCAGTGAATTAAAAAGCAGTAAAGCTCCTTTAACTACACAGTTATACAAATACAAGGTGCAGCTAGTTCAGAGCCCAAGCCAAGTGAGTAAATGTTGCCTGAGGGGGAAGAGCCTGGAAACTGAGAAATTCTAAGCAACTAGCAATGAGGTTATTGCTCCAGAAAAGGAAAAGTTGTCTTCAATGGCATTTGACTGCCTGATTCCAGTAAAAATGACTCAGTTATTGATAATGGCTGAGAAGAAAAAGTAATCAATTATCATTTACTGCATTTATACAATTACATTTATTGAATAGTATTGTGTGTCTGGCAAAGACACGTAAATAGATAGGAAAGGAATCTGTACCCCTGAAAAGGCAAACAATGTAGCTGGGGAAACAATTTGTACTTAAAGGACAAAAAACAAGGATGCAAATATGAAACATAAGCAAAAATAAAAGTGAGTCAGGGTCTGTGACAGACAACTGCCCAGATCTGAAAAGGAAGGTAAGACTGGTATGCTCACCAAGGCACACTGTAGTTCTCTAAATCTTGTTCCAAATTACATGCCTATTTAGATTCTAGTTAATTACCTGCTTTTTAACAATCTATTTTGTAATGTAAGAGTACAATTGAATGTAAACACACTCTCCTCTCTAACTCAGTCACAGGTACAAGAGGGGACTTTTGCTACTTGCCCCATAAGATCAAAATCAAAACATACACCTGTTCCGGGAGATACAGACCAGGAACCTAGTCCTGGTCCTAGTCCTAGGAGGAAAAACAAGGGGGATGGGAGAAGGGGGACAGCATTGTAAACTCAAACCTTTAAGATGATACAAGTTGGGGGTGGGAGGTTTTTAGTTTTTAGACAAAGGCATTTAGTGCTTTTTCCCTTACATTTTAAAACGTTAGTCTGTTTATGTTATGTATATTTTATCACAATTTATAAAAATACATTAATCTGTCAACTCAGTAATAGAGGATCCAAAATCATTTGCTTTTTCTGGGGTCCTCTCTGTGGCCCAAATGCTAAATAGGTTCTCTTAGGTCAGCATTTGTCAAACATTTTTGACTGTGCTCCATGGTAAAATGTTCACTTTACAGCACAATCCAGTATACACATGTGTGTATGTGCATGTGCATGTGTGTGTGTGTGTGTGTGTGTGTGTATGGGTATGTGTGTGTATTCACATGAAATAAGCAAAAGTTTCATTAATAATACCCTTGCTGTGTGCAAAGCAGTCTGGAATTTTCTATTTAATTTTTTAAATTAAATAGAAATTTTCTATTTCTATTTTTTTTGTGTGTGTGTGGTACGCAGGCCTCTCACCGTTGTGGCCTCTCCCGCTGCGGAGCACAGGCTCCGGACACGCAGGCCCAGCGGCCATGGCTCACGGGCCCAGCCCCTCCGCGGCACATGGGATCCTCCTGGACCGGGACACGAACCTGTGTCCCCTGCATCGGCAGGCGGACTCTCAACCACTGCGCCACCAGGGAAGCCCCTCTATTTAATTTTTTTAAATGCTGATTTCAACTTATTAAATTGATTTCTCAGTGGGCTACGACCTGTGTTTGAAAACCACAGTCTTAATTCATCTCCTTTCTCAGAGCATAAGTCTTTCTAGTGAACAGGACAAATGACTCGCTCAAAGTTAAATATCAACTTGCAAGTTTTCTCCCTGTTACTTTGCCCACTGTTTCGACTTTCTACCACCCTGCACTTGAGCAAATATTGATTGAGGTTTTATGAATTGGTAGGCAGTGTTAGAAAACAAAACATAGATAAAGCCTTTTCAAATGCTTTCAAACATGCTTTGGTCAGTCATGGCCGTACTCTGCTGGTCACATAGTAGGTCCTCCCAGCAACCACTACAGACGCCACTCCAACCTACATTCAGCTCTGACCACAGCTCCTATTTGACAAGCTGTATCCACTTTCTTTACTTTGGAACCCTAAGCTCAGGGCAATCACTTTAGGGCCAGAATCATAAAATAAAAATATGGAGCTCTGCACACTGGAACAGGATGTGCTCCAGAGAATGAAGGTGAATTGTCAGCTCATATATTTGAGGTTGATATTTGAGGTTGGTACTATTTTCCATTTTATTTTGCATTTTTTTCCCTTTAAAATGTACTTGGAAACCTTCAGTTTCCTGTCCTAATACTGCTGACTAAATTATTCTTTGTTTCCCCTGTGCTAAAAGGAAGCTTACATGGGAGAACATGGAACAGGAGCAATCCAGGTTAATATGGTGGAATTTGCCCCTACTTTATTGCAAGTGGCAAAAGTTACTCAGGTAAGGGAAAGAAGAATATATAATTAATTTTAAAATTAATTACAAGAATATTTATGCCAATGAGTATAGTGGTCAAAGTCAGAGTTTTGAGCAGGATATAAGGTCCCATTTAGTTAGCCCTTCTAGTTTCATAATAGAATTTCAAGTTTGGCAGGAACTTTGACTCATGTACCATACATGGCCTGTAACAGATGTCCACTAAATATATGTTGAATTCATTTGACAAAATTCCTCTACTTTACCCCATCAAGTGGTTGTCTAGCTTCTCCTCAATCTTTCCAATGAGAGCAAATTTATCACTTCCCAAACCAGAGAGCCTTGGATGGTTCAGACAGTTAGAACGTTTTCACCTAGGGAATTCCCTCGGTGGCCCAGTGGTAGGACTCTGAGCTTTCACTGCCAACGGCCCGGGTTCAATCCCTGGTCAGGGAAGACCCTGCAAGCCACACGGTGTGGGCAAAAATGAAAGAAGTTTTTTTTGTTTGTTTGTTTGTTTTTTGCGGTACGCGGGCCTCTCACTGTTGGGGCCCCTCCCGTTGCGGAGCACAGCCTCCGGACGCGCAGGCCCAGTGGCCATGGCTCACGGGCCCAGCCGCTCCACGGCATGTGGGATCTTCCCAGACCGGGGCACGAACCCGCGTCCCCTGCATCGGCAGGCAGACTCTCCACCACTGCGCCACCAGGGAAGCCCAGAAAGAAGTTTTTCACCTATGTTATACTGAATTCTCTTTCCCTCTATTTTTGATAAATTGGTTATTGTTTGAAGACTGCTCTCATGTCCACAGCTGTCTTCTCTCCTTCAGGCAAAAATATCTTAATCCCTCCTAAGGGCCACCACAGGACGCGATTCCATGTCTTCCCACCCACTAGTCACTTTTGGAAGCATGGTCTGACCGATTCAGATGGTCAAGCAGAGGACTGGAGCAGGGCTACCACCATTCCTCTGTTCCAGAGGCTTCTGCCTGTACACATCCCATTTGTCTACCACCACATTCACTGCATTAACAACCACTGCACATTGTCAGCTCATGCTGAGCTCTTGGCAACAGGGTTCAAAAAGAACAGATTGGCCTTTGGAGCAGAGAGACCTGGGTTCAAAATCGAGTTTTGCCATGTACTAGCTGACTGTGCTACTATTCCGTATTTCTCTCTTTTCCGTGGATAATGTGATATCCACATATTGTTGCAGTCTGATATACTATGCATAGACTATCTTCCCCAGTTTATTGCCACTCTAGTTAGTGAATGATGGGGAAGAATCTAGTCTCTTTGGCTGGGAACATCCTTGAATATAGAGCTGAATGACGGACAACAGCTAAGATTTACTGATCATCTACTGTGTGCTGGTAACAATTCTAATCCCTTTATAGTATTAGTTCATGCACTCCTCATAACAATCCTTAAAAATAAGAATAAATATTATCTCCATTTTCCAGGTGTGAAAACTGGCATTATACAGAGGGAACTTGCCCCAGGTCACATGGCTAATTAGTGGTGACAACGAGAATTCAAATCTAGGCAATCTAGCTTCTGAACCCAGCCCCAAATGACACCACTGTACTGCCTCATTATAAATCTAACCGTGACACAGACTGACTGCAAGGCAGAATTTTTATTAAAGAGGTTCAGGGAACATCCAAGTGGGATTTGAAAAATTTGAATATTTGGGGGGGATCCATTTATTTTTCATTTCAGATTTAATTTTATTTCAAAATTTGGATTCAGATTCATGTTGAGGGGGAAATCTCAAATAATTCTAAAAATAAGACTTTGGAGAGTGACTGATGGTCCAGAAATCTAAGTACAGGTTTAACAGTATTGCGATGCATTCATTTTATTTCTACAAGACAAGCTGATTTATTAAATTCTCAATATGTGTACTTATCTTTGCTAAGGAGAGTTATTGAATTAAAATAATTATATTTGTTCCTAAAATATCAATGAATCAGTTTCATCTTCCTCTTTTTGACATCTGTAGCTTACAACTCTTTCACTTATGTCTTAGTTTCCCTTCCTCTATGGTGTAAATCTGGCATCTTAATAATATGTCTGGTAAACTCTGTGCAGTATGGCCAAACTTAGTATAAGTTGAGGTCTTAAAAAAAGGGGGGGGCTAAAAAAAGAGGCTTTTGAATGTGAAGTGCTGGCTGGCTGCTGATGTAAAGGGGAACATGAACAAATGTGTAAAGAAAATACTTGCAAACCTAATTAAATCTAAATCCTAAATCAGCAAATCCAGGGTTTGGAAAATATCTTATCATCTGAAACTTTTTGGTTTCTTCAGCTTAATATGTGCAAGTAGACAAATGTTCCCTTGGTTTGGAAAATTATCCTGCCAACAGTTTTATTTCTCATACATGGAAATGTGGTCAAGCAGGCGACTGTTTGGTGGTTACATCCACGAGGGCTGGCCTGCCTTCCCTGCTTTATCGCACACAGTCTCCTGAATGGTAGGGAAGCTGTGTCCTACGGCTAAGATTCCCAGGTGTCAGTCTATTAATATTCACTGAGCCCCTACCCGGTTTGGGTAATGGGCTGAGTGCTTATACTGGGTCAATTTTAGCCTGCCAACAATTCTGTCAAGTAGGTACCATATCCGTTTTATAGACGAATATGTGGGAGTGAAAAGAACACAAAGTAATTGATTCCAAGTGGAACAGCTTAGCTTCAGATCTTTGAGATCTTCTATCTTAAAGCCACCTTTCGCACATCTCAGGTATTGAGACATTGAAATACTATCCAGCAGGCAGATGGCTGAAGCTCTGTGCCCAGAATAGAGTGACTTACTGCCAGGCTCCAGCCTGGACCTTGTAACCATAGCCATCTTAGGAAGGTTTGAGTCCAGTTTATATTTGAATTTGATGCCACAGGCATGAAATAAAAGACCCTAAAATATAAAGACAAGGTAACTAAGTGCAGTGTGCCTGGGATAACCATCCCCCAGAATGTTTCCTAGAAATAACCTGTGCTAAAGTGAGATTTGAAATTTGCTTAACTGATGACATGAAACTCCACAGCCCCCTACCAGGTGATCAGAAAGCAGCTAACCTAAAATATTATCATTGTAAACCATCTCTAAACGTCATAAGATTACTGCTTCTGAGACTGGATTCAGACAGTGAAGCATTTGAAGAGACCCACTGACTTCCACAACAAAGTCCACGCCAGGACTCAGAAGTAGGCAATGGCTGCAGAGAGTTGCAGAGAGAAAGAGAATCCAGGAACAGGAGGCAGCCCTGCTGAGCCCAGTGCCCTCCCCGTTGCCAGCGGGGGATCCGGGTCCAGCCTTGAGGGACCCTGTGGACAGGAAGGGTTCCCTGCGGGTGTTGAGATGAATCAAGCTGATGTGGATTTTGAGATCCACATGGAGCCTAGACTCTAGCCCAGGGCTTCTTTTTTTTTTTTTTAAAACATCTTTATTGGAGTATAATTGCTTTACAATGGTGTGTTAGTTTCTGCTTTATAACAAAGGGAATCCGCTATACATATACATATATCCCCATATCCCCTCCCTCTGTGTCTCCCTCCCACCCTCCCTATCCCAGCCCTCTAGGTGGTCACAAAGCACCGAGCTGATCTCCCTGTGCTATGCGGCTGCTTCCCACTAGCTATCTGTTTTACATTTGGTAGTGTATATATGTCAATGCTACTCTCTCACTTCGTCCCAGCTTCCCCTTCCCCTTCCCCGTGTCCTCAAGTCCATTCTCTACATCTGCATCTTTATTCCTGTTCTGCCCCTAGGTTCTTCATGACCTTTTTTTTAGATTCCATACATATGTGTTAGCATACGGTATTTGTTTTTCTCTTTCTGACTTACTTCACTCTGTATGACAGACTCTAGGTCCATCCACCTCACTACAAATAACTCAATTTCATTTCTTTTTATCAGCCCAGGGCTTCTTAAACTATAAAAAGCATGGGTGTCCTGGGAGTCTGTTAAAGTGCAGATTCTGACCCCAGGTGGAGGCCTGTGACTCTGAATTTCTAAGAAGATCCCTGGTGATGCCCAGGCAGCTGGTCTTCAGAGCACACTTGAGTAGGTTTTAGAGCAAGAAGTTTTTACTAGCAGTTTCTCCAGTACTCCCACAGAGAGGACACACTGTGTGGCCAGCTGGCATGAAAGTGCTTTCTGCATGGCAGCTATCTTTATGTGGCTAAAGGCAATTACTGGGGCTATCACAGCTTAAGTAAACAACCTCAACCTTCAGCTTCTTTGCTGGGAATCCACAGTTTCCAAACAACCCACTCATCCTGATTTGAGAGCATCCGCCCCCCCCTCCCCCCCCCCCCCCCCCCCCCCCGCCGGAGAAGCCCCTAGACCCTGATGTGAAGATTTGGCCTAGAGGACAGGTCTCTTTGCTCCATACAAGTTAATAAACAGGCCTTATGAATCAGTGTTTGTGCCTCTGGGTAGCAGATTACCTGATGACCCTGGGTGAACTGATAAAATTGAGTCTCCGAAACAAAGGAATGACCTAGAACTGTTGTGAACTTCACCAAGGACTCTGAGAAAACCAGTCCCTGCACACTCTGCTCTGGAACCTCTCCTGAGACAGGGGCTGGGCTGGAACGAGGGTAGATATTTTCAAAAACAAGCACCACCCCCCATTTTCCCCACCCCCACCCCAAACAAACAAACCAACAAAAATTCTTACTGGAAAACTAAAGGGAAACAAATACTAAATCACTATCCTGCCTCCTTCCCCAACCCACTCACACATTCATAGGATATGAAACAGATCACAGACTGCACATCTGGAAGCCTAGTTTGGGAGCCCAGGTAAAGGTCGGCTTGAGTAGGCCCTCGCCTTGACCGCTTTCCTTTTCTTCGCCTGAGTTGGCAGAGGGAGTGGCTTCTGGGCAAGGACACTCATACTGGGAGCTGGGGAGGGCTGGTGCTGGCACAGTGTGGGTGGCACAGCTGGCTCTTGCCTGGGAATGCACTGTCAACGTTACCCTTTCCTCCCCCCGCCCCACAGGGATTGCCCTGACCTGAAGCATCCCTGGCCACCCAGGCCCTCCACTAGAAGCTGAGCCTCAGGTGAGCCCCTGATCCCTCCCCCAAGGCCCTGCCCCTCTGCACAGTGCCCACAGACGCCACTCCACCCTGTCTGGAAAGCTCTGTGTCGTTAGCTCCTGGAAGGCCAGGCCTTGCCTCGACTCGTTTCTTTCGGTCACTAGGCTCAGTCATGAATGGCCCTAAACCAGCATCCTGCCTGAGTGGCAGGGGGCACCCACCCTGTGCTTGTCTGCATGGCGTCAGCTCCCTCTGCCAGAGGCACTGCATTACCTCATCCTGTTTCTAAGCCTGAGCTTGCTTTGGGACTATCTGTCAAGTCCCCTCTCCCTGTCTGAGGGATAACTCTGATTTTCCACGTGTTCAGAGAATAGAGAAACTCTGTTCCCATTCTTCTCACCTTATTAACAGTGTATTGGATGAACATTTGTGGAGGATCCACTGTGTGTCAGGCACTGTGTTGAGCCCTGGTGATAAAGAGCTGCCTCAGAATGCTTCCCTTGGGTTCTCTCTGATGACTTACCCGTCTTCCAGAAGCCCACCATTCCACTTCTATAGTATCAAAAGCCTTTGAAACATTAAGAGAAGCTTCCTTGTTTCATATTTAGGTATCACTTAAAACAAAATGACCAGCACAGAGGGCCCATAGAAGTGCTTCACTGTTACCCACTTCCAAGAATTTTTGTAAAAACAAGCTAGGCAACAGATGTGCAAATGCCATGAGTTATCAGAAAGAAGGTAAGTGATGAGTTGAAGGTCAGGTACCCACATGCTCCCATCTTCACCTCTACAGTGGAATTCATTCTGCTCACTATACAAACACCAATTTGTGTCCTCTCTAAGTGCCTATTCTCAGGTGCCTGCTGGATGCCCCCACCTGGATGACCCACTCAAGTTCAACCTGTCCCAAAGAGAAACCAACACCTTCCTCCCCAAACCTGGTGCCCCTGCCTCCTGTCTTCCCTGCTCCATGACACTGTGCTTTACAGATTCTGGGGACAGTCCTGACAGTCCTGGGGACTCTCCCACAGTCACCTGTTGGTGCTCAAAAATGTTTATTGAATGGAGCTCCTAAAACAAACTGCATTTACAAAAGTACATCGGTGGGTACCTGAGTGCACAGAACGTAGTCGAAAGGGAGACACCCCAGACTAACAGGTAATTATAAGGGAAACTGAGTGTGGGAGATACAAGGGAACTCTGTACTATCTCTACAATGTTTCTGTAAACCTAAAAGGGTTCTAAAAATTAAAGTCTATTTAAAGGGAAACAAAAAAAGAGTAGGAAAAAAATGAAAAGGTAAGTTGTTAAAAGTTCAGGAATTGCAATATAAATGCAAAAGTTGAAACTCAAGGTGAGATGTGCTTGTTGAGGAATCATTAGACAGGGGTATCTGGGAGTTCAGAGGAGGGAAGACTGTGACCAGGGATCTTGGGGAGGATCCTGGAAGAAACAGACCTGGGAGTCCTGAAGGTACCGTCTGCACAGGCTGTGAGCACTTTGATACCCCACCTTTAGATGTTCAGAGTTGCTCACAGACACAAAGAAGACAGCTCTGAACCAAACAAGCCTAGGTGTTTGAACTCTCAACTTAAGCTCTCTGAGTATCTTAGAGATGTTCGTCTCTAAGTATCTTAAACTCTCTAAATCTCCATGACCTCTAATCTGTAAAATGGGAATAATAATTCTCACCTCACAGGTTTAAGTGAGATAATGCATGCTAAGTGCTTAGTACAGTATGGGGACCTTAGAAGGACTCAAAACGTGTTAACTGTTGCTGATACCGTGTCAAAACTTCAGGTCAAATACTGTATGACATCACTTACATGTGGAATCCAAAAAATACAACAAACTAGTGAATATAATAAAAAAAAAAAAAAGCAGATTCACAGATACAGAGAACAAACTAGTGGTTACCAGAGGGGGGCAGGGAGGCAATCTCGGGGTAGGGGAGTAAGAAGTATAAACTACTAGGTATAAAATAAGCTACAAGGATATATTGTACAATACAGGGAATATAGCCAATATTTTATAATAAGTATAAATGGATTAGAACCTTTAAAAATTGTGAATCACTATATTATACACATGTAACATATAATATTGTACAGCAACTATACTTCAATTTTTTTAAAGTATATGAAAATTTGCCATTTTTGGAATCCACAATAAAAAATACTTCGGTTTTGGAAAAACAAACAAACAAAAATACTTCAGGTCAGAGTGACTCCTAAACTAACTGTCCTCCCAGTTTCTTCTCCCCACGTCTCTCACTCTCAGCTCCCATTCGGGTCAGACTGCATTTGCCCCCATATCCTGACTTTCTAGGCTGACTTTTTGCATCTTTCTTTCTCTTCACCTCCTCCATTCAGGCCCATGGTGTTCTCTGCCATGGACCCCTTTCCTCTTCCACAAATAGGTTCTTATTCTTGTTGTCTCTCCCCATCACTGACTATGGCTTCCTGACTCCATTTCTCCACACTTGTCCTAATACCTGCCAGTTCCTCTGGGTCTTGTTGTAGCCAGCACCCCCAATGCCATATTTATTTGCCCCATCATAGCTATATCCTAAGATTCATCTTTAGTTGGAATTCAAAATTAATAACAAAGGGACCACCTTATCCTATAACACTTCAACCCAAATGTATACTTTTTCTACTAGAAAAGAAAGGGATAGTTAAAGCAGTTTCTGAGAAGTATAACATCTGTAGTACCCTATGGCATGGTACCATCTGGTTTATTGGGAAGGGGTGCAAAATAGACATGGCCTGAGGGAAATCTCAAGTGAGAGGTTGAGATTATCAGTTTAGTGAGGAAAGAACCCTTTCTCTCTGTAGCAATAGCCCTTTACTATTAGCAGAATGAGATGTCCTTGGACATCTGGTGTTCATAAGGTTAGCCATTGACCAGGAGACTGATAAAATTAATCAAAGGGTCCATATCTCCCTCCTAGGCACACCCTTACTTTCCTGCAGTTTCCCACGGCCTTAGATCCATCAGAGCAGTAAAGAGCAAGATTAGCATAGGGCCATAAATTTAGATCCTGGGTCATTTTAGCTGAAAAGCCCTCTAGCACAGTGTATAAGAACCCTCATTCATTGCTGGTAAGTATGCAAAATGGTACAGCCACTCTGGAAGAGAGGTTGGCAGTTTCTAATAAAGTTAAACACAGTTTTACAGAACAATCCAACAATCGCACACCTAGGCATTTACTCAACTGATTTGAAAACTTAGGTGCACACAAAAATCTTCACATGAATGTTTAGAGCAGCTTATTCATAATCTCCCAAAACTGGAAGCAACCAAGATAGTTGCTTCACCAATAGGTGAATGGATAAATAAATTTTGGTGTATGCATACAATGAAATACTATTCAGCAATAAAAAGGAATGAGCTATCAATTCATGCAAGAACATGGAAAATATTGCTAAGTGAAATGCATACTGTTAAGTGAAAGTAGTCAGTCTTAAAAGACTACGTACTATATGCTTCCATTTATACGACATTCTGGAAAAGGCAAAATTATAGAGACTGAAAATACATCAGTGGTTGCCAGGGGTTTGGGGAGTGGGGAGGGCTTAATAAATGAACTATATTTTAGAGCAGTAAAACTATTCTTTGTGATACATGAGACTATGCATTTGTCAAAACCCATAGAACTTGGGCTTCCCTGGTGGCGCAGTGGTTGAGAGTCCGCCTGCCGATACAGGGGACACGGGTTCGTGCCCCGGTCCAGGAAGATCCCACATGCCGCGGAGTGGCTGGGCCCTTGAGCCATGGCCGCTGAGCCTGCGCATCCGGAGCCTGTGCTTTGCAACGGGAGAGGCCACAACAGTGAGAGGCCTGCGTACCGCAAAAAAAAACAAAACAACAAAAAAAACCCCATAGAACTTTATAGCACAAAGACTCAACCTTAATGTATGCAAATTAAAAAAATAAATTAGTAGGTCAGGGGAATCCCGGAGTGGAATACAGACTGTGATAAAAGAATATTATTAAAATGTACTATATAACCTTACTGAAGAGAATGGAGGGTAAGTGCTGACATAAGTGACTTTGGAAATGAGTGGAGGCTGTAAGACTAAAGACTAAAGGAACTGTACATAAGCACTGTACTCTAATTGATGAAGTTGTTTCCCATGGGGGCATGGGTTAACAATTCTGAAACCACTATACATGTATACTGGGATTGAACAAATAAATAAATGAATGGCAGATAGTGGGAGGCAGATTTCTCACTCTTGGAGTGTGAAGTTACAGATAAGCAAGAGGGGAGTCTAGAATGAATCATGTGATACTAGATAGTTGCAGACATCACTATGAATCTGTGTTTAGCTTAATGTGGATACAGATAGATATAACAGTAACAATTATGGATGTGTGTATATACACAGATTAGTATATATGTATAAAGAAAGAGAGAAAGTCAACAAAACCAAAGTTGGTCCTTTGAAAAGATCAAGAAAATTGACAAACCTTTAGGTAAACTGACCAAATTTAGAAAGAGAAAAGAAATCCACTCAAAACATGAAAATCAGGAATGAAAAAGAGGACATCATTACCAAACCTACAGAAATTTTAAAAGACTATAAGGCAATACTATGAACAACTGTATGCCAACAAATTAGATAACTTACGATGAAATTGACAAATTCCTAGAAAGACACAAACTGCTAAAACTGACTCAAGAAGAAATAGAAAATCTAAATAAGCCTATAGTAAGTAAAGGGATTGGATTAGTAATTTTTAAATTTCCCACAATTTAAAGCCCAAGCTCAGATGACTTCACAGGTGACTTTTAACAAATGTTTAAAGAGGAATGAATAAAAATTCTTGAAAAACTCTTCCAAAAAATTAAAATGGAAGGAACAATTTCCAGCTCAGCCTATGAGGTTAGTATTACCCTGATGCCAAAACCAAAGACTTTACCAAAAAAAAAAGAAAGAAAGAAAAGAAAAAATACAGCAATATCTCTTATGAATATAGATTGGAAAATCCTCAACAAAATACTTGCAAACTGAAATCAATAACATATAAAAAGGATTATACACAATGACCAAGCAGGATTTATCCCAGAAATGCAAGGTTGGTTTAACATCTAAATATCAATTAACATAATATACCACATCAATAGAATAAAGGACCAAAACCACATGATCATCTCAGTAGACAGCAGAAAAAGCATTTGACAAACTCCAATACCCTTTCATATAAAAACACTCAACAAATAGAAAGGAACTACCTCAACATGATAAAGAGCATTTACAAAAAACCCACAGCTAATATCATCCTTAGTAGTAAAACACAGGATGCTTTGCCCTAAAATCAGGAAAATGACAAAGATGTCTACTCTCACCACTTCTATTCAACATTGTGCTGGAGGTTCCAGCCAAAGCAATAAAGCAAGAAAAAAAGTATCCAGATAGAAAGAAAGAAGTGAAACTATCTCTATTTTGTAGGTAATATGATTTTACCTATAGAAAATCTTAATATATCTATTAAAAACCTATTAGTATATACATGTAAATATATTTCCTAGCTCTGCCAAAGAGAGGGCCTAGAAGCAAAAACATTCAGGTACAATGAGCACATCTAGTGCCAGATCTTGGTTTTTAATACCATTCTCCAATAAAAATAAACCAGGCTACCTGGAGAAATGGCTGGGGCAGGGAATATCCAAGATGAATCTAGAGCATCTTCTGGTGCCAAAAATAAGGAACTTCTCAAGGGACAAAATGATGGAGATATGTCTATAGCACAGGAGCCAACTGAAGGAGCTCCCTGTGGCCAAAGCTGGAACAATTAGAGCAACAAAGTAAATAGCAAAATACTAGATTATTATCCAAAGCATAAAATAAATATTGATGAGCCCCTACTAATATAAATAAATGATTGACTAAATAAATAAATGGGAAAGATAGACAAATCTTCTGTACAGAAGAATTCCTATACAAATAATATATGCAGATACTGTTCCATTAACTAACTCCCTACCCCTAGAGTGTGGACTGTGCATAGTGACTTCTTTCCAAAGAGTACAGTATGAAAAGGGGAGGAAAAAGAACACTTACAAATAGTAGTACCTCAACTAGGTAATCAAAGTCAACATCAACAGAGATAAGCAATGTTGATAGGACCCTTGATATAATGTGAAGAAAATGGCACTTTTCTTCTGTGGTTTTCCTCCCCCAAACCCGTAACTCCAATGCAATCAGAGGGAAATATTAGACAAACCACAATTGAAGGACATCCTACAAAATATTTGACCAGTACACCTTAAAACTGTGAAGTTCACCAAAAGAAAAAAGAAAAGCCTGAGAAACTTGTACTTTCTAGAGGAGACTAAGGAGACACAACTACATGTAGTATGGTATCCTGGATGAAATCCTAGAACAGAAATGGAACATTGGGTAAAAACAAAGAAATCCATGTTAACTATGGACTTTAGTTAAGAATATGCATCAATTTTGGTTCATAAGTTGTGGTAAATGTACCTCAGTAATGTAAGATAACAGTAGGAGAAAGTGGGTGTGGAGTGTATGGGAACTCTCTGTATTATCCTTGTAACTTTTCTGTAAATCAAAAATATTTTAAAGTAAAAACTTTATTTAAAAAAATATACATGGGTGAAGGAGGTCAAAAGCTACAAACTTCCACTTATAAAGTCATAAATGTCATGGGGATGTAATGTACGGCATGGTGACTATAGTTAATAATACTGTATTACATATTTGAAAGTTGCTTAAAAAATACACACACATTATACAACACATACAACCTAGTTATAGAAAAGGAATAGAAGAAAAAATAACAAAAAGTTAATAGCAAACAATTACAATTTTTTTCTTTTTCATTAAATGTTCCTTAAAGAATGTATATTACTTTGAACATAAAAAATTTTTTTAAATAAAATAAACCACTTTATTGGGAACTCCCTGGCAGTCCAGTGGTTAGGACTTGGCTCTTTCACTGCCAAGGGGCCGGGTTCAATCCCTGGTCAGGGAACTAAGATCCCACAAGCCCTGCAAAAAACAAAACAAAACAAAAACACAAAAACAACTTTGTTGTTGTTCTTTCCAGCTTTATTGAAGTATGGCTGACAATTTAATCTTGCATATATATATATATATATATATATACATATATATATATATTTTTTTTTTTGTCTGCGTTGGGTCTTCATTGCTGTGTGCGGGCTTTCTCTAGTTGTGGAGAGCAGGGGCTACTCTTTGTTGCGGTGTGTGGGCTTCTCATTGCGGTGGCTTCTCTTGTGGAGCACAGGCTCTAGGCTTGTGAGCTTCAGTAGTTGTGGCACACAGGCTCAGTAGTTGTGGCTCACGGGCTTAGTTGCTCCGTGGCATGTGGGATCTTCCCGGACAAGGGCTCGAACCCGTGTCCCCTGCATTGGCAGGCAGATTCTTAACCACTGCACCACGAGGCAAGCCCTAAACTTGTATATATTTAAAGTGTACAACTTGATATACACAGACACCATGAAATATTTACCACAATCAAGCTACTTAACATATCTATCAGCTCACATAGTTACCACATTCTTTTCTTTTTGTGGTGAGAACACTTAAGATCTATTCTCTTAGCAAATTTCAAATATACAATACAATGTTATTAACTATAGTCATATTGTTAATAACATTAGACCTCCAGAACTTATTCATTGTGCATAATTGATATTTTGTACACCTTGACCAAAAATTTTTCTTCCCCACAACTTCTTTTTAAAACCATGGAAAGAGAAAATGAGTATTTGTTTAAAAACGAACCCTGTTCTCACTTCTACTATTTTATATCTACTTCTATTATATAATAGGAGGCACATCTTTCTCTTCTGCTGAACATGGTGCAGATAATAGATTTGTGTAGGTAGCTAACTCCTTCTGAGCACATAAAATGTGCATTTATGCATCGATCAATTTTCATAACAATCCAGTGAGGTGGGTACTAATGTAATCGTCATACCCATTTTCCAGCTGAGAAAACTTAGAGTGGTTAGGAACTTGCCCAACTAATAAGGGGTAGAGGCAGAAGTTGAATCTACGTCAACTGACTCCAGAGCCCATGCTGGCCTGTGCTCCCATGAATACTGCAGCCTGCAGGCTGGCTGATGTTGGTTAATACCCAGGGTTCAGAGTGATGGCAGAAGAGTAGGTAGGCAGGTCCTGAGCATCTCTGCCTGGCAGACACCTAGGCCACAGTCCCCTTAGGGCTTCCTGGTTCCCCCCAGACCCCAACCACTGTACAGCCATGGGGATGGGGTGAAGTCTGTCCTTCCCTCCTCCGCAGTAATCCCCCTTCTTCCCAGGAGACAGTGAGGGGAAACAAGGCCATTGCTGACAGGGTCACTGCATTGCACAACATCCACGTTTGTGAGTGGTGCTCCCTGGAGCTGCAACTCAGAGGTACGATGGCCGGTGGCATAGTCTGTGAGATAAGAGAGGGGCCATCCCAAGTGAGGGAGCAGAGCAGGCCACAGTCTTGGGCAACCTGGGCTTGGGCAGAACAGGTGAACCCAGGTTTCCCAGCCACTGAATCACCCTGTGCCCCAGTACGTGTGCACCAACAGCTTCCCTGTGGCAACAGGTCTAAGCCAGAGACACAGGGCCACCTTGGAGACAGAGGTTCCTCTCCAGAACCCTCATTAGTACCGTGAATGCCAATTTAACAATAATGAGAAAGAGAACACAGAGCTCTGACTTGGGACCACACTGTTGACATCTGAAGCCTACACTAAACTCTTCTTTAGCATAATGCTATCTGCCTTCATTGAGGGACTTTATAATGAAAAGTCATAGGAAACTCATGATTGAACTTATTGTAGGAGCCATTAAGGAGGATGGCCATCAGTCTCTCTTGTGAGGTTCTAGGAATTTTTCTAGGGTTTCAGTACCAAAAAAGGCTGAGCTTCTCCTGATCAACTGCAGAAACATTGCTGTGAATCTTGCTCCCGATCGTGTTTCTTTCTCTGCTGTAGCCCGAGGAAGTCAGAATCCATTCTAGGGCCCTATTCCAACAACTGTGCAAGACTTCAGGATGTGTGTTTTTTAGACAAAGGCCCAACCCACCTTGCTTCATCGTATTTTCCTGTCATTCTCAGTAGGAGAATGGCTGAAACAACAGACTTGGAGTCAGTCCAACCTTCTGCATTGCCATTTACCAACTGTGTGACTTTAGACAAGATACTTCACCTCTTTGAGTCTGTGTCCTTATCTGTAAGATAATAGTACCTACCTCACAGCGTTGTTCTGAGAATTAATAAAATTATCTGTGTAAAATAATTAGCCCAGTACACAGCCTATACTAATGCTCAATAAATGATAGCTAATGTAATAATTTTTAAGTTGTATTTATTCTCCATTGCCACCTCAAATCCTCTTTTGGAATGATATAGGGGTAAAAACAAGTACAAAGATGAAACTCTTAGGTAGACCAGACTTTCCCCATGTGCCTAGGTGGGACATTCTTTCCCTATTAGACGAACACAGAAGAAACCAAAATGTAATCAGAAGAGTGGTAGGTAGAATGGAATTAGGGTAAGGGAAGTCTTTCTCTGGAGATTACCTGAGGCTGAAGAGACCTGCCTCTCCAAGGTCATACCTTCCCCATGGAAAGGGTTGTACCAGCTCCAGAGCTTCCTGTTGTAGGATCAGCTGAGGCCTTGGTCACACCCGCAACCCAAGGCAACCTCTCCCAATCCTGCTGCACGCCCCTCTCTGCAGATGTTAATCTGAGGGCATCTTTAATAAACTTCCTGTGTGCAAAGCTCCCTCTTGGTCTGTTTCCCAGACACCCTACCTGTGACAGTTGTAAGGTTTGATTATCAAACGGCCCCATCTCCTACAGTCTAATGCGTTTGTCTCCATGATGGGCACGTACCCTCCTAGTTCCCCTGACAGGGCACTGTCCCCTCAGGGATGCCTCCAGATCTGGTAACCTATAGAAGCTGATCAAAATTAGAGACTGGGAGAAAATGCAGAAATCCTAATGTTTCCTACATAAAAGAAAAGGAAATTTTAATAATCCCATGAACCACTAAAGAGGAACAATCCAAACCATACTTCTCAGAAGTACTTTGTATTGAAGTTGCTTCACTCTAAAAGGCTCTTGAGTAACAACTGAGTTTTTGGCTCCCTCCCCCAACACCCCAGCTCAGGTTAAGCAAAAAGGGAAAACCCACTGTTTGCTCTGGGTAAGAAACTGTACAAAAATTTTAGACGCTAATCAAGAGTTTAAATTTTAATAGCAATAATGAGTTCCTTGAAGGAGCTCTCACTGCCTGGATTTGAGCAGAGAGGGACCATACACAGAGGTGTCAAATTGCAGCTTGCAAGATGAGGCTTAACCCCTGAAAACACTATATGAACTAAAGCCTGTTCTCCTAGGTACCTTGCAGGTCACTGATTCAATTAGATATATTAAAAATAGTGCATCTGGGGACTTGCTTGGTGGTCCAGTGGCTAAGACTCCACGCTCCCAATGCAGGGGGCCCAGGTTTGATCCCTGGTCAGGGAACTAGATCCCACACGCTGCAACTAAAGATCCCACGTGCCACAACTAAGATCTGGCGCAGCCAAATAAATAAATATATTTTTAAAATGCATCTGTAGTGATTTGGTCGAGAGGGGTGAGGTCGCAGTAAACCTTATGGAACTCAGGGGCAACTATTCTAAATTTCCAAAGAGAGTCCTTAGAGATCCTGTTTATAATTGTACACACATGAAGTGTGAACATGTTTTTGAATATGTATTTTACCAGTTTTTTGGGCCATAGTCATAATAATAATTATTTACCTGGGCAAAATTTTCTCCAGGATATCACTGGGGTGCAGAGTGGGTGCTGGCAAGTGGGTGAGCAGCTGAGAGAAGCTGTCTTCTCAGAGGAAACGGCTCATTGTCCTCTGGTCCACACTGCCAGGTTTAGCTTTATCTCTTTTTTGAGGAACCTGGTCTTGGGTCTGTTGACCAAGCTCACCATGATAATCCATTATCAGATGAGATACAATCTGGATTTCCAACGGACACAACGTATGATAGACACTGAGCTTCACACATAAAATTTTAGTTATCAAGATCATATTGGCTTTATTTTGATATAACTTGATTTTATTATTTGCGTTGGCTCACACCAGCATCGCATATTCGTTCACTTTTTAACAATAGGCTGTAGAATGTGCTTACGACTTAAATAGGAGATCATGTTAGCCATTTCTCGGCATTATATACCTTATTAAATATCAAAGTAGCCTTTCTTTTTCAAGGATTTATTGGTCTGTAGTGCCTCTACCTCAGTTCCTTTTTGTTGGTTATTTAAAAAAATATTTTAAAATGTATGCCCATAGTGACATTTATTTGCCCATTTAGGTCCCTTGAGCATCAGAGGCTTGGAGAAAAGACCCTCAGTGGCCGTCTCATCCCTCCCCATAGTGTAGAGATGCAGGAACTGAAGTCCAGGGAGCCCCTGTAAAGAGGAGTCGTTTCTGGTAAAAGATTTCAGAAATACTGTATTTGTTGGTAAGATTAACAGCATGATTCCATTTGTGTTATAAAAAAGGAGATATAAATATTTTTTGCTTATAAATATTTTTAAATAATTTCTGAAAGGACACATAAGATATTATTGATAATGATTAACTTCAGGGAGTGGGCCAGGGAAAAATTCATTTGTCGTCTTATAGCCCTCTGTAGTATTTGAGATGTTTTCTTCCCCTTTGTTCATATATACATAATACATTATATCATATATAATCCCACGCGGCTTGTGGCATCTTAGTTCCCCAACCGGGAATCGAACCCGGGCCCTGGCAGTGAAAGTGCAGAGTCTTAACCACTGGACCGCCAGGGAATTCCCAGGAATTTTTTACATTGAATGAGAAAGAACTCCCCTAACAACCTCTGTTCTACAAATGCAAACATGATAGACTATCAGCCTTGAGGGGTTTTTCTACAGTAGTAGTGGTAGGCTCATGGTAAGCCAATTGTTTTGACCTAATGACCCAAACGAGGCCCCATTGATTTTAACCATAATTATACCTAACTCTTGGAGCATTTAGCCATGTGAGTACCATACTTGTTTTGTAAGCATCTATCCTACTTGTGAAAAAGTAGAAGGTGATTGTAAGATCTTAAGAAAAATTTCTGGACCACAGCCTATCTCTGTGGAGAAAGATAAGTAACAAAATAGAATGTGAACAAAACCGTAGGCTCACCATGACATACCAGTGTTTACCAGATACATTTCAAAGGACATAAGTTTGGGAATCCCCAATGGCCCATAGAACCCCTATATACCTCTATATGTGAAAACAATGAATCAAGAAGCTAGAAAATATGTTATGCTCTCCTTACCAGTAAATTCCTAATTAATGATTCAAAACTGTAGCAATCCATAATTTCCTTTTTTGTTTCTATACAAAACCTACTTCTAGGGCTTCCCTGGTGGCGCAGTGGTTAGGAATCCGCCTGCCAATGCAGGGGACATGGGTTCGAGCCCCGGTTCAGCTGCAGAGCAGCTAGGCCTGTGCGCCACAACTACTGAGCCTGCGCTCTAGAGCCCGTGCGCCTAGAGCCGGTGCTCCGCGACGAGAGAGGCCACTGCAATGAGAGGCCCGCGCATGGCAATGAAGAGTAGCCCCTGCTCACTGCAACTAAAAAAAAAAAGACAAAAGAAAAAAAAGCCTAGGAGCAGCAATGAAGACCCAACACAGCCAAAAATAAATAAATAAAATTTTTAAAAAAACCTACTTCTAGAGAGGCCCACAGTAGATACTAGATAAAATCTTATAAAATCGAAATGTATAGTTCCTGTGTAAGTTTAGAAAGCACACACATTGTCTATACTTAATATAACATAAAGAATAAGAACGCTACCTTACATTCCACTCAAAAAAATTCTGGGTGGTTTAAAGACATAAATGTGAAAGACCAAACTAAAAAACAATATAGAAAATCATATTCTTTGGATCCATCTCCTAAAACAAAGGAAATAAAAACAAAAATAAACAAATGGGACATCATTAAGGATCACAGCAAAGGAGACCATCAACAAAATGAAACGACAACTTACTGAATGGGAGAAAATATTTGCAAATGATATGAACAATAAGGGATTAATATCCAACAACCTGATTAAAAAATGGGCAGAAGAAATGAATAGACATTTTTCCAAAGAGGAAATGCAGATGGCCAACAGGCACATGAAAAGATGCTCAACATTGATAATGATCAGGGAAATGCAAATCAAAACCACAATGAGATATTACCTCACACCTGTCGGAATGGCTATCATCAAAAAGACCACAAATAACAAACACTGGCAAGGATGTGGGGAAAAGGGAACCCTTGTGCACTGTTGGTGAGAAGGTAAATTGGTGCAGCCGCTGTGGAAAACACTATGGAGGTTTCTCAAAAAACTAAAAATAGGGACTTCCCTAGTGGTGCCGTGGTTAAGAATCTGCCTGCCAATGCAGGCGACACGGGTTCGAGCCCTGATTGGGGAAGATCCCACATGCCGTGGAGCAACTAAGCCCATGCGCCACAACCACAACCTGCGCTCTAAAGCCTGTGAGCCACAACTAATGAGCCCACGTGCCGCAACTACTGAAGCCCGTGCCTAGAGCCCATACTCTGCAACAAGAGAAGCCACCGCAATGAGAAGCCCGCGCACCGCAACGAAGAATAGCCCCCGCTCTCCCCAACTAGAGAAAGCCCGTACGCAGCAACGAAGACGCAAGGCAGCCAAAATAAAGAAAGAAATAAATAAAAACTAAAAATAGAATATCACATGACCCAGGAATTCCACTCCAGGGTATATATCTGAAAAAAACAAAGATACTAATTCAAAAAGATACGTACCCCAATGTTCATAGCAGTATTATTTACAATTACCAAGACATGGAAGCAACCTAAGTGCCCATCAACAGATAAATGGGTAAAGAAGATGTGATACGTGCGTACACACATGCACACACATAATGGAATGCTAGTCAGCCATAAAAAAGAATGAAATTTTGCCATTTGCAGCAACATTGATGGACTTGAGGGCATTATGCTAAGTAAAATAAGTCAAGCAGAGAAAGACAAATACTGTATGATATCATTCATACGTGGAATCTAAAAACTACAACAAACTAGTGAATGAAACAGAAAAGAAGCAGACTCAGATACAGACAACAAACTAGTGGTTGGTTACCAGTGATGGTGGGGGGAAGGGGCAGTATGGGGTAGGGGAGTAAAAAGTACAAACTATTAGGTATAAAATAAGCTACAAGGATATATTGTACAACATGGGGAATATAGCCCATATTTTATAATAAATAAGTGGAGTATAACTTTTAAAAATTGTGAATCACTACATTATACACCTGTAACTTATATAATATTGTACATCAACTATACTTTGAAAAAAAAAGAAAAAATATAGAAACCATCTGGAATAGGAAATGATTTTTTAAATAAGCTATAAAAAGTATAAACCATAAAATAAAATATTGATAAATTCTATTCCATTGAAATTAAGAATTTGTTTTTATTAAAAGATTCTATAAAGAAAGCAAAAAGTAAGCTACAAACATTTCTAACATACATAACCAATAAATTATCTGTATATAACATATATATTATAGTTTGTTAAGCCAATTACATATGTTATACATTCTATTTTGAGAATATATTTTACAGTAAAAAAAAAAATCAAGAATGACAAACTGTAGATTTGGAGCTGGACTGAACTGGCTCTGTGACTAAGTGACTTAATCTCTCCAACCTCAGTTTTGTCACGTTATGAGTGACTGTAATAATAGTTACTTCCCCGTAGGGCTCTCAGAGCCAAGTATGAGTAAGCAAACACCTGATACATGGCAAGAGTGCAACAAACGGTTAATGATTATAAAAGTAAATAAATAGTGTCAGAGCAGGGTCAGAATCAAATTCAGCTCCTTAAATCATCCTGATCTAAAACAGGACTGTTTCTAGAACACGTGGTTGGACTTAAATGGCCTTGGCTGTGGAGGGAAGGGAAAGCAGATATTGATGGATAGAACCTGTTCACCAGGCTGCCTCTTACAAAGCCAATGGCGTAAGCTCCCGGTTATTTCTCCTGCTCTTCCCGTTCACTGGCTCTGAGGCAGGCACCGTTTACAGCAAACATCACCTCCCACAATGAGTCCCTGCACAGAGCCACCCACCGGCCTGTCTGGGAGTCGGGGTGGGGCATGTGGACTGGATTCTGGGTCTGGACCCCTGGGAGGAGAAAGCATCTCAATTAAGACCCATTCCAGGAACGAATTTCCATCCCGAGGCTCTCTGTTCACCAAAAATACTCCTTAGTGGCGAATAACCTCCTTACATTTTTAAATAGGAGAAACCAATGTCTAAAACTCACTATAACCCCGACTCAGCAGCACTGAAAGTAAGAACTCTTACTCTGAACAGGTTGAGCTTCTGAGAGAAATTCCTCCAAATTATTGGTCCATTCTTAAATTGTCTATTTTGTTCATCATCACACTTAGAAATGTCAAGTAAGGGGAAAAAAAAGAAGAAGAAAGGCATGACTAAGGCTGGCTTCAATCCTGATGACTGAGACAATCAGGGCCAGGCCAGTTGAGAAAGCCCAGGACTCCAGGGGGCACCTCTCCATGGAAGGACCAGAATCCAAAGTGCCCCTTCCCTGCTGGGACTGTGGAGCCAGGAGTCCCCTCCTCTGGAGCCTTTAATAAAAAGCTCAGCACTCAGTGGCTGGGGGTGGATGGAGAGCGGTGCCCTGTAGAGGCTGGAACAAATGAACTCTGTGGAATGAGCAGAGACAGCCCCATTCACACCATAAATAAGCCCCTTCTTATCTGATCCTATGTCCAAATTTTTTATTCCAAAAGTATAGTCACCATGTCCCTTTTATTCTAGGACTTTTGAGGAGTTGTTTGTTAGTGTAATGAGAGCTTAGGTCAAGGAAATTTGGTTTCTCTCCAAAACACTGAGGGAAAAATAGGCTTATTGTAAATGGCCCAAGCAACTCTGGCCCAAAGGGCACAGGCCATGCAGTCCTAGTGCCCTATGGCCCCCAGTGGGGAGAGCATCATTCTCCACATTGTCCCATCCTCACAGTCAAGGGCCCAGAGAATTGGGTAGGATCAGCAGAACCTGGGAGTGGGGGCCACTCTGGATCTGCTGGGCTGTAGCTTGGCATGGGCTTCAGCTGGGGCCGGGGAGGCCCAAAGACGAAGCTCAAGCAGGTGTTTTCCCTCTCACCCTTTCAGCCCCCACTCTAACTTCTACCTTGGTTCCCAGCCCAGGCAGGCCCCGGATAGACCAAGGGTCAGACATGTGCCAGGCAGAAGGTCTCCCATGGTGGCAGCTGACAGGGAGCCAGCCAGGACGTCAAGAAGAGAAAGCTCCAATTTCTCAAAATCCACACGGCAAATGACAGCAAACGATGGCGGGGCTTCCGCAGGGAATTTCATCAGAGGAAGTTGATCCACAGAGGCATGGGTTGGTAGCTTCCTTCCTATGAGCCTCTGCTCTCATTTTGCCACTCTTCCAGTTTTTATCTAAACCACAAAGCATTTCCTTCAATGCCACGGAAAGAATCTGCTGTATCAGGAAAATGTATTGCAATACCATTCCCAGCATTAACACATCTGTTTTTTCTAGATCTGTATTTATCTCTCAGCCATGTCATTAAAATAGGACCTGAAGAATTATCCTCACACTCCAGAGACCTAGCCCTGGTTCTCAACCAGCTGGCTTTTAACGCAAGCACCAAGTGGTGCCCCAAAGACAGAACAATAATTTAGGTTCAAACTCTGACGTTTTGGGCAAGTACAGGCAAAATCTGGAACTTCCATTAGAATATCTGTAGAATTATTCCTCATATTGTTCCCACTGGATTCTTTCCTTGATGGTTAAATTTGGAAGTGATTCCCACAGGGCAACATTCAAAGATAAACTAATCTGTACTTCCATCCTTCCTCACTTTGAGAAGTGTTTGTTGTTCAGTAGAAGTATAATGCAATTCACATGTGTAATTTAAAATCTTCTAGTAGCCACATTTAAAATTAAAAAAGGAACAGGTGAAGTGAATTTTAATAAAGTATGTTATTTTACCCAACATATCCAAAATATTATAATTTCAACATGTAATCAACAGAATATCAATGAGCTATTTTACATTTTTTTCATATGAAGTCTCAAAATCTGGTATGTATTTTATACTTGCAGCATCTCAGTTCAGAGTAGCCACATTTCAAATGTTCAGAGCCACATGTGGCTAATGGTTGCCATGTTGGACAGTGCAGATTAGAGCATCAAGTCTGAATTTCACAGCTTGACCTTCCAAGTCCTTCTTAACTTGACCTCCATTTACGAATTCAGGCATATCTACCCTTACTCCTGAACAGAGAGACGGGATCTTAGAGAACTTCCTTCATTTTACATCTAATCCCATATGAGCCCAGACATGGAAAGTGACCTCCTTGAGGTCACTCAAATATTTAGTAGCAACACCAAAGCTTTTCTGACTTCTAAAGCAAGTGGAACCATTTGCGCCAGTTAAGTAAAATACAGTCTATGATAAAGACCTAAATGTAAGGCCGGATACTATAAAACTCTTAGAGGAAAATAGGCAGAACACTTTCTGACATAAATCACAGCAATATTTTTTGATCCACCTCCTAGAGTAATGAAAATAAAAACAAAAATAAATAAATGGGACCAAATTAAACTTAAAAGCTTTTTCACAGCAAAGGAAACTATAAACAAAATGAAAAGACAACCCTCACAATGGGAGAAAATATTTGCAATCAAAGAGACCAACAAGGGATTAATCTCCAAAGTATACAAACAGCTCATTCAGCTCAATATAAAAAAAACCCCAAACAACCCAATCAAAAAATGGGCAGAAGATCTAAACAGACATTTCTCCAAAGAAGACACACAGATGGCCAGAAAGCACATGAAAAGATGCTCAACGTCACTAATTATTAGAGAAATGCACATCAAAACTGCAATGAGGTATCACATCACACAGGTCAGAATGGCCATCATCAAAAAATTTATAAACAATAAATGCTGGAGAGGGTGTGGAGAAAAGGGAACCCTCCTGCACTGTTGGTGGGAATGTAAATTGATACAACCATTATGAAGAGCAGTATGGAGGTTCATTAAAAAACTAAATATAGAATTACCATATGATCCAGCAATCCCACTCCTGGGCTTATATCCGGAAAAACTATAATTTGAAAAGATACATGCACTCCAATGTTCATTGCAGCACTTTATACAACAGCCAAGATGTGGAAGCAACCTAAATGTCCATCGACAGAAGAGTGGATAAAGAAGATGTGTTATATATATGCAATGGAACATTACTCAGCCATAAAAAAGGATGAAATAATGCCATTTGCAGCAACATGGATGGACCTAGAGATTGTCATACTGAGTGAAGTACGTCAGACAAAGACAAATATCATATGATATTGTTTATATGTGGAATCTGAAAAAATGACACAAATGAACTTATTTACAAAACAGAAATAGAGTCACAGATGTAGAAAACAAACTTATGGTTACCAGGTGGGAAAGGGGGGGAGGAATAAATTGGGAGATTGGATTGACATTTATATACTACTATATATAAAATGGATAATTAATAACTCTATAGCACAGGGAACTCTACTCAATACTCTGTAATGACCTATATGGGAAAAGAATCTAAAAAAGAGTGGATATATGTATATGTATAACCGATTCACTTTATTGTACACCTGAAACTAACACAACATTGTAAATCAGCTATAATCCAATAAAAAATTTTTTAGAAAAGGAAAAAAAATACAGTCTATAAAAAATGTTACTGGAGAGGATTACTGGATGAATGGTTCCTTCTCTGCTTTGCTGAGGGTTTTTAGTTGACCCCAAGTCCTTGGCATTAGTCATCCCCACAGCCAGCCCCATGACTGTCTCAGTGGCAGGGTGCACTGACCTTTGGATGGTTATTGGGAAAGTTGCCTCAAGCTCTACATGCCACAGGAGTTTGTATACGATCCCCCTAGGGCAAAGCTAGCGGCTCCACAGAAGGTGCATCACCAATTCCCTGCTCCAGGTAAACTCAAGGCAAGGTCAGTGTCTCCCACATGCCCCCACCTGTTGGACCCAAACCAGAGACAGGGAAATGGAAGTGACCTCAATATTTGCAGAAAGCCAGAGTCAGGATGAACAGGCCCTGGGGCCAGGCATCTCCAGCAGCTCCAGAAGCCCTGGTCTCAGGACCAGGAGGGCCAGCAGGGGCCTGGCCACAAAGGGGCCGAGGCCCCTCCACTTGGAGATGCCTTTAGTGCTCATTTCAGTGACCAATCCCAGTGCTCATCTGAATCCCCTGGGGATCTTGTTAGAATGAGGATTCTGCCTCAGTAGGTTTGGGGTGGGGCCTCAGATTCAGCCTTCCTAACCGTCTCCCAGATAATGGTTACCACTGGTCCAGGGACCACCCTTAATAGCAGGAGCCTATCCCCGGCTACCCGCAGGTGAGTGGTCAGTGACTAAGGAGGCCCAGGCAGGCTGGCTGCAGCTGGGCTATTTCTCCTCACCCAGATTTTGGAACTCATAAAGATAACTAACACCAACAAAGTACAACCACCACTCTTCGCCATTAACGCTAACTCAATAAATCTTCACAACAGCTCTATCAGCTGGTGACTGTGATTATCATCCCTAGTTACAGATGAGGAAAACAAAACAAGAAAGGTGAGGTGACTTGCCCACAGCTGGTAAATGAAACTGGGGTTTAAGCCCAGGCGCTCTGGGTAGCTCTGCTCTCTCGAAGACTCAGGCTGTTGTGTGTTGTCTCAGCTGGGCGGTGACAGACACACCTGCCGTCTACTAGCAAAATGCCTTTCAAACTGTCATGAACTCTCCAAAGTTTGTTTCAAAATACCTGTAAGCCTTCCCCTCGCCAGCCTTGGGCCATAACATACTTCTTTTATCTTCAAACAAGTTCAAAGCTTGTTTGTAGTTTTTTGAATAAAAGTTTAGTTCCTTAGGAATTCTGAAAGGGTATTAAAAGTAATCAGTATGAGCTGAAGGAATTTTATCTTTAACTTCCTCACGCTGGGGGACAGGCCCTATTCATATGCTTCAAACGTTGTTGATCCGTCTTCTCTGTTTGCTGTGTCATCCTGTTGGGCCCGGGTTTCTCGTTTGTTCTCTTTTGATCCGCGGCCATGTGTCGCTAGGAGAGGAGCTGAGGGGTGCTGAGGCTGAGTGCTAATCCAAGGACCAGGCCTGCTCTGCTTCCAGGTAGCTGTGTGGTCTGCTCAGCCCACATCCCTGCTTAAGGCTCAGTTTCCTCATTTGTGTCATGAAGGGTCTGGCCAGATGCTCTGAAGTGCTAGCACACGGGCAGGTTCTTTTGGAGGGTTCCTGATCTTTGTCAGGCTTTCTCCAGCAGCTGCTGATTTTCTGTGTGATTGACTGTTCCCAGCCTCAGGGTGATTGGTTCCTACAAAACAGAGTCCCTTCGAGAAGGTCCGAAACAAAGGTGAGAAATTCTTTGGCAAAAAACCTTAACACTGATTCTGGCTCCCTCTCAGTGGTCTGGGTCCCTTCGACCGTCCTCAACATTCACCCGGCCTCACGGATCCCAATCACCTGGATGTCTTGTAACCTGCTTGACTTCCTCCTGCTCCCACTTCTAGCCCCTTGCTTAAATCCCCTCACTGGCTTCCTACTGCCCACTCAGCCAAGTCCAGACTTCTTATTCTGACTCCTGGTCCCTTGTGCTCTGTTCATGTTCCACCAGATGACTTCTCACCTCTCAGCAATCTGTGAGTGGCCCCTCTAACCTGCATCCTCCTTCTTGCCTCCATGCCTTTTCACATGCTATTCCACTGCCTGGCATGCCCTTCCTTCCCCTGCCTGCCTAGCAAACTCCTCTTCATCCTTCAAGACCCTCTTCAGGGTTGTTTTCTGAGAAGCTTTTTATGATCCATCTGGATAAAACACGTCAGCCATCCTTTGTGCTTCTACTGTATCCCATCCCACAATGAGCTTCATTTTATCAGTTTGAATGCATTCAGGTGCAAGTAACAGAATACCTGATTAACAGTGACTTAAACAATAGAAACATTTCATTATCTCTCAGACAACTGATGGTGCACTCTTCAGGGTTGGTTCAGCAGTTCGCCTCTGTCATCAAGGACCTAGGCCCTTTCTCTTCCATCACCCTCAGCATTTTGGGTGTGTTTTGCCTCACGGCCACAACCGTAGCTCCAGGTATCACATCATCACACCTCAGCATCCGAGAAGGAAGAAAGAGGGTAGGAAAAAAATGAACCTTTCATTCCTACGCTCACTCTTGGCCTGCTGATACCTGTCCTTTCCCACCCCTGGTCCCTACCCTCTATCAGATGCTCCAATTAACTACTCAAATTAAATACTCAAATTAACCAGACACCTTTAAATAGTCACACTCAGGACCTGACTCTCAAGTACCTGAGGTCAAATACCTCTTGTTCTTAAAAAACAAAATCAGTCTCACAGTCTGAAAATCTTGAAAGGTTTGACTGTCTGAACATTTATTCACTTTTGAATAGTTCTGTAGTATGTGTGGCTTCTATTGTGAGCCATCTCAAATATGTTTTAGAAGTAGGTGTGGTATAAATAATAAATAAATGAGTGAATATCTGGAAGTGTGACTGTTTTTATTTAATCTTGGGAAAATGTGGTAACCACTGCGATAAGCCCTTCTGGCTAAGAGTAAACAGGATGGCCTGATCTCTGTCTAGAATATAAAAGCTGCAAGTTAATATAAGGTGATAAGGTCGGCAGTGGGTGGACGTGGGGGGCATTTGAGACTTGACCTTGCTTTTTGGCACAGCTCATTGAAGGCATAGTGTGTGAACTTTGGAGAGGGATAAGGTCTGAGGCCTCATCACTGACTTCATAGCAATGGCCTGTGTAATGGAAGGATCCCTCTCTCTGGGTCTCAGTTTCCTAAGCGTATGACAAGGAGTTTGGGCCAGAAAGCCTCAAAGGGCCCTTCTAACTTGGCTGCTGTATGTGTATTGGGGAGGGGGGTTGATGAGGTGCCTCCCTGGGGGTGGAATTGTCCATTGGGGGGTAGTGGGAACAGGCAGTGGAATCCCTGACAACTTTGTCTCTCAACCACTGTGGCCTTATCTTCCCACAGGATCTGGGAAGAGGGTTCATCATCCCCCACCTGCCTTGGAAGAATACAGTTCCCACATTTGAGGCTATTCTCTCCTCCTCAGGAGGCTCAGTGACAAAGTCGCCAACACTCCTCTCTGTGCTCGCAGCTTGGGGACTGCCCCCTGCAGGCTCCAAGCAGCTCAGGGGTCACGCCATACCCCACCCACACCCCCAGCTTCAACCAGGACCAGGCTGCGAAGGGGGGATGCCAGGGGCAGCGGACACCTCTCAGATGCCTGGGGGATGCGAGCGGGCCCCTGACTGCAGAGAGAGCAGGACTGGAGCCAGAAGCACGGTGCCCTGGGCGGCAGGAGGGGCTCCCATTTCCCTGGAATCTCTGCGTCTGCCTCCTCGGGCACAGTAGGGCCTGACTTGCTGAACTGAAGCAGGAAGAGAAGGGAAGGGCTGGGAGAAGTACCCTTCGTGACGTTCCGTCTCCTTACCTTACCTGCCTCGCCTCACCTCACCTCGGGTGTGCCTATCAGCAGCGTGGCTTTGCCAGACGGATTGAAGGGCAGCCAGGAATGGCTCCTCATTGCCTCTGACCTGGGCCCTTCCCTTCCACAGTCACAGAGGAGGGGGCCCACCTTGGCCTAGCCTCCAGGAATCAAAGCCCCTCACCACTATTCTTGGACGTACCTGGAATTCGGGTCGATACCAAGTGGTGGGCTGAGTTTTCCTCTCTTTGCCTCTCCGGGCTGAGGCATTAGCTTGTGGCTCCTAAAGGGCGGAATACTCAGCGATAGAATAACTTCCAGCCTTCTGTTGTATATCTAACTATATAAATATCTATATAGATAGATATTTATCTATCACTGAGTTTACACAGCGCCTACGTACTTCTGATTTCATTCAGTTGCTACAGCAAGTCGGCAAGATGCCTACCATAAGCATTGTCTCCACTTTACAGCTGAGAAAATCAAGGCTCAAAGAGAATATCCATCTTCTGTTCTTGCTGTGAGAAATCAACACAAACCGAGCAACTTAATAACACACAAACGCATCATCTCACCATTCTGTAGGTCAGCAGTGCGGGCACAGCACGGCTCAGCTGGTCCTCTGCTTTGGGTTTCGCGACATCGAAATCAAGGTGTCGGCAGGGCTGTGTTCCTTTCTGGAGGTCTGAAGATGAATCTGCGTCCAAGCTCATGCAGGTTGTTGGCAGAATTGAATTCCATGCAGTGTAGGATGAGGTACCAGTTGGCTGTCAGCGGGGAGCCCTTCTCAGCTTCTAGAGACTGCCTGTACTCCCCAGCTTGTAGCTCCCTTCCGCCATCTTCAAAGCCAGTGGTGGTTGAGTTCCTTTCATGTTTTGAGTCTCTCAGAGCTCCTCTTGTGACTAATCTCTCTTCCGCCTTGAGCCAGAGAAGGCTCTCTGCTGTTGAGGGCCCATGTGATTAGACTGGGCCCACAGGGATAATCCAGGACAATCTCCCCATCTCTACGTCTGGAAACTTCATCACATCTGCAAAGTCACCTTTGCCATGGCCATGTAATGTACGACCTTCACAGTTCTGAAGATCATGGCACGGGCATCCTTGGGGACCATTATTCTGCCTCCCACAGAGAGGTTTTGAAACCTATCACTCAGCTAGGAAGTGGCAGAGGTAGAACCTGAATCCAGATCTCCCAGCTGCACAATGTTTACTCTTTCCACCACATCTCAGCTGCCTCAGGAACTTCCGGGTCATCATTTAATTCATCCCATTTCTTTCTGGTAAACCAGAGGCTGGAGGAGAGATTTCATCCTTGCATAACAGAGCCTGGGGAGAAATGTGGGAAGCTGAGGAAGGTGGACCCTGGCCTCGGGCCAGCTCAGTGGGATAAGGGGGTGGGTTCCTGGGCCTGTGTAGACTAGGCTGGTGGGGCCCATCTGGGGACCCCGGCAGCAATGGGTTATCGCAAGAAGACCGGATGGGGAGGAAAGAGATGGGGACTCTCCAGGGTCCCACAGGCTGACTGAGCCACACAAATGGCCAACATCCAAGTCAGGAGGTGGGAACAGCCTGCTCCCAAGTCAGAGACTCAGCAACGGTCAAGCTCTGGAAACCAGTCAGAACCTCTAGCTTTCTCTGTGTGAATTACCCAGCAGCAAAACCAAGCAAAACTGGAGTGGTCTCGTTGGGCCTGTGAGGGAGACCCTGGGAAGTTTGTGTAGAGCCAGAGCCAGACAATGGAAATGGCGTGGTGCCTGTCATGTGAAACAAAGGATATGGCAATGTTATTGGTGTTCCTTTGTGCAGGGTGCTGTCTTGATTTTGTTAATAAACAAAAACATACTGTAATAGGGGCTTTCATAGTCTTAATTCCAACTTGATGTCCTTTGCCTCCAAGTGCCCTTCCCCATGAGTTTAGTCCACAGCCAAGGAAATCTGCTTCCTTGTGGGGTTTCAGGACAGCACACACCGAGGGGAAGAGGCACCTGAGTCTCTACAGGTGCTCCAGTCAGAGGTCCACCAGCACCAGCCAAGCCCTGCCTGGGGAGCTGAGCCCCAGGGTGAGGTTGCGAGGCGCTTTCCCAGGGACCTGGGGAGACTGCATGCTTGATGGTAAATGAAGAGATCAGGACCCCACGGGGTGATGCCATTTATGCCTATGTCTATGCACTGAAGTGGGGAAGGAAGTCTACTAAAAAAAATTAGTGGTTATATTCCAGGGCACGGGTTTATCGGTGATAACTTTCTTCCTTATAATTCAGATATATTCCAAGCATATGTATGGTTATATCTTTCAAGGATTCTACAATGAGCAGAAAACAATGAAAATATTATATTTGTAATAATAGTGGCAGAAAGCTTAATTAGGTGTATGGAAGAACACCCTGAGTGGGATTGACAGGAAAGGGGTCCCCAGGGAGGAGGCTCTGCCACCCCTCTGTGTGTGTGAGGATCAGACACCCCAGTGCCTAGAAGGGAGCTGGCACTTGCTTGGGGTCCTGGGATGGAGCCGTTGACCTCTACCTCACACTGTGGCCCTGAAATCAATTTTGCATCCTAGCCCCTAGTCCCTGCACCTGGCAGGCTAAGCCTTCAGTGTACTGAATGAACACTAAGCCTATTAGAGTTAGTTGATTGGGTTTCAATGCCATCCACGTTCAGGGAGGATTTGGTTTCCTCCGAGGATGGATGAGAACTGAAGTTCTTCCCCTGAGGATATTGCTCCCTGAGATCACATATGCTTTTCCCTTTATTCAGCTCACACCTGTCAGGTCATATCGCCTAAACCCTACCTCCAGAGTACAGCCTAGAGTGTATTTAGCTTTCTTTTCTTTTCATTTTCATTGTCCAAGTATTTATATTTATTGCAGAAATTATAAGAAAAAAATAAGCAAAAAAGTACAGAAGTCACTTGTAGGCCCACCAACCAGAGATAACCAATATATTTTTGTCTCATACATAAATATAAAATTGTCAAAATAAAATAATATCAAACATACTGTTTGGGAACACTGTTCTTCATGACATACACTTCTTGAGTACACTTTTGGCGTTATACATATGCAGGGCTACACATATGTTTCAATGTGTACGTACTATTCCATTGCATGACTCTATCATTATTTAACCATTACCCTATGGTTGGACAATGCTTTTCCAGCTTTTTGTCATTATCAACAATGCGGGGATGACCATTCTTGTACTCATCTTTGCCTTCATCTTGTCATTATTTGATTAGGCCAAATTATAGGAAATATACTGCTAGTTTGAAGGGAATGCAATCCTTTAAAGCATGTCTCTTTAAAACAGCTGACATCTAAAGTCATGAGTCTTTTTCTTTTTCTCCACAAAGCACAGAAGCTGGAGATGTTAAGTATTTGCTCAGATGAGCTCTGGGGCCCCTCTAGCTCAGACCCTCTGATTGTCATTCCATAGCCCCAGACATCTCTCTTCTGGGTTTAAAAGGTCTTGAGTGTGTTGGTGACCTCTTGCCAAAGAAGTGCATTCCCGCCCTTTTCCAAACTGTCCCACAACACAATTTCTCCACCACCTTATCCTCCTCCTGAAATCATTCCCCCCTCCCCCGGCTCTGCTCGGTTCTACAAATGTCGACCACAGTGCTGGCCACACTTTCATTCATTAAGATAATTCAGTAAACAGTGAACATGCACGAGGATTTACTCTGGGCTAAGCCCTGGGAAATAACAGAAGTAAACAAGGGAGGTTCCTGACCTCATGGACGTTATAAACACTAAGAGAATTTCACTAATATGAAGAAACACCAGAATGACGGGAGAGTGAATGGTCATGAAGAGATGCTATTAATCTCATGGTGCAGCGCATCTTCTCTGAGGAGGGGATACTTGAATGGAGAGAGTATTTCATTATACTTCTCTGTTAATGTGTCCTCCCCGCTTTGTTAGATGGGGACCGAGCCTTACTATGCTATCCCAGAGGTAGCACAGTGCCTAGCTCAGGGAGAGTGCTTGGTAGACATGCATGGAATGAATGAATGAATGAATGAATGAATGCACAGGCGAGTCAGTGGAGCTGATGGTCCCACCATCCTCTGCTCCGTTCACATGCATGTGGAGCTCTGAGCCCAGAACCAGGGAGGTGGGTTCCTCCCCAGGGCGTCTCTCCTTGTTACCTACAAATGACTAGGAGATCAGAGAGGTTAAGGAGCTCACTCCACTGCACAGCAAGCCACGGGGCAGAGCTGCCCAGAGAAGCCAGCACAGTGGAGCGCACAGAAGCTAGCAGCAGCAGCGTGACTTTGGCTCTGCTCCATACCCTGTGACCTTGGGCAAGTTATCAAACTCTCTATGAGACCGTTTTTAAATCTAGAAAATGGAGATAGCAGCACCTACCTCACCAAGCAGTTGTGAGGATTAAATTGAGATAAAGCTTGTAAAGAGCTTGGCAGGGAGGCGGGCTCAGCAAAGGGGAGCGCCCGGGCGCCAGGGCCTGCTCGTGGCTGAGATGGAGTTTACCTAGCTGGCTCCCTTCAGGACTCTGCCAGGGTGTGGACAGCAAGGGCTGGCAGGACGGGGGACCTGGGCAAGACTTCCAGAGAGGAGGAGATAGCATGGGAGCATATTTCCCACATCATTCCACATTTTAACCCATATCCTGACCTCTCTTTAAAAAGAATTATTGTAAAAACAATACAAAGATGTTAAAGGAAAAATAAATCACCTTATAGGATCTCAGCGTTCTAACCCAATGATGTTCTTTCTGTCTAGTCTTTCCTGTTTGTCCAAATACATACATATTTGATATCACTGCACTTGTAATCTGTTTTATATTTTTCACATCACTTAACATTTCATCATACATGCTCTTTCAAAACGCTATAGTCTTCACACATAGAATTTTTCATGGCAGGCTGATTGTCCATCAAATTGATGAACCCTTATTTATTTATTCATTTTCTTATTGCTGAATATTTAGCTTGCTTCTTTTTGCAGCTAAAGATAAATACATGTTTGTTTATAGCCTTCCTGTTTTGTTTTGTTTTAAATTTTTATTGGAGTATAGTTGATTTACAATGTTGTGTTGTAAAGTGACTCTGTACAGGTGTACAGCAAAGTGACTCTGTTATACATATACATATATCCACTCTTTTTTAGATTCTTTTCCTATATAGACCATTACAGAGTACTGAGTAGAATTCCCTGTGCTATACAGTAGGTTCTTATTAGTTACCTATTTTATTTACAGTAGTGTGTATATGGCAAACCCAATCTCCCAATTTATCCCTCCCTTGTTTATACCTTTTTAATCCTTTATGGCTCTGTTGTTCCCCAGCGTAACAATCTTCACTTTTCTAGCAGTGTGTGAGCGGGTCTTCACCAACTCTGCAGAGAGCTTTAGTGTTGGTGTTAATATGACTGAATATGGTTAACCAAATCTGGTACAGCATGGTGTTTATTTACTGTTTAATTTCCTCTTGAAAGAAATTTAGTTCATATTCCTTGCTTATTATCAGTATTGATTAGTTATTTATGAACCTAATTTTTTGTCTTATTTGCTGCAAGATTCTTCTCCAGTTTGTCATCTATTCTTTTTCCTTTCAAAATTACACTTAAGGGGCTTCCCTGGTGGCGCAGTGGTTGAGAGTCCGCCTGCCGATGCAGGGGACACGGGTTCGTGCCCCGGTCTGGGAAGATCCCACATGCCACGGAGCAGCTGGGCCCGTGAGAAAAGCCTGTGCTCTGCAACGGCAGAGGCCACAACAGTGAGAGGCCCGCGTACCGCAAAAAAAAAAAAAAAAAATTACACTTAAAAAAGAATTATAAAAGCAATACATGTTCATGGTAAAAAATTTGAATAACAAAGTAACATAGATTTTAAAATCTATGTTACCATTTAGAATTAATCTTTATTATCCTGTTGCAAAACCAAGTGTAAAAAGATATTTTTGAATCTATTGGGAAATGAGAATATGGACTGGTTATTAGATGACATTAAGGGATTATTGTTCATTTTGTGGGGTGTGAAAAAGCAGGGTAAATATATAATTTTTAGAATGAGCTTATCAGTTAAGATGCTTACTGGAGCATCAACAGGAAAACTAATGTGAAATCTCAGAGCTGCTTTTTAAAACCCCAGGGCAAAAAATAAACAAAAATTTGGGGAAAACTAGATAAAACCAAATTAGCAAAATTAAATATTTGCTGAAAGTGAGTGATGGATATATAGGTATTTGTTTTAGTATTCTAACTTTGCATATGTTTGAAATTTTCTGCGATGAAAAGTTTAAAAAGGAGATCTTCCAGGCGCACTACCTAAAACTCTAACACATCTTCCTTCTCATTTTGTATTTCTCATCCCTGATTTTTGTTTTTTCTCCTTAGCATTTTGTTAGTATCTACCATGCTAACCTTGCTCTTATTTCATCTAGTTAATTTGGCTTATTATCCTTCCCCAACTGGAATGCAACTCTCCCAGAATCTTCCTCTGTTTTGTTCACTACTCCTACCATCAACAATGCCTGGCTACTCAGATAATTATCACATGAAAAACAAAGTCACTGTTAACATTTAAAAATTACAGATATTCATTTTAACTTTAAATTTAACAGAAGAAAAAAAGATACTGACCTTCCCTGGTGGCGCAGTGGTTGAGAGTCCGCCTGCCGATGCATGGGACACAGGTTCGTGCCCCGGTCCGGGAAGATCCCACATGCCGCGGAGCGGCTGGGCCCATGAGCCATGGGCGCTGAGCCTGCGCGTCCAGAGCCTGTGCTCCGCAATGGGAGAGGCCACAGCAGTGAGAGGCCCGCGTACCGCAAAAAAAAAAAAAAAAAAAAAGATACTGTAGTAGAATGAATTACTGAACATCAGATTATGTTCCTTCTTAAAGGACCCTTTTAAAGTTACAAAAAAAATGTATATGAAATCATCATGGTTGGAGGCATTAGATTTTTATTTTAACTGTTCCTTCATTTCTTAATGGGCATAAGTTTAAATTTCTAGGCAACAAAACTTAGTAATTGCTTCATAAACATCAGAATAAATATCACGAATATTTAAGAAACAAACCTTATTTTTTATTTATAAGTATACCAAGAAAAAGTAGAAAACGTAGGCCTACTTTTCGAATGGTCCTTTAGACAAAACAAATAGGGGAAGGCAGATCTGTGGAAAATATCCTATAAAATATCCTAGCTGAGGGGAGAAAGCCACCAATCATGAAGAAATGATTAGAACTACTACATTTCCTTTGTGATTCTTTTCATTACTTTTTTAAAAAAAATATTTATTTATTTGTTTATTTTTGGCTGCATTGGGTCTTCATCGCTGCTCATGGGTTTTCTCTAGTTGCGGCGAGAGGGAGCTACTCTTCGTTGCAGTGCGTGGGCTTCTCATTGAGGTGGCTTCTCTTGTTGCAGAGCACAGGCTCTAGGGCGCGTGGGCTTCAGTAGTTGTGGCACACGGGCTCAGTAGTTGTGGCATGCAGGCTCAGTAGTTGTGGCTCATGGGCTAAGTTGCTCCGCGGCATGTGGGATCTTCTTAGACCAGGGCTCGAACCAATGTCCCCTGCATTGGCAGGTGGATTCTTAACCACGGAACCACCAGGGAAGTCCTTCGTTACTTTTTAAAGGACTCCATCACAGGCCTTTAATCGCTGGCCGGTCTGGCAACAGATATACCTGGACAGACCTAGTCAAGAGGCAAGAGAAAAATGCCGTCTTGGTTCTCTGTCACCAGCTTCTTCCACCATCTTCTTCGGCCATCCTCACCTTTGCCTGTCTATGTCTTCCCAGTTTTTGGCTTTGCCCTCCCTCCTCCCAGCCCACCCTCAGCTCCTTCCCTCATCAGCACGCTGGTTTCCAAGCCTGAGGGTGGGGCCTACCTGAGAAGCTGTAAAAACACAGACTCTACCCCTGCCTCCTTAGGCCCCATCTTTGCAGACCCTGACATGTAGGTCTGGGTGGAGGTTGGGAGTTTGTCTTTTCTGAAGCCCTGCATGTGATTCTAATGAGCAGGTTCAGGGCCTACTCCATCAGTATCTTTCCTTATATTCCAGAACCTACCATAAGGCCTGGCAAATCATAGGTGCTTAACAAATATGTAACAAATTAATGAACTGAAGGAAAAAAATTTTTAAGCCCTTGTATATGTGTACAGAAGTCAGTGTCGCCTCTTGTGATTTTCACAAACATTTTGTGAAGCAGCAAATAAAGTGGATATTATCGTCCCCGTTTCACAGAGGCCAAGAGAGGAGAAGGGACTTCCCCAAGATCACAGCTGGAGGGACCAGAGTCTGCCTCCCTCTACCAGGACAAGTCCCAGGGGCTTAGGAAGGCGGGCAGAGTTTAAGGAGGGGGAAAAAGGAATTCCCATCCCCATTACTTAGTGGGTTGAGGGGAGTGGAAGCAAGGAGGGGGAAAAAAGAAAAGAAAGAAGAGAAGGGACCAGAAAAGAAGAAGTAGAGGAAGGTCAGAGGTGCCTAAAAGTATGGAAAGGGAACAAGACATCAAAGAACAAAAAGCAAGACCCCAAAACACACACAGGTAGAGACTGGATGGGATTATGGAGGAGGTGGGGCCAGAGCAGCTTTCTCACAGGGAGACACAGTAGGTTCTAAAGAAAACAGCTCAGGGACTTCGCTGGCGGTCCAGTGGTGAAGGCTCCCCACTTCCACTGCAGGGGGCATGGGTTCGATCCCTGGCTGGGGAACTAAGATCCCGTAGGATGCATAGCGCAGCCAGAAAAAAAAAGAAAGAAAGAAAGAAAGCTCAGAGGGTGTTAAGCCACAAAACCTATCTCTGGGGAGCAGGCATGTACCACTGGTCCCCGAGTTTGATGTTTCCCTTGGTGTCAGAGCACTGGACCCAAAGTCCCCGTGGAAGACACTTCCTTTTGCTGACTGTGGCCTCTGCCTGCCAGCCTCCTCCTCCAGGGCTGTGTGTTTAGGCAGCTGCATTGCATTTTTAGAACAATTTTTAATTTTGCAGGCTGTACCTGCCGAACCAGAATGTCTGGCCAAGATCAGTTACATAATATCCTCAGACCCTCTGGGTGCCAAAGGCAACTGCAGCTCTGGGCCAAGGCAGGTGTGTGCTGGGCCCAGTCAGAGAGCGCAGGAGGGCAAAGAAGGGTCCCCTTCCCACCTGGAGGCCTGCTGGGAAGGCCTCCCTCTGGAGAGGGAAAGCTGAGTGGGGCCGGCCCCAGTCTGAGTCTTCTATCCAGGAGCCCTTAGAGGGCAGCTTTGTTCTTTTATGGTTCCCTGAAGGATTTAGGCTACATCCACCAGAGAACCTCACCACTGAGGATCTGTAAACTATGAACATGTTACCATGAAGGTGTGAATTTTTCTTCTGTACCTATTTAAAGATTATCTCTGATAAATAAAGTAGCTCTGTCTGGAGCAAGGGGGTGGACTGCAAGACTCTGCCTGCCTGATGGTTCGTAGTATGCTGGGCAGATCCCAGGCCAGGACATCCTGGTCCCAGTACCGAAGTGCTCCACTGGAAACAAGACCAAACCTCAAAAACTGTGTGCAGAAGGAAAAGGAGCTGAGCTCACTGCAGCCCCTCCGGGCTCCGCAGGGCAGGCCTGAGCAGAAGGAAGGAGGAAAGCAGGTAGCCATCAGGGTGGCTGGAATGCATGCTACAGAAACAGCCTGGAGCCCATGGAGCCCAGAGAGATGGGTGAGAGATGGGCTCCCAGCAAGTCAGCGTGGGCAGGAATGATGGGGAGCAGCTGGTCCCAGCCCCTCATTTTATAGACAGAAGACTGAAAAGTGACTCACTTGCCCACAGTCACATAGAGGAAGAGGAGGCGATAAGGCTGTTAGTTCAAAGGCTCAAGGTCTTCCATGAACTTCGGAGGGGCAAAGGTAGGCCTAGCTCTGAAGGCTGCTGGGGTGGGCTGGAGTTCTAAGCCACAGGTGGGCAGCCATCTAAAAGGTACGGAGGGAGAGCCATCGACAGGACTTAGAGACGGGCCTCCTGGTACCAAACCGGGGACCCAAAATGGCACTGACGTCTCCACCCTGACCTTTCTTCCCAGCCTCCCAAGGTCACCACCCAACCCTGCGAACTTTCCCATAACGCAGGAGCAAGACCCTGCCTGCTCACTGTTTGCCTACCAGTCAACCGGCTCAGGGCTGGGCAACACCTCCCTCCATTCTCACCCCTTCCTCCTTTCTCCACCTCCTCCATTCACCTGGCTCACAGACAGGCTGGATCCCTTGTCACTGACACTGTAGAGGCCCCATTGGTCACGTTTACCTCGCCCTAGATCAGCGTCCCCACTTTCACCTGGACACCTGCCGCAGCTTCCTCACTGTGCCCAGCCTCCCGCCTCTGCTCCTCCAGCCCTCCCACTTACCCAGCACCTAGAGAGTGTCCTGAAACACAAACCTGGTCATCTCACGCCCCTGAAAGCTAGTCATGGCTCCCTGGCGCCTCCAAGATAAGGCACCAACTCCTTGGGAGGGCCTTGCAGCTCAGCCCTCTGCTCCACGCTCCGCCGTGTTGCTTCGAGAACCCACCGAGCCTTTTCGCAGCTCTGGCTTCTGCACGTTTTTTCTTTGCCTGCGATGCTCTTCTACCCCCTGGTCTACCTGGGATATCTCCTACTCATCTTTCACATTTCAACCCAAAGCTTCTTCCTCTGGAAAGCCCTCCTTGATCTCCTCAGGCAGAACCTGCACTCACTTCTCTAGGCGCTTACCACCTGTGCTCTAATCACCCATTTGCCTGTTGTGGTAGGTGGCCGCTAGTAGGATGGCTCTCAATGACCCCTGCCTCTTGGTATTTTTCCGTATGCAACACTCTCCCCTTGAGTGCGGACTAGGCTCATTGACTCCCTTCTAATGACAAGAATGTGGCAAAAGTTAAAGGATGTAACTTCTGAGATTGGTTACAAAAGGAACGTCTGTGGCTTCTGACTTGGGCTCTCCATGTCCGAGCCCTCACTTTGGAGGAAACACACTGCCATTTTGGAACGGTCCTATGGGGAGGCCCATGCGACAAGGAACAGATGTCTCTGGTTAACTGTCAGTAAGGATTTGAGGTGGGTCTACTGCCACAGGAGTGGGCTGGAAGCAGATTCCCCTCAGTCAGGCCTTTGAGATGACGGCTGCCCTAGTTGTCACTTGATTGGTTTTGGAATGGAGACGCTGAGTTAGAGGAACCTGGCTAAGCTACGTCAGATTCCTGATCCACAGAAACCATGAGATAACAAATGTTTATAGTTTGAAGCCTCTAACTTTGGGGTAAGTTGTTACACAGTAACCACCTGTGCTCTCCATTGGCCTTGGAGCCCCTTGGGGACTGACTTATTTATCTTTAGATCTGCTGGGGCAGCTCACAGGGGATAATGAGAAGATCCTACAAGCTTTGAAGAAGCAAAACCAAACCAAAACAAAACGACAGGTTCATACAAAGGATCCAGAATCAGAATGGCATCACCTTCTCAATAGCTACTCTGGAAAGCCAGAACACAAGGGAACAAGATCTTCAGAATTCTGAGGGAAAATGATATCCAACCTACAGCAATTAAATATGAGTGTGGGGCTTCCCTGGTGGCGCAGTGGTTGAGAGTCTGCCTGCCGATGCAGGGGACACGGGTTCGTGCCCCGGTCCGGGAAGATCCCACATGCCGCGGAGCGGCTGGGCCCGTGAGCCATGGCCGCTGAGCCTGCGCGTCCGGAGCCTGTGCTCCGCAACGGGAGAGGCCACAGCAGTGAGAGGCCCGCGTACCGAAAAAAAAAAAAAAAAAAATGTGAGTGTGAAAACACTTTCAGAGAAGATCTCAAACCTTTAACTCCATGAACCCCATTTCTCAGGAAAGTACTCGAGGATGTGCTCTGAACAAGAGATAGTAAACCCAGAAAGAAGAAGAATAAAACAAGGAGCAAAGGGACTCTCTAGCTGGTGATGAGGGGAGGTCCCAGGATAACAGCTGTGGCCAAAGCCTAGAGGGCGACTGGTCCACACGGGGGCCCATCAGAAGGTCTGCTAAGGAAGATGCCACCAACAGACCACCTAATGTTTTGAACATATTGACTAGAGATTTGCACACATGGGAGAGAGTTTGGGGTTGAATTAGTAACAAGTATACAGACGACTAAGCAAACGAAAAATGTAAGACAATTGTTAACTCTAGCAAAAACAAAATGTTGTGCAAGAAAAAGTAATCACAGTATACTAATAAGCTGTGAATAGAGTTTACAAAGTCAAAAGTATAAACAGTGAATACTGACCTACAAATTACAACAGAACTAAATGGAGAGGAATGGGGGATGGGAAGCGTGCTGTGAGGTGGGGACAGGGAGAACGAAACTAAGCTAAATCCTCATCTTCCACAGTGAAAAGTCAACAGATAAAGAATTAGCTGAAAAGTTGAAAGCGATTGCCTCTGAAGAGTTGGAAATGGGGTCTGAGTCGCAAGAGACAGTTGTTTTCACAAGTCTTACAGAACTATTTAACTTGTAGGACTATGTGCACGTATAACTCTATTAAAAGTTAAACTTTAAATAAAAATCTACCACAATTTCTACATATAGAAGGTGCTCATTAAATGTCGCCCATTATAATTCCTTCTGTATGATGTCATCAGACAGCTTGCTATTCTTGCAGCTGTCTTGTGATATGTTAGGACACTTGATTGCAAATGAGCGAGCCTCAACTCAAACGGATGAAAGCATAAAGGGGATTGTACTGTGTCATGTCACAAGCAAGCTTCAGTCATGGCTGGATCCAGGCGGTCACATGGTGCTAGCAGAAATCTTTCTGTCTCCATTTCTTGTCTTTTTTTCCTGTGTTGACTTCATTCTCAAGCAGGCTCCTTTCCCATCTTGGCAAGCTGGCCTCCAGCACCTCCAGGTTTCTATCCGACCAGCTTCATTATCCTAATGGAAGCAGACAGTCTTTGCCCGGTATTTGCAACAATATGCCTGCGATAGACACTCAGTGATGTGCCTTGGGTCACATGCCCATCCCTGAGCAGACTGCTATGGCCAAAGGGATTGAGCCCTCTGACTGGCTAAGCCTGAGTCATATGCCCACCAGGGAACCATGGAGAAAGTGGGGGTGGAGTGGTTTCACAAAGGAAATCTGGGTGCTGTTATTGGAAAAAGAGAGGATAAATGCTGCAAAATCAACATTTGTGCCCCAAAACTGAGACGGCTGCTCATCATCAGTGTATAAGCCACTGGCTAGGAGCCTTCTCCTAGAACACTACCCAGTCGGCCCATTTCTTCTGCTTCACGAGAACTGTTGGTGTTTAAAGACATGTGCCCTGTTCCCACATCTTCTTATCTCCAGGGAAAACAAGCCTAGACCCCCTGGTTATCCTTGCATGACAGTTTCTGGACCCCTCAGTTTCCTGGCTCTCTTTCCCTGGGTGCTGAGTAGTGTCAAAATACTGAAACACGGTACCCAGAGCTGAATGAAGTGCTAGATGTGGCCTGACCTGTCCAGAGGCCCATAGGATGCTCATCTTATTTCTCCTTGGCAGTAGAGCACCCTACAGATGTACTAGCTTTTTTAGTAACTGCTATGCTATGCTATGCATTGCTGTCATATTCAGTTGCGGCCAACACCTTGCATTATATGAGCTGGCATTAAGCCAGGGGTTCCTCATTTTGCATTCTCACAGTTGGTTCTTTGAACCTAAATAAAGGACTTTGTCCTTGTTAAATTTCAACTTATAAAATTTGGTCCATTACTGCAGTTCCTTGAGGTGTTTATGAATTTAAATCCTGTCTTCAGTACGAACCATCTCTCCAGGTTTTGCATAAACCACCTATTTGATTGGCAGATATTTTCTTTATTTTCATCCAAGAGGACAATAAAATAAATTAGGGTCAAGGAAAAAGCCCTTTGTCCCACTTCCGAAGTCCGCACGATATGGGCAACATAGCTGATATGTTGCCCCATCAGCTATGGAGCAATCACGTTGTTTGAGTTTGCTAGGGCTGCCAGAACACATTACCACAGACTGGGCGGCTTAGACAACAGAAATTCATTCTCTCACAGCTCTAGAGGCTAGAAGTCTTACATCAAGGTGTCAGCAGGGCCATGTCCCCTCCAAAGACTCTAGGGAAAAATACTTCCTTGCCTCTTCCTAACTTTTGTTGGTTGCTGGCAATCCTTGATGTTCCTTCACTGTAGCTGCATCACTCCATGTCTGCCTGCATCTTCACATGGCATTCTTCCCTCTATGTGTGTCTTCTTTGTGTCTCTATGTCCAAATTTCCCTCTTATAAGGACATCAGTCATTGGATTTATGGCTCACCCTGATCCAGTATGAGTTCATCTAACTAGGTTACATCTGCAAAGACCCGAGTTCCAAATAAGGTCATGTTCACAGGTACCAGGGGTGAGGACTCCGACATATCTTTTTAGGAGACACAATTCAACCCACCATACAAGCAGTATCGGTTTTCATCTCCCATGTTTCCTTCATGTCCTTTCATGTCTGAAGATCTCCTCTACCAGAAGTCTTGCTGTAGGACTTCCCTGGTGGCGCAGTGGTTAAGAATCCGCCTGCCAATTCAGGGGACACGGGTTCAATCCCTGGCCCAGGAAGATCCCACGTGCTGAGGAGCAACTAAGCCCATGTGCCACAACTACTAGGCCTGCGCTCCAGAGCCTGTGAGCCACAACTACTGAGCCCGCACGCCTAGAGCCCATGCTCTGCAACAAGAGAAGCCACCGCAATGAGAAGCCCGCACACTGCAACTAAGAGTAGCTCCCGCTCCCCGCAACTAGAGAAAGCCCATGTGCAGCAATGAAGACTCAACACAACCAAAAATAAATAAATTAAAAAAAAAAATCTTGCTGCAATCCAGGTGGCCATGGGATTCCATGCACCCACCCCCATAAACCAGTCAACCTGATCCACTTACCCAGTCTAGAGTGGTGGCTGCCACCAGGAGCTGTATGTGGCTGCCCTCTCCCTTTCCATGTTTTTTTTTTTTAAACATCTTTATTGGAGTATAATTGCTTAACATTGTTGTGTTAGTTTCTGCTGTATAACAAAGTGAATCAGCTATACGTATACTTATATCCCCATATCCCCTCCCTCTTGCGTCTCCCTCCCATCCTCCCTATCCCACTCCTGTAGGTGGTCACAAAGCACCGAGCTGATCTCCCAGCTAGGCATAGCCGCAGCTATGCAGCTGCTTCCCACTAGCTATCTATTTTACATTTGGTAGTATTTATAAGTGCATGCCACTGTCTCACTTCGTCCCAGCTTACCCTTCCCCCTCCCCGTGGCCTTAAGTCCACTCTCTACGTCTGCATCTTTATTCCTGTCCAGCCCCTAGGTTCTTCAGAACCCTTTTTTTTTTTTTTTTTTTTTAGATTCCATATATATGTGTTAGCATACAGTATTTGTTTTTCTCTTTCTGACTTCCTTCACTCTGTATGACAGACTCTAGGTCCATCCACCTCACTACAAATAACTCAATCCCTTTCCACTTTTTAGAGATTCTGATAGAATCTCCCTGGCGGGGAGGCCAGAATCTCCTGGGCGTGGGAAGATGGTAGGAAGAGGAGGGAGGCCATAGAGTAGCCTGGTTAAGAGCTTGGACTTTGGTGTGAGACAGAGCTGTGACTTTGTGCTGGCTTACTCCACGTCTCCTGCATCTCATTTTTTTCCACTTATACAATGTGAGTAATAAAACTTTTCTTTATGACGATTAAATGACATCCCAGGGTAGCAGTGGATGTTGCTGCTGCTGCTTCTGCTGTGAGCTGCTCAGGATTTGGGTGAATCTAGATCTGCATCCAGATCTTCGATGTCCCCCTGAGGTGAGCTTCTCAACATCGCCGAACCTGTTTCAGGGTTCACATCTGGAAAATGAGCTCTGAGTACACCCACTACAGAGCCTGGGGCACCGTAAAGCCATCATAAATGTTTGCTGCCTTCTCCTGGGAGTAAAGGAGAGGAGAAGGGAAGGGAAAGAAGTAATGTCAGTCTCACAGGACCTACTCTTAGGAGACTCAAGTGACTCCTTCCTGATCACTCTCTTTTCTCTGTCCTTGGGGAGAGAACTTGGATGTATTTTGAGCCTGTCTTTACAGAGACTCTAGACTGCTTTTTTAAAACAAACGCTAATTATAACCAGCATATATATATTCACCCAGGCGGTAACTGAGGCAGCCCTAGAGGCACGGAGTAACAAGGGGTGGAGCAGGGCTTCAGTCCACACCCTCCAACACCAAACCCCATGCTTTGCCTTTACACAGAGAAGTTTAGACTTAAAAAAAAAAAAAAAGTTCAACTACATATATAAATGAGTTTTTTCTTTTAAAACATTAGAACCTTACTGATAAATCTAAAGTTTCTTTGTCCATCCCTTTCAATCTTTATCCCCGTATCCACCTCCCCAGGGGTGACTCCTGTTTATGGATTTGATATGTATGCTCCAGAACTTTAAAAAACATAGACATTTCCATTCCTTTATTGATACACAAACCTATACAAAATACTGTGTTTGTGCGGGTGTTTTCACATAGATGGCAGCACGTACCACCCGTGGTTGGGCAACTTGCATTTTTTACTCCACAGCACGTCTCGAGAGTTGTCCCTGTTGACACAAATGAATCTGGTTTGTTCCTTTGGTCTGCTCTACTCCACCATCAAACGTGCCATGCCTGATGGACCCTGTTGATAGCCCCGGGCTCCTGCCCCATTTCCCACTGCTTCTGAGGGCTGTGGGCTCTGTGGGGCAGGTCCTGAGCCGCTTTGAGGAAGCCTCCTGGGCTCACAGACTTCCTCGGCCCGGAGAGGCCAGAATCACGGGGAGTTCACTTTGAAAGTGGGGCCACCTGCAGACCCTAACCGTCTGGGTTCAAGATCAAGGACTTCCGCCGGCCACCTGCTGCAGGAGCAGGAAGGCCCAGCAGAGCCTCAGGAGCTCCCTGCAGCCCTCAGTTCCTCTCTGCTGGGCCAGTTCTCCTCACCTCTACTCACTGTTAACAGTGAAAGATAAAAAGAGAAGTAAAATAAACACAATAAATAGGCTGAAGGGTAGTGAATAAAATGGCAGCAGCAAACAATAAAAACAAACCAACTACTTACAGTGCAAATATAAAAACATAGCGATTAAACCCTTTTTGACGAGACCTTGATCTAAATTAGGACTCACCAAGAACAAGGCCTGAGGCTGGAGGTGGGGAACACTTCCCTAAGGGAGCACTCCCTCCTTCCTGCAGGGATTCATCCTTGCTGGATGAAACTGAAGCGAGTCTGGGTCCCCCCTGAGCCAGAGTCCCTGTTACTGCCCATCTCGGTGGACTCCCAGACTTGAACTTCCAGATAGGGGGCTACCCATTTGAATCACCCAGGAAGATTTAAAACAAACAGTCTCCCAGTGGTCGGGGATAAATCAGTTGAGGGGTGGGAGCATGAATTAACACTACACTGATTTGTAGTGTTCGGCAATTTCCATGGTGTAAATGCTCCCACCAAACTGCTAACGGTTTACTAATTGGCTTGCAAATGAACTCATTCAGAATTCAAGACAATGGCACTACATTTAGAACTCTTGGTAGCTTTTCTCACTTTCTAAGAATTTCCAAAGCACACCACGATCACTGAAGAATCAGCCAGTCAAAGTGCAGTAGGTTAGTTATAGTCAAATAATGTATAAAGCAGCTTTTTAAAAACTCTTTCCAAATGTTTACAGCAAAAAATATTTAATGTGGGCTGGGAAGCTTCCACAAGGAACTATTTCCGGGGCCTACCAAGGGAACAGAAGAGGAGGGAGTCCCCACTGTGTGAAGGTGGACGAGAGAAGCACCCACTGTCTACAGAAGTCCTCCTCTGCTGGCCCTGTGGTTCATGCAGCACTTTCACAAGGAAGGAAGCTGAGATTCCAAGAGGTAAAGCAACAAGGTCACACGGTCAGGTCTCGACTCAGGACTCTGACACTAGAACTAGGCCTCTTTCCAAAACATGCAGGAGCCCCCCCACCCCGCCCCCGGTGGAGTCTGAGACCCCGCTCAGGTGTGGGACCTTTAAAGGTGGGGTGCCCTTCCCTTCGCCCCTTTCCTGACCTTCAGCCATGCCCTGCAGACCACACACTGAGCCCACCTGAGCCAGGAGTGCCCAAAGGGAGAGCCTGGGAGCCTGTAGCCTCCTGACACACAGGAGAAAGCCCTGATTACCCGTCCCCCAGCCGCCTCAGCAAGGCTCCCCAGGATGGGAGACGTGCCAGCAGGCAGGAATAGGGGAAGCCAGGAAAGCTTTCAGACCTTCTGCGGAGCGTCAGGAGGCACCTCGGTGTGGCTGACGAACCAGAGCTTCTGGTCCCCAGGGCAGGCCCACACAGCGGGAGCTGCTTCCTGCAACCTAGGTTACAGACCCACGAGATCAGCCAGGTAGGGTAGCAGTTCCCGTAGAGAAAGTGTTCCCACAAGACAGGGGGCCGTTCCCTCCTCCTCCGCAGTGAGCCACCCCCCAGGGGCTCCTTATAGCTCACCCCTTTCAGTGGCAAAGCTACCACCCTCACTTGCCTGCACTGGAGAGGGCTGAGGACTGGAGTGGGTGAGGACCTGCTCAGCCAGAAGGGCAGTAAGCCTAGGCAGAAGAAAATAGTTGATTCCCTTAAGTATCAGCCACTCTGGCCAGCTCTGGGCCTGCTCGGGAGGGGGTGGGACCTGGGCAGGTATCCCCAAATAGCCCTCAGGGTGGCCTGGGCGTCCTGGCCTCCGAGGTCAGCACTCCACTGAGAATCCTGGAAAGGCTCTCTGCTCTCATACCCTCCTGGATACATCCCCTGGGGTAGGCCAGCTGGGCATAACTTGGTGCGGCAGAGGGGAGAAAGGGCAGGCTCTCTGTGCGCCAGTGAATGTCTCTGGTCCCCGTGGTAACCTCTCCTGTCTCTAAAATTATATGTGGATTAAAAGCACTCCATCTGGCAAGAGCAGATGGAATTGGGCAGAAGCATAATCAGGACACTGGATTTTAGATCTGTGGCTCTCCATTTATCAAGAAGACAAAAATAAAAGACAAAAAGGCCAGGAGAGAGGTGTATGGTGTGTGTGTTCTTTATGTGCCACGTGATGTAGGAAGTGGACACTGAATTAGTATGTAGTATAGGAAGACGATTTAGGGGGGAGGGGATTGACCAAAGGAAATGGAAAATTGAGGTCAGAAAAGATGAGGGAAAAATGGGGTAAACTGGGTGGTCAGAGAAAGACCAGGATGCCCCCAAGGCTCCAAGAGCACAAGAAACTCCCACAAAAGTCTGAATAAGGAGAGGAGAGTCACACTGCAGGACCCGGCGTTCCTCGAGAGCCTTAGGGCATCCCTCCCACGTGAAAGCAGAAGGAAACGCCACACGTCAGTCAAGTATAAATGTAGTTACGAGCAACAGAAAACCTGACTTGCAGGCACTTGAACAAATAATGGCTTCTTTGTCTCACAAAATAAAATATCTGAAAGTGGGCAGGGACTGGCGCTCAAGGGCGTCAGGGCTGGCATCTCTGTGGTTATCTTGGCCTTTTTCCGTGGAAATACAGTTACTGCGGTTTCAACTATCAGGAACCTCTTCAACCCAGGCAGAAAAGACTAGGGAACTGCAGCAGGCAACCTGTCCTGGGAGCGCTCCTCCCACCTTAGTCCCATTGGCCAGAGCTGGTCACGTGGTCTCCCTCAGCCGCAACGCAGGCTGGGAAAGCAGAGCGCGGGGTTGCTATGATCATGGCCTGGGGTTGCTATGATCATGGCCTAGGCTTGTCAGTCGTTCTACTGCACCAAACAAAATCAGGGTTCTATTAGTAAGGAAGAAAGGGGAAACGGACGTTGGGGAGGCAACCAAGCCCAGAGGTGAGACCCTCAGCGGTGAACGTTTTTGGAAAAGACTAAGTTAATACGCCAAAGTGGAGCTGAAACAGTCTCCAGAAAACTGTAAGGCCCCACTTTGGGAAGGCAATCCAAGTCACCAAAGTCTGGGCCCTTGATACAATCATCTCAGTTATCACTAATGGTCTCAAATGATCTTCAGGGCGACCCCATGAGGTAAATGTTATTATATCTTCCCTCCTGCAGGCAGGAAAGGGGAGTTTCACACTTTGCACATCACACTTTGCAGGAATACATGAGTCAAGATTTTATAGGCCCTAATTCAGATATTCCTCAACTGTTTGGTCCTAAACTGACTGCTCCTTATAGGAAGCCGTCCCCTCCTCCTTCACTCAGTTACCGTCCCTGGCCCTTCCCCAGGATCAAAACACCAGAAAGGAGGCCATTGAAGTCAAGCAGACCTGTGTTCAAATCCCCATTCTTCTTCCGGTCAGTGTGTGGCCCTGGGGAAGCTGCTCAGCTCTCTGGGCCTCGCAGACCTCAAGAGGTTGCAGGATTAAATAGGAGATGCTGGATTAGAGCACGGAGCACAGTGCCCAGAGACAGCAGGTATTCGATAATACCAGTGCCTTTCTAGAGATGCAGCAATGTGGAAATGCAGCCATGGACCAGCTATGGTTTTGCATAAACCAAGATCATATTATTTCCCATGTACTTTGCTTACAAAATCTAACTCTTTAAAATCAGGAGTCATCCGTTTTGTTCTCCTTTGCCACTAAAAAGCTGACTTGGCTTGAAGTCTTCAGAAGTACTTCAACTAGCATTTACTGAGCAACTGTCAAGTGGCATGCACTCTGCTGCTTGGAGGCCTGGCCCTCGCCCTAGGAGGGTACAGTCTGCTCTCAGAATGCTGCATGTAGGCAAATAAGTCTAAAATGAGGCAGGGTATAGTGACAATTATGTGTTGTGCTAATTGAAAATGCTGGGACTTCACAGAGGTGGCAGAGGCTGTGTGGGTGTAGCGTGGTCTTGTCCTTCCCACCCTAGGGAGCAGTCCTCCAGAGCTGCCGTGGAAGAGGTGCCACCAGGACCAGCTGAATTTATTAAAAATTAATTTCAGTGACAGCAGAGCCTTAAACTGAGGGTGGGGCCCTTCCGGGTGCACGGCCCTGTGTGACCCCCTTGCTGGCCTCTCAGGTCCTGCACGAAGGGCAGCTGCTGCCTCTGGGAGACTCGGACACAGAGCAGACCTGTGGGAAAGGGGTCAGCAGGCCTCCCCCAAGCCAGTGACCATGTGTCACGCTCCCTACTTCTGCTTGAGGAGAGTTAGTTCTGTCCGATAAGAGTCATCGGGAGTGACTGTGGGTTTCCACAAGCCAGAATGGATGCTAATTTCCCCAGCGTGAGAAAGAGCTGCCCTACGATAGTCTGGGGGCCAGTGACAATGGCCTGTCCCTCACTGTGCCTTCTGCCTCACCTCAGACCCCCAGCAGAAGGTTCAGGGGCCAGGAAAAGGGACAGGAGCCTCTGATGCTAACAATCCCAAATAAAGGAAGTTCCAGGGACCTTCTGGTCTCAGAGACAGAAACCAAAGTAGACGGATAATAAACTGTACCGTACACATAAATATTTGATAGGCACCAGCATGAGAGTGAGATGTAAAGTGACATCCTTGGGCTGGTTGGGCCCTCCAGAGGTCAGCCAGGCCAACCCCCTGCCTCCAGCAACTTCAAGGCAAATGCGGAAAGTTCTGTGACATGAAGCATCACTGGCATCAAGCATCTCGGAGGCCATCTCACAGGTCTGTGGGAAGAGGCACAGGGCTGACATGGCTGCTTCCCACCTACTGCTCTGCTGCCCACTCATGACTTATTTTGACCCTCCTCAGCGCCCAAGAACAGGTCCCCGTCTATGCCCCAGTTTGCCCAGGGACCTCCATTTCTCTACACTGCCTTTGGGAGCAGCTCTGATTGGGGGCAACCCAGCCCCACTCCTCCTGCTTCAGCCCCAGAGACCAGGCCAGGAAGACCGAAGGCCAGGATGGCAGTGATGCCAGAAGCAAGGAAGCCATAAGTGTGCCATGGCTCACCCTGTTGCACTTGCCAGGCCAGGCCTGAATGCACCCCTTTACAGCCCGTGGCTATGGGGCAGGTTACAAACCTCCCCTGTAGCTCAAGCTCTGGCACGAGGCTTTCCTGAATGCCCCCACTTTGAAATGAGTTTAGCGAATGGTCCTTCCAGTGAGGTCCTCAGTGATGAGTCACAGTCAGACAAGTCTCCTGGCTGGTCCACAAGCTCCAGGGAGGCTGACACTCTGTCATAAACTTCTATGTATGCTCTTTGCACCTAGCCCAGGAGTCATTATCTGGTACTCAGAGGGTATGGGCAGAATTTCAGCTTAGCCTGTCTTCTTTTTAAAATGACTTTTTTTTGGCTACTATCAAAAAAAAAGAAGGAAAAGAAAATAACAATATTGGAACCCTTGTGGCAGTACAGCGGTTCCTCAAAAAATTAAAAATAGAATTACCATATGACTCAGCAATTCCACTTCTGAGTATATATCCAAAAGAACTGAAAGTAGGATCTTGAAGAGACACTTGTACATCCATGTATAGCAGCAATATTCACAATAGCCGAAAGGTGGAAGCAACCCAAGTTTCCACTGACAGAAAAATGTATAAAAAGTGTGGTGTATACATACAACAGACTATTAATCAGCCTTAAAAAGGAAGGAAATTCTGACACCTGCTACTACATGGATGAACCTGAACGACATCATGCTAAGTGAAATAAGCCAGCCACAAAAAGACAAAGACATGAGGTACCTGAAGTGGTCAGATACATGGAGACAGAGAGTAGAATGGTGTTACAGGGGTGGGTATGGAGAGTTGTTGTTCAATGGGTAGGGCTTCAGTTTTGCCAGATGGAAAGAGTTCTGGAGTTTGGTTATACAACAGTGTGGATGTACTTAACATTACTGAACTGTACACTTAAAAATGGTTAAGATGGTCATATGACCCAGCAATCCCACTACTGGGCATATACCCAGAGAAAATTCAGAAAGACACATGCACCCCAATGTTCATTGCAGCACTATTTCCAATAGCCAATAGCCAGGTCATGGAAGCAAACTAAATGCCCATCGACAAATGGAAAAAGATGTGGTACATATATACAATGGAATATTACTCAGCCATAAAAAGGAATGAAATTGGGTCATTTGTAAAGACATGGATGGACCTAGAGACTCATACAGAGTAAAGTAAGTCAGAATGAGAAAAACAAATATCGTATATTAATCCATATATGTGGAATCTAGAAAAATGGTACAGATGAACCAGTTTGCAAGGCAGAAATAGAGACACAGATGTAGAGAACAAATGTATGGACACCAAGGGGGGAAAGCGGGGGCAGGGGGTGGTGTGATGAATTGGGAGATTGGGATTGACATATATACACTGATGTGTATAAAATAGATAATAAGAACCTGCAGTATAAAATAAATAAATAAAAATTTTAAAAATGGTTAAGTTGGTAAATTTTATATTATGTGTATTTTACCACTATTAAAAATAAAAATCCTAATGACATTTTGTGTTTTTCTGCATGTAAAAGAAATATTTATGGGCTTCCCTGGTGGCGCAGTGGTTGAGAGTCTGCCTGCCAATGCAGGGGACACGGGTTCGAGCCCTGGTTTGGGAAGATCCCACATGCCGCGGAGCAACTAGGCCTGTGAGCCACGACTACTGAGCCTGTGCGTCTGGAGCCTGTGCTCAGCAACAAGAGAGGCCGTGATAGTGAGAGGCCCGCGCACCACGATGAAGAGTGGCCCCTGCTTGCCACAACTGGAGAAAGCCCTCGCACAGAAACAAGACCCAACACAGCCATAAATAAATAAATTAATTAATTTAAAAAAATATATATTAAAAATCTTGGACTTATAGAAAAGTTTAAAGAGGAAAAGACATATCTCAGATATTACATATAAAAACTCATAAAGAAATAAAAATTACCCATAACCCCACTACCCAGAGACAACTGCTGCTAACACGATACATGTCCTTCTGTAATTTGGACATGTACCTATGTGTACACCTATCTATCCATCTGTAATTTATAGCATTCAATGGATACAATTATATATACTTATATATATGTATGTATTTTCACTTAATGTATTGTAAGTATTTCCAAAATCTCCTGTAACATGATTTTTAATAGCTTCCTGGTATGTGATCATATGGACATAAAATTTATTCAACTAGTCTTCTATTTCTGAACATTTAGGTTGTTTATAAAGTTTTTCAGTATTTTTAAACAGTACTGTGATAACACTCTTCTGTATATACTGTTATCCATATTTCTGACCATTTCCTTAGAATAATTTCCCAGAAGTGAAGTTACTGAGTCAAACTCTGAGTATCTTGAGGCCTACGGCATGCACTGACCAGGGCCTCCTGACGCCCATTTTTGTTCACAGGGCACAGCTGGCCCGTGATCTGTGCTCTGTGTCTGCCAGTGCTCAGAAGGCCCCAGACTTTCTCTCCTTTGACTTCTGCTAGATTTGACTCCTGCAGGTGCTGGAGAACTAAATGCTCTGGAACTTAAGCAAAGTAAAAAAGGGTCCCTGTGTCTCTATGATGTAACTTTGTAGGTTCAAATGACATCTTACAAAAAGTCTACACACCATTGTAAAGCAATTATACCCCAATAAAGATGTTAAAAAAAAAAAAAAGTCTAGAGTCTCTGTTGCTGGAAGGGACTTAGAGATGGCCCCATGCAACTCTGTCCAAAAGAAAATGGGGCACACAAAGGCGAATAATATTATTTTTTCTTGATGGATGGTCTGAGCCAAAACTGAGCTTGCTCCATCCCCCCAGGAGGGTTGGGGTAACAGCTGAGAGTAAATTCTCCAGCTCACTGGACCAAGCGCCAGCTTCCATAACAGCTGCGAGGTCATTTCGGGCCATCTTTTGACAGCCTCAGTGAAAATGCCTCATGAGCACATCCTGGCTCTCAGGAGGAGCCAGCAAGACTCTCCAGGACAGCGGCTCAGACCTTTCTCCTATTGTAAACTCAGAAAAACCTGGTCTTAGGTTTACAACACAGGTAGGCGCTCCACGGGCAGGCACGTGGCTGGGTGGTTTGCTCTTGGTCAGAGAGAGGCAGAGAAGACCTAGGCTTGCCCTGTGCAAGAAATGGAGTGGGGATGGGGTAGGGAAGGGGCCCTACCTTCACTGAGCACCTACTGTGTGTCAGGCCCTGTGCTGGGCACCCACCTTCTTTCCCTCGGTCGTCAGTTCCACCCTGGGATGCAGGCATTAGCCCCCTTTGGCAGATGAGGCTTGGAAAAGGTAAAGAACTTGGCCAAAGGTCAAACTGATAGCAAATGCAGTCAGGATTTGAGCGCAGGTTGACCACCAACGGCTGCAGTGTTTTTACCACACCACTCACTAGTCACGAGGACCCTGAACAAACTTCAACATACGTAATAAAAAAGAGATACACGACCTTGCACATGTCTGGAAACTGGTTTCATATCACAGTAAGAGACAAGTGACAGGGAGGTTTGGTCAAGTGTGTCAAGAGGTAGCACTGGTCCCTCCAGCTCCAAAGCTCTGAATCGTGGAATTCCCATAGGAGTAGGAGGACCAACCCGAGGGCCAGTATCCAAGGACCCTGATGATGACCACGAGAAAGAGGCAGCAGCTGTGGGGGAAGAAAGGGCATTGTGCTGGGGGACAGGGACCTGGGTGCCATTCCCAGCTGAGCCAGGCCAGCTGTGTGAGGAGCCTGAGTGAGACACTTCACCTCTCTGAACTTAGCTCTTCCCATATAAAATGCGAAAAATTCCCTCATCCTCCTCCAGCCATCACCCCATTTCACTCCTCCCCTCTATAGCAAAACTCCTCCAAAGTGTTGTGGATACTCGCCTCTGAGTCTTTTTTTCTGATTCTTTTAAAAAATTTGCACTTATGGTGAATTACTTCTCAAATAAAAATAACATATATGTTATAAAGGATATTAAAACAAACTATGCACCTGCCAGTCAGTTTAAGAAACAGGGACTACTAAGGCATCTGAAGTCCCCAATCACGTCCCTCTCCCCTCCACCCAGGAGTATCCACTATTCCAAATATGCCATCTATCATTCCCTTCCTTTTCACTAAACCTGGTTTTTTTAATTGAAGTAAAATTTACCTGAACACTGTGTTAGCTCCAGGTACACAACAGAGTGATTTGATATTTCTGTATATTACAAAACAATCACCATGATAAGTCTAGTTACCATCTGTCACCGTACAAAGTTATTACAATATTATTGACTATATTCCCCATACTGCACATTTCACCCCTGTGACTCATTTATTTTGTAACTGGAATTTTGTACCTCTCAATCTCCCTCAACTATTTCACTCCTCCCCCACTCCCCTCCCCTCTGGCAACCACCTGTTTGTTCTCTGTATCAATGAGTCTGTTTCTGTTTTGTAATATTTGTTCACTTGTTTTGGTTTTTAGATTCCACATATGAGTGAGATCATATGATATCTGTCTTTCTCTGTCTAACTTATTTCATGCAGTGTAATACTTTCAAGGTCCATGACAGGGGCTTAATTTCTAAAATATACAAACAGCTCATACAACTCAACAACAAAAAACCAAACAACCCAGTGGAAAAAATGGGCAGAAGACCTAAATAGACATTTCTCCAAAGAAGACATACAGATAGCCAACAGGCACATGAGAAGATGTTCAATATTGCTAATTATTAGAGAAATGCAAATCAAAACTACAATGAGATATCACCTCACACTGGTCAGAATGGCCATCATTAAAAAGTCTACAAATAACAAATGTTGGAGAGGGTGTGGAGAAAAGGGAACCCTCTTGCACTGTTGGTGGGAATGTAAGTTGGTGCAGCCACTATGGAAAACAGTATGGAGGTTCCTCAAAAAACCAAAAGTAGAATTACCATATGATCCAGCAATCCCACTCCTGGGCATATATCCAGAGAAAACTATAATGCAAGAAGATACGTGCACCCCTATGTTCATAGCAGCACTATTCGCAGTAGCCAAGACATGGAAACAACCTAAATGTCCATCGACCAACGCATGGATAAAGATGTGGTATATATATACAATGGAATACTACTCAGCCATAAAAAGAATGAAATAATGCCATTTGCAGCAACATGGGTGGAACTAGAGGTTATCATACTAAGTAAATCAGAAAGAGAAGGACAAATACCATATGATATCATTTATATATGGAATCTAAAATATGACACAAATGAACCTATCTGTGAAAGAGAAACAGACTCATAGACACAGAGAACAGACTTGTGGTTGCCAAGGGGTAGGTGGGGATGGGGAGTGGACTGGGAGTTTGGGGTTAGCAGATGCAAACTATTACATATAGAATGGATAAACAACAAAGTCCGAGTGTATAGCACAGAGAACTATATTCAATATCCTGAGATAAACCATAATGGAAAAGAATATAAAAAAGGATGTATATATATGTATAACTGAATCACTTTGCTATACAGCTGAAATGAACACAACATTGTAAATCAACTACACTTCAATAAAAAAATTAATTAAAAATAAAATAAAATAAGTCCCCTACATATGCACGAGTTCCATTCTGAGAGCACGTTTGTAAGTCCAATTTATTCGTAAGCTCAACAAATTTAGCCTAGGTACCCAACTAACACAATCGGCTATATAGTACTGTACTGTAATAGGTTTATAATACTTTTCACTCAAACAATACATAAAAAACAAACACAAAAAATAAAGAAAACAGTTTTAATCTCACAGTACAGTACCTTGAAAAGTACAGTAGTACAGTACAACATCTGGCATACTGGGGCTGGCATCGAGTGAACAGGCAAGAAGAGTTACTGACTGGAGGACAGAGAGGAGATGGGAGATGGTAGAGCTGAAGGATCGTCAGCAATAGGAGACAGAGGGCAAGCTGCAATTTCACTCACGCCTGATGTTGATGGCAGAGGTTCTGGCTCCTAGCTGGATTCAATTCTATCTACCCTCTTGAAAAAATGATCCAGTGATGTCTGGGTAGTACTGTAGCAGCTACATCACCACTGCTTTTATGCTTGCTTCCAGACATCCTGGGCTTGAAATAAAAATACTGTACTACTGTACTCTATACAGTACACAAAAGCACAACCACTTATAGAGGATGCATGCATGTGACAATGTACGCCAGACACATGAACTAACTTACATGATTGGACATGCAAAGGCACGTTTGCATCTTTGAAAATTTGCAACTTGAAGGTTTGTATGCAGGGGACTTACTGTAAATAAAATAAAAATAAACACTAGTATTATATGGTAAAAAAAATACTTTCAAGGTCCATCCATGTTGACAAATGACAGGATTTCATTCTTTATAATGGCTGAGTAGTATTCAAGTGTATATATACTATATCTTCTTTAACCATTCATCTACTAAAGGACACTTAGGCTGCTTCCATATCTTGGCTACTGCAAACAATGCTGCAATGAACATAGGGGTGCATATATCTTTCTGAATTAGTGTTTTTGTTTTCTTTGTAAAAATACCCAGAAGTGAAATTGCTGAATCGTATGGTACTTTTAATTTTTGAGGAACCTCCATACTGTTTTCCATAGAGACTGCACAAATTTACATTATCACCAACAGTGTACAAGGGTTCCCTTTTCACCACATCCTTGCCAACACTTTTTTGTTGTTGATAATAGCCATTCTGACAGGTGTGAGGTGATATCTCATTGTGGCTTTGATTTGCATTTCCCTAGTGATTAGTGATGCTGAGCATCTTTTCATGTGTCTGTTGGCCATCTGTGTGTCTTCTTGGGAAAACGTCTATTCAGGTCTTCCAGGTTAGAGGTTTTCAGTTATTATCTATTTAAATAAGTTCTCTGACCCCTTCTTTCTCTCTTCTCCTTCTTGGACCCCTATAATGTGAATGTTAGTATCCTTGATGCTGTCCCAGAGGTCTCTTAAACTATCCTCATTTTTTTAAATTCTTTTTTTCTTTTTTCTTTCGAGCTTGGGTAGTTTCCACTACTCTGTCTTCCAGTTCACTGATACGTTCCTCTGTATCATCTAATCTACTGTTAATTCCTTCTAGTGTATTTTTTAGTTCATTTATTTATTCTTCAACTCTGTCGGGTTCTTCTTTATATTTTCTAACTCTTCATTAAACTTCTCACTGTGTTCATCCATTCTTTCCCGAGTTCATTGAGTATCTATGTGATCATTACTTTGAACTCTTTATAGGGTAGACTATCTCCACTTTGCTTAGCTCTTCTTCTGGGGTTTTATCTTGTTCCTTTATTTGGAACATATTCCTCTGTTGCTTCATTTTGCCCAATTCTCTGTTTTTATTTCTATATATTAGGGAAGTTGGTTACGTTTCTTGATCTTGGAGAAGTGGCCTTATGTAGGAGACAGGCTATGGGGCCCAGCAGCACACTCCTGTCTGGTCACCAGAGTTATATGCTCTAGAGTGTCCACTCTGTGAGCTGTATAGGCCCTTCTGTTGTGGCAGGGCTGACCACTGTGGGTGCACTGGTAGGCAGGGCTGGCCCCTGGCCCACTTGGTTGCCAGGCCCTGCCCCGTGCAGAGGCTGCCAGCCTGCTGGTGGGCAGGCAGGGCTGGACCCAGCATGGCTGGCCGTCCGGCCTGGGGTGTCCCAGGGCTGTCCAATGGGGTGTCCCATTGGTTGGCAGGGTCAGGTCTCTAGGGGATTGGCTGCAGGGCCTGGGGGCCCTGAGGCTGGTGCTGGCCCACTGGTGGGTGGGTAAGCCCCCTCTGCTAACAGGCTAGGGGGAGGACTCCAAAATGGTGCTTGCCAGCAACAGTGTCCTTGAGGTACAGGACTGCTCCCAAAAATAGCTGCTGCCAGGATCTATGTCCCCATAGGGAGTCCCAGTTGCCTCCTGCCTATCCAGGAGGCTCTCCAAGATCAGCAAGTGGGTCTGACCCAGGTTCCTAACAAATTACTGCCTCTGCACAAGGTCTTAGAGTGTGTGAAATTTCACATGAGCCCTTTAAGAGTAGGGTCTGTTTCCTCCAGTCCTGCTGAAGGCAAGCCCTGCTGGCCTTCAAAACCAGACATTCTGCGGGCTCACCTTCCCAGTGCAGGACCCCGAGGCTGAGGAGCCTGATATGGGGCTCAGACCCCTCACTCCTTGGGGAGACCCTCTGCAATTATAATTATCCACCATTTGTGGGTTGCACACCCAGGTGTGTAGGTCTTGACTATATCTTGTCTCCACCTCTCCTACCCATCTCGTAGGTTCCTTCTTTACAGCTTTAGTTGTGGAAAATCTTTTCTGCTAGTCCTCAGGTTGTTCTTAGCGATAGTTGCTCTATAAGTAGCTGTAATTGGGTGTGCCTGTGGGAGGAAGTGAGCTCAGCGTCTTCCTACTCTGCCATCTTGGCCACTCCCCTCTCATCAAACTTTGAAGTATTTATGTATTCCTAAACTTTATATAAATGGTATCTCATTAAACGTATTTCTGCCACTTTTTAAATTTGTTATGGATTGAATTGTGTCACCCCCGAGAAAAAATTGTGTCATGAGCCTTAACCTTCAGTATTACAGAATGTGACCTTTCTGGGAGATAGGGTCTTCGTAGAGGTAATCAAGTCATTAGGGTGGGATTCAACCATAAAAAAGAATGAAATAATGCCATTTGCAGCAACATGGATGAACCTAAAGATTACCATACTAACTGAAGTAACTCAGACAGAGAAAGACAAATGCCATATGATATCACTCATATGTGGAATCTAATTTTTTAAAAAATGATACAAATGAACTTATTTACAAAACAGAAACAGACTTACAAATATTGAAAACAAACTTATGGTTACCAAAGGGGAAATTGAGGGGGGGGTGGATAAAGCAGGAGCTTGGGATGAACATACACACACTGTATATGTATAAGTATATCATATACATATACTATGTATAAGATAACCAACAAGGACCTACTGTATAGCACAGGGAACTCTACTCAATATTCTATGGCACCTATATGAGAAAAGAATCTAAAACAGAATGAATATATGTATGTATGTGTGTATATATATATATAAAACTGAATCACTTTGCTGTACGCCTGAAACTAACACATTGTAAATCAACTATACTCCAATAAAATTAAAATTTAAAAAAAATTTTTTTAATCCCTTCCTTTTCAATGCAATGTCTACTCTAACCAACACCTCTTATCAACACCCTCTGAACCAAAAGCAACAGTATCTTAGCTGGGGAAGAGGCAAAATATAGTGGTTTTGAGAGCAGAGCCTGGTCCTTGGAGTCAGACAGACATGAATTCAAATTTCAGTTCTGCCACTTATGTGACCTTCATTTAACCTCTCTACCCCTGAGTTTCCTCCATTGTCAAATAGTATAATACCTACCTCACAGAGAGGCTGTCAAGATTAAAAATAATGTAGCAAGTCATTTAGCTTACTGCTTCCACTAGATGGTCTCTGCCTTAATTCAGCCAACAGTTAACTGCCAGGACAGTCTGCCTCAAATATGCACTCATCACATCAGTCTACGGCTTCAGGGATCTCTTACTGACGACCAAATCAAAGGTAAACTCCTTAACTTGATATTCAGCTCTTACTGTCCACCATTTGCTTACCTCCAAGACCCCCTCCACTCCTTCCTATTCAACATCACCTCTGGTTATTACCTTCTCCAGGCAAATCACCTCTGTGCCACCGTTAAATGTACTAATTCTGAAATGTGGACACAAGCACTGGAGATCTAGGGAACTTCTAAACAATCACCTGGTCCAAACTCTTCATTTCACAAATCAGAAAATAAAAATCCAGAGAGGCTAAGTGACTTGACAACAAAATTATTATCAATCAGTATGAAAACCTGGTTTTCGGATTTCTACTCTAAATGTTCTTTTCAGCATCTTTTCCCACCTTCTCTCCAGCAAACTTCAGGAACCATGCAAAACTCACTTTAAAAAAAAAAAAAAAAAGGCCGTCCATTTACAATTTACTCCATAACCTCTCAGAATGTAGGCATAAAGTTTATGTTTTGGTTTATTCAACATGATGCCAAAACATATGACTGACTCAGTCAACAAATAAGGGAAGAAAATCAATGAAGCCAATTATTTGCCTTGTATGGACCAAATCAACTAAATATTTTAACACAGACTAGTTACTATTTTTGGAATCTGCCTTGTTAGAACTTAGATTACTAATTACCTTATTTTAGGTGGTTATCTTTTCTTTCCAACTAGATTACAAATCTCTTGAAAATAGGAATTTTGTTTTATTCACCTTTGAATTCCCCACTGCCCTGTCAAGGTATCTTGCTCCTTTTTTCATGAATTGTGTAAATAACTGTTAATTTACGGTATTAAAGATGCATTATTTTCCATACTGTTGAGTTTTATTACCTTCGCAATCCTTCTTATCTAGCCCACTTTGTTAGAGTCTTATTTGCCCACTTTGTTTTATACTGATGTATTTTCCCATTCAACGGCATAAAAATGAAAAAGATGATTCTCAGTGACTATGTGTTTTTATTTTATTCACATATGCCTATGTATCATACAAATATTTTACATACGTGTACTTTATATCTCCAATCACACAATATATATCTTTTTTTTTAAACACTATTAGAGTGGGAGTGTGGGCCCTAATCCAATATGACTGGCATACGTATAAAAAGGGGAAAATTCAGATGCAGAGCCACACACACAGGGAGGACATCATGTGAAGACTGGAGTTATGTTGCCACCAGTCAAAGAACAACCAGATGCTCAGAGAAAGCCCTGGAACAGATCCTTCCCAGTAGCTTCGGAGGGAGCATGACCCTTCCGACAGCTTGATCTTGGACTTCTGGCCTCCAGAACAGTGAAAGAATATACTTGTTGTTTAAGCCACCCAGTCCGTGGTACTTTGTTAAGGCAGTCCCAGGAAATGAATACATCATTCAATAATATATTCTTGGAATTCACTTGTTAATGAATGAAGCTGAGGTTTATTCATTTTCTCTGCCATGCTCCGTGACGTGACATAACACCATTTATCCATTTTACTCTGCAAAGCTATATGGCTCACTTACAGATTTTTTGACATGGCAAATGGTGCTGACCTGAACCTCCTGCATGGTGGATGCTATAGGGAACTGTCGTTTGGGTCTAGAAGGCAGATGCAAGCCTTGACTGGGTAGCAACAATCAGAGCACTAACATACTCGGCAAGATAACCCTGATTGCTACCCCTGTGCCAATACGGTGGGTGTAAAATGGTATTTCCTAGTGTCTTCAATTTGCCTTTTCCCGATTCCTAATGAAGTTAGGCATTTTTCCATGTTTACTGACAATGTAGGTTTTCTCTTTTGCAAAACACCTGGTTGTACTTTCCTTGTCTTTTTTCTTATTTATTTCCAGGAGTTCTTTATGTACTCTGGACTCTAATCCTACGTTGGCTGTGTGCTGCAAGTATCTTCTTCTGTTTTGCACCTTTTTGCCTTATTTATAGCATCCTTTGAGGAACAGAAATTTTCTTTTCTTTTTTTTTTTTCCTGCGGTACGCGGGCCTCTCACTGTCGCGACCTCTCCCATTGCGGAGCACAGGCTCCAGACGCGTAGGCTCAGCGGCCATGGCTCACGGGCCCAGCCACTCCGCGGCATGTGGGATCCTCCCAGACCGGGGCACGAACCCGTGTCCCCTGAATCGGCAGGCGGACTCTCAACCACTGCGCCACCAGGGAAGCCCTCTTTTTTTTCTTTTAAATGGACTTATTTGGGGGGGGCAGTTTTAGGTTCATGGCAAAATTACGAAGCAGAAAGTACAGAGAGTTTCTCATATACTGCCAGCCTCCCACACGGGCACAGCTCCCCCACTGCCAACGTCCTCCACCAAAATGGTATATTTGTTACCATTGATTTACCTACACTGACACATCATTATCAGCTTTCATTCTAATGTAGTGGAATTTATTCATCTTTTTTTTAACAGTTAGTGCTCTCAAGAAATTCTTTGCACCCCAAGGTCACAGAGATATACTCCTATATACCCTTCTTAAGGGTTTATATTCTGCCTGTTAATGGACCTGTTATCGATTTTTGAGACTGCTGTGTAGCAGGAATCTAAAATGGGCAAGAGAACCTGCCCTGCTATTCTCACAGGGTTATTGTGAAGATCAGAAGAGAAAATGTGTGGGAAAGGGCACTGAGAACTGTCACTGTACAAATGCGGGGCCTATGATGTTAATTTGATGCGGGATGAGAAAGCCATTCGAGAGATGTCTGTCTCAGCTCTTGGTTAGCTATTAAGTTGGTTGCATGTTAGGCTGCCAATAGGCCAGGCAGAAACAAAACCACCTCCCCCCTTCTGAGGCTAAAGGACATGTGTGGCCTTTGCAAGAAAGCAGGTTCCAGTAAAACCACTGGGGTTTTTCTCCCCTCCACCCACACTGCACACTCCATCAGCCATCTGACATGAGCAAATGTGGTTGCCAAGAGAGCCCTGAGTCATAAAGAAAAGATTAAATTATGCTCAGGAAATCTGCTCACCAAAGTGCGTGAGTAACGAGATTCAGAAAGATGTCTGTCGAAAGCAGCAAAAAGCAAGTATGGGTACTTCTCAGGGAACCTGCTGCACCCCCTCAAAGACGGATGACTCCACCCCAGCTCCTACTCCACCTGGAGAGGCAACAAAAGCCAAGGACGCGCCTGTGACATCTGAGACTGGGGACCCCAGCAACCTTCCCGTATGGAAGAGATAACAGCTCGAGGGGGAGGTGGGGCTGACTTCAGGGAACTGGGAGATTCAGATCCAAGGAGGCAGGTCTGCAGGGCTGGTTAGAGGTGGAGGGCTGAGAGCCCAGGGAGGAGGGCAGCAGGTCCATTGGGAGGTCACACTGCTGGAGGAGGCTGACAAAATCAAAAGCACCCTTTGACCTCAGAAGGTGGCATTGTTCGTGCTCCTTGAAGCACACCATGGCTGAGAGCCAGGGCTTAGGCAAGCCCTTGCCAGATGCCTGCTACCAGGCCTGTGACACTGACCTTGTAATTGCAAAGAATAAACCTAACTCCATATTGGATCTTTTACTTTAACATTTGTATGCTATTGCTTTTGCTACAAGTTAATAACTAAAAGAATGTTGCCTACAGCCTGAAAGATATAGAATAGCCCATTCTCAAGGCTCTGATCTTTAAAGGTATAACACTTTTCCATTCATATAGAGATAAAAAGTTGCGGAACAGAGAATATCTTTTGCCTTGTTGGAGGTTTATAGGAACACTGTGGCCAGACCTACCTGGACAACCGCGAGAACAAAGGATTCCTTCACCAAGAAGTTTGCAGCAACCAATCACACCCCCTCCCTTTTTAGTATAAAAGAGGCCTGAATTCTAACTCAGGGAAAATGGTTCTTTGAGACACTAGTCCACCATCTTCTCCATCTGCTGACTCTCCGAATAAGGCTGCTATTCCTTGCCCCAGCAACTCGTCTATTTATTGGCCTGTGGTGAGCTTGCACTCAGTAACAGCCTCACTGGGAGGGGACTGGAGGGAAGGAGGGATATAAAAGAGCCTCAAGGAATTGTTTGGGGATGGCAGGTGTGTTCAGTATCTTGACTGTGGTGGCATTTCACAGATGTACACGTGTCAAAATTCATCAAATTGTACACTTTAAATATGTCCAGTTTAGTCATTTATATCTCCATAAAGCTGTTAAAAATTACCACAGAGTGTGGTGGTAATTTTTACTACATTTGCATGTAGATAGACAGAAGAAAGACTGGAAGGATGTTCCCCCAAATGTTAACAGTGGTTAGTTTGGGGTTGTGGGATTAGAGAGAATTTTAATTTTCCTCTTTGTGTTTTTCTACACATTAAAAAATTTCCAAAATAGATATGTTTTACTTTTGTAGTGAGGGGAAAAAAAGTGTTTACTTCAGAATAAGAGCAATCTCTAAGTCACAGGGATCTTGTGAAGATGGGCAACAGTGGAGGCAAGGCGGCGGATGCGCCATGTGTTGGAGCTGCAGTATCGGAGGCAACCAGCTTCGGACAAAACAAGCCAGCCCTGGGTCACATCGCAGCTCTGTCACTAGCTTGCTGAGTGGCCTTGAGCTAGGTACTTGAATGTTTCGTGCCTCAGTTTCCCCAATTATAACATGGGGGATGACTGTAGAAGCCTCTGAAGGTGGCTGAGAGGTTCAGTGAGGTCATAGCAGTGTTCCCACAGCATGGTAGGGACTGGGTGACTAGTAGCTGCTATTCCCTTCCTGTCTTAACTTCAAGGTATTAAAAAGAATAGAACTGACTTAAGAAAAGCTTTATTAAAAAAAAAAAAGATAAAACTAAAGAGAGTTGAATGATCTCTGAAAGAGAAAGTCAGTTCTGGAATTGAAAATTTTTGAGGTTTCTCTTACCCGGTACTGGAAATCTTTCTCTCTCAACCAGCGGTAACCACCATTTGTGCCCCCCTCCCTCCCATCCCTGCCAGCAAGTGTGTCCCCTCCCACTCCCCCTGCATATCCCCCTTCCCGGCCTCCCTCTCCTTCTCTGATACTCTGCTGTGAATTACCTGAGCTTGCCTCTCCTGCAGCTGCTTTTGGGGGGCAGAGACCATACTTTACCCTTCCCTTCTTTTATTTGTCCCTTTTCTGCAGACCCAGGAGTAACCACCTGTGCCCTCCCCATCCCCCATGCCCAGCCCAATCTTTGGCTTGGCCTTGCCTTCAGGGGTCTGGATGCATCCTTTACTGACTTAGTCTGGTGTCTTGGGCAGCTTACCGTGCTTCCCTGAGCCTCAGCTTCCTCATCTGTCTACTGGCACCGATAACTCCTGCCTTACCTGGCTCATCAGGGAATGTGTTTTGTGACTTGTGCATTAAGCCTCACATGACACAGGTGAGACCAAACTTTCTTCAGTTGGCACCAGTTCCGGGAAGAGGAAACCCTCTCTGACACTCTACCCTTCACCTAAGGATGGGCTCCAGCCCCTGAGGACGTCATGTACTTCACTGTGACCACCCTTCTATGGTCAGTCATCTTTAAGTTGCTGACAAAAAGTGTTGTCTTCCATTTCAGTAAAGAACTAATGTTTTTGGATTGGGTTGTTTGTTTTTTTGATATTGAGCTGCATGAGGTGCTTGTAAACTTTGGAGATTAATCCTTTGTCAGTTGCTTCATTGGCAAATATTTTCTCCCATTCAGAGGGTTGTCTTTTCATCTTGTTTATGGTTTCTTTTGCTGTGCAAAAGCTTTTGAGTTTCATTAGGTCCCATTTGTTTATTTTTGTTTTTATTTCCATTTCTCTAGGAGGTGGGTCAAAAAGGATCTTGCAAAAAAAAAAAAAAAAGGATCTTGCTGTGATTTACGTCATAGAGTGTTCTGCCTATGTTTTCCTCTAAGAGTTTTATAGTGTCTGGCCTTACATTTAGACATTTCTCCAAAGAAGATATACAGATTGCCAACAAACACATGAAAGGATGCTCAACATCACTAATCATTTGAGAAATGCAAATCAAAACTACAATGAGGTATCACCTCACACTGGTCAGAATGGCCATCATCAAAAATCTACAAACAATAAATGCTGGAGAGGGTGTGGAGAAAAGGGAACCCTCTTGCACTGTTGGTGGGAATGTAAATTGATACAGCCACTATGGAGAACAGTATGGACGTTCCTTAAAAAACTAAAAATAGAACTACCATACGACCCAGCAATCCCACTACTGGGCATATACCCTGAGAAAACCATAATTCAAAAAGAGTCATGTACCACAATGTTCATTTACAATAGCCAGGACATGGAAGCAACCTAAGTGTCCATGGACAGATGAATGGATAAAGAAGTTGTGACACATATATACAATGGAATATTACTCAGCCGTAAAAGAAACAAAATTGAGTTATCTGAGGTGGATGGACCTAGAGTCTGTCATACAGAGTGAAGTAAGTCAGAGAAAAACAAATACCATATGCTAACACATATATATGGAATCTAAAAAAAAAAAAAAAAAATGGTCATGAAGAACCTAGGAGCAGGACGGGAATAAAGATGCAGACTTTATACTAGTATTCTCCATACTAGAGAATGGACTTGAGGACACGGGGAGGGGGAAGGGTAAGCTGGGACGAAGTGAGAGAGTGGCATGGACATATAAACACTACCAAACGTAAAATAGATAGCTAGTGGGAAGCAGCCGCATAGCACAGGAAGATCAGCTTGGTGCTTTGTGTCCACCTAGAGGGGTGGGATAGGGAGGGTGGGAGGGAGGGAGACGCAAGAGGGAAGAGATATGGCGATATATGTATATGTACAGCTGATTCACTTTGTTATAAAGCAGAAACTAACACACCATTTTAAAGCAATTATACTCCAATAAAGATGTTGAAAAAAAAAAGAACTAATGTTGCCCACCATCAAGCCATCAGACACTGTAGCCTCCCCAACAGTGTGCCCTGAGGAAAATTCAGGATGAAGAAAAAAGGATACTCTGGCCCTGGACAGATAAGATACATGTCAAAGGAATAATTTCAATGAGCGCAGACTCTTGCATCTTCCCACACATAGAAAGGCACTAAAATCATTAACTTGAGGTGTCTGTTTTTTATGATTAGCAGTAATCTTTTGATGTTTGACTACATTTTTTTTTTCTCGAGGGAAACTCCTATATATCCTGGAACCTCCCTTACCTCTTTGGAGCATTTCCTCAGAGTCATCTGAGAGGCTGTCTCTCGGGCTATAGTCTGTAGTAAGGTCCCTGAATAAAACACAACTCGCGACTTTTAGGTTGTGTGTTCTTCTTCAGTTGACAAGTCTTACTGAAATCTTCTGCTGGCTGGTCATTTAAGCTTCAAGCAAGCTCCCTTCTCTTCCCCCTCAGGGTGCTCCAAGTCCCTTGAGGCCAAGGCCACCTCATTCATCTTTCTCTCCCTCCCTTTGCTTTTCACCCAGCAAATCCACCCCTTGCAGAGAGCTAGCTCATCCGGTGCCTCCTTACTTGTTTGTTCTATTTGAACCACTCTGGCAAGTCTCAGCCAGGGACTTTTAAACCATTAAACTTTATGGTGACAATAGAACAAAGGCAGAGAGACAGATCAGCAACTAGTCATTCCAAAGGTGAAAGCACACCCTAAGGGTTTTACAAAAGGCACCAGAACAAAAGGTGTTCAAATAGGAAGGGCCCTGACCCCACGTCATTCATGCTGTGTGTGTGTGTGTGTGTGTGTGTGTGTGTGTGTGTACGTGTGTGTGTGTGTGTGTGTGTGTGTGTGTGTGTGTGTCAGAGGAGAGGGGCAGCTGTGGCAGGGACAGTGTCTGTGGGTCTGGGCAGGTGGGGGGGATCCGTTTGCAAAGTTTACAGCTTTCCTTGGACTTGAATCCTCACCTATCGCCAGATTGTGTGTTACAGGCCTGCTGGAGGCCAATTCTAGGCCAGACCAGTGCTTCAAAGAACCTCAGAGGGTGAGTTACTTAGTTCCCCCTCCAGGTCCTAGATCCCTGTGCGGCCCAGCCTGGCATGCCTCTGCCTGCCTTTTGTATCTGCCTGTTTCTCCTTCCCACCATCCCCTCCCCCCAGTCCCCAGTCAGTCTCGCTATCTGCCCTGCCACAGGCATGACATCAGCCAGTCTGATGCAACCGTTTCTGGTCGGAGGACCAGTCCCTGCCTGGCACAGTTCCCCACTGGAGAGCAGACGTGAGCTCTGAATTGGCCCCACTGCCCCCCCTTTCAGTGGTCCTGCAGGGACCACCCTACCACCCTCCTGAAGATCGGTCGCGGCCACTGTTTAGCTCCTCCACCCCCTCACCGAGTGACCTTGGGCAACTCGCCTCACCTCTCTGCGCCTGTTTCTGCCTCTGGAAAACAAGACAATAACACCTACTCACGGGATTGTTGTGAGCATTAAATGGGAAAACAGTGTTTCCCAAACTTCAGTCATTCAATTTCCCAACACAAATTTTACCATATCTGCACATCACCTGCTCTATTCTTTACTTGGTGTTTGTCACTGAATCAACTTTAAATCATCTCTTTGTAAAAAATACACTTTGCTAAAGAACACTGAGCCCACGCAATTATTCCTTTCAATTGACCCATTTAAAAAACTCCTGTCCCCAAATCCTTCAATTCTTGGTCAGGACAGGCCTCTTTTGAGACACCTATATTCTTTTCTAATACTCATTGCCATAAATGCTTAACTACTGATATACAAAGTCCCCTGGGGAAGGGACATGCGGGCTGCTGCAACATGCTTTGGGAGACCCCAAGGTAACAGATAGGCAGCCTGGAGCCCGTGCCCAAGGCAGGGTGCAGTGGCTGTGGGTCATGGGAAACCTCTGCCTGGGGGAGTTGCCGGCCACCTGGACCAGCGCCCTCCGCCCCCAAGCAGGGCGACGGGGGGGGGCACAGGGGACAAGGGAGCGCTAGGGCCTGGCTGCAACGAGACGTCAGATCATCCTGGGAGTCCCACTTCAGGCCACTGTCAGAGTGCATTCCTCCTGCCAGTCGGTGCCTGAGGACCAAGTGCCAGGATGGCTGAGACCGGGCAAGGGGGCGAGGGCAGATCTGGCCTTCGTTAAGCTCAGGTCTCTCGAGCTGTGTGGGCCGGCAGGGCCTGACTCCGTGAGCTCAGAGCAGCCTGGCCCAGCGAGGGTTTAAGGGTGTGGGAGCTTCATCGCTTCAAAAACAAGTCAATTAAGTGGTGCACAGGGCCTGCATATAACAACCCTGTCATTGTGCTCTGCACGGTCAGTTTAGACAGCACTTTCACACGCTCTGCTTCCCTGTGAGGTAGTCAGGGCAACTCCAGGACTGTTACCGCAGTTCACAGATGAGGAAACTGGGCTTCGGAGAGGCTGAGATGTGTATGGAGGGGGAGGAACGAGGGATACTTGCTGGCCCCTGTTAGGAGCAGGTATGTTCCCATGTCTGACCTCATCTAATACTTGGGACAGTGCTGGGAAGTATGGACTATAAGCCAAAGAAACAAAGTTAAGAACCCTACCCAAGATGTAGCCAATTTGAATTTGTTAATTACTAGCAGCCCCCAACTTCCAACTAGGGCATAACCCGAGATACGGTCAAAAGATATTTTCCCACTGAAATAGGGTTGTTATGGTATTTAGGTACCCAGGCTGGTCCAAGGAGGGCCAATTAACCCACAACACTCCAGAATTCTTGAACATGTGTAGTGAACACTAGAAAAACATTGTTGTAACACCAGTAATTGAAACAGAAAAGCAATAGCACTTGATAAGAAATTACTTTTCATCTTCAATGCTTGCCTGAAAATCTGAGGCCAGATAGAAGAGTGGATATAATTTCCCCTGCACTCCTATTTTAGAATTTAAAGAAAAAGAAGAAAAAACAGGTGGGGCGGGGGACACAGAGCAGCCAGCGGGGAGCAGGCTGGAGAAAAAAGGACAGAGACAGTTGACCAAGTCGGGATGTTGTGTAAGGAAGAAGCAGGTCCCCGGGAGCCAGCTCCTTGTGAAGGGGCCGGCAGGATGGCCAGGGACCCTAAATTCTCTCCCGCTCAAGAGGCTGCTTCCCATTGGAACAAGAGTTCCGGCCTCCACAGAAAGATGACAGAAGGTACTGGACCTGCCGACTCCTGGGGAGTCAGAGGCCTGAGAACAAGGAGGGAAAGGCATTTTCTCAGGAAGAGAAGTGTGTTTCCAATGGGTAGAACCAGAAGTGGATTTAAACCCCTGCCACCATGTACAAAATTCTGGAAGCGGGGGCAGGTGCAGCATCTGAAAGCAGCTAGAAAACCCCCTCAGTCCTGGAAAGAGCAGCCTAGCGCTCTGGCTGCTTTCAGCTCTGATGCTGAGACAGCCGGTTCCAGTCCTGGAGCCCCACTTACCAGCTGTGCAACCCAGCATGTGCGTCACCTCTCTGAGCCTCATCTGCTACTGAAGAGGCGGTACACTTCCCACCCAGGGCTACTGCGGAGAATAACGTCCACAGAACAACTCAGGCACAGAGTCGGGCACACAGCTGGGGGGACACGACAGGTAATCAACACATGTCACCTCCCAGCCTGGCTGGCTCCCTCACTTCCTTCAGAGCCATCGAGGCTGCTGCCATAGCCCCCTTCGATCCAGGTCATAAGGCTCCAGCTGAAGGGTGGAAGAGGTCTTGCATGATTCAAAGTGGATATAAAGAGGCGAGAGGAGTGATTCTAACTTGAGATCAGAGCCTCACAGCTGGTCAGGCTGCGGGGGGCCACTACCTCCCATTCGTGGAGCCCTGCAGGAGAGGGGCCTGCAGTGAGGGCGGGCAAAGCAGAGCAGCTGGCCGTGCCGATGAAAGTGTCTCTAACCCCCTCGTCCCCATTGTTCTCAGGTAATGTCAGAGCTGGAAAGAGCCACTGATCTTCTGGTTCCACACTCCCACTGCACAGATGAGGCAACAGGCCCAGAGAGGGGAAGGGCTTTTCCCAGGTACACAGCCTGGCGGAGAAAGCGCTGGGCCTAGAAATCAGGTGTCCGAACACCCAGACTGGCAGCCAGAATCCCTTTCATTAGGAAACACTTGCTCATCCACCAAGAGTATCTGATGAATTTGCTTCCAGTCTTTTAAAACTACATAAATATAATGTTAAATTATATTGAAATATAGTATGATTTAAATAATATAGTATAAATTTAAATTAACTTATACATGAACACATTCTTTTAAAAATTAATTTCATTACCTCCTGGGTATGTTGTGGTTATTCAGTGTTTATTGAATGAATGAATGAATGAATGAATGGATTTGTATTCCTACTATCCCAGTTCAGGCCTCAGTCTTTTTATAAGCTTCTCCATGAATGACAGGAACAAGTCTTTGATAGGTACCCTCCTCTGGATATCCCTTCACCGAGTGCCCTTCCTCCCCATACCCACCCAGTCCTACCATGGGCCCCACAGAAGGGACCCAGGGGCAAGGAGGGCAAACAAGGCTGCTCAGAGAATTCCTCTAATCCTGCTCCTCTCGAGGTCAAGGCTGGCCTTGGGACACTCTTTGGACTAGACTTAGGACAGATCTGGGACATCCAGATGCCATCTCCCCTGGATCCATGTCCCAGCACCCTGCTCAGAGGCTCCCTCACACTAAGTGTCTCTTTCATTCAACGGCTGGTTTTGCCTTTGCTTTTTCTCTCTCTTCCCCGTGGTGCTGGGGCTTGGAAAGCCCCTGAGCCTCTGGTGGGACTCTAAGGGAATAATTCAATCATACAAAATTAAGGCTAGTTTGATGGGGGAATCCTTTCACGAGGTATACAGATAGCAAATCATCATGTTGTACACTTTAAATATCTTAGGATTTTACTTGTCAGTTATGCCCGATAAAAAAAATAAAAGAATATTAAGGCCAGAGCCTGGGACACGGGCAGGGCCTGAGAGCCTGAAGACGGAGGCTCGGCCAGGCCCAGCACTGCTGAAAGCAAGGGAATGAGTGAGTTCTCCGAGATGGGGCACACCCCAAGGATGGGACCTGGGAGAGATCCTGGCAGGAAGTGAGAGAAAGAGTCATAGACAGAGTATCCTTAACTCAGGGGGAGAGTCAGGAGTGTGTCAGATACCCGAGATCAAGGGTAAAGAGAGAGTCCAGGAAAGAGGGTGTGGCCAGCAGCGGGAATGCAGCTGAGGATGGACGGACAGTGGCCTTCCCTCCTTGAGATGCATGTGCACCAGCGTCCCCTGGGAGCAAGCTTGGGGCCTGGCTGTGACCAGAGGCCCTCAGGCTGGATCTGGTGCTGAGGAACCTCCCGGTGAGGCTGGACCCTCCGTCAACCCCCAGGGATGAGTGCCCAAGACCCCACCGAGCAGAATCAGGGTGGGACAGAAACCAAACAAAGTCCTCCTTTAAAGCCACCTGAAATTCATGTTTCGGGAATGTTTGCCTTGGGGCTTCTCTTCCCTGCAGCAGGATCTTTAAAGAAAACAACCCTTTAAAAGCCTCAACTCCAAAGCACAGAGCCCTCTGTGTGCCTACTTCTGGTCTCTGCTTCTGGAACAAACCTCCCTTACTCTTTGGTCTGGAGTAAAGACCAAAGGGTAGATGGAGCCCCTGGGCCAAGGTGGGTGCAGCCCATGTCCCTGCCGAGGGTTCAGAGTTGAGCCATCACAACCAGACCTTGAGGCCTTCCAGAGGCTTCCACCCCAGGGGCTCAGGGTGGCTGGCAGATGGGGGCGTCATCTGGGAGCAGAAAAGGCCATATCCCTGCCCCAAACCAGCCAGCTCTTCCCCTCGGGACAGATACTTGGTGGGGAAGAGAGGGAGCTGAGAAGTCACGCGAGGAAGGTGACCCAGGCTGGGAGTTACAGTGAGGCGGCCCATCCTCAGCCTTGGCCACTTCCAGATGATCCAAATCCAGAGCCTGCAAAACGGCAGGGGAGACGGAGACAGAGGGACAGGGAGCTACTCCTGCCAGGCTCCCCAGGCCCAATCTGGCCCTCCCGCTGCTCCCTTTCCAGAAGCCCCGTGCCCGTGGGGCTGTGGCTGGTGTGAAGAAGTGAAAGTCCAGAGCACCTTCCCATGATACACTGTGTCACCCCCAAGTGCCAGAGGTAGCCGGGCCTGGGCTCGAGTTTCCCTTCTGCAGATGTGGTAACAGCGGCTCTGAGAGGCTAGGGGCTTTCCCGGGGCCACACCACAGGGAAGCACAGACCCTGCTTTCCAACCCAGGTCTCCTGATGCCCCATCTTGGCATCCCACTGCCCGGCCAGGCAAAGGGCAAGAAGGAGAGTGTCTTTCCGTGTTGTGTTTGTCAGGAGCTGAAGAACAGCTACCTAGGAACAATTGGTCAGGGGACTTGCCCAGCCCAGATCGGCACTGCCCAGGGATCGGTACTCTTGCTTGGTGACCTAATGCTCTCCCCATCCCGGCTACTAGGGGACAGATGAAGTTCAGGCACAAGACCCTAATAGGTCCTCGAATAAGCTCCGCCCGGGGCCCCATCCACCTCAGGGCTTGTGCCCAGACCAAGGACCCTCCTCCCTGGCCACTAAGCCATGGACTCCCAGGAGGGCAGGGCAGGAATAGCCCCAAGGATCCTCCAGAAAACTCTGTCCTTACAGATAGGGAGATGGAGGCCCGAGGACTGTCCAAGGTCATGCCCACAAAAGTCATAGCATCTTCCCCACAAATCATTTTGAGGATTAAATGAGATAATACAAGCCAAGCACTTAGCCCACAGTTTGCATCGAAACGATTGTCACTATTGTTGTCACTTTTGTGAGTTTGCCTATGGGAGCCAAGTTACCAGGCCTCCAGGAGAAGAAAGAGTGCCCTTCCTGTTTACAGTCCAGGCCTCTGACCCATCCGGCCTCTGACCCACAGCGGGTGGTGGAAAGGGCTGAGAAGCAGGAGATGGGGACCCAGCCTCGCCTGGCCTCTACTTAGCTGCGTGACCCCAGGGCAAACCCTGCTGAACCTCTCCCTGAGTGCCAGTGCCTTGGTTTTCTTCTCACTGAGAAATAAGCTAGATATTCAATGTGGGAATACTCCTTCCAGTGTGGGAATCTCCAATGTCAGCAGCAAAACGGTCCCAACCAGAAGCAGCTGAGAAAGCGTGTGCCTGGCTTGGAGGAGGCCCCGGTCAGAGACAGACAAAGGCGCCCTGTGCAGGCCCTGCCTCTGGCCTGGCCCAGAGTTCTGGAGGTTTCCATGCCCAGGCCCAAGGGCTTCCAAGAATCACAGTTGAAAGTTATTACTTGAAAATTGTCAGACCGTTTACTTTGTGTTCCTGGAAGCTGTTGTCCAGGAAAGGTGGTGACGGGTCGGGAGAGAGACAGAGTGAACACAGGAAGAGCGTGGAAGACAGTGAAAGGAGGAAGAGGGGGAGGAGAGAGAGGAGATGGAGTGGAAAGGTGAGAAGAGGTGAGGCAAAGACAGACACGGACAGACAGACTGGGAGGCTACAGAGAGAGGGCAGAGCTAGCAGAAGCGGCAGCGGTGGCTCTGAGCGAGGCCCGGACACAGGGTTCAGATGACCACAGCTTTGGCTTCCTTCAGCCCGGGCACTGCCCGGCCTCGAAACAGATGCAACAGGGTGCTTTCTTAAGCGGAAACCTCCTCTCCCATGAAGGGGGGCAGAGCCGTTGGGTGGTTATCTTGCTGTTCCCTTGAACACACTCAGCCCACACCTCCATTCCCCGTTGGCCAGGGGGACACAAACATTGCTTGATTTTCTGTAAAACACCACAAACCTCCCCTCCGAAGCAGCCCTTCTCCTTTGCTCCCCGGCCACCAGGAAACCCATACCAAAAGGCAGCCACTGTGACTGGCATCGCAAAGGCCCTAGCAGGTCACAGAGTCCCGACCCAGGCATCACCTGGTTCCTAGTGCGGCGACAATCACTACCATTGAGTAAGCACCTACCACGTGCCCACGCTGGGGTCAAGCTCTCCATGTGCGCTGCACACCGAATCCTCATAAAGGCACAGTAGAGGCAATGATTCATCCCATTACACAGCAGGAAAGCAGGCCGGCCGGCCGGCTTCAGAGCCCATGCCTCAGCCACTACTCTAAGTTGAAATAAAATATAACTGCCTGTGAAGCACAGTGTCATGACAAAGGCTAAAGGAGCTTGGCTCTGCCGCTTAGAAGCAGTGCCACCGTGGAGAAGTGGCTTGTTTGCTCAGTTCGGTTTCCGCAACTCTAAGACAAGAATAACAACCTTGGGGGTTGCTGTGAGGATTAAAGGAGATCATGTGAATCACTGAGCCCAAGCCCTAGCCCGGTGGGGCTCAGTAAAGTTTTGTTATTCAGGACAGGCCTGGCACACCTTCAGCCCAGCCTCTTCCGTCCACCGCGCTCGGCCTGCGGGAACTGGAGGAGGATGTGGGCGTCGCTGGAGCATCACCTGGGTGTCAGGCACGGTGCCCGGGTGCCCAGGAGGGTCAGTCAGCGAGGGGCCTGTACTCTGGGAGGTATTAGGATTCTGGCCCCCCGATCCCATGCCGCAGCCACCTCCTCTGTCCTATCTGTCCCACCCTCAGCCACTGGCAGGGCCCCCTTGGGTGGGGTGGGCAAGGCAGGGCAGGGCAGGGCTGAGCACAAGGCAGCAGGGCGTCATTATCGCTCCCAGCAGAGCTGGGGTCAGGGTTAAGCCTGCCTTCTTATCAGGTCCCCAGGCCCTGTGCTAACACGTGCTGCCTGGCTCTCTGGGGGCTGGTAGGGGGGCCCTGAGGATGCTGCTCAAGGTCTTCCTCCTCTGAAATGGTCCCTGGAGCAGGAGTGGGAGAGGCAGCCCGGAAACAGAGAGAGCGTGCCTGGCTTGGACACCGTGTCACCCTAGGCAATCCCTTCCCTCTCTAGTGAAAATCTGTGAAATTGAGGGTGGAGGGGCAGCTGGATGACGTGACCCGTAAGTCCCTTCCAGCTCTAAAGAGTTAGGATCCTGTAGCCACCTGTGAGCTAGCCGCCATGGTCATCCTCTTTACAGACGAGGGAGCTGAGGCCAAGCAGGGGGAAGAGACTCGCTCCCATAACATACTAGTTGGTAGCAAAGCTGAGTGACACTCAGGCCTCCCAACTCCTGGCCCAACGCTCTTCCCACCCCACATACACTCTGACCTTCTAGAAGGTCATGGAGGAAAGGTGTAGAGATGACAAGGGGGTGGCTGCTTCCAGGCTCCCCCTCCTTTCTTCAGATTCCAGGAGTGGCCTGGGGACCTCTCAGAGGGGCTCCAGACATGTGGGCACCTGGCAGCCCTGCAGGGTTGGGGCCCAAACCACTCCTTGGTTCCCGTCCAAGGGAACGCAGGGACAGCAGGGCTTCCAGGCTGTGTGTGGAGAGCTGGCCCCATTTTCGGGCCCTGATAACACCCCTCCCCGTATCAGTGGGCCAAGGACTGCGAGGGGTGTGTCTGGGCATCAAGGGCAGGTTCGGCAGAAACGTGGAGGTAGAAAGGGAAGGTGGTGCAGCTCAACTGAGGCCTCCAGCCTGGCCGGAAAGAATCTCTGAGGGCGCCAAAGGCTTAGGGGAGACGGTGTGGGGAGTCACAGGAAAGGGTGAGCTAGGTCTGCTTACACCTTCAGGAGCAGAAGAGCCTGATCCGAGGGCTTTCCTAAAGAAATCCTAGAAATCTCAGGTTGGGAGGGCCCAGAGACCCAGCATCTACACCCCAGAGCAGGAGGGGACATGGCCACCTCTGAGAATCTGAGGAAGGTTACGTCCTTGCCCAGTGAGAAAATGAGGCCCAGGCTGTGGGGGGAGGTGACTCACGTGTGACTGAGGACTTGCGAGGCCCTGCCTGAGACAGAATGAGCCCCCTGTAGAGCTGGAGACGGGGACCCGGTAGGTACAGTCCTGATGAAGCAGCCAGGACCACGGAAGGACGGCAGCAGATCAGGCAGGACTGGGCCACCCCAGACTCTGTGGCCCGGCCTTCTCAGCGCCCTGTGGAGCTGGGGTTCTGGGCAGGCACCATTTGGGCACCAGTGTGTGCACATGTGCTTCATGTGGGCACCAGCCAGTTCCATGAATATCCCTCCATCCAGGCTTTGGCCCAGGTTCCTGAATCTTCTTCCTCTCTGGCGGAGACCCAGACCACCCTGAGGACTCCCATTTGGGAGGAGGACTGAGGGCCTCTCCTCACTGCTGAGCAGCCTGCGCTGAGCTGAACACACACACAGAGGCCACTCACGCAGATCTGTGTAGCACATACACCCTGGGGTCTGGGGCTCAGAAAGTCTCATGCCCTCGTCCCCTCACCCCGTGACCATGGACTGTGGGCTTCCCAGACAGGAAAACCTGCTTCAGCTTTAGGTGTAAACGTGGCCCTAAGGATTTTAAATGTGGCCACTGAGGCCATTTACAACAAAGCTGAAACTGGGCTGCCTTTTTCTATGGCAGTGAGTACCTTGCATCCCTCCCCAGAACCCAAGGTTAACCCTGAGAGAGCTGAGAAAAGGCTTGAACCCCAAGGGGGGCTTGGGACTGGGGAGACCCTGGGACCAAGGCAAAGGAGGCGAGAAAGAACTGGAGACCCTGGGTTGAATGAAGCTGGCCAAGAGCCGGAGAACCAGAGCCACAGGGGTGGGCGAGGCTGGGCATGGGGCTGCCAAAGACAGGGCGGGAGGAAGAGGGAAGGGCAGCTTTGAAGGCGTCCCAGCATAGAGAGAAACAGAGCCGAATCCTGCATCGTAGGTCACCCACCTCCCCAGACCGGGCCCTCAACACACAAGCACATGTGCACACACAGACACACACCTTCACAGGCCCCCGGGGTGCTCATCTGACCCTTTGGTGGTGTCCTTCCCTCTCACCTTCACCGCACCCCACTTCACCTGGGTACACGGGGGAGAGGAAGCAGTGTGGTCAGTGTCCATCTTCACCTCCTAAGGCAGGAATTCGGTAACTTCAGGGTGGTAGGATCCCATGGAGCACTTGACGGTAATTCAGGTTCAGATTCCTGTCCTCCCCCCACCCTGAGATTCTGAGCCCGTGGTCTGGGGCCCAGGTAATTCTGAGAAGGTGGTCCTTGGAGGGATGCTGAGTGGCCTGCTAGCTGTGTGGTGGAGAAAATAATCATAATCCTACTGGCTGCATTCATTGTGTGCCTACTGTGTACCTGGTGTTTCTCACGAACCACCTCGTTTCCTCCTGACAGCCTTCCTGGAAGGTGCCATTATTTCCATTCCCAAAGTCACACTCTGGCCACTAGAGGAGCCACAGTTTGACTTAGTTCCCTCCATTCACCCAACCTACCCACACACACAGACTCACAGAGCCTGGGACCCACGCCAGGGACAGGACCAGAACCAGCATCTGACTCCCCACAGCAGGAGGAAATGGTTGGGTGAGACCCACCTGCAGGAAAGTTGCAGGGTTGGTCTGTGACGGAGAATACTCCCACCCACCCACCCCACCTGGGATGAGACAGGGGGACCAGCCCACCCGCGAGGCTCCAGGGGGCACGGCTGGACCGGGCCAGTCTTGGCGAATTCCCAGGTGGCGGGCGCCCCCTGCAGCCAGACAGGGGTGGTGCAGGGCAGAGGCGGGACTTCGGGCTCACACCCCGGCATTGCTGGGTTTTCTCTTCCATAGTCTCCAGCCGTCGCTGTGGCTGTTACGGTTGCCCCATTTTAAGGATAAGAGCAAGGTTGAGTGTCTTGCCCGAGGTCGCAGAAGGCCCTGGCTCTTCCCTCCCAGGGGCTTCGTCCCAGCCCTTCAGAGCCCGCCTCATCCACACTCCCTCGCATCGAGGACAGACAGTGCATCAGGGCAGTTGTAGGAGGTTGGCAAAGGGTATTTAATGGGCTTTGGGCGGGGGGGTGGTGGTCTCAGCACTCCCGCCAGGCGAGTGGGCAAGGGCAGGGCACAGAGGTCTCCACAAGGGGCTCAGGAGATGAGGTTCGGCTGCGGGGGCTCCTGGCATCTCCCAGTGCGAAAGGTCAAGAGGTAGGCGGAGCCTCGTCTGGGGGCCTCTCGCAGCAGGGGCAGCACCGGGCTGGCGTGGAGCTAAACACACAGTGGGGGGGATGGGGGCTCTCCCTAAGCCCCGCCCCGCAGGCCACCCATTGGGGAGCAAGAAACTGCCCAGACTGTCACCCACCAACAGGCAGAGCAAAGGGAGTGGGATGGCACCCCAGAATGTCACTGCAGGGGCTCTGGAGGGGCTGTGGGTTACCCACCCCTACATCACTCTTAACGCTTCACTTCCACGTGGTTCATAGACTGGGCTTCAGAGTAGAAGGTGCCTTTAAGTAAAGGAATTCCCCCTCTCCCACCCCCGCCAATTATAAACCACTGGACTAGTCTCAATCCTCATAAATATCTGAGGAAACTGAGGCCCAGAAAGGGTAAGTGACTGGTCCAAGGCCACCCAGCAAGTGAGTGGTGCGGCCTTTTCCCTTTGTGTCTCCAGGGACCCCTGGTGTATTCTGGAGGCCTGTGACTCTACTGTCAACACTCTTCAGGCCTATAATGCCCCTCTCTCGAGCTCTAAGTGCTCCAGCTTCAGGGCCAGCCCAACACTGGGGGGCTTCTCCCAACACCTGTACAATCTGCAGACGCCCCCTCCCAACACACACAGGCACACATGCATGCTGCACACACACACACGCACACGCACACGCACACACTCCTCACCTCCTGGAGGGCTGCAGCCTCACCACTCCCTGGGGGCCCCTTGCCTGGTTGGTCGAGACCCAGAGGTTGGGACTGGGGGCCAGACCCAGGCCCAGGGAGGTCTGGGGGACTGTGCGCGGAGGGGCACATCGGGAAGTGAGGGTTCTGCCTGGGCACCCAATCAGGCCCCACCACTCTCTGCAGCCAGACAGCTTCGGCCATGTACCTGGGGAGCAACAAGCCAGATGCGAGTGGTTGTGGCCCTCCTGGCCTGGTCCCCCTCAGCCTGGGGAGCACACAGCCTGGGCATGGCCCTGCAGGGAGCTGTCACCAATCTCATCCAGGCTGCCATGCCCCTCTAACCCCATTTCTTGGAGCAAGAACCCACAGAGGCAAGGAAGGGGAAGCTCCAGAGACTCCCACAATGCCCTGGAGAAAACTCCAAAAGAAGGAGAATAGTGAGCGTAAGGTGCTGGGAGCTATGCTAAGGGGCCAGCGGAGACGCCCCAGCTTCACCCCGCCCCACCCGCGCCAGGGGCCACCGCTCAGGCCTCTGCTTTGCCAACTCACTTGGGTCCCAGCGGTGCACAAATTGTTAAATACCAGTTGCTGGCACAGCCGTGGTCGAAGGGGTTGTGTCCTTCCAGGTATCGGCACTGGGCGGGGGTGTGGGGGGTCGAGGACAGGAAGAAGAGCTCAGATCCAGCAGGACTGGGCAGGCCACCCCCACCGGCCCTCCCTGCACCGGTCAGCTCAGCCCAGGGCTGCAGCAAGACTCCAAGGACAGAGGAGCCAGGAGAGTCAGGCGCGGCGTCCCCAACCCACTTCTGAGCAGCTCTGGCACTGCACCCACCTCTCCTGCCTGCTCAGGGATCCCTCCCCATCACCTTGTATCCCCTTTCGCACTGTCCTCCCCCACTGTCTCATTTGGCCACACACATCCTCCTGCTACCTCCTTCCAGATCCTTTTGGATCTTCCTTTTGCTGATAAACTACTCCAAAGACAGTTCTCCACCCATGTTCCCTCAACTCTTCTACTTTCCCACATCTCATTCTTCCTCAAATTGTGCCTTCACTGAATTTCACTATCTGGAAGGACAGTTTGTGGTGCCTAATCCTATTTCCCTAAGCAAAATCACATGGCCTTGGAAATCTGGGCTGAAGCTCCTGAGCACCCAATGCTTGACCAATGTCAAGCCCAAAGGTCAAGTCCTCCCCTGGAAACTCTTGACCAGGTTTTCTCCTCCTCCCCTCCTTCTGCCCATCAGCCTCGCCCCCTCCTCCTTCCCAGCACAGGCTGAGTCTCATGGGGACCTCAAGAGCCTTAGCTACAAAGTGTTTGTCACGTCCTAAAGTGGCCCAAGAGCACCTCTGCCCACCACCAGCTCGCCTGTGTCCCATGCCCTTAACCATTGTGATTTTTTGAGTTCTCCCTACTTTAAGGTGTTTCAAGAACTTAAGGGAAACTGGCATTCTACTCTCAATTTTAATTAAATGGTTAGAAGAGTTTGATTAAACTTACAATCAGAATTTTAAATCTAGAGAAATAAATTTTGATTTATTAGATGTACACGAAGAATAGAAAAATGTTGATTGCTCAGTGCTTAAAGGGATGGGAATTGTTTAATGAATTCATAAGAACTGACTAATAAAGTAGAGCCCTTCCTCTCCCCATATGGGACCCTCATCCATGAAGGGAATCCAACAGCTCGGAAGTTCCCAGACCGTCCTCTCTCACCGGCTTCAGGCCTGGTCTCCTGCTCCAGTTCTGTATCTCAAACGCCCTCATGCTCCACAGACCAAAACCAAAGTGGGCATCTACTCGCCCCATCTCCTGCCCAATTCCCTGCTGCCTCTGCTCTCTCTCCCCTTCTTCCCCAGGGATCGGGGAGTCAGACTTCTCTCTCTTTCTCTCTTTCCTTCTCTCCCAAAGCATTATGGATTCCTTTGTTTGTAGGTTCACTCATTTGTTCATAAATATTTGGGGACCTCAACACTGTTCCAGGCATTGCTGAGGACACACCACAGACAACAAGGCCAGCCTTAACTTTCAGGGTGCTGAGGGCAGTTGGGGAGTGGTCAGGGCAGCACAGAGAGGGGATTGGTGAGAAGAGCAGGCCGCCCGGCCAACACTCCAAGGTGCAGGCAGGGAAGCAGCAGCCCAGGGCAGCAGAGAGAGCTGGACCCTGAGAGGCTGGGGAAGGGCCACAGCAGGTACGTTCTGTTTCAGATGCTGCTCTGTGCAGCCTGGAAAGATTAGTCTGAGGATTGCCCGCTGGCTTTGGCCACTTGGAGAGTGCAGCATCAGTATGACAGTAAGGACAGAGGCTGGGCTGAAGTGGGCTGAGGAAGGTGAAGAACGACGCTAGTGAGCACAGCCAATGCTTTCAGGAAATCTGGTTGCGCTGGAGGGGAGAGTACAACAGGGGAGGTCTGCGATGTTAAGGGATGTTTGCTTTGTTTTTAAGATGTGAGAGACAAGAACATGTGTACTGATGATGGGAAGGAATGGCAATAATGATGACCTATGGGGCACTTACTCACACCAGCCACTGTTCTATGTATCTCACACACATTAACCCATGCTGTCCCCTTTTACGGATGGGGAAACTGAGGTACCAGATGGCTAAGTAACACAGCCAAGATCTCCCTGCTGGTGTGTTGTGAAGCTGTGATTTGAATTTATGTGGTCTGGCTCCAGAGCCCTCGTGATCTAAGCAAGTGGCCCAGCAGAAGTTGTGGTCAAGGGATGGAGGTAAGAAGGCAATAAAGTTGAGGTGTGTGAAGAATGCCTGAAATGGGTTCTGGTAATGGGAAAGAGCCCTGCCTGGTGAATCACAGAGTGCAGATCACATTTAGGTTTCTTAAGGCTGGAGATCCTGGATTAGGACAGCCCCATCTGAGCAGGGGAGGGAGGGCAGGCCTATGGCCTGACCTGGGCTAGAAGAACCACAGGACGTGGGAAGGGAGAATGCTGCCCAGGAGAGGCTGAAATGAGGGACTGAGGCTGGAGAGAGAAGACATGCAGACCACAGGGAGCTGATGAGTCAGGGCTGCACAGAGGAGTCACAGGTGGGCTGGGAACCAAATATGGGTGGGGTGGAGTGATTAAGTGGTGACTGGAAGGATGGGAAATGGTGGGCAAAGAGGGTTCCTCTGTCCTTTCAGCTGTCTCAAGGTCTCAGGCCCCTCCCTCATTGATGTGACCTACGACAGTCTTCCTAAAACAGCCTTTAGTCAAGTCATTGCCATGTGGAAGGAATCCCATGGCAAGGGTGTTCACTTTTACCACTCCTAATCAACACAGTACTGAAAGTCCAAGACAGTGCAGTAAGAAAAGAAAAGGAAATAAAGCCATACACGTTGGAAAGGAAGAAATGAAACTGTCCTTTTCACAGATGACATGATTTTCTATGTAGAATCAACAAAAAAACTATTAGAACTAATGAGTGAGCCTAGAAAAATTGCAAGATTCAAGACTAATAAACAAAAATCCATTGTATTTTCTTATAATAAACAAATGGAAATGAAAATTTTAAAAATTATAATAGCACACAAAAATGAAATACTTAGAAAAAATCTAACACAATGTAGTCAAGATCTACACGATGAAAACTGTAAGACATTAATGAAAGAAATCAAAGAAGCCCTAAATAAATGGAGAGTTATACTACTTTCATGGGTTCAAAAACTCAATATTGTTAAAATGTCCATTTTCAAAATTGATCTCTAGGTTCAACACAATCCAAATGAAAATCTCAGCAAACATTTTTTGCAGAAATTGACAAGCCACTTCTAAAATTTATATGGAAAATCAAGGTAACTAGAATAGCCGACAGAACTTTGAAAAAGAACAAAGTTGAAGAACTCACATTGTATGATTTCAAGACAATATAAAGCTACTAAGCGAGGCAGTATGATACTGGTAAAAGGACAGAGAGTCCAGAAATACACCTACACCTCTATATTCAATTGATTTTTGACAAATGTTCAGAGGCAACTCAATGGAAGGATAGTCTTTTCAAAAAATGGTGAACAACCCATAAGCAAAAAAAAAAAAAAAAAAAAAAAACCCATAAGCAAAAAAAAAAATCTTGACCCATACCTTGCATCATATACAAAATTTAACCCCAAATGAATCACAGTCCTAAATATAAAACCTAAAACTATAAAACTTCTAAAAGAAAACGTATGAGAAAAATCTTTGTGACCTTGGGTTAAGGAAAGATTTCTTAATTACACACCAAAAGCACAATCCATAAAAGAAAAAACTGATAGAGGGACTTCCCTGGTGGTCCAGTGGCTAAGACTCTGTGCTCCCAATGCAGGGGGCCCAGGTTCAATACCTGGTCAGGGAACTAGATCACACATGCCGCAACTAAGAGTTCGCATGGTGCAACTAAAGATCCCATGTGCCACAACTAAAAGATCCCATGTGCTGCAACTAAGATCTGGCAAAGCCAAATAAATGAATAAATAAAAATAATAATAAAAGGAAAACGTATTTAAAAAAGAAAAGAAAAAACTGATAACATACTTCAAAATTTAAAACTTCTGATCTTTGGAAGACACTGTTGAGAAAAATGAGATGACAAACCACAGACACGGAGAAAATATTTGCAAACCACATGTCTGAATCCTGAATAAATAAAGATTTCTTAAAACTCAATATTAAGAAAACTACCCAATTTTTCTAATGGGCAAAAGACTGGAACAGATATTTAATCTAAGACATACTGATGGTAAATAAGAACATGAAAAGATGTTCAAAATCATTAGTCATTAGGAAAATGCAAATTAAAACCACAATGAAATGTCACTACACATTTATTAGACTGTCTAAATTTTTTAAAAAACTGACAAAGCCAAATGTTAATGATGCAGAGCAACTGGAATTCTCATATATTCCTTACGGGAATGCAAAATGGTGCAGCCATTTTGGAAGACAATTTGGCAGTTTCTTATAAAGTTAAACATACAGTTACCATATGACCCAGCAATGCCAGCCTTAAGTCTATACCCCCCCAAAATGAAAACTTGTGTTCACATGCCTGTACACCAATGTTTATAGTGGCTTCATTTATAATCACCCCAAATTGGAAACAACCCAAATATCCTTCAATTGGTGAATGGGTAAACAAGCTGTGGCACAGCTATATGATGGAATACCACACAGCAATAAAAAGGAGGAAGCTCCTGATGTGGGCAACAACATGGATGAATCGCAAATGCATTATGCTAAGTGAAAGAAACCAGACTCAAAAAGCTATGATTACATTTATGTGAGATTCTGAAAAAGGAAAAACTATTGGGATAGAAAACAAATCAGTGGGGACTTCCCTGGTGGCACAGTGGTTAAGAATCCGCCTGCCAATGCGGAGGACACAGGTTCGAGCCCTGGTCCGGGAGGATCCCACATGCCGCGGAGCAACTAAGCCCGTGCGCCACAACTACTGAGCTTGCGCTCTAGAGCCCGCGAGCCACAACTACTGAGCCCGTGTGCCACAACTACTGAAGCCTGCGCGCCCTAGAGCCCATTCTCCACAAGAGAAGCCACCGCAATGAAAAGCCTGCGCACCGCACCGAAGAGTAGCCCCCGCTCCCCGCAACTAGAGAAAGTCCGCGGTGCAGCAACAAAGACCCAACGCAGCCAAAAATAAATAAATTTAAAAAAAAAGAAAAGAAAACAAATCAGTGGTTACCAGGGGCTGCAGATAGGGAAAGAAACTGACTCAAAAGGCCATGAGGGAATTTGGGGGTGGGAGGGGTTGGGGTTGATGGAACTGTTCTAAATCTTGGTTATGGCGGTGGTTACAGGACTTATGAGTTGGTCAAAATTCACACAACTGTGCACGTAAAAGGTAAGTTTTACTGTATGTAAAGAAAAAACCCTTTCAAGGCTCCCGGGTTTCCACTGCACCAAGATTAAATTATCCACCTGACTTCTTTGCCTTTTAAATCTGGCCAATCCCAGGCAGACCACTTGCCCATGCCACAGCTGCTCCAAATAGAACTGTTTCCTCATCATCCTATCAACATTCCACAGGCTTTCAGGCTTCCCAGCTTTTCTAAAAGCTTTGCCCATCACTGCAATGCCCTTCCCTCGATTTATGCCCGTCCGAAACCACTAAGTGGCACGTCCTACCCTACACTGAAGTCCTCACTGAACTCTCAGTGCTCTCTCTGAGTCTGTGCTACACAACGTAGGCAGGCCCCTCTCCCAGAGTGTTCGCGGGTGTCTGGCGAGGGTTACTCTGATTTCCGGTTCCTTGTCAACGCAAGTGCAGGAGGCAGCCTTACTCACCTTCCCGCCCATAGCTCAAAATAATGCGCACGCGCCTAGCACACAGTAGCGCACCTTCGACGCAGCGCACCCAGGAAGGAGAGTGACCACCGACCTCCAGGAGGACGTGAGATCTGAGCTGAATTTGGGTCTGGAAGGACTAATGAGGCACCTTCGAGAGAAGTCAGGCCATCAAGGACCAGGGCGTTGCAGAAAGCGGAAAGTGCGGAAGTCCGGAAGGGGCAAGGTGACCACCCACAGCCCGATATAGTGGCGCCCCGCTCGGCCCCACGTACCTTGCCCTCGTAGGAGCGCTCGGCCGCGCTCACCGACATGGCCTGGATCAGCAGCAGCAGGAAGAGTGGCACCAGGAAGCCGGCGGCGGGTACAGCCACCACGATGCTGCGCACCGGCTAAGGAACAGCGCCTCCGGCCAGTCCTCCTCGGCCCCGCCCTTCACCCACCCCGACCCCAAACTGCCCCGCCCACGAGCCCCGCCCACCCTCTCTCTGCGCTCTATCCCAGTGTAAACCTCACCTCACCCTGCTGTCCAGGCCCCTGTGCCACCTCTAGCACTTCCCCTCCTTGACCCTGCTAGATGCTCACCCCTTCGCAGTTCCTCCTATCCCCACCCACCTGCCCGACTCTACCCACCGTCACCTAGTCCCACACTGGTCCTCCCGAGCGGCTTCGCGGAAAACCCCGCCCACCACTACCTCTGCACCGCCCCCTCCCCGTGACCCCCCTCCTCCACCGTCTCCGCCCTCCCCACAGCTCCCCTCGTGGGTCCCGCAGCCCCTCAGATACGCAATAGCCTTGTCCATGGAGAAGGGCAGGTGGGTCGTGCGCACCAGGAAGATCAGACAGGTGACCAGCATGGCACCTGAGTAGAGGCATAGTGACAGGACGAGCAGCATAAAGAAGCGAAAGTTGCGGTGACCAATGCAGTTATTGACCCACTTGCAGTGGTGATCAAAGTCCTAGGTGAGAGGGAGAGGGGGACCTCGAGGACCCAACCTCTGACTCAGGCTCCATTGCCCCCAAATCTGAGGCCTTACCCCCACCCTCTAAGCCCTTGGCCTCATGCACTGGCTCCCATTCCTAGGGAGACACTGAGCCACAAAGTCCCTAACACTGCTGGCATTTCTGTGGTTAGAGCACCATACGGCTCTGTGGCTCACATAGTTTCATGTCAAGAGGCCTTTAGAGCCGGGGCCTGCTAGTCTTCTCTGGGACACATCCTGGTGTAACTTCAGGCAGGACATAGAATATCTCTGGGCCTCTGTTTTCTTATCCACCGGATGAGCCTAATAATAACATCCTTGCCCAGCCAGTCTCCCAGGGTTGTAAGGACCAGTTAAGACAGCACATTGGTAAACTGTTGCAGGCTGTGCACTTAGAGCCCAGGAGACCAGGAGACCCTCTGGCCTGGACAGCCAGAAGAGGACAGGCAAAGTTCCCTGGCCAGGCCTGCAACCTGCCTGAGGGCCTCGGGCATCTAGTGTCAGTGAGCCCTCGATAAGTCAGGGGTATCTTTCCTTCCCCTGGCCTGACCAGGTCCAGCATAGATGTGGATGCCCCTCTGCATGTCAGCACCAGTGCAAGAAAGGGCCAGCCTCCGAGGAAAGGTGCAGGCACAGTGGCAGTGACTTGTATGAGTGACCAAGAGTGACTGGGAATTACTGCCACCCTTGGTCTTTAGCAGTCCTGGAAGTAGTTTCACACTGACCACAGGCCCCCGTGTGAGTGGGCCTCCTGGTCCCCGGCAGGTGCTGGGAGGGTAGGTGGGCAGGTGAGAGGCACTTACCTCCACACAGATGTTGCACCAGGGGCAGTGGTAGGTCCGGGGCGGACGGTGGAAGCAGCACTTAGGGCACCACTGCAGGCGGAAGGCCCTGTGGTTCACCCATACCACATGCACCATCGTGGGGCCCTGTTCATTGGAGCCTGGCATGGGAAAGGGATTGAGCAGCAGCAAGAGGCCCTTCCGTCAGTCTGCTGCAGCAGAAGGGTGTGGGCACGCAGCCCCACAGCATCACTGGGCTCCAAGAAGGGTGGGGACCAGGTGGGCAGGGGACTCCTTAGTCCCCACTGAGCAAGCTGGCCAAGCTTAGAGAGGCTGGCAGTCAAAGGGAAGGTGGGTTTCCAGCCCGAGGAGTTCTTTGAGAACTCAGGCCTTTGCCACTGTGAGCGATGCTTTAAGGAATCTGTGTGGTAGGAAGGAGGAAGAGAAAACTGAGTGGTTGTGAAGAGCTGGCTTCTCTACCCAGCCTACCCTAGCCCTCCCCTCCAAGGCTACTGGAAAACCTCCAAAGTTCTGTTTTTCCACACCTCTGTGGCTTGAGCACACGAGGACATGGGGTGAAGGGGTCCTGAGGCCCCAGGCGGGGAGATGGAAGGAGCACTTTAGGAGTCATCCCAGCAGACAGGAGCCCTTCGGGTGCTGCCTCCTTCTCCCAGGGGGCCAATGTCTCACCTTGATGCAAGATGCCAGGGTCTGAGAAGTTGAGTGAAACGAGACTGAAGAAGGTGAGGATAAAGAGGAGGCCTGTGACCATGGGAAAGGCCCATTCCCCGTTCTGGGCCAGCCACCTGCAACTGAGACCAGAGCAGGAGTCAGCCCTGATCTGGGGTGGCCTGAAGCTCCCCCAGGACCCAGTCCACCGGGTCAGGACCCCCAGACCATAAATCCTGGTCTAAATATCCAGGCTAGTGACAGATCCATAGAAACTCCACCAAAGGTCATCGAGTATTACCAGCCACCCGCAGCTCCCAGGTGCACCAAGCACTCTGTACCTCTGTGCCTTCGCACGTTCAGTTCCCTCTGCCTAGAACCTCTTCCTTTCCCTGACCCCTCTTCTATACTCTCCCTGCCTCCATACTATTGTTATGTGTTTTCCTTTCTGTTGCTCTGTAAGAAACCTGTCAGCTTGTGTGGGAGACTTACGGGAATGCGAAGAAGAGGCCACTGAAAACGACCAGCAGCACCACGTTGAAGGCGGCAAATAGGCTCGGGAGGATCCAGGGCGGTGGGGCCTGAGGCGGGCTATGGGGCTCCTTCAAGAGCGGCATGGCTGGACCTCCCATGGCCCCAGGGGAGACTAGGGCCCCCAGGCTCCCTCCCCACTGCTGGCTCCAGGGGCCCCATGGCCACAGCAGCCTCAGAAGCCACAGCCCAGGGTGGAGGGAAAGAAGTCGCAGTGTGACATCACAGAGGCTGAGGAGAGTGGGGGCTAGGGGCCCTTCAGCAGCCCTGTCTGCCATCTGTGACCGTCACTTCCAACAGCAAACCATACCCCTACTTGTGCTGGGGACAGAGAGGTCCTGCCTCTGCGAGGTTCGAGACTACATGAGATTAGAGCAACACGTGGGGAGAAGCTGGGTGATACTACTCACCGTTTCAGGCTCAGTGCTAATCAAAGCAAACGGTGTTCATTGTTCTATCTCCATTTTTACCTTGTTGTTGTTACAAAATTGCACTTTGGGGGAGGAGGCAGCTAACTCTCCTTGTTTCCAGGTTTGGCTTCACAACACAATTCTGGTCAATGAGACATAAGTGGATGTCTGAGCGTTTCTAGAAAGGCTTTTGCTTTCCTGATAAAAGGGGGAAAAGACACAGTTGGTGCAGCTTTGCCCCTTTCTTCCTGTTTTGAACCTGGACGTGCTGGGCTTGGTCCACCTCGACCCATTAGGCAATAAGTCAACATGGGACACGAACAGAATGACAATAATGACACTGAGTCACTGCCCCAGCCTTGAACCGCCTCCCTCTGAGCTGTTTATTATGTGAGAAAATAACTGGGTTTTCTGTTACATACAACTGATATTTGTCATTTATTTTAGTCACTGAGCATCTGAACCCCTCTGTGTTTGGAGGATCCCTGAACTATAAGTCTTGATGAAGGGCAAAGACTTCTCCATCCCAACTGAACCTGAAAATGCCAGATACTTGCATTCGAAGCTTCTCTTGCAGCTAACACACAGGCCTGTGACTTGGGTGCCACCAATTAGCCTCAGATCTGCTACCACCAACCAACTGAGGAGTCCACTGAGATGCAGCAACTGTCCTTTTAAAACTTAGATCATGGCCTCCGATTAGAACCTTCCAACTGCTTCCCTGCCCACTCAGAGTAAAGTTCAAAGTCCTTACCATGGCCTTCAAGGCCCTCCCTGATCTGGCCCCACTAACTTTCTGACCTCATTTCCCAACACTCAGCCTCATAGTCACTCCACACTTGCCAGGCACACTGGCCTCCATGCTGTTCCTCAAACACACGTGGTATAGTCCAGTCCTGGGTTCTTCACACTTGCTCTTCTCTTTCCCTGGAATTCTCTGCCACATATATTCACAGAACTTGTTCCCTCACTTCATTGTATTCTTTTTGTTCCAGTGGTGCCTTCTGCCATTATCCACATGCCTGCATCTCCAACTGTTTCCCTACAATAGATTCCTAACAGTTGGATTTAGGGCCAATGAATACGAATATTGAAAACATATTTCAGAGTCGAGTCGTTGCCTTACCTGACTTGGACGTGTCTCTCGCCTGCGTCCACTCTTCGCGTCCTGTCATTCCAGTCTTGTGCTGCCCAGTGCCCGCCTGCAGGATGGCCCATGAGCAGATCTGCTACTCGGACAAGTACTTCGATGAGCACCACAAGTGCTGGCGTGTCATGTTACCCAGAGAACTTTCCAAACATGTACCCTAAACCCATCTGATGTCTGAAGAGGAGTGGAGGAGACTTGGGAGTCTAGGCTGGGTTCATTACACGATTCATGAGCCAGAAGCACACTTTCTTCGCTTCATATGACCTCTTCCAAAAGGTCAACAAAAATGAAGTATATCTGGGGATCATCAATTAAATCTTTTTCAAATTTAATGTATATGTGTATATAAGGTAGTATTCAGTGAATACTTGGAAAATGTACAAATGTACAGATCGTTCATCCATGTCTCTGCATGAGCTCTATTCTTCACAGCAACAGAGCTCAGTTAAATGCAACTGCAGGTAGGTTAACTATAAGGTGGTTAAGATAAAATTTCTTCTAGCCAGTTTTTCTCTTAATATAAATGCCTGTTTGACTTTACCTGTTACTTTTGTTAAATAAAGTTTGTATGTCACATTTTAAGAAAATTTAAAATAAAACATATTTTACATTATTTACAAATGCTTTCTAGAGAGTTTGTGCACGTTTATACTATTATGACCATACCCATATCATAATACTAACACTATAATTAGGTATTAATGTAAAATAATTTCTCCAATTTTATAGATGACAAATGATAACTTGATCTTTTAATTTATATCTCCTTAAATTACTTATGAAATTAAATATTTTTATATATCTATAGGTCATTTTATTGTAGTTTTGTGAATTGCCTGAACTCTTTTTCTTATTGTGGTAAATATACATAACATAAAACTTATGTTATGTATAAACCATCACTACTATCCATTCCAGAACTTTTTCATCATCCCAAGTGGAAGCTCTGTACCATTAAACAGTAACTCCTCATTCCCTCTCTCCCCAGTTCCTGGTAACCACTGTTTTACTTCCTATCTCTATGAATTTGACTATTCTAGGCACCTCACAAAAGTGGAATCATACATCTGTCCTTTTGTATCTGCCTTATTCCACTTAGCATAATGTCCTCAAGGTTCATCCTTGAGCTTCAGCAGTCTTGGAAGTTGGTATGTTGTAGCATGTATCAGAATTTCCTGGCTTTTTAAGACTGAACAATATTTAATTGTATGTATATGGCACATTTTGTTTATTCATTCATCCTAAACGTTGATGGACGTTTAGGCTGTTTCCACCTTTTGGCCATTGTGAATAATGTTGCTATGAACATGTGTGCACAAATGTTTATTCAGGTTCCTGCTTTCAATCTTTGGGGTCATATGGTAATTCTATGTTTAGCTTTTTGAGGAATTGCCATAGTATTTTCCATAGCAGCTGCATTATTTTACATTCCTGCTAACAATGGACAAGGGCTCCAATTTCTTCTCATCCTTGCTAACACTTTTTGTTTTCTTCTGTTTTTGTTTTTGTTTGTTTTTTTACAATATCAATCCTAATGGGTATGAAATGGTATCTCATTGTGCTTTTGATGGGAGTGTTGAGTTTTTCTTTCTGATTTGCAGGAGCTCTCTTATATTAAAAATTTTGGTTGTGTTTATTGCAAATATGTTCCCAATTATTGTTTGCCTTTTAATTTTGCATGCAATATTTAGTGTATAAAGTTTTTGTTGTTTTTATATAATCAAATCTATGGATCATTTCCTTAGCATCATCTTACCTTATTTCTATGTCTTTCCCCTCCTTCTATCTGATAAATATTTAACTATATTTAACTCCTTCTATCTGATAAATATTTAACTATATTTCTTGTTTTCTTTTTCATTTAACTCTTTAACCTACCTGAAATTAATGTAAGGGTAAGATACAAGGTAAAGGTCTATCTAATCGTGTATTTTCCCCATGTCTTTATAATCAGTTGTTCCAACATCATTTATCAAATAAGCTTTCCTTTCCCTCTTACGACAGATACTAAGTTCTTCATGTGCACTAAGATCTGCGGGTAGCACTATGAGGTGCCTCCCAGAACCCCCTTCAGGAATGAAGATCTTATCCCCCCAGTGGCTAGAAAACAGCCTCAGCTTTGGGGATTGCCTCCCCTAAAGAAAATTGCCTCACCCAGGGTCCCACCTCCTTCCAGGGGCAGGTTGCATCCAAGGAGTGGTCCAACATGAGGTTATAAAGGCCCAGACACTTTGCCCCAGTGCAGGACAAATCCGAAGGGCCATCCTAGCCCCCATGTGACCTTGCAGTTGGCTGAGGCTTTTATTAGGCCCTTACCACAGATTGACTTCTCCCTTTGCTCAGCCCTGCTTCCTTCCCTTTCCTTTCTTTCCCTTGCCTTCCACAGGTGTTGGTCCCAAAATCATCCCCTAATAAACACCCTATGTGCTAATCTCTAGAGTTTGTGGACTTTTTCTTTCATTGATTTATTGAATTTAGCACCCTGTATTTCAATGTTTGTAGTTTTAGAATTCAGGAGCCTTTTTGCGTTCTTAGTTGTCATCATCTGAATCCCTAAACTTGTGATGTTGTGTAGTAAACAAAAACATCAGAACACAAAAATATTCACTAATGAATGAGAAATGAGGCCCCACTCAAATATCACCTTTCCTTTAATACTAGCATCTTCCTTTTACATCTCAACTGCAATGCAAAACAATGCCAAGTACAGGTACGATGACAACTTATTGCAAAGTGACATTTTAAATCTTGCAAAAGAAGCAGCATCTTATGATGTTGATAAGCATTATATTAGAATGCAATTTAAATTTTTTTAATTTTAAAAAACTGTATTTTTATTGAGTTAACACTGGTTTTAGCATTATATACTTTTCATGTGTAGGACATTATATTTCCAATTCTGTATACACTTACAGCATGTTCACCACCAAAAGTTTCCATCCATCAACATGCAGTTGATCCCCTTTATGCATTTCATCCTCCCTCCCGCCCCCTACCCTCTGGTAACCTCTTGGTTACCAAACCAAAACTGATTGGTTTTGGTTTGATTTGGTTCGTTTATTTATTCTGGGTTTTTTTTTTAAAGAGATAATATTATTTAAATGACCCCAAAAGTAATCAACCAATAAGGGGCTAGTCTAAAACAACTTAGAATTGAAGAATGGGATATCAATAAGGTTGATAACATGGTAGACTCTTCAAAAAAGAATGCCTAAGGCTTCACTGGTAAATTATACCAAACGTTAAAGAATAATGAACACCAGCCCTTCTCAAACTCTTCCAAGACATAGAAGAGGAAAGAAGAAAGAACACTTCCTAATTCATTATATGAAGTTAATATTACCATGATACCCAAGCCATATGAAGACATTACACACACACACACACTCACAAGATCCCACATGCCACAGGGCAAATAAGCCCACGCGCCACAACTACTGAGCTTGCACACTTCAACGAGAGAGCCCGAGTGCCACAAACTACAGAGCCCATGCTCTCTGGAGCCCGTACGCCACAACCAGAGAGAGAAAACCCACACACCACAACTAAGACAGAAGCCCACACGCCTCAGCGAAGATCCCGTGTGCTGCAACTAAGACCGACACAGCCAAAGAAATAAAGAAAATAAATGAATTTTTTTAAAAAGAAGAAATACGGTATTTAAAAAAATAATAAATAAATATCAAATGATTGAGGAGTACTAGGGAAAACTGATGAAATTTATGGTTGGTTGGTCTTTTTTTTTTTCAAAAATTACCCTTACACTGAGAAAGTCAAAACTGAAGTGATAGATGTCTTATCATGTTACCATATGGTTTTGTGGAGAAAATTAAACCCAAAAAAAGAAAAATGAAGTGAAGAATTCGTTCTTTTTCTTTAATAGGTTATCACTTTTTAAAATATTTATTTATTTATTTGGCTATGCCGCGTCTTAGTTGCAGCACGCAGGATTTTTGTTGCTGCATGCGGGATCTAGTTCGAACCTGGGCCCCTGCACAGGGAGCACGGAGTCTTAACCACTGGACCACCAGGGAAGTCCAAAGAATTTGTTTCTCTTGATTCTAAAAATCAGTGTTTGACAGCTAGCAGTCCTAAATTAGCAAGAGAAGAACCTGATTGGCTGGTCCAGCTCATCTTCCTGATACGCCTTAGCTATGGATGGCTCGGCCTTAACTAACCCATGGGTCCCACTGTATAGAAGATAGGGACTTTGGTTCGGACAGAAGTACCACATCAGCACTAAAGCCCTCCCTCTCACCAAGCCCCTGCCATTCTTCCTTCCATCATAATCCATCCTGAGGATTAGCCAGTCTCCCCTGGGCCTCCCAGCGCCTGCTGCCCGGCTGCGGAAACATGAGTGTCAGCCCAGCAGCCTTCCCTTTCCAACTCCCTCCTGCTCTTCAAACCTCCTCTCCTGCCTCCACCACCCCCGACCCCCCATTTCTGTCCCAAAGAAGTTTCAGAGAACATCCTCAGCACACTGTGTTCTCCTATAGGGAAGTCTAAAGTTCAGGGCTCTGGGCGGTTAAGCTCAAGGCCTCTCACCGGGCTAGAGATGAATGACCCAGGGAGGATGGAACACTCCTGTGGAAATGGTTGAGGAAGTTGAGTCAGCCTGCGCCTTGCTAGGGTGGGGCCCAGGCGACTGACCCTCCGGAGGTTAGTGCCCTTGTCTTATGTGTTGTGCCCTTACCTCTACCTTAGGAGGTAACTGGCCCCTGAGACTCCTGGATCACTACATTGTCCTGTCCAGAGAACTGTACTTTAGGAGAAGGGCAAAAGAGGGAGAGGGCTTTTCTTGAAACTCAGGAGATATTTTGAGGTGCTGTGGGACAGGAGTAGGGAGTCTTCTTGGTCCACATCAGTAACTTCTTCCTCTGATTGTATTTACTTACCAGCCCAGAGCGGGGGGATTTCTCTACCTTCCCAGAACTGATTCTCTTGACCCTCTCATGGGCCTTTTTTCTTCTCTCTTCCGTTTTTTTACTGTCGAAAACTTCATCTGAGCCTCAACACAGCCCCTGACCCAGGTCCCTTCTGCCTCTCTCCACACCTCCATGTCTTTCTATCCAACCTGGTGTCATAACGCCTCTGAGCCTCAGTTTCATTATCTGTAATGTGGGAATAAAGACAGCATTTACCTCAAAAGAGTAATTGTAAGGTTTAAATGAGATAAGGAACATGCAGCAATTCCTACAGCACCTGGTGCATGAATGCTCAATATACATTAGCTACTGTTGCTATGATTTTATTATTTTATCATTCATGCAACCAATTCTAAGGAGCACTTAGTATGTGTGAGGTCCTGTGCTGGGAACTTAGGGGTACTATGCTTGGCCTTAAATAGGTTTAAATCTACTTGGAGAGAGAAGAGAAATCACCAATCAATAAAATAGTTCAGAAGCATGCAATTTGGCGGTTTTTCAGAATCTGTCAAAATGCCCAGAAATCTCACTCAGTAACTCTGCCTCTTAAATACACCCTCCCCCACTCCCCATTTACTGCATCTTCGGGGGTTGTGGGAGGGGTGCTGTTTGGCTGGATGAGCCTGTCATCAGGATGCTGTGGGCTGGGCTTTGGGAAGCCCACATGGGCCTTGTCTGGACTTCCCGGCTAGCCCTCCCTTCCACACTCCAAGCCAACAGCACCAAGACAGTCAAGGCCTCAGCGCTGACTTCCATCTTCAGGGGGACAGAGCCAGCGTTCCAGCCAGATTCTGAGGGAGAGGGGGTTGCTGACCAGGGGGTTTTGCCAGGAGGACCAAGGATTTTGTCTCTAAAAGGCTCCTTAGGAGGGATGGAGGGTGAGGGCGGGCTGGGGGCAAGGGGCGGCCAGAGGCATTTGTGGGAGGGAGGAAGGAGGGGCCACACCTACCGACAGGGAGGAGTAGGAACCAGGGAACTCAACCAGCCAGCCGAGGGGATCAAATTCCTCTGCGGTGAACTCTGAGATAGGAGCTTGTGGGCACGGAGGCCTGAGAAGGGAGAGAGCCAGAGGGGAAGACCCAGCCACTCTACCTACCCACAGCCCAGTCCCGCAGGCAGCAGAGCCGGCAGGAGCCACCTTCCCCGGGGCCCACGCCTGCCTGTCCCTCCTGGGTCCTCAGTGCCTGCCGGGAAGGAAAGCCGGAGAGAAAAAGGAGACAATGGAGCCAGACAGGACTCAGATAAAGCTTGATCCCAGGTGAGTGAGGGAGGCAAGCCCCGAGCCAGGAGCCGGTTGCTAAGCAGCAGGGGCCCCTCTCACTCTGACCTGTCCCTACCTCCCTCTCAGGGCCCTTTGGTTCCCAGCACACAGAATGACCCAGGACTAATAATGGTCTGGCTATCCCACAAGGTCCTCAGGGACACTGTGGGGTAGGGCGAGTGTATGACCCTTCAGAGCCTTGGCTTTGGCCACCAACCAGGGAGAGAAAGATCCCAGAGGTGGGGGCAATGGGGGGCATGCACAGAGCTCTGACCAGCTGGAGATCCATTCCTGGTACTAAGGGTCCACTCTTTCTCTGGGACCCTGCTGTTTCTCCCTAGCCAACCTTTGGGCTTCTGCCCTAACGGAAGTGGAGAAAATGAACTATGGGCTTTTTGAGCACTGCAGCCAGACCTACCCATGGCCTAGGTAGCAGCCTGCCCTACACAGTGACCCAGGCCAATTCTTCATTCCCTCTAAGAGTCAGGGCCTTGAGGGGAGATGGACAAGCTCCCTGAACCCAGGAGTATTTGAGGGAATGTCAGGTTGCTGGTGTTCCTTCTGCTACCCTCCCCGTCCCCAGGTCCCCATATTCTGAACACACGCTGGTGTCTCTCCAGGTACACGGCAGATCTTCTGGAGGTACTGAAAACCAATTACAGCATTCCCTCTGCCTGCTTCTCTCACCCTCCCACAGCAGCCCAACTTCTGAGAGGTGAGTCAGGGACCCTCTGTAGAGGGAACTGTAAGGAGGGAAAAACTGAACATCCCGGGGGAAGTCAGAAAAGCTGAGAGGAGCTGAGGAAAGGTGGTCCTGAGCTAGCCAGCCTGGAGGGCCTGGGAGGATGACTGGCCCAGTGTCTGTCTGTCATGGTAAAAACCTGGGAGAAGAACAACTCCTAGAGGAGACAAAAGGCCAAAAGAGAGGCGCGACAACATGGCCCACAGACAAAGCTGCATATTGGGCCTCCCCAGCTCAAATTGGGGACAGTGGTCTGGGGCATTTTTCAGACCCCAGGGCCACCCAGGGACTCAAGCTGGTGCCCAAAGCCCCATAGAATGCCCTTGAGGTGTGCGCAACATCCTCCTCAGGAGAGGGTCTGTACGATTCTAGTGGGATGGTTATTATGAATAATGTTCTGAAAATTTAGGTGAACCTGTAAAAGTATTCTGACAGTGTTGGCCAACTAGATCCTATTACTGAATTGCTTTTGAAAGTGAAAGGCAGATGATGGGACTCTGTTTATTCCTTGGACACGTAAAACAGGACAATCAAATGATCCTAGCATCTTGAAAAGCAAATGTGGCTCCCATCCACATTTTATTTGGTTTCCCTACTGCGTGACAACACACCAGTATTGTCAACCAGAGGCAATTTTGTCCCACTGGAGACTTTTGACAATGTCTGGAGGCAGTTTCAGTTGCCACAGCTAGAGGGTGCTACCGGCATCTAGTGGATAGAGGTCAGGGATGTTGCCCTGGAAACAAAGGAAAGTCCCCAGGACAAGGAATTATCTGGGCCAATGTGTCAATAGTGCTGAGATTGGGAAATCCTTCCTTACACAATGAAAATGGATCTCACATTGCTTTGCTACAAAATGTGCAAATAGAAGCACCAGGGATGTTCAAAGCAGGGAGACCATTCTGAGCCTGGTAGTCTGGAGAGCTGCCTTGTCCCCAAGTGGAACTGTTGGAGTGGGTAGCAGTTGGAAAGTGGAGAGCCGGTGGTGGGCACGGCTGGGGTTGGGGTGGAGATAGAAGGTGCAGGCAGGTTCTCCAGACACTGAGGAGCTGGATCTGGCAAGAGTCAAGGTTACAGGTGGGGAAGCAGGGGACAATTGAGAGGGCTGGGCAGGTAAGGTGGGGCCTGATGAGTGTCAGGCAGAGGAGTTGTACTTTATCCCGCAGACAGAAGGAGCGGACAAGGGCTCTGAGTTTGGGAGGGGCTGGATAGTGTTTCAGGATCATTAATCAGCAATCAAGATAGACTTTGGGGAAGAAGAGCCTTGAGAATCAGGGGTATAAATTGGAGGTTATTGCCCCAGCCCAGCAGGAAGGGCAAAACCTGAGCCATATCAGTGTCAGGGAAAGGAAAAGAAGATTGGAAAATACAGGCAATCCAAAGAAAGAGCAGGCAATCTGGTAAATATTTAGACAAGGTAAGTGAAGGAAAAAGAAACTCTAAATGATGACTCCGAGAATCTGGACAGTGGTGATGACACTGACAGAAATAGGAGAGTCAGGAAGAGGTGCCCATTGAAGGATGTGGTGAAACCCCTTCCTCCTTCATTTATAAACTCTGTTATTCCTTAAATTAAATGCCATTTAAGAAAGAACTATTCTGGAAGAACTATTGAAACTTTCAATAATCTGTTTTTGAAATGCCTGTGATATGATTGCAGTTATAATCCCTACACAATTATTTTTTTAATGGACTGATCCAAACATTTATTTGTGGGAGTCAAGGACCAAGAAAAGCCAAGACAATTTTGATAAAGAGTAAGGAAGGTATGTGCCCTACCAGATATTAAGGGTTATATATCAAGACTAGAGTAATTAAAGCAATAATGTAATAACTGCAACCACACAACTCAGATTGGGACTTGAATCCACTGTCTTTTTTTTTTTTCCTTTAAAAAAAAATTTATGTATTTTTGGCCGCACTGAGCGGCATGTCACATCTTAGTTTCCCAACCAGAGGTCAAACCCATGCACCCTGCAGTGGAAGAGAGGACTCTTAACCACTGGACCTCCAGGGAAGTTCCCCACTGTCTTTTCATTGAAATCACATGCCTGGTCTCAGGACTTACTGAAGCCCAGGTTCTTTATGCTTCTGCACAGAAGAAATTCAGTGAACGGCAAAGTGATAGGTAAGAAGTAGATTTATTTACAGAGCTACACACTCCATAGACAGAGTGTGACACATCTCAGAAGGCGAGAGGCCCTGAAATATGGGGTGATTAGTTTTTGTGAGCTGGGTAATTTCATAGGCTAACTAATGGGAGGATTATTCCAACTATTTTGGGGAAGGGGCAGAGATTTCCAGGAATTGGGGCACTGCTCATTTTTTGTCCTTTTATGGTTGGCCTCCAAACTGTCATAGCACCTGTGGATGTGCCATTTAGCATATGCTAATATATTACAATCTGTGTATAATGAGGCTCAAGGTCCACTGGAAGTTGAATCTTCCACTATCCTGGACCTGGTTGTTTCTAACCAGTTTATGTCACATCCTCAAGAGCTATGGTTTTTAGAGGTTGTGTCCTTCCCCCTTCCCTCCTGTTTCACAAGGGGCCTGACAAGCAGAAAAATGAAATAAAATAGAGGGTCTAGAAATAGACCCATGGCCACTTGGGGACTTGCTATATGAAAGGATGGTATACACATCAGTGGGACAGGATGGACTCTTTGAGGAGTGATGCTGGACAATTGCCTGTCCCTATGGCAAGTAAATAAACATGAAAATAACTCCAATATAGCTTTAATCCAGATAGATTAAGTACCTAAATGTAAATGCAAACATTTTTACAAAAGAAAATATGGAAAGATATCCTTATAGTTGGAAGCAGAGAATAATTTCTAAAATAAAACACAAGAAAGCACAAATGATCTTGAAGATTGACTACATAAAGCAAACAAAATTCTGTACAACTAAAAACACTATAAACAATGTTAAAAGCCAAACCAAAGACTGGGAGAAGATATTTTCAAGCCTTATAACCAACAAAGGATGATTAGTCAGTATAAGAAAAATTACCCAATAAAAATTAGATAGAATAGATGATCATACAATTCATACTAGAAGAGGAAACCCAAATGGTCAATAAAGGTACAAAAAGATTATCTGTTTTGTTAGGAATTAGGGAACCTCAAGTTAAACAATGAAATAACATTTCACTACTCTCTCAAAGATGAAAATTGAAAGTCTGATAATCCCAAGTGATGGTGAATTTAAGGTGAACTGTGAACTCTCATAGACTGCTGGTGGGAGTACAAATTGGTATAACCACTTTGAAGAGTAATTAGATACCTTTAACACTGAAGATTCTCATCTCCTACAACCCAGCAATTCTAAGTGTTTGAACAGAGGAACTCTCCTGTACATGCCAAGGAGACACATTTAAGAATGCTTATGGTAGCATTTGTTTGTCACAATGAAAATAATAACAACCATGAAAGCAATGTTGAGTGGAAAAGCATTTCACAGGATAATACCATTTATATAGATTTTTTTAGTGCAAAGCAATATAATATGTTGAGTATGTACATATATTGTAAAAAATTAAAACATACAGGAAAAGATACACCTCAACTTCAGAATAGTAGTTAGCCCTGGGAGGTGAGGTAGGGAAGTGAGAAGGATCCAGGAGGTATATACAGGGGCCTTCAAGTACATCTGTAATGTTTTATTTTTCTAAGAATAACTTTTGAAGCAAAGTTGGCAATATCATAACACTCTTTAAAATGGATTATGGATATATTAATATTTGCTCTATTACTATATTTATTTTTTAAATCTCTATAATTTTAAAAATAATTTTTGACAGGCTGTGATGAAATGTTAGATGAAAAAAACAGAATGCAAAATTTTACAGTATGATTGCAGTAATACAATATGTATGAACTTTAACCAGGATGCTTTTTTTTTTTAACATCTTTATTGGAGTATAATTGCTTTACAATGGTGTGTTAGTTTCTGCTTTATAACAAAGTGAATCAGTTATACATATAACAGGATGCTTTTTTAAACCTAGTTTTTACTGAGCAAATACTACATTCCATGCTAAGAGGTTTAATTGGAGGATAAACAACCTGCCCAAGATTATAGAGCAAGGAGTAAATGGAATATTACTTTGAATTCAGAGCCTATGCTCTTAACTTCCATGGAAATATATTATGCAAAAATGAAAATAATTTTTGGTTAGGAACTAGCTAGGATTATGGTGATACTCTTTTTTCAAAGTTTTAATGTTCTTATATTGTTTTCATTATTTAAAAAAGTAATCTTCACTGTTACAGATACAGTGGGAAATTTGCTAGTGCTAAAGGTATAATTGTATTCAAACAGGTGAGTTAGACAAGCATTTCCCAAAACGTGTTCTTTGGAATACTAATCCCAAGGAGTGCTCCATGAAAACAGAGCCTGTAGAAAAATAAGTTTTGCAAAATCTATATTCTGTAACCTCCTTTTGGAAATTAACAATATAAATCAGATTTAAAACTTGGTATACTCCACAGGAAAGAAACATGTTTAACCTTGTTTAAAGTGTTTCCAAAGATCCTTGTGCCACTGGATACTTTTGTTCCAGAACTTTTGTTCTGTTAAGATGCAGAAAAAAAAAAGATAGAGGACAATCTTCCAAGAAGATAGATGAATTTGAAGTAGAGTAGTGGTGTCGGGCTATGTATGCTAAGGAAGTTCTCTCTCATACTTTTGTGTTATGGAAGTGGATACAAGAGTCAATAGATGCTGCAAGTATGAACACCAAAGCCAGCAGATACAAGAAACTGCAAAAGCACTTCCATATTGAAGAGTTGGAATATGGCTCACCTCCACCTTCATCAACTTAAGCAACCTTAGGGCTGCACTTGATCATTTATATCACTCCACATTTCCTTCCATAGCTATGTGAACACACACCAAGAGTCAACATGTGTAATGGTGAAGAGAATGGACTTAGGGTCAGGAACCCCTGGGTTTAAATCCCAGCTCCATCACTTCCAGGCTGTGTGACCATGGGTGAGGTGCTCAACTACCTAAGCCTAGTTTCCTGAATAAAACCTATAAAATGGAGATGACAATAAGAATTCTCATGGGGTCATTTCTTTCATTCAACAAATAGTTACAGTTACTGTTCCATGCACTTGGAGATAGAACAGAAAACAAGCCTGACAAAATCCCTGCCTTCACAGAGTTTATACTACCATCACTCCGATGGGGATAGACAACAAACAAGTAAATAAATATGTAAATAACCTAACTGTTGGGGGCAGCTTGGGGGAGAGGAGGTAACACCACACTGGATGCTCAAGGGAGGCTGGCTGAGGAGGGGGGTTTGAGCAGAGAGCTCAGTGATAGGAAGGAGCCCGCCACAGGGAGCTCAGGGAGGAAAGACGAACAGACAGAAGCCAAGTACCATAAGGTTCTGGAGGTGGAAACAGCTCAGGTGGTTGTTGGGAGGCTGAGGAGTGGTAGGGAAATCCTAAACCTCAATAAACAGAAGAGGCGAGAGGGAGCGATTGAGTTTGGAGAACACAGGGTACAGGAGAGGATGAGGAATCAGTAGAGGAGACCTAGGGTCAGAGACCAGGAGAGGAATCAGGAGAACTGTGGTTCTGGGGGTCAAGGGGAGGGAGATTTTCAAGGAGGGGGAACAGTCAAGGACAGTGAACACTTGTTGGCTTCTGGAAGGGCTGTTTCCACTCTCAGCTCTCAGTGAGCTGATGAGGACAAGAGTCAAGTAGGGGGTGGGGGAATCCCACAAGGAGAAGCCTGCAGCGGTATGCCCCTTCCCAACAATGGATGTTGGTTTTTAGAAATCTACTGAATTAATTTTGGTTTCTGCCTATCTGGACTTTATATTTTATCTGTATTTTTTTTAACTAAACATTTCTATTGTAAAAATAATTCAATGAAGTCAGTACGAAAATAGAGAAAAGTGAAAAGAGGAACAGTCATGTATGGTCCCACCACTCAAGACCAGCACTGCAAATATCGTAGCATAAGTTCTGTTTTCTATGCTTTTATTTAACATTAGTGGAAATCATACTATACTACAATTTTATGTCCTGTTTTTATAAGCATGATATCATATGAATTTTTTCACGTCATTCTATGTTTGGCAAAGTATGTGTTAAAAAAAACTTTTTGTTATAATATACGTATTCACTATAGAATAATTGGAAAAGAAAGAGGACAAAAGCCACCCACAGTATCATCACTCAAAGACAGCATTGTTAATTAATTTCTAGGCTTTTTTCTAGGCAATGATTTTTTAATGTTTTTATTTTATCAAAGTAACACATGAACATGTGTTAAAATTTTAAATAGTACAAAAAGGCTACTAAAGAAAATCAACTATCCCCTGCCCTATTTATTCTCATTTCTTTTTTCTTTAAAAAAATTTTTTTTTGGCCATGCCACACGGCGTGCAGGATCTTAGTTCCCTGACCAGGGATCAAACCCGCACCCTCTGCAGTGGAAGAACAGAGCCTTAACCACTGGACCGCCAGGGAAGTCCTCCTTTTTTAGCTGATGATTCATCCTCCTTTTTTAGATGATGATTATTCTGATAGTTACCTTCAAATTACCATTATTTCCTGTGGTATCAATTTTGGACATTATCTGTAGCTGCCTCTATAATACATGAAAGTTTAATTCACTTAGTGCCAAACTTCTTCCACTCTTTCCACATAGTTATGTCAATATTTTTAGTTGGTTATCTGTATAGCTGTATATACTATACCTATATTTTATTTCTTATTCTGCCAACTATGGACAGTACTTCTTCACTTTCCATTTTATATGATAAAGATATTAGGGCCCCACTCTTACCATCAACTCTTTTCTACCTTTCTCTCCCCAAATCCTTTAAACATGGTTATAATTTTACCACGCTACTTATTTTTATTTTTTATTTTTATTTATTTATTGGCCACACCACGCAGCTTGCAGGATCTTAGTTCCCCTACCAGGGACTGAACCCAGGCCACTGGCAGTGAAAGTACCAGGTCCTAACCACTGGACTGTCAGGGAAATTCCCTTTGCTAATTTTGCATTCTGCTTTGTTCACATAAAGATTTGTTTGTTTTAGTCATAAATTACATACAGTAAAGGACAATGATTTTTATTTTTATTATTTTTGGCTGCACTGGGTCTTCGTTGCTGTGCGCAGGCTTTCTCTAGTTGCGGTGAGCGGGGGCTACTCTTCGTTGTGGTGTGCAGGCTTCTCATTGCGGTGGCTTGTCTTGTTGCGGAGCACAGGCTCTAGGCGTGCGGGCTTCAGTAGTTGTGGCTTGCGGGCTCTACAGTGCAGGCTCAGTAGTTGTGGCGCACGGGCTTAGTTGCTCCGCGGCAATGTGGGATCTTCCTGGACCAGGGATCAAACCCGTGTCCCCTGATTTGGCAGGCGGATTCTTAACCACTGCACCACCAGGGAAGCCCATATCTGTATTCTTGTTGAAGAACATGTGGACTGTTTCCAGTTTTGGCCATTATGAACAATGCTGCTCTGAACATTCTTTTGGTGATTAAGGCACTCATTTCTATCAAATATGTTTCCGTGAGTGGAATTCTTGTGTCGCAGGGTAGGTGTATGTTAAGCTTTAATAGATACTACCAAACTGTTTTCTAAAGTGGTGGCACCACTCCCAATAGCAATGTGTGAGAGTTCCAATTGTTCCTCATCCTCACCAGCACTTAGAATCATCGGTCAAAGGATGATTAAAATTAAAAGCAATTCTAGCCCTTTTGGTGGGTATATAATGGCACCTCACATTTGTATTTCCCCAGTGACTATTAATATTTAGCACCTTTTTATGCTTCTTGAACATTTGGATATCTTCTGTAGAAAAGTTACTGTTTAGGTCTTTTTCACTTTTAAAAATTGTGTTCTTTTTCTTTCTGATAGGAATTCTTTATATATTATGGATACGAGTCTTTTGTTGGGTATTTGTATTGCAAATATCTTCTCTCGGTCTGAGCATGCCCTTTCATTGTCTTAATGGTTTTCTTTGTCAAATGGAAATTCTTAATTTTAAGGAAGTCCAGTTTATCAATTTTTTTTCTTTATGATTGGTGCTTTTGTGTCCTATTTTAACAGGGCGAGAGAGAGTCATGGGCATATACACACTAACAAACGCAGTAAGGTAGATAGCTAGTGGGAAGCAGCTGCATGGCACAGGGATATTGGCTCGGTGCTTTGTGACAGCCTGGAGGGGTGGGATGGGGAGGGTGGGAGGGAGGGAGACGCAACAGGGAAGACATATGGGAACATATGTTTATGTATGACTGATTCACTTTGTTATAAAGCAGAAACTAACACACCATTGTAAAGCAATTATACCCCAATAAAGATGTAAAAAAAAAATAATAAAATAAAAAAAAAATAAATTAAAAAAAAAAAAAAGCAAAAAAAAAAAAAATAAAAAAATAAAAGGATCTTTGCCTATCTCAAAGTCATTAAGGTATACTTCTCTGTTTTCTTCTAAAAACTTTATCGTTGGGCTTCCCTGGTGGCGCAGTGGTTGAGAGTACGCCTGCCGAGGCAGGGTACACGGGTTCGTACCCCGGTCCGGGAAGATCCCACATGCTGCGGAGCGGCTGGGCCTGTGAGCCATGGCCGCTGAGCCTGCGCATCCGGAGCCTGTGCTCCGCAACGGGAGAGGCCACGGCAGTGAGAGGCCCGCGTACCACAAAAAAAACAAAAAACAAAAAAAACTTTATTGTTTTAACTTTCACATTTAGGTATTTTTGTATGATGTGAGGGAGGGGTCAGTGTTCTTTTTTATCACTTTGCATATTAAACGAGATGCAATTAACCCAGCACTTTCTCAAAAAGAATCCTTTCCCCCTGAATTGTAGTGAAGACTTTGTCATAAATCTGATGACCATAAATGTGTGGATCTGTTAATAAGTTTTTCTGTTTTTTAAAACAGTGTTAACACATTTTTTAAATATTAGTACATAGTCTTTGCAAAAATTTTTTTATGGTATGCACAAATTTTTCACACCTGCATAATATTCTATTGAGTAGTTTACATAATAATTTCAGTATTGTTGGACATTTACGTTTTTTAAAATGTAGGGCTATATATTACTGTTATTTTGCTCTTCTCTGGCTGCTAGGCAGGTTGACTATTTTCCCACTTCCTGAACTCTGTATCATTTTCCCATTTGCAAGAGCCTTCTGTTTTTGTTATTTTCTTCATGTAATAAAAATTTTAAACTTGTGTACACATTTATTAAACATGCTTTCCCCCAGTCTGTTTGCTGCCTATATATTTTTTTTAACATTCAGAAGTTTAAACTCTTTATGTCAAATTTGACCATCGTTCTCACTGTGATTTCTTGGATTACACCTAAGCTTAGGTAGGTCTTCCCTCTCCAAAGTCTTGATGCAGATACAATTCTCTCTTTTCTTTTCCTTCTCTCAATTTTCCCTGTTTGATTTTTAAAGGTTTATCTCTTTAATCTATCTGGAATTATTTTGATATATGGAAGGCTTTATGTGTCTCTCATGATAAAACAATCATAATTGTTTTAAATCCACATTTTTATTGTATAAGGGTAAAATTGTGTCAGCCCCCACCCCATGATGTTTATATTTTTAAAGTTTCAAGGAAGGAAGGTAAAGTCTCTTTTTAATAAAGGACTGCAACCAGGTGTTTTTTGGCTTTTGTTTGTTTGTTTTGTTTTGTTTTCTTAATGTTTAAAATTTGCAGAGCCTACTGGAGCAATATCTGTAGAGGTAATTGAGAAAGAGGCAACAGAGTTAAACAGCAACAGCAATGCCAAGCCAGTAATTTGGTCACCCAGAGGGCTGTATCCTAATTAAGTGGAGGCGGGGTGGAGGCAGGAATGGGGAGGAGGGAAGAAAAATAGCACAGTCCTGTCTTTTGAGGCCTGTAATAGAATGGAAAAGCTTACTACTGACTTCAGAAGTACAACTTGGGACCTGGAATCCAAGGGCCACCTTCCCCATGGCAGGTCCTCTGGATTGATCACAGACCTAACTGTGGTCAGAGGTAAAGGGCCTCTTGGCTAAAGTAAACAGAAACAGAGAGAAAAATGTGTGCCCTGAAATAAGAACAACCAGGATCAACATATTTTTTGACAAATTCACCTTTGTCCTGGTTGCTCCTTGTGGTGCCACCAGGTATGACTGACCCAGATGACAACTCAAGTCTTTACTGTGGTATGGTCTCCTTCCTCCCTGTTTTGGTGTCAGCATTAATATCTCGGCCTGAGCTGCCCCCAGTCACCAAAACATAGGGCAGACCAGCCAATGCCTTCCTCATACTTTACTCCCAATGTAATAAGACAGTGGCTTGGACTCTGGCAGTCTTCCCTCAATTCATCTGTCATCTAGCCAGTTAAGTGGCTTAAAGGAAGGAGTCTGCCAACTAGGGAAGAGACTTGGATAAATGAGGGTCCAGGCTTAGTCACTGAGGACACAGAACACTTTGTTTAAAACTAATTGTTGCATTGGTTAGAAAATGTTCAGAAACAAATATTGTGACTCTATTAATGTTTTCCTGTTAGCAATGGTGAGACCAGAGGAGCTTCACTGGTGTTTGTTGAAAAATTGTTTGTTATCCTCTGACCATTATCAGGCGAGCTTGTTTAAAATGTGGATTACTGGGTCCATCCCAGATCTGTTCCAGATCTGTTGAAACAGCATCTATGCGGATAGGGCCTGGACAGCTACTTTTTAACAACTCCTCAAATGACTTCAATAAACACTAAAGAGAGCTACTGGGCCACATTTAATGTAAGACTAAGTGTGAGGCCAACGTGGGTCATATGTCCTTGGAGTCTTTACTCATACCCATTTCTTTTGTTAAAGTCCCTTCCTATGTCCCAGTTTTGTGACATAATTTTTGAAATCAAATTTAAACAGTTCTAAAGTAAACCAAGAGTTATATTCTGCTTTAATTATAATGTTAATTGGTCCTTGTTCTGCTAGCAAAACACCTGACACTGAAATAGAAAACTGAATAAACCCTGTTGACCTCCTAATTTAGAATTTTTGCTAATTATGTACAAACTTGTTTGGTGTCTATATCCTGGTTCAGATAAGCCTTACCATACCTAGAATTATCTGGTCTAGTCTCTCATGAATGCAGAAGAATGACTATTTCTTAGTCACATGTTGGATACTCTAGATCTAAGAAATAGCCCATCTTCTGCATGAGGGGGCCTAGACCAGGTCATTCTAGATATGGTAAAGCAATTTAGATCCACATGAGGAAGCCCACATCTTCTGCTCCTCAGTCCTGATCTTCAGCTCACTGGAGTCTGCCCTCTCTTTCAACTCTAGCATCGGGCCCTGTGGAAATTTCTCTCACGGTCATCATGACCTTGCTTGCCCTGGGCTCAGTTGCCATCTTCCTGGAGGATGCTGTCTACCTATACAAGAACACTTACTGCCCCATCAAGAGGAAGACTCTGCTCTGGAGCAGCTCTGCGCCTACGGTGAGGGCCCTGTAGCTGCCTTTTGAGAGGGACTGGAGGGGAGGCAGGGTCCATCTTGAGGATTCCTTTAAACTCAACAATTCAAGTTGCCTTCCTCTACCACCTTAGGGTGAGGGTTTTAGTCTGATATCTGCAGTCAGGACCCCATGCCTGGAAGGTCAACAGGCAGTGGGATGGAGCATTTGAAATATCTTAGAGCCACAGAAACAGCTGAAGAACCCTCTCAGCCCACCGGCAGCCTCACTCGCTACTCCCCTGCTACAACATTGCAAGCCTCCTTCTTGGACACACCAACTCCCTGTTCCTCAGAGGGTAGGAGGAAAAGAACCTTTTCCCATGGGGTCATGCTCACTCTACGCTTATGTCATCGGTCTTTTTAACTCGCTCCCACAGCTATTAGATAGGTCTTTGGCATGTTCCCAGGTCATAAAATGGGACTTCTCTTTCCATGTGGTGAGCTCTGTCTGTTTGGGGGGAAGAACAAAGCCCCTGAAGTCCTTTCCTGCCAGATGACATCTGCCTGGGCCATCTCAAGACATCAGATGCTCTAATAACATCTTAAAGATGAACTGACCTACTCTTACCCCAGTGATATAAGTTGAGATAGTCTTCAAAAGAGCCCCCTGACTCAAGGTCACTTTAACTAGTTATTTTTCCAGCTGGTCACTTTGAAGTAATGGTGCCTCGAATGTTTAGGTTTTGCTTCCTTGAGCCCTTCTTGTAAAAGGTGAGCACGAAGCCTCCTTCCTTGCCCTAACCAGCTCCTTGCTCTTCTCCAAGCAGATAGTGTCTGTGTTCTGCTGCTTTGGTCTCTGGATCCCTCGTGCCCTCATGCTCGTGGAAATGGCCATAACCTCGTGAGTGTCCTGCCCTGCCCCCAGCTGAACTGGATATCCTTCTGCGGTCCCCCACTCTGCTCCCCTCAACCCCAGGACTCCAGAGTCCATGTCTTCTTTTATTCCCTATCCCTTCCATAAATCCGTGCAAACCAACTGATCATAAATAGAGCCCTTGAACTTCCAGTTCATCCTCAGGCACCATTTCATTCCCACAGCCTGAAATTGCCCTCTTCCCACCCTGTCCTCTCTCTCACTTCCTCTTGGGTCACACACTCAAAACGCCTAGCCCCTACCTGAGCCCCTCAGGAAGCCCCACCTCTCCCTGGCCCCTTTGCAGTCTGTTTTTCTTTGGCAGGAAGGGCTGTCCTATCAGCTGCTACCACCTCCCCTTCTGTGTACTCTCAGGCCCACCTCTCCCCCAACTCCAGGTTTTATGCGATGTGCTTTTACCTGCTGATGCAGGTCATGGTGGAAGGCTTTGGTGGGAAGGAGGCAGTAGTAAGGACACTGAAGGACACCCCAGTGATGATCCACACAGGCCCCTGCTGCTGCTGCTGCCCCTGCTGCCCACAACTCATGCTCACCAGGTAAGGTGGGAGGGAGAGGCCGCCTGGAAGAACAGGTTAGCCTCTTCCTGCACTCTCCCAAGAGCCTCTGCTGGCTCTCTCAGCCCTGCTTCAAGCCTCATGGAATTAGGCTTTTATGGAACAAACCCAGTGATGAAAGGGCGGGCATCCCGCAGCCAGGGTCCACACACTGGGCACCCACGCAGGGGTAAGGGGAGCAGAGGAAGGAGAACTCCAAAGTTCCCATCACTTAAGCTCACTGTCCCCTACAAACTTTACCACACAGAGCAAACTGGATTTTGGACTATTTACTTTCCCCTTCCGTCTATTTCGGTTAATGAGGTTGGGGTCAACACTCAGTTCTTACTCAAAGGCAGCATTCTGGTCTGAGGGTGAGTGGGAGGCAAGAAGGAGGGTTCCCAACTCTCTCAACATTCTGGCTTCTTCCGAAGTCCCCATCCATTTGACCATGTTGATGTCTATGATGGCGGAGCCCGGTGAGGGAGCTGGAAGGTCTTCTTGGGGTGGGTGGTTTGTGGGTCCATGGTCCTAACCCTCTTCCCACTTCAGGAAAAAGCTTCAGCTGCTGATGTTGGGCCCCTTCCAGTATGCCTTCTTCAAGATAACACTGAGCCTGGTGGGCCTGTTTCTCCTCCCTGATGGCATCTATGACCCAGCAGATGTAAGTCAGGAGTAAGGGGCAGCAGAGGCCAAGATTCATTAAATACCTGTGACTCTAGAAGGAATAGCTGGAGCCAATATCCCCTAATTCAGAGCCCCAGGAATGGGGTAGCCCCAGGGACAGGGTGGCTGTGGAAAAGTAGAGGCTCAGGGACTCTGATGGGGAGAGAAGAAATGGGAAGGGGCCAAGGCTTTGGGGCTTTTTTACCTTTCCCACCATGGGAGAGGGGAAATAAAAGGAGAAAAGGGCTTGCTTCCTCATTGACTACTTTCTGGCCTGCCACCAGATTTCAGAGAAGAGCACAGCTCTATGGATCAACGTTTTCCTTGGTGTGTCCACCCTGTTAGCTCTGTGGACCCTGGGCATCCTTTTTCGTCAAGCCAAGCTGCACCTGGGCGAGCAGAACATAGGAGCCAAATTTGTTCTGTTCCAGGTAACTATACCCTGGGAGAGAAAAGATGGTTAATAATGAGCCACAAATAATAGGGGTTAGGAGCTGAGACTAATAAAGGATAAAAGTGGGTCCGGGAATCTTCTTAAGCCTTAGGTTTCCTATGAGATTTGGAAAAGAATCCCTGCCCTTTCCCAGTTTTTGCTTTCCTGTGCTTTAATAGCTTCCAAGCATTGCTGTAGCAAAATATCACAAACTGGGTGGTTTAAAGCAACAGCAATGTGTTGTCTCACAGTTCTGGAGGCCAGATGTCAGCGGCCCGTGTTCCCTCTGAAAACTGTGGGAGAACCCTTCCTTGACTATTCCTGGCTTCTGATGGTTTGCAGTAATCCTTGGCATCCCTGGCATGTCACATGGCATTCTACCCTCATGTGTCTGTGTCTTGTGTCTCTTTTCTTATAAGGACATCAGTCATATTGGAATAAGGAAGGACCCACCCTACTCCAGTATGACCGCATCTTAACTAATTATGTCCAATTAGTTACCAAAACAATGATGCTTTTTCCAAATAAGGTCACATTCTGAGGTACTAAGGGTTAGGACTTCAATGTATCTTTTTGCAGGACACAATGCAACCCATAACACATGTATTATCAAACCTTAATTTCTTATACCTTTGCTTTTTTCTTTTCTTTACTACCCATTACTTCTAAAAACCTGCAATTCATCACCACCAGAAACATCAGCATTATCACAGCTACAACTATGAAGTGTCTATACCACATACTAGGCACTTTTCATACATTAATTACATTTAAATTCACTATAATCCTCAGAGTCATTATTATTTCTGTTTTACAAATGAGGAAACTGAGATGTTATGGGGCTTGTTCAAAGGCTCATAAGGGATGGGACTGGAATTTAAACCTAGATCTGTCGACTCCCAGACCCACATCTCTTCTTATCACACTGCCTCTTCATCTTCACATCTTTTCTGACAATTCTCTAAAACTCACGTTTGTTTACTTTTTACACTTTCCATTCTCTAAGCCCAGAGACAACCTTTCCACCAAATGCAGTGACTTCTAGCCCAATATTGTTTCCCTTCTCACTTCATTCTTTCTGTCTCCTTGCTGGGCCCTTCTCCTATTCCCAAGGCACAATGACTCCTTTACAGTTAACAGAGTGATTTCACAGAAATTCTCATTTGATCTAAGCAGGTGCCGCTTACAGGCACATAGTAGGTAGAATTGGAGGGTCCAGAGGAAGAGAGAGGACAGAAGAGCCTAAAATAGAGTAAGGGACTGAAGGGGCACAGAAAGGATCTGGGCCCCAGAAGCACTCAGGGTCAGGCTAGCGGGTAAAAGCCCTGTGATTGCCAAGCCTGCCCATGATTATTGTGGGGAAGCCTAGAAAAGCCAAGTCTGCCCTGAAGAGGCTGTGCTTCAGAAAAGTGTACTCAGAGAGGGCAAGTACAAGACACATCTCAAACACAGCAGTGGGCCAGCTGGCCTCAGTGCCAGGGATGCTGAGCCCCTACCCTCACTTCTCTTTTCTCTTCTGCAGGTTCTCCTTATTCTGACTGCCCTGCAGCCATCCATCTTCTCAGTCTTGGCCAACGGTGGGCAGATTGCTTGTTCGCCTCCCTTTTCTTCTAAAATCAGGTCTCAAGGTGAGCACGTAGGAGCTCCTATTCTATTCCAGGAAGGGCAAAAGGGGGAGGTCAGGGAGGAGAGGAACTTAGAACGGAAGTTGGGCCAGCCAATCTCAGAATACTCAGAATGTTCTGCTCAGAATACTGAGAAAGGAACGTGCAAGAAATCTAGCAGAAGCTCTAAGCAGACTATGACCTCTCTGATCACAGAGAGGAGAGCTGCAATCCCACAGCTTGAGGCCAGCCCTGATGGCCAACCCAGGAAGCCATGGGTTCAACCCTCAGCTCCAGGGAGAGCAATGGGTGTGGTTAGGAAGCAGAAGTCATGCTGATGAAACATGCAAAAGAAATGTTTAGTGCTAGCCTCAAATTGCAGGAGGTAGAGGGCCAAGTTCTGGCTCTGGCTCTACTATTAACCTGCTATGTTACCTGTGACAACTTAATATCTCTAGGTCCTGGTTTGAGGACAAATTGGAGAAAGTGTTGTTCAACTCATATGCCAAGGCTGCTAGTGGTATACCACCTCTGTAAGTTAGTATAACCTACATTATATTTTGCCCCATGCTGCAGTGATGAACTGCCACCTCCTCATCCTGGAGACTTTTCTGATAACCGTGCTCACACGAATATACTACCGAAGGAAAGACGACAAGGTTGGATATGAACCTTTCTCTTCTCCAAACCGGGATTTGAACCTCAAAGCTGGAGGTGGATTGCTTGGACAATGAAAGAGACACTGCACTCATTAGATGGGCACAAGATTTCTTTACTGTTCCTCAGCTTTGACCAAATGGGGATGGATTCCATTGTCAGAGCAAGCTGGCTAATGGTATACACTTGACTGTAGACACGAATGTGAACTATGCAATAGGATGAAATTGTTTTGGATCTTGCCTGAGGAAGGTATTTTAAGTTTTATAATAAACAAACAGGATGGAGTTTGATGTTCTACAACTGGGCACACTGCCTCTGTGTGTGCCACTACTAGCCCATAAAGCTTGTATATTAAAAGGTTACTCTGAGGTTTCCCAAAGCAAATGAAAGGGGGAAGAGTATGTGATAGTTTTACTGGTATAATAACAGGAATAGAACTCAGCCAGGCAAAATAGTATCAGCCCAAACTCTCGAAGAAACCAGGCTTCTGAAGAACAGATGAAAGGTGTTCTTTCCCTTACAGATGTGTCAGTAGGGCACTGATGACATTAGACCTGGGAGATCTGGATCAGCCTCCCTTTGTGGGACAATGGCTTTTTTAGTCTTCTGTACCAAGCAGCAAAAGGAATCCCGATAATATGGTCATGGAGTTATTATGGAGAGACAAATTAAGATGCAAAAGCAAAGGAAAGTGATCATACAGGTAAAACCCCCAAATTAGGATGCAAAAGCAAAGGAATTGATAGTACAGGTAAAAGCCCCAAATACATAAAACACATCATACACATGTATACAAGGTCAAAAACACAGAAAATGGAACATTACATAAAATCACTTTTCCTTTATTTGGCTAATGACAAAAGCCAAAATAACTGAACAATTTAATAACACTCAGACAGGAAAGCAATATACTGAACACCAATTGAGGAAAACGTCCTTGTGGACACCGGCACTGGTGATGGGGCCAACATTCATGCCAAGGCCAGAATTTTTTTCCAAGACTCGTTCTGTTCAGGATCCTCAATATAAAACAACTCAACCAATCAAGTCTCTGTGTTCAAAGCAGTCAGTGCCTCCCTAAGAAGGGTGGGAAAGCCCACTTGGAAGCTAAAAAAACCACAACTGGAGTCATCCTAATGTTAAATCAAGTACTTTTGTTCTCTACCCCAATCTGAATACTAACATTAAACTTTGGCAGAGTATCTTTCTCCTTTGTTTTAAAGAAAATTAACATTTAATAGTATAATCCCAAGAACATGTTCTACTTACTTGGAAAAATAATAGCTAGGGACCACTCTTTATCCCATGACAATCTATTCTGTGAGAGAAAACAAGAACAATCATTGCATGACCTTGAAAAATATAACTTTAAAAATACTTATATTGGTAAGGTTAAAAAAAAATACCATTAGTTAAAAACATTGTTAAGGGAGCTCTTTTCCTACCTGTACTGATTCAACTTCTGGTGATAGTTTGTGCTGACAGAAAATGTAAAAGCTATGGCTTTTAGGGAATTAAACAAAAGCAGTGAAATATACTTGATTTGGAAAGATTTTAGATATAGGGTCTGGAACAGGATTAAAAAGGCAATGAGCTCCAGAAAAACAAAAGCTACCCATACATCAAGAAACAGAATAAAAATCACTGTGAAGAACCATTATGGAGGGAATATTCAAAGACTGCCTGGACAGCTGTGTGGTCAAAAGTAAGAAAAATGTAACTCAGGTGCTGCCTAGGAAGTTATCAGTGATCAGAAAAGGTCAAAAGCTCTCTTGACCTCCCTCAAATTTTTTCTCTCATTCAAGGTTTTCAACCTCCTTGCATCCCCAACCTTCTTACCCAAGCCTCAGCAAGATAATGGTCTTTGGCTCTAGCTATCAGAAGCAGCTGCAGCAGTACAAATGATCCATTTTTATTCCTCTACAATTTCAACCTCCATCCTTCAGTGCTACTGAGTGTAGTGTATGAAAAAAGCAAACTTTTTGCCCAGCTCATCTCAAGGTAACTGCTGAAATGGCACCTCCTCAGCACCGGCTACAGGGCTTCTGTCTCCATTCCCCTTCTATCTTACAGCGAGAGGCTCTGAGGCCAACCAACTTTTTTTTTTGGCTGCGTTGGGTCTTTGCTGCTGTGTGTGGGCTTTCAATAGTTGCGGCAAGCAGGGGCTACTCTTCGTTGTGGTGCGTGGGTTTCTCATTGAGGTGGCTTCTCTTGTTGCAGAGCACAGGCTCTAGGCGTGCGGGCTTCAGTAGCTGTGGCACGTGGGCTCAGTAGTTGCGGCACGCGGGCCCTAGAGCCCGCGGGTTTCAGTAGTTGTGGTGCGTGGGCTCAGTAGTTGTGGTTCGCAGGCTCTAGAGCACAGGCTCAGTAGCTGTGGTGCATGGGCTTAGTTGCTCTGCAGCATGTGTGATCTTCCTGGACCAGGGTTTGAACCTGTGTCCCCTGCATTGGCAGGTGGATTCTTAACCACTGGAAGCCAAGCAACTTTTAAGGCTCTCCCATTTCTGCCACATTTGATCTATTCAGGCTGACAGCTTTGTGTGTGGGATTCAGGGAAACAGCTAATTAAAATTAATGTTAGAAGTTAATATTAACAATAATATTTAAAGATTTACAGATCACATGCATGGTTGTGGAATGCGAACCTCTAACCTCATTTAATTAGGCACAGATGATCAAACAATGCATCATCCCAATAGCTTCTTCCACCCACCCACCCTTGTCCGGCATGTAGGATCACATTTATCCCAAAGTATCTAGCATGCCACGCCATAAAATTTTTTGCTTTCAGTCAAAATTATTTGAAGATATACTAGTGTTAGGAGACTGAGGCCACAGAGGTTCACCAAAAGGGGTGAGAGTTTTCCAAGAACATGTGCACATGCTGGTGCTAGCAGTCTCATGGAGCTTGTCAGCCTAGAGGTCATATTCCAAGGACAGGATATGCCCAAAGCAGCCCATTTACAGAGCGGAGGAGAAGGACCAAAAACTTAAGATCCAGACAATACACGTGAGAAGAGTGACTGCAGGGAGGAAAATCATACTCTGGGCACCTCATTTTCCAAATACACTTGGATAACATGTGTACTTTGAGAGAACACATAAGTGGGCTTCAGTGGTGATTTCACTGCTTTCCTATTGACAGAAACGGGCAGAATTCCCTAAGAGGCAAGACTGAAGCAGCAAGTTAAAATATGTGATCATATCAGCTTGATCATATCAAGCTGAGTAATATAGGAAAACATTAACTTCAACTGTTCCAAAAAAAGGATTCCAAGCCAAAGCTTGTGTAAACCAGATTTGATAGTAAAAATAGCACTTCATGAGAACAGTTAGAAATGTAATTTTCATAGGCCGTCAGGACAAGAGGTTTCCCCCTCTTTGTCCCTCTACTCTGCTGTGCTCTGCCTCTCTGGATGATCTGAGGACCTAGGTAGTCCTGCTGTGCAGGCAGGCAGTGATTCTAGTCACCGATCCTCAGGCAGAAGAGCAAGTTTTAACAGAAGGTGTTTGGGGGGGGACTATGAGATGCTCACAGCCCTAGCAGAGGGGCAAGGAAAGATAAGATGTGGTTTTCTTAGCTGAAAACACTAAAACGCCACCCCCACAAGGGGTATTTATGAGTGATGGGATGGTGCCTGTACATAAGCAATTTTTCACCCTGAACCCAGCTACAGGATTATGATAGATGATGATCTGCTAGGTCATGTACTGTAGGATGCTAGAGGTTTAAAAGGAGCTTATGCTCAACAGCAAGTGTTAAGCTTCAGCATTCTCTGACGTGAAATTTAAGCAGTGAATCCCCTGGGCAACATACCAGGGGAGGTGGAACCAGGTAGAGTGAGAGGGAGGGAACCTACCACACTCTTGTAAAGTGAGCCCTTGCTCGGTGACTTGCTGGAAGGGCAGCAGACGGGAGTCCCTGCCAGCTGCCAACTCTCAGGGGAAAATAAACACCTCATGCAGCACTGGTTCCAGTCAAGGACACTCTTAAGAGGGGAAGAGGTCAAGAAAAGGCTTAAGAAAGGGGTGTGTTTCCTTATGCTTTTGTGCCTATGTTCTGTGCAAATCTCTCTGAATATTCGATATGGCTATGAGCAACATGGATTAACAGATCATGTTCAAACTGCAGACATTTACAAAGTATCCTCTGTAAAAAGCTAGGTAATAAGTATTAAAATGGGAGTCACAGGGCCAGGGACTTACTCTCAGGAAGAAAATTAATCAAAACTGACTTTGCATAAGATTGAGTATTGTCCCACTCCCCTCCTTAATCAGACTAAACCTGGAAGTGTTCCTCCCTTTAAAGGTAGATTACAGGAAAGAGATTGACAAGAGCTCCCAAATAACTGGGCAACAGAGTTTTCTGAGAAGATGAACACAGCAGAAAAACCGTAGCAGATGCCATGTGGTCTGGTTCCATCCCCATCAGTGTCTTCATGGACCCCATTGGGTCCAATAAGAAACTCCTCAGGGAGCAAGAAAAGTTAAACTCAGATCTCCTTCTTCCCATAGCCACACTGACGCATGTGCCAGCAGTACACTTAGGGGATTTGTGACTGTTACTCAGCTTTTTGCTTTTTTTAAAGGAAACCAAAATTATGATATTTCCCCTCCAAATCACCCATCAGCATGGCTCATTGCCTGAAGGACTTGGCAAAACAGTTTGCCTCTTTGCCTCAGAACGGAAGGCAAATACTATAGTGTATCAGGAAGAAAAGGCCTCTGGGTATTACACCGCTTCCTTCTGCCCACTCCTTGGGGGCAAAAAATTAGTTCTATTTACTACATTTGAAAGACTAATTTTTTAAAAATTAATAAAAATGACAATTTCCCTGTCAAGATCACATGAACATAAACAGTAGAGCAAAGTCCATGGGGAAGGTATATGGATGCCAAACAGGCTTCTAAGATGTAGTTAGCCCCTTTCTTGGTGGGGGTGGGTGATGTCTCTCAGAGGATAGGCTGTCTGGTCCCCCCATCCTAAGTACTCTTGCCCCAATTGTCTTTCCTTTGTAGCTGTCCTTAGGTTTAGTGTTGGGATCACAATTCAGAATTCAACAGAGAGCTTCTGAAGGTGATGGGACAGAGGGAGGGGAGAGGAAAGGAGAGATGAAAAATTAGTCTTCTTCATCCTCACTGATATCATAGGCTGCAGACTTGTGTCTGGAGAGGTTTGCTGGGGAGGAAGGCGGGGAAGTCTTGCCAGAGAAGGGCCACCGGAAAGAGGGAGAGGGGGAGCGTTCACGAGTGGGACTGCTGCTGGGACTCTGCCTTGGACTGATGGCCTGCAGCATCCGGCCTTTCCCCTCTTTCAGCATATGTTTCTGGGGAGACCAAAAGAAAGAGTTAGAAGAAACCTATGGATCCTACTGAAGCACCACTGGAGGATATGAGACTTCAAATTATCACGAGTGCCCTCTGTAATGTCAAAAGTGATCAAGTAAGCCAGAGGAGGAACATAGCTATAATCCTAAGCAATTTCCTCTCCAAAGTGCTCTATGCTATACTATGTATCTAAGGGTTCCCACCTGCTATCCACTGTCACCCAATCCTTGACCTCTACATCAAAGGAATTCTTAAAAGGCTACTTGGGTCTGTAGTCCAGGCTGTAGGCAAAAACAAAGGAATTAACTCAGACAAAAGGGTACCTATCCTAGTTTTGGAGTTCTCTGAAGAGAAAATTCCATACACTCCCAGAATAATCTATTCTGGCATCCAAACACCCTCACAGTCAGATCGTTCCTGATATCCTAGGGCTCATCTGCTCATAGCTACACAGGCACCTTTTATTTGGCTCGAAAAGACCCTGCTACTCCTCAAGGACAGAATTCCCACCGTACCCAATGGTCCTGCAGCAGCTGTGTGTGGTGCAGGCAGCTTTCTTTTTACTGCTCTTTGCTCTTTCCTTCCCTTCCACCTAAAACTATAATGTAGAAGCAAGCTGGGCAAGGCTACTCACTTATCTTGTCACCATATTTGGAGGTTGATAGAGAGCTGGCAAAATTATTTAGGAGAATGTATAACCTCTTTCTGTAAAGATTTTTAAAAACTTTCTGGGGATAGTGGAAATATAGTTTTGCCGAACAAGGGGAACAGATTAGATAACTTCTTAATGTCAATGTCCCTTTCTGCTCAAGGATTCTATAATTCCTTCCACAGCATGAGAATTCCCCAGATTTTCATGAATTTCCCTAAATTATCCAGCAAGAAAGAACATACCAGCGCTCCTTCTGGACCAAACATTTCCAGGAAACTTCCAATGAATTCTCGGGATTTCTCCTCCCATTTCTGAATGAGGTCAATGCTTTTTTCTTCTACCTTCTGAACAAATTCTTTTGACTTTTCCTCCACATCTTTCACTTTCTTCTTTACTTTGTCAACTCGCTCCTGCAAGTGGTATTTCTTCTCCTGGATAAAGAAATAACTGCTCTGAGAAATAATACTCATTCTGACCTTCCATACTAAGGGGAAGGAAAAGACTTGGTTTGGCACTCTACTGACACTCCTTTCAGTCTTGAGAATTTCACTTTAATCTATCCCATACTTCTCCAGCATAATAACAGATAAGATATGCTCTGGATGGTCATCTTATACAAAAGTGTAATAATTCTAAGATTGTAGAGCCCAGGACTAAACTAAATGTATAGTGTAAGACCAGTAACAGACAGGCACATACCAAACGAAGTCAGATTTTTTTAAGATGAAACATAAACTTGGAAGATAAACATGCCTAACAAAACCCAAACCCCATTCTAGATGGAGATGTATAGGGAGAGAGCAACAAGATCACTGCACAATATTGCCAACAATAAGCCAACTGTAACAGGTTGAAAAAGGAAATAGTGGGCCTTTTACTTAAGTAATTCATCTATTGTACTGAATTTTTTTCCTCCATCAGTGGCTTATTCTATGATTACAGAGGAGTTGTTTTTTTAATTTTTTAATATTTAGAGGTCTGTTTGCTCATTCGCAAAATAAGGATGATACTCTTTGGTCCTACAGGCTTCCCTAAAGATAAGGGAAAATGGTATGAATCCTCCCAAAGGGAGGGGAGGGGAGGAGTCTTTAGCCAAATGAAAACTATTCTCATTTCCAGATCATAAAGGGGAAGGGGAAGGCGAATATGTTTAGGATTTTTAAACATCTAAAGATAGATTCTGCAGTATAACAACAGTTAGATTGTTAACAACAGCTAGGGTTTACCTGAATAGATAAATCATATTTAAATGAAACCATTTCACCTATTCATAATTCACAGAGCTGGGAGCAAGTGAGGGAGCATGGTAAACTACTTATGTAGAAGATACAGTTAGCAGCTTTCTTCTTCTTTTTAAATCAACTTTATTGAGGTATAATTTATATACAAAATGTATAGCAGTTTGTTTATTAAGCTAAAATAAACGTGCTTTCATAAATCAAATTTTAAAAGTTAGGTTCATGTGCCTTGAGAAATTGCATGCAAAATGTTGTGTGTTACTATGCACACAGGGAGAGGATCCACAGCTTTCATCAGATTTGCAAAGACCATCCAGTCAAAAAGAACAAAGGTTAAGAACCACTGTTTTAAATATATTTGATATAAGTACTGTACTTTGTAAGTTCCACGTTCTTATTTATTTAATTGGCTGTATGTCCTTATATCGACGTGTTGATACTAGCTCATAAAGGCAGAAAATGCCTCTAGATATATCCATATGCTCTTTGTAAAGAGCCTGGCATAGCGTTATGTGCAAAGAGGTATCCACTGAGCTTTTGGAGGTGATAATAACAGCAGACTGAAAAGCAAGTTTAACTTAGATGAAGTGAGAGGCAACATGTCCTATAGGGCCAGGGAACTCTAGGATGAGGTTGGAACTCACATTGATAAAGCTGACATTGAGTTCCTTTGCCGTGTAGCCCCTCTGTAGGTTCCGTCTGGCATACACATCATAGTCGCGGACAATTCGGGTGATGATGTCTGATGTGGAGATACCTTCTGTCCTCTGTGTTGGAGCAAACATGCCTAACACAAGAACACATACAAACACTGTGACATTCTGATTAGCTCAGGCAGTAGGACTAGATGGAAACTGGGAGCCACATTCCTTTTCTTTCCTCATAAAGCAGAGTCTGTTATTACTAAGTAAAGTCTGGAAGGAACACTGAATCAAAAGTTAGTAGTAAGGAACATACAGAAGGAACACTGAAGGAACACTGAATCAAGTTAGTAGTAAGGAAAGGCCCTAATATTAAGAAAAATATGGGGCTGGAGAAGGGTTTCCTGAAATTAAGAGATATCAAAAGTAGATGTTTAGACTGAGAATTGATGGATATGATGCTATGCCCACCTTAACCTCTTAAGCAAAGTGCGACCTGAAATTGGATGTTAAAGTTCTCACTGTATAAATTTTCCTCTGTAAAGTAGTGATGTGGTTGAATCTCTTGTCACTGCCCCTAAGACTCCATAAAATGAGGATGCACATCAACTTACTCACCTGCTTCCTTGATGTGCTTATAAACATCATCACTCCCAGCAGAAGAGTAAGGGATGTCATCATGGGCTACAAAATCAATCTGAAAGTAAGGAAACATGTTTAAAACCCAGCATAACTGCCATTCAGAAAGAACCAGTAAACACTCTCAGGACCAGAAAAAGGACAAGGAGAGGCGAGGCCTCAAATGAACTTCTGTCTTTATCTCTCTTTGCTTTGCTCATAAATTCCATGATTCATTCACAAGCCACCCAACCTAATTATTCGTGGATCATAAACATGAAGCTAGCCAGCTTCTTTTTTAGCTATTCCTCCTGGTCTACTGGAAGTGCTACCCTCACACTGTATACCAGTCACCATGCTGTGGTAAACAGGCCTAGAGGATTTTCTGGTATGCTAGTTAGTGGGTGGAATCAAGGAAAGAAGAAAGGAAATCTCCCCACCCTCCTGGGTCTACAAGGATGGGTCAAATAGGGTTTCTAAAAATATAAGAAAGAGGTCACTTCTTTGTTAACTGGTTTCTCAGTCCATGAGATGAGTGGGAATACAAAAATAGCAACCAAGAGCACTTTTACTAGAATAGATACATCTGTACTCCTGAGAAATGCAAAGCCCAAGGCCATAAAAGACCTTTAAGTCTCAGATCTATTACTTTACTACTGTCAATACCTCTCACACTGGGATCAATTATCTTTCTAAACCTCACTCATTTACTCCTTCCTGAATAGGCCATATGCCCTTTGCTAATATAATTGCTAACACCACCACACCCAGCTCCCAGAAGCCACTGTAATGTGAAGTACGCTCATCAGGACTATGTCAGGGACTCTCCGCTAACATCTCAATTACCCATGAACAACTTGTCAGGGATCCATAGGCAGCAAATTGAAAATAAGAATGGTGAGCAAGCAAGACTCATGGTTGAGGATACACTGCTAACACGGAGGAAAGGGAATATGGAAGTTCCTCTAACCTCTTCTGCCTGGGCTTGCCTGGCTATGTTGCTGAGAATAATCTTGCTCATCACCCTTGGTACCACTGGCTGCTAAATGTTGAAGCAGTAAAGCTAGAGAATTATAAAAGTTCTGTCCTAATCCTAAACAGTTACAACAAATATCCCTTAGCTTCAGGCCTACCCAAATACTGCTTTTGAAGTACTTTGGCTACTTTTGTTCTTTCCTGCCTCGTTGAACAATTCACCTTCAACATTCTCCACATCACTGTAAGAGAACTGACAATATGCTTGCTGGTTCCTCAAGCTCAAGGGCCTCCAACATGACCTGATAAATTCTTCTCAGCTATCAGCTATAAACCCCTCTTTTGTAGGAAACGTGTTGCTTTAATGTGGGAAAATAAAAAGGAGATAAGGGTTTTTTATAATACCAACTCACTGAGAAAAAGTGAGAAACCTCCCTAGTTTCTGATCCCACATAATTTCTAGCCTGAAATCAAAAGTCTTGAAACTAAAGTTAAGTCAATACAAGAGAAGTCTATGTTTATATATCTTATTTCCTGGAATGTGAACTCCTTGAGAGCATGTCTGGGGCTGTGTATACTCTAAAAAGACCGGTATGCTGTGAGGATGGATACGCCTATAATGGGGGGGAGGAGGTGCGACAGACTCACATAACTGAAGAGTTCAATTTCTTTTTTTTTATAAGATTTTTTTTTAATCATTTATTTTTGGCTGCGTCTTCGTTGCTGCGTGCAGGCTTTCTCTAGTTGTGGCGAGTGGGGACTACTCTTCGTTGTGGTGCGCAGGCTTCTCATTGCGGTGGCTCTGCAAGTTGCAGAGCACGGGCTCTAGTCGCGCGGGCTTCAGTAGTTATGGTATGCAGGCTCAGTAGTTGTGGCGCACAGGTCCAGCTGCTCCGCAGCATGTGGGACGTTCCCGGACCAGGACCCGAACCCATGTCCCCTGCATTGGCAGGCGGATTCCCAACCACTGCGCCACCAGGGAAGCCCTGAAGAGTTCAATTTCTAGCCCTGCTAGAGTGTGACCTGGTTATTTGGCGTCTCTGGCCCTGTTCTCATATGTAAAGTGGAAATAACTAATAACTACCCAATAGGATTTTTGTGGGGAACAAATGAAATATAATGGATGCAAAAGTGCTTGTAAACCATCAAACCCAAGAAAAATGTCAGGGATGACTATTATTAGAAGTAATAACACTGTTACCTCTTCTATGTGAAATTTACATAGAAGATAGAAGTAAAATAAGGCTAGTGGAAAACTAGCCATAGTACCAGAAGTCTTGAAAGTTGAAGAAATTCCAGAACAGGGAATGGAAACATGTGTTCAGTTTCTTACCCGATGTTCTGCCAGGAACTCTGGTGTCAGGGTCCAGGGGGCATTCCTCACCACCTCATCCACATAGCGGCAGTGCTGCACTGCATCATAGCGCTCATTTTCATTCATCACGGTGAAGCCTTTGAAGTTGTGTGTTAGCTCATCACTGCAAACTGAGTTCACCACAACATAAGGTTGTAAGTCAAAGTCCCCTCTGCTTAACCACTCCTCAATCATCAACCTCTCATTTCCCAACCTCTCATAACCAATCTCCCCAACCTGTATAAGAGTCTTCTGGATTTGGCTCAGTCTGGATAACAGTGCTTTTCCTAATCCAAGATACACCTTCAGGAGCAACATTTACTAAATATTTTCACACTTTGGAGAGGAGAGGATACAATGGAGGACTAAGATCTTTGGCTTTGAAATGAAACTACTGTGCATCCTATATCAATTAACAGTTTTAAAAAATGTTTTCCTATTATACTTTTATTAGACTGGACTGGACAACATAACATTAGCTTAGCAGACTTTTGTACTTCAGTTGACTCAGAATGATAAACTGAAATCTAAAGCAAATGCTCTTCTTAAGTAGCATTTATTCTTAATGCTATTCTGACCACCCCCACCCGCACTGGGGGTCAGACTGCAGAAACCCGGCCAAAACCAGCGAGATAAATCCTGGACGTCTCAAGTCAATGAGCTTAGAGCTTCTCTCTCCAGGTTTATACAGTTCAGGTTTTATATACTTCATGTTCTTCATATATTTCACATTTTAAAGAGGCTGCACTATATCTCTCATTTGAAAACCAACATAAGAGGCCATGTACTTGGGTTATAAAGATAGGAGAAAAGAGGCTACCATAATTTTTTTCTGGACAGCACCTAAAGTCATCAGATGTTTTCTTACCTCCCACAATGAGATATGTATTAGGGAAAAGGTTCTTTGCTTGCATCAGGGCCCGGGCATGACCAGAATGAAATAAGTCAAATATTCCATCTGCATAAACTCTCACAGGCCGTTCACCTAAATCCAAAGGAAAGAATTTATCACAGAAATACATTGATTCAATAATGGAAATGGCACTGTGTGACTGTTCCACCCCTGCAGAGCCCCCTTTTAAGGTGTTCTCTGGATATTCACCTTTATTGGGGGTACCTTGGGCTTCTGAGGAATAACATCACAGGCTTCCTTGACTACAAAAACACTCTTGGCATCATATCCACTAACTCTCTTTGTTAGCCTGGTTGTACCAAACTGCTCAGGTAATTGGATTTCATGACTGCTTTTTCTTAAAGTTATTTTAGAAGTGAAGGGAAGAGTTATACAAGAGCTATATCTGAAACTTCAAAATCTTCGCCTTCGGTTTATGTTTAAACTGCAGTTATGTTTAAACAGAGTATAATTAAACTATGCTCTGGCTGCCTGCTCTCTGTTTTTCAAGCTGCCTTGATTACTAATAACTAATACTTTTCTTTGAAAATAAAATACTTTGCTTTGAAGGTAAAGAGTGATGCAGAGGGGTGAGATTGCTTCACAGTCCCAGATTCACCCTTAATAACTGCTCTGTGATAACAGATGGAGTTCCTTCAAGCATTTCTCCTTGATAGTGAGCATGTTACACTTTCTCAGTAGAGGGTGATATATCAGGTATTTGAAAATCAAATATAAATATTTTAGGACTTTATATTAGAGCCTTTCCTCTTCCCCTGTCCATTAGTGAGAATAACAGAGAACTGATTGTCAATTTATTTTTAGTGGTAGTGGACTATGAAAGAAAAGGAGGAAATGATTTCTTGGGGTACAAGCCTAATTCCAAAGCCAAATAAACACACTGAGAATGGAATTGATATAATGGTTCAGCATGCTTCAAATGATAAACCTAATGGGTCCTAGTAACATATTTCCACTACTTGAATAAAGGAAGAGCTGTTTCACTGTAGCAGCAGAAAATAATAGTAGGGGCATCTACATCATTCTTCGAAAGAAGGGCCAGAGCCTCATCAAATACACCATACTGAAGGTAAGGATAAGATACATCTCCTTCCTGCCTTGAGGACGGTGAATCAAGGGGGAGGAAACTGGTTCTCAGGAGGTTTATGGACTTTTCTTTATAGATAGCTTTATCCATACAAAAGTCGCTTTTAAACTGAGAAATTATACACTGCTGATAGAAGTATAAATTGGTACAACTCTTAAGGATGGCAATTAGGCAATATCTGTGAAAAGACAAATGACAAATGTTTATACCCTTTGGCCCAGTTATTCCAATTCTAGGAATTTACCTCACAGATATGTTTGTAAATATGTATGCAGATTGCATTATTGAATGCAGCACTGTTGGTAATAGCAAAAGTTTGGAAACAACCTAAATTTCAGTGGAAGACTGAATATGACATGATCCACCCATTAAAAGTGTGGGAAGATTTATATATTATTTGCTTAGATATCCACAAGAAATTGGTAATACTGGGCTTCCCTGGTGGCGCAGTGGTTAGGAATCTGCCTGCCAATGCAGGGGACATGGGTTCGAGCCCTGGTCAGGGAGGATCCCACATACCGTGGAGCAACTAGGTCTGTGCGCCACAACTACTGAGCCTGCAATCTAGAGCCCGCGAGCCACAACTACTGAAGCCCGCGCATCTAGAGCCCATGATCCGCAACAAGAGAAGTCACCACACTGAGAAGCCTGTGCACCGCAATGAAGAGTAGCCCTCGCTCGCCGCAACTAGAGAAAGCCTGCACACAGCAACAAAGACCCATTGCAGGCAAAAATAAATTAAATAAATAAATAAATAAGAAATTGGTAATTCTGGTTACCTGTAAAAGGGATACTAGGTGGCTGTGAGACAGTAGTGAGAGGAAGTCATTTCACTCTGTGTCTTTTTTGTACTTTATGAATGTTAGGTCACGGGAATGTACTAATTTTATAATACAGGAAATAAAAATTTTAAATAAAATAAATACACTAATACAATGAAAAACTGAGAAATAATATGACGGATTTAAAGAGTCAGAAAAATTATAGCCCAAGCTTGCCAACCAGCCTCACTCCTTTGTAATCTTAATCTCTTTAAGCCTCAGTTTCCTCATCTATAAAACAAAGCAAAACAAAACAAAACCTGAGTAATATAATCTCTCTTCTACATCCTAGAAATCATGACCATGAAGTAACTAATATACTTCTATCTTTCCTAAACAAGTCCAGAGTGGCTATGATCTCACTTTATTTGATCCTAAAAGACAAACAATAGAATATAAAATTTGAGAATACTGTACTGTTGTTTCTACACCAAGGGCAAAGTGTGATGAGGGAGATTTAGCCAGTAAACACATTTCCTGTATAGTGGCAATAGCACAGACACTGTTGATTAAGTGGCTATTTGCCAGCAGTTAAACATCCCATATTAGGCCAAGCCACCTCTGAACCCTTTCTTGGAGCAATCCCTGATGTGCCTCTTGCCCTCTTAGCATTTCCCCAGTCAGCTTCCCAACCTCTCAATTCCCCATGACTTAACCGCAAGTCTTTGGCAAACCCAGGCCTGTATATTAACCAAATGACCAGAAGGGGCCACTGTTGAACTAAAAATCTGGGGAGAAAGCATGCGTTATCCATTCTTTTACCAAGTGGCTATTGGTCAGATGACTATACCCTCTGATTTATATCTGTTGTTCCAGTTCACTATCAAGAGCAACTGCTTTCATTCTCAAAAATAGTCTTGATTTGGGTTACAAATTATAGTCTTTTCACTACTGCTAGACTAAGTAACTAGATGTTCTCCTTTAAGCAGAAGAGACCCGGGTTTCAATTCATTATCTCTTTTGATATATTCTCTCAAATAGCTACCACTGAAACATTCATCTTTAACAGATTTCCACTGCCCTTCAGACTTTGCCTTTTTCTTCCTTTCTCCAAGAGAACATACTGCTGGGTTTTTTTCTTGGATTACTCCAAGATTACACAAACTTCCCTCTTGTACTCCCTTAACCTCCCTAAGTGAAAACCTGGGGGCAGGGGGAGGGATGCCCCTTGAACCAGTTATTGGTTTAAAATTCACTAACTATATGGCATGTGTAGATTCTTTGTTTATTCCTTGTCTGGCACTGGCATGAAGACAGTCACTTACTTGATTATTTAACATAAAACTGAACAGACAGAATAAGATAAAGGAAAAACCAGAGGTCAAGTTAGACTGGCAAATTTTACAGGCCAATTTGTGACTATCTGTTCCACCCAAACTTCAATCAGCTTGCTGATAAGCCTTCTATTATTTATAACTAATGTCTATATAAAGAATAGTACCACTCCAGGATGAAAAGAACACAAAAATGGAAAAACTTAGGTTTTTAGCTTCAATTCTATCACTAATTATTTGTTTTACTGTTTCACTTCTTAGTTTCTATGGACCTATATTCATGTATATAACGAAGAGAGTATAAAGTATATAATCTCATAAATGACTTACTTATAAAATTCTACTATTCTAAAATTTAGAAAGTAATTTATTAGTGTTTGTTAATTATAAGTTGCAAAACTTGGAAACAGTATACATATACATACATACATTTTTCCTATCACAAATGGTATGTGGCTAGATTAGCAACAAGGTGGCTAATATAACTAACGTGATCAGATCTGAGTGAGGTACTGCATTCTGAATGTGTGTCATTAGAGAGTATATGAAAAGTTCTTGCCCTCAACAGGCTCTACTATCACATCTGAATGTGATCCTTGAACTGTCTAGTGGCATTCTGAAGTCTGACCTGCCACCACTACACTGTTACATACAGCCTGTCTTTCCTTGTTGTCATTTTACTCTGCCCCATTAGCCTGCCTATTACTGGAGTAAGAGGAGCCAACCCCAAAAAATCACATCATAAACCAGAAGGGTTGTGATCAACATAAGCTATATCTAAACACTTTTGCAAAAGGAAAGCATTCTCTTTTTGAGGACCCCAAAACCATACTCCATACAGCCAAGATATAACCAAGGGGTATTGGGACCCCTAGCCTAACACTGTCCAGCATTCATTTCTATTCATATTTCAGTACTCCTAAGTTACAACAGAGAGTAAACATACTAACACAATTAAGAAGTAACTACAAATATCTTCTATATACTGAAAATGTATAGATTTGTGGCTATAACTACCTCTTATTCCCTAGTGCTTGCCTGGGTTGAGTCCAGCCCTACATTTACAGAGTAAACACTCACCACAGTAATCAAAAGAAATGAAAAAGGATTGGGAAAAAAAGGAGAAATGGAGAATTTACAGAGAAGTAAGAACAGATGCCTATAGGACTTTGTAATCATAACAAATGCTTGTGGAAGTTTCTATTTATGATAATCCCTAAAACCAACTGCCCAAAACTATCTGGAATACATATTAATAATTTATGAGGCCAGAAATTGCTACTTAATAATGTAAACTAAGTATACAAATAAAGAGTATGGGCTTTGAAAATAATAAAGCAAGTCTTTTTTAAAAAAACCTGGGGGCTTCCCTGGTGGCACAGTGGTTAAGAATCCACCTGCCAATGCAGGGGACATGGGTTCGAGCCCTGGTCTGGGAAGATCCCACATGCCGCGGAGCAACTAAGCCCATGTGCCACAACTACTGAGCCTGCGCTCTAGAGCCCACGAGCCACAACTACTGAGCCCGTTCACCTAGAGCGGTGCTCTGCAACAAGAGAAGCCACCGCAATGAGAAGCCCACTCAACACAATGAAGAGTAGCCCCCACTCGCCGCAACTAGAGAAAGCCCGCACTCAGCAACAAAGACCCTATGCAGCCAAATAAATTAATTAATTAAAAAAATAAAAATTAAAAAAATTAAAAAACCTGGGAAACTATAATATCAATAAAGATAAAATTAAGTGATAAGCATCTCCCAACTTAGGATAGCTTTGTCTGTCCTCTATCAGTCAGCAGCATCATACTAGTGCACTGACAGACAGAAAGGAAAACTTAGTGGGAAATTCTGAAGGCTATTAAAAATGTGACAGTCTGACATATTATTTGGACCTTTATAAAAACAGACAAGATTATAAACCCGCTCAGGCTAATATCTTATTGTCTCTGCTCCTCTATATCTCACCTCACAGCTGTGATGATAACAGCCCCCCCAAAAAGTGTGTACCACTGTATCTCATAGCTGTGACAAAATACTGGGAAATTAGTATACAATATAAATGAAATTTTATGGAATACAGTTATCCTCCCAAATAGAACAGCAAGTGAGATGGGAGAAACCCCTCTCAAGCAGCTTTTACAGGTAAACTGAGGGAAGAATATAGTGAGTAGGTATACATTTGATAAGTACAATTGAATGCTAAAAACAATAGTAAAACAACAAAATAATTCATCATTTACTTACAAGGAGTTCCTCTGCTGGCTTCTTCCATGGTTACCCTGACATAGGGCTTACTAAAGTCTACTTCAATTTCATCAGAAAAAGGCGCTGGCTGCCGTAAGCCCTTAAGAAGAGGAAAGTGAAGGAAAAGAAAAATTCAATGGTATAAACTAAAATACTCAAAAAATGGCAGCTTTAAAGAATAATCAGTTATTCAACATGCTGTGATTAAAATTTTTCCTAAAAGTTCATAACCTTAAAAAGAAAAAAGATAAAAGCATTCCAAAATGACAAGTGAAAGTTGCAACCTTTTACCAAATGGGCAAATCATGGCATGAAAGATAAATGGTGATTTCAGAATAGGACTGAGGAGGGTGGCTGAGAACCTAAGCACAGTCCCAACTAACTGGGTCCAGAACGACAGCTCCTCTGCCAGACGGCAGAACAGCCAACCCTGATCTATGTGATGAAATTGCCAAGGTTCACAAGTGCCTTTTCATACCACTTCAACTATGGGACTGGGAAGGCAAACAGCTGCCATGTGCTTTAAGTACGATCATCACTGTATAATGCTTTACACTGTAAATATGTTCTAATTCTCATTAACAGCCCTGTGAGGCAAGTAGTACAATAGTTAGTATCCTCAATTTAAAGATGAGGAAAATGAGATTCAGAGAAGTTATATGAATTGCATGCAATTACTCAGAGGCAATGCTGAAATAAAAATGTAGGTATGCTCTTTCCTCCTTAGAGGAAAGCCTTACTTAAGAGCTTTTGTTAAATCTATTCCTAAGTATTTTATTCTATTTGATGCTTTTGAACTGTTTACTTAATTTTATTTTTGGATTGGTCCTTGCCAGTATATAGAAATGCAATTGATTTGTATGTGTGTATGTGTATCAGTGTAATTTCAGTTGACTCATCTCCTGTGGCTTTGTTAAACTCAATTATCAGTTCTAGCAGTTTGGTAGATTCCTTAGGACTGTCTACATATGAGATCATGTTGCCTGTGAATAAAGACAGTTTACTCCTTTCCAATCTGGATGGCTTTAACTTCCTTTTATTACCCATTATTGCACTAGTAAACCTCTAGTACAATGCTGAATAGAGGCGGCAAAGACAAATATCCTTGCCTTGTTCCCAGTCTTAGGGGAGAAGCATGCAATCTTTCAACACTAAATTATTATCTTAGCTGTAGGTTTTTCTTAGATGCCCTTTATCAGGTTGAGAAATCTCTCTTCATTTTGTAGTTTGCTGAGAGTTGTTTTTTTTTTTTGGCTGTGCCATGAGGCTTATGAGATCTTAGTTCCCCGACCAGGGATCGAACCCAGGCCACTGCAGTGAAAGTGCCTGGGTTCGATCCCTGGTCGGGGAACTAAGGACCGCCAGGGAATTCCCTGTTAAGTTTTTTAATGAACGAACATTGGATTTTGTCACATGCCTTTTCTACATTATTGAAACAATCATATTTTGGTTTTGTCTTTTATTTTATTAATTATGGTGTATTAGATTAATTGAGTTTAGAATGTTAAGCCAACCTTGCATTCCTGAGTGAAATCCTTCTTAGACACATTGTATAAATCTTTTTATATGTTCTTGGATTCAATTTGTTAATATATTGTTAAGGACTTTTGCATCTAAGTTTGTGAGGGATTTTGAACTATAATGTTCTTTTCTTGTGCTGTTTTTGCCTGTCTTTGCTATCTGGCCTCATAAAATTGGTTAGGAAATGTTCTCTCCTCTATTCTCTGAAAGTGGATAGGATTGATATTATTTCTTCCTTAAATGTCTGATAGAATTCACAAGTGAAGTCATTTGTGTCTGACTTTGTCTTTGTAGGAAGATTTTTTTAAACACAATTCAATACTTTACTTGGCATAGATCTATTCAGATTTTCTATCTTTTTCTTGGATCAGTTTTGGTAATTTGTCTCTTTCTATGAATATGTCTATTTCATCTAAATTGTCACATTTTTTTGGCATGAAATTGTTCATAACATTCCCTTACAATTCTTTTAATTTCTGTTGGGCTATAGTGATGTTTACTTAGATTTTTAAATTACACATAGATCACATTGTGACTGGGCTAAATTCAGAAACTGGGAAGACATTGTTTTGTTTTGATTTCAGATAAGGATAGATTTTTAAAATAAGGCTTTAAAATTAAAATATATTTCTTTTAAAGAGCACTTATATAAGCTTAGTTTAAAATATGCTAAAGCTATAAGAAAAACATTTTAAGGAAATGTGTGTGTGTTATCCTTTTTTAGAACGTTTTTTAAAAAAGGTTAAGAATAGACCAAGGACACAAATGTGTGATTTTCTGAAGTTATTAGAAATTTACCTACAGATAAAATTAGAAAAAAACAATTTATCCTCTAGAAGTTAGTATGCAAAGAGTTGCCTAACAGTAATTTGTGTTTCTAAAAGTATATGCTAGTCACAAAATAACAGACATTCTACGATTCTATCTACACGAAGGTCAAAAACAGGCAAAGCTAATCTATGGTTAATAGAAGTCAGAGAACAAAGAAAACAAATCTGGGGAAAGAGGATACTGACTAGCAGGAGCGTGAGGGAGTCTTCTAGGTGTACCAGTGATTATATGGATGTATACATATATAAACATTTATTGAGCTGTACACTTAAGGTTTGTGCACTCTACTGTATGTAAGTTATACCTCAAGAAACAAATGCCATTCAGCCATAAAAAAGAATGCAGTACTGATACCTGCTACAACATGGATGAACCTTGAAAAAATTATGCTAAGTGAAAGAAGCCAGCCACAAAAGGCCACTTATTGTATGACTCCATTTATATGCAATGTCCAAGAATAGGAAAATTTACAGACAGAAAGTAGATTAGTGGTTACACTGGGATGGAAGGGTTGGGGAGAGATGGGGAGTGACTGCTGATGGGTACAGGGTTTCTCTCTGGAGTGATGAAAATGCTCTAAAATGTATCATGATGATGGTTGCACAAGTCTGTGAATATTCTGAAAACCACTGAATTGAACACTCTACGTGTGTATGTGAATTACAACAGTATATGAACTATATCTCAATGAAGTTGTTTATATATAAATACATTTATACATAATATAAAATGTATGAAACAAATAGAAAAAAATTGTGCTTATAGCACATGTAGATAAAAGACAGCCTTACTGTGTTCTCTGAAATTTATTATCAATGGTGTGCTGGAGTCAGTTTTTAAATATTTACATATTTTGAGGGCTGGTAGTTTGAAATCAGCCACAGAAATCAGTAAATGCTATATATCAGAGGTTTGTTCCCCCCAGTTTATCAGGACACCACTGGTTATTCGGCATACTTAGAAAGAGATCAGTTCAGAGGTTATTACAGGGAGGAAGAAATGGATTTGTGGATTTTTCCGTTAATATTGAATAGAGAGAGTGACAGTTAAAAGATTCTGTGAAGGAAGAATAGGTAGGACATGGTAAAGAGAAAATATACTGTCACTTGAGAGAGGAGTTTATAATAACCGAGCTTTTGAACTGAAGAAAATAAGACTGTGGTACCATCAGCAGGAATAGAGAAGTTTTTTAAAAAGGAGTGGAGATCAAAGAAAATGAGAACTGACAGTCTTTGAATCTGGAGATTCAAATGACTATTGGAGACCTCCTAGAATATATTAGTGAAAGTCAGAACACCAGTGCCTTTAAGAAAATAGGAAGACAAGGAAACAGATTAGTAATAATCTCTCATTAGAGATGTATAGTCATAAAGGGAATGAGAAAAACAGAAAGGTACCTAGAGGGGACAGAAGGATCAAGTAGCAGGTTTTCTTAAAAGTTGAGGATATCTGTACATGTCTAAGACAAAGGAAAAGGAGCCGAAGAGATTGAAAATATCAAGAGAAGGAAAAAAACAGACAATTAAGGAAGGAAGAGTCTAGAAGAATGACAGGGAATGGCCTCAAAGGAGAGCAGGTTGGTCCTATAAGTAATTAGGATCACATTTTTCTGAAAGCAGAAGAAAGGAAAGGTGATAAAAGGATAATACTGGATGTAAAGGAGGAAGGATGTATATAAACTTACATTCTGATGCCATCAATTTTCTCAGTAGAGCAAAGAAGAAAGTGAAGTTCCCTATAAAGAACAGGGACTTTGGAATGAGAGTGAAAACTTGAGGAAAGTACAAAATATTTAGAATAGCTGTTGTGGGAAATGTATATATTTGAGCATCAGCAAATGATTAATGGAACTCCTGAGCACTATATTCAGCCCAGATCAAGCTAGAAACTTTAATCTTTAGAAGGCCAAGTTAATAGGTCCAGGAAGAAAAACAAAGAATTAACAGAAATTGAAAGATCTAGGGTTAGGTCCTGGTGAATGGAAGGTAGGCAGAAGAGGGAAGAGAAGAGTTAAGGAAAAAGAGGTATCCAGACATTTCTCCAAAAAAGATATACTAATGGCCAAAAAACACATGAAAAGGTGCTCAGCAATATTAGGCATTATGGAAATGCAAATCAAAACCACAATGAGACCCTGCTTCACATCCACTAGGATGGCTAAAAGCAAAAAGACAGGCAACAGTGATGGCAAGGATGTGGAGAAATTGGAACCTCTGTACACTGCTGTGAATGTAAACTAGCACACAGCTTTGGAAAACAGTTCTTCAAAATGTTAAACAAAGGATATATATGACCTAGAAATTACACTCCTAGGTATATAAGCAAGAGAACTGAAAACATATCTTTAAAAAAAACCTTGTACATGAATAATAGAACATTATTCAAAATAGCCAAAAAGCAGAAATAATCCAAATGTCCAACAACTGATGAATGGATAAACAAAGTAGTATGTCTATATGGATTCACCTATAAAAAGGAATGAAGTATTACTAAACACTACCACCTGGGTGGACCTTGAAAACATTGTGCTAAATAAAAGAAGCCAGAGACTTCCATGGTGGTCCAGTGGGTAAGACTCTGCGCTCCCAATGCAGGGGGCCCGGGTTCGATCCCTGTTCAGGAAACTATATCCCACATGCATGCAGCACCTAAGAGCCCACACGGTGCACCTAAGAGCCAGCAACTAAAACATCCCGCGTTGTGCAACTAAAAGATCCCACGTGCCACAAATAAGACCTTGCGCAGCCAAAATAAATAAATACATATTTAAATAAGTAAATAAATAAAAGCCAGACATAAAAGGCCACGCATTGTGTGATTATATGAAATGTCCAGAATAGGCAAATCCCTAGAGAGAGAAAGTAGATTAGCAGTTGCCAGGGAGTAGAGGGAAGGGGGGAATGACGGAATGACTGCTAATAGGTACAGGGTTTCTTTTTGTGGTGATAAAAATGTTCTGGAATTAGTGGTGATGGTTGTACAACACTGTGAATTTTCAGTATTAAAACCACTGAATTGTACACTTTAAAATGATTAAAACGGTAAACTTTATGTATGTGAATTTTATCTAAATTTTAAGAGATACATTATGTATCCTATCTTTCATAACTCTGTTTCTTCAATCTTCCTTGTATACTGTGTACATTCCAAGGCAGAAGGCAAATGCAACTGTCCCTCCTGGCTAGAATTTGTGCTGAATCGATTCCTCCTAAGTATAGAGAATGAAACCTAAGGTTCTTCAGCTAAAACAGATCAGTAAAATCTTTAACTCTCTAGAGCTGCCTCCAGTTAGAATGAGTAGTATTTTTTAAAACACCCTATTATTCTCTTCTCAGTTAGAGAACATTGTCTCTAAAAGCTGATGTTTATATAAAAGTAGGACTAAGTATTTCTACCTGTGTTCTCCTAAAACAAACCTCCTTCATTTTAACCTCCAAGGAATCCTATGGAATAATACTGCTTTCAAGTCTTTTGACTCTCTGGTAGCAAGGTATAAGTGAAAGGGCAAGGGTTTAGGACTTGTAAAAAACTTAGATCTAAATCCCAGCTCTATCACTTCATAGCTGTGAAATCACAGCAAGCTTCTACAGCTTTCATTTCACCTGCTATAAAATGGAAGATGAGACTTCCCTAGTGGCACAGTGGTTAAGAATCCTCCTGCCAATGCGAGGGACACGGACTCGAGCCCTGGTCCGGGAAGATACCACATGCTGCAGAGCAACTAGGCCCGTGCACCACAACTACTGAGCCTGAGCTCTAGAACCCGCGAGCCACAACTACTGATCCCGAGTGCCACAACTAGTGAAGCTCATGCGCCTAGAGCCCGTGTGCCACAACTACTGAAGCCCGCATACCTAGATCCCGTGCTCCGCAACAAGAGAAGCTACCGCAATGAGAAGCCTGCACACCATAACCAGAGAAAGCTGGCGCGCATCAACGAAGACCCAATGCAGCCAAAAATAAATTAAGTAATTTCTTAAAAAATGGAAGATAGTAATACCTGCTCCATAAGGTTGCTATGAGGATTAAATAAAATAGCATATGCAAAGTAACTAGCATAATGTTACACATACGAGTAGGCACTCAACAAATCTACATTAGCTCATTTTCTCGTCCATTCTATGGAACACAGGTTTCATTATACCAACAAAATTAACTAAATTGTATTAATCTAAAAGGTTAGCTTCTAAATGCTATATAAAGTTTCTAAGTCTATGCAAATTATAACTAATACTATTATAACTAAAACTTAAAACTTATAATGATCATCATCTCCCAAATTATGAATGAACTTCTGAATGCAATATTGCTTCCATAAAAACTTTCTCCTGGGCTTCCCTGGTGGCGCAGTGGTTGAGAGTCTGCCTGCCGATACAGGGCACACGGGTTCGTGCCCCAGTCCGGGAAAATCCCACATGCCGCGGAGCTGCTGGGCCCGTGAGCCATGGCCGATGAGCCTGCGTGTCCGGAGCCTGTGCTCCGCAACAGGAGAGGCCACAACAGTGAGAGGCCTGCGTACCGCCAAAAAAAAAACCAAAGAAAAAAAACTTTCTCCTGATTATGTTCACATATATTAACTCACTACTCCTCAAAATTCTAGTGAAAGAGAAGAAGAGATTCTGGTGTCCTTACTAATAGGAAAGAGGAGGTAACTAAAATAATATAATACTAGAACTTGATATTGGCTTCCCTGTATGTATTCTATTTCCAAGGATTCGTAAGCATTTTTCAGCAAAAAGTTTCATAATGGCACAGAGAAACATTTCCCATTTACCCAAACATTCTGCACAAATGGTAACATGCCCTCCTGAGTTCCAAATTATTTCAATAATGCCAGGAAAAAGGCTCTAGATTCAAGAGGAATACGAGGTGGTGTGAGAAAGAAGGGATAAGGAACAGAGCAGAAAGAAAAAGAAAGACAATCATTCTCCCTGATTCCTGTTGCCATTTCAATGGATGTAAACAGTGAGCTCACCTATTTAACTATTTGGATGCCTCATAGACCTTCTAAGTTGAACCTGTACTAAACTCATCACCTTCCTCCTAAAACAGCTCTTCTTCCTCTATTTTTCATCTGAATGAGAAGCACCCCATCTACACAAACTACCTAAGGCTGAAACCTAGCAGTCATCCTTAACACCTCTCATCCTCTGCATCCTGATAATTTCCAAGAATTGTCTATTTCACTTCTTAAAAACTTAAAATTTGTCTTGTCCTCTCTGTATCTACTGCCTTAGTTTAATCCTTCATCATTTCTAACCTGGATCATTACAATAATCTCACAACTAGTCCTGTGGCTTCTGTCTATCCCTGTTTCAACTGTTCCTTTCCAAAGCAATCAGGATGATCTTCTAAATTGTATATCTGATCATATTACCTAAGGACAAAGTTCAAATTCCTTAGCACAGCATACAAGATCCTTCATGAGCAGGCCCTTGCTTTACCTTATCTATTGCAGATTCTTATTCTGAAGTTTAAGCTCCAGTAATGTTACTTGTAGTTTGCTAAACATACTATTATTTCACACTTCTGAAGTTGTACTCTATCTCTTGTCCATTTCTTGAATTCCTATTTAGCCTTCAAAGTTCAACTCTGAAATAATCTCCTCAATGAAGCTTTTCTGAAACCACTGTTCCCACCCCTCGGTCAAAGTTAATCTGTTGCTCCTCTAGAGGGTCACTGTACCTCTAACTTACTTCTATTTGGCCCTTTTCATACTGTATCTTAATTATTTGTCTCTTTCCCCTATTTGTCTATGAGCTTCTTAAGGGCAAGGCCACCTTTCCATCTTTGCAACTCAATGCATAGCAAATGACACACAGAGGTTCTCAATATATGTAGTTTGAAATGAGATTGTAAGATCTATCTCCATAAGCAGAACTTCGGCCAATTAACCTCAGAGTTTAAGTACTCTGTGACTTATTCATACATATGACAAATATTAAGATAGTCTAAATGTCTATTCTTTATAAATATTTCTGTGATCCTTTTGATTTTACCTTTAGAAACATCTGTTTCAGTAAATTCTTTATACTTATAGACAAACTAGCCATAAAGTTATCCCTTAATTTTTCCTCCTTAACTCTTTTCTCTCCCTTCATGCATTTTATCCTGACCTACCAACCCAGCTACCAAATACTTGGGGAGGTTGGGAGGAAATGGGGAGTGACTGCTAATGGGTATGGGGCTTCTTTTGGAGACGATAAAAATATTCTAAAACTGGTTGTGGTGATGGTAGCACAACTCTGTGAATATATTAAAAACCATTGAATTGTACAGTTTAGATGGGTGGATTTCTGATCTCAGTAAAGCTATCATAAAAAAAAGAAAAAACCTTGTTCATTTTTGCTACAGAGTTGAAAGGGATTCAGAGATAGAAAGCACATGTGTACAGTGGAGATGACACACAAGTTTATTTAGCAGACACTCTTCATTAGAGTCAGTCCAGCCTGTTGGGTGAGTGATCTTTGACCATTAGCCCATGTTAAATAGCCAGTGTGTACCAAAGAGGAATGTGAAATAGGTAGCAAGCCACTTAACTGATCTGTGACATGAATATATGAAGCAGAGTAACTTAAATCATTGAAATTCCTCAGATTCTAAGAACCAAGAAATTTAAGTCTTCTCAGAGCCCATTCCACTAAGATTGGCCTTCTTTGGTCTATTCGTGGCTTTGGTGATTGGCTCAGAGTATTACCTACTTGGTTATAACTTGTCCCTACTCCAAATAAGAGTGCTGAATTGGTGCCCACCACCATCCCCTTAACCTGAATTCTCTAAGAAACATTCAGAAATTAAAAATGCCCTGTTAGGGACTTCCCTGGTGGCACACTGGTTAAGAATCCGCCTGCCAATGCAGGGGACATGGGTTCAATCCCTGGTCCAGGAAGATCCCACATGCCGCGGAGCAACTAAGCCTGTACGCCACAACTACAGCCTGCGCTCTAGAGCCCGTGAGCCACAGCTACTGAAGCCCGCGCACCTAGGGCCCATGCTCCGAAACAAGAAAAGCCACCACAATGAGAAGCCCGCGCACCGAAACCAGAGAAAGCCCACACGCAGCAATAAAGACCCAAAGCAGCCAAAAAAAAAAAAAAAAAAAGCCCTGTTTTGTTGACTGCTGAGTCATTTTCTGAGTTTACTTGCTGTAAAGAATAATGGCCCCCTAAGGATGTCCACATCTTATTTTCTAGAACCTGTGACTATGTTACATGGCAAAAGGGGCTTTGCAAATGTGATTAAAGGATTTTGAGATAGACAGATTATCCTGGATTAGCCAAGTATGTCCAATGTAATTACAAGGGTCTTTACAAGTGAATGAAGGAGGCAGGAGATTCAGAATCAGAAGGAGATGTGATGACAGAAGCAGTGGTCAGAATGTTGTGATTACTGGCTGGCCCCTGAGCAAAGCAATACGGGCAACTTCTAGAAGCTGGAAAAGGCAAGGAAACAGTTTTTCCCCTAGAACCTCCAGCCCTAACAACACTTGATTTTAGCCTTTTAAGACCCATTTCAGCCTTGTGACCCCTAGAACTGTAAGATAATATATCTGTATTGTTTTAGGCCATTAAATTTGTGGTAATTTGTTACAACAGCAATAGAAAACTAATACACTTGCCCCCAACATAATCATCAATATCAGGCCTGAAGCATATACCTACTATTTGTGGAGTCCAGTTGCTTTTATTGCTCAAGATAGAATATTGTTTTATAACAACTAGTAATTGTGTCCGAGTAGAAATGTTTTTCCTTTTGGGTTATGAAGCTCCAAAAGTAACCAGTGGGAACTGCAGTTGGATCAATGGCTAATGGTCAATATAGGTACAAAACATACAGAAACATATAATTCTGTCACTGGAATTTTAAAACATGGATTTCATAACAACACTGTATATCAATAATAACTCCAACTGTGTATGAATATTCTTTGACATATTTTTTTTAGGGGAAGCTTCAGGAAGGGTACCAACCTGAGACAGGATGAGCCATTTGGAATGGGGTCTTTCATCAAAGGCTTGGAAGTGGTTAGGAAATACAAAGATATCATCCCAGAGATAAAGGAACATAAGGTAGGCAGTAATAGAAAAAGGTTCTCATCTAAGATATAACCAGTAATAGAGTGGAGGAGTGATATGAGAGAAAAGACAGTAAGACACAGAAAACTAAACACCATGAGATGATGCTAAGATCAGATCACTGCCTGGAGCTACAATTTCTCTGTTTCATTAGTTTGAATTTGATATTTTGCCTAATATATGTACAACCTCCAAATTTTCCTAACATTCTTTTTTCAATTCCAGTGTAAAGCTCTTACAACTGAGCTGTGAATTATAATCTGCATAAGAGTTCCAACAACTGGTGGAAAGTTACTATTCACACTTACTATTCATTCTTTCCATTATTTAAGAAGACTTGTAATGTTGATATTGTCAGTGTTATATCAGTTTCTACCCTCCTCCTGCCAGGTTAAGTGTTCAACAAAGAAATCTCTTCCTTACTTACAATTGCACAGCGTGGCATTTTTGAAGGAATTCCATCATCCTCTGCTGCCCCATTGGGTCCAGGTATCTCTTTCCTCCTCTTCCTCATGTTGACTTTGGCTGAATTCTGTGCATCCATCTTCTTCTAACTGGTGATAGAAAGTGAAAAAGAATTTTTGTCTCATTGGGGTGGGAAAAGCCTGTCACCAGTATTTCAGAGATGTTAATATGGAGGCACTTAGTATCAATTCCATAGCACACATTTCACAAAGATGAACCAATTGCAACCGGCAAAAACAGCAAAGCTTCACAAAACCCAGGCTCTAGTAGAAACACTGAAATGCCTCTCTGTGGAACAATGGCACAATTAATCACCTGGACCTTGTAAATTATTTCCCAACCAATACAGCCTGTATACCAACTGCTAATTTCATATCCTGACTGCATGCAAAAACCTGGAAGAACTTGGCTGAGAAAGTTAGTTATACAGACTTTCCACTACTCTTACATCATATCTCTAGGACACCTAGAAGTATGACAGGTGCAAGGAAATGTGAAAGGTATGTCTTTGGTACAGACGGAGAAAAGAGCCTTTTTTTTTTAAAGGATGGCCACCAGCGATTCCTGGTTTAACAAAGCATGGATTTCTTAACTCTAAATGCTCTGTATATTTCAGAGACCACTCCTCCAGGATGAGAGCTATGAAAATGGTAGAGTAAGTGTACTTGTATCTTTTAAATGTCTTTCCTCTTCCTTTTTCAATTCATTTCCCCTCCCTCTTTCAGAGTCTTAGCACCTTAAGCTTGCTCAGAGTCCCCAACTACTAAAACCCCACCCAGGCTTCTCCTTCCCCCAAGGAAAAACTTATTATTGTCTCATTTAGCAGAAAGTGTCTAGCAACTATTACAGAAAAGTTCTGAATATTTGATGTTTCATGTTTAGATGTTGGCTTGTGCTAAACCTCCAATCCCCTACAAGGATATCTGCATTTTTCTTAGGTAACATAATTTGCACGAATAAATTAATTTCTTGATAATGATGAAATTTTAGATATCAGCCAGAAATTGGAGATAGAGGAACTTCAATGATCAACTGCCATCTCTGCCCAAGACGTGGTACAGTGAAAGGTGGAAAAAAGATCCTTAGAGCAGAAGCAGAAAACAAAACAAAATACTAGACAGAATGAGGACTTTCTACTCTGCCTCACTGCCTCTAATAAGCCCTCCAGAATACATGTTTATCTAAACAATCGCAATTGTGCCTTTCTTTCTTTCCTCTGGTTAAATTAAATTCCAAGTGGCAATGTGATAAGATCGACAAGAAACCTAACCTAATTCTTAGAGACTGAAAGAAACACCCCATGAGTCATGGCTAAGTATTAGGCTGGTATGAAAAAATGTCAGAATCTAAAGTGAAAGATGACCACCACCCAGAAACTTCCTTTCATCACATATTCAATTAAAATTAAAATGTCTCTTCATCACAAATTAAAATAAAATGAAAGGAGGGTACTGTATATTTAACAAGCTTTTCCAGTAATGATGATCAGAGATTTTCTTCATTATTTTTATTAATTATTCTTTTGAAATATCCAGAGGTCAGATTTACTACTCCCATCTCAATGGTCTGAGAGGCCTGCTAAGAATGCCTAATCAGTTCATACAATGTTTCTAATTTGCATACAACAGGACTTTGCTGCAAATATCTGTTAAATTCTCAGAGTAGGTAGACAAAATCCATTATGAGAAATATAATCAGCAATCTGGTGTCAGGTAGCTCAAGGTCAGGCAGTCAATAATATTGAGTATTTATTGTACACAAGGTATTATAACATAATTTTAAAAGTAAAAGTTATTTTCTCAAGAAGCCTTCAATCAAGGTGAGGAAACCACATGTTTATGATAAAAAATGCTCCTTAGGATTGCAAAACCATTGGGGGAAAGTTTGTTTAGGAACAGTTTCAAAGTAAATATCTCCCTATCAATGACTTATTAATTACAAAGTAAAAAGAGTTACCTTCAAAGTGAAAAAAATCTGAATTGGGAGATTGGGATTGACATATATACACCAATATGTATAAAATGGATAACTAATAAGAACCTGCTGTATAAAATAAATAAAAATTTTAAATGTACACTATTAATAATGTAAAAAAAAAGTGAAAAAAATCTCTCATCTAAGTCATTAAAGCTAATTAACATCACCAATAATGCCTCCTGATGTGAGGCACTGAGGATACATCATCTGCCAAAAATGCATAACCTGTATGGCTTTATGAGGAACAATCAGACAAACCTCAACTAAAGGACATTCTACAAAACAACAAGGCTGTATTCTTCAAAAAAATGTCTATCATGAAAAACAATGAAAGGCTGAGGGACTGCTCCAGGTTAAAAGAGACCAAAGAAATGACAACTAAATGTAATGCATAATTCTAGATTGGGGGAGAAACTGTTATAAAGGATAGTTATTAGGACAATCAGTAAAATTAAAATATGGATTCTGTATCAGATAATAATATATATCAATGTTAAAATAAACTTCCTTAAGTTGATCTATACTGTTATGTAAAAGACTGTCATTGTTTTTTTTTTTTGTTTTTTTGTTTTACAAAAGTTTATTCTTAAATGTACAATAGGTTCCAAGACAACACTTCATTCTAGCTATAGGTGGCAACAGATGTTATGGCAGGGAATCCAGATGTTTAATCCAGATGTTTAAACAGGAATGGAACTAAGGATCATCATTGCCTCAGGCACAGGAACAGCTTACTTTTTGCCAGATTTCTTAATTCCACCTGTGGCCAGGGGGCCTTTCCCCGAGGCCTTCGCTTTTAGCTCCTCAAATTTCTTTTGCTCCTCCTTCTGTTTCTGCTTGAATGCCTTATCTTCCTTGTCCATCTCCTTGGCTTGCTTCTTGGGCTGCTTCAGGGGCTTCTTGCCACCTTCGCAGCCCAACATGGCACCTGCCACCCCTTCCCCAGACCCTGCCACCGGATGCCTGTCATTGTTTTTTTATGCTGAAGTATCTAGGGATAAAGGGTTATGATCTCTGCAACTTAACCTCAGCAAAAAAAAAAAAAGAAAGAAAAAAGAAAAATGTGTATATTATATTACATATAAAAAGGTAAAACAATACGGCAAAATGTTATCAATGTATGAAGCTGAGTCAGGCACAAAGGAGTTCATTTTAATATTCTTGCAACTTTTCTAAAGGCTTTACTTTTTTTTTTTTAAGTAAAAAGTTTACTTTTAAAAATGTTCAAGGGCTTCCCTGGTGGCGCAGTGGTTGAGAGTATGCCTGCTGATGCAAGGGACACAGGTTCGTGCCCCGGTCCGGGAAGATCCCACATGCCGCGGAGCGGCTGGGCCCGTGAGCCATGGCCGCTGAGCCTGCGCGTCTGGAGCCTGTGCTCCGCAACGGGAGAGGCCACAACAGTGAGAGGCCCACGTATCACAAAAGAAAAAAAAATAGTTCAATAAACATTTTCTACACAGATAGGCCCTCATCTAAGGTTGTCTTTTGGGGTCTCCAGAAACAGATTTCCTCTCCTTCCTAAATCTTTGAATCAGTGTAGATGATACATATATTCCAAGAAGTATGTTTTAGGAATCTAAATGTGTTGGAAGAAAGTAAGATAATAACAGCAAATTCATAATAATGACTTTTTTTTTTCAATATTACCAGTGCCAGGCACTGTGCTAGGTACTTTATATACATTATTCTCATTTAACCCATATAACCTGAGAAGCAGGTATTTTTAGTCCCAATTTACAAGTGAGAAAACTAAGGTTCAGGGAGGTTAAGCAACCTATCCAGAGATCACACAGCTAGTAAATGAGAAAGCCAGAATACTGTCTCCCAGAAATTCACAGATTTTTTAAAGAAGCTGTCTCATCATTACTGCTGCTTCCCTCAATCAAGAACATTTTTTCCACGGCATGGGTTCCTGAAGTTTTTGTAAACTTAAGTCAGACCAGCCTACCTGAACAGTGGAATAAAAGGTCACAGTCACTTAAAGGTAAACAAGGTCCCAGCACCAATCAAATAGAACTGACATGGCTATTGGCCTGATTCCAAAGCTGCCTGATTTGTCAGCTGTACAGATCTTTCCTACTGGAAAAGTTTTGCTAGGATTTCCTGATAAGCTTTCAACGTAAGCAAAAAAGAATTAATTCTCTGCTCATCTCTCCTCTGACATTACAAATAGGTGGTGCTTAAGTCACCTGTACTTTTCATTCATGATACAAAATAGAGTTTTAAGGATGCCAAAATAAAAAGGGAAAAAATGTCATGTCATATTCTCACCAGTTACTTTCCATGACTTCAAGTTAAAATTCCTTAAAGTTTAATAGAAAAATACTTAACACATCCAAAGACATGTTTATAGGAACTTCTCAGAAGTCTTTGCTCTGTATGTGTGTCGGTGTGTGGGGGGGATTATGTGTGCTATAATATTTTTACAGCTCTACTGAATGAACTATAATTAACATATAATAAACCATATATTTAAAAGTGTAGCGGAAGAGTAAGACGCGGAGATCACCTTCCTTTCCACAGATACACCAGAAATACATCTACGCGTGGAACAACTCCTACGGAGCACCTACTGAACGCTGGCAGAAGACCTCAGACCTCCCAAAAGGCAAGGAACCCCCCACGTACCTGGTTAGGGCAAAAGAAAAAACTAAACAGAGACAAAAGGATAGGGACGGGTCCTGCACCAGCAGGAGAGAGCTGTGAAGGAGGAAAAGTGTCCACACACTAGGAAGCCCCTTCGCGGGTGGAGACTTCGGGAGGCGGAGTGGGGGAGCTTGGGAGCCGCGGAGGAGAGCACAGCAACAGGGGTGCGGAGGGCAAAGCGGACAGATTCCAGCGCAGAGGATCGGGCCGACCGGCACTCACCAGCCGGGAGGCTTGTCTGCTCGCCCGCTGGGGCGGGCGGGGCTGGGAGCTGAGGCTCCGGCTTTTGTCGGAGCGCCGGGAGGGGACTGGGGTTGGCGGCGTGGGCGCAGCCTGCAGGGCGTTGGTGCGCCGCGGCTGGCCGGGAGAGAGTCCGGGGAGGGGTCTGGACCTGCCGAAGAGGCAAGAGACTTTTACGTCCCTCTTTGTTACCTGGTGCACGAGGAGAGGGGATTAAGAACGCTGCTTGAGAGAGCTCCAGGGACGGGCGCGATCCGCGGCTAAGAGTGCGGAGCCCAGAGACGGACATGGGACGCTAAGGCCGCTGCTGCCGCCGCCAGGAGGCCTGTGTGCGAACACAGGTCACTAGCCACACGCCCTTCCGGGGAGCCTGTGCAGCCCGCCACTGCCAGGGTCCCGGGATCCGGGGACGGCTCCCCCGGGAGAACGCACGGCGCGCCTCAGGCTGCAACGTCATGCCGGCCTCTGCCGCTGCGGGCCCACCCCGCACTCCGTGGCCCTCCCTGCCCCCCGGCCTGGGTGAGCCAGAGCCTCCGAATCAGCGGCTCCTTTAACCCCGTCCTGTCTGAGCAAAGAACAGACGCCCTCCGGCGACCTACACGCACAGGCGGGGCCAAATCCAAAGCTGAGCCCCTGGGAACTGTGAGAACAAAGAAGAGAAAGGGAAATCTCTCCCAGCAGCCTCAGAAGCAGCGGATTAAAGCTCCACAATCAACTTGATATACCCTGCATCTGTGGAATACCTGAATAGACAACGAATCATCCCAAATTAAGGAGCCCTGTGGATGAAAGGCTCTTGGTGCTGCAGCCAGGAGTCAGTGCTGTGCCTCTGAGGTGGGAGAGCCAACTTCAGGACACTGGTCCACAAGAGGCCTCCCAGCTGCACATAATATCAAACAGCAAAAATCTCCGAGAGATCTCCATCTCAACGCCAGCACCCAGCTTCACTCAACGACCAGCAAGCTACAGTGCTGGACATCCTATGCCAAACAATTAGCAAGACAGGAACACAACCCCACCCATTAGCAGAGAGGCTGCCCAAAATCATAATAAGTCTACAGACACCCCAAAACACACCACCAGACGTGGACCTGCCCACCAGAAAGACAAGATCCAGCCTCATCCACCAGAACACAGGCACTAGTACCCTCCACCAGGAAGTCTACACGACCCAAAGAACCAACCTTAGCCACTGGGGACAGACACAAAAAACAACAGGAACTACGAACCTTCAGCCTGCAAAAAAGGAGACCCCAAACACAGTAAGATAAGCAAAATGAAAAGACAGAAAAACACACAGCAGATGAAGGAGCAAGATAAAAACCCACCAGACCTAACAAATGAAGAGGAAATAGGCAGTCTGCCTGAAAAAGAATTCAGAATAATGATAGTAAGGTTGATCCGAAATCTTGGAGATAGAATGGACAATAGATTGGACAAATTGCAAGAATCAGTTAACAAGGACCTAGAAGAACTAAAGATGAAACAAGCAACGATGAACAACACAATAAATGAAATTAAAAGTACTCTAGATGGGATCAATAGCAGAATAACTGAGGCAGAAGAACGGATAAGTGACCTGGAAGATAAAATAGTGGAAATAACTACTGCAGAGCAGAATAAAGAAAAAAGAATGAAAAGAACTGAGGACAGTCTCAGAGACCTCTGGGACAACATTAAACGCACCAACATTCGAATTATAGGGGTTCCAGAAGAAGAAGAGAAAAAGAAAGGGACTGAGAAAATATTTGAAGAGATTATAGTTGAAAACTTCCCTAATATGGGAAAGGAAATAATCAAGTCCAGGAAGCACAGAGAGTCCCATACAGGATAAATCCACGGAGAAATACGCCAAGGCACATATTAATCAAACTGTCAAAAATTAAATACAAAGAAAACATATTAAAAGCAGCAAGGGAAAAACAACAAATAACACACAAGGGAATCCCCATAAGGTTAACAGCTGATCTTTCAGCAGAAACTCTGCAAGCCAGAAGGGAGTGGCAGGACATATTAAAAGTGTTGAAGGAGAAAAACCTGCAACCAAGATTACTCTACCCAGCAAGGATCTCATTCAGATTTGATGGAGAAATTAAAACCTTTACAGACAAGCAAAAGCTGAGAGAGTTCAGCACCACCAAACCAGCTCTACAACAACTGCTAAAGGAACTTCTCTAGGCAAGAAACACAAAAGAAGGAAAGGACCTACAATAACGAACCCAAAACAATTAAGAAAATGGGAATAGGAACACACATATCGATAATTACCTTAAATGTAAATGGACTAAATGCTCCCACCAAAAGACACAGATTGGCTGAATGGATACAAATCCTTACATCCAAAATTCCAAAGGAGAATTCTTAAATTTCTTCTTGGCTATTTAGTATAGAATAAACTTAAAATGTCATTTCTTCTTAAGAGTAGAAAAATTCTGGAATGTATGAGAGAGTGAGTCTGCTGGACCATCCTGTCTGTATACACATGGTTCAGAGCCAAGGCAGGAAGCACCCTTCCACTCTCACTACCTCTGTTCCAGCCTGTCTACCTCATAGATGCAAGGGACCACACGCCCATGTGAACTGGACTTAGAGAAGGGCCTCAAATCAGGCCTAATGAATTGAGAAGCATGAAATATTTCTGTGCTCTAACTCTATATTCAGCCCATCTTTATACCATCCCTCAAATGAAGTGGCAACTTTAGAAAAGTATTGTTTTTAAAACTAGCAAATTCCAACAAAAGTTACACTGTATGTTTTTGTCAATTTAAAAATCTTTTGCTTTAGTTTTTTGTTGGACATGTAAGGCTATTAACACAGATGTTCTTTATTAGTTCTGTAATTTCAAAATAATCTGCAATATGAAATCAGGACTTCAAATGGTACACCAGAGTCAGAAACCACAAATTAAAGACATTTTGAAAGTAAAAAAAAAAAAAAAAAAAAGTGTATAATTTAATGAGTGTTAACATTATATACCTGTGAAATCATCAAAATTAAAAAACATATCCCTCGCTCTCAAGTTTCCTCATACCACTTTATAATCCATCTCTCCCTCCCTACTCTGACTTTGCTTTGCTTTTTTGTTTTGTTTACATTGTGGTAAAATATACATAACATAAATTCTACTTTGCTTTTTAACTGTTTAATTCTTGAAGTACTGAACCATCTTGCATAATTCAACTTAACCAGCCAAATACATGGTAGATATCATCATACTAGAAAGAAGCAAAGGTGCTAAATACTGCCCTTGTGGTTTTAAAGATATTTTAAAGTCAAATTGATATCTGGAGTCACTAGATATTGTGACACTGGATCTATTCCACTAGATTAAAAAAATCATACAAAAAATATAAAATATCACAATGAGAACTCAAGGGAGGAGAAAGGAGGTATCTGACTACCTATTTAAAGCTAATGTAAAATTCATGAACAAAGAATCAAGTCAACCATTAGTATTAGTACTGACACATTGCAAAGCCCATTGGTAAATAATAGTAATACTAACATATTTTACCTGAATTTCAGTTGAGTACATACATTCTTCAACAAAATCTCTCCTTCTGTCTTATATAAATACCTCTAACCAAATGTCTAAGGCAGTGTTTCTCAATATTTTTTATCCATGCTCCATTTTGAGAAAAGTAAAAATCTTTAACCTCACTCCGTTAGTATACTGTAGTGATTAAATAGAGGTCAGCCCCTAAATCATATTACCTAAATATGAATCCCATTTCTACCACTAGCTAGCCATGAAAATTTGGACAAATTCCTTTATCTCTCCAAGTCTTAGTTTCATCATCTAACAAATGTGGTTTAAATGGAATAATCCATGTAAAGCCTTACTTAGCTCAGAGTCTGGCACACAGTATGTGCTTGTAAACATTAGCTACTATTATTATTTCATAGTAGTAGTAGTTGCCATCATCTGCCTTAAAGTCTATCTTCCGTGTATCCCCTATAGCCAAGAAGATTTTGTCAAGTTTTCACCCATGATTACTACTATAAAAAATGTACTTTTAATGTAAAAGTATGATAAAACATGAAGTATGCTCCATCTCCCCATCTTATCCTTACCCCATTTAAGAATCACTGCTGTGGAACTTCCCTGCTGGTCCAGTGGTGAAGAATCCGCCTTCCAATACAGCGCGTCACAACGAGCTCCCGTGCCTCAACTAGAGAGCCTGTGTGCTGCAAAGTACAGAGCCCACTCGCTCTGGAGCCTGCGCGCCACAACCAGAGAAGAGAAAACCCGCACGCCACAACTAGAGTGAAGCCGGCGCACCGCAGCAAAAGATCCCGCCTGCCTCAATGAAGATCCCGCAAGCCGCAACTAAGACCCGACGCAGCCAAAAGTAAAATAAATAAATAATAAACAAATCTTTTTAAAAAATAAAGTAATTTAACAATTGAACATCCTTGCCCAACAGACACTAATTCAAAAAAAAATTACGATTGTAGCAAGAACTCTTCTAGAGTCTGATGTTAAGCTATGATGAAGAAACACCACTATTACTACTACTACTACTACTACTACTACTACTACTACTACTACTACTGTCAGCATTTATATAACACCTGTATGTCTAAAAACTTTAAAAATATTAAAACTCTTGGGGCTTCCCTGGTGGTGCAGTGGTTAAGAATCTGCCTGCCAATGCAGGGGACACGGGTTCGAGCCCTGGTCCGGCAAGATCCCACATGCCACGGAGCAACTAAGCCCGTGCGCCACAACTACTGAGCCTGCGCTCTAAAGCCCAGAAGCCACAACTACTGAGCCCGCATGCCACAACTACTGAAGCCCGTGCACCTAGAGCCTGTGCTCCGCAACAAGAGAAGCCGCTGCAATGAGAAGCCCGTGCACCGCAACGAAGAGTAGCCCCTGCTCACCGTAACTAGAGAAAGCCCGCACATGGCAATGAAGACCCAATGAAGCCAAAAATAAATAAATTAAATAAATTAAAAAAACACAAAAAACTCTCTTAACATTCACAACCCTTTGACATAGACGTATTATTTTTATCACTATTGAAACTGAGGCACAGAAAATAAGATCACACAGCTAGTAAGTGGCGAAGCTAGGAATCAAATTCAGTCAGCCTGGCTGCAGACTACACACCCTTAACTACTGTGGTATACAACAAAATGCGACACTGTACTATACAAGAAGGTACCTAATAACTATCTCTAAATATCTGAATGCCTGTTATGTTGGATGGGGCAGACACTTATTCTGTGAAAGTCCAGATAATAGAAAATGAATCATTAGTTGGAAGATGCAAAGACACAAACTTTAACATAATAAAAACCTTTTTAGGAACGAAGAGTTATCTGAAAAGGGGCTGAGTTACCTCGGGGGCATTTCATTTTGGCATACCAGGACATTCAAGGAGAGGTTGTGTAGAAATACCTTCATTAATTTTATTAGTCATAATCCTGTAAAGTCCATCATGGTTGATCTTTTTGTTTGTTCTCATCTTAAAATAATTTCAAATCATGACTGCCATCTATCACACTAGCATTCACAATGTTATGTAACCTATAAACTTGAAAAGCATGTTTTTTATGTTTCCATCCATGTTAGTGCTGAAAGTATTGATCAGGATAGATATATGTCACCATACACCAATGTGACATACCACTGGACCCCTCTCTCCTCATTGAGATCCACTCTTAATACTCTAGGTTAGTACAATATAAAACACAGGAGAGTTTATCTTTAGAAAACAGGATAGAAAAATATATTTAGAATTCTTAATGATTAAGGTATTCAATCAGATGTAAACCCATTTCATTGTACTATCACATAATCCACATTTCTCTATCACAGTCCCAAAGATAATGATAATAGTGATGATAAAAATTATAGCTAACACTTACAGAGTACTTCCTTTGTGCCAGAAAGTTATAAACCTTTTGCATATATTAAATAACTTAATTCTCACAACAGTCTTATGCGATAGATAATATTATTTGCTCTATTTTGCAGATGAGGAAACTGAGGCACAGCTGGGTTAAATGACTTGACTGAGGTCACACACGTAGGACAGGGCAAAACCAGGATTTGAACCAAGGCATTCTGGCTCTAGGATCTGTGTACTTAACAACAACACTGCCTAGTATTTATTTACTTATTATGTGCTGCCTAGTATATAAAATGGTCATACATGAATTTAAACAAAACCACTTACTGCTCTCTGGTCATGCACTACACTGTGCCAAACAGGATTTTAATTTCATCTTTCACAAAGACTGGGCTCCTTCTCACTGGGCATATCGCTGACAGACCACTTAGGAATTCCAAGGGGCTTATTTTGGTTTGGGCCAGAGTAGAAGAGTAGAGGGTGCAATAGACCAGGAATCATATCATATAAACGGGGACTTCATTCTAGCTCCTCCCAGGGAATTCCCTGGCAGTCCAGTGGTTAGGACTCGCGCTTCCACTGCAGGGGGCATGGGTTCAATCCCTGGTCGGGGAACTAAGATCCCACAAGCCTCTCAGCCTGGACCAAAAAAAAAAAAAAAAAAAAAAAAAATCTAGCTCCACCTAGTACCTTAACTCTAAGTTATAGTGAGTGCAAATGAGAGATTAGAAAACAAACTCCCTGATGTTGCTTCTTTCCACCGTTCAATTCTCCTGCTCTGAGTAGAGCCCATTTTCATTCGGAGACTCAGTATCATTCGGTCTGTGTGATCTTCACCCTTAGCCATACCGTCAGATGCCACGTGCCTAACCTGAACCAATCAGCACATCACTCTCTCAGGCCACAGACTGGGGGAGGAGGGAGGTGGGAATGGCAGTGATTGGTGACCTAAGATAGTCCAATCAGAGTGAATCTCAGGACTCACCAGATAGGAATTCTTGGACAAAGATTATCACTTCTTTCTTTGTGAGTTCAAGCCTGGAGACCTGACTCTAGGAACCATCCTGTAACAATCTAGTGGTCATCCTATAACCAGGAAGAGAGTCTTTCTCAAAATAGTCACACAGAGAAAGCAATGCTGATGATGGAGAGAAGCCAGATCCTGAACTGCCTAATTGTGTCAACCAATACATCCCCCTTTTTGCTTAAGCTCAGTTAAGCTTGGTTTTTTATCACTTAGAACCACAAAATCATAATTAATGCATTCAATACTTGGCAATGAGCCCTAGCACAAAGTAGGTGCTCAATAACTATTTGAATAAATGTAATAAGTGGAAAAACTCCTTTGAAATTTTGAAAAGCACTACTTACGTTAGTATTTTGTTTTGATGGAAAGAGGTCAAGTACTTGTCAATTTATAATGTATCAAAGATGGCAAAACAAAGCTCTCATCCTGTCAAAAGTATTTTTTCTTATCTGCTTACAGTTCTTCTATTTTCCAAAGATGACTTTTGTGTCATATATTGTATTTTATACTATACTCTTTTTTAAATTTTATTTATTTATTTATTGGCTGTGTTGGGTCTTCGTTGCTGTGCGTGGGCTTTCTCTTTGACGCGGTGCACGGGCTTCTCTTTGCGGTGGCTTCTCTTTGTTGCGGAGCACAGGCTCTAGGCGTGTGGGCTTCAGTAGCTGTGGCATGCAGGCTCAGTAGTTGTGGTGCTCGGGCTTAGCTGCTCCATGACATGTTGGGTCTTCCCGGACCAGGGCTCGAACCCGTATCCCCTGCATCGGCAGGCGGATTCTTAACCACTGTGCCACCAGGGAAGCCCCTTATACTATATTTTAAACTGAACATTACACATCAGACTTAAACTGAAGTTTTAAGATCCTCTGGATTTAGAACAAACACATCTAATACTTTTTGTTTTATAATGCAAAACACTTCTATATCTTCTCCACTTTCTTAGGAGATGGAAAACACCAAGATCACAGTCATTCCATAATAGTGACCCTAAAAGAATTCAGAAATTATAAAGAGATTAACCCTCACACCTTTCCTCTAGAACTATTACTAATTTTTAAACTTTGACTTTATAGGTCTCTCAAGTTTTTCATTTTTCACTGGCTCTCTTAGACCACCCCCATGTTCCTCACATCTACTACCTTATACACTATGAAAGTATATATAAAAATTTAATAATTAGTGCCTAAACTGATGAAAAAAATTACCCCCAGCTTCCCTAAAGTTCCAATAGATGTCTGCTAGGACACATCAAATTTGCTACTGAGAAAAGGTATGTGGGAGGATGAGGGCATACTGAGGGTTGCAAATATATGTTGGCTTTTTAGTTCATTACACTGAGACTTAGCTTGATCTAAAATCACACCACCTTTACAATACTCACAATTGCCCAGTAACCACTGAATACCTCCAACAATGAGGAATAATACTTCGCAACTCTCCATTTATGATAACTGCCCATTTGCAACCAACCAATACTAGTCAAGTAAAAGTGAGTGATGACGCTGGAAAAGGAGACTTTAAATATCTACATTCCAGAGGGAACACACACACACACACACACACCAACACAGGCTGCCTTAATATCTGTTTGTCCAGTGGGTAATACGGTTGGGAAAAGATGACACCTCCTCAGAGCCAATACAGTACAAGATCAAAATGGGGCTGGGGAGCAGGAAATTGCCCAATGATTTGCAGGTGGAGCCTGGCTTCCAGCCACAGCACCCACATTAATTAAGCTGGGATGAGTCAAAATGAAAGCAGTTGGAGATAGAATACACAGCCTCACTTATGAGCCCATTAGGGTGGGCCAAAACTTCCTATTTCCTTAGCAGTTTATCCTCCCCAAAAGTTTCTGTCAAAAGAAGCTATAACAAAAGAGAAAAAGGGAGCTGGCAGCCAGAATGCAGCACTTGTAAGGCCTGATCTTTCCAACACTGCTACATATTCAGTCCCGAGATAAGTCACCTTATCTTAGTCAAATTCTCCATTCAAGCACAGATTCTAACTATGGACATAAATACCCACACCACCACCATCACTACCATAACCCAACCCTGCCTATTAAGTGCCTTAATGTCTCCAAATTGCTTTCAAGATACAGAATGTGGTATCTGTTCCTGTGATTTTTACCCAGATTCACAAAATCTGGCTCCATTTCTGCTGACTAACCTCCCAGCATACACTGCTTGCCTTGTTCTTTAATGTTCCAATAGATGCCTGCTTGGATGGATTAACTTTGCTATTAAGGAAGTACACAGAAGTAGAAATGTGTGTCAGCAGGGAGGGGTGGCAGGGAGGAGATACTGAGGATAAATCTAATCAAGTGTCTTTCCAACGTGAATATCTTGAAGGAGACAAAATCTGGGCGCTGGTATGCATATGCTTCTGTTTTAAAGATGAAGGTCTCCAACAAGTGCAGTTTTAGAAACTCCCACCCAATCCTCTCTATTCTACTTCCTTATTGTCAGTAGATTTAGTAAGCACCCCAGGGTGAAAGAGGAGGTGGACTCTGCTTCCTAAGCTATGCAACAACCTAAATAGTAGAAGTTGCAATAATGTATACTCTTAAAACTAATTCAAATTTGACTGATTACTACAGGGAACTATCTGTGAAAAGAGGAAACATGAATTTTTCCTTTGCATTCTATTCCTGCTTCCCCTGTCTCTGGGCCTACAATTATCTTCCTCAGTAAAACCCTACGCTCAGTAATTTTCTACTGGCATACCAATGTCCAGTTCCAAAGCTGAGTAAGCAAGCATACTTTGTACTTGGGATCTTTATCGGCTTCTACCTTTGTGGAGCTTAATAAAGTAGTGCTCTAAGAGGCAAGCTCTGTGAACTCCTAGGTTAAAGTGAATCAAATACTGTTGGCATTAATCATGTCATCTGCTGTACAATCAGGCCTTCCCACAGATAACAGTGCAGTCACATCACCCCTTGTGTAAAGACCTTTGAAGCTTGAGGGAGGATATGTCTAACCCATAGTGGGGAGGAGGGACTGGATTCAAGAACCAGCAGAACTCCTAGAGCAGCTCACAAGCCAAATATGGCCCACTGCCTGTTTTTGTAATTAAGGTTTTACTGGAACACAGCCACGCTCATTCACTGATGAATGAATGAAAAGTGGTCTATGGACACTTTTGTGCTACAACTGCAGAGTTGAGTAGTTGCAACAGAGACTGTATGACCTGCAAAGCTGAATATTTACTATCTGGCCCTTTACCTAAAAAGTTTGCCAACTCTATTCTAGATGAAAACAGGATCAGTTTTATCAATAATTTGGTAGTGAATTCTGCCTAGATTATGCAAACAGTTCTAAAGTGGAGGACAGCGCTAGGAATAGAATTATTTCAAGAAACTGTACCATAACTTTCTGATACAGGATTTCTACAGTTTATGTCACTAACCTGTATATATCACCACACTGTATAGAATAAGTCAAAAGAATGCCTGATTTGGGAAGTTCTAAATGTAAAAGTGTTTTCACAACATGATCTGCACAGATGATTAGTTTTAAATCAGAGCTCAATGTTATTCCTCAATATTTGGGACCTGTAAATTGCCACATCTAAGATCTTAGCTCTGAACTTGATCTCTTCCCTCTAATTTCTCCAGAGAAACCCTTATTCAACAAACACTGAGTGGGCACCTACTCTGTGCCAGACCCTGGGTTAGTCCTGGACCAAAATAAAGTTTCTTCTTGGGCCTGACCACACAGTAGGATATTTCAGGAAAGAGATTATCCTAAAAACCACAAGGGACACTTGTAATATCTCTTACAGTTGAATGATTTTGCTCTGCCACTATTCTACTAGAAGAATCAGTGAGTAAACCCTGTGTTTAGATTTTGCTCTTCCTAGAGTGGGTTATGGAACTTATATCTCTAAGGCAGGGTCTACGACAGATTCAGGGAGTCTTGGATTTGGACCAAAAAAATTATATCTTTATTTTCACTAGCCTCTGGCAAATTCAGCATTCCTTCAATTATGAACATAAGCCACAATAGTAATAGTACACTTAGTAGAACAGACTTTGTCACCAATAGAAATCATAGATATTTTCATATAATATCACACTCATTACAAATATCTTGAAATACTGTTTAAACACACGATCATTTAAAAATTATCATAGCTATTAGACCCACTGATAGACAGTAAACTTTATTTACTATGTTAATAAAAACTACATGTGCTATATCACACATTTTAAAAATATTTTTATAACTATATTTCAACACAATTTGTTTCCTTTATAATTCTATGTATTTTTTTGCAATAAAAACATTATCCCAAAAAAGGAGTCAACAAGGTTTCACCATACTGACAAAGAGGTCCACGGCACAAAAAAGATTAAGACCTAGGGGCCAAAAAATAAACAAATAAACGTAAATCACATCTGAGGTAATTCTACGTAGATAAAAAAACTACCGTTTTCTGTTAAGTGCCATACACTCATTTTGTTCTCTAATATAAAGCAAAGACTATAAGTCTTTTTTTTTTTTTTTTTTTTTTTTTTTTTAGCGGTACGCAGGCCTCTCACTGTTGTGGCCTCTCCTGCTGCGGAGCACAGGCTCCGGACGCGCAGGCTCATGGGCCCAGCTGCTCTGCGGCATGTGGGATCTTCCCGGAACGGGGCACAAACCCGTGTCCCCTGCATCGGCAGGCGGACTCCCAACCACTGTGCCACCAAGGAAGCCCTATAAGTCATTATTTTTAGCAGCCCTCACTTCAAACTGGTTTGCAAATAGTTGTGAATGTGATATATAACAGCCTAGCAGATCCATGGGTTCCGCTGCCAATCATTCTAGTCCAAACATAGAAAACTTCAAACTAACGTAACTTTCAACAAGAGAGTTACCAAAACAAAGGGAGAAAAAAGACAACAAACAAACAAAAAACCAAAACACAACCCTGCTATATATCTATCTACTAATCTGGTTTGCAAACAGTAAAACACAGTCAATACAATTATTTATATTAATGAGATAATGTATGTAAACGAACCAAACACAGTGCCAAATATATACTAGAGACTCACTCTTTTTTTTTCTTCTGGAATGGTGCCCTGGCATATACTGCAAAATAACGTATGTAAAAATGTATATTCCCTAAATTTACTGACTGAATTATAGAGGAAGGGGGTTAGAATTTAAATTTTGCCACAAATCATTCATAAACAATTGACAAAACAAATCATACTTCATACACGTGTCCAGGTACCCATTTGACAGGAATATTGTGAAAAGGGAACTTCAGGACTAGAAACAGAAAGGTTTATGCTTAGGAAAGAGAAAGTGCTAGAAGTTACCCTCTGGGTATATAAGCAGGAGGGCTGAGCCCTGCTCTTACACTCTCCTTCCTATTGTTTTCTTTTTTCTTTCTTTTTTTGTCTTTTAATTGGGGTATAGCTGTTTTACAATGCTGTGTTAGTTTCTACTGTACAGAGAAGTGAAGTAGAGCTCCCTGTGCTATACAGCAGGTTCTCATTAGTTACCTATTTTATACATATTAGTGTATATATATGTCAATCCCAATCTCCCAATTCATCCCAGCCCCCCCTTTACCCCCCTTGGTGGAAGTCCATACGTTTGTTCTCTACATCTGTGTCTCTATTTCTGCCTATTGTTTTCTAATGTGACTTATGTACTGATAACATAGGTAAAAGATGTAGAAGCAGCCACAATGTTGAGTAAAAAGGAACTCTCACAGTTCAGTGATGATTGGGAAGTACTCTGATTTCAGGGTTTCTCTAACAGAAAAAATTCCCCCCAAATCATGACTTTTAGAAAAATTTATTCTTTCCAATCTATTTTAGGGTAACACAAACGTTAGTGTAAGACAGACCTATTTCTGTTTGATTCAGTAGGAGGAATTACCTCTATTAGTAGAAAAGCCAGAAGATCTGGTTTCAGATGAGAGTTACACAAATACTTGGAAAGAAAAGCATAAGAAAATTACAATTATAACTAGATATTCTGTCCTTAACCATCATTAAAAATAATAGCAAATTATTATGCTTGCTTTTTCTATGAATATTTCATAAATTAATCCTCATGAGAGTTTATAACATGAAGAGGTTATTCAGCTCCCACAGGAAAGTCATGAATGAGGTCAGGTGGTTTACAAACTCCATGAGATTGTACACTAAATTTGGTGAGTATGCATATATTTCAGATTCTTAAAGGGCCATTTAACCAGAAGAACAGTTATCTCTGCCATAGAAAATCTAAAGCAAGAGAAAGCAATAATTCTTCCCAGAGACACAGAGTAAGTCAGTGTTAACATCAGATAAAGTAACCAGGGACTTCTGAATCCAAGGCTCTATCTGACTAGATCATTCTCCTTAAGGGATCACATATCCAAAGAGGAGATTCCCCAAGAAAAATAAAACCTCACCTGTTTATGGGAGAAGAAATCATAGGCTGAGGAAGGAATAAAAGTTCATTCTTTATCAATCAGGCCATTATACTGGTTTTCAAAGGAAGTTTGCAAAGCAGGGTAAGTCAGAAAGAATCATCTCATTCAGCAGACACAAATGACCCCGGAGGCAGTGCTGCAGTCCCCAAGTCTAAATGTCTTCCCTTCTGTGGTGAGTTACCTTTAAGCATTATATTCTGTTCTAGGAACAAATTCTTGAGTAGTTCCTTTTAGTTATGTTGAATGTAAGCCATGTAAACATCTAATGTTCTAGAAAAAGCAATTTTTTAGCTAAACAAAGGCTATCCCTCACTATTCCCAACTCATTCCCATTCAAGAATCTTTCTGAACTCTCTTCCCCTAACACAAAATGTATGTGTGTGTAGAGGGTGGGGTGACTATTAGGTTATCAGATAAATACAGTGTCTGGTAAGTTGAAATTGCCTCAAGCTTCTTCTATTAGATATATTTTTTAAAACACTGGGTGACACAGTAAGTAGCACCTTCTACAAAGGGCTATAAAAGAGGAGGAAGTAGTGAAACTCACTTTAGTTCATTTCATCTGCATCACTAACAGCCCTCATGAAAGGGAATCGGTAGGAAATAAAACCAGAGCTAAAACATCATTTGAATTATCCACAGCATGGTAACATTCCCAGTATGCCAACCTTGGCCTCCAGTGCACAAATCATTGAACTGGATAGCTAAAAACAGTAAAGCTTCTCCGCTGTGGCATTCTAGTCACAATTGTTGACCTTCCCAGATCATCCTGTCTTCTCCAAGATAATCATCTGTTCACCACTGATTCCTGCACCAAATTCCATTCTCAACTAGTTTCTTTTTACTAGCAATTCTCTGTACTTGCAGAATCACTAAATATCAGGATTGAAAAGGACCCTGAAGGTTGTATCTCCCTACTCCCACTTTATTTCTTGGCAGAATCTTTTCTGTCTCTATCTTCAGTTCCCTTTCTAAGCTTTGTTCCTACCCTCCTCAAAGCTTCCACGCTTCCTCAATGTCTATTCCTAGCAGTTTTTCCTATCACAAACCCCTATATCCTCACTGCCTTTATAAATACCACTGTCCCTATTTCAATATATACCTGTTGGTTCTCCCAACTGAGAACCTGAGTTTCAGTCCCCAGTCACAACTGGTCACTTCGATGGAAGGCTTCTCCAGTTAAGTCAATCTGATAAAGCCTGTGCCCCAGCCCCGGATTCAGTCTTCCTAATTGCATCTTTGTACTTCCAAACAGTCCCCTAATCGTAGAATCGTTGCATTTTAGACCAGAAAGAAAACTCAGAAATAATCTGGTCGAATGTTTTTCCAACTTTTTTTTACTACATTTTAAGACACATGAAATCCATTTTACATCATAATCTCACACACACATAACTGAAACACGTTTCATGAAATAATATTCTTACTCTGCGAACACACTGAAAATTTCTAGTCTATTTTTTTTTTAAAATTTCAGGTTCCATCCACTAAATAGACTTCACAACCCAATCATAGGATGGAAGCCACAGTTTAGGAAACATTAATCTAGCCCAAACTTCCCATTCACGGAGGAAGAAACTGTAGCTCAGTGGTGAGGTGAGCCTCCCAGCCACAAGAAGGTTGTCCATAAAATTAAACTCGGGTCTGTCTGATAAGTCCCAAACCAGTGTTTCCCACTAAGACCCTCTCCACCCAGTCACCACACCCCGTACCCAAACACCATGCTACAGTACCCTGTCCAGTCACTGATCACACACTCTTCTCCAACTCAGCCCCTCAAAGTTACTGCTCGTTGGTAGGAATCCCCCTGCAGCCGCCGCTTCATGTTCCCTTACGTCAGAGTCCCCTCACAGTTACTATCCATCGATCGGTCTCCTCCGATTCGTTGGTCCTTGGTCACAGTTCCCTGCTGTCACTGCTTCATACTTCCTCGGTCATAGTCCCCTCGCAGCCTCTGCCTCGTGTTCTCCGAGGTCAGAGTCCCTCAGCATTCACCGCTGCGGGTCGCAGACCCCTCGCGAGCAGCTGCGTCTCAGTCACAGTCCCCTCGTTGTCAGTGCCCCTGGGTCACAGTAGCCTTGCAGCCCCAGCCTCACACTCCCTTCGCTGTCACTGACCCACTCTTCTTTCAGTCAGTCTCCCCGCGGTCCCAGCGCCACAGTTTCTCCTCTCAAATAGAGCCGCAAGGATAGGCACACACCGAGTCCTCACCTGCAGCTCACGCTCCCCCGGTCCCTGTCCCGTCGAATTTTTCCTGGGCGCCGCGTCACGGACAAGGGAAGTTGAGGGGGTTGCGGGGAGACGCCCGGGAAAGGCAGCTGACGGAACCGTGGGCCGGAAGTCCCGCCTACTGCCCGCCCTCTTGTCACTCCGACCACGACTTCTCCCTGAAAACCACGACCTCTGACACAGTAGTTCCGCCTCCATAGAGGCCCCGGGGACGGAGTGACTGAACCGAAATCCCCAGAGACAGAAGACAACATGGCAAAGGGTCAGTCTCCATGCGGAAGTAGAGTATGCGGTGGAGATACAGATGTATCTTGTAATGAGACACGCTGTGACTTGTCACTCGTGCTCACTGTCAGTCCTTCAAGAAGCGTTAACGCGATGGCTCCCCTTTTGCCCAGCTCCGGGCTCGGTCCCTTCCAGGAGGACCTGTCAGTCTTGGTCCTTCCTACTCTACCCCAGCGCCTGGCGTGGTGCCAGGCACTCGTACCAGCACAGTCACAATGCAGACGGCCGCGACGCCTTCCACCCTTGACATCCCCTACCTCCACCCCATGGTCTGCGGCTGCTTCACACAGAGCCACCTTTTCCCTACTTGGTGATGTAAAGAGAATTCCAACCAAGTCCTGTGAAAAGCCCTCTTCCTGTTATTTCTAACCCAGGTTGGCTCAACAAAAGGTGATCCCTAGGCATAAACTGGGGGCTAGCTGAACAGGAACGGATTCAAGGGAGGCCACTGGTAGGAAATCACATGGCAGGGTGTCTGGTGAAGAGAAACTTTTTCCTTTGCTAGAATGAAACTTTGGAGGGGTCCCTTTTGATTCTATAGATGTAAGGCAAGTAAATACCCAATGTTATGGAAGAAGTATGTAAAAGAACTTTTTACATGCTTGACTTGAAAGTGGCTGAGAAGAAATAGGGTGGGTAAAGTTAAGCATCTGCTAAGGAGCCTCCAGGCGAAAAAAAGGATTGTAACCATTCCCTTTCCGGTTTCAAACAGTTATTTGAATAGGGCAGATAGATTAAGCTGCTGCAGATAAGGACAGCTAGCTGGAGAAGACACCAGGGACTCTAAGGGGAAAATTACTACAAAGATAGTGGGAATTGGGATAGTAACCAACATAATCTCCGAGAGTCTTAAGGGAGAGCTAATTTCATATACAGGCTGGAAACTCTCAGACCCTGACACTGGGCAAACCCTGGGGAAAAAAAATACATGTTTAAACTAACAAGCTGTGGAAAGTGTAGAGTGGCAAGAGCTGAGCAAAAACACTGGGTGAAAGATAAAAGCAGTAATTCAAAATGTAGGAAAAGCAGTGGGGCTAATGGCAGACTCCGGGAGGGTTCACGCCAACGAGTACTTCCCAGAACTTCTGCTCCCAGTGTCCTTGTCCCCACGGTGAGCCACAGCCACCTCCTGCCTCTGCAGGAGACCCTCCAGCACTAGCAGGTTTCCAAAACTTGACTCCGTGGCTTAGAAAGATCAGTTCCTCTGCGTGGTCAGTGAACGGATGGATGCCAGTTTGCATTTCCAGGAATGATATTCACGTTCAGAGCAAAAAAAAGGAGACTGTTTGGAACTTTGCATGTCAGCACTAAATGGAGTGTAAGTGGTGAGAGAGGACATCCTTCCCTTTTTCTTGATCTTAAAGGAAATGCTTCCAATAATTCACTATGAAAAATGATATACAGAGTTATTCAGATCTGCTTCTTGAAACAAGTTTGATCCTAAACATGGGCTAAGTGCTTGACCCAGACATCCAGGGCTCAGCAGGATCAACGTAGTCTCTGAGCCTCTTGCTCTGATTCCAACAGTATGATCACATCGCCCTCCATACAGGGCCTTTCACGTTGTAGTTGATGGAGCAGTTGGTGTCCTACCTGAACTCCACGTGTATGTGTATGCACTGTACCTGCAAGAGCCTGTCCTACCCAGAACCTCACCAGCTTGATGGCCTACAGACAACTCTGTCCATGATGGCGTCTTGGCAATGATTAGGTTGAAACCATCTGAGAGGATCTTAGGACACTGCATATTGACCTAAGGAGCATCTTGACATGTGGAGAGTAAACTCCAACCTTTTTTGACAAAACTGTCTTTAAGAAACTGGAGTTTTCCAATTTCCTTAAGCTCTTTTCCTATAATTGCTGTAAGGTGATATTAATATTTCCTGTATGGGAATTCACTGTAGTTATGTTTGATTAATAATATATTATTTGATATTCCTCATTTCCGAAAAAATGTAGGATAAAAAACTTTATGCACAAATAAACTGATCTCAGTGTTATTTATAATAGTGAAAAATTAGAAATAATCAGTCCCTCAATAAGGACATGGCAAAAATAACCAATGGTGTATATAACCTAATGGAATAAGTACAACTATTAAAGTATGCTAGTGAAAACTGCGATCAAATAAAATGGCAAAAAAATTGCATATGACATTATGAGAAGTGAAAAATCAGGTTACAAAATTGTATACATGATTTTTTTAACCCTGCCAAAAAAAAAAAAAACACCACTGGTTATGTTTGAACAATTGAATTATGAATTTTCCCTACTTTTTTCTCTACCTTCCAAATGTAATAACATGTTATAAAGAAATCAAAACATTAAACTATAAGGCCTAAAACTCAACAGACTCCGTTGCCAAACTGCCAACTTTATTTTGTCAAGATATTTAACAATATAAAAAACTTCATATTTCTTCATGGTCATATCTTTTTCCAGCTTTCAAAGATTCAATAGTAGAAACAGCCAAATGCCGCTACAACACAGAATAAACTGTCCTAAAAAAACAAACAAAACAGAAAACAAACACACAAATCCAGAATGTTAGTACTAATGAAGGACTAAAGGCAGCAGGGACGTGAAATTAACATCTCAGATCTTTGCCAATTTTCAATCATGAAGACTCTTTCCCTTCTTTAAGAAACAGGTTTTCCAGAGTAAAATTATAAATTTGCTTGCCTCGGGGTAGCTACAAAATTGCTTGCTAAAAGGGTAGGATGAGTAAAGAATTATATTTTTTGAATGAAGAAATAAAATGCAAACTAATGTACTTTATATAACGTTTATTCATAAAACAAGTATTCCTGTTTTTCCTGATTTATCAAAGAAATAATATAATTAAAATGCTTTGAGTTTCTTGGAGTAAATGCATTACCCAACCCAAGGATATTATAGTTTCACAAATAACGAAAATACAGCACCTTGTCATAAATTCTGGATAAGGACAAATGATATCTGGTTGTTTGTTCTTAATTGATAAAATTCATTTGTCCATCTTTTTTTTTTTTTTTTGCGGTACGCGGGCCTCTCACTGTTGTGGCCTCTCCCATTGCGGAGCACAGGCTCTGGACGCGCAGGCTCAGCAGCCATGGCTCATGGGCCCAGCCGCTCTGTGCATGTATGATCTTCCCAGACCGGGACATGAACCTGTGTCCCCTGCATCGGCAGGCGGACTCTCAACCAGTGCACCACCAGGGAAGCCCCCATTTGTCCATCTTTTATCTCAGAATCTCAAAATGTGCTCCAGATCCTAGTTAAATTTGTTAAAACACTTTTTAGGTACTTATTACAGGAGTTCCACCTGCCTCAGCAACTCCTAACTCACCAGCCTCACCTCCAGCCTGGCAATGATGGGAGAAAATATGAGTTGAAGTACCCAATTATTAACCAAAAGCAAATTCCGTGGTTAACCCAGTTCCCTGGCTTCTTGGAAGGGATTACTGTAAGCTGTGTTCTCAAACAGTGCTATCTGTGGTGAGGGACCTATTTTTTTGTTTGTTTTAATTGCCAATCCCTTATGAACTGATACTTTCATAAAGTACAATAGAAATTAATAACTAAGAAAATGAAATGAAAAAAGAAACATACAAATATAACCAAAACTTATTAGATTCAATGAACATAAAATTACTTTGTCAAATTCCATGAGCGTTTCTAAACCCTTACACATAATTTATGTACTTATCTTATTGAAGACCTATAACAAACAGTTCATTGACTGGCACTGGTCTGTGGACCCCACTTTGACTGGCACTGTTCTTACAATGCCACCCAGAGTTCTCCATCAGGACTGAGCCCTGGTTATCCACAGCAATTATCAGCTCAATAGTATATGCTTTTCTCTCCCCTCTCTCATTTCCTCATATTCTATTGGGCCTTCCTGGGATCTTCTCCCAAATAAAGTACTTTAAGTTCTAAAAAATTAAGCCTAAATAAACACTCAACAAACTGAACTAAAGATACAGTAGACTAAGTCAGCAACCTAGACCAGGTTTTCAAAAATTATTTTTAGACAGCGCCCCAACTAATCCTGTATTCTAAAACCTGATCCTGATAATCTTTAAAGCAGCCACAACTACTGAAGTCCGCATGCCTAGAGCCCGTGCTCTGCAACAAGAGAAGCCACCGCAATGAGAGGCCCACGCACTGCAACGAAGAGTAGCCCCCTCTCACCGCAACTAGAGAAAGCCCGCGCACAGCAACGGAGACCCAATGCAGCCAAAAATACAATCAATAAATAAAAATATAAATAAATTTATTTAAAAATATATATATATAGGCCACTACAGAAGCTGGCACATAATAGGAGCTCAGAATTATTTGTTGAATGAATGAACTGTATTATATAAGGACTCAGAAATATGCAGTTTTAACTCCAAAAAGCAGGAAAAACCACTACCTGAGCTTTATTTACCCTTCCCCTAGAAAGCTGATAAATGAAGATTTACATAGTACTTCCCACTGTTCAGCCTTTGATCCCTAGGGCAGTTGAGCATAAAATAAAACTTTGGTAGGACCATAGAATTTTAGAGCCAAAAGGTAACTTAAGATCATCTACACAAGAAGCTTCCATACCTGGCAGTAAGTATAATCATGTGGAGAAGTTTTTTAAAAATTCAGAGTCACTGATCCAACCCCTGGCTTGTTTGATCAGAATCTATTGAGCAGAGCCTTGGCATCTGTATTTTAAACAAGTTCCTCAAATTATTCTTAGGCAGCCACAGCCAGTCTTTAGGAAAATCTAGTACAGCTTCCTAGTGTTACTGATACAACCACAGAAAAGTTCAATGACTTACCTAAAGTCATTTAATTAGAAAGTTACAGAGCTAGAAATGGAACCTCTCTCCTAATTCACCCAATCTAGTTCTTTCCCACTCTACTGTACTTTAATTCTGACTCTACTAATTCACAACCTGGGAGCATTTGGATAGAAGGTGGGAATATTTCTGGAAGCAAGTATAAAATAACAACATATTAAAATACATGACATTCATGTCAATAACATACCAATGTTTAAATGAAACCTCTTTTTAAAAATTCCTCTTTTGTTTAGTTTTGAGAAATAGCTTTAAGATAATTAATTTTATTACTGAAAGAAAAATCACCTTTGCTCATGGAATCCCTGCCACCCAAATTTCTTTGCAGCTTAGCAAACGGCTATATGTCTATTAGCACCAAATAAATAATACACAATTTCCACATCCAAACTTGTGAAGAGTTACATCATAAAGTATCCTTGCCTATAAGCAGCACTCTATGTTTCTGCTTTAATAACACAAACGAACAGTAAAATCATCTTATCCAGAAGAAGTCTCAGACAAATGTCTAAAACTAAAGTGTCCTCAGGGACTTCCCTGGCAGTCCACTGCAGGAGGCACGGGTTCAATCCCTGGTTGGGGAACTAAGATCCCACATGCCGTGTAGCACGGCCAAAAAAAATAAATAAATAAAGTGTCCTCACATCTTAACAAATAGTAAGTGATTTGATTTGGAATGCCCACGTGACCTTGAGAAAGGAAAAAAAGGGTTCCAAATAGGCTTACATTCATGAAAACATCATGAGTACAGTTGTCAGCGTCAGCATCCCAGAAACAGCGAGCAGCCATGCTAAAAAGTCAAAGAATAGAGTATTATCAACAATATAACAAGGATCTGAACTATATATATCTGCCACAAGCAAAAGTTTTCCTTGATACATTCTTATACATCAGTGCTTCCAAACCTTTTCACAGAATGAGATGACATACAGAAAATCATATCTGTACAGCAGAGTATACTGGGTAAACTAGAAGAGTCATAGATGATAAACTAGTCAGAGTCATAGATGAGGCTGCTTGCAGCTGGAGGTGACCAGCCCAGGGGTCTAGCAGCCTCAGACTCTGATGGCTGCCTGATGGCCTAAGTCACTGGTAGTCTGGGTGGGAAGCTCTGTTATAGATTATTTCAGGTAAGATATCTATGTATGACTTTTAGAGGAAATAATACCTAAGACTTATGGCTAAAATGGGCTCAATTCCTGCACAATAATATGAGAAGGTAGGTCTAGAAAGGACCCAACAAATTATTTAGCCCAACCTGATCATTTTAGAGAGTCACAGAAAACAAAGGGGCAAACTCTGAACTAGAATTCAATCTTCTAACTAATTCTAAATCCAGTATTATCTCTAGAGGATGCTATACGACCTCTAAGTTGTAAAATTAGCCATTCTCCTCTCCCCAGTTCTTGGATAAGAAAAAATGTCAGTAAAAATAAAAGCCTATTTAAAAGTGGAAACAACTTAAATACCCAGAAGTATTGGATTGGTAAACAAAATTAAGGTATTTCTTAGCAATGAAATTCTATGCAGCCATTAAAGGTATTTTTTACAAAAAAAAAAACTTTAAGAACATGAAAAGATGTTCACAATAAAATGTTAAGTTTAAAAAGTAATTTTAAATTTTTTAAAATTAAATGTATGTATATGATTCATCATTAACATTTATTGAGCACTTACTTTGTGCCCCACTGGTCTAAGAGCTTTACATGTATTAACTCAATCCTATAAGAAAGGCATTATTATTATATCCATTTAATAATCATGGAAACTGAGAGTCAGAGAAATTAAGTAAACTTGTCCAAGGTCATTTATGTAGTAAGTGACAAAGCTTGGCTTTGAATCTAGGTGGTTCAGCCTCAAGTCTGTAGAGAAAGTTATATATACACCATGCTATATTGGTTTAATTTTAAAAGACTTTTTTTTCAGTTTTACATAGAAGAGCTCCCCCTAGCCTAATATTTCACACATTTTTAAATCAAAAAAGTTCCACCTATTTCCAAACTGTAACAGTATGAAATAAAATTAATCTACTTAACTGATCAGTCAACAAGTATTTATTTAGCAAGTACCGTTTGTCCAGAAAGAATAAAATCCGCTTTGTCCTCAAACAATTCTCAGCTTAAATAGGTGAAAAAAAATTAATACACACCAAAAGAATAAGATAATGTATTGCTGGTGCTGATTTATAGACTATTAGGATTAAAAGGGATTATAATGTCTATCTAGATCAAGCCTTCAAGTCCAAGATGCACAATAGTTGAATTAAATCTGTAGAAGTGCTAAAGAATTTTAGAGAATTTAGAGAGGAGAAAAAGCCAAAGAAGATTTCACGAAGGAAGTAGTGCTTAAGCTGAGCAGAACCAAGTGAAAGCATGAATACAAAAATGTGTTTAGTAAGTATTTGTTGAGTATTATATACGAGCAAAGTGCTAGGTGCAAATGATACAAAGATGCATAAAATACAGTCTTTGCTTTCAAATTGTGGTCTCTTTACACAATTTCCCAATAAAAGGAACCAGAGCTCCTTGGAGAAATGGCCAATTCTAGGGCCACGGCTGTAAATGTACAAGATAAACCTGGGACACTTGGGTCATATCAAAACCCTGGGCTATATCAAAAAGAATTTTAACCACTGCACCAGCAAAACCCCTGGTGGTGCAGTGGTTAAGACTCTGCACTCCCAATGCAGGGGGCCTGGGTTCGATCCCTGGTCAGGGAACTAGATCCCACATGCATGCTGCAACTAAGAGTTCGCATGCCACAACTAAGGAGGCCACCTGCCACGAATGAGACCCAGCGAACCAAATAAATATTTTTTAGAAAAGAATGTTATATTTAAAAATATACATACACACATTTATGTATATATATTTTTTTAACACATATGTGTATATATATTTATATTGATAAAGTTATGTCAAAAGACTTAGAAGAAATATGATGGAACACTTTGTAGCAGGCCAATGCTCCCACCAAGTCAATTAGAAAAAAAGAATAAAATGAATCAGAGAGCTGCTGAAGCAAATAGGACTAGGGGAGCCAAAATTCCAGAGAAAGGTGAACCACATGAGGTAAGTTGATATTCTGCAGCAAAGTTCTCCCTGGGGCATTTGCCAGCTCTGGGCACAGAGCTAGAGGCTGAGAGCCTGGGCTTCGCCCAGGTACAGGACCAATTACTAAGGGAAAAAGAAACCAGCAGGACTGCTGGCAGTCTTGCAGGGCTGGGTGGGATAAAATTGGAGGCTTGAGGGACCAAGATCCATGTTTAAAAGGAGAGCGTAGAACTGAGCCGGTCACATAGTAGGTTTCCTCTCAAGACATGTGCTGAATTCTGAAACTGCATAAGCAGGAACCTAAAAAGCTATATGTGGTAGGCAAAATAATGGCCCCCCCACCAAATATGTCTATGTCCTAAACCCCAGAACCTGTGAATATATTACATGGCAAAAATGGTTTTACAGATGTGTAACTAAGGATCTTCAGATGGGGAGATTATCCAGGTGGGCTCAATGTAATCACAAGGGTCCTTATAAAAGAAAGAGGGAGGCAGGAAGGTCAGAATCAAGAGATATCTGAAGATGTAATGCTGTTGGCTTTGAAGATGGAGGAAGGGTTTATGAGCTGAGGAATGCAGGTAGCCTCTAGAAGATGTAACAGGCAAGGGAATGGACTCTCCCCCAGAGCCTCCAGAAGGAATACAGTCCTGCCAACACCTTGATTTTAGCTCTACAAAACCCATTCTGAATTTATGATCTCCAGAACTGTAAAATAATATATTTTTGCTTTTTAAGGAAACTATTCATTAAAAAATAAGCCTCTGAAATGAAGAATAGTTTAATCCCGAGGAAAGGACTAAAAGTCAGTACCTGCTGAGGCTGGGGTTCCAATGAACACTCCAGGTTCTTCGTTGAAAGATCTGAAGGGCTATGTTCAAGACAGAAGGGTGAGCTAAAGATAGAGACTTATCAAATCAGCAACCCAACCTCAACTCAGCTCAGTATCTGATTGGATTACAGTAAGTAGCCCATATTCTACCTGAATTACAAAGGAAAGGGTTAAACTTCTCTGGAGGAAAATAATATTATCTGGAAGTTTTACAGGTTTTTTTTTTAACACAATGTCCAGGACTCAAACTAGGCATGCCAAGAGACAGAGCCATATGGAAGATTAACAAGACAAAAAAATAGTCAAAGGAAACAGACTCACATGTGATCCAGTTACTAGGGTAAGCACTGTTATGACCAAAATGCAAAAAAGGAGGAGAGAGGGAGGATGGAGAACATAGATAAAAAATAAAGAATTTCATTATACAATTAGAATATACAAAAAACAATTATTATGAAAAAAGAATTAAATGGGAATTCTAGACCTGAAAAATATAATAACAAATTAGGAATTCAGTTGGTGGGTTTAATAGCAGATTAGACACAATGGAAAAGAGGATTAGTGAACTGAAGGACAGGTCAATAGAAAAATATCCAAACTGAAGCACAGAGAGAAAAAACAAAAATTCAGAAAAGAGCATCATAAATTACAGTAAAAAGATCTAAATACTTGTTATTGGAGTCCATAAAGGATAGCAGAGAGCAAATGAAGCACAGGTAATATTTTAAAAGATAATAGCCACATATATAGCACCCAGATCTTAGTTTCTAATGCCACTCTGCCATACAATGAACCAAGGCTCCTTAGAGAAATGGCTGATTCTAGGGCTGGGGCAGAGAATGGATAAGGTGGGGCATCTTATAGTGCCAGTAAATAAGGTTGTGCTCAAAAAACCCACAATAGTAGGGTATGTGAAAGGGACCCAGTAGTCAGCTGAAAGAGCTCTCAATGGCCAAAGCTGGAAAAATTTGAGCAACAAAATAAATAAAGTAGTACTGGATTATAATCCAAATTATAAAAATCCATAGTCCATACTTAAATAAATAAATGACTGAATAAATAAATAAATGAGAGAGAACAGACAAATCTCTTATGCTGAAAAATTCCAAGTAATTTATGTAGACACTCTGCCCTCGAGGAGGTGGAGCATAACTCCTTGCTCCTTAAGTGTGGGCTGCACATAGTGATTTCTTTGTAAAAAATACAGTATGGAAAGGGGAAGAAAGGAGTAACTTTATAGTGAAAAACCTGACAAATACTACTCAGGCAGGGATCAAGGTTAACATCAACAGTAATATGTAATGTTGACAGTATGTACCCTGAAATGAATGATATAATGAGAACAGCACTTTACCTCTGTGATCTTCCTCCTGAAAACCTATAATCCCAAACTAATCATGAGCAGACAAATCCCATTTGAGGCATATTCTACAAAATACCTAACCAGTACTTCTCAAAACTGTCAAGGTCATCAAAACCAAGGAATGTCTGAGAAACTGTCATAGCCAAGAGAAGACGAAAGAGACATGTAATGTGGTATCCTAGATAGGATCCTAGAACAGAAAAGGGACATTAGGTGAAAACTAAAGAAATCCCAATAAAGTATGAACTTTAGTTAATAATAATGCATCAATATTGGTTCATTAATTGTGACAAATGTTCCATACTAATAGAAGATGTTAATAATAGAAGAAAATGGATGTGAAGTAGTTAAGAACTCTGTACTATCTCTGCAACTTTTCTGTAAATCTAAATTATTCTAAAAGATTTATTTAAAAAAAAGAAACAAAGATAATGGTTAAGACTTTTCCCAATCTGATACAAAACAGATTCAAGAGCCCACAAATTCAAAATGCCCTGAGAACCCCAAGTAGAATAAGTACAAAGAAAACCATATATCATCATAGTCAAAAGGCAATGAGAAAAACATTTTAAAGTGGCTAGGAAAAAAGACACATCACCTCCAAAGGAACAATAATAAGACTTAGAGCTGATTTCTCAACAGAACCAACTGAAATCAGAGGACAATGTAATCACTTCTTTAAAGTACTGAAAATGGAAAGGCATATATGCTTTCCTTCTATCTCTTTCCCTTAAGGAATGTATATAAATGTAGTATTGAGCCATCTTCGACCATGCAGATGAGGACACAGCAAAGCAAGACAGGAGGGCCTATATCCTTGACAGCAGGGAAGCACCTCACCAGGCTGGGACTCCTATCTGGTGTGTTTTGAGAAGAGAAATAAAGCGTCTGTGTTTTTTCAAAAACAAAACAAAACAAGGAATGAAGGAAGGGAAGGAAGGAAAGGGAAGGGAGGGGAGGGGAGGGGAAGAAGAAGCTACCAATGGCCAAAGATGGGACAATTTGAGCTTCAGTGAAGATACTAACTGCAATTGATTTAAACACATCACATATATTTAAAACCATGGGTTCATGGATAGAAAAAAAACTCATTGGTAACCTTGGGAGGATGCTAGGGAACCAATTCATTACTCTGAAAATAGGTAAATTTATCCCTCCTTTCCTATACAAACTGTATCTCATTGTAATGAAACAAATGAAAAAAAAAAGTCATTCTTTTTCTTTTTTTTTGCGGTACGCGGGCCTCTCACTGCTGTGGCCTCTCCCGTTGCGGAGCACAGGCTCCGGACGCGCAGGCTCAGCGGCCATGGCTCACGGGCCCAGCCACTCCACGGCATGTGGGATCTTCCTGGACCAGGGCACGAACCCGTGTCCCCTGCATCGTCAAGCGGACTCTCAACCACTGTGCCACCACGAAAGCGCAAAAAAGTCATTCTTAATAGAAGAATTCCAGCTTATAAATAAAGAACAATGATAGAAGATCACTATCTTGTAACCTGTGATGAACAATGGATCTAGGACAGATGCTAAAATCATTAATAGTAAAGCTGATAGGGAACTTTATAATAGATGGATCTATCCAACAACATCTGAACTCCATGATCAATCTTAACAATAAATATAGGAACAGCCAGACATTTTTGTGCCTCCTGATAAGATGCAATAGAATGTATACTAAACACCTATGTACTATTCTTGCCCAAAACTCAAATCTATCACTGATTAAGACTAGATCTGGGCTTCCCTGGTGGCGCAGTGGTTGAGAGTCTGCCTGCCGATGCAGGGAACACGGGTTCGTGCCCCGGTCTGGGAAGATTCCACATGCCGCGGAGCGGCTAGGCCCGTGAGCCATGGCCGCTGAGCCTGCGCGTCTGGAGCCTGTGCTCCGCAACGGGAGAGGCCACAACAGTGAGAGGTCCGCGTACCACATTAAAAAAAAAAAAAAAAAAGGCTAGATCTAACTACTTATTTACAAGAAATACAGGAGCTAGAAGACGTACTAAACAGTACCATGGGGATACAATCCTCAAATACCAGAATGTAGGAAACTCTACAAGACAAACAACCTAATTTCCTCAACAAATAAATGGCAAGGTTAAAAAAAAGGGGGGTGAGGGAGAAGAAGTAAAATGACAGACTAAAAGAAACTTAAGAGACATATTAACCAAATGCAATGCATGGACTTTGTCTGTATCCTGACCTGAACAAACTGTAAAAAAAAATACACATACACACGCACAAAAACACACATATACATACATGCACGTGTATATATGAGACAACTGGGAATAATTAAAAGCTAACTGAATGTTTTATAATATTAAGGATTTTCAATATTTACATGTGATATTTTATTATGTTGAAAAGGGCCCTTATATTTTAGAGATATATACTGTTGTATTTACAGATTAAATGATATGATGACTAGAACTTGCTTCAAGATAAACTGGTGGGGTCAGGGAGATTAGATGGAGGTATAAATTGAAACAACATGGGTGTGTGTTAATAACCTTAAAGATAAGTAATAGACATATGGGAGTTCCTTAGTCCATGTACTTTTTCATATGCCTAAAATTTTAGATGATAAAAGTTTTAAAAGGAAGTGGGGAAGGCCTTATATGCCATGCTTTAGAGTTTAACCTGATCACATTGAACAAAGTCAGTCAGGACAAGTTTGAGGAGTTTATACTATACACGATTTGAAATAAACTCTATAGAGTTTATGAAAAGGAGGTGAGGGTGTACTTCTGGGAGACTGGTCTGCTGTGTAAATTGCAGAGGAGAGAGATCAGAGTCTGGAAGTGCTGATAAGGGGCTGCTAAGCAACCCTGGCATCCAGGTTACAGTGCGTGCAATGAGAGAGAGTAATGGCTACATAAGATAAAAGAGAGTTCCACACTTTGAAGCCTGAGTCAATGGAATCTTGGTAATAAGGCAGGAGACAGAGAAATGAAAATGAGAGGCTTATTTGAGGAGAGGAAGGGGAAAGAAATATGCAACTCTATTTGAACATATTGACTCTGAGATGACAGAATAGTAAAGTATTTCTTAGTTTCTCTGTGGTGAATAACTCTACTGAAGCCTTTTGACCGAATGGTAGAGGGCACCATGGTGAAGAGTACTGTGCGAGGAGTCAGAAGCCTGGGCTCTATTAGTGAGCCTGACGCCAGCCAGATCTAGAATTTTGGCCAAATCATGCTGAACCTCATAAGTGTCATCATAAAATAAGGGGACTGGACACCAGAAAGAATCTGCATTCTCTTCCCAAGCTAACATTCTATAGTGAAAATTCTCAGTGATAGTATCTACAAGGTATTTTTTTAATTCATCCAGCAAATATTTTCATACTTTCTTATAAAATACTGGACTAGGCACTGTTTACAAAGGGAAACAGGAGATTAACACTTGGGCACAGGAAAAGACAGGAAATACAGATTTTGAACTTGCCAATACAGGAATGATGGTTTGAGGTAATGAGAATGAATGAGCTCATTGAAAAAGCACACAGAAGAGCAGAAGAATAAGAACTGAGCCTTGAAGAAAGCTCACAGCTAGGGATATAGGGGAGAAAGAGGAACCAGTTTAGGAGAGAATAATCAGTTAGAAAAACAGAAGAGAAACAAGTTACACAAGTGACATCAGGGCCAAAAAAACCAGAGTGAATTTTAAAAAACAGAAGCCAGGCCAATAACAATAGCTATGAAAATTGTCACTCAGACAACTTTAAAAATATTAATTTAGGAGAATGGTAGGACCAAAAACCAGGCAACAAGGAATATGGGAGGAAACATATATACATAATCCTACACTCTCTTTGGGAGCATATATACATAAACCCTGAAAGACGTACTAGCCTACAGATACTATGAGAAGTGAATTACCCCATGGAGTCCACCCAGACTGTCAACCTCGCTGCTCAGTACCAGGATCTCTTCAGTTCACAGCTGCATTTTATTATACCGTCCATTCCTCTCACTCTTGCAAAGACACTGTCTTACTGGATTGTCGAGAAGATGAACACCCAATAAGAAATATATAAAAATAAAAAGAAGAAGGAAAAACCAACTACTCACAATACACCTTCCCCTCTTTGTTCTCCAATCACTACTTGCACCACCATTTTATATCGGTCAAATCCCATTTCTGGAAAGAAAAAATAAGAAAGTTATCTATAAGCAAATATATGGTAAAATTACTTAATGAAGGCAAATTTGCCTAGAAATGAACATAAGCATTCAGTCTACAAGCACTTACTGAGTATGATTATAAGCTTAGGAGTCAGACTTAAGGACAAATTCTAACCATAAGCTTAGTAAGTGTGTAACTTTAGACGAGTTATTTAACGTTTTAGTTTAAATCTCCCTCAACTGTTAAATGGGAATATCACTACCTTCCTCCTGGGCGTGTTGTGAGGAAGTGGGTAGAGACAAGCTGCCTCCTGTCTCTACCCGTTTCTCTTCCATAGTAGACTCTCAGTAGGTCTTAGCTTCCTTCCTTTCTCCCCTACTCTAAGTCAGGAAATGAGCTAGGCCCTCAAGATACAGAGATAAATAAGATGCTCTTCTTGCCTTAAAGAACTCATAGTAGTTGGGAAGGCAAACATGGAAAATAAAATGAAAATGCAATGTAGTAATAATTCAAAGAGAGGCATGTATAAGGTACATTAGGAGCACAGAGCTGGATGGCTCCTCCCTTTGACTGGGCAACAGGGAAGGGATGACCAGAAAAGACTTCTTGGAGGATACGATAAGTGAGCTGAGTCCTGAAAGACGAGTGAGAATTTACCAGATGGACAATGTTTCTCCATTCTATGGAGGGGGATAGCATATGCAAAGACATAGAGCATGGGATCTTTAGAAAACTGCAAGCTGTTCAGTAAGATAGAAAATAAACCATAAGATTCTGGAGAACACTGGTATGGCCTAGGACAACTCAGCTGCTTCCCCCAAAACTATACTGCTGAAACAGCAAAATCGTGAAAATTCTCCCCAACAACAAACCTGGGGGACAGAAAACTGAATGGGCATCTTTATCTTCCCTCCTTTCTGACCAAGGAATAGGGGAAACAGTGAAGAAGAAAAAAGTGAAACAGGCAAAGTTGAGACAGAGCCAACCCCTTTTTTTAAAAAAATAATCTTTCTCTTAATTTAGTCTTATTTCGTTTTTTTATATATATAAATATATTTATTTTATTTATTTATTTTTGGCTGTGTTGGGTCTTCATTGCTGTGCATGGCATTTCTCTAGTTGTGGTGAGTGGGGGCTACTCTTTGTTGTGGTGTGCGGGTTTCTCATTGCGGTGGCTTCTCTTGTTGCAGAGCACAGGCTCTACGCGCATGGGCTTTGGTAGTTGTGGCACACGGGCTCAGTAGTTGTGGCTCGCGGGCTCTAGAGCGCAGGATCAGTAGTTGTGGCACACAGGCTTAGTTGCTCTGTGGCATGTGGGAACTTCCCAGACCAGGGCTCGAACCCGTGTCCCCTGCATTGGCAGGCAGATTCCTAACCACTGTACCACCAGGGAGGTCCCAGAGCCAACTCTTTTTGATGAAAGTAAAAGCTCCAGGATTATACAGTAAATTAGGCAAACAATCTGAACACTTATAGGAACCCTTCCATTGTGGGACATGAACCCTAATGCAGTATACTTAAAATCTCAGAAGGAGACAGAGCCCAAGTTATTTTTAAAAAACAATGCGCACAGCTCAGCTGAGCTTCCTCCTTTCTCTACCCATTCCTCTTCCTCCTTTTCTCATACCCATGCTTTAGAAATGTGGCTAGAATATTAAATGCTCATCACTTAAAACACAGTTCTGAGGGAAAAATAAAATAGTCTTAGACACCATAAAACTCCTAGAAGACAGCATAGGCAAAACATTCTCCGACAAAAATCATATCAATGCTTTCTTAGGTCAGTCTCCCAAGGCAATAGAAATAAAAACAAAAATAAACAAATGGGAGCTAATCAAACTTACATGCTTTTGCACAGCAATGGAAACCATAAAAAAAACAAAAAGAAACATACGGAATGGGAGAAAATATTTGCAAATGATGTGACAGACTAGGGCTTAATCTCCAAAATATACAAACAGCTCATACAGCTCAACAACAAAAAAACAAATAACCCAATTGAAAAATGGGCAGAACACCTTAATACAGACAGACATACAGATGGCCAGTAGGCACATGAAAAGATGTTCAACGTCACTAATTATTAGAGAAATGTAAGTCAAAGCTACAATGGGGTACCACGTCACACCCGTCAGAATGGCCATCATTAAAAAGTCTACAAATAACAAATGCTGGAGAGGGTGTGGAGAAAGGAGAACCCTCCTGCTCTGTTGGTGGGAATGTAAGTTGGTGCAGCCACTATGGAAAACAGTATGGAGGGTCCTCAGAAAACTAAAAATAGAATTACCATATGATCCAGCAACCCCACTCCTGGGAATATATCTGGACAAAACTATAATTCAAAAGGATACATGCACCCCATGTTCATAGCAGCACTGTTCACAATAGCCAAAACATGGAAACAACCTAAATGTCCATCAACAGATGAATGTATACAGAAGATGTGGTACATATATACAATGGAATACTACTCAGCCATAAAAAAGAATGAAATAATGCCATTTACAGCAATATGGATGCAACTAGAATTTATCATACTAAGTGAAGTAAGTCAGAAAGAGAAAGGGAAATACCATATAATATCACTTATATGTGGAATCTAAAATATGGCACAAATGAACCTATCTACAAAACAGAAAGAGACTCATAGACATAGAGGACAGACTTGTGGTTGCCAAGGGGGAGGGAGGGAGGGAGAGGGATGGACTGGGAATTTGGGGCTGGTAGATGCAAACTATTATATATAGAATGGGTAAACAACAAGGTCCTACTGTATAGCACAGGGAACTATATTCAATATCTTGTGATAAACCATAATGGAAAATAATATTAAAAAAAAGTATGCCTCTATGTGTATAACTGAGTCACTTTGCTGTACTGCAGAGATTGCTACAACATTGTAAATCAATTACACTTCAATAAAAAAATTAATAAAATAAAATAGTCTTAGATACACTGGGAGGAGAGTGAAAAAAAAAATTCACCCACACCACATCAGAACAAAATTAAAAGAAGCTGAATGGCAATATGCAAAGGTACAACAGCAAAAACAAACCAAAGAATAACAAGAAAAGAAACGTACTGCTTAAAAGACCAAAAAACTCAACCTAGGAGATAATATAAATCAAGGAACAAAGAGAAATTCCTCACAACTGATTCATAATATAGAAAAACATAAGCCCACAAATTCAGTAAAATAAGAACTCAATCAGATTACAAAACAACAGAAAGATGAAAGGGGAGATTATAGGCCTAGGAAACAAACTGAATACTCATATGATATTAGTGCAGAGCTAATCAATTAAAAATGGCAAGAGAGGGGCTTCCCTGGTGGCGCAGTGGTTAAGAATCTGCCTGCCAAAGCAGGGGACATGGGTTCGAGACCTAGTCCCGGAAGTTCCCACATGCCACGGAGCAACTAAGCCCGTGTGCCACAATTACTGAGCCTGTGCTCTAGACCTCGCGAGCCACAACTACTGAAGCCTGCATGCCTAGAGCCCGTGCTCCGCAACAAGAGAAGCCACCACAATGAGAGGCCCACGCACCACAACGAAGAGCAGCCCCCTCTCACTGCAACTAGAGAAAAACCCACGCACAGCAACGAAGACCCAATGCAGCCAAAAAATAAATAAATAATTTTTTTAAAAAATGGCAAGAGACAAGACAGACACAAATGAAAACAAATACTTACAAGGTGATCACAAGTATATGTCAAAGAAAAAGGAAGAGATTACAGCAAAGATAATAGATGTGAAAGACAGAGATGATTCAACGCATCAATATTTGGTGTCCTAAGGTAGATAATCTAACAAATGGAACCGGAAATGTACTCAGAGATACAAGAAAATTTCCTTGATATGGAAAAAATAAAATCTGCAGATTAACAGACATAAAATGCTCAATACCAAGCCATACCCTAGAAAAACTACTGAGCATCAAGGTTAGGGACAGGATTCTTTCTGCAGAGAACGTCAGACTGGCCTCAGATTTCTCCACAGTAACATTCAATGCAAGAAGACAGTGAAGCAACATCCACAAAATTCTCAAAAAATAATTAACTCAAAATATTATATTCATCCAAAATATATTCTCGTTTAAAGGCATTCTCAAACATGAAAGAATCCAGGGAATACAGCATTTCTGAGCCCTCCCTGAAAAAATTTACAATAAAATCTCATCAGGTAAGAATTGAACCAGAAAAAAGAACTCAGCAATGGAAATAGCATGGTGAAAGGACTAAATAGTGGGCAATCATTCCATTTAAATATAGAATGAATGCTGTAACACTATGGGAAACAGTCTATAGTATACCATTGTTTTTAAAGTATTTATCTGTATATATACATAGAAAAGAGGACTGGTATGATGGTCACGTAATATTAATGATTCTTCTTGGGTGGGGGCATTAGGAGTGATTTTTCTAATTTTAATTATTTTTCTACACTTTATTTTTTTTATAACAAGCATGTATTTTTTTTACAATAATTTAATAGTGAATTTCATTAAAAATCTGAAAACAAAAATGCTAATATACTAAAGTTAATTTGGATGATGGAAAGAGAATTGCTATTTTATTCTTAGTATTTTTCTATATTTTTTATTTTTAAAAATTAAAACATATTAATAAAAATACATCAAAGTATTAAATAGTAACTACCATGGACAACAGACTTTTATATCATTAAAAAAAACACTTTATGGGCTTTCCTGGTGGCGCGGTGGTTGAGAGTCTGCCTGCCGATGCAGGGGACACAGGGACACGGGTTCGTGCCCAGGTGCGGGAAGATCCCACATGCCGCGGAGCAGCTAGGCCCGTGAGCCACGGCCACTGAGCCTGCGCATCCGGAGCCTGTGCTCCACAACGGGAGAGGCCACAACAGGGAGAGGCCCGCGTACCGCAAAAAAAACAAAAAAAAACAAAAAAAACCAGAAAAACACTTTATGTGTATTGTCCAGGTTTATTACAATGAAAATGTATTATGATTACAAAGACATTTCTTCCCTCCAAAAAAAATCTTTAGAAAAGAGTAAATAGGGAGTTCCCTGGTGGCCTAGTGGTTAGGATTCCGGGCTTTCACTGACGTGGCCCAGGTTCAATTCCTGGTTGGGGAACTGAGATCCCGCAAGCCGCGTGGTGCAGCCAAAAAAATTAAATTAAATTAAATTTTTAAAGGGTAGATAGAAAGGACTTTTCAGATTGTATAACACTATTAACAAAAGAGACTGAGAGAGGTAGAAAGACAAAGAACAGGGAGGAAAAGCACAAGATCTGCTCTGCAGATGTAGAAAAGCAGGAGTGGAGTGCTGAGTAGGGCAAGTAGTTAAGGATTTGGCAGGAGAGATGCCCTGAGGTCAGACTGTGAGGGTACTGATGGGAGGCTGAGGACTTGTTATCTTGGTAGAAAAAACAACCAAAAATTATGGGGGAAAGGAGCCCCTGTATTTTCTGGTCTTTCTGCATACTGGGAATTCTTGGATAGTAGTTCGGTACAACTAGGTATTTCACACCTTTGCTGTTTCCCACCATCTACAAAAACCTACATGAGTAAAAGTTACCAAATAATTGAGATGACTAGACAGTGAAGAAAAATGTGTGTTTAATAGAATCCACAGTTATGTTCCTTATTTAAAAATAAAGAAGGAGGGGGCTTCCCTGGTGGCACAGTGGTTGAGAGTCCGCCTGCCGATGCAGGGGACACGGGTTCGTGCCCCGGTCCGGGAAGATCCCACATGCACATGAGCCATGGCCACTGAGCCTGCGCGTCCGGAGCCTGTGCTCCGCAACGGGAGAGGCCACAGCAGTGAGAGGCCCTCGTACCGCCAAAAAAAAATAAAGAAATAAAAAAAATAAAGAAGGAGGCAAATGAGTAAAATTGGATGTTTGAAGGGAACGAGTCATTTCCAATTACCACCATTACCTTTTAATTTATCTTTAATATTTTCTGATAAACGTTTTGTGAGCTGAGGCATTTCTTCTGGAGAGTATTCAGCATTTGCCAGTTCCTCCTTGAGCACAGCATGGATACAGTCTCTAACCACAGAGGGTCTGAACCTAAAAGAAACAGTTTGAAACATCCAGTTGGTAATTCCAAAACCCTAATTTACCTTCGCAGCTTAACTTCCCCCAGTTTTTTGTCATGACAACCATTTATTCCTTCTTTTTCATATTTTTATTATAAAAGTAATAAAAACAAATTAAGAAAACAAGTCATAGTGCAAACCTGTATCTCCAGCCTCTCCCTTGAACTTCAGACCACATATTCCCACCCATATTCCATCCAGATGTCTAGTAAGCAACTTAAATTTAATACATCCAACACTGAGCTTCTGATCATCTCCTCTCCCCAAAACAAGGTCCTCATCTCAGTCAATGGTAACTCCATTCTTCCAACTGCTCAAGCCAAAAACCCTGGTGTCAGTTTTGTTGCCTTTCTCTCTCACAGCCCTCATCCCATTCATGAGCAAATCTTATCAGTTCTACCTTCAAAATAATCTAAAATTCAATCACACTCACCACCCCACTACCACCACCTTGCTCCAAGCTACCACTACTTCTTTCCTGGATTACAATGGCCTCCTAACAAGTCTCTCTGTCTCTGCCTTTGTCACAAAATCCTGTTCTCAACATAGCAACTAGACTGGTGCTATTAAATACATATCAGATCATGACACTCCTCCGTTCAAAATACCCCAAATATTTCCCACCTCACTCAGAGTAAAAGCAACATTCTGTTATTGCAAGGTCCCATATGATCTACCCTACCAAACTCGTTGACTTTGTTTTCTACTACTTTGCCCCTAGTTCTCTCCACTCAGGCCACACTGGCCTTCCCTATGTTGTTTGACCACACCAGGCATGGAAACCTCAGTGCTTCTGCAGTTGCTGTTAACCTCTGCCTGAAATTCAATTCCTCTCCTTATATGCATAGCTCCTTCCTTTCTTTCAAGTCTTTATTCAAAAGTCACTTTCCCTAGCCACCCTCTCTAAAACTTCAAACCACCCTCCTACCACTTTATATCTCCCTTCCCGGTACTTATTACTATCTGATACACTATATGGTTCACTTAGGCATTTATCTTGTTTGTTGTCCTTCTACCCAGCTAGAACACAAGCTCCAAAGAGCAGAGATTTTTATCTGTTTTGTTCACTGTTATATCCCTATTCCTAGAACACTATCCAGCACATAGTAGACAATATTTTTTGAAGAAATTAATTACTGAATAAATGAAGACAGAGAAAAAATTCTCCCCTCATTTCACCACCCTAACAATACTATTAGCATTTTAGTTGTATTTATTACATATTACAACACTAGGTTCCTTTATCTGGGCTATATATATATATATATATATATATATATATATATATTTAATATTTATTTATTTAATTTGGCTGTGCGGGGTCTTAGTTGTGGCACATGGGATCTTTGTTGCTGCATACGGGATCTTTAGTTGTGGCATGCGGGATCTAGTTCCCTGACCAGGGATGGAACCCGGGCGCCCTGAATTTGGAGCGCAGAGTCTTAACCGCTGGATCACCAAGGAAGCCCCTGGGCTGTATATTCTATCAGTTGATTTGTCTATCATGTGCCAAGTTACCAGAATGTTTTAAGTTTTGAGTTTATAATGTGGTTTGGTAGTACTAGCGGCCCCTTATTTCTTTTTAACTGTATTCTCTTTAGTCTCTTGCTTGCTTATTCTCACAGGTGAACTTTAGAATCATGGACAAATTTCTAGGATTTGATCTGTTCAAAATGTGGTCTTCCTATTAACAAACATACTATATCTGGCTCTTCCCTTAAGCCTTTTCCACTCTCAGTAAAATGCTAAAAGTTTTCTTCAAACGAGTCACAAATAATCTCATAGAGCTATTCCTACATAACATATATTTGTTGTTAATCTTGTTCTGTTTTACAACAGAAATACAGGTGAATGGCATTCTATGTATTTAGAATCTTTTACCAAGATAACTGAACATATTTTTTTAATGTCCCTTCTACCCACCATAAAACTGCTACATGAAATTTTTTATCACATTATAACTAAAGTTCCTGGGTTCTAGTATTTGCCAAGCATTTGATTCAGGAATCTAGTTTCAAAAAACAGAGGAAGGAAAAAAAAAAAAAAAAACAGAGGAAGGGCTTAGGAAAGTCATTCTTTTAATTATTTTTTTTAATCTTGTGAAAATGAAGTTAGTGATGGATCCTACAGCCCTAACTGACTGTCCTCTGCAGGAGACGTTGTGCCTTAATTCTGGGAAGGTATTAGGGTGGCAGGCCAAAAGCCTCCAGATACTACTTGGGTAAGACTGTACACATACAGGTCTCGCGCCCTGAAGAAGAGTAAGCGCTTTCTGGCACACGTATGCACACAGTAACCCTCGAAACAGGGCTGAATGGCATTCGATGCAAGCCGCTTGTTTTCTGCCATGCAACTATCTCAATTCCTCTGTGCCCACATTCTGGATCTCCTAGAGTCAACCATCCATACTGTGCTTGTCTAAGGGACTACCTCCCGGCGCGTTAACCCTGCAACCGCAGGTCTGGTCCTCTGCTGCCCCCTGCAGCTGGGAGCCCAAGGAGAACAGCGCCCCACCCTCTCCCGCCCAGTCCCTCCTTCCCCGGTCCTGTCCCTTCCTCCATCGCCTGTTCCCCCGCAAAACCCGGCCTCCTCTCCGGCCCGCCCCTCTCTCCCGCCCCGCCCCTCTCTCCCGCCCCGCCCCGCCCCACCCCGCCCCACCCCGCCCGTCACCCGCGGGTTCCTCCGGGATGCCCCGGCTATCAGGCAAGCTCTGCCTGCAGGAAGCATCAATCACGCAGGTCGGCCACGCCGCAATGCGTCTGCTACCCGCCTTTGCTGGAAAATGGGCCGCAGAATATAGGTATTCTCGGACTCTCCAGCGTTCTTCTCAGCCTCAGGTAACCCTTCGACCGCAGAGAAGGACGTGCGCTTTGAGAAGGGTGCGGCGACCGACATGGCCTAAGCTCCTTGGCCCCGTATTTCTCCCGAAGAAGGCTTAGCTCTCGGCGCCACGGAGCTGGGAAATGGTCGCCAGGGCGACAGCGCCACCTTTGACCCTATGTGCGGCGGCTGCGCGCTCTGCGCTGTGCGACCCGCCCTTCTTGTCGTGCTCGCACTGCCCTACCCGCGCCTGCGCGCCGGATGCTGGACCAGAACCGGCGGAGCTGCAGTGACCATAACTTCGGCAAAGACTGGTTTGTTTCTGTTCCGTTTACGAAGCACTTAAACACGCGTCAGCTCTTATTAACCGCGCTGCAATCTTAGATAGTGACACAGAACCTGAGGCCCATAGAGGCCCAAGGATACACAGCTAGTAAGCAGCCGGTGAAACTGAGCTGGACTCTGGGGTGAGGGGTGGGGGGCGGTCCAGTGACAGATCCTGTGAACTTGGCTTCTTGCTTGTGAAAAAAGCTTTAGTCTCCTAGGCCTTTCCGAGTTCTAAAGAAAAGACTCTAGCAGTTAATGTTTCGAAAAATGGAAAATTAGTCAATCAAGAAAAGTAATAATAAACAATAGGTCAGCCATAAAAAGAGTTACAGGATTCCTATCTTCTCCTTGAGGGATATAGGTAACCTTCTGATGCACATTCTTTTTTTTTTTGATTGTTGTACAATATTATGATTGTATTTATACCCTTGAACTGTACACTTAAAAGTGGTTAAGATGAAAATTTTTGTTACGTGTATTTTACCACAAATAAAATTGGGGGGAAAAGTACCTAAGGTGATTGATAATCTTTGACTCCAGCTAAGAAAACATTGCCCTCATCCACTGCTGATGCACATTCTTAAATTGTTTTCACAGAAACCAGGACCCCCACCAGATGGAAACTGCTGACTGCAAATGCTAGACCATAGACTGGCTGGAGCCAGAGATTCGATGATTGAGATTCCTGAAACTTCACCCAGTTACCTCACCACTAACCAATCAGAAGAATGTCCAGGAGCTGATCACACACCCTGGGACCCTCACCCTTAATGTTGCACTGAAAGCCATTGGGGAATATGAGTCTTTTGAACACTAGCTCCCCATCCTCCTTGTTTGTCACCCTGCAATAAACGCTGTACTTTCCTTCACCACAACCCAGCATCAGTAGATTAGCATTCCGCAATATTGGCAGAATCGAGCAGTTGCAAAAAGAGACCATATGGCTCTCAAAGTCTGAAATATTATTTGGCCAGGCAAAACTATAAAAAAAAAAGATAACTAAGTGAAAAAATATATAATCTGGGCCTTTACAGAAAAAGTTTGTGGTGTACTGATCTAATCCATAATTGCCAACCTGCAGTTCCCCCAGCCTCACCACACTCTTGCTCCAGGGCAAAAGTCAGGAAGGAGCAAACTTAGGATGCATTTCCTGCTTATGAGCACCAGTCCTGGTCCTATTTTAGAAAGCTGTATTATCCTGCCAGCTTCAAAAACTAAGAAGAAATTCCCCCAATATGCATCCTGAACAAAGATCCCAAAACAGGAGAGAGGGAGGTGCTCTGCTTTCCACATTTCACAATGAAGGAGCTGTGGCATCACAGTTCTCCACCCACAGCATCCTGTGTCTCCCCTTTTGAGCTTCTATTTCCTCTGATGGAAAAATGCTTCCTTCCCTCTTTGCTGGGCTAACCATTTCAAGAATCAGTTCAGACATGACTGATGCCTTCCTTCATCTCTCACAGATCCTCTCCTTAGAGGTTCCTGGTTCCTTCAAGCTCTCATTACATCCTGGCTTGACCTCTAACATGGTCCCTACCATATGACATTCAAATTATTAGTAGATGAGTTTCCCTAACATGACCATGAGCTCTTCAAGGACAGGGCAGGGCCCAAGGGCAAGGACCATGTCTCAGTCATTTTTGAATTCACAGCATGCATGGCAGTGCTGAGCACACGGTGGGCACTCAGTATATACCACTTATTGAACGGCACTGAACACTGGTGGATTAGTCAGCTCAGGCTGCCATAACAAAATACCACAGACTGGCTGCTGGCTGCTGTGTGGTTTAAACAATGGAAATTTATTTTCTGGAGGCTAGAAATCCAAGACCGAGGTGCCAACAAGGTTGGTTTCTACTGAGGCCTCTCTCCTTGGCTTGCAGATGGCTACCTTCTGGCTGTGTCTTCACATGGCCTTTTCCTCTGGGCTCTCATGGAGAGACAGATCTGGTATATCATCCACTTTCTTTTTCCCCACATCTCTTTAGCATATACTAAATTCTCACAAATATTTATTTCTATCTCTGAGCTCCCTAGTCTGATGCATAAATTTGTCCATTTAATGTACCGCACTGTTTGAATTATTGTAGTTTTATATTAGCTTTTAATATCTAGTAGAGTTAGTCCCACCTCACTGCCTTCTTCAGAAATTTCCTGGCTGTCCAAGCTTGTTCATTTTTCATGTGAACTTTAAAACCAGCTTATTCCATATCCTCTTCCACCAAATCTTGGTGATTTTATTCATCATGCTAAATTTATAGATTAGTTTAAGGGCATTTATATCTTATGATCCAAGTTCATGGCATGCCTTTATATTTGTTCAAGTTTATTTTTTATCCTTTAGTAATATTTTAGTTTTCTTCAATAAGTATTTCACATTCTTGTTTTGTTGGTAACTAGGTTTTTTCTTTTTTTCCTTTTTTGTTTCTAATGTAAATGGGAGTTCCCCATCTGCATACCTGTTAACTGCTTGTTGTTTGTATACATGAAGATTTTTGATTCTGTACATTTATTTTGTACCCAGACATTGTATGAAATTCTCTTATTGTTTGTAATATAATTTATTTGGGTGCTCTAGATGTGTAATCATATTGTCTGAATATAATGATAACTTTACCTTCTTTCCTATTTTATATCTGTTAATTTCCTTTTGAATACTTGCTTGGGCTAATACCTCAAGAATAATATTAAATGATAGTGACAATAGTGAGTGTCATCATCTTATTTGCAACCTTAATGAGATTGTTTCTAGTATTCCTTCATTAAGCATGATGCTGACTTTTGAGTTGAGATAGATATGTTGTATTATGATAAGGAAGGACCTGTCTTTTCTCATTTTCTTAAAGAGTTTTATTAAGAATATATGTTGAATTTTATCAAATGCCTTTTCAGCATTTATGAAGAAAATCATTAGGATTTTTTCCTCCTTAAATCTATTAATATAGGTGAATAAACTTTCTGAAACTTAATCATGCTTTTATGCTGGAAATACACTCTTACAATGTCATTTTTCTAGGTATGATTGACATATAACATTAGATTTATTTCAGGTGTACAATATGATTTGATTTTTGTATATATTGCAAAATGATCACCACAATAAGTCTCATTAACATCTGGCACCATACATTAGTTACAAAAAAATTTTTTTTTCTTGTAGTAAGGACTTTTAAGATTTATTCTCTTAGCAACTTTTAAATATGCAATACAGTACTATTAACTATAGTCACCTTGTTGTACATTATATCCCCATGACTTAACTATTTTATAAGCAGAAGTTTGTACCTTTGACTCTCTTCACCCATTTCTCTCACTCCCCAGCCCCAGCTCTGGCAACCACTAGTCTGTCACTGTATCTGTGAACTTGGTTTTGTTGCTATTGTTGTTGCTTTAAATCCCACATGTAAGTGATATCATATGGTATTTGGCTTTCTCTGACTTATTTCACTTAGCATAATACCTTCTAGGTCCATCCATGTTGTCACAAATGGCAAGATTTCATTTTTCTTATGGCTGAAGAGTATTCCAGTGTGTGTGTGTGTGTGTGTGTGTGTGTGTGTGTGTGTACCATATCTTCTTTATCCATTAATCCATTGGTGGACACTTGGGTTGTTTCCATGTCTTGGTTATTGAAAATAATGCTACAGTGAACATGAGGGTGCAGATACCTTTTTGAACTAGTGTTTTTGTTTGCGTCAAATAAATACCCAGAAGTAGAATTGCTGGATCATATGGTAGTTCTTTTTTAATTTTTTGAGGAACCTCCATACTGCCTGCCATACTGGTTGCACCAGTTTACATTCCCACCAACAGTGCACAAGGGTTCCTTTTTCTCCGTATCCTCATCAACATTTGTTATTTCTTTCCTTTTTGATAATAGCCATTCTAACAAGTATAAGGTGATATCTCATTATGGTTTGGAGTTGCATTTCCCTGATGATTAGTGATATTAAGCATCTTTTCATGTACTTGTTGTCTCATCCTCTTCTCATAAGGATGCCAGTCTTATTTGATTAGTGTCCCACTCTTATGACCCCATCTAACCTAAATTAGCTTCTTAAAGGTCCTATCTCCAAAGTCACGTTGAGGGCTAGAGCTTCAACCTATGAATTTTGGGAGCACATAATTCAGTCCATTAAGCTAGTGAACTTGAATTTAGAAAGTAGGGGGTCAGGTATTGACTTTACCTGAACCTAACTGACTGCTTTTGGGCAGCAAGTCCATTATCCTCTAGGAGCCTCAACTTCATCTGTAACATGCGGCCAATTTTATGGGGCTTTTGAGAGGCTGAAATGAGATCATGGCTGGAGGACATTTTATGGACTGTAAGTTCCTACACAATAATAATGATAATTATTTCTTCTACTACTATATCATTTTGCAGTTTACAATGTGATTTTTTAAAAATTTATTTATTTATTTGGCTGCATCATGTCTTGTTGCGGCACGCGGGATCTTTTTGTTGCAGTGCACCAGCTCTTTGTTGCAGCGCGCGGGCTTCTCTAGTTGTGGTGCGTGGGCTCCAGAGTGCGCGGGGTCAGTAGTTGCAGTACGCAGGCTCTCTAGTTGTGGTGCACAGGTTCTAGAGAGAGCGGGTTTAGTTGCTCCACGGTGTGTAGGATCTTAGTTCCCTGACCAGGGATCAAACCCTTGTCCCCTGCATTAGAAGGCAGATTCTTAACCACTGGAAGTCCCTACAATGTGATTTAAAATGCATTGTATCATTCAACATACATGCAAGGAATTATTATTGTTATTATTACTACATGACTACCTAAAAGGGAAATTTGTTTATAATTCATACCCACTCTTGCAGAAAAGATTCAAGGCAGCTCATGATGAAAACACTCATGTTTAAGAGGGAATTACTGGGACTTCCTTGGTGGCACATTGGTTAAGAAACTGCCTGCCAATGTAGGGGACACAGGTTCGAGCCCTGGTCCAGGAAGATCCCACATGCCTCGCGACAGCTAAGCCCATGTGCCACAACTACTGAGCCTGTGCTCTAGAGCCCGCGAGCTACAACTACCGAAAGCCCGTGCGCCTAGAGCCCGTGCTCCACACCAAGAGAAGCCACCGCAGTGAGAAGCCCGCGCACCACAACGAAGAGTAGCCCCCACTCGCCACAACTAGAGAAAGCCCGTGCAGCAATGAAGACCCAACTCAGCCAAAAACAAATTAATTAATTTTTAAAAATTAATTAAGAGGGCGTTACCTGTTACTTCTCACAGAGGCTGCAGAAAAGGCCCAGGAAGCTGTTGATGAAATGAATGACCACCAGGAGAATCTGGAGGAGGCTGATGCACAGAAGGGCAGAGAAGAAGCACACGTGCCACATGACAGCTTTAGAAGGCTCCAGGCAGACAGAATTCCAGAGTGAATGGTCATACAAATAATTCCTATCCCCAAAAATAAGGAGATCAGGGGTTGGAATAAGGAAGAAAATCCCAGCAACTTTGATAGAAACCTGGGTTCTCCCTCAGCTCAGGTCGTAGGACTAGACTTTTGAGGGTGACTATTGTTGCATTTGCAATTTTCTGAGCATCAGAGAAGCAAGATGCTAGAATGCTGACTAAAAGGAGTTTGTAGTCTCTTTCTGTGTCTTTCTTTCTCTGAAGAGACTGCAAATCCAAGTTTCCATCCATTTACCTGTTTTGCAGGTCTTTGAATGGGTAACCATGTTTCCAAGCCTGTGTCTGATTGAAGGACGAAACATCGAACATGCAAAAAGGACCATCTTTCAGGGCTACTCCAGAAGTGATAAAGCAAATCAAGGCCCCAAGAAAAGCCAGGCCACTTGACAACAGAGCAGTAAGCATCTGCAGAAGGAGAGAAGAAACAGTGAACCTGAGAGGGGGTCGTGACTTGTGGGCTGATCTGGACAAATCTAACTTCTCTGGTGCTCAGGCCTTCCCCAGTCATGGGGATGATCCTACCCACAGCACCTCCTTTAAAACATAGCCAAGGTAGGGCTGGCTGATGAGGTCACTGGGTAGAGCCGGGAGGGGGTGGGAAAGAAGGAATGGAGAAGGGGGAAACACTGGCACCTGGTCCCAGCAGCAGGTTCAGCCGGATTCAGCAGGCTCTTCAGAGCTTCTCAGCAGAGTGGCATCAAAAACTTTGTCACTCACACTGCAGGCATTCAGTCTCTGGCTTAAAGGGTCAGATTGGTTATCGCAAGCCCCCCTCTGACCCTTTTAAAAGAAAGCTGTATTTTTTCAAAAGTTCCAAGCTGCCATCCCTGATTCCTCTCTTTCTCAGATCAAGCATGAAAGGAAGGAAGGGAGGAAGAGGGGAAAGAAGGAAGAAAAGGAGGGAGGGAGGGAGGCAGAGACAGAGAGAAATTACAGTCAACTCTGAAATAACTCGAGTTCTGTCATTGTACTTTTCTGGTCTGTGCACCACTCATTTCCTTCCCAAAAGATAGCAATGTGTTTATTTCCTTGGCAGGATTCTAACTTCCAGATTGGTTTCTTTCTCAGGATACCAGATTTTTTTTTTCTTCTTCTCAAAAAACACATATTTTAAAATTTTAAATAAAACATATATATATATATATATATATATGTGTGTGTGTGTGTGTGTGTGTGCGTATATATATATATAGTTTTTATACAGAATCAGAGTCGTTTTCCCACTGATGTCAGACTGGTTTAGAACTCGAGAGGGGCCACAGAAAGCAGTGTAGTAAGTTTTGACTCTAAGTTAAAAGATTCAAGATGAATCAGTCTGACATAAGCCTAGGACAGAGGTTCTAAAAATGTGGTCCCTGTCCCAGCAACAGCACATCACCTGGAAACTTGTTAGAAATGCAAATTTCCCCCCCTCCCCATCTTGCTCCACCCCAGACCTACAGAGTCAGAAACTCTGGGCGTGGGGCCCAGCAATCTGTGTTTTAACAAACGCTGCAGGGATTCTGATGCACACATTCAAGTCGAGAACCACTTGCCTAGGGGAAAACCAGACATGACTGAGAACAGATAGTGAATGAAATGTGTGGTGTTTATACTTAATTCTTTAACATATAATTCTGAATCAGCAGGGTTCCCAACATGTGGGCTGTAGATATCAAAGCAGGATGCAGAGTTACTGTAAAAAGGCCACAAATTCATGTGTCTGAGACTGAATGAGCAATATATCTTATACATTTATGTACTGAGATTTTTCAAATATATATAGATGTTGCTGTAATTAATACAGTGCAAATTTATTCTGGGCCTCAGCTTCATTATCTGTAAAATGGAGAGGTTAGACTAGAATCTAGTCATCAGATGATCTCTGGAGAATCTTTCAGCTCCAAGAAAAATTAAGAAAAATAGCCAGGAAATTTTCTATCAATGACACATGACTACAATGTACATAACTCATGTCCATATGGTTCAATAGGCTAAAACTAATAAGAACAGTTCATGTATAGCTGAATCGCTTTGCTATATAGCAGAAATTAACAGGACATTGTAAACTATACATCAATAAAATAAAAAAGAACAGTTCCTCACATGTGTGTAGACATTTATGGTTCATTAAGCACTTCCTCCCTGGACTTGATCCTGTTAACTTTCGTTTTACAGAAGGATCCGAGATTCAGAAAACTTGCCCAAAAGCTTAGGGTTTTTAGACCCTTAGAGAGGTACGGTCAGGACCTGACTTCAAACGCCAAGACTGAAATTGTCTCTTTATCACTCTGCCTCTAAAGTAATAGAATGTGGGGACATTCTAGGTATTAGAAGAGTGGAATCGGGTGCTTACACTTTGGCAGGGCCCACTCTTACTGAAGCAGCCATATCTCCAGCCCGTCAAGGAGATGAGGGTAGCTGCAGTGAGAACCTGGGGGAAGAGGGAAGAGTGTTAAAAAGAGATTGGGTAATTTACATCTCTAGCTGCCACCTGTGGCCAGTTTGGGATGACTAGCCTAATGTGACTCTATGAATGGCCGCGTTCACACCAAGCCTGCCTAGTCCAAAATTCAGCAACATTTGACCAGTCTTCCTAGAGTCTTCTATCCCTTGGAGCTGCTATAGACCCCACAGTCAGCTTGTTAGTTCAAGCTTTTTTTCAAGGAATCAAAACACTACCCCCACCCCCACTTCACTGCTCCACCTCTAAGGGGCACTTTGGGAGTTCACACCCAGGGAACCCCAGACACTCACCATGAGGCCTCCACCCCAGAGCCCAGAGCCCAGCATGGCATGCCTGCCAATGAGGCCCCTCAACAGGTAGGTCACATCCCAGTTAGGAAGGAGGAGCACTGTGTTGGCTGCAGCAGCAAACAGGGCTGTAGTCCCGAGGCTCAGCCCCAGTACTTGGGAGCAGGTCTGTGAGCATGCCATCACACAGAGAGGACACTGTCCTGGAACCAATGGAAAGAGGGTCAGGGTAGCTGTGTTACTGGGAGCTGGTGGCTAGGGGAAACCCCAGGAGCATAGGGTGGGGAGGGGGAAATAGACCAGAGGCACTGTCACCTCCTAGGGTCAGATCAAGAAGAGCCAAGGAACTTGCTTAAAAACTCTGCGTCTTATAAATATTTCCCAATGGATAGAATTTAATTGCTCCATTTTCTGCCAGCTCCCACTCACACACACACACACACACACACACACACACACACTCCTCATCCCATAATAATTTGCTTGTACCTCTATTAAAGCCAGTGATTATTTCTACTTGATACAGAAAAACAAAAAAAAATTTTTTTTTGAAGATGTTGGGGGTAGGAGTTCATTATTAATTAATTTATTTTTGCTGTGTTGGGTCTTCGTTTCTGTGCAAGGGCTTTCTCTAGTTGTGGCAAGTGGGGGCCACTCTTCATCGCGGTGCGTGGGCCTCTCACTATCGTGGCCTCTCTTGTTGCGGAGCACAGGCTCCAGACGTGCAGGCTCAGTAGCTGTGGCTCACAGGCCTAGTTGCTCCGTGGCATGTGGGATCCTCCCAGACCAGGGCTCGAACCCATGACCCCTGCATTAGCAGGCAGATTCTCAACCACTGCGCCACCAGGGAAGCCCAAAAAACAAAATTTTAAAGGTGTCATCCTCTTGCTTTAAAAGACGTCATTTTAAAGCTGTCCGCTGTTACCACTTCCATTCAACATTGTACAGGAGGTCCTTTCCAGTGCAATAAGAAAATAAAAAGCGGCAAAAGCCACAGGTATGAAAGAAAGAAGTAAGAATATCATTATTCACAGTAACATGATTATCTGTGTAGAAAATTGTAAGGAATCTATCAAAAAGTTAATAAGTGAGTTTAGCAAGGTTACCGAATAAAAAATTAAATGTACAAAAATTCTATTGTACTTCTATATACAAGCAATGATAAATTATAAAAGTTAAAAAACAACATCATTTACAATAACATACAAATAGAAAATACTTATGGATAAATTTTACAAAATCTGTGTAAGACCTGTACACTAAAAATTATAAAACATTACTGAGAAAAATTAAAGAAGACCCAAATAAATGGAGAGATATACCATGTTCATGAATCAAAAGGCTTAGTATCAGTGCAATCTCAGTCAAAATCCTAGCAGCGTTCTGTCATAGAAACTGACAAGCTGAATCTAAATTTACATGGAAATGCAAAAGACCTAGATTTTTCAAAACAATGTGGAAAAGAAGACCAAAGTTGGAGGGCTTACATCATGTGATGTTAAGACATTATAAAGCTACAGTAATCAAGACAGCAAAGTAATGGTGTATACAGACATGCAGACCACTGGAACAGACTAGAGAATTCAGAAATAGAGCTATACAAATATGATCAAATGATTTTTGAAAAAGATGGTATTTTAGTAGGAAAAGGAGAGTCTCTTCAACAAATGATGCTGGAACAATCCATATGCAAAACAAAAATATATACTTTTCCTATTACTGCAAACCCTATTCAATAATTAACTCGAAATGGACCATGGATCTAAACCTAATAAAAATTTTACAAGAAAACAACAGAGAAAATCATCGGGATTTTCGGTTAGATAAAGATTTATTATATAGAACACAAAAAGTACAACCTATAAAAAGTGATAAATTAAACTACTTCAAAATTAAAATTTTGCTCTTCAAAAGACACCATTAAGGAAATGAAGAGACAAAACACAGGCTGGGAGTAAATATTCACAATACATATTTTGTAAATATGTATGTGAATGTGACCTCATATACCTCTGACAAAGGATTTGTATCTAGAATACATAAAGAATTCTTAAGACTCTACCATAAGTAGACAAACAACTGAGGGACTTCACTGGTGGTGCAGTGGTTAAGACTCCACGCTCTCAGTGCGGGGGGCCCAGGTTCAATCCCTGGTCAGGGAACTAGATCTCACATGCATGCTGCAACTAAGGAGCCCGCGAGCTGTGACTAAGGAGCATGCCTGCCGCAACTAAGACCCAGAGCAACCAAATAAATAAAATAATGTAAACAAAAAAAGAAGGCAAACAATGGTTTTTAAAAATGGGAAAACGATGTGAACAGACACTTCATTTCATCTCACAAAAGAAAAGCTATATGGATGACAACTAAGAACATGAAAAGACACTCAACATCATTAACATAGGGGAGTGCAAATTAAAACCAAAATAAGATCCTACTACATACCCACTGGAATTGTTACAGTTAAAAAGTTGGACTAGGGGCTTCCCTGGTGGCGCAGTGGTTGAGAGTCCGCCTGCCGATGCAGGGGACACGGGTTCGTGCCCCGGTCTGGGAAGATCCCACATGCCGCGGAGTGGCTGGGCCCGTGAGCCATGGCCACTGGGCCTGCGCGTCCGGAGCTTGTGCTCCGCAACGGGAGAGGCCACAACAGTGAGACGCCCGCGTACCGCAAAAAAAAAAAAAAAAAAAAAGTTGGACTATACCAAGTGTTGGTGAGGATGTGGAACAACTAGAACTCTCATAGATATGTGGTGAGAATGCAAATGGTACAGCCACTTTGGAAATAAGCTTGGCAGTTTCTTAAACCATCACTTACCAATGATCAAGTAATTCCACTTCTATATATTTATCCAAGAGACATGAAAACACATGCCCACACAAAGACTAGTACTTGAATGTCCATAGGAGCTTTATTCATAATAACTAAAAATTAGAAACATGGAAACAACCTGTGTCTACCAACAGATGAATGAATGAAAAAATATATATATATATATGTGCAATGGAATATTATTCAGTCATTAAAAGAATGAAGTTCTGTTACATGCTGCAACATGAATGAAGCACGAAAACATTATGCTAAATGAAATAAGCCAGACACTAAAGGACAAGTATGTATGATTCTACTTATATGAAATATCCAGAATAGGCAAATTCATAGAGACGGAAAGTAGATTAGAGGTTACTAGGGACTGAGGGGAAGGGGGAATGGGGAGTTATTGTTTAATGTTTACAGAGTTTCTGTTGGGGGGTAATGAAAAAGTTTTGGAAACAGGTAATGGTAATATATAGTTACACAACATTGTGAATGTAATTAATGCCACTGAGTTGTACACTTTAATATGGTTAAAATAACAAGCTTTAAGTTATATATATTTTACCACAATAAAAAATCAATTAAAAATGAGAAATACAAAAAAGTGAGAAATAACTCAAATGCTCATCAATAGGTGAATAGATAAACTGTGGTATATCCATACAATTAGTACTACTACTAGGCAATAAAAAACAATAAACTACTGATACATGAAACAACATGGATGAATCTCAAAATCATGCTAAATGAAAGAAGCCAGAAACAAAAGACTACTCACTGTATGATTCTGTTTATATGAAATTATAAACACTAGAAAAGGCAGAACTAGTGACAGGAAGCAGATCAGTTGTTTCCAGGGGCTGAGAATAGAAGAGGGGATTAATATCGTACATAAGGAAACTTTTTGAGGTGATAAAAATGTTCTATATCTAGATTCTTATGAATATACAACTATATATATATTGACAAAACTCATCAAACTACTCTTAAAATTGGTGAATTTTATTATATTTTAATTATATATCAATAAAATTGATTACAAATTAAAATGTCATGTCTAGATAGGTTGTAAAATGCCTCCTCCACACCTTTACTTATAGCCGTTTCTCCCTTTTAAATTTTCACTGATCTGTGAACTTTTTATTTTTTTTTAATATGAATTAGAATAGGACTAGTAATATTTGGGTACACTCATGTCAATGTGGACCTGAAAAAAGTCAGTACCATGACATCCCCAAGAAGTGGTTTGTTGCCACTTTGCAATTCAGTTACATGTCTGGCTCAGCTTAAGGCTCTTGATGCTCCCCTCCTAACACACAGCTTTGCCCATAACCAGAAAATATGTATAGATCAAAGCCTCCACCCCAATCTCTCTTTTACATATATACATACACCTACATATATAATGAAATATTTCAGAGTTAAAGAGTGAAGCATAATGTATATAATATATTTGCTCTTGCTAGTTGTGTGGAATAATTGAACAACACCTATGTAAACACAACTGGTTTACAAAATAGATTCTTACCACTAATACTATTGAAGCCCCAGGTGTGCCCTCTCTATCATCTGCCTGTACTCCTTCCTGGGAACGACTACCCTAAATTTCGATTTTATCATACATTTTTAAAAACGGTTTTACAATTTATGAACTTAATTAAAAAAAAAACAAACTTGATTAGCCTAGGTTTTTTTTGTTTGTCCAGACTTCAGCTTATATAGAGACTCGTGTTAGACACAGCACTGAGCAGGCCATTTGGTTGGGGCAGGAAAGGGGGTGCTCTTGTCCTGCCCGCCCATACCCCCATTCCCCAGCCTCCTCAGCCCTTGGTGACATTTGCTTCCCTAATCTCAGAGCCCAAACTCATCTCAGCTGCTCCTCCCAGCAGGAAACTTTCTGATGCAATTGCTAATATTTTAGTGGGATGAGTTGCCTTCACCGTGTGCCCTCTCCACAGGGTATTTGCTCTCCAAGCCATGTTTCTCAAACGGTGAATAAAATAACTCATCCCTGATGAAAGGAAGTTCGGATCTTTGTGGAGGGGGGCACACGCTGGAGGAGTTGGGGGTAGGATACGGAGGAACAGTGGCCCTTACTCCAAGGATACAAGGGACCTGGAGGGAAGAGGGGGCCCCCTCCCCCAGGGGCCCACCACAGAGACCTCTTTTCCTGAAGTGTCCTCCAAGCTGGTATGGTACTGGCTGCTTTCTCCACGGGTCCTCAGGGTGAGGAGCCTGTTCCGCTGTCAGCGGGCAGGGCATCTGTATGATCACAACCCACCCAAACAGTTTGTGATGCAGCCTCCCTCCCCAGACCTTCCTGCCATTGAGAGCCGCGCTCTCAGTGTGTGTCCAGGGTGTTGGCAAGTAACGACTTTAACCCACATGCCTCTCAGATGACTGACATTTTGTCAGGGGCCCAAGAAAGGACTGGTGTGTGGTCGGACATTGAGGCACACTCTAGACCACCGGCTGGAAGAACCTTTTGTTCAGGAATGCCTTCAGCCTCCTTTGAATCATTCCACCTATGAGTAAGGCCTGTCTAGACAATAGATCACCGACATGAACCTCCCCACCCCGACAATCTCTTCTTTGGAAATTTTTCTTATCAGGAAAGTTTTAGAAGGGAAGCTAAAAGATATGAACGTGCAGAGGGAAAACTAAGTTGAGCATGGCCTTTGGGATGAGTGGGATTCAGAGCATCCTGGCTGTCCTACTAATCTGCTAAAAGCACTTGCTGTGCTGCTGCATCTAGGAGGGCTGTGGCTCAGTTGGAGTTTCACATCCTCCCCTTGATTTGTTCCCCTAGAAATCACAACATTCTGAGAAATGCTTCCACAAATGTGAGCCAGGAGATTAGCAAAGAGTTTGGCTAATTTGATATCTGAAGAGACAAGCAGGATCATAAGGTAAAACCTCACAACCAGGCTTTAGGGGTGCCCTGTTCTAACCTGAGATCCTGGCTGGGTGAACAAATCACTACCTAGATGTCTGGGCAACAGTTTAAGTGATCAGCTGAGTCAAATAGAGGAAGAGACTTTAAATTCTGTGTGTCTCTCAACCTAAATCATCACCTAGTCAGACTTTTATCATTCTTTCACCAGTCAAATATGTATTGTGACCACTATGTACCAGGCACTATTCACTCTGGTGAACCAGAGACAGACTCTTCTCTTGAGGAACTTAAAGTCTGGTGGGGACACTAACCAGGCAATGAGAAAGTGTGGAGCAGAACAGTCCAGCTGAAGGTGTGATGGAAGCACTTGCCTAATCCTGTCTGCAGAAGCAAGGCAGAGCCTCCTGGAAGGAGTGTTGTATGAGCTAAAACTTGACAACGAGGCATTAGACGGGCAAAGTTGGGAAGGGAAAAGTATTCTAAGCATGTGTAAAGGCCTGAAATTGATAGACTGAGGCAAAGAGATGCCTGAAGTCACACAGCTGCTCAGTGGTTGAGCCAGATCTCCTTTGAGTTGGAAGCTTGTGCTCTTAACTGCTAGACCAAACTATTCCCTGGCCATCCCCTCACTGGGCCCTTCCATTTCTGCTTACCTGCATCCGGTGGCAAGAATCAGGATGGGAGAGAAAGGGTGAAGGGCTCCGTGTTCAGAGTGGGTCTGAACTCCTGTGGCCTCAGCTGGAACTCCTGCAGGTTTGGACTGGAGGCTCCTCTTTCAGGACTCCTACAGAGGGTCAGAGAGGCGCTATTTATATGTGGAAGTCACTCAGGCATGTGTGTGTGTGGGGGGGCATGCATGCCCGCACACCGCTGCCCACAGGCCTGCAACAAAGGAGCTTTCCTCTTCCTGAAGAGCCCTCTCCTGATGACCCACCCTCTACTCATTTTCATGTGACCCTAAGAAAGGAACCAGGAGGCATGGCCTCGTGAGCTAAAATGCCTTAATGAGTCAGAGGATGCACCCATGAGAAATACCTTATCCTCCTTTCTTTCCCAAGCAGCAACACTTTTTCACACACTACTGGCCCGTATCTGTTTCACTCACTGCAGTGTTTGGGCTCCTTGGAAAAACAGCACTAAGCGGGGCGGCCATCATTTTTTCCTTATCACCTTCCTTATTTTGCTCTTAGCTGTGGCTCCTTTAATAGCTTTCTAACTTTTTTTTTCAAGCTCTAGGCCACCATCATCTGTACCACCGTTTTAATGATACTGATATGAGAGTGTCTGCTGTTAGATAAGCCATTGAGTTGGGAACAGAAATACCTTCTAAAATCTGAGTGATATCTGGCATTCTGTCATCAAACCATTCTAATTGCCTAATTAAGAACTGTTCTAACAGACACTGCAAATAAAATCCTTTTTGCTAAGCTGAGAAGAAATAAAAGAGAGGACTAACCCAGGAGGGGCATCTAGCATCTTATTTAATTCTCAAAATAAACTTGTGAGGTAGGCATTATTTTACAAATGAGCAGATTATTATTACTGAGGCTCAGTGAACTACCCAAGTTCACATAGCTAATAGGTATTTGTAGCAGAAATTGAGACCCAGGTCTCCTAGGTGCCAAACCACCATAGTACTGCCTCCAAACAGATAGTTGGAATCTGGGCTGGGAAAAAAAATATCTCAAGCATCAATATGTGGGGCTGTATAGAGTGTAGAGTTAGATGACATAGGATCATTTTCCTTCAACCTCACTCACTGTTACTCTGAGCCAGTCAAATTTCTCTGGGCTATAATCTCTTTATCTGCATGATGAAGCTAACCTAGTATTTATTTTACTTGCTTTAGGTCTGTTGTAAGGATCTAATGAGATAGTTTGTAAATGTGTTTTATAAGGTGAATAAACGTTTCTTCTTAATAGAAAGCTTGTGAGCCCTCGCCTAGTATCCTCTATCAAAATTCAATTCTCTGGGGAGATACAAGAATTCAATTGGGCTCTAAATGATTCCCTTTTACGATGAAAATGGAAACTGGATCCTATTTTTTTTTTTTTTGAATTTCATTTTATTTTTTATACAGCAGGTTCTTATTAGTCACCCATTTTATACACATCAGTGTATACATGTCAATCCCAACCTCCCAATTCATCACACCACCACCACCCCTCCTGCCACTCTCCCCCCTTGGTGCCCATACGTTTGTTCTCTACATCTGTGTCTCTATTTCTGCCCTGAAAACCAGTTCATCTGTACCATTTTTCTAGGTTCCACATATATGCGTTAATATACAATATTTGTTTTTTCTCTTTCTGACTTACTTCACACTGTATGGCAGTCTCTAGATCCATCCACGTCTCTACAAATGACCCAATTTCGTTCCTTTTTATGGCTGAGTAATATTCCATTGTATATATGTACCACATCTTCTTTATCCATTCATCTGTCGATGGGCATTTAGGTTGCTTCCATAACCTGGCTATTGTAAATAGTGCTGCAATGAACATTGGGGTGCGTGTCTTTTTGAATTACGGTTTTCTCTGGGTATATGCCCAGTAGTGGGTCATATGGTAATTCTATTTTTAGTTTTTTAAGGAACCTCCATACTGTTCTCCATAGTGGCTGTATCAATTTACATTCCCACCCACAGTGCAAGAGGGCTCCATTTTCTCCACACTCTCTCCAGCATTTATTGTTTGTAGATTTTCTGATGATGCCCATTCTAACTGGTGTGAGGTGATACCTCATTGTACTGGATCCTATTTAATGAACTTTTCAATAGTGGTTTACCAGCTTTTGTGTCAGGCACATATACATCTGCATACATAGAAATTTCACACATAGAAAGCAGCTCACATACAGTTTAAAAGAATATTAATAACATAATTATTCCTCATATATATGCATCAAGGGTTTTCTCACTATTGTTTGCATCATTAGTAAAATCTCTGTGCACAGAGATGATGTGTGCTACTCCATCCAGTGCATGAATTAATTCATTAATCAAGTGATTCCTGAATTCCTACCATGTTCTAAGCTCTATGCTAGATTCTGAGTCTACAGAGCAGAGTAAGATACAGCAGCCTCTACCCTCAAGGATCTCACAGTTGTGGGGAAGAGGCATATAAATAGCATAGGTAAATAAAAATGCAGTGGGAAGTGGGCAAAGATTTTTTCAAACAGGACACAAAAAGCAGGGACCATAAAGAAAAAGATTGATAAATGGAACTTAAAATCAAGAACCACTCTTCATCAAAAGACATTAAGAGGGCTTCCCTGGTGGCGCAGTGGTTGAGAGTCCACCTGCCGATGCAGGGGACTCGGGTTCGTGCCCTGGTCCGGGAAGATCCCACATGCCGCGAAGCGGCTGGGCGCGTGAGCCATGGCCGCTGAGCCTGCGCGTCCGGGGCCTGTGCTCTGCGGCGGGAGAGGCCACAACGGTGAGAGGCCCGCGTACCGCAAAAAAAAAAAAAAAAAAAAGACATTAAGAGAGTGAAAAAGCAAACTATAGACAGGAGAAAACATTTATAATACATATATCTGACAAGCGTCTCATGCCTGGAATTAAGAATGTCTACAAACCAGTGAAGAAGACAAAGAACCGGTAAAAACTGGGCAAAACAACTTGAGCAGGCACTTCTCAAATGGCCAATAAGTATATGAAAAGCTCTAACTCATCGTGAAAATGCAAATTAAAACCACAGCGAGATACTACCAAACACATAACCGAATGGCTTAAATTAAAAATGTTGATGAGAATGTAAAGCAATTGGAACATTGCTGGTGGGAGTGTAAGTTAGTAGGACCCCTTTGGTTAAATGTTTGGCAATATCATTTACCAAAATTAAATATTCACCTACCCTATGACCCAGCAATTCCAATCTGAGGTATAACCCGGCAAAGGAAAATGATGGAAATTTGGTTTTAACACCTTAAAGTGCCAAACTTAGTTGGGGCTGGTGAGGGCAACTTTTAAGTCCTGTTCCTTAGGGTAAATTTGTGACAATTAATTCAATGATTAATCTGATGAACAAGAGCCTTCTTTTAGAAACTATATGCTTGCAATAAAGTTTTACTAAGTAAGGCCAGCTTAGGTCAAATTCTTCATTCCCCTGTGGTAAGCCCTCTATGGCCACAGAGGCCTGGTCACTGCCATGAAAGAACTAAACATTACCTTCTTACAGATATGTTAATAATATCAGAATTTGGCTCTATTGGAGACACAGCTACTAGTTATCACTTGGTTGGTGATATTTCTAGGGAAAAGTAAATGGGAGTCTAGGGTGGGCACAAATTAAGAATGGGGCCTGGGTGGGAAAACAATTTGCCTAATGCCATAAAAGGCTTCCCATGGCCGAAAGGCTTGCGAAAACAGGATAGACAGATGTCCCATTCTGGGGGATATTGAGAGGTTTGGAGGTGGGATTTGAGCAAGGAATAGAGGAAGTTAAGAAAATGGAATTCACTGGTAGAGGGAAAGGGAAAAGATAAGGACAATCAGGCCAGTGTTTCCCAAATAAGAGTGACAGACTAATCAGCTTCCTCGTGGGTGGGCTTCAACTTTGACTGACAGCTGACTAAACAAGAGTGCACATTTTCCTCAATTGGAGAGAGAAAAAAAGGAAGATAAGTGATGTTGAAAGAGTTGCCATTTATACCAGTCCACTGAAGAGGAAGTTTGGGATTTTTTCCTTTTTTCTTCATCAGTATAAAAATATTACGAACTTCAACCCACTCAAGTTAGGCTTCCATCTCCAACATCACATTGAAACTGTTCTTGGTCTCCAATGATTTCTTGTGTCTAATGAACACTTGGCCCCTAGGAAGAATTAGAGTTGGCCACTAGATGCTTTTTGAACATTCTCACTCTTGGCTCCCTTGACAACCCACTCTGGTGTTTCTTCTCCCTCACTGGCCTCACCTCCTAGACGGGGCCTCTTCCTGTTGGTGATCTCCAGGCCTGGGTTCTGGGCCCTCTTCTTTAACTTTCTTCTGAGTGACCTCATTCTTTCTCATGGCACTGAACTCCATCTACAGCGCTGATGATTTCTCAAATCTCTAAGTCCAGTTCACCTCTCTTCCTAGCTTCAGAATCACGTGTCCAACTTGCTATACTACACCTGCACTTGGAAGTGCTGCAATTAACACATCCAAAATGATTTCTATCCCACCAAATCTGCTTGATCCCCCATTCCTGCCTCAGGAATGACACTAATACCTATTCATTGCATGAAACTTGAGTCATTCTTGATTTCTCCTTCCCTCATTGCCCCACATCTAATCCAACAGTTAAGCCTTTAAATTTCTACCTTAAAATGCATCTCTAATCTGTATACTACTTCCCAGTTCCATTGCCATGACGCTGGTCCAGGCAATTTCCGTTTTGTACCCTGATCATTGCAATAGTCTCTACTCTTGCTCTTTTGCAATCCACCCTCCACACAATAATGGCTTCTTGTTATACTCTATATGAACACTATATGAACTCCTTACCGGGCCTAATAAGGTGTTGTATGATCTGGCTTTTACACATTTTATGCCACTCCCTTTGCTCACTACATGCAAGACACGTTGGCCTTCTCTCAATACCTCGGATACATCAAAAACTTTCCTGCTCCACAGCCTCTGCATTTGTTGTTCTCCTTGGAAGTTTTCCTCCTACTCTTAGTATGGGACACCTTCTTTTCATCCTTCAGGTGTCAGTCTAAATGTTAACTCCCCAACATCCTATTTAAAGCAGAATTCTCTACTGGCTCCTTTTCCAGTTTTGTTCATAGTGTTTGAATCAAATCTATATTTTTTTATTTGTTTACTATCTGTATTCCTAACTAAAAAGAAAGTTCTTTGAGGGCAGGGGCTGTGTCTGTTTTGCTCATCATGGTCTCTCATAACTCCTGGTTTTTCTCCCATTAATTTAGTAATTACTTTTTTTCCTTCACTTGTTTAAGCTGAGTCCTTAGTCATTAGTCACTGCTGATCTGAAAGACTAGACACTGCTTGAACTGCCAATATGTCAAATACAGAATCTTACTTTCCTTACAAGGCTAGCTAACCCAGTGATTTCATGAATAGTTCAACCAACATTTATAGAGCATTTATCATGAACGTTCAACATGTTAACTAAGAGCAGAGAAGAAGCTAACAAACATTTACCCTTGACAACCGGACTATGAACTAACCTTTTTCAATAAATACTACAGTGTGCTAAACATGAGAATATGAAAGCAAGCAAACCTGAATTGTATTAACAAAAGTAGTATCCAGAGTCTTACCTCACAAAAACAATAATGCAAGAAAACTAATACTGAAAAGTTTTTGATTTTATTTCCAAGATCAAATATTACAACAGGACATTTACATGTATTTATAAAAAAATGCAGCAGTTGAATTTATAGATCAGAGGTTTCCTTGAGTTTGGTCCCTCTCTCAGCACAGTGAGCTGATGTCTTCAAAAGACTTCCCTCCCTCCCCAACCCCAAATGTCCCACCGCCCCCCTCCCCAATTCAAGTTGCAATATCAATATAAAGCAACTGGGTACAACACAGCAAGAATATTCACAATTTGGTACAGCCAAAACCAGAGGATCACCAACTGAGAGAAAGATCCTCATTTTAGAAATTATTTACCTATAGACTATGTGTATCTATAGATATATCACACCCAGTTATCTAAGATTTCCCTGGTTTTAGAGCAAGTGGAAGTTCCATTGAGTCTTAGCCAGCAGTTACAGCTCTGCTTTATCTAACGGCTTGTTTTTCTCCTCCTACAAGTTTAGATTTTCTACGGCCTCCATATGTCTTCAGATTTAAGGCTTTCCCTAGCACCTTTATTATCACTTACTAGAAATACAGGAGGGTCTCTAGTGTGTCTTGAACAAAAAAATTTAGTGGATGATCCAGTTGCCCCTTTCTCACACGGCCCAAAGCCTTCTTCCCACTCTTGAGAAGAACTGCAGAAATAAATGATATCTCCTAGCACCACGGGATTAAAGCCCAGAAAACTATACATATGTGCATTTTAGGGAACACTTGCCAGAAACATTACAATAGAAGCACTGTCTCTGTCCATTATCTTCTTGGATTCAATAACAAAGTTACACTACAGATTAAATTTAGAGCCTGTCCTGCATTAAGAATGCAAATCTCACTAAGACCACCACTTTATCCAGAATAAGGTGAGTACACAAACATCCCAGGGAATTTCTAAACACTGTGAGAAACTGCTTGAGAACACTAAAGCAAATACCCTAAGTTGACTTCACTCAAGCCCCCAACCCACCCCCATCCCTATCCCCAAATTTCATTCCTTGGTTAAACTTCTCTGAATAAGATGGGAAGTGAGGTTTGGAAAATGACATGGAAAATGTTTAAAAAACACAGTTAGTGAAGACATGCCAGAATTGGACATCCCAGATGATTCAGAACGCATTGTTCAAACTAAATTCATACAAAGCATGCACAGAAGCCTACAAACACTCCTGAGTGTTTCCATGGAACAATCAATACCTACTTTGTTTCTTAAAGGGTTAAAAAAAAAAAGACACCAGATGCTTAGAAGTTGTTAACAATCAAAGGGAAAACCATTCTAGAAAGAAAGATTCTTAAGAGTGAATAAAATTGTGTCTAAAATTCATGCCAAAGCTTGGCTGGAAGCCCCTCAAAGTCTAAGTATTGTGGTAGCATCAACTGGTACTCATTTCTCTACATTTAAGACTAGAGGATTATCTCATAGCTTTACTGTCTGTTTCCCAGCAAGTTTTAAATACCCTTTCCAAACCGAAGTGACAAACCGAGGAAAGTAACAAGGCCCAAGTCCCCCAACAGGTAAGATAAACAGCCCCTACAAACTTCCTACTCATTAACTGAAAAGTGGAGGTCACATACTCCTTTCATTCTAATTAGCATGTAAGAGGGGATTTTCTGGTGGCAATGGTCACTCCACATGAGGTTTAACTTACAGGGCAATGAATTATCAAAAAGCTACTGTTAAGAGCATCTGATTATCAGTGTCAAAAACCTATTTATATTTTGAATCACACCATTTATTGATATTTTCCATTATTAAGAACACAGAAGCTTTGAGAAAAGCATACTATAAAGCCATTTTGTTGAAAACAGAAAGATATCCAACTGAGCATCAACATTCCAATGCCATTAACTTGAAATATATCCTGGTGACATGTACTTAAAGTCAGTGACCTTGACAGAGGGGGAAAAAAGCACAATGGCAGGGAATGGCTCCATATCAAGAATTTCTCCCTTATCAGATACGATGCCCATATTGAGTTTATGAAAAAAGCAAATAGAAAAGATTTTAAGGAAGGGAGAATTCAATTCCAGGTCAGAATTTATCTAATTATTTGAAATGTTTCCCATTTTATTTACCATGTCTAATAAATGAGTGATTCATGGTGGCCCAGTTAGATTAACAACTTCTTTTAATGGAGGTAAAATTTTTCTTATGTTAAGTCCAGCTTATTCTTCCAATTTGTAAACCCAAGTGACCTTATAAGGGATATAAAATCTTAGGGCATTTTGATCTCTGTAGAGGAAATACTATTAGGCAAACAACAAAAATTTGCTGTTTGTTGCAAGAGAATTAAATACAACAAGGCAGCTTTCCATATTTATAGATTAATATTTGATTGTTCTTAGGCAAAATACTACCATCGGTATTTGTATCTCTAATCCTACAAATAAATCTGGTTATCTTTTGAAAATACAGAAATGCTAAATTATGTTTTATTAAAGTAGTTCATATTAGATTGCTCAACTCTACTTTGAGATCATATGTCAAAGCAAGGCCTGTACCAAACACTATCATGTTTATGAGAATGACTGAGATTCTAAGCAATACAACTGCATTCCATAGGCCAAAAAAGGCGGAGGGGTATCATGGAGCTAGCTATTCTATATTTGGAATAAGGATTCTTAGGTAGAGAGAAAATGAATTATAAAAATGATGTTTGCCTCAAATTCTTTCCTTGTCTATTAATTTATGAAAAATGAAAAATGTTACATATTAAAATTTAGAAATGGAATTTCTTAAACACAGCCAATTTTCATTAAAAATCAAGACATTTTCTGAGAAAAGATGTCAAAAATCAAGAAGAGAATAGAAAAATAAAATAGAAAATTATATTAAAAGATTTTCTAATTTAAGGGTCTCATTATATCCAATAATTTAACCACGAGATCACTTCATGGGAAAACTACCAAGGTCATCATAATCTCTACTGAAAAAAGCTAGATTCTAAGCTGTCTCTCTAGCAGGATTGATACATAGGTGAATCAAAGACCAAAATAGCCATCACTGAAATACCAAATTTCTACATGTCAGGAGAAATCAATGTCAGGCTTGGTGTTCTCTGTTGGTTATTTTCAGTACTAAAGAACATTCTTACCACCATTCTAAAATGTGTACAGTGCAATACTAAACTGCATGGTGAGGCAGTAACTAAAATGCTAAGCAAGGCAAATCAATGAAGTTGAATATTCATAGTACACAGCTGTCTTTAAGTGGTCCTACTGGAAAACTGCCATGTTCACCAGAAGGGTGGGTTCTTCTTACTCTCATTTAGTTTTACACAAGACATTACTTATTCATCAACCCCCATCCCATGATTTACTATTGAGTAGTACTACTGAATACTATTTACTCTCTCTCTCTGGCTCCAAATGAAAGAGGGCCAGAGAGAGAATGACACCATGGAGATACACTCTATGGGATAAGAAATATTTTAAAAAGTTGGCCTAATTGGATCTTGAAACACTTGTTTCTGTCAAAACCAAGTGTGACTTCTACAGCTTACACAAATCAATTTCCTAACAATTGCTCAGCCAGTAAAGTGCTTTGTTTAAGTACACATACAAAATAAAATTTAACTCTGGTGTCAGTGAAATATTTGGTTCTCATTACATTTTAGTCATACTCAACACTGATTAGGAACACAGCATTAAGTTTTAGAAGTAATGAATTGTGTTTAAAAGATCATTACTAGATCTGTAACTATTATATTCTCCTTTCTGGAGATTACAGTCATCACAGTAGGGTAGAGCAAGTTACTGGGCAAATGAAACCTGGACACAGGGAAAAAAAAGCAAGAACTGATTAACAAGTATACTTTTAATTACTCTAGGGATAATATATAAAATAAAGGTAAGAGACTAAAAGCATTAAATTTTGGAGTGGAAAGGATTCAGAGATAATCTAATTCAGTGGTCTACAATCTGTAGGTTCCAAGAGTTTCTGCAAAAGGTCTGCAATTCCATATGCACATTTACATTTTCTCCACTTATGGAATTAATGATATTTATACTTAACCCCACAACTCCCCACCACTGCTGAATTTTAAAATTACAAGCCCTTTTACTTGAACAGACTAAGAACTATTGATCTAGTCCAGTTCTCTGTTAATTAGAAGCAGAGCTGTTACCCAAGTACACTTATTGCCTACATATAGTGCCCTTTATGCATATCATATATAATATATTGTACTATACATTTAATTTGTACCTGGGTATAGAAATTAAATCTTTCCTTCACTTTTCAGTAGCAAGTGGCTCCCTCTGGTATTTTCCTAAGTATCCAAGTGAGATCCCTGCTAGCTAAAATCTTTAATCCTGGAATCAATAATTCTTTCCTACTTGGGTACTAGTTATGCCTTACTGTTAAAACATCATGCCCTAAATCTAGTAGTTACAAAAGGTGGAACTAAAGAATACAGGTAAGTCAAAAGAAAATCTGAGCCACAGTGTTTGCCACTTTCCAGTTTTATTTTCCTAACTAAAGCCTACACTATTCTTTACCCTTTCTAAACTTCTATTGTAATTATGGTTCAGTCTCAAAAAGGTAAGCATTTACATATTCTCCTATTATCTCAAGTGTAGTGTGTCTCTCCAACTGGATAAAACAGGCAGGAACCAGATCTTGGATTTCAAGATTTTTCCAACTTTGATTAAGGACTCAAATAATTGTTAACTTATAGAATCAAGGAAGTAGAATTTTATAGGAGATTTAAAAATATACACATAGAAGTTTCAATAATCTAATACAGATGGGATATAGAAAAGATAATTGTATCTTTTCTGAGAAATGGTTAAAAATTTGATAAAATTCTTTTTTATCCTTTCCATTTTTTCTTGGCAAATAATGCCATAGTTATTTTCCTCTTACATTTTCATCACTGTATCATTTTAAAAAAGCAATCAGTAATCTGCCCCTCAAAATAACAGTGTAAATAAGAATTTATAGGCATAGCACAAATCTCACAAGCTTTAAGGAAAAAAATCAAATGATAACTTACAGAGCCAAACAATGCGAAGATAACCTTTTGAGCAAATTGACTGCTATTGCAGGAGACTACAGCATGGGAGTGAAAAGCATGAATGCCAATTTTGATTTTGCCACTTACTTACTAGCTGTGACATCCTGAACAAGTTCTCTGCACTTCAATTTTCTTCCTTATCTATAAAATGGGGGAAATACCATTTGGTAGAGTTCTTAGGGAGATTAAAGGAGAAAATGCACATAAAGTACTTTGCACATTAGTTACTCAAAATTAGTTCCCTGTTCTTCCCTCATTTAGCTGTTCTCTTCTCTGGTTCCTTCCTAAATCAAATTCAAAAGACTTCCTGTTACCTTTCCCCTGCTAGTTTTCATTTCATCTCTTTATATTTGTCTCCTGTCATTTACTCTCAAAGTCTATCTTGTTCTTTTCCTCCTTACCTTTTAAGATCTCTCTCAAGCTGTTTCCAATACCTACAAGGAATGACTATTTTTACCTATCTTACTAACATCATTTTATCTATTCAATAAAACCTCTCCTCCAAAGAGCTAAGGAATTTGCAGAAGAAATAAGACATACTACCTAAGTGGATTAAGTTCTTGAACAAAGCACAATCCATACTCTTCTTGGGTACAATCCATAATGCCTCCCCCATGGGCCTCTATATCAAGGCCAGGATAATTACACTCCTGCCTCAAAATAAAATCCTCTAATCTTGTACTCTAAACACTCCAGTTTTATCTAAGTTGGATCAGTATCTCATGCCCTATCTCTTTGATATGCTTACTTATATCACTTTGATGTGGTCATCTCACAGTAATCGAAGTTGAAAAAGTCACTTTGGTTTCTCATAAATGGATATGCCAGGGCTGAGCTTATCAGAAAGAACTACATCTTATCATTAACGAACATGTTGTCTCAAGTTCTCTAGATATGTTTTATAAAAAGAAACTAGTAGGTAAAAGAATGAAACAGAATCCTATGGGGAAAATTCTTGACTTCGTATTTTTGACAGATTTGGACTTTAGCTGTGACTTTGCCGAGTGGAGATAGGTGCCATGACAGCACCAACACTGAGCATAACCTCATTTCTTACCCTGTGCCTCCCTGAATTTCTAGATTTCTGACCTTGTCTACAACCAACAATTTTTTTACCCTCTAATGCACCTTTGTATATAGCTCTTTTCTTCAGATAGCAAGTATATTATCCAATTTCAGAGATACAACTGAGGAATTAACATGAAAACCATGCCTCCTCACTAAATCAGAAGCTGCTAGTTAGCCTCGAGAGCCTATGAAAAAAACACCGAAGTGGTATTACTCAGTCACCAATCTAAAGAGAGAACTTTGACTCAAGGTATAAATGAAATTGTAATTATATAAATATATTTATAAATATTTATACAATTATATACTTATACATAAGCACTTACACAGACTTAGAAAAAAATGTAAGAACATTAATTCAATAGGACTCACTGAAGAATAAACAGAATTTTCCATGATTTCCTTGAGGAGATACATAACTCATTCTTTAGAGAGGGTCCCTCAAAGTCCAACCATTAGAAACTGTATTCGCTAATTGTGTACTAGCAAAAACAAGCATGTTTTTTTTTTTTAATCCCCTAGTTGCCAAGAGAGTGATCTTAAAGTAGATGGGAACCTAAAGGTCTCTGAGCAATAGCAATTTATGTTCCTCAAGCAGAAGAATCAGTCAATCTAAACCCCAATTGACAAAATACGTTCATTCTGTATTATGGTTTTATAACAAGTTAAAGTTCTGATTTTTGCCACCAGAGTTACTACTACCCCTTCAGAGGACTCTAAAGCTCAAAATAAGAATCGAGCATAATGTGAAGCTGATAAGTCAAATCATATTATATAGATTCAAGATGGCCTCTTCTAAATAATACTGAAAAAAGCATTCATCAACTATAATTTGAATGTGGCTTTTGTTGGCAGAAAAAACCCACATCTGAAGATTACTGGTAATCTTCCCCACCTCCCTTACTAAATGTTGTCTTATGAATTGATTTTAAAGGTCTTCTACTTAGAGAGGTTTTCAGTTTTGATACCTTTTGCAAGAAACAGCATGAGGAATTAGGCTCATTCAGTCACCAGAGCCTTTTAGAGACTGTTCCAACCAAGGGTAAAAAATGAATCATTATTTCTAACCAAAGGAACATGGTTAGCAACTCTCAGCTGCATCTTTTCTTTTTCCCCTGGGGCATACATTAAGTATGCCTTAAAGTACATAGGACAATCAATAACCATAGTGGTTACAACTACAAGCCACTGTACTCATGATTATTGAACATCTGCCTTCCTACAGATCACTTGTGGACCCAAACAATGGAAGGGCCAAAGGAACTATTATGCTGCACTGGCAAGAACAGCAAGCACCTTCCTATCCCAGTCACCACAATATGCTCACGAAATGTCCATTCCAGGACTAGCAGGATCAAGATAGTTTATAGAGTAATAAAGAAAGCTGTCTCAGGCTAGGATATTGAAAGCCACCCCATGCTACTCACCCTAGGTTAACATTCTTTCTGTCAATAACACATATCATGGAAACAATTCTAGCTGGGAAGATGGGAATCCTTTGAAAAAAATTTTAAATATGATGAGCAATAATTATAAAGGACGCTTTTTCCATGTAAACAAAACCCTGGACACTGTTACACGATTATTTCCTACATGAATAATAAAACAAAACATGTGTTAGAGAATTTCCTCTCCCTACTAAACATGGGGCTTACAAAAAAAGGAGGCTGCTCTTATTCTGAATCTAGCCATTCCTTTACCAAAGGAGTCTGAGGAGTAACATTATCATTTGATCCCAAAAAAGTGCTGTGTAAGAGACCACTTATTGGAACATACATTTCCTGCTGCCAGTACTAGGAGGTCTTATCCTAACACTTCCATTTGGTCACCAGATTAGGTAAGAAAGAGAGAAAAGTAGGAAAAAGAAGAAAATGGGAGAAGAGAGAAAAAGAGGGGTGGGGTGGGGTATGTGAGACTGATTATAGGAGAGAACAAGAAATAAAAGAGAAGGCAGGTGACTTGCTTGCCCAACTTTGGCTCTATGGTCCTATGAGCCAAAATACATACTCAGTGACATGGTATCTCACAGAAAAAGGGAAAAAAAGGGGTAAGCTGAGAGAGGTCAGGCCATGATGTTAATTTCTTTCCTGTACAAAGACAGTCTCTTGAGGACAAAGGCCTGCCTCCTGTAATGTAATATCATAGTCCAGATGAGAGAGTTTCCTTCGAGGAAAGTTGGTGAGAAGTTCAAAACGTTCATTTGGATATCCTTTAGATTGGACATGCTTCACCAAAGCCTATGAAAAATAACAGAAAGACAAAGCTGTTAGATGGAAACAAAAAGAAAGAGCATATTGAAGAATTAAAAATATAACATTCATTTTAAAATCAGATAAAAGTTTAAGTTATTCTTTCAGATAATTGAAGCTTACTCTTATGGAAGGGCCAATATAACCCTCTGGATGGGGAGATACTAAACCTGCACCCAATAATTCAGAGCCATTAAGTGATACTGAAATATACAGGGTTATTACTGTCTCTCCAATAAACAAACCCAATTTCTTCCCTGGTGGTGCAGTGGTTAAGAAGCTGCCTGACAATGCAGGGGACACGGGTTCGAGCCCTGGTCCAGGAAGATCCCACATGCCGCGGAGCAACTAAACCTGTGTGCCACAACTACTGAGCCTGTACTCTAGAGCCCACAAGCCATAACTACTGAGCCCTTGTGCCACAACAACTGAAGCCATGTGCCTAGAGCCCGTGCTCCGCAACAAGAGAATCCATCACAATGAGAAGCCCACGCACCACAATGAAGAGCAGCCCCCGCTCACCACAACTAGAGAAAGCCTGTGCAGCAATGAAGACCCAAAGCAGCCATAAATAAATAAAAATAAAGTTCCCTTAAAAAAAAACAAAAAAACTATTGTCCTAATTTTTAAACATTTTATCAGTTTTCCTTCTTTCTATTTATCAGGGAAGATATGTCGTTCATCCTATCTTGTCACCTGTGCATTGAATCCCTTCTTGTCATCTCAGAAACTGTGCCACCACGGAATACCACTCTTTTACAGGTATCTTCAACATCTTCTCTGCAGATACCTCCCATAAGACTTAAACATGCTCAGTCTCTCCTTCGATCATCTTTTCCCCTCTGATTACTGCTCACTCCCCACTCTAGCTTCACAACCAACCTTCTCAAAAAAGTGGTCTATACTTGTATTGTCTCATCTCCCATTCCTTTCCAATTACTAGACTAGGGAGACAGTCTGGATATTAGCACCAGAGGCCAGAGCCTACTTGCATTCAAGTCACAGTCTTCAAGATTCTAATTATTTTTAGCCACAGCAAATGGCCAGGTATGAACACCTGACTCAAGGAGGATCCATTCAGAGGCTAATCTAAGCAAGTCAGACTCATTCTCTTTTCTAGAAGTTGAAAAATATGGAGGGAGGGCCCATCAGCTGTGGACTCTGGAGGAAAAGGCCCTCAAAGCACCGGTATGACAGACTCTGTACAAGCTGTTTTGCAAACAAAAGCCACCAGAATACAGAGAGAAGAATGGTATGAAGTAGAGAATCACAAGGGGAAAACCCAACAGGCCCCACAAGAGAAACACACAGGAAAATAGTCTTGGTTCTTAACTACTTAGCAGTTCCAGCTACTAGGAAACCCAGGAGGCCCCTCTACAGTCTTCAAATAACCCCACTCCCCTTTTCCAGGTAATAATTTCAGTTGGGTTTCTATTACATGCAGCCATGGAACAGAAATGCCTTGGCTACAATGGACTATGTGAGTTGCCCAAGATAATTTGGGAAGGAAATAAAGCAGTTGGAATTAAGATTCACCACAGTGAAGTTTCCAGTTAGAGGTCAGACCTAACACATATTTCAAAGAATCATCAAGCTAATTATGCCAATTAGTTTTTCTGCTTCGAGTAAATGCTTCCAATTAGATATACTTACTAGTAGTTTAGCTTGCTCTGGAAGAGTGATTTGTTCCCTTTTTCCATCTGGATACCGCAACATCAGCTGTGCTTTTGGTCCTAAAGGAAGGGTTAAAAAATATAGAGAGAGATATAGCTGCTTAAGATAGAAGACTAATTTAAACAAATAAACAAATCCCTTCAGTAATATTCAAGTATTAAGTAAAGGAAATCTAAAATGTAACCCACCATTTACATCAATGCCCTCCACTATTCCATCTGATTTTTCAGGTGACATCTCCAATATTTCTGAATCCATCGCTGGCAATCCTTGGTGGTTTGTGGCTGTTCCAGGCTCAGTTCTGGCAGGGGGCTCAGTCAGTGACCTTCTGTTCTCCTCTTTTCTATGCCCCAAATCTTTGTGGGGAGACTTTCTAGACTTGGCAAGATTCTCTATCTCCTCCTCCTCATCAGAGCCACAAACGGATATGAACTCCTCACTGCCAGAAAAAAGTTCAGATTCAGATTCTTCATCTGAGCGGCTATCCTGTTTTGTCTGTGTGGAATCAAAATGTGTCTCCTGCAAGGAGGCTCTGATGGCAGCTTCTAGCTGGCTGTCTTCACTTGCATCTATAAGACTCTCCTGCAAGATGCAGTCATAAAACATGGGTAGAAAGAAAAAGAAAACAGTTAAACCAAAAAATAATCAAGTCAAATAGGGCACAGGAAATGTAACAGCTTGCCATTATTATTTTCTGCTGGATGTATCTCTTCTATTAAATTTTAAGCTATTTGAGGGCAACAACTTTGTCTTACACAGCCAAGTTGGAATGGAATTTTAAAAACAAAAATAAAAACTGTCATACCATCTGGCACAATGATTGCAAGCACAAGATTTGGTGGTAGGGGAGAGGAATCAAGAAAACAATTTATTCCTTGCCCAGAACAAGACATGAATTAAGATTTCAAATATAAAACCAAAACATCAGTATTTAAAATGACTAAACACAGAGAAAGATGTCTATCTTGCTTACCATTGTATACTTCAACTAGCCCTGCTTTGGCGCACAAAAGGGTATCAATCAATCAATAACTCAGTAATGATCATTTTTCAAAAAATCTAACAGTCAGATCTTTAACATTCAAAACAAAACACCGCAAAAAAAAATATGAAAAAACAACTATATTTTCCCAAGCTTAATTTCAATGAAGGTTTTCACTGTGATCATGAAAAACAATTTTCAATAGCTTTTGCCTTGGAAAAGTTCTAATGTCACAGGTTTCACTAAACTTATTGAGTCACAAAATATGAATTGCTTGAATGGAACTTATTTAGATCCTAACTCAAAACAAATTATACAAAAAAAATTTTTTACGATAGCCAAAAATTGAACACTGGATACCTTATAATATAAAGGAACTACTGTTAATTTTTAGAGGTTATGTTAATGGTACTGTGACTGTTTTTTAAAAATAAAAAGAACCTTTATCTTTTAAAGATACATGCCAAAGTATTTAATGAATGAAACAATGAATTCTGAGATTTGATTCAAAATAATGCACAAAGGATGGGGTATAACTGTAATAAGACTAGCCACATGTTGTTAATTATTGAAATCAGTTAATGGATACACAGAAGCTCAATAAATTCCTTGTACTTAAAAATTTTCCACCATAAAAAGTTTAGGTTGCTAACAAAAAACTGAAGGACCCTCAATTTGGCTTTCCCTATCTGCCAATCATATAGCAAAAAAACTTTTTTAAATTTTAAAGAAACTTAAGGCTAATTTACCACCAAAAAAAACAAAAACAAAAAGCAAGTAGATGTGCCCATGTGACCTGCAATGGCTTAGGTGAACTGCAGGTTTATAATAATGATATTGCATAACGTGTAGCTTGATTTTTAAAGATTGCTGCCATGGTAGACACTGCTGGCTTCCTACCCAACATTCTTTCTCCTCTGAATCCTTACTTACAGAATCCTAATTATGTCTATAAATGAAATATGTCCCACTAAAAAATTCTATTTACCAGTTCCCCTTGCAGCTAAAAAAAATTGTGGAATGGAACTAAAGCAGCACTTACAGAGAAAGTATAGAACTAAATGCCTACATTAGAAAAGAAAGTCTCAAATTAATAACTAAATTTCCATCTTAAATTAAAAAGTACCCCATACGAAAAAAATTAAATTAAACTCAAACCATGCAGAAGGAAAAAGGACAGAAATCAACCAATAACTTAGGAAACAAAAGAAAAATCAATGAAACCCAAAGCTGGGTTTTTAAAAAGTCAATAAACTTGATAAGCCTCTAGTCAGACTGTCAGGGGAAAAAAAGCCACAAATTACCAGTTACAGGACTAGAAAAAGGGCCATCCCTACAGATACCACCGTCATTGAAGGAATAATAAATACAATGAACAACTTTACATCTTTGACACTTCAGGTAAAATGGACAAATCCCTGGAAAGACACAACCTACTAAAGCTCAATAAAGAAGAAACAGATACCCAAATAGTCCTATATCTATCAATGAAATTGAATTTGTAGTTTAAAACTTCCTACAAAGAAAACTCTATGCCCAGGTGGCTTCGCTTGTAAATGTCATCAATTATTAAGGAAGAAATAATACCAATTCTACACAAACTCTTCCAGAAAACCAAAGAGGAAGAAATACTTCCTAGTTCATTGTGAGGCCAGCATTAACCTGATACCAAAGCCAGACAAGATCAAGCTCTTACACGGAAAACAAAAGACAAAAAAAAAACAACTATAAACCAATAACCCTCATAAACAGAGATATAAAAATTCTTGACAAAATTTTAGTATATCAAACTTAACAATATATAAAAAAGCAATGCATCATAACCAAGTGGGTTTTAGCCCACGAATGTAAGGTTGGTTTAACATTAGAAAACCAACCAATGGAATTCACTAAAAAAGAAAACCATATTATCATTTCAATAGATACAAAAAATCACATGACAAAAACCTCTCATAAAACCTCAGCAAATCAGGAATAAAAGGAAACTTCCTCAATCTGATAAAGTATATATATAAGAAACATATAGCTAACATCAAACTTATTGGTCAAATACTGAATAATTTCACCCCAACACCAGAAACAAGTTAAGGATGTCTAATCTCACTACTTCTATTTAACTTTGTACTGGAAAGAAAAAGAAAAAGAAATAAAAGGAATAGAGATTGTAAAGGAAGAAGTACATCAGTCTTTATTTGCTGACAACATGACCATGTATATAGAAAATTCTAAGAAATCTACAAAAAAGTTACTAGACCTAATAAGTGAGTGTAGCAAGGCTGCAGGCTACAAGGTCAATATACAAAAGCTACAAAACATTGCTGAGAGAAATTCAAGGCTTAAATAAATGGAGAGATATATGCCATGTCCATGGATATGAAGACTCAATGCTGCTAAGATGTCAATTCTCTCCAAAATGATCCATAGAGCTAATGTAATTCCAATCAAAGTCCCAGCAGCTTTCCTCGAAGAAAGTGACAAGCTGATTCTAAAACTTATACTGAAATGCAAAGGACCTGAAATAGCCAGAACTATAAAGAACAAAGTTGAAGGGCTTACACCATGCAATTTCAAGACTTATTCCAAAGCTATAGTAATCATTAAGACAGTAAAATAATGACATAAAGGTAGACAAATCAATCACTGGAAAGAATAGATGCCATAAACCCACACATCCATGATCAATTTCTGACAAAGGTACAAAGGCAATTCAATGGGAAAAGGATAATCTTTTCAACAAATAGTGCTGGGACAAGCATACAGGCATAGGCAAACAAACAAAAAACCCCAACTCAACCCCACCCTAATACCATATACAAAAATTAATTCAAAGTGGATCACTGACTGAAGAGCTAAAACTATAAAAAATATGAGATAAAATCTTGGGTTAGGCTAAGATTTCTCAAATAAGACACAAAAAGCATGAAGTATAAAAGAAAGCTGAGAGAGGCTTCAAGAAGGCAGACGAGTAAGACATGGAGATTACCTTCCACTCCACAAATACATCAGAAATACATCTACATGTGGAACAATTCCTACAGAACACCTACTGAACACTGGTAGAAGACCTCAGACCTCCCAAAAGGCAAGAAACTCCCCAAGTACCTGGGTAGGGCAAAAGAAAAAAAAAAAAAAACAGAGACAAAAGAATAGGGACAGGACCTGCACCTCTGGGAGGGAGCTGTGAAGGAGGAAAGGTTTCCACACACCAGGCTTACAAGCCCCTTCATGGGCGAAGACTGAGGGTGGCGGAGGGGGAAAGCTTCGGAGCCAAGGAGGAGAGCGCAGCAATAGGGGTGCAGAGGGCAAAGCGGAGAGATTCCCGCACAGAGGATCGGTGCCGGTCAGCACTCACCAGCCCGAGAGGCTTGGCTGCTCACCCGCCAGGGTGGGCGGGGGCTGGGAGCTGAGGCTCCGGCTTCGGTCGGATCCCAGGGAGAGGACTGGGGTTCGCCGCGTGAACACAGCCTGAAGGGGGCTAGTGTGCCACGGCTAGCCAGGAGGGAGTCTGGGAAAAGGTCTGGAACTGCAGAAGAGGCAAGAGACTTTTTCTTGCCTCTGTTTCCTGGTGCGCGAGGAGTGGGGATTAAGAGCGCTGCTTAAAGGAGCTCCAGAGACGGGCGCGAGCCGTGGCTATCAGCATGGACCCCAGAGACGGGCATGAGACGCTAAGGCTGCTGCTGCCGCCACCAAGAAGCCTGTGTGCGAGCACAGGTCACTATCCACACCTCCCCTCCTGGGAGGCTGTGCAGCCCGCCACTGCCAGGGTCCCGTGATGCAGGGACAACTCCCCCGGGAGAACGCACGGTGCGCCTCAGACTGGTGCAACATCATGCTGGCCTCTGCCGCCGCAGGCTCACCCGGCACTCCATACTCCTCCCTCCCCACCCCCGGCCTGAGTGAGCCAGAGACCCCAAAACAGCTGCTCCTTTAACCCCGTCCTGTCTGAGTGAAAAACAGACGCCCTCAGGCGACCTACACGCAGAGGCCAAATCTAAAGCTGAACCCCGGGAGCTGTGCGAACAAAGAAGAGAAAAGGAAATCTCTCCCAGCAGCCTCAGGAGCAGCGGATTAAATCTCCACAGTCAACTTAATGTACCCTGCATCTCTGGAATATCTGAATAGACAACAAATCATTCCAAATTGAGGAGGTGGACTTTGGGGGCAATGATATATATATTCCCCCCTTTTTCTGTACGTATGTGTATGCTTCTGTGTGTGGTTTTGTCTGTACAGCTTTGCTTTTAGCACTTGTCCAAGGGTTCTGTCTGGTTTTTTTCTGTTTTTTCAGTATGGTTTTCAGTGCTTGTTATCATTAGGGGATTTGTTTTTTGGTTTGGTTGTTCTCTTCATTCTTTCTGTTTTTAACTACTTAAAAAATTTTTAATAATAATATTTTTTTATTTTAATAACTTTTTAATTTTATCTTTTTCTTTCTTCCTTCCTCCCTCCCTCCTTTCTTTCTTTTCTTTCTTTCTTTCCTTCCTTCCTCTCTCTCTCTCTCTCTCTCTCTCTCTCTCTCTCTCTTTCTTTCTTTCTCCCTTTTATTCTGAGCCGTGGGGATGACAGGCTCTTGGTGCTCCAGCCAGGCATCAGGGCTGTGCCTCTGAGGTGGGAGAGCCAAATTCAGGACACTGGTCCACAACAGACCTCCCAGTCCCACGTAATACCGAATGGCGAAAATCTCCCAGAGATCTCCATCTCAAGGCCAAGACCAGCTCCACTCAACGACCAGCAAGATACAGTGCTGGACACGCTATGCCAAACAACTAGCAAGACAGGAACACAACCCCACCCATTAGCAGAGAGGCTGCCTAAAATCATAATAAGGTCACAGACACCCCAAAACACACCAGCGGACGTGGACCTGCCCACCAGAAAGATAAGATCCAGCCTCATCCACCAGAATACAGGCACTAGTCGCCTCCACCAGGAAGGCTACACAACCCACTGAACCAACCTTAGTCACTGGGGACAGACACCAAAAACAACGGGAAATAAGAACCTGCAGCCTGAAAAAAGGAGACCCCAAACACAGTAAGTTAAGCAAAATGAGAAGACAAAGAAACACACAGCAGATGAAGGAGCAAGGTAAAAACCCACCAGACCTAACAAATGAAGAGAAAATAGGCAGTCTGCCTGAAAAAGAATTCAGAATAATGATAGTAAAGATGATCCAAACTCTTGGAAATAGAATGGAGAAAATACAAGAAACATTTAACAAGGACCTAGAAGAACTAAAGAGCAAACAAACAATCATAAACAACACAATAAATGAAATTAAAAATTCTCTAGAAGGGAACAATAACAGAATAACTGAGGCAGAAGAATGGATAAGTGACCTGGAAGATAAAATAGTGGAAATAACTACTTCAGAGCAGAATAAACAAAAAAGAATGAAAAGAACTGAGGACAGTCTCAGAGGCCTCTGGGACAACATTAAACGCACCAGCATTCGAATTATAGGGGTCCCAGAAGAAGAAGTGAAAACGAAAGGGAATGAAAAAATATTTGAAGAGATTATAGTTGAAAACTTCCCTAATATGGGTAAGGAAATAGTTAATCAAGTCCAAAAGCACAGAGTTCCCATACAGGATAAATCCAAGGAGAAACACGCCAAGGCACATATTAATCAAACTATCAAAAATTAAATACAAAGAAAAAATATTAAAAGCAGCAAGGGAAAAACAACAAATAACATACAAGGGAATCCCCATAAGGTTAACAGCTGATCTTTCAGGAGAACCTCTGCAAGCCAGAAGGGAGTGGCAGGACATATTTAAAGTGATGAAAGGGAAAAACCTACAACCAAGATTACTCTATCCAGCAAGGATCTCAATCAGATTTGACGGAGAAATTAAAACCTTTACAGACAAGCAAAACCTAAGACAATTCAGCACAACCAAACCAGCACTTCAACAAATGCTAAAGGAAATTCTCTAGGCAGGAAACACAAGAGAAGGAAAAGACCTACAATAACAAACACAAACAAATAGAAAAATGGTAATAGGAATATACATATCGATAATTACCTTAAATGTAATGGATTAAATGCTCCAACCAAAAGACATAGACTGGCTGAATGGATACAAAAACAAGACCCGTACATATGCTGTCTACAAAAGACCCACTTCAGACCTAGGGACACATACAGACTTAAAGTGAGGGTATGGAAAAAGATATTCCATGCAAATGGAAATCAAAAGGAAGCTGGAGTAGTAATTCTCATATCAGACAAAATAGACTTTAAATCAAAGACTATTCCAAGAGACAAAGAAGGATACTACATAATGATCAAGAGATCAATCCAAGAAGAAGATATAACAATTGTAAATATTTATGAACCCAACACAGGAGCACCTCAATACATAAGGCAAATACTAACAGCCATAAAAGGGGAAATTGACAGTAACACAATCACAGCAGGGTACTTCAAAACCCCACTTTCACCAGTGGACAGATCATCCAAAATGAAAATAAATAAGGAAACACAAGCTTTAAATGATACATTAAACAAGATGGACTTAATTGATATTTATAGGACATTCCATCCAAAAACAGCAGATTATACTTTATTCTCAGGTGCGCACGGAACATTCTCCAGGATAGATCACATCTTGGGTCACAAATCAAGCCACAGTAAATTTAAGATAATTGAAATCATATCAAGCATCTTTTGTGACCATGACGCTATGAGATTAGAAATCAATTACAGGGAAAAAAACGTAAAAAACACAAACACGTGGAGGCTAAACAATACGGTACTAAATAACTAAGAGATCACTGAAGAAATCAAAGAGGAAATAAAAAAATACCTAGAGACAACTGACAATGAAAACACGACAATTCAAAACATATGGGATGCAGCAAAAGCAGTTCTAAGAGGGAAGATTATAGTTATATAAGCCTACTTCAAGAAACAAGAAAAATCTCAAATAAAAAAATCTAACCTTGTACCTAAAAGAACTAGAGAAATAAGAACAAACAAAACCCAAAGTTAGTGGAAGGAAAGAAATCATAAAGATCACAGCAGAAATAAATGAAATAGAAAACAAGAAAACAATAGCAAACATCAATAAAACTAAAAGCTGGTTCTTTGAGAAGACAAACAAAAGTGATAAACCATTACCCAGACTCATCAAGAAAAAGCAGGAGAAGACTCAAATCAATAAAATTAGAAATTAAAAACGAGAAGTTATAACAGACACTGCAGAAATACAAAGCATGCTAAGAGACTACTACAAGCAACTCTATGCCAATAAAATGGGCAACCTGGAAGAAATGGACAAATTCTTAGAAAGGTATAACCTTCCAAGACTGAACCAGGAAGAAATAGAAAATATGAACAGACCAATCACAAGTAATGAAATTGAAACTGTGATTAAAAATCTTCCAACAAACAAAAGTCCAGGACCGGATGGCTTCACAGGTGAATTCTATCAAACATTTAGAGAAGAGCTAACACCCATCCTTCTCAAACTCTTACAAAAAACTGTGGAGGCAGGAACACTCCCAAACTCATTCTATGAGGCGACCATCACCCTGATACCAAAACCAGACAAAGATACTACAAAAAAAGAAAATTACAGACCAATATCACTCATGAATATAGATACAAAGATCCTCAACAAAATACTAGCAAATAGAATCCAACAACACATTACAAGGATCATACACCATGATCAAGTGGAATTTATCCCAGGGATGCAAGGTTTCTTCAATATACATAAATCAATCCATGTGATACACCCTATTAACAAACTGAAGAATAAAAACCATATGATCATCTCAATAGATGCAGAAAAAGCTTTTGACACAATTCAACACCCGTTTATGATAAAAACTCTCAAGAAAGTGGGCATACAGGGAACCTACCTCAACATAATAAAGGCCATATATGACAAACCCAGGCAAACATCATTCTCAATGGTGAAAAACTGAAAGCATTTCCTCTAAGATCAGGAACAAGACAAGGACGTCCACTCTCACCACTGTTATTCAACATAGTTTTGGAAGTTCTAGGCACGGCAATCAGAGAAGAAAAAGAAATAAAAGGAATCCAAATCAGAAAAGAAGAAGTAAAGCTGTCACTGTTTGCAGATGACATGATACTATACTTATAGAATCTTAAAGATGCCACCAGAAAACTACTACAGCTAAACAATGAATTTGGTAAAGCTGCAGAATACAAAATTAATGCACAGAACTCTCTTGCATTCCTATATACTAATGATGAAAACTCTGAAAGAGAAATTAAGGAAACACTCCCATTTACCACTGCAACAAAAAGAATCAAAGACCTAGGAATAAACCTACCGAAGGAGACAAAAGACCTGTAGGCAGAAGACTATAAGACACTGATGAAAGAAATTAAACATGATACCAACAGATGGAGAGATATACCACGTTCTTGGATTGGAGGAATCAATCATGTGAAAATGACTATACTACCCAAAGTAATCTACAGATTCAATGCAATCCCTATCAAATTACCAATGGCATTTTTTACAGAACTAGAACAAAAACTCTTAAAATGTGTATGAAGACACAAAAGACCCCGAATAGCCAAAGCAGTCTTGAGGGAAAAAAACGGAGCTGGAGGAATCAGACTTCCTGACTTCATACTATACTACAAAGCTACAGTAATCAAGACAATATGGCACTGGCACAAAAACAGAAACATAGATCAATGGAACAAAATAGAAAGCCCAGAGATAAACCCAAGCACCTATGGTCAACTAATCTATGACAAAGGAGGCAAGGATATACAATGGAGAAAAGACAGTCTTTTTAATAAGTGGTGCTGGGAAAACTATACAGCTACATGTAAAAGAATGAAATTAGAACACTCCCTAACACCATACACAAAAATAAACTCAAAATGGATTAGAGACATAAATGTAAGACCGGACACTATAAAACTCTTAGAGGAAAACATAGGAAGAACACTCTTTGACATAAATCACAGCAAGATCTTTTTTGATCCACCTCCTAGAGTAATGGAAATAAAAGCAAAAATAAACAAATGGGACCTAATGAAACGTGAAAGCTTTTGCACAGCAAAGGAAACTGTAAGCAAGCCGAAAAGACAACCCTCAGAATGGGAGAAAATATTTGCAAACGAATCAACGGACAAAGGATTAATCTCCAAAATATATAAACAGCTCATGCAGCTCAATATTAAAAAAACAAACAAGCCAATGCAAAAATGGGCAGAAGACCTAAATACACATTTCTCCAAAGAAGACATACAGATGGCCAAGAAGCAAACGAAAAGCTGCTCAACATCACTAATTATTACAGAAATGCCAATCAAAACTACAATGAGGTATCACCTCATACCAGTTAGAACAGGCATCATGGGAAAATCTACAAAAAACAAATGCTGGAGAGGGTGTGGAGAAAAGGGAACCCTCTTGCACTGTTGGTGGGAATGTAAATTGATACAGCCACTATGGAGAACAGTATGGAGGTTCCTTAAAAAACTAAAAATAGAATTACCATATGATCCAGCAATCCCACTACTGGGCATATATCCAGAGAAAACCATAATTCAAAAAGACACATGCATCTCAATGTTCATTGCAGCACCATTTACAATAGCCAGGTAATGGAAGCAACCTAAATGCCCACTGACAGACGAATGGATAAAGAAAATGTGGTACACATATACAACATAATATTACTCAGCCATAAAAAGGAACGAAATTGAGTCACCTGTAGAGACGTGGATGGATCTAGAGACTGTCATACAGAGTGAAGTAAGTCAGAAAGAGAAAAACAAATATCGTATATTAACACATATATGTGGAACCTAGAAAAATGGTACAGATGAACCTGTTTGCAGGGCATAAATTGAGACACAGATGTAGAGAACAAACATATGGACACCAAGGGGGGAAAGCGGCGGGGGTGGTCGTGTAATGAATTGGGCGATTGGGATTGACATGTATACACTGATGTGTATAAAACTGATGACTAATAAGGACCTGCTGTATAAAAAAATAAATTAAATTAAATTAGAAAAAAACGTTTGTACCACGTTAAAGAAAAACAAAAAGAAAAAGAAAATGACTATACTACCCAAAGCAATCTACAGATTCAATGCAATCCCTATCAAACTACCAATGGCATTTTTCACAGAACTAGAACAAAATATTTCACAATTTGTATGGAAACACAAATGACCCGGAATAGCCAAAGCAATCTTGAGAAAGAAAAACGGAGCTGGAGAAATCAGGCTCCCTGACTTCAGACTATACTACAAAGCTACAGTAATCAAGACCGTATGGTAGTGGGACAAAAACAGAAATATAGATCAATGGAACAGGATAGAAAGCCCAGAGATAAACCCATGCATATATGGTCACTCTATCTTTGATAAAGGAGGCAAGAATATACAATGGAGAAAAGACAGCCTCTTCAATAAGTGGTGCTGGGAAAACTGGACAGCTACATGCAAAAGAATGAAATTAGAACGCTTCCTAACACCATACACAAAAATAAACTCAAAATGGATTAAAGACCTAAATGTAAGGTCAGACACTATCAAACTCTTAGAGGAAAACACAGGCAGAACACTCTATGACATAAATCACAGCAAGATCCTTTTTGATCCACATCCTAGAGAAATGGAAATAAAAACAAAAATAAACAAATGGGACCTAATGAAACTTGAAAGCTTTTGCACAGCAAAGGAAACCATAAACAAGATGAAATGAGAACCCTCAGAATGGGAGAAAATATTTGCAAATGAAGCAACTGACAAAGGATTAATTTCCAAACTTTACAAGCAGCTCAATATCAAAAAAACAACCAACCCAATCCAAAAATGGGCAGAAGACCTAAATAGACATTTCTCCAAAGAAGATACACAGATTGCCAACAAACACATGAAAGAATGCTCAACATCATTAATCATTAGAGAAATGCAAATCAAAACTACAATGCGATATCATCTCACACCAGTCAGAATGGCCATCATCAAAAAATCTACAAACAATAAATGCTGGAGAGGGTGCGGAGAAAAGGGAACCCTCTTGCACTGCTTGTGGGAATGTAAACTGACACAACCACTATGGAGAACAGTATGGAGGTTCCTTAAAAAACTAAAAATAGAACTACCACATGACCCAGCAATTGCACTACTGCACATTTACCCTGAGAAAACCATAATTCAAAAAGAGTCATGTACCACAATGTTCACTGCAGCTCTATTTACAATAGCCAGGACATGGAAGCAACCTAAGTGTCCATCTACAGATGAATTGATAAAGAAGATGTGGCACATATAAAAAATGGAATATTACTCAGCCATAAAAAGAAACAAAATTGAGTTATTTGTAGTGAGGTGGATGGACCTAGAGTCTGTCATACAGAGTGAAGTAATTCAGAAAGAGAAAAACAAATACCGTATGCTAACACATATATATGGAATCTAAAAAAAAAAAAAAACTGGTCATGAAGAACCCAGGGAAAGATGGGAATAAAGACGCAGACCTACTAGAGAATGGACTTGAGGACACGGGGTAGGGGAAGGGTAAGCTGGGACAAAGTGAGAGAGTGGTAGGTTATATATGGACATATAAACACTACCAAATGTAAAATAGCTGGCTAGTGGGAAGCAGTCGCATAGCACAGGGAGATCAGCTCGGTGCTTTGTGACCAGATAGAAAGGTGGGATAAGGAGGGTGGGAGGGAGACGCAAGAGGGAAGAGATATGGGGATAGATGTACAACTGATTCAGTTTGTTATAAAGCAGAAACTAACACACCATTGTAAAGCAATTATACTCCAATAAAAACGTTAAAATAAAAAAGAAAGTTGATAAATTGGATTTCATCAACATTTTAAAATTTGCTCTTCAAAAACACCATCGTGAAATGAATAAGCAAGCAACAAACTGAAAAGAAATATCTGCAAACCATATATCCAACAAAGGACTTATATCTTAAGTCCTTACAACTCAATTAAAAGATATACAACCCAGGGGCCTTCCCTGGCAGTCCAGTGGTTAAGACTCCGCACTTCCACTGCAAAGGGCACGGGTTTCATTCCTGGTCAGGGAACTAAGATTCCACATGCTGCACAGCACGGGCCCCACCCCCCCACAAAAAAAGAGATATACAACCCAGTAAGAGACAAATGAGCCTGAGATCTGAATAGGCTCTTTACCAAAAGAGACAGAAGGTAAAAAAGCACATGAAAAGATGCTCATATCTAAACCTGTCAAACTGCAAATTTTAAATATACTCAGTTACTAGACATTAATTATACTTCAACAAAGCTATTTTGAAATTTTTCAAAATAAACTTAAATAGCACTCACAAGAAAGCAAACAGATGTGCTCACGTGACATGCAATGGCTTGGACTGACTACAGATAATAACACTGTGTATCATGAAGGCTGATTTTAAAGAATGACATTATGATGGACTCTGTTAGTTTCCTATTTTATACCCAGTCTTCTTTGCTTCCTTATTAAAAGAACCTCAACTGTGTACAAGAAAATGTGTCCAGCTAAAACAAGCAGAACTCTTTATCTGTGGCTGTTTTACTTTTGTAATAGAGACGCCACCCCCTTCCCTCCTTGTCCATGCTGGAATACGGGAGTGTAGCATCTGTACTGTGACCACGAGGACACAAGCCAATACTAAGGATGGAGGGGGGAAAAAACGGGAAGGAACCTGGTTCCTTGATGACATCCACATGAGTCAAGTCCTAGACTGCTTGCCTCTGAATTTCTTGTTGAGAAAAGATGTCTTCCTTGTTTAAGCCATTATTTGTTGCTGTGTCTCTTTGTACATAGTTGATCAAAATTTGTAACATTCAGAGAATTTAGTTCAGAAGTGGGGTCTGAGGTACTAGTCACCCAAATCAGCCCTATGTCACTGTCCAATTTTATGGTCCCACTCTTTTCCCTACTAAGTCCCTTAACTTTTATAAGAGATCTAGTGAGATTTTAAACTCAATTTATGTTGTAATTCATCAACTCACAAGCTCAGGCTCTGTGTTTTGACAGTATCAGCCTATGACTGTAAAAGATGAGAAAACTCTCTTAGGGAAATCACAGAAACTTCCTGGGTTTTTTAATGCCTTAAGAAAGAATTCTACTTAAGTAAAATTTCTGAGTAATGGAGGGGGGGAAAAAAGAATTCTATACAAATCCTTGGCAAGCACCCATAGCCTCTCCTTAAGTGGGCACTTTATTCTAGGTAATAACTTAAGGAACTGTTTCATCACTGCATGATATTGGACTGCTAAAGTCACATCCTCTGTAACTAATTTTATCCTCACGGCCATCAAACCCAAACAGTTGCTACAACCAGTGTGAGATTCCCACATCTCTGAAGGTCTCCTACTTGCAACTAATCTTGCTATCAATTATCAAACAGGTCTGCCTAGTGATAGCATATTATAGAAATCAAATATAGAAATAATCTTTGGGTGGGCCTGAGACCCAGGTCCTAAAGGTATGTAACCAGCAATAATGCCCAATTACACCATGAGAGTTGTTCTAGCAAAAATACCATTTCCGCTGCTGCTCAGACCTGGATTCCAAAAGTCCAAGCAGTGCTGCCCCTGAAGAAGTGGGTTTTTCTGTTACCAGGCTTGCTGGTCAGTCTTCCTGCTCACTGCTACATATTCATATTGTTTACTTCTAAATCCAGGTCTTAGGTCACATGCCTGATCCTAGGAGATGGGAAGTATGAATCCTGTAATTTCATTGAGAAGAGAGAACCCTTACGTAGGAAACTATCAAAATGTAAGATGTTGTGCAGCCACAAATTGTAACTGTCCACCACTTACGTTATTATCTTTACCATCTTTACCTGAAACATTTCACACAAGACACTTCTACACAGTGACAGTTAACTGCCCATCACCACTTTTTAGTCATACTTACTGAACGGGCACATTTTTTGGGGGGACTGCTAGAAAGTCCATCCAGTTGCCCGTGTTCACCCAGAAATCCTGTTACTTGATCCAAGAAAGAAGATACGTCTAACTGGTGCCACTCTACTAGCTTCTGACCTAAAGATTAAAAACCAGGATATAGAAATAAAATCAACACTCTTTCTAAATTCTCACTAAGTATTTCTTTCAGCATATACATAATTAAAATTTACTGGGAACATATCCCCACCCAACACCAGCTTAAGTTACATAGTGTCTTCATAACCTAGGGGATACATTAATTATAACCAACCTAAGAGATTCCCAGCCATCATGATGGAGGAACTACTTTATCTACTGATATCATTTATTGCCATTTAGGAAGACGAGATTCAGAGAAAGCAATACTTATATAAAACTCAATCAATTAATAATAAACCCAGCTCTACCCTCTGCTTCTTTGGTGGGATTACAACCAGTACCTGAACAATCTTAACATTTTAGTGACCTAAGGGGATTCCTTACAAATCATAAGGAAGATAAACAGTTATTCTTTGAAAGAACAGAACTGCACAAACATAAAATACTACCATCTCCCAAAGTTGTTGGAAACATATTCCCTAAATACACACATCAATAGATGTTTAAATAATTCTAAAGGGCATGAACAAGAACCCTTCAACTAAATTACTACAAACAATTTTGAAACTGGACCCAGTCAAATACTAAAGATAATTTAGGTTACTGAAAGTTAAATAATAGGTTAAAGACCATAAGCTGAAATAACCCTTACCTGTCCGTGGATCCAAGATGGAAACATAGGGGAAATCCCCTAGCTTATAAAACTGTATGTATCTCTGACCTTCCTCACTGTCATGATAAACCTGTTAAATCATTGATATTAAAAAAAAAAATCAGCCTCTTAGAAAAGTACTAGCTATATTCTTGTTATATACCAACAGCAATTAAAGAGAAAATGAAGGCCACCTAGTGTGAACTCCCTCCACTTCCTGCCCTCAGTCACTTCTGAAACTTACATAAATATAGCAATCCATTCTTCCTCATTTCCCAGTTCAAAGAGGTATTGCTCTTCCTTTTCAAGTTATCTGTCTACCTATTTCATTCCTGACTCTCAACCACATATATCTTAATAAATCACAATATATTAAGATTGTAAGTTCAAGTGCATAGCATACTGCTAGGCAAAGAGATGCTCAATCAACAGTCGCTGAATAAAAGGTTACCATTCAGAAAAAAATTTACTGAATTTAGGGGCCTGTAAAACATGAACAGGCAAATTACTAACATTAATAGCATGTCTTACAGTGGGGAAAAGATTAAGTTCATTCAGAAGTATTGATTTTATAAAAAAAATGTTTTTGGCTGTGTCACACAGCATACAGAATCTTAGTTCCCTGACCAGGGATCAAACCCATGCCTCCTGTGGAAGCACAGAGTCCTAACCACTGGACCGCCAGGGAATTCCCTATAATTTTTCATAATATAAACGATTGGAGCACAATCATCTACCCTTAGCTTGGTAATTTATATAAAAAGAAACCAGAGCCAGTAAGACTAAGTGACAAGTTTAAGGACATACAATTAAAGACTATCAAACTCAAGCTAAAATCCACGTCTTAGTCAAATGTTTTTTCATTACTTCAAGATCTTCTACAGTTCCCACTATCAATTACAGTAGCCACTAGAACATGTGCTACTAAAGCATTTGAAATGTGACTAGTCCTAACAGCTGTACTGTAAGTGTAAAATACATACCAGATCCTGAAGGCTTAACACCAAAAAAAAAAATCAAAACACCTCATCAATATTTTAATATTAGTTTTATATTAGAGATATTGATTTTTAAAATATATTAAAATCAATCGCCTGTTTCTTTTGACCTTTTTAAATGTGGCTACTAGAAAATTTTGAATCACATTACATTTCTATTGAACAGTACAGCTGCACACTCTATCAAGACGTTCAAACTCTTCTGAGATATGAATACTATACGGTTTACACGGCTTGGTTCCTTTTTTCCTCCTTCCCTTCATTGCTGCCCTTTCACTTATCCTTACTATTTCAGCCATTATGGGTGGTTTTACTTCTTCATATGTCAAAATTTAACTCAGTTATGAATTATTTCCAGTTTATAACCCAATTCCTCTTCCCCGACATCCCATGTACCAAAGTAAAATACTACAAAATTTTTAATGAACTCTCCCCACCTGCCAGAAAATGAAATGTTCTCGGATAATATTCTTCACAGCTTCATTGCTCCATACGTCACGGTTGAGGCACTGGCATGCAAAGTCTTGTACATTCTGAATGTTTATCATCAGCCACTTATTCTGCATCTGGCCACACTCTTTGGCCTGTAAGAGTAAAGTTACATAACAATTGTTAGAAAGATTTTCTACTTGGTAACTGGTATGTTTCAGAATTCAGAAGCTGTCCTTTTTCCACATAAATACTAAGTTTTTTTCCCCAAGTATGGCATCTATAGCTTTCAGTGTCTAAACATTAATTACAGGCTTCCCTGGTGGTTCAGTGGTTAAGAATCCACCTGCCAACGCAGGGGACACGGGTTCATGCCCTGGTCCGGGAAGATCCCATGTGCCGCGAAGCAACTAAGCCCGCGAGCCACAACTACTGAGCCCATGTGCCAAAACTACTGAAGCCTGCACACCTAGAGCCCGTGCTCCACAGCAAGAGAAGCCACTGCAACGAGAAGCCCACGCACTGCAACAAAGAGTAGCCCCCGCTCGCCGCAACTAGAGAAAGCCCACGCGCAGCAACGAAGACCCAAAGCGGCCAAAAATAAAATAAATAAAATTTAAAATTAAAAAAAATTAATTACATTATTTTGCTTATATGTATATAGTTATATTGTCCATTTGCAAGCATTTCTCAAATTTAAATGAACTGTTTTCCTTTTATTCACTGTTATTTGTTATAGTAGCTGGATTTTTATTGTACATGTAAACATCTTTACCTGAAAAAGATTCCACAAACAAGGGCAACAAGTCACATAATTCTATTGTGCTGTCAACCCCTATCCACAAATATATCTCTCCTTTTTAATAGTTGTAACTAGTATGTGCATATTAGTTTGTTGTTTTATTTTCTTCAATATCATTTTTTATAAACATTTCCAAATATATTCATCTCGATTATTAGGCATGTGGTATTTCATAGAATCACTCTAAATCTTTCAGTAAAAGCTGCTGAGGATTTTTTCTCTCAGGGTTGTTTTCCTAGGAGTGTATTTCAAAATTGAGATTTCAGATTCTTCATATGTCAAATTGAGATTACAGATCAAAGAATGTTTCAGAATAATCTCCAAAAGACTCCCCAATTTATAGCACAATTATCAATCACGAGTGCGTGAGTGTACACTTTCTTTTTTGCCTCACGTTTCCTCATCACCATAATGACCTAAGAAATATTGCTGAACTGGAAAAGAATGGCAGGAAAGCAAATGAACAAATGCTACCTCAAACCTTTGCAAAGAAACAATGAAATGAAAGCTGTAGTTTTGAATAATTTTGTCCTGGAACAATATTTTTTTCCAAATCAGTTTGACATGGGAAAATCTTAAGAATCAATTAACTCAGGTTAACAACAATTGAAGAACATACATCATTTTCGAGGTACTGGAGAATATAAGAATATCTTTTGTTTTATAACAAAGTTTACACAGTCTTACAAAAATTGTTATCCTATTTTTCTGTACAAATCCGCCAGATAAAATAATTTTATAATATTCATTACTGATTCCACAGGTGAAAACCCAAGTTCTAAAAGGAAATAGTCCTATATTGAGCCAGAAAGCTACAATTAACTGGTCAAAAGCTTATTTTTAAGTATACAAATTTAATAAAATAACTCTCTGCTTCTAGAAAGTAATAGTATTCCAGTTAATTCCTTGCCTATAGTAAGTACACAGATATGATAAATGGGAGATAAATGAGTAATTATATTGCTTTAACTGAAGAAAAAGTATTTGAGAATGAAGAAAAAAAAACACACTCTAGAGAGACAGATTGAAGAGTACATAATCCCTATAATAAAGTAAATTTATTAAGTCTGCCTCAACTACAACACTGACCAAAAAAAAGTATAACGAACTTCCCTGGTGGTCCCATGGCTAAGACTCCACACTCTCAATGCAGGGGGCCCAGGTTCGATCCCTGGTCAGGGAACTAGATCCCACATGTCGCAACTAAAGATCCTGCAAGCCGCAACTAAAGATCCCGCATGCCGCCACAATGATCCCACATGCCGCAACTAAGACGCGGTACAGCCAAATAAATAAATATTTTTTTTTAAAAAAGGATAACACTGAAAAATAATAAAAGTCCAGAATTCAAAAACAATGGAGAGTCATTTGCTATTGTTTTTAAAAATTCATTTATTCACATTCACACTTTCATTCATTCAGATTCATTCATTTGACAAATATTTGAGGATCTATCTTGTTTCAGGTACAGTTATAGATGCTGGATTTATAGCAGTTACCAAAACAAAAAACCCCTGACTTCATGAAGCTTACATTGGGAGAAACCTTATACAAGCAAAAGAAACTGGAAGATGTTGTTAAGAAAGTACTTCTAATATAAATCAAAACTACAATGAGGTACCACCTCACACCAGTCAAAATGGCCACATTAAAAAATCTACAAATCTGGAGAGGGTGTGGAGAAAAGGGAACCCTCCTACACTGTTGGTAGGAAGGTAAACTGGTGCAGCCACTATGGAAGACAGTATGTAGGTTCCTTAAAAAACTAAAAATAGGGCTTCCCTGGTGGCGCAAAGGCTGAGAGTCCACCTGCCGATGCAGGGGACGCGGGTTCGTGCCCCAGTCCGGGAAGACCCCACATGCCACGGAGCAGCTAGGCCCATGAGCCACGGCTGCTGAGCATGCGCATCTGGAGCCTGTGCTCCACAATGGGAGAGGCCACAACGGTGAGGGGCCCAAGTACCGCAAAAAAAAAAAAAAAAAACCACTAAAAATAGAGCTACCATATGATCCAGCAATCCCACTCCCGGGCATATATCCCAATAAAACTATAATTCAAAAAGATATATGAACCCGTATGTTCATAGCAGCACTATTCACAATAGCCAAGACATGGAAACAAGCTAAATGTCCATCAACAGGTGAATGGATAAAGAAGATGTGGTACATATATACAATGGAATACTACTCAGCCATAAAAAAGAACAAAATAATGCCATTTACAGCAACATGGATGCAACTAGAGATTATCATACTAAGTAAGTCCGATAGAGAAAGACAAATACCGTATGATACTACTTATATGTGGAATCTAAAATATGACACAAATAACCTAATCTAGGAAACAGGAACAGGCTCACAGACATAGAGAACAGACTTGTGGTTGCCAAGGGGGAGAGCGGGTGAGGGAGGGATGGACTGGGAGTTTAGGATTAACAGATGCAAACTATTATATATAGAATGGATAAACAATAAGGTCCTACTGTATAGCACAGGGAACTATATTTAATATCCTGTGATAAACCATAATAGACAAGAATATGAAAAAGGATGTATAAATATGTGTAACTGAATCACTTTGCTGTGCAGCAGAAATTAACACATTATAAATCAACTATCCTTCAATTAAATTTAAAAAAAAAAGAAATTACTTCTAGAAAGAAGGGCCCCAAAAAAGACACAAATTTCATGCAAAGCAGCAATGTCTGGAGGGAACATAAGAGAATCTTATATAATCTCACTAAGTATACTAGTTATATGAGTCAAGGACGAGAGGTGAGAGTGGGCCATGGGACAAATGATGAACCTTTCCTCTTGGAATTCATTAGGTTGTTCTAAATCAATATTCAAAAGCCATTATAGAGAAACCCAAGAGCAAGTGTGGCTATACCAAATAGAGAGGTATGTGACAGGGTCTATCTGTGATAATGGGAGAACAGTGAGAGAGTAACGTCTCTCCCAGTCCCAAACAGATCAGGAAAGTATGAAAAGAGGATACAGAGGAAAAGATAATTTGCTTGAATAAATATATATGCATAAAGTCAAAAAGGAAATATATTAAAATATGCACAATACTTTCTTATGTAAATGGAAACTACTATTATTTTTCCTTGCTGTTTTTTCCTATAATTTTTGCCTAATTTGAATAAAAATATAAGCTATGTATAGTTTATTTAAAAAAACTTCATCTTATGTATTTTGTTTCTGAATCAGTTCTTTATATTTTAACTAAAATGTTTTTACTTGCATTTATAGCAAGTACTTTTGAAGTTAACAAAGTACTCTTAGTAGGACTAGGTGCATGTGCAATTGAATGGCAATTTTTATATTTTATTTTTATATTTTATAAACTTATTTTATTTTTGGCTGCATTTCCTCTTTGTTGCTGCATGCGGGCTTTCTCTAGTTGCGGCAAGTGGGGGCTACTCTTCGTTGTGGTGCGCAGCCTTCTCATTAAGGTGGCTTCTCTTGTTGCGGAGCACAAGCTCTAGGCACACAGGCTTCAGTAGTTGTGGCTTGCAGGCTCTAGAGTGCAGGCTCAGTAGTTGTGGAGCATGGGCTTAGTTGTACCGCAGCATGTGGGATCTTCCTGGACCAGGGCTTGAACCTGCATCTCCTGCACTGGCAGGCGGATTCTTAACCACTGCACCACCAGTGAAGCCCTGAATGGCAATTTTAACAAATAAACATGTATTTCTTATGAAAATAAGGAATATTATGGAAATTGTTCTGATTCTTTCTGTACAATATACTCTAGATTATACCACTCAATAATTTAACAGAAACTTAATGAGGGACAACTGTGTGCCAGACACCCCTCTATGCACTGTGAATATACAACAATAAATAAAACAAAATCCCTGTGTTCATGGAACTTACATGCTAATGAGAAAGAAGAAAACCTAAGAAATGTTCCCTTGCCCGGGTCAGATTATTCATCCTAAGTCCCATGCTCACTCAGCTCCAGCTACACTGGTTTCCTGGGCTGTACCAGAAATTTGCCCAAGCTCTTTCGAACACCAGTGCCTATACACTTAACTGTTTTTCTGCTCTTCCCTGAGACCCTTCTATGGTTTACATTCCCTCACTTCTTTCAGGTTTCTACTCAAATCTCATTCTTTCAGAAATATATCCTCATCTTCCTATCTGAATCAGTCCTCTCTCATCACAATTATAAAAGTGTGTGAAACCTATGAAATCAACCTTGCTTTTCATTTGCCTATAAGAGCACATGCACCTTAATGTCCCCAAACAGAATAGTCCTCTCTTTGTCCTTCCCTTATTCTATTTTATTCTTTCTCCCAGCAACTACTGTAACCTGAAATTTCTCTGTGTCAAACACATACATACAAAAATATATACATATATATACACTAAATATGTTATATAGGTATTGTTTTTTATTTGCTGGTAGTCTGTTTCTCCCTCTAGATTATAAATTTTTTGATGGCAAAGGACTTTGTATAATTTGTTTACCACAACCTCCCTGTGGCAGAAACTGCTTATAGGTAACAAATATCTATTTTTCCCTACTCCTTAATAGAATCTCCAAAGAAAAAGAAATAAAAGGAATACAAATTGGAAAAGAAGAAGTAAAACTGTCACTGTTTGCAGATGACACGATACTATACGTAGAGAATCCTAAAGATGCCACCAGAAAACTACTAGAGCTAATCAATGAATTTGGTAAAATTGTAGGATACAAAATTAATGCACATAAATCTCTTGCATTCCTACACAGTAACGATGAAAAATCTGAAAGAGAAATTAAGGAAACACTCCCATTTACCATTGCAACAAAAAGAATACCTAGAATAAATCTACCTAGGGAGACAAAAGAACTGTATGCAGAAAACTATCAGACACTGATGAAAGAAATTAAAGATGATACCAACAGATGGAGAGATATACCATGTTCTTGGATTGAAAGAATCAACATTGTGAAAATGACTATACTACCCAAAGCAATCTACAGATTCAATGCAATCCCTATCAAATTACCAATGGCATTTTTTACAGAACTAGAACAAAAACTCTTAAAATTTATATGGAGACAGAAAAGAACCCGATTAACCAAAGCAGTCCTGAGGGAAAAAAACGGAGCTGGAGGAATCAGACTTCCTGACTTCAGACTATACTATAAAGCTACCGTAATCAAGACAATATGGTACGGCACAAAAACAGAAACACAGATCAATGGAACAAAATAGAAAGCCCAGAGATAAACCCACGCACCTATGGTCAACTAATCTATGACAAAGGAGGCAAGGATATACAATGGACAAAAGACAGTCTCTTCAATAAGTGGTGCTAGGAGAACTGGACAGCTACATGTAAAAGAATGAAATTAGAACACTCCCTAACACCATACACAAAAATAAACTCAAAATGGATTAGAGACATAAATGTAAGACCGGACACTATAAAACTCTTAGAGGAAAACATAGGAAGAACACTCTTTGACATAAATCACAGCAAGATCTTTTTTGATCCACCTCCTAGAGTAATGGAAATAAAAGCAAAAATAAACAAATGGGACCTAATGAAACATGAAAGCTTTTGCACAGCAAAGGAAACCATAAACAAGATGAAAAGACAATCCTCAGAACTGGAGAAAATATTTGCAAATGAATCAACGGACAAAGGATTAACCTCCAAAATATATAAACAGCTCATGCAGCTCAATATTAAAAAAACAAACAAGCCAATGCAAAAATGGGCAGAAGACCTAAATACACATTTCTCCAAAGAAGACAGACAGACGGCCAGAAGCACATGAAAAGCTGCTCAACATCACTAATTGTTGAGAAATGCAAATTTAGAGAAATGCAAATCAAAATTACAATGAGGTATCACCTCACACTAGTTAGAATGGGCATCATGGGAAAATCTACAAAAAACAAATGCTGGAGAGGGTGTGGAGAAAAGGGAACCCTCTTGCACTGTTGGTGGGAATGTAAATTGATACAGCCACTATGGAGAACAGTATGGAGGTTCCTTAAAAAACTAAAAATAGAATTACCATATGACGCAGCAATCCCACTGCTGGGCATATACCCAGAGAAAACCACAATTCAAAAAGACACATGCACCCCAATGTTCATTGCAGCACTATTTACAATAGCCAGGTCATGGAAGCAACCTAAATGCCCATCGACAGACGAATGGATAAAGAAGATGTGGTACATATATACAACATAATATTACTCAGCCATAAAAAGGAACAAAACTGGGTCACCTGTAGAGACGTGGATGGATCTAGAGACTGTCATACAGAGTGAAGTAAGTCAGAAAGAGAAAAACAAATATCGTATATTAACGCATATATTTGGAACCTAGAAAAATGGTACAGATGAACCAGTTTTCAGGGCAGAAAATGAGACACAGATGTAGAGAACAAACGTATGGACACAAAGCAGGGAAAGCGGTGCGGGGGTGTAGGTGGTTGTGTGATGAATTGGGTGATTGGGATTGACATGTATACACTGATGTGTATAAAACTGATGAGTAATAACCTGCTGTATAAAAAAATAAATAAAATTTAAAAATTAAAAAAAAAAATAGAGGGCTTTCCTGGTGGTGCAGTGGCTGAGAGTCCGCCTGCCGATGCAGGGGACACGGGTTCGTGCCCCGGTCCAGGAGGATCCCACATGCCGCGTAGCGGCTGGGCCTGTGAGCCATGGCTGCTGAGCCTGCGGGTCCAGAGCCTGTGCTCCGCAACGGGAGAGGCCACAGCAGTGAGAGGCCTGTGTACCAAAAAAATAAAATAAAATAAAATAGAATCTCCAATTTTCAGCTAAGCATCTTGATTTCCCAGTGTCCTTTGCAAGTAGGTGTGGCCACATTGCTAAGTTCTGTTACCAAGTCCAAGCTTGCTCTGCTCGCCGCACGACAGGCCAATAAATCCAGAGATGAGGTGTTGAGGCAAGGGACTTTATTCAGAAAGCCGGTGGACCATGAGGACGGCAGACTAGTGTCTCAAAAGAACCACCTTATCGTGGTTTGGATGCCAGTTTCTTTTATAGAACAGAAAGGGGGAGGAGATGAGGAAGTAAAAAGGCCGTTAATTTTTGCAAATATCCCCTGGAATGGCCAGCCTTGGGGAGGGGATGTGTTAATTTCTTCTTTCTTGCAGCCATCCACAGGTGGACAGGGTTAGGATGCTTCCCTGAACAAAGGCACTTTGGTTTAGCTTTCAGACAGAGGGGCACGGTTCCCTGAGGCAGGCCATTATATATAGACAGTATCCTTTTAGTGAGCAAAAGCAGCAGAAAGCAACGATTACAGTAAAAGCAACAGATTCAACATGTAGTCAGATTTGGCTCTTCCCTGTTACAATTCTGGTCAATGGAATGTGAGAAGTGATGTGTATTACCTCTAGGTTGTGCCTTTAAAGGGAAAAGGTGTACCCTTCTCGGTCACTCCCTTCCTTCATGCTAACTGAAAAGCAAACATGGTAGTAAGCCACCTTGAATCATATAGACAAGGGCAAGCAAGACCTTGCAGAATAGGACAGAAAAAAACTGCATTCCTAATAACTTCATAGAGCAGAACCATCCTAACAGCATGGACTTCTATCTTGTTTAAGTTACTGTTTGTTTTATTCCTGGTCTCTCTCACACATAGTTAAATCTTTATCCCAATACACATAATCCCCATCCCCTAGAACAAGGCCTTGCAACAGGAGGCCTCACTAAATATTTACTGAATGAACAAGTGAACTAATCAATCTCTCATCTGGTTAGCATAAGCCAGAACCCTTGAACATGGTCTACCTCTAGTTACATTAAGAAATAATAAAGTCTATGAGCTTCCCTGGTGGCACAGTGGTTAAGAATCCACCTGCCAATGCAGGGGACATGGGTTCGAGCCCTGGTCTGGGAAGATCCCACATGCCATGGAGCAACTAAGCCCATGCGCCACAACTACTGAGCCTGCGCTCTACAGCCTGTGAGCCACAACTACTGAGCCCGTGTGCCACAACTACTGAAGCCCATGCACCTAGAGCAGTGCTCCACAAGAGAAGCCACTGCACCGCAACAAAGATTAGCCCCTGCGTGCAGCAAGGAAGACCCAACGCAGCCAAAAATAAAATAAATTAAATTAAATTAAAAAAAAAAAAAGAAAGAAAGAAGGAAGTCTAGTTTCTACACCTATAAAACTGTGGCTCAGATCTATATCTAATTCAAACCTGTGGGTCCTGCCTGAGCAGCCAGACTATTCCTTTAATTTTTAATATTCACCTCTCTAAATTTCAGTGAACTTAATTTTGTATATTACTTCCCTAATTTCTATAAAACTAATGGATGTATCATTAGTCATAATGAAATGCCTACTTTTTCTGGGAATGTTTATATCATTTAAAGGCTTGTAAATGATAAAGTTGAGTATTATCAGTGAAAAAAATGAAGACTGTTGAAAACAACATAGGTCACAAAATTCAAAGAAAAAAGGTGACACAACTTAACAAAATGAATCAAACTTCAGATGACAGTATCAAGAAAGATTCACGGGTTTCCCTGGTGGCACAGTGGTTGAGAGTCCACCTGCCAATGCAGGGGACATGGGTTCGTGCCCTGGTGCGGGAAGATCCCACATGCCGTGGAGCGGCTGGGCCCATAAGCTATGGCCATGGAGCCTGTGCTCCGCAAAGGGAGAGGCCACAGCAGTGAGAGGCCCGCGTACCCCAAAAAAAAAAAAAAAAAGATTCACATTTTCCCTTAATAACAAGCAGCAGAGTAACTGCTTTTTATGAGCCCAAAGTGACAAAATTAAATCAAGCTCAGAGTTATTTAGTTAAGCCCCAGAGCAACACAGAAGCTAATGAAAATAGAAAGCACATCAAAACAAACTCAGTTCCTTTTTGTCTTACATATTGTGCTATTCTGTCAATGGTTATATTATCACCAGAACAGTAGAAAGGATAGGCAGTTACCATGTTAAAGATCATGAACGAAAGATGAAGAAAACTGAGGAGACATCTAACCTGACATCTTTGAGCTGATAAATGAACACCAGACTCCCTGAACTTTATTTACACAACAAAAAGAAACACATTTAATCAAATCTCCATCATCTGGATTTTGTTACACGTGGCCAAACACTTTCAGAAATTACAGAAATTACAGAAATTCAGAAATTACAATTCAGAAAATTAAAGAATTCAGAAGGAAAAAGCTTACAGTTAAATTTCTTAACCTAAATATTTCATTTAGGCTAGTTTAAGAGTATGTCTAAGGACAAAATTGTTTTTAAAAAACAATCAAAATTCACTTCTAAATATGTAGCTACTAACGTCATTTTTACAGTTATTGTTTGGCCTACTTTATCCTAACAGAAAAGACTTACCTGAAATTTCAGTGCTTTACATCTACAGAAATGCTCTTCTGATTCAAAAGAGAGTTAACATGATAGTCAACACACAAAAGCAAGTTGTTTGAACACTTCAACAGAAGAATATTTAAAATCCTAACTAAACGCATTCATTTACCAAATACCGTGTTCCTATTAAATGCTAGAGACTGGGTCCCACGGATCACCAAAATAAAAAGAAACATGGTTCCCCTGCCCTCAGCTTGTAATTTAGCAGACAATCATATAAACCTGCTCCGGAAAGTTTTCCTTTGGCTTCAGCTAAATTAAAACAAGAACTAAGGGAGAACATACTCCGCAACCATAGGGATATTCTTTTAAAACACACTAGGATCCTCATAAAAATATGGGTAAAAGATACCTACAAACAACTCACAAATGGCCAAAACACACACACACACACACAATATTCTCAGCAGTAAGTAGTAATTAAAAATATATAAACTTTTAAGAAATATAAATCAATGTAACCTTCTAGGTATTTCATACTTACTATGACGCCAATTCTCTATATGCTGAAAACTTTTTTTTGCTCTTAGAAAGAAAAACTCCACTAAAAATGCAAGAAGATTCATAGCTCAGGCTTAGAATCTCCAACAACTTACTGTTTCAAAGCTGCCTTTATGCATCAAATCAATGGGTGGCCGGAAGAGATCTGCAAGGGTAGTTAGTTTCTTATCTATTGCTCCTCCATTTCTTAATTCCTGTTCTTGCCGAACTGCAACACAGGAGGATGAGAAAGTTTCAATTAGCCATAAAATAAGTCATGAATCTTGCATTTTAAAAAAAATGTAACAGTTGCAAGAACTAACGAACAATGTGCTTGACCTCAAATGCAAATGCAAAGATCTAAGGCTGACTCTGAAAAAAAATACAAAGCCAGGTGGGGCGGGAGTCTTAAGACGTGGTGCTCTCTATCCAAAGATAAGGATAAAAATGGAAATTATGTAAGAGTCACTTATTCAAAATATTTCCTTCACATACTCAAAACTAACTTTAGCACAGGAGAAAACTTTCATCTTCATTTATCTATTTCTGAAACTCATCCTAATTTATCTAGCTACATTCTAGTTGTTTCTAGCTACATTCCCAATCTTGAAAGATTATGGCAGTGAGACAGAATGACTACTGCTGTCATCTTCTCCTGGAAGGGCACAGGATTCCCTGGATGACCTGAGTCAGTCTGGATTCCACATCAACTCTCAAGTTACAAGACCTATCTGTGCTTCAATGAGCTCATTATAAATTATTACAAAATCAAATATGGTTCAAGAGTTTCTCATATATTCTCTAAACATAACTGTCTTTTCTCTAGGATTCCATTGCTAAATCAGTACTAATTCCACTAAAAGGAGAAGGCCAAGACTCATTCTTATTCAACAGAAAGATATAAACCTATTCCAAACAACTGTTGCCACAATGTTAATAGTGGCTGCTTTGGGTAGTATGGCCTTTTCTTCTTCTATTTTCCAATCCCTATAATAACCATTTTCATTGTGGTCATTCCTTTAACTGACATATATCAGGATCCTGAGGAAAATCAGTTTTTTATTTTATTATCGTCAGCATTTAAGTGCTCATTCAGAAACAGATTAAGTTTGTAAATTACCATATTTCTCACATTATATCCATCTCCCTTATTCTTCTATAACCAAGTAGGTTAGAATCTGGAACAATTCAGCTCAAGGGGGAGTTAATAACAATCACAGACTGAATTCATAATTTAGTTTTTAAATAAGATGAATTCTCAAAGTTACTAGGCCTAATATTAATCATCTTCTTAAGAAAAAAACTTATATAAAACAAACTAGGATCTTGACCTGAAGGGGAGTGTGTGGGTGCTTTTCCACCTTGTGGTTTTAATCTGTGGGAGAGGAGACAGGGGAGAAAGACAATGAGAGAGGGAGAGGGAGGGAAAAAGAGATGATAAACTGGTTCATAGATACTTACTAGTTTCAGTTTGGAAATCCCGGAAACCATCAAATATTGAACGTGCAGGCCGTCGTCTTTTAGGAGCTATAGGAGGAAAAAATAGAATTGATACAAAAAGTTAAACATTAATTTTGTAACAATTCTAAAAATGTCCTTATCTATAGCAATTTCTTATTTTAAGACACTCAGACTCATAATGGTGCCCTCCTTCAAAATATAAAATACTTCAAAAACCTTCAAGGCATTCATATATAATTAACCATCTTGAGCCCAATCATATTTTACAAAAAAGAAAATTAAGGCCCAGTTAAAAAACTTGGCCAAACTTGTGTAAAAAGATAGGAAGAAAGATTTTGAGGATGACTTCCCATGGCGATGAAGCTACATACATGCTGCAAATACATAATTCAGGTTAGCCTAAATGATCTGCCTACCCTTTAGTATAATACTTGAGTAAGTTCTAAACCATAATATTTAAGAACTACCTCTTAGTAAGTGGATACACATGCAGAATTATAAACACCAAAAAACTGTAATTTCGGAAGAAAAATTTTTCCTACAGTGAACAGAAAAATGAACAGAACCAACGTCCTTTGATACCCTTGTATAGCGTCTATTACCCAGTCCTTAAGTATTGTACAGATAAAGCTGAAAAAGCAATCATCAACACGTTATCTTCCTGTATGTTCTTAAACACAAAAATTTTACCAGGTCTTAAATGGGAAAAGAATCTGAAAAAGAACAGATATATGTATATGTATAGCTGAATTACTTTGCTGTACACCTGAAACTAACACAACATTGTAAACCAACTATACTCCAATAAAAAAAAAAAGTTATCAGGTCATTTATATACATCACAGTAAATAAGGAAATTTAATGATTCTTTCAATATGGGTAACAGTTATTCAGTTGGTTTATGGCAAGCCCCACAAGCACTGCCAGCATGTAACCAGAACGGTGCTACACATTAACAGATGATGATTACATAGTAAGATTAGACAGAAACTATAAAAGTCTCCCATCCCATGTCAAAACATCTTTCCCAACAGCCTGTGTTTGCCATTATATAGGGTAATTCTTTTAATCTAAGAACTACTGAGTTAAAAAACAAAACAAAAAAATAACAAAAGAATGCAGAACCACATGTTAAAAAAATCCCACATTTGCTTAAAGCATTATCAGGTCAGTATATCATTTATGCACATATGTGTATCAGTATTTATATTAAAGAATCACAATATTATCTCTAGGAAAAGGAAATTTGGTAAAAATCAGAGACTTCCATATTTTAGCTTTGTACTGAATTTCAAAATTTAAACTGAATTTTACATATAAATTGTTTTATTTAAATAAATTATTATATAAATTATTAATTTTAAATTTTATTATTTAAACTTATAAAATTTAAATACTGCATTATTTTTCCTCCCTCCCTTTATAAACACGAAGCAAGAAATGTTATTCTTTTCAATCTTGGAACTATTTTTAATCAAGAGTTCCCATCTTAAATGTACATGTTTCTAGCAGCAATAATATTAACTGCTCAAATAATGCTTTCTTAAAACTCATTACCAGATATTACTTAACCATAACAATTAAGAAAGTAAGGTTATCTTAGGATAAGGCATAAAACAGCTGCCTAAGAAAGCATATTATTATTGGGGAGGTAGTACATAGTATATAAAAGGTACTTTTCTTCTACTTTTAAACTGCCAAAGGCAGGCCGGTCAATATTCTACATTCTTCTCTCTCTCTCTCTCTCTCTCTCTCTCACTCCCTGCCCCCACCCCACCCCCCAATTTAGCCTTTCTCTATCATACACTTGATCTCCTGGAGATTCATACTAGCTCCTCTTATTGCTAGCTTTCCAACCACTCTATTTCTTGGGCTCATCACCTGCTCCCATTTGTTTCCCCCTTATATATCCTAAGTCTAACCAAGAATCTCTCCTCAAGCCACAACACCTCTAGCTCTAGGATCATTATTACTCCTGCCTGCCTCTTCAATATGTGGTTTCCTCACTCTTCCAAACCATACGCTATAAGTAAACATCAGTCCTCTGTACTCTCACTCCACTGTCCACATAATAGGAGTGCTGCTCACTGAGGTTAAAGAGACTAAGCTACAAAGAGCTAAAAGAGATTCAAAAAGGAGCTTCATAGAATAGGGGAGGAACAGAGAACAAAATTTAATGAGCAGAGCGACACTGTTTCACATTTTCACAAATCTCTGTTAATAACTGGTATAAGAGAAGACACCTGAATTTTTAGATCTGCTTCTGCATTCAATCTGCTGCTATTCCTTTAGTTCATGTATATGAAGAAAATTAAAATTCAATTTCACACAGACATGTAGTTGTAAAAGGGAAGAGTATTTTAATAGTGTTTTAAGATAATTGTGAACATTCTCCCCTGCTACTACACCAAAGCTCAACCAGTGGTAATTTCTTAAAGGTTGGCTGCAACATGGAATCTGAAATCTTATCAATGAACTTTTCATATTCTGCTCCATTAAAATCCATTAGTCTTATGTGCTACGCAGGCTCTGTGATGGCCCCCGATTATCCCTATCTCCCAGGATTCATAACCTGTGTGTGAACATCTTGAGTATGGGCAGGATCAAATAGAATGTGGCAGAGGTGATGGGAGGTCACTTCCAACAGTTAGGTTACAAAAAGATAGTGGATGGAGCTCTAGTGGTGCAATCTGTTAGCGCACAGTACTTATACAAAAAGATGGTGGCTTCCATCCATCTTGGGCTGCCCTCTCTGGCTCTCTCATTTGCTCTGCAGTAAGGAACTGATGTCTCCAGCCAACCAGCAGCCACGTAAGTAAACTTAGATCTTCCTCTAGTCATGCTCTGAGATGATTGTAGCCCTGGCTGACACCTTGATTATACCCTGTGAGAGACCCTAAACAGAGGCACCCAACTAAGCCACACCTGGATTCCTGACCCACAGAAATGGTGATATAACAAATGTTTGTTTCAGGAAGCTAAATTTTGAAGCGATTTGTTAAACAGCAATAGATATCTAACCTATATTGCATATATAGATACTTACATATAGATCCGAATAGATCTTTCACCCATGCACAATTTTGTAATATTCTGCTTTGGTCATTTGAAAATACTTGTTCACTGAGTTATGCAAATATTCCAAATACTGACCATTTCATCATATGATATTAAAAAAAAATCACCATCTGTTAATGTCACTGCTAACCTCATCAGAAAGCCTTTAAGTACTGGGAAGCTATCAAGCTCACAATCATGCGCATAAACTTTCTAAAATTCTAAGCTCTGCCTGAAAGCCTTTTTTTCTTTTCTTAAATCACTGGCAACAAATAACGTCAGTTGTTTGCCTTGAAGCAGTTAACAGGCTTCGTTCACATTCAAGAAAATGTCTGCCAAATGTTTAAGTCTAAATAACTATAGTTTGTCAGTAATCTTTCAAGGAAAATAATGTTCCATAAAAAAAGCAGCTAGTTTTGCTTTCAACTCAAACAACTGTACAAGTGTTTCACCTTAAAGTAACCAGAGTACTTCAGTATGCAGAAGTGCTTTATGCACACATCCTATTTCATCAAACAGAATAGTTTAAAAATGTGGATCAAGATCAAATGAAATTAATTTTTATTGCTTTGGCTTTTTTTTTTTTTTAAACTGCAAGTGTGTGTCAGTGAAGAATTCAACAAATAGTAGCAGTTTGGTGCCACTGTCCTGATTCAATTAAGATGCAGCAGTATGACCCATCACTGCTTCTGAATTATCAGCCCAAATGTCAACACAGTGAAAAAGGCAAATAACTTGTTAGTATTATTATGAAAACAGTTTTGATCTTACAGACCCACTGAAAGGGCATCAGGGACTCCCTGACCACACTTTGAGAATCACACTTTAAATCAATACTATCCCTGGGACTTCTCTGGTGGTCCAGTGGTTAAGACTCCGCTCTCCCAATGCAGGGGACCTGGGTTCGATCCCTGGTCAGGGAACTAAGATCCCACATACCACTACTAGAGAGCCCGCATGCCACAACTACTAAGCCCGCATGCTCTAGAGCCTGCACGCCACACGAAGACCCAGCGCAGCCAAAATTAATTAATTAATTAATTTTTAAAAAATCGATACTATCCCAAAGAAGAAAATAGTTCTCCAAAAACCTTTTCAAAGTTACAATAAGGTCTAATAATGAAAGTTAGGAATGACTCCCTAACTGTATAAAGTCATTCTCACCCCCCTCACCAAACCAGATGTAGAAGGAAGAAAGTGGAGTTTCAAATGGGAACTCTTTTGCCTCTGTTAAACAGTAAAATAGCACAGAATCCATTTGCTGTAGTCTTCCCCACTCAAAGATCTTGCCTTTATTCCTTGCAATAAAAGAAAGAAAAAGCTTCCAAGGGCATTCCTCAGCTCCAAAATCTATAACATTTATATGAAAAAAAAAAACATGAACAATGCTTTATTACCTCTGGTATATTAAAGGCACAATGACTAGCTAAATTGAACAGTTCAGAAAGCACACATCATATTTCAATATTTAGACCTTATTGTTTTCTTCCTCCCATCTTTATTTCTGAAACTGGAAAGTATATTCTTTATTCCTTTCTACAGTAAACTCAAAGCTCCCAAGTTAAAAATCAATCTTATAACTCTCAACTAAGTTGCTTTTTCAAATCAAAAGATATGGTTTATGTAATTTTCTTCATCCTTTTCTTACAATTTATTTCTTCTTTATTTTAGTTTACCTACGAAACTTTTTATAGGCCTATTTCTCTGCACTGCTGTTCTCAATATATACAATATACATTTCTATGTCTCTACCCAACCAAATCATAACTTCATCTGCTGGGGGGTTTTTTTGTTTTTTTAAATTTTTTTTTTTGCCCATGCCGCATGACATGCGGGATCTTAGTTCCCCAGCCAGGGATTGAACCCCTGCCCATCGCACTGGAAACGCAGAGTCTTAACCACTGGACCGCCAGGGAAGTCCCCTATCTTCTGTTTTTGTTTGTTTTTTTTTTTGCGGTACGTGGGCCTCTCACTGTGGTGGCCTCTCCCGTTGCGGAGCACAGGCTCTGACGTGCAGGCTCAGCGGCCATGGCTCACGGGCCCAGCCGCTCCGCGGCATGTGGGATTTTCCCGGAACGGGGCAGGAACCCATGTCCCCTGCATCGGCAGGCGGACTCTCAACCACTGCACCACCAGGGAAGCCCTCTTCTGTTATTTAATATACCTATTAATGCCTAAAATATCTGGCTCACAAAAGGTAAATAAGTGCTTATTAAAATAAAACTATAAATTTTCTTTAAATTTGATTAAATGTTCCATTTTCTACTATCTTCTCTATGCACCCCAGATAGATATCACAATTTTTTGCATGGATTAGGGATTACTTCCTCCTTTTTTCAATACAAGAACAGCACTTCTAGAAATTAAAAAAGAGTGAAGGTACAGCATATCAAGACAGTAAGGATATGGCAGTCAAGTGGGTACCCAAAAAACAAAATATAATCATAGTCTTTTATCTAATGATAGATTTGTTTCCATTTTAAGGCAGCAGTTCTTTTTGCTTATTTTCCTCCTTTTGGCATTCTGCAACAACTATCAACTTTTTAATCTGGCTCACTCCTCAGAAAGAGCCAATTGTGCAATTTTCCTGAGGGGAGTACAGAATTACAAGATAAGAATCAACTCTACTTGAAGTAACAATCTCTGAGCAAGCCTTCATATCTTTTGATAGCTTCACTAAAATCCCGAAGACAACAATAAAGTCAAATAAAGCTAAGGAAAAAAGGTAAACTTACCACCAAACAAAGGTTCTGGTTCCACCAATATTTCCTGCTTTTGAGGAATTGGGGCACGGACTTCCTCTCTATTAAAAAAAAAAAAAAGTGGGAAAATATCCAAATGAAAACTGTTTTCTGCTACCTATTCTTACCGTAACTATTGTGAACACATTCAAATTAACAAATAAAATGAACAACAGATTTAATGACTTTTAGGAACCACATTAAATTATGATAAATGACTGTCAGATGATTTCCATATAGAGATGAACTGGAATAAAGTACCTGGCATAGATAGTGCAAATGGGTTTATAAAGAAAGAGAACAAACAGAAAAATAAAAAATATTTCTCCTCTCCTCTAAGTTCCCTGCCCTAAATTCTTTAGAAAAAAAAGAAGATAGGAAATTTACAAACACACACACACACACACACACACACACACACACACACACACACACACAAAATTCAGGCAAAAAATTAATGGAAAATATGAGCTTAATAAAAACAATATTACATCAACACTACATCAAATAATAGATAATTAAATCACAGATATATTAAAATAAGCTTAAACAGGCAATTAATTTTATGCTAGTTATGAAGCTGGCTAACAAAGGCAGTACCCTTGAATTATTTATTAAATAGACACTAACATATATAAAACAGAAAAAATACTCTTTTAAAAGCCTAAAAACTCTTCAAAGTTTACCTCCAGAGGGTTTACTAATAATCCATCTCTTCCAGTGAACAATTCTCATTTAAAATATGCTGTAAAAATGGTGTATATCCCTTTATAAATCAGTTTAATTATTTTAGTTTTAACTCAAATACGAAATTCTGCTGATTAATGCTCATAGCAAGTAAGAGTAAGTTTCAAATTTAATATGCTCCCCTTATAATAAATATTAATTTATGTTAGGCCTAATGTTTTTCATTCAGGTGTTTCTAATAGTAATAACTGAGTTTAAGGCCCTGTTTTTGACACCTGAAAGTTGAAACTTCAAAACATACTTTATTTAATACAGTATCAATACTAATTTGTCAACAAAAACTAACATCCTGTAATCAAAGAACAACTAGTTAAACAAAGAAAGCTACAATAAGCCAAATGAGTGAAGGATAAAGGATAATTCAAAATTATGTTAAGCACTCTTTCCTACTGGATTTCAGTCACTGCTCACACACAGAACTGCAATACTCTAAAGAAACAGACAATGTGTCTCTAAGAGGAAGCTCTATTAAATCTCTTTCACCAAAGAGAAACAGGCCATTATCTTAGCAAAACTAAAAACTTCAAACACATCTTTTACCTGAATAGATCTTTCCATTATTGGTATAATTCACCTTACTGTGTGTGTGTGTGTGTGTGTGTGTGTGTGTACAAAGTTATCTCAATCTAAGGCAATTTAATTACTCAAAAAACAAGCCTTAATCTGATGAAATACATCAATTAGGGTGATGGCTTAATTAGTAGTCCCTATACAGAAAGACTTGATTACTACATATTTGAGGTCATCTATTCCAAGACTGCTAGCTACCCAGCAAAATGGAAGAATGGAACAGAAGGTGAACTGTAAAGAAAGAAAATTTTAGTTTAGGAAGTAGGTGCCACTATCAAATGTTAATCAATTAGTAATACAAATAATCTAAGTAAAATTATAATGTAATTCAGCAGGAAAAGACATTCATTAATCAAAACTATTTTTAAGTACAATTAAGAAAACATGTTTTAAACAGTGAGGACTGATATGTCCCCAGAAATCAGCTATGAATACCTGTTATTCAAGTGAATGTAAACTAAATCATGTTTTCATATTAATTTCCATTAAAGATTTGAGTTATGTTGGTGGAGAATGGGCTATCAAACTTGAAATACACAGCCAACATCGATAGGAGAAAACTTATATAACCTCTAGAGTTCACACTTTGTGGGGAAACAATATTACTCTAGAATCTGGAACTAGATAAAAAAAAAAAAAGAGGCAATCATGTCCTGAATGTTTATTTAGCTTTTTAAATCTAATTTAGTAAAAATAAAATCCATGTTTTTGCCTATTCCTATTTAAGGGGATTCTTCTTTTTTAGTATCTCATGTTGTAAACACTGAAGAGTTATAAATGGCTATGAGTATTAAAATCTTATTTAAGGATCTTTGAAATTTTGACTCAAAAATCAGTGTTTTTCATTTGAGTAAAATTCATCTCTAATATTTTCCAAAGACTACTGGAATTTTGCTTAACAGATATTCATTTCAAACTCTCACTGGTATCAAATGTAAAGGGCAGTAAACACCAAATGTATTTATCATCTGTTACTATGCTCTATATATTACAGTTCTATATGCTGAAGGTGCCTCTAAAGATTAGCAACATGTAGCTATTTAGGGCATAAATTTTCTTCAAAAATTTTTTCATGACAACTCAAAACTTTCCTGGGACAATGTAGGAAAATCCAGAATTGCGAAATCTGAGTTTTATTGGGCTTTCCTTCCATATCTGCTACTTAATTGCTGTATAGCTTGGGGAAATGGCTATCCTTCTGCTTCCTCTGTAAAATGTGGATAATAATGCCACCCTATAGGGTTCTTCTGAGGATTAAATAACGGACTTGACAGTGCTGTAGAGAACTTAAAGCATATAAGTATAAAAATTTTCACCTGACACTTTCAGATACTTTCAACTTTTAATTTGTTCAAAACAGAGAATTAACCTAACATGTAAAAATGTAACTGCTCAATTTTGGCAGGGGGTAGCTCCCAATAATAAATAATAAATTCATACTCTGTGTGTGGTCTGACAGTGGAGACACTTGCTGAACTGGTACTTGGCTCTTCAGCGATTCCTCCACCATCCAAAAACATAGTGACTGCCATCTCCAGATTATTGTTGCAGGCTTCAAGCATATGTTTCCCTACACTTTCACTTGCACCTGAAATAGTATAAAAACAAGAAAAAAGTTTAAAAAAAGACACCTTCTTACATTCAGTTCACATTAGAATACAGAATTCCCAAGCAAACAGTACTTTTCCCTCTCTAGAATGAATGATTTTTAAAACAAAAACTGTTTACTTCTATGCTTGTTGGCTGACTACTGTGAAATATACAGAGCTAGAAAAGAAAGCAGCAGCATTAAAAATAGTAGTCTTCCTTCATAATAAAACAAAAACTAAATAAAGCATTATTTGCCATTTCTTTATATGGGCCGACTATATATTTGTTAATAAACTAAAAAAGAAAATGAAAGACTATGCTCTAGAAAGTTAGAAATATTTTGTTAGAAAGAATGCATTCAGTTACCAATTTCTACTTCTATAAGAAAGGAAACACTTTAATAACAACGGGAGAGAAGGGAGATGGGACTTTTTGTCAAAGATATAACTAAGTCAAAATTTGGTAAGAAATGTCAATCTTCATCATTTAAAACTGGCCCTATCATACACTCACTTGTACAGTAAAGCAAGCATAATCTGTTTGATGCAATGTAAACTGGTAAAGCCCTTTAACAAATCAATTTTATAACATGTATCAAGAAACATAATGCCTGTTACTTTTTTGACCCAATAATTTGGGCGTGTGGTCTAAATAAATCTACATAAATCTATATAAAGTCTAAATAAATCTACATAAATCTAGTCTAAATAAACCTATATAAAACACATGCATAAACATATCTATACACATGTCCAGTATAGCTTCAGTTAAAATTGAAAAATTATAGATAACATAAATGTCTAATAGTAGTAGAGTCTAAATTGTAAATCTATTTGGTGGGACATTTTGTGGGCATTAAAAAGCATCTCAGGGGCTTCCCTGGTGGCACTGTGGTTGAGAGTCTGCCTGCCAATGCAGGGGACACAGGTTCGTGCCCCCGTCCGGGAAGATCCCACATGCTGCGGAGCGGCTGGGCCCGTGAGCCATGGCCGCTGAGCCTGCGCGTCCGGAGTCTGTGCTCTGCAACGGGAGAGGCCACAACACTGAGAGGCCCGCGTACCGCCAAAAAAAAAAAAAAAAAGCATCTCAGGTCACAAGAAACTATATTCAATATCCTGTAATAAACCACAATGAAAAAGAAAAAATAAATAAAAAGGGAAAAAAAAAACCATCTTGGGCTTTCCACTTGGGATGACCTTCCTTCTGCCTCAACTGTGTCCCTTAAGAGTCTCCTGCAGTGAAGGCTGTGGGTGTGGGTGTGGTTTTTTGTTTGTTTTTTTGGTCTGACAACGCCTTTGTTTTGCTATTGTTCCTGAAAGACATTTTCACCACTGGATATTCGTTTCTAAGGCTGACAGCTATTTTCTCTCAGTACATTGAAGACAGCATTCCAGTGTCTTCTGTTGTTGCTTCTGAGAAGTAAGTTGCCAGACTAAAGAAAAACATTTTTATACCAATCTGTTGTTTCTCTCTAGTTGCTTTTAAGATCTTCTCTGTCTTTGGTCTTCTGCAGTTTTACTCTATTTCCTGGGGCTAATTTTATTTATCCTCCTTGGGATTCACTGGACTTCCACCATAAGGACTGTTTTCATTTATCAGTTCTGAAAAATTCTCAGACATTTCTATTTAAAAATTACCACACAAGCTTTAAATGATACATTAAACAAGATGGACTTAATTGATATTTATAGGACATTCCACCCAAAAACAACAGCATACACTGTCTTCTCAAGTGCTCATGGAACATTCTCCAGAATAGATCTTATCCTGGGTCACAATTCAAGCCTTGGTAAATTTAAGAAAATTGAAATCGTATCAAGTATCTTTTCCAACCATAATGCTATGAGACTAGATATCAATTACAGGAAAAAAATCTGTGAAAATTACAAACACATGGAGGCTAAACAGTACACTATTAAATAACCAGAGATCAATGAGGAAATCAAAAAATACCTAGAAACAAATGACAATGAAAATACAATGACCCAAAACCTATGGGATGCAGCAAAAGCAGTTCTAAGAGGAAGTTTATAGCAATACAATCTTACCTCAAGACACAAGAAACATCTCAGATAAACAACCTAAACTTACACCTAAAGCAATTAGAGTAAAGAAGAACAAAAAACCCCCAAAGTTAGCAGAAGAAAAGAAATCATAAAGATCAGATCAGAAATAAAAGAAAAAGAAATGAAGGAAACAACAGCTAAGATTAATAAAACTAAAAGCTGGTTCTTTGCAAAGATAAACAAAATTGATAAACCACTAGCCAGACTCATCAAGAAAAAAAGGGAGAAGACTCAAATCACTAGAATTAGAAATGAAAAAGGAGAAGTGACAACTGACATGGCAGAAATATAAAAGACCATGAGAGATTACTACAAGCAACTATATGCCAATGAAATGGACAAATTCTTAGAAAAGCACAACCTTCTGAGACTGGACCAGGAAGAAATAGAAAATATAAACAGACCAATCACAAGCACTGAAATTGAAACTGTGATTACAACTCTTCCAACAAACAAAAGTCCAGGACCAGATGGATTCACAGGCAAATTCTATCAAACATTTAGAGAAGAGCTAACACCTGTCCTTCTCAAACTCTTCCAAAATATAGCACAGGGAGGAACACTCCCAAACTCATTCTATGAGGCCACCGTCACCCTGATACCAAAACCAGATGAAGAGGTCACAGAAAACTACAGATCAATATCACTGATGAACACACATGCAAAAATCCTCAACAAAATACTAGCAAACAGAATCTAACAGCACATTAAAAGGATCATACACCATGATTAAATGGGGTTTATCCCAGGAATACAAGGATCCTTCAATATATGCAAATCAATCAATGTGATAAACCATATTAACAAATTGAAGGAGAAAAACCATATACTCAACTCAATAGATACAGAAAAAGCTTTCAACAAAATTCAACACCCATTTATGATAAAAATCCTGCAGAAAGTAGGCATAGAGGGAACTTACCTCAACATAATAAAGGCCATATATGACAAACCCACAGCCAACATCGTTCTCAATGGTGAAAAACTGAAACCATTTCCACTAAGATCAGGAACAAGACAAGGCTGCCCACTCTAACCACTATTATTCAATACAGTTTTGGAAGTTTTAGCCATAGCAATCAGAGAAGAAAAAGAAATAAAAGGAATCCAAATCAGAAAAGAAGAAGTAAAACTGTCACTGTTTGCAGATGACATGATACTATACAGAGAATCCCAAAGCTGCTACCAGAAAACTACTAGAGCTAACCAGTGAATTTGGTAAAGTAGCAGGATATAAAGTTAATGCACAGAAATCTCTAGCATTCCTATACACTAATGATGAAAAATCTGAAAGAGAAATTAAGGAAACACTCCCATTTACCACTGGAACAAAAAGAATAAAATACCTAAGAATAAACCTAACTAAGGAGACAAAAGACCTGTATGCAGAAAACTATAAGACACTGAGGAAAGAAATTAAAGATGATACAAACAGATGGAGAGATATACCATGTTCTTAGATTGGAAGAATCAACACTGTGAAAATGACTATACTACCGAAAGCAATCTACAGATTCAATGCAATCCCTATCAAACTACCAATGGCATTTTTCAAAGAACTAGAACAAAAAAATTTCACAGTTTGTATGGAAACACAAAAGACTCCAAATAGCCAAAGCAATCTCGAGAAAGAAAAACGGAGCTAGAGAAATCAGGCTCCCTGCCTTCAAACTATACTACAAAGCTACCGTAATCAAGACAGTATGGTACTGGCACAGAAACAGAAATATAGATCAATGGAACAGGACAGAAAGCCCAGAGATAAACCCACATGCCTATGGTCACCTTATCTTTGATAAAGGAGGCAAGAATATACAATGGAGAAAAGACAACCTCTTCAGTAAGTGGTGCTGGGAAAACTGGACACCTACATGTAAAAGAATGAAATTAGAACACTCCCTAAAACCATACACAAAAATAAACTCGGGCTTCCCTGGTGGCGCAGTGGTTGAGAGTCCGCCTGCCAATGCAGGGGACACAGGTTCATGTCCCGGTCCGGGAAGATCCCACATGCCGCAGAGCAGCTGGGCCTGTAAGCCGTGGCCGCTGGGCCTGCATGTCCGGATCCTGTGCTCCGCAACAGGAGAGGCCACAACAGTGAGAGGCCTGCATACCGCAAAAATATATAAATAAATAATAAATAAATAAACAAACTCAAAATGGATTAAAGACCTAATGTAAGGCCAGACACTATAAACCTCTTAGAGGAAAACATAGGCAGAACACTCTACGACATACATCACATCAAGATCCTTTTTGACCCACCTCCTAGAAAAATGGAAATAAAAACAAAAATAAACAAATGGAACCTAATGAAAAAAGCTTTTCCACACGAAAGGAAACCATAAACAAGACGAAAAGCCAACTCTCAGAATGGGAGAAAATATTTGCAAACGAAGCAACTGACAAAGGATTAATCTCCAAAATATACAGGCAGCTCATGCAGCTCAGTATCAAAAAAACACAAACAACCCAATCCAAAAATGGGCAGAAGACCTAAAGAGGCATTTCTCCAAAGAAGATATACAGATTGCCAACAAACACATGAAAGGATGCTCAACATCACTAATCATCAGAAAGATGCAAATCAAAACTACAATAAGGTATCACCTCACACGGGTCAGAATGGCCATCATCAAAAAATCTACAAACAATAAATGCTGGAGAGGGTGCGGAGAAAAGGGAACCCTCCTGCACTGCTTGTGGGAATGTAAACTGACACAACCACTATGGAGAACAGTATGGAGGTTCCTTAAAAAACTAAAAATAGAACTATCATATGACCCAGCAATCCCACTACTGGGCATATACCCTGAGAAAACCATAATTCAAAGAGTCATGTACCACAATGTTCACTGCAGCTCTATTTACAATAGGCAGGACACGGAACCAACCTAAGTGTCCATCTACAGATGAATGGATAAAGAAGATGTGGCACATATATACAATGGAATATTACTGAGCCATAAAAAGAAACGAAATTGAGTTATATGTAGTGAGGTGGATGGACCTAGAATCTGTCATACAGAGTGAAGTAAGTCAGAAAGAGAAAAACAAATACTGTATGCTAACACATATATATAGAATCCAAAAAAAAAAAAAAAAGGGGGTTCTGAAAAACCTAGGGGCAGGACAGGAATAAAGACACAGACATAGAGAATGGACTTGAGAACACGGGAGGGGGAAGGGTAAGCTGGGACAAAGTGAGAGAGTGGCATGGACATATATACACTACCAAATGTAAAACAGATAGCTGGTGGGAAGCAGCCGCATAGCACAGGGAAATCAGCTCAGTGCTTTGGGACCACCTAGAGGGGTGGGATAGGGAGGGTGGGAGGGAGACCCAAGAGGGAGGAGATATGTGGATATATGTATACGTATAGCTGATTCACTTTGTTATACAGCGAAAGTAACACACCACTGTAAAGCAGTTATACTCCAATGAAGATGTTAAAAATAAATAAATAAATAAAAATTGCCTTACTCCTTCATTCACACTTATGTCCTTCTGGAACTCCAATTAGATGTATGTTAGAACTCTTCATTCTATGCTGTGCCAATTTGTTTTTTACCTGTTCATGAGCTTTTAATTTTAGTTAATTTTTTATAACTAGAAGTTCTGGGGTTTTTGTTTCCTAATCTGCCTGGTCAGAGACCCTTACTTCATACTCACATTTCTTTTCATTTCTTCTAATATATTAATCAAACTTACTGGAATTACTAAGACAAAATATAAACTTTCTGCAGTCTCTAGAGGTCACTGTCTCATTTCTGCTGGCTCTTGCTCACTATGCAATGTTTTTTTGTGCACTTTGTGATTTTTTTTTTGACTATGATCTCAAGTGGCTTGGAATTTTAATCTGTAGATTTTTGAAGGCTGGGTTGAAGGTACATCCCTCCTAAGAGAAGGTAACTTGAGAGATTTTGTAAGGTACCTGAAGGCATCACCAAACAGAGACTATTTAAAATACATTCTTGGGGCTTCCCTGGTGGTGCAGTGGTTAAGAATCTGCCTACCAATGCAGGGGACATGGGTTCGAGCCCTGGATGCGGGAAGATCCCACATGCCATGGAGCAACTAAGCCCGTGAACCACAACTACTGAGCCTGCACTCTAGAACCTGCTCGCCACAACTACTGAGCCCATGTGCCACAACTACTGAAGCCCTCGCGCCTAGGGCCCATGCTCCACAAGAGAAGCCACCGCAATGAGAAGCCTGTGCACCACAATGAAGAGTAGCCCCCGCCTGCTGCAACTAGAGAAAGCCTGTGAGCAGCAACGAAGACCCAATGCAGCCAAAAATAATAAATGTTAGTTCTTAAAAAAAATTTCTTTAAATAAAATAAAATACATTCTTTACTTGAAGTTTTATGAAACCACATGGGAAATGTGACCCTGTAAGGACCCTTGTTATAAATTCTCAGTGAAGATTTCTCCTGCCACACCCCAAATGCCAAGGTCCCCGCTTCATGTATGGGAAGGTTCTCCTTTCAGATTCCTCTCCTTAGGAAGGCTGCAAGCTTCTTTCCTGTGCCCTCTGATGCCATCAAAAGAGAAGTTCAAAGCCATCCAGTTCGGGCAGATTCAACCAGGGTGAAAGCTTACTTTAAACCATGCTAACATCTCATTTCCAATTTCATTTCATTTTTAGCTTCTGAATATTCTTTACTTTCTTGCCAGCCCAATGATACATTTTGAAAGATTTTTTAAGATATTTTATTCAGGATTTTCCTCACTTGGGAGGGTTATTCATGGTATCTCTCTAGTTTAGTCCTACTGCCAGAAATGAACTGCTGACTCGACTCTTAATATCTTTCATTTGTTTTCTCTTCTCTATTATTATCTCTAAGACTTTAAAATCAAGTCCTTAATTCTTCTTACCTGGATTACTACAATAGGCTCCTAACTGATCATCATTCTATCTTCCACTTTGCTGCTGAAGTTATGTTCCAAAATACAAGTGTGCTTATAACACACAAATACAAACACACACACAGTTTAAGTTAATAGCTCTCTGACACCCACAGTATAAATTCCAAAGTTCTTATGATCTGGCGAGTCCTCTGTGATCAGACGTCAGCTTATCTCTCTGGCTTTTCCTCTCCTCTTCTCCATCCTATGCAATTCAGTACAGTCACACCAAATTACACGCTTGGAAAGTCCTTATTCCCCTTATCTCTCCCTTCGTCTAGTTCATGCATGCTCAAGAATCACCATAAGTGTTACTTTTTTCAATTCCTGTGCTAAGCATTCTCTACACTACCTCCTCCCCACTCACTCCACTGTGATACTCTTCTATTACATACATGGACATACTACTAAGCAGTAAATACTTGTTTACTTTCTAGCTCCTCCAAAAGAGCAGGAGCTTCTTGAACACTGGGGTTGATTTTTGTCTTGGTACCCCAGCATCTAACGTCATGTTCGCTTGCATGTGATCAATATCTAATAAACTGATCTAAAACTATCTCATAGTACTTCAGCTAACCAGTTAGTACACTGGGGAAAGAAAGGCCAGACTTCAGCCAAAACAACCCTTCTATATCCTTTGAATTTTTTTCCTCTTGGCTGCGCCACACGTTTGTGGGATCTTAGTTCTCTGACCAGGGATTGAATCCAGGCCCTGGCAGTGAAAGCGCCGAGTCCTAACCACTGGACCACCAGGGAATTCCCCTATCCTTTGAATTTTAAACCGCATATTTATGTTTTAAATTTCATTTACAAAGCAATATAGTTACACTGTGGAAATCACAAATAGCAAATGGGTATTTAGGATAAATGAACTTAAGATAAAATGTCCAGTGAAAGCATCATATACAAATTTTAAATGTGCTATATCTCAAACAACATAAAGTGAAAATCACACGCTCCAAAAAACTCTCAGATGATATTGAGCAGCTACAGCTTTGTCAGAAAGCTGACAAAGACATATCTAAATGCTAGTAAAAAACAAAAACAGAACAAAATTATTTCATGGAACATGACAGGAAAAAAGCATTAATATATAATGTTGTGATTTAATGTTAACTCAATAAGTAACATTATAAAAAAGCATCAATCATTTCACTTAAATCTCCAGAAATTTACATATTTATGTTACTCAAAAATCTTTTTTGGGAACTGGACAAATACAGAATTGCCTTTTATTTGGAGTGTGCCTTATATCTGGGTATATATGGTAATTTAAGTTACATAGGGCCAGGGATGTTTTTTCTTTAAAAGGGCTTCATATGGGCTTCCCTGGTGGCGCAGTGGTTGAGAGTCCGCCTACCGATGCAGGGGACACGGGTTCGTGCCCCGGTCCGGGAAGATCCCACATGCCGCGGAGCAGCTGGGCCCGTGAGCCATGGCCGCTGAGCCTGCGCGTCCAGAGCCTGTGCTCCACAGCGGGAGAGGCCACAACAGTGAGAGGCCCGCGTACCGCAAAAAAAAAAAGGGCTTCATATATTACTCAAAATTGAGAAACTTTCCTCCACTATTCTCTCTTCAACTGCAAACAGCCCATCAGTCAACCAACAAATCCTACAGCTTCCATCTAATTAACAACACCCCTATCCATACTATTCTATGTCCACTGCTATACTCTTTGTTCATGCCTTCAACATCTCTTACATGAACTATCACATTTCTTTGCTCTTGGTCATGCTCCTTTTGATATACCTTCTATATTGCAAAAGAATGTAAATTTGATTATCTCCCTGTTTCAACAGTTCTGCACTGCTGACTGGAAAACTTTTCATCTCTCTTGAGCTGCACACAAGATTTGGCCCTTATAAACTGCTCCTATTTTATACCCTTCTGCTTTCATCTCACCTCTGTACCACTCCCTCCAGGTGCAGATGTTTTTGTAACCTAGGCAGATCACTTGGTGGTACTTTACAATGCCATGCCTCTGTACGATATGGAGAGTGACAGCAGTAAAATCAGTCCCATCATTCTTCTTCTCGTTTTTTTTTTAATTTTATTTATTTATTTATTTTTGGCTGCGTTGGGGTTGGGTCCTCGTTGCTGCATGCAGGCTTTCTCTAGTTGCGGTGCGTGGGCTTCTCACTGCGGTGGCTTCTCTTTCCAGAGCACGGGCTCCGGGGGGTGTGGGCTTCAGCAGTTGTGGTGCACGGGCTCAGCTGCTCCGCGGCATGTGGAATCTTCCCGGACCAGGGCCTGAACCCGTGTCCCCTGCACTGGCAGGCGGATTCTTAACCACTGCACCACCAGGGAAGTCCCAGTCCCCTCATTTTTCTTGACAACACACCAAATACCCACCTGTTAAGTTGTGGACCTTCCCCCTCCCTCCTCACCCTAAAGTATATACAGGAACAGATACTACTTTTCCACAGGGCCTTATCTCTATCCTTGTCTCTGCTAGCTCTTCTATCTTACAGACTTTAAAAACTCACTGAACTGGCCAGTTCTCACTTTTCTCAAACCAGTTCTCTCTCCATAAGTCCTCAGTCAAGCTGAACCAAAAGTTCTCAAATTCTATACTATATATAAAATAAGCAATAAGGTCCTACTATATAGCATAAGGAACTATATTCAATATCTTATAATAAACTATCATGGAAAAGAATAAGAAAATATATATATATACGTATGTATAACTGAATCACTTTGCTGTACACCAGAAACTAACACAACATTGTAAAAACTATACTTCAATAAAAATAAAATAATTAAAAAAGTTCTCAAGTTCTAGTATATACAGACTTACATTCTCACCATTAGGAAACACTTTAAAAAAGTGAAATCTCAGACTTCCTTGTGGTGCAGTGGTTAAGGATCCGCCTGCCAATGCAGAGAACATGGGTCCGAGCCCTGGTCTGGGAAGATCCCACATGCCGCGGAGCAACTAAGCCCAGGCGCCACAATCACTGAGCCTGCACTCTAGAGCCCGTGAGCCACAACTACTGAGCCCGTGTGCCACAACTACTGAAGCCCATGCGCCTAGAGCCTCTGCTCTGCAACAAGAGAAGCCACCACAATGAGAAGCCTGTGCACAACAACGAAGAGTAGCCCCTGCTTGCCGCAACTAGAGGAGGCCCTCACGCAGCAACAAAGACCCAACACACAAAAATAAAAACAAATTCAACTTTTTGAGGGAAAGGAGTTGTTCAAACATCCCAGTAGCCAACTGTATGTTAGGTAATTAAATACAGACTCTTGGGGCAAAACCAGCACAAATTTGATGAAAATTTTCCATATCATTACTCATAAAACCTGAAGTTTTCAGTGCTTTTCTAATATTTTTACATTGTGTCCAGTTATACTGGTTACATTACTATGTTTCTTAAATGCTAGTCTAAAAGTTCAGTGTCTATTGTACTCCACCATTTTAATTTATCTACACAGCAGCTTCTGAAAATTAAAAGGTTCCTGTATGTAAACTACTCTGGCTACTTATTCCAGCAAGAGATACATGAACTATTATCTTTGCCCCATAATAAACCCTAAAACTAGCTTCTGAATGACACCTACTGATCTTTTTCTTTTCAGAGAATTAAATGGCTGAGTTTATACCATTTGGGCTCTTGTCTCTCTAGGTGCTCACCACACTGCACTAAAGCACCACAAAAGGGACAAACAACATGCTGGGACTTCCCTGGTGGCGTAGTGGTTAAGACTCCGCGCGCTCCCAATGCAGGGGGCCCACGTTCGATCCCTGGTCGGGGAACTAGATCCCATATGCATGCCACAACTAAGAATTCACAAGCCACAACTAAGGAGCCCGTGTGCTGCAACAAAGGAGCCAGCAAGCTGCAACTAAGGAGCCCACGTGCTGCAACTAAGGAGTTCGACTGCTGCAACTAAGACTTAGTACAACCAAATAAATAAATAAATATTAAAAAAAAAAAAGAACATGCTGATGCAGGATCGAAACTCCCTTCTGCTATAATAGCAACCAATCCCAGCTGCTTCACTCCTTTTGAAATTTGTTCATAAGGAAATTCAACTTAAAAATGACCACTGCTGGGCTTCCCTGGTGGCGCAGTGGTTGAGAGTCCGTCTATCGATGCAGAGGACACGGGTTCGTGCCCCGGTCCGGGAGGATCCCACATGCCGCGGAGCGGCTGGGCCTGTGAGCCATGGCCGCTGAGCCTGTGCGTCCGGAGCCTGTGCTCCGCAACGGGAGAGGCCACAACAGTGAGAGACCCACGTACCGCTAAAAAAAAAAAAAAAAAAAAAAAAAAAAATGACCACTGCTGGGAATTCCCTGACAGTCCAGTGGTTAGGACTTGGCCCTTGCACTGCAAGTCCCAGGTTCAATCCCTGGTGGGGGAACTAAGGTCCTGCAAGTGGCCCCCCCAAAAAAGAGCTGATGTAGAAACACAGGAAAATGTAAAAAAAGTATAGGTGAGTATTCCAGAGATCTACTGAACTATAGATTAAAATAGAATTTATTAAAAGGGATTATACCGAGAATGACTTTAAGACAAAAATAAAGCTATAATAAAGGAAATAATAACTGTGATATTTTGGGGGGCAGAAGGTGTCAACACTCAAGGCTCAGAATTGCTCTTTTTAACATCTTTATTGGAGTATAATTGCTTTACAATGGTGTGTTAGTTTCTGCTGTATAACAAAGTGAGAACTGCCATTCTTATCTATAATCCTCACTTAACCATTTAGTGCTAGAATCTAAACTATAGGCAGCGTATCATATATCTGTTGACAATCTGACAGGATAACTTCCATCATTGGAGCTTGTCAGTATAGTGACCTAAGAGCTTTCCATAAAAGGGGTCTCTACTTATGAGATTTTTTAAAAAAGAAGCACATGCTAAATCCTGGCAAGACTGAAGAAGGCAGTATTAGAGAGGGGCCCAAGAAGCAAAATACACCATTCACTTTCTTAAATAAAGCCAAATTATCTGAGCTATCTGTGCTTGTATAATCAGGCATTCTTAGTTTATCACTTGTTTTATCACTTAGTGTATCTTTTTTCTCTTTTAAAACGTAGATCCTGCCCCCACTCCAATTGGAAGGGTCTGGGTAGGGCCCAGGAATATGCCATTTTTTAAAACATTTATTTATTTATTTGGATGTGCTGGGTCTTAGTTGCAGCAGGAGCACTCCTTAGTTGTGGTTCGCGGGCTCCTTTGTTATGGCTCACCAGCTCCTTAGTTGCGGCACATGGGCTCCTTAGTTGTGGCATGCGAACTCTCAGTTGCAGCATGCATGTGGGATCTAGTTCCCTGACCAGGGATCGAACCCGGACCCCTTGCATTGGGAGCACAGAGTCTTAACCACTGCACCACCAGGGAGGTCCCAAGTGTATCGTTTTAGAAACAGAAGATAACTGAAGGATAATTAAAGGTTCCAGTGGTTCTTAATGTCAGGAAGTAGTAGAGGCATCTAGAAATGTGAGACACCATTTTTGGTGTTTCATGATTAGGGGATAGGAGCACTACTGGCATTTAGTGGAGAGAAGCCAGGGGTGCCTTAGTAGCTTGGAAAATGTCTCCCCTCCCCTAAAGATTTCTCACACCTTCATTTCAGACTTCTGGCCTCCAGAACTGAGAGAATAACTGTGTTAAGCAATGCAGTTTGTGGTAATTTGTTACAGCAGCCACAGGAAACTCATACAAGTGCTAAATCTTCTGCAATGAACAGAACAGTCCTACAGAACAAGAAACTGTCCTAGCCAAAATGCCAATAACACTTCCACTTAGCTAAACAGAGGAACAGAAGGTTAACTGAGAGGGCAAAGGAAAAGTAAGGAGGGCTAAATGATATAGAGGACAGGAACAGTGATACACAAATTTAAACAAGTTACAAGTTTTACCTATTTACTTAGAGGTAATAACAATTTTTGATGAGTCAGCCGTAAAAAATTTGAACTTCTCTCTTATTATATTCAGAATGAAGAACAAATCTTTTTTAAAAGGGGGAGGGGGGCCTTTAAAAGAAACTTGCAGGTTTAAACTACCTGTAAACCTGTTCATGGGCTTATTTTGAGGTCTCAATATTATAGGTAGCAGCAGGATAGCTTAATCTAACCCAGGGTCTTAGTTTGTTCAGGCTGCTGTAACAAAAATACAATAGACTGGGTGGCTTAAACAATGAACATTTATCTCTCACAGTTCTGCAGGTTGGGAAATCAAAGATCAGGCTCCAGTAGATTTGGTGTGTGATGCAGGCCCACTTCCTGGTTGATAAGACAGTTGTCTTCTCCGTGTGTACTCACATGGTGGAAGGGCCCAGATAGCTCTCTGGGGTCTCCTTTTTAAGTACACTAATCCCATTCATAAGGACTCCACCCTCATGACCTAACCACCTCCCAAAGGCCCCACCTCCTAATAACATCACACTGGGGGCTCAGGATTTCAAAATATCAAATTTTGGGAAGGACACAAAAATTCAGTCCATAACACCCCATAATCCATATCTATGGCCAAAGTCCCACTTTACTGTTTCTCACCACATGCACTTTTTATTTATCCACTACCTTTTCTTCCATCTGCTTTAGCTTGCTAATGGCACCAAAGGCATTAAGCCAGCTTGTGGCACCCAATTTATCAGTGGCCATCTTCTTGCTGCTGCCTCTTAGTTCACACTCTTTCTCCTTTAATGACTTCATATAGAAAACAGCCCCAAACCTGTAATGCCTGTTTCCACCACAGCTGGAAAGAAGAATCAAGAGACATTTCAAACTTTAGTAGTCCTTTATACCTATTCTCTACACTATTTTCAATGCCAAAAGAACAGTCTCTTCACTATTATCAAGGAACCTAAGTATGGTAGTCACAGAGATTTTTTTTAAAAAGAAAAAAATCCCTCTACAGACCCTTTCTTGCCCCACAGGGATAGAGCACAGAAATGACAGGGACACAAAGTGGTTACTTTTTGGTTCTACACTTCCCCTAGAAATGATAATAAAGCCAGCCAGACTATCCACCAAGGAAATGAGAGTCGGTGACAGTTGCAAGAAGTAAGATGAAAGTTCAACCTCCTCACTGGTCTCCCACCTGGAGTTTTTAACTATTGAGGAATAGAAAATATTTTTTTAAAAATTTATATACAAGCACTATGGAGAACACTATGGAAGTTCCTTAAAAAACTAAAAATAGAACTACCATATGATCCAGCAATCCCACTCCTGGGCATATATCCGGATAAAACCATAATTTGAAAGGATACATGCACCCCACTGTTCACTGCAGCACTACTGACAATAGCCAAGACAGGGAAGCAATGTCCATCGACAGAGGAACAGATAAAGGAGATGTGGTATATACACACAATGGAATATTACTCAGCCATAAAAAAGGATGAAATAATGCCATTTGCAGCAACATGGATGAACCTAGAGATTATCACACCAAGTGAAGTAAGTCAGTCAGAGAAAGACAAAATGCAAAATGGTGTATGTATCAATAGTAACTTAGGAAAATAGTATGACTTTCTTAAAGTCACACACCTATCATATGATCCCACTCCTAACTATTTATCCAAAGGAAATGAAAACATATATTCACACACTTGTACATTAATGTTTTGGGCAGCTTTATTTATAATCTCCCAAACAAGAAACAACACAATTATCCATTCATTTAATGGATAAACAAATTGTAGTATATCCACACAATGGAATATTATTCACCAATAAAAAGGAACTACTCATACCACAACATCATGAATGAATCTCAAATGCAGTATGCTAAGTAAAAGAAGCCAGACTCAAAAGAAGCCCGACTACATACTGTGATTCCATTTATATGACATTCTGGAAAAGAACAGACAAAAAGATTAGGCTACAGGTGAGAGGAGGGATTGACTACAAAGGGGCGGGGGGAATTTTTGAGGATAGAACTGTTCTGCATCTTGGGGACTTCCCTGGTGGTGCAGTGGTTAAGAATCTGCCTGCCAATACAGGGGATATGTGTTCCAACCCTGGTCCAGGAAGATCCCACATGCTGCGGAGCAACTAAGCACATGTGCCCTAACTACTGAGCCTGAGCTCTAGAGCCTGTGAGCCACAACTGCTGAGCCCATGTGCCGCAACTACTGAAGCCTGCATGCCTAGAGCCCGAGCTCCGCAACAAGAGAAGCCACCGCAATGAGAAGCCCACGCACCGCAACGAAGAGTAGCCACTGCTTGCCGCAACTAAAGAAAGCCTGCACACAGCAAGACCCAATGCAGCCAAAATTAAATAAATAAGTTTATTTAAAAAAAAAAAAGAACTGTTCTGCATCTTTATCGTGGTTTTACGACTGTATGCACTTATGAAAACTTTAACTCTACACTAAAAAGGTTAAATTTTACTGTATGCAAATTATACCCTTTATTTTAACAGAATTTGGGTTTACATTTTGTATGTGTTCTTTTTATTTCATTTTTTAAAACAATTAATTTTTATTGCATTTTTACTAAAGCATTAGTCTCTGGGGAATTCCCTCCTTTCACTGCTGAGGACCCGGGTTCGATCCCTAGTTGGGGAACTAAGATCCCACAAGCCACGTGTGGCATAGCACCCCCCCAAAAAAAGAAAAATTAAAAGTATTGGTCTATGAAGATTTTTTTTTAAGGGGGGGCAGTCCTTTCCTACAAATAAATTTGAGAAGCACTGACCTATACATATAACCCTAACTCACTTTACTTCTCTGGGCCTTCAATTTCTCATTTTAACTCAGAAATGGGTCAATATGGTTTCTAAGATGTCTTCCAACCCTAACCAAGAAAAATCTGTGAATATTCAATGATTTCTGGTTTCCTAAAGTGCCTACATAATATCTGACATATTACCCTACTCCTAATGTTTGAAGTACCATCACATTCTCCTGGTTTTCCTCCTACATCTTTGGTTTCTTCCGATCCTTCTCTGTACTTTCTTCTTTACCGTCTGTTAGATGTTAGTGTTCCTTCAGCTTTGTGTCCTGGAACAAAGGACACATCCACTTTTATAGCTTCAACTGCCATCAATATGACTCATCAGATGTCACTCTTCTTTCTAGACCCAAATATTCATTTCCCTACTGAACAGCTCCATTTGGAAGTCCCACAGGCAGCAACTTACCTAAGCTGAACTAATCATCTCCCCAAACCTCTGCTACTATTCCATACCTTCACAAATTGTATTATTATACACTTAGACATCCAAAACAGAATCCTAAGCTTCATTCTGACTCCTCTGAATTCTTCCCTTACCTTTCAGAGTCCACTTCTCTGCCACTAACTTATTTCAGGACACCAGCATCTTCAATTATTGCAACAGTCTTCTATTGATGTCTATGCCTACCTCTTCTCACCTATGGCCAAGTAGCTCTTTCTGAAAAAACCAAATATGATTGTGTCACTCCCCTAATTAAAACTTTTCACTGACTCCCCACTACATTCAGAATAAAGCCAAGATTTCTTAACATGAGTTACAAGGCCCTTCCTAATCTGGTACCCTCTTATCTCTTCAGCCCCATTTATTGCATCTCACACAAGCTATGCTCTCTTCATTTGGAATTATCATCAATTCCCTCAACCTACTGTCTCTCCTTTCTTGTCTCCATATGTATGCCTGTCCCTCTTTCCTCCAGGTCTCTGAACATGTTTCTCCTGCCAGAAACAGCTCCCCTCCAGGTTTTAGCTAAGAAATTATTTCTTCTGGGAAGCTTTTCTTGACCTCCCTCATTTATGCTACAGTAACAGCTCCTTACCATTATCCCAATGTATTACAATACCCATTTATGTGTCTGTATTCCCATTAACCTTTAAGCTTTTTGAGGACAGACACCATGTCTTGCTCATGGTAGTATCCCCAAGATCTGAACCATGCCTGGCACATAGTAGTCTATTAATAAATACTGAGTTTACTAGTAAGAGTCTACTCGCAACTCAAAAAAATTTATTCCCTCCCTAATTTCTGCTCAAACTTCATTAACACCTTTTGAAATAGTTCTTAAAATTCCAGAAGAGTTTTAATAACTAGATCACTTGCAACTACCTTTCTTGACACAGAGAACTTAAATACACTTTAATACTAACCCAAGAAAAATGTAGAAAGAAAATGGAAGTTGACTACAAATCCAAATACAACAAACACCAAGAGTTTCTAATTTAACAAATATGCATTCATTCAACAATTTTAAAAAAGATTAAACTAAAGGGGTTCTATAATTTCATTAAGTCCGTGAATGCCTACTATACACAAAGCTTTATGGAATGCTACACTAGCAACCACTTGTACTCTTCTCAGCCTCACTTTCTATTCCCTCACTTTTTGGCCTTACCTTCTGATTGTGTATTTACTTCTACCTATTCTATAGCATCTATATATCCCTCATCTCATGAATTATTCTGATTACATCTATGCATTTTGTATACATGTGGCTGGATGTCAGTCCAAGTTGGTGTTAACGGGATACTGCCGTGGTTCAAAACATTTTAAAAAACTGCTCTTTTGGAATTACCTTCAGATCCAGTGGCACATTCTTTCCTCAGGTTTTGAGAACTGATATAACTTCTGAAAGCAGTCAGCAGTCTAAGCCATGTATGAGAGCATCAAGGGAGATCAAACTGAGTAATACTGTAAAATGTGGTAGACTATAAAATAACAGGACTGGATTTCTATGTAGCTTGAAATAATGCTAATGGCATCAATGGTAAAGGTACATAGCTTCTCAGTGTGACCACTTCAAAGACCATCACTTCCCTTGGCTATCTGCTTATCAAAGGGTTTAATCATAGGAAAAATGTTTACGATGTAACGTTAATTGAAAATTTCAGAATTCTAAATTATGTACATTATGATCCACAATGTAAAAATAATTTTAAAGTAATTTAAAAAATAAAAATAAGTATGTAAACAAGAACTGGAAGATAATATGTGAAATAAATAATATTGCTATTGTGAGAATGAATTAGTGTTTCTTTTTTCAAAATTATTTCATGTGGTATCTTTTTAATGTTTTTTAAAAGTCAGAGTCATCACTTCATACTCACATATAGAGAGAGAGTGTGAGAGAGATCTGTTCTATTTAGTGAGAAATAAAAGTTAAAATTCTTTCAATTTTCTCTTCTACTTCTAAATGCCACAGAAAAGGTAAGACTCACTTTTTTGAAAATGCATTGCTTTTACCACAATGTTGGGCTTCCAAGTAAGTAAAATCTTTTTGAAATGAGAGCATAAACTCTTAAGGTCAGTTTCATTCATCTAGCAATAAATAAATTTCAAATACCTTTTTGTCATAAATACTACCATTTAAAATATTAGTGGGGACTTCCCTGGTGGTCCAGTGGTTAAGACTCTGCGCTTCCATTGCAGGGGGCACGGGTTCCATCCCTGGTCGGGGAATTAAGATACCATATGCCACACGGCCAAAAAAAAAAAAATATATATATATATATATATACGTATACATATATATATACACACATATATATATATATACACACACACAAATTTTTTTAGGATATATGAAAGGGAATAAAGAGGTCAATCATGTGTTTCTAATATTTAATTACTATCTTGTAAAAAAATCATTATTATAAATCCATAATACATTAAGAAGAATCTAAGGTATTTTCGCTTTTACAGACCTCCAGATACCACTGTCTACTGAGGGTCTCCAACTTGATTCAGGAATAGAAGGGCCTGTGACCAGGAAACAAGCCATGAAGACTGGCACACAGAAACAGAATTAAAGCAATTAAGTGAGTCACTTCATCTCACCACATTTTGGGTTTTGTCTACACCTACCAAAAATGTTGCATTAGAAGGAATAATGTGAGACTAAAACAATCCGAGTTCCTAAAGTGGTAGTTAGCATAAAAAACTGGAATGAAATAGGTGGCATCTTAAACCACCTCTAGAAAATCTAAAGAAAAGATAATGATAATCACTTCTATATGTAATTCACTACAAAGATTTTTCTATATAAACATAATACAGCAGTATTAACTTATATACACAATAATTTTCTGATTTTCCCAATAATGATCTGCTTAGACACTGGGAAATGCATTACATCTCTAATATAATAGTCCAATCACAATTTTTAAATATTAAGAAAAGTTATTCCAATTCTCATCCCAATTTTGTTACAAATTTTACTTTATCAACTTTGACTCGATGTTTCATGCCCACAAGCTAGACAATGCATCAAACATATAGTTATCGCTGCAAAGTAAAAACTAAAAATACCTTTAACTATAAAACGACAACTCGCAAACAACCGGCAGTGGTTAAAATATAAAATTTCACTTAACCAGATCTTGCACGTCAAACTCTGGATACATTGAAAATGGAAATGTTCTCTGCATCTAACAAACTACCAAATAATGTATAGATCTGCTAACATTCTGACCTCCTTACAAAATGACAAACTAGAACGGCAAAATTACACTCAGGCACATGTAGTACTCTTCTCTCAAATCACTCCACAGAGAACTTCATCATTTGCTCCGCCCTCTAATAACTCATGCAAAAAAAGTTCAGCACCATCACAGAGAACAAGACAGAGAATTCATAGAACGGCTTAGGGCCTTTCCTCCAGGCAGTAAGAGGATCTGCGTGTGCCCTTCGCAGGGGTCCAAAGGAAAAGAAAAACCGTGGGTTTGGGGTATACTGACATCCAGAAACTGATTTTGTCTCAAAGAAGTTTCTGCCGTCATTCCTATTTTATCAGCAGGAGGCCCTGGCGCCATCGTCTCAGTCTTTATTATTTTTTAATGGGGAGGTGGGAAACGCCACCGAGGATTCCTCCAGGCCTTTCCTATTAAGGTCTGGGGGGGTTCCCCCTCATTCTTCTCTTAAAATCTCAGTCTGGAGAGTACTCCTCAGCACCCCCCCCTTTCTGGCGGCCTATCCCCCGAGATCGGTAAAGGCGCTGCCGAACCCACCAGCCTCGCCGTTAAGGCGGGAGGGCCCGAACACGCCAGGGCCACAGCGATGGCTCCGAGGGGCCCAGAAAGGGGAAGGGCAGGCCAGGGACGGGGGGGAGAATGACCTGGCCAAGGAAAAACGGAATAAGGAGGTGAGGGGATGCGCTGCACCCCAAGGCTGCACAGAGAAGAGGCGATGATGATGAAGGAGGAGGGCGGTGGCCCGGGTGCGGCCCCCCACCTCTCCCGCCCCCAGGTGCCCGGGCCGGCGGGGGAGGATGAGCTCGGCCCATTCCCCGGGTCTGGGCTGAAAGGGGGTGGGGAGGTTTCCCTCCACACTGCGAGAAGACCAAGAACGAGGGTATGGGGTGCGCGGGGGTAAGGGGGTGTCTCCCGCCTGAACCCGGAGACCCGACGCCGTCGTCGCCTCTTCCTCAGGAGGGAGGACGAGAGCTGTGGGTAAAGCCCGAGGGAGGAATGCATGAAGGTAAAGGGAAGCCCAGGGCAGACCGGCCGCCCGCTCCAGACCCCACTCTCCACCTTCCGGTAACCGCGTCTCTTACCGGTGATGGCGGTGAACTGCTGAATTAACCCCTTCAGCGCCGAGGACGCCGCGGAGCCCCCGTGGGCAGCCATCTTACCGCCGCCGCCGCTGCCGCCGAACAACAACACAGACACACACGGAACGCCCTCCCCCACCTCGCCGCACGGTTTGCGCAGGCTCATTGACCGCCCCCAAGCTCCGCCCCGCCCACCCCGGCCCCCCGTGGCGGCTTGCGCAGGCGCACTTCCAGATCGGTCAGGGAGAGCTTTCTGCTCTCTGGGTTGCCTGCTCGGTTGCTGTCCGCCACCGCATCCTTCATTGCAACCTCTGGTGCCTTCCTCTCCAAGCTCTAAGGCTAGTCTCAGAGACGCGAAATTGCCTCCTAAGTTTCCGAAGGGCTTGGTAGGTAGTAGGCTATTTGCGTTTCAGCTTCACAAGCTTTATTAACAGACCCAACTGCCGATGACAGTATATTTTTTGTTTTTGCAACTCCAGAGCCCTCTGCTAGGTTTCCAGCAACTCCTATCAAAATACAAATCCTACATCGTTGCACTAAAGCGACTTTCGCACCTGCTCCCCAGCCTCTAAACTAATTGATTAGTGCGGCAGCCCATGCATCAGAAGTAAAATACCAGAACCCGTGGTCCAGTCCACTTTCCTTCAATAAATTTGCAACACAGCTTCCCTCAAGGTCTCAGTTTCCTCACCTATAAAATGAGAAGGTGTCATTTATGTAAGGAAAAAAATGTGTATATGTATATACAGTATGAAAGAAATGTATAGAAAGGTCACTGGAAAGGTGTCCTCAAAACAATAATGGTTACCTCTAAGAGAGGGAAGCAATGGAGGGCATGGTGAAAGCGGACCTTGAGGGGGTTTTTATCCTTTATTTTTAAACAGAGGTGATATTAGTATGTTAACTATATGATTTAAAGTACTTTAAAAAACAATTACAGGAGTACACTCAAATCTGGTGATCCACCCACCTTGAACATAAAGAGACTCAGTTTAGGTTCTAGCCTCCCACCTCCCACCCACATATTTTGCATCTACACAGAAAAATGGCCCAATAAAAGATGAGATGAGTCATCTGGAGAACTGACCCATCCTAAGAGTCTGTAAATGCGCTATTGGGATGAATTAAAAAATAACCAAGTTAAATCAAAGTAACCATAGGGTTATATGATTGGTGTATAAGAAAGCAGACTCCTAACCAAGAGTATTGTCAGTTAAATGACAACCTCCTAGGTTGCTGCAGTTTTCTAGGTGGGTTGAGGAAGCCCAGGAACCAGTTGTAGATTTGGGAAGCTGTTTGGTTCACATTAACACAAAGGTGCAAAAATGGAGGTGAAAACCAAAGCAAGAAACAGTGTGACCTCTTCCTTCCTAAAGGCCTTAATCCTAAAGTCTGTGTCACTATAGCCAACCATGCAAAATGGGGTTCCAAATAAAATAGTCTCTCTACAAAAACTAGATGCAGTTATTTCTGTACCTCCATTAAATGGAGAGACTAACAATGAGATCTGTAGGTTTATTTCCAAGGTCTCAGGGTTCAGATATAGTGATGTCATTTTTAGATTAATCTTTTGAAAAACTGGTAAAGATCGTGGTATCCACAACTCTCGAAAAGATTTTGTAGAAATTAAAATGTAGGCTAAAAGAAAAGGAGGCAGGAAACTAATAACAAAACCTTGAAAATCAGTTTTGGATTGTTAAAGAATATGAAAGAGGGACTTCCCGCCGGTGCAGGAAACATGGGTTCCAGCCCTGGTCCAGGAGGATCCCACGTGCTGCAGAGCAACTGGGCCCGTGAGCCACAAGTACTGAGCCTGTGCTCTAGAGCCCCCGAGCCACAACTACTGAGCCTGCATGCCACAGCTACTGAAGCCTGCGCACCTAGAGCCTGTGCTCCGCAACAAAAGAAGCCACCGCAATGAGAAGCCCGTGCACCGCAACGAAGAGTAGCCCCTGCTCTCCACAACTAGAGAAAGCCCGTGGGCAGCAACGAAGACCCAACACAGCCAAAAATAAATAAATAAATTTATAAAGAAAGAAAAGAATATGAAAGACCTTTAGAATCACAAGAAAATATATTTATATATATATCCCCCAAGTCATGGAAAATATGTTCTTTAAAAAACATGGATTATCCTCAGAAAATTGAACTGCAAAAGTATTATACATTGAATGACGGAAAATTAAAGTTTTAGATGACAAAGAGCAAATACCCAAAGCTAAACATCAGTTACTATCTGAATTCTTTCACCAAATTGCACTAGGATTTTGTTTTTATTTTTAGGTCTGTTTTTAAGAGTCCCTGTCGCAAATCAATTTGTAACATGTTACTGTAATTGAAGGGAATGACAGTAAGTGAGCTAGAGGGGATATTCAAGATAATCTGATTCAACACTTCTATTTTATCACTACTGTCCTGAGAGAGAGTTTGAAAGAGTTGCTCAAGGTCACACAACGGTGGGGTAGAGACTGGAATCCAAATCCCTTGAATCCTAAATGTACTATACTTTGATTGTAAGCTAAAATGACAATATTTCTTTTATTTAAAAACCAGATAATTAGATTATGTAGCTTAAAAAAAATCCAACTATATGCTGTTGATACAAGATATACCTAAAACATAAGGATAAAGAAATATTAAGGGAAAAGTAAAAAAGACATGCAGAAGTACTATTAAGGAAATGAAAGGTGGAGTAACTATATTCATTTCAGACAAAATAGGCTTTAAAGCAAAATGTATCATTAGAGATAAGGGGGGGGGCGGTCAATGACAAAAAGAACAAATCACCAGGAAGATAAAATAATTCTAAATCTGTATGCATCTAGTAACATGATCTCAAGTGTGTATAAAGAAAAATTAATTTTTAAAGAAGAAATGACAAACATACAATTATACAACCCCCATCTATCAGGCAAAAGTAGTAAAGATACAGAAAATAATTATTCTATTCAAGCACCTGTGGAACAAAATAAAAATTGACCACAAAGCAATTCTCAACAAAGAATCATTATGATATAGAACATGTTCTCTAAATATTGATCAGTTAAAAATTAGAAGTTAGTTTTAAAAGAATAACTTTTAAAAAACTCACATACTTGGAAATTAAAAACAAACTTCTAAATAAGTCGTGGACCAAAGACAAAATAAAAGTGGTGTATCATTCAGGGTTCCAACAGATAACAGATGGTCACTCAATTTTTAAAAAACAAATTTTAAAGATGTGGGCAGGATATATGGGAATCAAGGGACAATGGAGGATCTGGGACTAGAAACAGTGGAACAGTCACAACCTCTAGGTCCAAAGGGACAGGAGATAGAGGAGTTACTGGAATACCAAAAGAGAATCTTATTTGCAGAACAGGCCATCTTTTAAGAAGCAGTGACCTTCTGTCAAGGGATGTAACCAGCAATCTCACAGAGAAGAGACCAGGAAAATAAATACCCTGACCTCGTTTTCCTTCTCCTCTACCATCTCTTGCCAGGAATTCCCACTAGCAGAACCCAGCTGGAAGACAGAGGACACAACAGCCTGTGGGGCAGAGAGCAGGTTGGAGAGGGGAGGAAGTGAGTGGGTCTGGAGGGGCAAAGGGAAGTTGATAGAAACAAATGGAAAGAGAGAAATATTTAAAACTGAATTGTCATGGAAATACATATCAGAATTTGTGGAATGCAGTTTTAACAGTGCCTAAAGTAAAAGTTTATAACCTTAACTGGTTATATTAGAGAAGGCTAGAAAATGAACAGCTCAATAACTAATCAAGAAGTTAATAAAGAAACAGCAGAGTTAACCTAGGGAAATTTGAAGGGGAAAATGCAGAAATAAATAAAATAGAAAACAAAATACAAAAGCTGGTTCTCTGAAATAACAAGTAAAATTTAAATCCTTTTACAAATTAGATTAAGAAAAAAAGGAACATAGCAGATACAGTGATTTTTAAACTAAGAGAATATTATGAACATTATGCCAATAAATTAGGAAACAGATAAATGGCAGTTTCCTGGAAAAATAAAATTTACCAAAATTGACTCAACTATGAGTAGACTTATGAAAATTAACAAAATTGACTTCACCACACAAACAACGAGGCCCAGATGACTTTACAGGTGACTTCTACCAAGAAAAAAGAAAAAAGAAGAAGAAGAAGAAAAGAAACAGATGATCCCAAACTTATGCAAATTATTCCAGAAAAAGAAACAAAAGGGACAAATAGCTCTTTCTGAAAACAAAGCAGTAAATGAAAGCTCAGCCTCACTTATGGTTAACTGAGATAAAAATGTTATACTGAACCAAAATTTAGAAATCCAATAACACAGACACATATGTACATACATGTACACATTTATTTTTTAATCAGATTTATTCAGGAATGAAGGTATAATTTTACAGTAAAAAGATCTTTCAATGCAATCACGATAGTAAAATAAATTAAATATGAGAAACCATTTGATCCATGTGATCAGATACAGAAAAACATTGGTATAAATCAATATCCTTTCACAAAACAAAACTAAAAAAAAAAATCCTTAATGCTCTAGGTAGAGAAAAAAACTTGCTTAACCTAATAAAGTATATTTACTAAAAACACAGAGTAAACAGCTTTATAGCTAATAATAAAACATTTAAAGTCAAAAACAAGATAAGTGGGCTTCCCTGGTGGTGCAGTGGTTAAGAATCCACCTGCCGATGCAAGGGACACGGCTTAGAACCCTGGTCCAGGAAGATCCCACATGCCACAGAGCAACTAAGCCCATGCACCACAACTACTGAGCCTGCTCTCTAGAGCCCGCATGCCATAACTACTGAGGCTGCGTGCCACAACTACTGAAGCCCGCAAGCCTAGCACCCGTGCTCCCCAATGAGAGAAGCCACCGCAATGAGAAGCATGTGCACCACAACGAAGAGTAGCCCCTGCTCACCGCAACTAGAGAAAGCCTGCACGCAGCAACAAAGACCCAACGCAGTCAAAAACAAATTAAAAAAAAAAAATCCCATTCACAATAGCAACTAAAAATATAAAATACGTTAAGTATAGATCAAGAAAAATTCACAAGGTCTTATAAAGAAAATAATAAACTTTATTGATAGGCATTAAATGCCTATGTAATTAAATAATTAAATTATATTCATGTATAGGAAGACCCAATGTTATAAAGATACCAATTTTCTATACATTAATCAATAAATTCAGTGTAATTCCAATCAAAATCCCACAGGATTTCTCCAGTATTTTAATAAGGTGATTTTAAAATTCAAAAACAAAGGATCAACAATAGTCAAGACACTTTTAAAGTAGAAGAACAAGGTGGAAGTGTTGCCTACGAGATATCAAGAATTATTATAAAGGTACAGTAACTAAGACTGTGTGGTATTGGTGGGGAATAGACAAATAGAGTACAGAATAGAGATTCCAGACACAGACACAAACGTATATGGACACTGTGACAGAAGCAACATTACAGATCAGTGAGGGAAAGGTGGACTAAACAATCAATGACCCTGGGATCAAATAAAATTAGATCCTAACCCTATATCAGATACAAAAATAAATTACAGATTTATTCAAGATCAAGTAAGAAGAGCAAAACTTTGCAATTTTCATAATAGCATATGTATAGGGGCTTCTCTTCATGACTTTAAGTCAAACTGCTTTGCACAACTCAAGGAGGGGATGCCATGCACTTAGTACTCCAGGGGGTGCCATTCACATAGGCCAGAAGGTGATTGGAAAGCCCTGAAGTTGTGGATCAGGAGGTTCTGATCAAGGAAGGGAAAAATTTTCTTAAAGGAAACATAAAATCACAAACCATAACGGCAAAAAAGTGATGAATTTGACTACCTTAAAACTAGAACTGTCTGTAATGTAAGGGATGAGATTTGAACCTAAACAAAAGGAGCTGACAGGAAGGTTGAGGAGTGGTGTATACTGCAAATATAAAAAGAAAATCCAAAGAATAAAAATATCTAGTTATTTTTTCATCTTTCAGGTGGGCTGAGTGTTACTGTCACCAAAAAAGGTATATTACGTGTGGGACAGGCATTAAGTATTATGTATTCTATCAGGAAATTCCTACTCAGCTGGCTTAAATAATAAAAGTTAGGGCAGTGTCTATGCCCAGTACCACAGGGCTCCAGGGCTGCTTCTCTCTTGACTTTCCCTCATCTGTCTGAGCTTTGTCTTGAGCTGTTAGCAGGAAAGCTGCAGCAGTTCCAAGCATCACATCCAGATACAATAACATCCAGAGGAAGAAGAGCCAACTTATCTCTTCTGCCTTTTTTTTCTTTTTTTTAATTGAGAAAAAAAACATTTCCTAGAAGTCCCTTGAGAGACTTTCCTTCAAAATTCATCGGTCTGAATTGAGTCACAATTCTGTTCCTGAAGCTGTCCCTGCCAAGGGATATGAGATAAACATAACTGGTTTAGTAAAGCATATGGCTTTGTGGAGGAAGGTGGACACCTCCCTAAAGTCTGGTGCTTTTAGGAAGAAGGAGGGGAACGGGTGTTAATTAGGTAATTGTCAGAATCTGCTCCATTCATAAAGCTTCACTCTGAGCATGATGAAATATTCTTCTACTTCCTTTGTTCTGATTTTACCTTTACCTAGAATCCTTCTGAGTGATACTTAAACTTTCCAGGTTCCTTCATACCAGGAGAGTGGTGTAGGAATATGTTGGTCATTGGAAACTTCTGTCTCTCAATATGAGATTTAAAAACTGGTATTTTGGGGCTTCCCTGGTGGTGCAGTGGTTGAGAGTCCGCCTGCCGATGCAGGGGACATGGGTTCATGCCCCAGTCCGGGAAGATCCCACATGCCGCGGAGCGGTTGGGCCCGTGAGCCATGGCTGCTGAGCCTGTGCGTCCGGAGTGAGGGGCCGTGTACCGCAAAAAACAAATAAACAAAAAAAACTGGTATTTTGGTTTAGGGTTAGAGTTTTCTGTTCCTATGTTTTTTGCTATTTCCAGAATGTTATGTAAATAGAATATACAGGGTAGAGCCTTTTGAGTCTGGCTTCTTGCACTTAGCATAATGCATTTAAAATTCATCCATGTTGTTGCCTGTATCAGTATTTCATTCCTTTTTATTGCTGAATATAATTCAGTTGTAAGCATGTACCACAATCATTTTTGCACTCATCAGTTGAAGGGCATTTGGGTTGTTTCCAGCTAGGGGCCATTATGAATAAAACTACTATCAACTCATGTACAAGTTTTTGTGTGAACTTAAGTTTTCACTTCTCTTGGGAAAATACCTGGGTGTAGAATTGCTGGATTGTATAGTGCATGTTTGACTTTATAAGAAGCTGATAAACTGTCCAGGGATTTTTAAATTTCATTTTGGGGAAGATGTCTGGCAATCATCACCTCAACCGAGAGATCAAAGTTAATTAATATTACTAAGAATGGGGCAGCCTGATATTTTATATTCCTAATGTGATATGTTAGGAAATACACAGCATCACCTATGACACATTCTTGGCAAAATTGTTAAGCAAACTTCTAGGCCTAATTTCCAGACTACAAGAAAGATCAAGAAATAAGTTAAAGGACTCTATAAGGAAGCACTTAGGCAAATCCGGAATATGGGCATTCACAAGACAACCATACTGGTCTCTTCAAAATGTCATGTCATGGGCGGGGGCAGGCAGGTAGTGGAAGAGGGAGAAGGCAAGGGGATTGTTCTAGATGAAAAGGGAGTGAAAAGGAAAACAGCAAAATCAATGCCTTCATTGGATCCTAGTTATAAAAAAACAAAAAACGAAAAGAAAACAGCCATAAATACCTTTTTTTTGGACTTCCCTGGTGGTCCAATGGTTAAAACTCTGCACTTCCACTGCAGGGGGCTCGGGTTCCATCCCTGGTCAGGGAAGATCCTGCATGCCACGCAGCTCAGCCAAAAAGTAAAATAAAATAAAATAAGTTTAAGGCATCTTTGGGAAATAAAGGTAGAGATTTTTTTTTAAAAGAAAACTTTTTTTCTGCAAACTGAAAATTTTAATACAGACTCAATATGAGATGACATTAGGCAATTATTAATTTTCTTAGACGAGATAACATTGTAGTTATGAAAAAGTGGTTTTTATTTCTCAGAGATGCATTCTAACATATTTAGGGGTAAAATATTATGATGTCTGCAATTTACTTTTAAATGGTTCAGCAAATTTAAAAACTATAACAGAGCTATGATAAAATGTTAACAATTGTTGAATCTAGGTAGTAGTATACAGGTGTTCTTTCAAATTTTCTGTATGTTTAAAACATGAAATACCTTAAAAAAGCTAATTATTGTATTTTTTATTTCTATAAGTTCTATTTATATTTCAAATCTGGTTAGGTTTTTTTTTTCCTTGGCCACGCCGTGCAGCTTGTGGGATTCCCAGCTCCCCGACCAGGGATGGAACTCAGGGCCCTGGTAACAAAAGCGCTGAGGTCCAACCAGTGGACCACCAGGGAATTCCCAGTTAGGTATTTTTTTTAAAAAGCATTTCTTGTTCCTTGCGGGTGCTTTCAAGCTAGTATTTTATTTCTCTAAACATAATAATCATAGTTATTTTTTAATCCTTGTCTGGTAATTCCAATATCTGAAGACTTTGCACGTCTGTTCATTCTGTCTGTTATTTATCCTGTTTCTCATCCACTGTGACTGGATTTCTCTGTGTATGCTTAGATTTTTTTTTTTAATGTGAGGTGCTTATTTTTTGCAAAATGACTTATGGGAATTCTTTGAAGTTCAAGATGAAATCACATTTCTCTAAAGAAGATTTACCTTTGTTCCTGCCAACCATTTAGAGGCACTACTGTAAAAAACTGATAAATAGAAACCTCAATTAAATAAGAATCTTGAGACCAGAAGGGGGAGCTCTCATTCACTGTGTCCATAGCAGAGCCCAACAGGAAGAGGAAAGATTTCTTTCCTAGCTATGACTCAGCCAATGAAAAGCCATGGACTCCTTGTTTACTCTAGCCCTCCCAACTTCCTTTTCCTCTCTATAAAAGCTTTTCCTTCCCTTGCTGTGTGGGAACTTACACATGGCTCACCATATTCATAGGCCCCCAGTTGCAGTTCTCTGGTGATCCTGAATAAACCCATCTTTGTTGGAGAAATATCTGGCAGTCTATTTGTTTTACGTCAACACTACCATGGCAGGAACAATTTATAACTCTTTTTTTTAAATTAATTAATTAATTTATTTATTTATTTTTGGCTGTGTTGGGTCTTCATTGCTGTGTGTGGGCTTTCTCTAGTTGCGGTGAACAGGGGCTACTCTTCGTTGCAGTGCGCAGGCTTCTCACTGCAGTGGCTTCTCTTGTTGCGGAGCATGGGCTCTAGGCACATGGGCTTCAGTAGTTGCGGCACATGGGCTCAATAGTTGTGGCTCGCGGGCTCTAGAGCACAGGCTCAGTAGTTGTGGAGCACAGGCTTAGTTGCTCCATGGCACGTGGGATCTTCCCGGACCAGGGCTCGAACCCGTGTCCCCTGCATTGGCAGGCGGATTCTCAACCACTGCACCACCAAGGAAGCCCCAGGAACAATTTAAACTAAGCTCATGAGGCTTTCTGAACCATGCAGATGATATGAACTGGGGCTGCTAATCAACATGTGAGAGCAGGCCTGGGGCTATGGCTTCTCAGAGACAGTTCCTACACCCCATTACCCATCACTCAGGCAAACTTCCATGCAGGCAGCCCCACGGTGACATGGGGTGGAAGAGTTATTTACTTCTGGTTCTCCCTCATCAGAGGGGTCCTAGTGTTATGGGAGTGTTTTATACTGTACTCCTGGGCTAAATTGAGTCACCTTCAGATTTGCATGTTGGAAGTCTAACACCAAGCACCTTAGAATGTGACTGCATTTGGAGATAGAGACTTTAAAGAGATGTTTAGTTAAAACTAAGTCCTGGGCTTCCCTGGTGGCGCAGTGGTTGAGAGTCCGCCTGCCGATGCAGGGGACACGGGTTCGTGCCCCGGTCTGGGAGGATCCCACATGCCGCGGAGCGGCTGGGCCCGTGAGCCGTGGCCGCTGAGCCTGCACATCCGAAGCCTGTGCTCCGCAACGGGAGAGGCCACAACAGTGAGAGGCCCGCGTACAGCAAAAAAACCAAAACAAAACAAAACAAAAAAAACTAAGTCCTTAGGGTGGCTGTAATACAATCTTCCTGGTGTCTTTATTAAGAGGAAATGTGGACACAAAAGAAGACACCAGGGATGCACGTGCACAGAGGAAAGACCGTGCGAAGACACACAGAAAAGGTGGCCAACTATAAGCCAAGGAGAGAGGCCTCAGAATTAAACCAAACCTATGGGCACCTTGATCTTAGACTTCTAGCCTCCAGAACTGCAGGGAAAATAAATTTCTGTTGTTTAAGCCACCCAGTCTGTGGCATTTTGTTATGGAAGGCCGAGCAAACTAATACCACTTCCCACGTTGCATGACCCTGACCTTTGACTTCTTTACTCTAGACCCCAAGCGGCTGTGAAATTGCAGCTCATGTTTGCCACATCTGGCATATGCCCTCGAAAAGAGGAGACTTCAGAGCTCCCTCTTCCTTTCTGAGATTCCACATTCTCTTTGGCTTTGGCCCAGTAATTCCTTACTATCTTGTCATCTCTTTGATGGTTTTAAGAAGTTGTGTTTGTTTTAAAATAGTATCCAGCATTTTTAGTCGTTTTCTCTGGGACAGTCTGTCCAAACACCTCCCTCCACAGATCAGGTTTGATGGAGCTGCAGCTCCATTTTGGGGAGGAGTTAATGTACTAAAAATGTCAACAGTCCCAATAATGGAAGGCTTCAAGAAGGAAAGGGGGAAAGAGAGGGAGGCAAGTGGACAAAGAGGATGGGGAGAGAGTGGGAGAGGAGAGAGAGATGAAAGAAAAGCAAGAAATAATAGATCAGATGTCAAAAGAGGGAAGGAGATGAAAAAGAGGGAAAAGTGAAGGACAACCTCAAGCCTTCAAGTTTGGGAGGAGAAAGAATGGTGATTTCTATCAAGAAATGTAGAATAGAAGTGAATTTTCCGAGAATGACCATGAGTACTGTTTAGAGTGGTAGTAAGACTTCAAAGGGTAAGACAGGAATAACATTTTCAGTCAGATGACAGTTACCACATGGTAAGTATAAATCTTTTTTTTTTGGCTCCGTTGGGTTTTCACTGCTGCGCGCGGGCTTTCTCTAGTTGCAGTGAGCTGGGGCTACGCTTTGTTGCGGTGCGCGGGCTTCTCATTGTGGTGGCTTCTCTTGTTGCGGAGCACGGGCTCTAGGCGTGCAGGCTTCAGTAGTTGTGGCACACGGGCTCAGTAGTTGTGGCTCACAGGCTCAGTAGCTGTGACTCACGGGCTTAGTTGCTCCGCGGCACGTGGGATCTTCCCAGACCAGGGCTCGAACCCATGTCTCCTGAATTGGCAGGCGGATTCTTAACCACTGCACCATCAGGGAATTCCCTACCATTTGGTAAGTATAAATCCTAGTGTACAAACTCATGTAACGAAAAATGCAATTTTATTTTTTCCATAACTCAGTTTAACTTTTATAATTCCCAGACCAGGAAATATTTATGTGGTCTAGGGGTTGGGTAGCCATCATTTAATCTCCCAAACGTATTGCCCATACCCTGAGGTTGTTTGTGGTTTTGTTTATCCTGTTTCCTACTTTGTCATTGGCATTAGTTAGGAAAAGTTATCAATAACAAAGCTTGACTACAAGTGGCTTAAGTAATAGCAAGTTGTTTCTCTTACATAACAAGATGTCCAGGGGTAAGCAGGCTGGTACTGGTTCAGTGAAGTCAGGCCTGATAACGCTTAGCTTCTGCATTAATAGCTGTAGGTTCTCTTTGTGAATTTAGGAATTGTCCATTTTTACCACAAAGTAGTAGTGGTGGGGGCCAGGGAGAGAAATGTTTGCACTTCCCTAAACTCTTAGCAGCAATCTTAAGGTCCTAAATCCTCCCCTGGGTGCCAGGGGCTAGACAGTACTGTAGAGACTAGCTTCATCCTCCAAAACTCAGTTTCTCACCACCTATCCAGGCCACCAATTTTACAGCAGATTAAGAGGTACACCAGTTCTGGAAGGGTTTTGAGTGCCTCTCTACTTTGGCAACTGGGGTTAGTGCCATTGAAATTACTATTCCTTTCCTAAAAAGAGGCTCAGTCTTTTAGAAATTCCCCCTGGAACAAGGGCATTATAATAACTGTAATAGTTTCCTAGGGCTGCAGCAAATTACCACAAAGTGGGAGGCTTAAAACAACAGAAATGTATTCTCTCACAGTTTTGGAGGCTAGAAGTCTAAGATGTCAGCAGGATCATGCTCTCTTGAAGACTCTAAGGCAGAATTTATTCCTTGCTTATCTCTTAGCTTCTGGTTTCACCATCAATCCTTGGCACTTGGTTTAGAGCTGTATAACTCCAATGTCTGCCTCTCCCATCACACAGCGTTCTTCTGTGTGTCTCTGCATTTTCAAATGGCTGTTTTCTTGTAAAGAAACCAGTGATATTGGATTAGGGGCTTGAAATAATCCAGTATGACCTCATCTTAACTAATTATATCTGCAATGACCCTATTTCCAAATAAGGTCACATTCTGAGGTACTGGGGGTTAGGACTTCCAACATACATGTATTTTTTAGGGGCATGTAATTCAATCCATAACAATGACCTCACTCCTCTCTGATTTAGGAAATTTAATCATAAATGCAAACTCTAACAAGGAGCCCTCTTTTATCAATCACCCTGTGTCTGTCAAGGAATTTAATCATTCTGTAGGCCTCTTTCATACTTGGTCTCATCACTGTCCACTGGTATTTCTGAAATCAGCAGAGACTTCTGAGGGGTCACATCAGTTCTACACACCAAGTTTCCAACCAGATCATGGTCTTTGTCTCAGGATGGCTCAGCTCTAATCCTAGTCTAGGGTTAGTACTCAGTCTTTAAGCAGATACGGGTTACCCCAGAATTCTAAGACATCCTAGATGAGCCCCACAAATGGCTGATACTAATCTTTTTTTTTAAGCTGATACTAATCTTTTTTTTCTTTTTCTTTGCAGTATGCAGGCCTCTCACTGTTGTGGCCTCTCCCATTGCGGAGCACAGGCTCCGGACGCGCAGGTTCAGCGGCCATGGCTCACGGGCCCAGCCGCTCTGCGGCATGTGGGATCTTCCCGGACCGGGGCATGAACCCGCGTCCCCTGCATCGGCAGGCGGACTCACAACAACTGCGCCACCAGGGAAGCCCTGATACTAATTTTGAATGAGAAGTAGTTGTACAATATCTTTACTCTTCTATAATTTAATTTAATTTCTACTGAGCCCTTGTCATCTGGGATGGCAAGTTTCAGTTAAGTTGGTTTCCTCATGTTTTACCCAAGTTGTGCCTAAGTTCTAGAGTGTCTTGATTAGTTCCCCTAGGGGATATATGTGGTCCTTGGTTGTCATCTATTCATACCACCATCTTTGAGATATTGGCACAGCTGTCTGGTGCTTAGTGGCCCCCAGGCATTGTAGGGTTCTCCCTTGCTCCCATCTGCAGGATTCCTTCGGGTCCAGAGGCCCTCAGGGCTACATGCCTGTGTCACTCTTGAGCATACAGGAAATGCCTTACTGCTCCTATTCCACAATGGGGCAAAGCAAGCTCTAAGGTTGTCTGCTCTATTTCCATGTTGTTTTGGATATGTTTCTGAGACATGCATAGATCTGGGCAAAGGGTCTCCTTCTCTAGGGACACATACTGCACCTGAACTTGTAATGCTTCTCCTTCTTCTCCCCTCTAGCAGCCCAGAGAGTCTTTATTTGGGCTGAGGTCAGGGAATCCTGTCTTACTCATGCAGGGGAGGAAAAAACTTTTTCCTCTACTCTTAAGTTTAGTTATTGGGGTCATGAGAATTAAACTGACAAAAGACAGTTCAACAGAAGAAAAAAAGTTTATTTTCACATGCAATGCATATAAATGCAGGAAAACTCAGTGATGAGTAACTCAGAGGAGTACTTAGAATTTGGGGCTTATATACCATCTTAGTAGGTAAAAGAGAGGGAGAAAGGCACTTACAGGAAGATAAATGACTTTTTGGAAAGATTTTTTTTAACTGGGGGTTTTAGGAGAATAAACAGGATATAAAAAAGTCATAATAATCTTTGTCTATATAGGTATGAGTGGTCTTCGTGTCTACTTCAGGGCTGTAAAATTTCCCTGGAGAAGGAATTTGGGGTAGGTTTTATTCGTATTCTCCCTTCTGGGAGTAGGTCTGCTCTGAAGAGTAATTTATGGCAGCCTTATTTCCAAGACATTGTTGCTTTGAGTCACATAAAGAGGCTTTGAGAAGACTATTTTTCTGTGTCTGTTGAATCTCAAATGTCTTCAGCTTAAAATAATCTTTATACCAAGTAGCATATTTTGTTTTTGTTTTTGTTTTTGTTTTTGTTTCTTGCGGTACGCGGGCCGCTCACTGTTGTGGCCTCTCCCGTTGCGGAGCACAGGCTCCAGACGCGCAGGCTCAGCGGCCATGGCTCACGGGCCCAGCCGCTCTGCGGCATGTGGGATCTTCCCGGACCCGGGCACGAACCCGTGTCCCCTGCATCGGCAGGCGGACTCTCAACCACTGCGCCACCAGGGAAGCATATTTTGGGTTGGCAAATTCTGATTCCCTTCACTCAGCATCAGGTATTCTTACAAATATATACTTCTTGTGTTGAGTTCTCTTTGGGGAGTAGATTTTGAGACTGAAAAGCATAGAACTTCGTTTTCCTCTGCTTCTTCCTGGGTGAATCTTTCCTGAAGGAATAACTGTCCAATAGGCCAGCTGACTAAATGTGGGAAGGACCAAATAATGCAAAGACAAGGTAAAACATTGGTTACTATTCCAAAAACCTATCCTGACACACACTTGCCATATCATTTCATATCCTCAACAACCCTGTGAGGAAGATCTTTTTGTTTCTGTTTTACAGTTGAGGAAACAGAGAGGTTAAGAAGACTGCCCAACCAGAAGCAAAATTTGAATCCACATCTATCTGATCTTAGAAAATTCTCCATTTTCTCCCCTCACCTCAGAACCCGCTCCAATATGATTTCTGCTCACAGTGCACCCAATCCACGTTTACTGGGGTCGCCTAAGACCTCAAAGCTAATTCCTATCGACATTTATCAGTCTTTATCTCAACTGACTTTTCAATGGAATTTGGCATTTCCTTACTCCCCATTCTTACAACAGTCTCACTCTTGGCTTCCTGGGACCACACCTGCTGATTTTCGACCTATCTCTCTGGTCCTTCCCTCCTCTTCTGCAGTTTATTCTTCTCTACCAGCCATTCACTGTGTCCTGAGACTAGTCCAGGCCCACCGCTCTTTCCCTCTGTAGGAAAAGGGAAATCTTACCATACTCTCAGCTCTAATCACCAGAAATAAGTACGATTTACAAATTTCAGGTGTTATATAATCCTTATATTTATTTTATATAATTTATATTTAACGAGGCAGCACATTTTGCTTGAAAGAACATGGGCCTTAGACTCCAATCTGGATGCAAATCCTGGCCTTTTCCACTTACTATCAGAATGCCCTTGGGAAGTGACACCTGCCCCGATCTCACGTTCTTCCTCTGTAAAATGGGGCATGCCATCCCTTTACTGGGCGCCTAAAACTGCACACAATCCCTTCCTTTTTTATTATAAATCAGATCCTAGCTTATTTCCTTTTTGAACAGAATAGAAGAGTGAGTCTGAGTTCAGTATCTAGAGTCAAATAGTCCTGTATTCAAATCCTGACTTGGCCTCATTCTTGCCATCTGACCTTGGGCAAATAATCTCTTTGAGGTTCCGTTTCCTTCATCTGTAAACTAAGCACAGTAATAGTGTCTACCTCATAGAATTGTTGAAAGGATTAAATGAGATATCAAGCACACAGTGCAGTGCCTAGCCCGTAGTTAGTTTTCAGTAAATGTTAGCTCTTGAGAATGTGATCGTGTCTTACCTTTATGCAATCATATTTCAATTTTGATTAGTTGGGACTCTATACTTGTCCCCAAACAAGACTTAATTTAGAGGTGATGAATGAAATTGAATAGGTTGAGGCTCTTGGCACACATTGTAGCAAGGCTAATATCAGAATAAATTATAATCCTGAGTGTGACTCATAAGACTACCTTAATCCCAAACCCTGACATTTATGCCTGCAATTAGGACTTTAAAAATATGTAATGATAAGTTGATTTCTTTTCTTTAGAGTAAGGGTGGAGAAATTTAATTGTTTCTGAATTTAATTAACATACTTATATTTATACCAAAAAGCATGTGATATTAATAGTGCAGTCCTTGACTGATGTCCAAGTTATAAAAGGATACACACAAAAGACCACACAGTCTCTTTCTTCCATGATATTGCTGCTGTAGCCCCCTCACCTAGAGCCCCATTACCACAATAAGCCCTGCTAGACATTTACAAGAACCTGGAGATGCACAAACCTGAAAGGTGTTTTGAAAAGCAGAAATTCTGGAGAAAGTAACTTGAGAGGGAGAGCAGATACTGGTAGCATCACAGGCAAGGTCATTTTTCAACAGCATTTCCAGGAATGTTCTGAATTTTAACTTTTCTTCAAAGAAAATGCCTGGAAATGCCTGGAAACCTGTCATTGAAATTAATAAATAATATTTTGAATACAATAGGTAGTTATACAATAGTACATGGGAATAGGTGTCTTTTCCTCCTTACTACTGGTTGAAAATAACTAAAATGAGGAATGGCAGGGAGAGAGTAGAGGAAATAGATGACAGTCTCCAAACTTAAAGTAAGGCTGTTGGGACTTCCCTGGTGGTGCACTGGTTAAGAATCTGCCTGCCAGTGCAAGGGACATGGGTTCGAGCCCTGGTCTGGGAAGATCCCACATGCTGCGGAACAACTAAGCCTGTGCACCACAACTACTGAGCCTGTGCTTTAGAGCCTGCAAGCCACAACTACTGAGCCCGTGTGCCACAACTACTGAGCCTGTGCTCTAGAGCCTGTGCTCCGCAACAAGAGAAGCCACTGCAATGAGAAGCCCGCCAAAATAAATAAATAAATAAGTAAGTAAATTTATTTTTTAAAAAAAGTAAGGCTGTCATTTCCTAAAATCTGCAGACAGGAAGAAGAAATAGAGATGCACACATGCAGCTGAGGTTCAGTTCTCTCAGTACCTTAAGATTACAAACTTTAAAAAATATATCTTTTACACAGTACTATATATAAGACAGTTAACTACTAAGGACCTACTGTACAGCACAGGGAACTCTACTCAATACTCTGTAGTGGCCTACGGGAAAAGAATCTAAAAAAGAGTGGATATATGTATATGTATAACTGATTCACTTTGCTGTACACCTGAAACTAACACAATGTTGTAAATCAACTATATTCGGATAAAAATTAAAAAAAAAAAACTTTACCTAAGGTATATTTAAATCCAAAAATCTAAATCTAAAAAAGAATATATATGCATATATATGTATAAATAAATCACTTTGCTATACACCTGAAACACAACATTGTAAATCAACTATACTTCAATTAAACAAATATATATATATTTGTATATACATCTTTATTCAGAACAAATATATAGAACTAGCATAGCAACTTGAGCAAGCCATGAAGGTTTTTTTTTTTTCCTCTGTTAACTATTTTTCTCTGTGGTTCAGGGATCTCTTGAGTCACAGGGGAGCATGTAGGCAGGGGTCTCTTGTGTCATGGGAAATATGCAAAGGATCATCAAGTGAGCCATGGGAGCCAATGGGTATGGGTCCATTTCAGGGGCTAATTTTTTAAAAATCAACTTTATTGAGGTATAATTTACATGTAATAAAAGTGCATCCATTTTAATAGTACTGTTTAATGAGTTTTCAAGATATTTGAACATTTCCATGACTTTTAATATCTGGTATGCTTCTTAGTGTAGCTAACAGTACCAGTCAGGGGCCTGGCGAGAAATAGATGGCCCAGTTAAACTGGATAATTTGAGAAGAGGGATTACTTACAAAGGCGTGGGCGTGGTGTAGGGAAAGCACAAGACGGTTCTTTGTAGCAATGCCAGAGAGCTGTTCCCACCGCACCAGAGGGGCAGAGAGGAGGAAGCAGCTGCCAGAACCTGGAAAGAGAGGCTGTGTGGTGAGGGAGACTGTGTGGAGGTGCACCTTCACAGGAGCTCTGACTTCCAGTTGAGGGGCATAGCCAGCCAGACTTCGGTGATCCTGCAGAGAAGTCAGGGAGATAAATGTTCCAATCGTATTCCCCTCTCTCTCTGATTTCCTGCTAGGGCTCCTCTTGGCATAATTCAACTAGACACCAGAGGGTCAGGGAGCCCCCCGATTTAGTCCTTACAGGTTACAGTCCTCCCGGGGCATTCCCAGGACAAGGGTGAAAAGGAGGGGCAATCAGAAGATATGTGTTATACTGTTTAGTGAGTTAGGGTTAGTTTAAGGACAAAGTAGCAAGACTTCTTGTGAGAAGGTGTTTTGGGGGCGGTGAATGGGGAGGAAAGGCCATTTCAAGCTGGGTGGTTTCTCAGTCCATGCCATAGGGCCTGTATTAGTTAAGTTGATGCACAACAATATAACCCTAATGTCTTGATATGACACACCTATATTATCTCAGCCAGGGGTCTGCGCACGGTTTAGCTATGTTTTCGGCTAGGGTCTCACCAGGCTGCAGTCAATGTGTTGGCCAGGGCTAGTTCTCATTTGGAGGCTCCACTGGGGGAAAGACCCACTCCCCTGCTTGCATGGTTGTTGGCAGAATTAAGTTCCTTGCAGCTGTAGTACAGAGAACTTCAGTTTTTTGCTGGCTGTTGGGTGGAGGCCACCCTCTAGCTCCTAGAGCCCATTTACAGTTCCCTGACGCATGAGGCTCTCCAGCATGGCCTCAAACACTTTTTACCAGAATAACCAACCTGGGGAGCTAAAAAGGTGCAGTGGGGAAGAATGGGAAGTGCCAAGGGGTCCTAAAGGTAGGATCTCAGAAGAACATCAGCAAACATTCATCTGCAGAAGGTGAGGGCCCCGTTCTGAGTGGATCTGAGAACAGATCTGAGCAGATGAGCAGATCTGAGAACAGAGTCAGGCAGAGCATTTGGAGAGGGTGGCGGGGGAGGTGGAAAGGAAAAGTCAAAAAATTACATAGGTCCAGTGGTGGCAGATTTAAGAGAGGGAATCCTTTTAGAAAGCAGAGGCAGTATCCCTTGGTAGCAGCCACTGGTGATGAAGGAAAGGAAGTGGCTGGGGGTAAGAGACTGACAGCAACAGAATGAGATTCTAGAGTTGATATGGAAAAATAACAAGAATAGCTAAAATACTGTGGGAGAAAACAAAAAGCAATGAGAGGTGACTTGCTGTATCATAAAACTTCAGTAACTAAAACAATATGCTATCAATGCACGGGTGGGTAGCATGCCAATGGAACAAAGCAGGAAATCCAGAAATAGACCCTAAAATGTACGGAAACTTAGCATATAAGTAGGCTCTCGGATTAGTGGCAATAATGGACTTAAAAAAAATGGTGTTGGGGAAATTGAATAAACAATGAAGAAAATAATAAAGTTGGACCGTACCTTACTCCCTACACCAGGTTGAACATCAAATGAGAAAAAAATATTGAAATGTAAAAAATAAAACCATATAAAATATACATGTTTTGAGGAGAAAGGGTAACATCTTTATAGCTGTGAAGAAAATTCTTTCAACAAAAAAAATCCATTTTTTCAAATGATTGAAAAATTAAACTATTTGAAGGTCAAAAACTTCAGCATGGGGGGAAAAAAAGCACCTCATAATTAAAGTCAAATGATAACTGGCAAACTGCTGTCAAAATATAAGACTAAGGAATTCCCTGGCAGTCCAGTGGTTAGCACAGGTATGCTGGTGGTCAGGTGACTGCACTGCACAAAGAAAACCTCAGATCTCATAGGGAAGTGTGACGGTGTTGGCTGTGCAGGAAGTGTGTTTACTGGCCTGAGACAACTGATGATTAGCTGGCTTTCAAAGCATGAGGCTGTCACTGATTGGTTGGTTTTCAGAGGTGTGTTCAATGAACCAAGTTGTCATTGATTGATTAGACAGGTTTATAACCTGTTCTGGTGGTTACTTGTTACCATGGCTATCAAACAATCAATCTTTTCCCAGGTGTGTGGGGACTCATTCCCATGGGGAAAATTTTTTGTAACTCATTACTTAAAAGGGTCAATCTTCCTAAAACATTAAGAGGCCCTAGAAACTGAGAAGAATGTCTGACAACCTAATAGAAAAATAAGCAAAGAATGCAAACAGAAAATAAATACAAATGGTCTTAGAACATTGAGAAAAAAAAACCAAAACAACAAAAACCCTCAACCTCATTTAAAATAAATGTTTTCTGTAGCGACTGCTCTCAAGACCCTGGAGAAAAACACAAACCACGTTCCATAAAATTAAAGTGTCAAAATAAAGTTTTGACATTTAAAGATAATTTAATGTAGAAGCCACTAAATTTGTTTAGATTTTTAAAAAAATGTATTTTAAAACATTTTATTAAGTATAGTTGATTTATAATGTGGTGTTAGTTTCAGGTGTACAGCATAGTAATTCATATATATATATATATTTTTTTTTTCTTTTTCGGATTCTTTTCCCATATAGGTTATTACAGAATATTGAGCATTGTACCCTGTACTATGCAGTAGGTCCTTGTTGGTGATCTATTTTATACATAGTAATGTGTATGTGTTAACCCCAACCTCCTAATTTATCCCTCCCCAGAAGCCACTAAATTTGGAATAAAGGTTTCAGTAAAATACATGATGCATAAATTATTATTATTATTTTTTGCGGTACGCGGGCCTCTCACCGCTGCGGCCTCTCCCGCTGCGGAGCACAGGCTCCGGACGCGCAGGCCCAGCGGCCACGGCTCACGGGCCAAGCCGCTCCACGGCATGTGGGATCCTCCCGGACCGGGGCACGAACCCGCGTCCCCCGCATCGGCAGGTGGACTCTCAACCACTGCGCCACCAGGGAAGCCCCATAAATTATTTTTTTAAACCAAAGAAAAGAGGCATGGTTGGTTCAGCTCCCATCTTTTTGGTAGTTTTTGCTATTATGCAACATTAAAATTGCCACTTCTCCCCAACCAGGGACCTAAGTCTTAGGTAATTAGACCTCTTATCTACTTTTTGGTTTGTGACGTGCTAATCAGCACCAAAAAAAATATTTTTCTTCTAAAAGTAAACCAGTTAACTAATGTAATTTGTAGCTTTATACAAATAAAAGCTTTAATTATAAGTTTTCTAAGCATTTTCCAATAGAAGGAATCAAGAACCTTTTTTTGTTTACAAGGTGCTTTTCCAAAAGGACATTTTGAACACTTTTCAAGACAATGAACTTAGAATACATTTGTATAAACTATAGCACTTCAAGTTCTTGGAGTAGAAAGATTGTCACATTGAAACCAAACTGATTAGGTATTATCTCAGTGCCTCTTGCTAAGATTATTACATAATTGCTGTCATCTTATTTTTTGCAATCTAGGATTACTCTGGAGTTGCTCCATTATGATCTATTCCAATTACTAAAATGCCCTCCTTTAAATCTTATCCTGGTGTTCTATTATTTCTAGGGCGTACCCTCCTAGGATCTCTGGGAATTTAGCGATGATGTCTGATGGCCTTAATTTTCTGTAGAAGAAATTTCAGAGGGGTTCTTGGCATCCTGGTAGGTGAGGAATTAGAAAGCTTTGTAGGCACTCGGGACAATGGTGGCTTTAGGTGATTGTTAGCTTCTGTATAGGGTGGCACACACAAACCTTACTCTCTAATCATCAGTTCTGGTCGAAATGGGGACACTTGGGTATACAGGAACTGAACAATTGGCAGGGCTCTCTACACGTACTTGGGAAGGTTCTCCAGTTTTCTTCCATAGATCCTTTATGAGGTTTTACTTCTTCTGGGCATTTGTGCTTAAGCATAATTTCCCACATATATTACTCCATCTTAACAGGATAGGAACTTTCCAAGTTTTTGCCTTAGAGATTTCAAGACATCTTTGTACTAGAATCTATTTACGGAAAACTTCTCTGCTGTATTTCCCCCCCCCCCTTATCTCTTAGCTCCTGCCTGTCTTCTCAAGCCTGCCATTCTAAACTCCGCTGGGATATAAAAACACTTTTCCAGATTCTCCCAGACTCCTTTGCCAGCAAGCTTCCTATTAAGTTCTATTACCTATAAGAGGTACTAGAAGGGAAGGGAAAAAGGGACATTTTTTTTGCTGTTCCTATCAGTGTTGCCCCAGCAGTGGCAGTTGACCCCAGCTTCCAAATGCCTTCAACTCTTCTAGAACCAGACTCACCGGGTCCTTTCAGAGTACCAGCAGTAGCTGGGAGGTGTTTCTTTCTCAAACTTCTGAACACCAAGTCTGCAGGGCCCGCTCTCCAAAATAATCCTGAGCACCTACATTCTAGTAACCAAAACCCTTCCTGTGTTTCCCAGCTTTGAGGGTGGTAGCCACTTCCTGCAGTTATCATCTTTGGGTTATCTGTGTTCCCTTGTTTCAACACCTGTCTAACCAATTTCCTATACTGCATTTCCTCTGTTGAAATACCTATTTTGGTTGCTTTCTTAAGTGGATCCCAAGCAACAGATCCAGTATAATCTACATTTGTCTAGTATAAACTGACAAGGGAGTGGGATTCTAATCCTGCAGTAAAAAACAGAGACACCCAAACTTTTTATGGGTCTTAAGAAATGAAGAGGAATGATACAAAAGATGGGCAAACTCAATTTATGATCTCCAATTGAGAGAAAACCTTCTGGATTCAACTAGTTTCATGGGTAGAGCCTAACTGCAGCAGCCTGGGACCACAAAAGCCAAGTTGAAGAGAAACGTAAAGTGAAATGTAAAGTAAGAGAACGGTCCCCTAAGTTGAACTCAGGGTCCATGTTGCTCCAAGTCCTGCCAAAACAAGGAAATATATATTGGGGAGAACAAAACTGACTCAAAACTTGAAGTCATGGTTGTTTATTAAGATCTTTACACAGGAATTAAGATATGGGCAAACATACAGTAGTGGCCCAACTCCCCATTTCAAAGTCTGTAGTGATTTACAAACCTTTATCCATACCAAATGTGTAGAACTTGTATAGGAATTTGAGGAAGCCACAAAATATTTCTGAGAAATGGTTTCTTCTGAGGCCAAAGTCTCTTGCAATCTGGGAACTGTGACACAGGGGAACTTATGGGCAGGGGTCTCTTGTGACATGGAGCTGTAGATACATCTGGTAGGGGAGAGGTGAGTAGTCTTCATGAGTAGACAAAAGGTAACTTGCAATTTACTGGATGCCACACGTGGGTACTTACGGTACACAAAGTCACTGGATAAAGTGAAACTCTCCCAAAAGTGGGAGTGATGGAGTAGTGGGGCTGAAGGATAGCCAGGAGAAAGTCACTATCACTTATTAAGGTTCTTTTTTGAGTCAGGGCCTGTGCCAGGTGCTCTATTACTTCCCTTAACTCTTTTTTTTTTTTTAAATTAATTAATTAATTAATTAGGCTGTGTCGGGTCTTACTTGCGGCACGCAGGATCTTTCTTGCAGCATGCGGGATCTTTTCATTGAGGCACATGGGCTTACTTGCCCCGCGGCATGTGTGACAGTTCCCCGACCAGGGATCGAACCCGTGTGCCCTGCATTGGAAGGCGGATTCTTAACCACTGAACCACCAGGGAAGTCCCACTACCCTTAACTCTTGATAGCAACTCTTGGTTACACTGATTCCCATTTACAGATTAAGAAAGTGAGATTAACAGGTAGAGACCAAGTTAAGAAGGAAATTATTCTTTCTTCCCTCCTGCACGACATGCCCTTGTTTTGGTGGTCCAAAACTCATGCACAAATTACTAGTCCCATCGTTCAATTCCTTATATGTGAACTAAGGAATCGAAGAGCCATTTAAAACCATTCTTAGCTAACAGGCCCTATAAATATCGGCGGCATGCAGATTTGGCCCCTGGGATGCAGTTTGCAGACTTCTGTGCTAGGGCTTTCAATTGAGGCCCTGGTGTGTTCAACAGGCTTCCTTCCCCGGTAGGTCCTGAACTCTGTTCTTGTCTCATCAGCAGTGTGAGCCTGACGACAACTCCTCTCTGCTTTTCAGAGGTTTTCAGCCTTTTAGCCTCTGCTCTGAACAGTTTCAAAACTGCAGTTATCTTGATGGGAAAACCGACCTTGTGTTTGATGACCCTCAAGTCTCCAATACTGTCACTCTAGCTTCATGAGATGGCCCAGAGCTCTGCCGGTTTCTCTGTTCACCAGCAGCAGCCCTGATTCTCATCCTGCATTCAGAATAGGCACATGCTACAAACAAAAAAGTGGTTGCAAACATCAGTTTACCTCTCAAATCTCCCCTCTCTAGAATCTTAGCCCCTAAGTTCGTCCTCATTGTTTCAGTAGCTTTCTGATGCTTTTAAGTAAAGCATTTTAATTTTTAAATGTAAAAATTTTACATTTTTATCTGGCTTTTCTCATTGTTCTCAGCAGGACTGCAGGTCTGCAGCATTGCTACCTGAAAAGCATAAGCTTTGCTTTCAAATAATTTAAAAATAGTATATTAAAGCTAAATATATTCAAATTCATTCACAACACTATTTCCAAAAATTGCGTTATTTTTTTTTTTGCACTGAAAAACCTTCCTATGATTCTTAGAATTTAAAGGCAAAAAAGCACTGTCTAGAGTGGTATAGGTTGAGATGTCTAAGTATCCTTAATCTTGTAATATTTTAAGAACATTTAAATTTTGAGATGATATATTCAATATGATTGAAAATTTTAAAAGTATAAAAGAACATACAGAGAAAAGTCATTCTTCCACTCCTGTCTCCCAGCCACCCAGTTTCTCTCCCTGCTGGCAACACTGTTTATCTCTTAAATATATATTTCTCTTCTTTGGATACATGGTTGCACACTATGTACACTACTCTACATCTTGTATTTTTTGTTTAACTCTATATCTTATAGTTCTTTTTGTATCAGTAAAGTGGGTTTTTTGCTTAATTGCTGTATAGTATTCTATTTTACCATCATTTATTTAGTGTTTCTTGATATGATTAAGGTTGTTTCTAAGCTTATTACAAACAATGCCAAACAAAAATGTTTTATGCATGCCATTCTACATATATGTGAAAACAGCTTTAAGAAATTCCTAGAGGTAGATTGCCAAGGTTACCTCTCTAGGGCTTTAAAAGTTTCTATACATACCAAGCAACATATAAGAGTGCCTATTTACCCACATGCTTGCCGAGACTGGGGAAAAAAAAAAACCCCAAAACAAAACACCTTTACTAATCTGAAGGGTGGAAAAATGTATGAGTATTAGTATAAGTGATATTATGCATCTTTTCACACATTTAAGAGCCACTTATATTTCCTTTCCTGGGAACTATGTTTCTTGGGGAAATAAACTTCTAATTTTCCTTTTGGGTTGTTGGTCTTTTTCTAAAAGTATTGGCAGACACTTTATATAAAGGAAATAAGCTCTTTGTGATGAGTTGTATCTATTTCTTCGCAAGTTTGCCATGTCTTCCAATTTTCCTTTATGGTAGTTTTTGTTATGCAGAACTTTTTATTTTCATGTGTTAATTTTTATTTTTAACTGTGAAAAACACATAGTCCATTTCAATTTTTAACAATTATTTTAATTTTCAGATTCTCAACCTCTGCATAGTTTTAGCACTCCCTGAGAAATTAAACACACTCATATCCCTTCCATAAAAATGGAAGGAAAGTATCAGTAAATTCTAATGAACTGACACAAAACATTTACTAGTTTCTCACAAAAATGCATACGTGGTAGTATCAGAAGGACTAATTGAGAAATTATCTTATGGGCTTCCCTGGTGGCACAGTGGTTGAGAGTCCGCCTGCCGATGCAGGGGACGTGGGTTTGTGCCCCGGTCCGGGAGGATCCCACATGTCGCGGAGCGGCTGGGCCTGTGAGCCATGGTCGCTGAGCCTGCGCGTCCGGAGCCTGTGCTCCGCAACGGGAGAGGCTACAACATTGAGAGGCCCGCATACCGCAAAAAAAAAAAATTATCTTAAAACCAACTTTAGTCAGGAAGACTTCTTCACAGACAAATGAGTGGCTATATATGTAAATCCTAAATACATTACACTATTTTCCCCCCTTTTTGGTCATGGACTATTCCAGGAAGATTTAATTATATAACTTTTAATTTGCAGAGTCACTAAAATGTAAAGCAAAATTGGTCTTAAAAAATATTGGTTTGATGAAAAGATATATTTTAGACAAATTTGGTTAGTTTCTAACTACATTTCAGCACAATCATTACTCAGGGGACAATCACTTTTGAGAAAAGGCAAACTAAAATTTAAATCAGCATCAGAATTCTACCCATAATTACCCAATCAATATTGAAGTAGATGCCATCAAGTATGCAAAGATTACAGAATTTCAGTTACAAAATTTGGAGGAAAAAAATCTTAATTATGTATAAAAACACTGACAAATTTAAGCTAGAATTATTAGCTCTAGGACAGTTCACTGCATTATTACCTTAAAAGGATGGCTAACTAGATATCAGCAGCAATGCTGTTAAAACAGTTGTTTGCTCAAAGTTGTTCCTATTAATGAAACAAAAGATTAATAGTCTCCAAGTTAAATTTCACAAAATGAAATCGCAGCCTTCTGATTTAACTTTCAGGGGCAAGACAGAGCAAAACCCAAATATCATACTTTCTATTTTTGTCCATAAACACAAATAAAAGTCAGTATCAATACAAAGGTTAACATAAGGAAATAAAAACATGATTAGTCAGGTTCTACATACTGCGACATAACTCTCCTACAGTAAATTCCCCCCCCTCCACTTTTTTGGAATAGCAGATTAGATAGTATGGTATGAAAAGCTGTTAAAACCCAAATGTTTTCTGTGCCATCTAGCAAAGAAAGCACGAGGAAGAATACTTTGCCAAACTACACCTGCTACTCCAGCCTGGACCCAGTTGTCTGATCATCCACTCAGTTTCAAGGCCTCCAAATTGTCAATCTACCCCACTCAGCCTCATCCCAAGCTTAGCTACTTTTGCATCAAGAGTCTAGTTTCCTTTCTGTCAACTAAGTCCTAATTTTCCAGAAAACTCTGATTTTTCTGCTTTCACGTTGATCCTAACCCATTTTAAGTCAAAAAAAAAAATGCTGTAATACTTAAAGTAATTGAAGTGGACATGGAAATTAGATTACTTTAGTGTTATGAAAGATGGACTTCAAGTGCTCTGCAAATATATGGGAAAGTTGCAAGAAAACTTAGATTCTAAACCCTGCCTGGATTCCTTAGCTACTTGGTAGATTATAATGTTGCTTTGATTACTAGTCAGTACAAAAAGGTGCGTGAAGGCCACAAAACATGCATATGGGGGGAAATGCATGGAAATGAAGATTTCTTGGGAGTTGGCCAAGGCATTTTTATATCCATAAGGACTGTCAACTTAAATTTAGTACACCAGTGATTAAAAAAGGAAAGGAGTGGGACTCTTGCTTACAACCGAGTTTGGCAGAAACACATTTGTATATTCCTCCCCTGTAATCACACCGTCCTTTAATTAAGGACAGTGAGTATGCCCACGGAGCAGAATTAATGAAAAATTTAAAAAGAATCTATGATAGAGAGCTTCACTAGATTATACAACACTTCCCTTACCCAAGCACTACTTTGTGTATCTCTGAAACATCTGAAAAATACTTTTCTGTGACTTACTAGGCTGTAGGGAATGAGGAGTTTTAGATACATTACAATTATCTCTAGTAGAATTTGTTATCTTTCTTCCATTAACTGAACGTTTCAACTGGATCTTAAAAGAAGGTTGCCAATTTTCATTTTTTGAGCCTCTCCTAGGTTTTGGATGCTCTAGATTAGTCTGTCTTTTGAAGTTTCTATCTTTGGAATTCTTCCTTTGTTCCTTTAGTAAGCTGTCTGGAGGTGAGGATGTAGCACGTAACTGATATTCATCTGGGGATCCTTTTTGCCGGTTTGGCCTCATCTGTTCTTGATCCACCTCTTTCTGAAGCTGTAGTGCTAATAACCTGTCCTGTTCTTCTTGTTTATGTCTCTCAAAAAGTAGACATTCCAAATCTATCAGTTTTTGGGTAAAGTTGATTTCTGTTTCTTCTTGGTCTGAGGAAGCTTTGGGGAACATTTTTCTTCTTTTTGCAGAAAAGCATGGATCCCTGACTGCTTCAGACAAAGATTCCTGGTTTTTTCTTTTGGAGATATCTTTACTGATCAGTAGGTGAGACTCTTCATTTTCTGTCTCAACTGTGTTATTTCTAATTACCTGTGTCATATCTGATACAGTGCACCGACTCTCTGTTTTGCCACAAGGCTTAACTGCAGCTTCTCCAGAGTAGGGAACTCTGGCTTCAGGTCCCTCATGATTTATGACACACAACTCTTTTTCATGATTGCTTGGTCTTGTTTTGACTTTTCCTTCAAGGCACCATTCTTTACCACTGGCACATAACTGAGGCATAGGTGACTCCACTGAAGATTGTGCACCTTGTTCATGAACTTCAAGGCATATCTGAGGAGAAAGTGTTGGCATATCTTCCTCAATTTCTGTGTCTTGCCATGTAGGGCTCTTCACATCACTGCTGTCAGTTTCCTGTAGAGAACAGAAAAACACTGAGTGAACCAGGGGAAAACATCAAGTCGTAATACATAAGTCTAATTACACTGAAACCAAAGCTGAGTTGTCACTATAAGGTAATTATTATTATTACTAATAAGATATATTAATTCTTAATAGTATTTTTATTCTGTGTGCCAACTTAGATTAAGGTATTTCTTCATTTTCACTCCCATGAAGACCTACAGTTTAAAATCCACAAACTAGTTCTATATATGGCCAGGAGCTGGCACCATGACTTGATTTCTCATCTTACAAACTTCCTCTAGCCCAGGGATTTTTAATCCCTTTTTGTGTCACAAACCCTCCTCCTTTTGGCATTTTTGTGAAGCTTACAGACCTCTTTGAGAATAATATTTTTAAACATAACAATAAATACATAGGGGGACTTCCCTGGTGGCTCAGTGGTTAAGAATCTGCCTACCAATGCAGGGGACATGGGTTTGAGCCCTGATCTGGGAAGATCCCACATGCCGCGAAACAACTAAGCCTGTGCGCCACAACTACTAAAGCCTACGCGCCTAGAGTCCGTGCTCTGCAACAAGAGAAGCCACTGCAATGAGAAGCTCACATACCGCAACAGAGAGGAGCCCTCACTGGTTGCAACTAGAGAAAGTCCGCGTGCAGCAACAAAGACCCAACACAGCCAAAAATAAATACATACATACGGAACAATTTATATTGCAACACAATTATTAAAATCTTACAATTTATGATGTAATAATGCATATCTATTAATACATTAAATAATAAGATCTAGTGGCAAGTCTAATAATTTGTAACACTGAAGGAGGGATGAGTATAAACGATATTTCAAGAGATCTGCAACAAATGTAATGTGATTAAAAACCAGTGTTATCTATTGGTGACAAAGTCACAGGTACTGTTAACAGTATTATGGTTTACTGGTTTGCTGCCTACATTCGTAACTAAAGGAAATGCCAAAATGAGAGGTCAGGTGGAAGTAAAGATAAACTTTTCCTTATATCTAGGTTCATATGTACTCTGTGGATTCTACCCACAGACCTTAGGTTAAGAACCCTTGCTTTAGCCAGTATAATTCTTCTCACTTACAGGTCTTGGGTAAGTTAAGACCTAGGATTAGTTTTGACCATGAGAAAGCCTTAAGAAGAAAGGTTTCGGTACTTCCCTGGTGGCGCAGTGGTTAAGACTGCACGCTCCCAATGCAGGAGGCCCGGGTTCGATTCCTGGTCAGGGAACTAGATCCCACATGCATGCTGCAACTAAGGAGCCAGCGAGCCGCAACTAAGGCATGCTGCAACTAAGACCTAGTGCAACCAACCAACCAACCAACCAAATAAATGAAATAAATAAAAAAGAAAGGCTTCAATGAGAACTTGCTTCAAAACAAAAATTCCTCCTTGTTTGTGATCTTAAATCTGTTCTTTTACCTACTTTGCTTTGCATTTATCATTCCTCATAAGATTTTTTATGAACCAATGTAGTTTGGATTGGACAAATTCTAGGTTGCTTACCTAGTTTTGCTGTGAATATTAACACCAGGATAGGAAAAAAAAATCCCAGCCTACAATGCCTCTCCCATCAATCCTTAGTTCCAGCATAAGCCAGACCATCTGGACTTGAATTCTCCCTCTAATACCTCTACTTAAGGGACACTGAGAAATTCTCTTGCCTCTGCATGCCTCAGTTTTCTCAACTATAATTGGGCACAAGAAGGGTACCTTATAGAGTTGGTGGCTGTGATGAAGATTAAAGAAAATAAATACATTATTTGGCACATAAACGTCCATTAAATGTTAGGTGCTATAAAACCACCTAGCTAAACTGAAAAAAGTTTAGGAACCTGTGAGTAAAGGGCTAATAAAACTTCTATGTAGGAAACTGACCTTGGTGTCAGCTGGCTTTTCCTAGTTCTATTTTCCTGGAAGCCTGATACAGGTGAAATGTCACCTGTGTTACTAGGCCACATAGCTTATGGTAAAAATGACCCTTACTGGTGAACTGCATCTGTACTAGGAGAACTAGGAGTGATCTATAAATACCTTGCAGGAAGCCAAAGCTCAGGCCTTCTGTAAGTGACTTACAACTCTTTGACTGGCTGTGTTCCTTCCCAAGACCCCTGGAAGCCACACCCATGAGTTGTTACAGTAAATAATTTACTCTTATGGGGCATGGGACTTCTAAGTCTGGGTGGTTACTACACTCCTCTGCATGGTCTCACTTCCAGGCCATCACTTAGGAGCTCTGCAGTGAGGACTCTTGCTGAACAGATACGCCTGATGTCTGATGCTACCCTACTAGCACGCTTTGTTTACCATTGTGTAATCCTTTAAGTGAAGCTGGTACCAGGGGTAGCCTATTTAGTTTTGTGAGTCTGATGATCTCGGTCAGGGATGTACAAACTACAGCCCATGGACCAAATTCAGCCTGGTGCTTGTTTTTGTACAGTTTTACTGGAACAAAGACAAGCTCATTTGTTTATATATCGTTATGGATGCTTTCAAATGACAACAGCATCATTGAACAGTTGTGACTGAGACCATTTGGGCCACAAAGCCTAAAATATTTACTATCTGGCTCTTTAGAGAAAAGGTCTGCTGACTCCTAGCCTAAGTGAGCCTAAGGTGACTAAGAAAGGTTGTTCCATTTACTATAGTGACTTAAAAAAAGTTAGGAAACTGCAAGTATTAACATTCTATAGCATTAATAAAACTGCCAAGCCAAGAACATCTTTAGCATCCACATACCTTAGACATGGAGTCTTCCCTGTCTTCTTGTACAACTTCAGACTGTGATGCTGACCAAGGCTGAGATTTAGGTGACAAATACCTTAAAAAAAAAAAAAAAAGTTTGCCAAAATTTGAATGCTTTGAAACACAAGTGGCATGTATCCAACATAATAAAGCCAGATTAGCTATTTATGCTGAAGGCTGTCTGGCTTGCTGCTTGGCTGATTTATCAGAAAGTGTAATTCATCTCCCTGTCTCAGGTATTTTGGTCTATTTCTGGAGCAAAACTTAGAAGTCTGAGTATTGATATATTTTAGTGAAAAACAGCAGAAAAGGAAGTAAAAGTCAAATCTAAATTATTCCTTAATTTTCAAAAGAATTTAAACGGGTAGGTACTAGCATCAAAACAACGTAAGACTGTATACAGTCTTCCCCAAAGTAATGGAACTGACATTTCAAGTCAGGAGAAGGAATATGTTAGTTTCTTTTTAATGCCAGTAATTCTACATTTTTTATCTCTATTTGAAAAATGGTCTATGATTAGATTCTTTACCATTTTGGTATAGAGATTTTATTATATACATATTTTATATCAACTATCTACTTAGAGATATAAAAGATTTATCAATGTATCAGCATAAGAGCACATCTCTAAATATCTAAGCATCTTTAATAGGCTGTTTGCCACTAAAAATATTAAGTCTGTAATATAATGGAAAACATAAAAGAAATGGGAATAAAAGGACAGGTTATAAGAGGTTAGGTATATTTTTTAAATATTTTTTTTTGGATTTTGTTAAAAAAATCCAAACACATACAACTCTGCTCAAAAATGGCACAAATGTTGGCTGTCTTCAAGTGGTGGTAACTTTGGGTGATTTTCAAAGAGCAGCTAGCTTTTATAATTAAAGAAAACAATGGAAAAATGTCTGATTGCAAATATGTAAAATCATAAGTTCCATTGTCCAAAGCACCAACGTGTAGCATATAACATTAAAATAAAATCTAGACAAAGATCTCATATAAAGAATAAATATCCCTTATAGACAAAATAGTATCCAAACCGCATATTTAGTTGCATCAACCTAAATATTTACTCTGAGAACTTATGAGAATAAGAACTACCTCTCAGTTGATAAAACAGGAGTCCAGGTTTAGTCTCATTTTAATTGTTTCCCAAAGCTGAAGAATTCCTTCTGCCAATGTTAGATATTAGTAACCAAGTATATTAAAACCAACATAGAATTATTACAGCTTAATAGTTGTTCAGAAATCCATAAGCAGAAAACAAAACAAAGTGTGATCAGATACCCATCTAACATAATTGGTGAAGATTTGTGAACTCTCTGGGATATTGTTTATTTATAATAACCAAGTAATATATGAATACATGTAGGAAATATGTGTCATCATCCCTTTCCATTCCTATTTGCTTCCTCATATGTAACCAATTTTTTAAAAAATTATTTCTATATACTGCATACTATCTTTTTTTAAAGCTATCATATTCTTTTGTGATTTCCTTTTTTCACTTATGTCTTATAGATCTTTATAAAAAACTATATACATAGGCCTACCTCATAAAAACAAATAGTTTACAAGAAAATAGTTACAAAATATATGTAAGGGGTGGTGGTAGTGGTGATGTAATTAATTGGGCGATTGGGATTGACATGTATACACTAATGTGTATAAAATTGATGACTAATACATCATAGTTACAGGGAGGGAGATACTGACTGGGAAAGGACACGAGTGAACCTTTTGGAAACAGTCTGTATCTTAATCTGGAGTGTGGTTTATACATATGTAAAAATTTTCCAGAAGTTACATTTAACATTAATATATATATACTTTAAAAAGTTTTAAAATCTTATATTATCATAAAAACCCGTACACTTATCACTCAGTTTAAGGGGAAAAAAATCACTGATTTTAAAATTCTTTATGGGGCCTTCTCTTTGTGCCCCAGCTGACAGGCTACAACTATCCTAAGATGCTCTTATCTCTTGCTTTTATTTATTTATTTTTCCCTTGGTCTATTTTATTTTTATTGGGGTATAGTTGTTTTATAATGTGTTAGTCTTATGTCTTGCTTTTAAAAATAGTCTTAACACACACTAGTACCCCTAAACACTTTATTGCTTAGTACTGCATGATTTCTGAACTTTACGTATATGGAATCATACTACATGTATCTTTCCACAACTTGACTTCTTCACATGCCTTCCTGAATCAGGCATGTTTTCCTTAGCCAGAATTCATTTTCATTGCTGGAAAGTAACAGTATTCTGGTCTACTGTTGGACATGTGGGTGCTTCTGGCTCTTTACTGTTACTAATAGTACTGCTGGAAACATTCCTGCACATGTCTTCTGGGGTTTTAGTGTCTACACTCCAGTCATAGAGCATCAGCCTTTTACACTCCCACCTATAGTTTAAGTGCTTCTTATCCTCTAGGATACTTAATATTGCCAGAAAGTTTAATTTTCCAATAGGGTGAGTATGAAATGTTACCTCATCATTATTTTGTAGCTGTTTTAATTGAGGTGCAATTGACATATGACATTATATTAGTATCAGGTATACAACATAATAATTCAATATTTGTATACGTGAAATGACCTCACTGTAATTTTTTAAAAATCCTATTGAAGTATAGTTGATTTACAATGTGCTAATGTGTTAATTTCTGCTGTACAGCAAAGTGGTTCAGTTATACAGATATATATATATATTCTTTTCCATCATGGTTTATCACAGGATATTGAATGTAGTTCCCTGTGTTCCAAGTAGGACCTTGTTCACCCATCCTATATATAATAGTTTGCATCTGCTAATCCCAAACTCCCAATCCTTCCCTTCCCCACCCACCCTCCCCCTTGACAACCGCAAGTCTGTTCTCTATGTCTGCCTCACTGTAATTTAAATTGAAATTTCCTTGATTACTAATAAAGTTCAATCTTTTCACATGTTTTGGCCTTCAGCTTTTGTGTTCTGTGATGTCAAAAGTTTTTGCCTCTTTTTCTGTAGTTCTTTTTCTCACAAATAGGTGGGTATTCTTTAATAATAAACTTTTTCCAGTAAATAAGTTGAAATATCTTCTTTTAGAGGGCAGCTTATCTTTTCATTCCCTAAAGGTATTTTGATAAAGACATTTTAAATCTTATTATAGTCTATTTGGTTTGCTCCTTAAAGCATCCCTCTCTACAGATATCCTCCTTTGTTATCTTCCTAAAGATTTATTTTATGTATATATTTACATATTTGCTTGCTTACTTATTTACGCATGCTGTGCTGCACGGCTTGCTGGATCTTAGTTCCCGGACCAGGGATTGAACTCGGCAGTGAAAGTGCTGAGTCCTAACCACGGGACCGCCAGGGAATTCCCTTGTCTTTTTAATAGGTCTTTAGTCTTTAATTTGCCTTAATTTTTATAGATAGTATGAATAGAGGTCCAAGCTAATTTTCCCCACATATTATCCACTGTCCCACAGGCATTTATTGACAAGCACCTCCTTTCCCCACTGACCAGCAACGATGACTACTGTGTTGGTTACCCAAAGTACCCCAAAACTTAGTGGCTTAAACCAACAAACATTATCTCATAGTTTCTGAGGGTCAGGAATTCAAGAGAAGCTTAGCAGGGTAGTTCTTTTTTTTTTTTTTTTTTGCGGTATGCAGGCCTCTCACTGTTGTGGCCTCTCCCGCCGCGGAGCACAGGCTCCGGACTCACAGGCTCAGCGGCCATGGCTCACAGGCCCAGCCGCTCCGCGGCATGTGGGATCTTCCCGGACCAGGGCACAAACCCGTGTCCCCTGCATCGGCAGGCGGACTCTCAACCACTGCGCCACCAGGGAAGCCCCAGCAGGGTAGTTCTGGCTCAGGATTTTCATGAGGGTCCAGTCAAGATGTTGGTCAGTCATCTGGTCAGTAGCCTGACTGAGGCTAGAGGATCACCCTCCAACAAGGCTCACGCACAAAGGCTATTCTGGAGGTCTCACTTCCTTACTGGTTGTTGGCAGAAGGCCCCAGTTCCTTACCATGTGGGACTTTCCATAGGGCTGCTCACAACATGACAGCTAACTTTCCCAGAGCAAATAATCCAAAAGAGAAAAGTCACTTTAGGACTTAGTCTCTGAAGTGTACAATGTCCCCCTCTCTGAAGTGTACAATGTCCCTTCTGGTAATTCTATGTGTATACTTAAGTCCAGCTCACATTCAAGGGGAGGGGAATTAGGCTCAGCCTTTTGAAGGGAGAAATATCAAAGATTTGTGAACATATTTTAAAAACACCAAAGCTAGGGCTTCCCTGGTGGCGCAGTGGTTGAGAGTTCGCCTGCCGATGCAGAGGACACGGGTTCATGCCCCGGTCCAGGAAGATCCCACATGCCGCAGAGCGGCTGGGCCCGTGAGCTATGGCCGCTGGGCCTGCGCGTCCGAAGCCTGTGCTCCGCGGCGGGAGAGGCCACAACAGTGAGAGGCCCGCGTACCGCAAATAAATAAATAAATAAATAAATAAAATAACCATTTTAAAGCGTACATTTAGTACATTTACAAAGTTGTGCAACCATCACTTCTATCTAGTTTGTTGTTTATTTTTAAGAATTCTTTATATATTCCAGAGACTAGACCTTATCTGTTTTTAACTTTGTGTACCTTTAACCCACCAGTTTCTCCAATTTCTACTTTTAAATTCATCAGTTTATTCTTATATTTCTAGTAAAGTTTTATCTTTATATATTTCAAAATATATATTTAGATTCATGAGTTATATCCTTTATGCAGAATAGTATTATATCAATATGAAATATCCCTGCTTTTCTTTTAATGGTTTTTCTCGACTTCTACTTTGCATTATATCAGGCATTAACAATATTGATGTTACACGTCTATTTCTTCTTTTAATAGCAACCACCTCATTTAATGCTGCCCTCTTCCCATCTATCTCCATCTCCCTGTCCCAAATTTCCACCATCTAAAACCCTAAATTTCTATGAATTTTGAAAGGAAGCAAATTACCTGCACATACCCAGCTGAATCAAAAGCCCTTACGTGTTTTTGAAGTTTAGATTGTAGTTGATAAACTTTTTCAACTATGAATTACTATGGAAAAGCTTATATCCTCATAGAGTCATCAACTCTTCCTGCTGCTAAGAGGGGCACTCTGGGGCAACTAAATTCACTCCACTGTTGACTACCTGACTCATGTTTTTTGTACAGTGGGGAAGAAATGTAATATATAAACTGGGAAAAAGAGGGTGGGGTAATGATCTAGATGCCAAACTGTAAACTCCTTCAATGAGGATGACCTTATATGGAACTAGATTCTCACTTGAATCTAAATCAAGAGAAAAAGGAAATGGGAACAACATGGAAATCCTGAGCAATGAAGATAAAAAAGGTTTCACATCCCTCTTCATGCTAGCCAGGAATCTAAGCTATGTGAGCATCTCTCTTATTTTCACTTTACATCAACCTCAGACCATCTGGAGGGTTTTCATGCAGAGCTGATGGGCCAAATTTTGATATAGCAGTAAACTATATTCACTTACTTCTGAATATCTCCAGTGTTCGTTTGTTTGTTCTTACTTTTCTTCTGTGACTTGGTTGTGACTGGATCAGATTTTTCAGAATTCAATGGCGAAGCCAAGATACTTCCCTCACAGAAATTGTTCTTCAACAGCAGAAAAAGCATAAAACAATTTTAAAATAAAATAAGCTATTAATCAATTCAGAATCCACAATAGAATTTTTCAGGAATTATTAAATTCTATATATCCTCTGAATAATACTGACCATGAAAAAAATTAATATAAACAAGATAAAGTTTATCTAAGTTGGTCTAAATTGCATTTTTACTCTATATTATAAACACAAAGAGCATGATGGTACTAACCTCATTAGCTGATAATTTCTGCTAACTTTTCTAATGAATAATTTCATATTTATAACTACCGTAATCTGTAGGGAAAAATTCAGAGCTGTGGCTATACCTGGTGTAAAATTTATTTTACGTTAAATAATTTAATTTGGGGATTTAAGGGCATACCAATAAATATCATCCATATTTACTTGCTATCTCATGGCAGTCTCATAAGTTTCTTACTACACTATTGGAAAAATTAATATACTTGGTGGTGGTAGACATCTGGCCTAGGACGACCAAACTTTTACAAGTAAATGAAAAACTATTTAAAAATATCAGTAGATCTGCTCTTATAAGCCCATGTGAAAACACGAAGAATTAAAACAATAACTCTTGAAAGACAAAGTTGACCCCAGATTTTCCTCTCTGATATATTTTCTCTCCTATCCCATTTGTTATTCTATTGATCTATGTCTTTTTTTTTTTTCTTGGCCACGCTGTGCAGCTTACAGGATCTTAGTCCCCAACCAGGGATTGAACCCAGGGCCACGGCAGTGAAAGTGCCAAGTCCTAACCACTGGACTGCCAGGGAAGTTCCATGGTCTATGTCTTTTATTTAATTTCTCAATTGTGTACTGCTCCAAAGCTATTCCACTTAAATTTTAAAAGGAAATATATTTTTTAAAAGGGCATATAGGGCTTCCCTGGTGGCGCAGTGGTTAAGAGTCCGCCTGCCAATGCAGGGGACACGGGTTCGGGCCCCGGTCCGGGAAGATCCCACATGCCGCGGAGCGGCTGGGCCTGTGAGCTATGGCCGCTGAGCCTGCGCATCCGGAGCCTGTGCTCCGCAATGGGAGAGGCCACAACAGTGAAAGGCCCGCGTACCACCAAAAAAAAAAAAAAAAAAAAAAAAAGGGCATATAATCTAAAACTTGGGTATATTATTATGAATGGCAGGGCTCTCAAAAATGGGGGGAAAAAACCACAACCCAATTCTGGATATACTTCATTTTGGTAAGTATATTTTAAGATATTTGTTGTTTGAAAGCAGAGGAATTGTTTTTAGAGGCTCTCAAACCTGAATGTACATCAGACTTCCCTAGATGCCTCTGGGAGTGGTATTCCCTAAATCCCATCCCCAGAGATTCAGTATTTTAAAAGAACTACAAGTGATTCTGCCAGGTTCTTTCAAATCACTGGGTCCCACTGTATCCTTTGGTCTTACAGTATGTGTTTTATCATCCTTTCTTTAATTCATTGTCCCCTGGGCAGTAATTTAACTACAGCAAGATAACAAAATCCAGGTTTAATATGTTATTTAAGAATTTAGGGACTTCCCTGGTGGTCCAGGGAAGCACAGTTAAGACTGCGCTTGCACTGCAGGGGACACTGGTTTGATTCCTGGTTGGGGAACTAAGATCCTGCAAGCCACACAGCGTGGTCAGGGAAAAAAAAGAAGTTAAAAAAAAATTTAATGTGCTTCAATTTCAAAAAGTGATCTGCATCCATACAATGGAATATTTTGCCACTCTTACAAAAGAATTATACACTATATGTAGTAATATAATAGGAAAAATCTCTAAGAAATAGCGAGTGAAAAAGGTCAGGAGAAAAACAGTGTGATTAACACATCCTTTTTAGGTAAAAAAAAAAAAAAGTTATAAGAAACTGTTAATAGTGCTAACTAACCTTTGGGGAAAAAGACTGATGTAATGGAATAGGAATAGGAGTGGAGAAGTGGGGGGGGGGGGCGGGCGGGGAATGGAGCTTTCATTTTCCACTGAATAGCTTTCCTGCATAACTGAATTTACTAACAACATACAAAAATGTTTTTTTAAAGCATACTTGGATTAGAGCAAATATATAACAGTATGCCAAAAAAGTTTTGCTTTAAGTAGAGCAAATATGTCAGGAATAGTTTTTAGTTATGGTGAATGCTTCCTTTTTTAGATTGTTCAAACTCACATAGTCAAAGCAATAGTAATGTAAATACTTCAAAGTTCTTTCTTAAAACTTACAATATTAAGGCTTAGCTTTCTTGCCAGCTCTTCATCGCTTTTCAGTTGTTCTTCCATCTCTCTTTGCCTTTTTTCTGCCTGTCTCTTTTCCTCTTCTTCTTCCTCTGCCAGTAATCTCTGTATGTATTCTTCACTGGCTTTGTTTTCTTCTTCCTCATTGGCTCGTCGCTCTGCCTCCACCTTAAAAATGATTAATAAAGAACAATCCTTCTCTGAACTTTTTAGTATACTTGCAATATTTCTTTCTTTTTTTAAAGATTTAATTTTATTTATTTTTGGCTGTGTTGGGTCTTCGTTGCTGTGTGCGGGCTTTCTCTAGTTGTGGCGAGGGGGGGCTACTCTTTGTCATGGTGTGCAGGCTTCTCCTGTTGTGGAGCACGCGTTCTAGGCATGTGGCCTCAGTAGTTGTGGCTCGCGGGCTCTAGAGCGCAGGCTCAGTAGTTGTGGCGCACAGGCTTTGTTGCTCCACAGGATGTGGGATCTTCCCAGACTAGGGATCGAACCTGCGTCCCCTGCATTGGCAGGTGGATTCTTTCCCTCTCAAACACCCGGGAAGTCCCAATATTTCTTAATAAGAATAGAAAAATTAAAAAAAAAAGAACAAATTGGCAGGAATTAAAATTTCTCAAATGAAGTACAAATCTGGAGAGGCAAATTCCTGTAGAATAGTTCAGGAAGTCTCCTTCAGGAAGCCTTCCCCAGTCAGTCCAATGAAACCTTGATCAAAGTCTCATCCTTCCACATTTCGGTCCTTATCACATTTTCCATTACACTGTCACACATTTCTGGAAGTCTTTCTAGGTGATACTTTTCCTCAGTTAACAGAAGGCCATGTTCTGACTAATTTTGGCATAGGTTTCTGAACTAAACCCTAGCAAGGGAATGGAAATGATAAAAACTGACTTAAACCAAACAGTGTCCTTCCCTGAAGTTGGGATGAATCCCCAAACACGGTGGGCAGGGGTGAATAGTTGCTGAAGAAACAACCACAATGGTCATTATATGATTTACAGATGAGGAAAGACACAGAAAAGCTTTCCTAGATCAGAAAGTGATCTAACTTTCTTTTCTTAGCTCAGTAACTGGCAGCGGGGAGACTCAAACTCAGCATCTAGGACCTAAGGCCATGCTTGTGGGCATCTGAACTATACTTCCTGAAAGAAATAATGTAACAACTACTTTAGACATCTAAAGAATTTGACTCAAGAATAAGTCCTTGACCCAATTCAAGTGAAGGTGACATGAGTAAAGGTTTGTTAAGGAACTTTTAAGTCTTCTTGCTCTTAAAGGAAAGCCACTGGAAGAGACAGCTGGTTCTTCCTCTGCATACTGTTGTATATGTACCTGAGGTTCAGAAATGTGCAGCTACCTTGTTATTAGCCTGAGGATAAAGCCAGCTGACAGAAATTAGCAAAGAAATGGAACTAGAGCTCTGGATGAAACCGACCCTGAAGCCCCTATTAACCTCTGGAATTCCAGTGAATTACAATTTTCTGTCACCTGTACTCAAAAGCATCCTGAAAAAACCTGTTCTCACTATACTGTTGTAAAGATTAAATTACTCCTTACTTAAGGAACTTCCCTGGTGGTGCAATGGTTAGGAATCCGCCTGCCAATGCAGGGGACACGGGTTCGATCCCTGGTCTGGGAAGATGCCACATGCCACAGAGCAACTAAGCCCGTGTGCCACAACTACAGAGCCTGCGCTCTAGAGCCCGCATGCCCTAGAGCCCGAGCACTGCAACTACTGAAGCCTGCACGCCTAGAGCCCATGCTCCACCACAAGAGAAGCCTGAAAACCACGAGGAAGAGTAGCTTCTGCTCGCCACAACTAGAGAAAGCACGTGCGTAGCAAAGAAGACCCGACGCAGCCAAAAAATAAATAAATAAAACCCTTACTTAAGAACATCGTCTAGACAATATGCTGACAATTAACTATCATAATTATTTACTAGTTCTTCTAGAGCTCTCATGGTCTAATACAGTAGCCACTAGCTACATGTGGCTACTGAGTAGTTGAAATGTGACTAGTCCAAATTGAGATGTATTATAAGTACAAAATACACAATTGCACACTAAATAAGAATAAAAGTCAATACTTTCTATACTGATTACATAATAAAATATTTTAGATATACGGGATTAAATAAAATATACATAAAAATTAATTTCATCATTTTTTAAAATACTTTTTAAAAATATTTATTTATTTTGGGCTGCGTTGGGTCTTCGTTGTTGCACGTGGACCTTCTCTAGTTGTGGTGAGCGGGAGCTACTCTTCGTTGCGGTGCGTGGGCTTCTCGTTGTGGTGGCTTCTCTTGTGGCGGAACATGAGCTCTAGGGTGCATGGGTTTCAGTAGCTGCGGCACATGGGCCCAGTAGTTGTGGCTCGCGGGCTCTAGAGCACAGGCTCAGCAGTTGTGGCACACGGGCTTAGTTGCTCCGCGGCATGTGGGATCTTCCCAGACCAGGACTTGAACCCATGTCCCCTGCATCAGCAGGCAGATTCTTAACCACTGCACCACCAGGGAAGCCCCTCATCTGATTTTTTTTTTTAATCTTTAAAAAATGTGGCTAATAGAAAATTTTAAATGATATATGAACCCACACCATATTTCTATTGAACAACACTGCTCTACATTAATCAGGGTAGGGGGAGTACTAGGGCTTTCCTAGTACTAGTGAAGTTCAAAGGCCGTAAGCACCACTCCCTCTTTTCATATTTAGGTACTTCACAATTAGCCCTTTATGCTTTCCTCACCTAAATGCATTGTTTGTGCCCCCCAAGCTTCATATATTGAAGCCCTAACTCCCAATGTGATGATATTTGGAGGTGGGGCCTTTGGGAGGTAAGGGTCATAAGGGTGGAGTCCTCATGAAAGGGATTAGTACCCTTAGAAGAAGACACACAAGACAGATGATCTATCTCTCCCTTCCTCTCTCTATCATGTGAGAATACAGTGAGAAGGCAGCTGTCTACAAGCCAGGAAGCAGGCCCTTGCCCAATACCAGATCTCCCAGTACCTTAATCTTGCACTTCCTAGATCCAGAACTGTAAGAACAAATGTTTGTTGTTTAAGTCACCCAGTCTATGGTGTTTTTGATATAGCAGCCTAAATGGACTTAAGACACCCATAATCTACCACCTTTTTCCCATCCTTTATGCTCAAAGCTTCCTGGAAATTAAAAAAATTTCCTTCATACTTAAATGCTTACAGATCACTATCACATAAGAAGAGCATGTATAAATAAATTAAAGCTAGTTTTAAACTATTTTGAACACATGTAAAAAAAAGAGCCTTTATAAAGCACATTAAAATTATTAACATTTCAATATATACTATTTATTTACATAAGCACATAATGTAAACACAGCAGAAAAATCTTCCAGAAAAGAGCAACTATTTAGTACTTACCTTGCTTATCTCCTCTTCATATTCTCTTCTTAATTCCCCAGGTTTACTTAATAGGCGAACTGGCTGATAGTCATCAACTGTTTCAGATCAAGAAAGAAAATTATATTATAGGCAACACCGAATTCTATGGCTAACTTTGATCTTCCACTAAACCTATATTAATATAAAAATGCAAAATTAAAATAAACATACAATTATTAACAGATATAGCAATATTTTTTTAATGGAATTCCATTTTAAAAGAAAGGCCAGGACTTCCCTGGTAGTGCAGTGGTTAAGAATCTGCCTGCCAATGCAGGGTACATGGGTTCGATCCCTGGTCCGGGAAGATGCCACATGCCATGGAGCAACTGAGCCCATGCGCCACAACTGCTGAAGCCCGCACGCCTAGAGTCCATGCTCCGCAACAAGAGAAGCCACCACAATGAGAAGCCTGCGCACCACAGCAAAGAGTAGCCCCCACTTGCCGCAACTAGAGGAAGCCCGTGCACAGCAACGAAGACCCAATGCAGCCAAAAAATAAATAAATAAAATTAAAAGAAAAGAAAAGAAAGGAATCTATGTTCCCTGGAATTAACCAAATACAAAAAAAAAAGGTCAGGGACTTCCCTGGTGGTGCAGTGACCAAGAATCTGCGCTCCCAACGCAGGCGGCCCAGGTTTGATTCCTGGTCAGGGAAAAAGTCCACATGCTGCAACTAAGAGTTTGCATGCCACAACTAAAGATCCCGCATGCCACAACTAACACCTGCCTCAGCCAAAAAAATAAATAAATAAATAAATAAAATAAATAAATAAGTATTAAAAAACAAAAAAAGAGGGCTTCCCTGGTGGCGCAGTGGTTGAGAGTCTGCCTGCTGATGCAGGGGACACGGGCTCATGCCCCAGTCCAGGAAGATCCCGCATGCCGCGGAGCGGCTGGGCCCGTGAGCCATGGCCGCTGAGCCTGCGCATCCTGAGCCTGTGCTCCGCAACGGGAGAGGCCACAACAGTGAGAGGCCCACGTACCACAAAAAAATAAAAAATAAATAAAGACCAAGGTTTGTGGCAAAGGATCCTTTAAAAAAAAAAAGAGAGAGGCCAGAGGTTTTCTGGTTCAAAATGGCACATGAACACATATACTTCGCTTTTTCTCTAGAAGCCATTAACATAACAATAAAGTAAGTTTTAAAAAGTAATTCTACAATAATAGCAAACACATATTTCTCAAAAAAGGTGTATATAAATGGCCCACAAGCACATGAAAAGATGCTCAACATCATTAGTCATCAGGCAAATCAAAACCACAAAGAAATACACTTTGTACCCATTAGAGTGGCTACTATAAAACAAACAAAATAACAAGCATTGGCAAGGAGATGAAACTGCAATCCTTGTGCACTGTCAGTGGAAGTGTAAAATGGTATAGCTGCTATGGAAAACAGTATGGCGGTTGCTCAAAAAACTAAACATAGAAATACCGTGTGATCCAGCATTTCCACTTTTAGATACATATCCAAAAGATCTGAAAGTAGGGTATCAAACAGATACTTATACACCATGTCATAGCCAGCATTATTCACAACAGCCAAATGGTGGAAGTAACCCAAGTGTCCATCAACATGAATGGATAAATAAAATATGGTAAATACATACAATAGAATATTATTCAGTTGTATAAAAGAATGAAATTCTGACACATGCTACAACACGGATGAACCCTGAAGACACCATGCTAAGTGAAAGAAATCAGACACAAAAGCATAAATACCTACTTTGTCCTCTACTTATATGAGGTACCCAGAGTAATCAAGTTTGACAGAAAGTGGAATGATGGTTGCCAGGGGTTAGTTAGAGGAAGGGGGAATTGAGGAGATATTGTTTAACGGGTACAGTTTCAATTGTGTAAGATGAAAAAGTTCTGCAGATGGATGGTGGTGATGGCTCTACACCAATATGATGTTCTTAATGTCACTGAACTGTACACTTAAAAATGGTTAAAATGGGGATTTCCCTGATGGTGCAGTGGTTAAGAATCCGCCTGCCAATGCAGGGGACACGGGTTCGAGCCCTGGTCCGGGAAGATCCCACGTGCTGTGGAGCAACTAAGCCCGTGCGCCACAACTACTGAGCCAGCGCTCTAGAGCCCGTGATCCACAACTACTGAAGCCTGCACGCTCTAGGGCCTGCATGCCACAACTACTGAATCCACATGCTGCAACTACTGAAGCCCACACGCCTAGAGCCCATGCTCCGCAACAAGAGAAGCCACTGCAATGAGAAGCCTGTGCACTGCAACAAAGAGTAGCCCCCGCTCACCACAACTAGAGAAAGCCTGCGCACAGCAACGAAGACCGAACACAGCCAAAAAACAAAAATGGTAAATTTTATGTTATGTATATTTTTACCACAATAAACAAAACTTGATAAAAAATAAATCACTTTGGGAGTTCCCCGGTGGTCTCGTGATTAGGATTTGGTGCTTTCACTGCCGTGGCCTGGGTTCAATCCCTGGTAGGGGAACTGAGATCCCAAAAGCCGCGCAAAAAAAAGGAAAAAAGTAAATCACTTTACACAGTAGACACAATAAAAAATAGCTAAGATAATTTAGAAAAAGAACAATGAAGAGAGATTTACTGTATTAGATATGAAACACAATTAAGTAGAATTAAATGAAGAAGGCGTGGTACAAACACAGCCATCAAGAAACAGTTAAAAAAAAAAGAAAATCCCCCAAACAGCTCTGGAAAACAAGCAGACTGTTGTTTGATTAGGTAAACAGTATACAATGAGGATGTATCATTCACCAAGCAGTGTGGTTCCCCAGGAACTTTCAATTCCTGGGGGGAAAAAAGTTAAGATGGCTGTTTTACACAATACTCAGATTGCAGGTGAATTTTAAAAAATTTAATGGAAACTAAAAATGACTGAAGAAAATATAAACGATAAATTCAAAATTTTAAGATAGGGTAGATTTCCTGAATAACAGAAGAAATACCCAAACAATACTTTTATATTATGACAAACATCACAAAGTTAAAAACAACAAACTGGGAGAAATTATTTGCAAATACAGAAATCAATAGACAATTAACATGCAGACTATAACAAGAACTTCTACAGATTAAGAAAAACACACTTCAGTAATGGGCAAATGAAAGGAACATGCAATTTACAGAAGATGCTTAACTACTCACTCTATAGTAAGCAGAGCATTGTAATTAAAAAAAAAAATTGGGGACTTCCCTGGCAGTCCAGTGCTTAAGATGCTGTGCTTCCACCGCAGGGGGTGCGGGTTTGATCTCTGGTCGGGGAACTAAGACCCCACAAGCCACACGGTGGGGCAAAAAAAAAAAAATTTTTTTTAATAGAACTACTGAGATTTTTAATGTTTACTTATTTGTACACAGGTAAATCTAAACTAAGATCAGTAACTTTTTCAACCAAAAACACAAATTTAAATTGCCTTAATATGCTTCCAATAATCTAAATGCAGCAATTATTTGCTGTTTCTTAAACAATTTCTAAGAGTATGACAAATCTTAAAAAATCCGTTTTATAGACTAGAAGCGACTATGACAGTCAGTGCCATCTGTTTGAAGTACCTCACAACACTCATTTGTGTTAGTTAGCTCTAAAATTTCTCTCGTAAACTACTGAAATTAAATGTTCCCACTGTACTTAATATTGCTTTCTTACGGTGAGTGTTCTTCTTAAGAAGTCAAGATTCACTAAAGGAAATTTATCCCCATATTTTTTATTTTACTCTGAAAGAAAAATCCAAGTTAATTGAAGAACTAAATGTCCAATACTGGACCAAAAATAAAAACAAATAATAAAATCTAACTAGAACAATCAGGCTGTTTATAAAATTATTCTTCCATCCCTCAATTTGACTCCGCTTGCATCATCAAGGAAACAGTTTCTACTCCCAATTAAATTAAATTTGCTCTGTAGTACCAATCTCCCTCTGAAACCTGTAGGAATTATTCTTTGGCTTTTTCTAGCTTCTGGTGGTTTGCCAGCAATCTCTGGTGTTCCTTGGCTTACAGATGCATCACTCCAACCCTCTGTCTTCACATAGTCTTCTCACTGTGTGAATTCACATCATCTTCCTTCTGTGTGTGTGTGTGTCTGTGTCCAAATTTCCCCTTTTTATGAAGAGACCAGTCATAATAGATTGCAGCCCATCCTAATGACCTTAACTTGATTACCTCTGTAAAGAGCTTATTTCCAAATAAGGTCACATTCAGAAGTATTAGAGGTTAGAACTTAAATATATCTTTCTGTTACGTTACATGTAACAATGTGTAATACATCCTCACTGGAAAACTAAAAAACACTACTGAGAGGAATAAAGATCTAAATAAGTAGAGAAATATACTATTTTCATGGGTACGAGGGCTCTATATTGTTAAGATGTCAATTCTCCCCAAATTGATCTATAGATTCAATGCAACCCCAATCAAACTCCCACTAGGCTTTCAGTAGAAACTGACAGGTTGATTTTTAAATTTACATGGAAATAGAAAGGACCTAGAATACTCAAAGCAAACATGAAAAAGAATAATAAAGTTGGAGAACTATTACTGTTATTGACCTAGGTTCTTGGACTCTTTAATCAACAGAAAGTGGTAAGAGGCCAGAGGAGAAATTCAGGCAAGCCTTTACTGGGACTTGTGCTACAGCACAAGGGAGCAAGAACAAGTAACAGGTGCCCCCTGTTCGCTCCCCAAGGGGCGCAAGCTGGGTCCTTAGATGGGGTGAGGGTAGGAGTGGACTGGTGGGTTGGGCCAGAGGGGTGGCTTAGGTGGTCTGCCCACCCCCTTGGTGGTGCTGTGTGCAGGGAGCATGCTATTGCTATTGCTCCTGGCACCTCAAAAGTGGCAGTTGGGTTTTGGCCTTTTTGTGTTTCATTGTTCATAATTTGCCCCAAATGCCCATGAATGTAGTTATTATTTTTAGTTCCTTATAGTTTTTGTTTTATTCTGTTGGTTGAGGAGATGTTTGTCCAGGCACAAGCACTCCAGTAAAGGGTCTCATGGCCCAGGTCATCTCATTACCATAAAGCTACAGTAATGAAGACACTGTGATTTAAACATTAGAATCAACAAATCAATCAGTGGTGGGACTTCCCTGGTGGTCCTGTGGTTAAGACTCCATGCTCCCAATGCAGGGGGCCCAGGTTCAATCCCCAGTCAGGGAACTAGATCCCACACACCACAACGAAGATCCAACATGCCCCAACTAAGATCCAGTGCAGCTAAATAAATAAACTAAATAAATATTTTAAAAAAAAGTCAGTGGAATATAGACCCACACTTACAAGAAAAGCTTTTACAAGTGATAAAGGAATAACTAATATTCATAAGGAAAAAATTAACCTCTATCTCATCCACTATTCAAAAATTAATTTGAAATGGACCATAAGCCTAAACATAAAAGCTAAAACTGTAAAGTTTTTAGGGGAAAAAAAGAGGAATATTTTCATATTCCTAGGGTTTTCTTAGATAGGACACAGAAAGTAATAGCCATAAAAGGAAAAGTTTATGAATTAGACTTCATGAAAATTAAAAATTACAGCTCATCAAAAGACACCATTAAGGACTTCCCTGGTGGTGCAGTGGTTAAGAATCCCCCTGCCAATGCAGGGGACACGGGTTCGAGCCCTGGTCCGGGAAGATCCCACATGCCACAGAGCAATGAAGCCCGTGTGCCACAACTACTGAAGCCCGCACTCTAGACCCCGTGAGCCACAACTACTGAGCCCATTCGCCTAGAGCCTCCACCACAAGAGAAGTCACCGCAATGAGAAGCCTCTGCACCACAACAAAAAGTAGCCCCCGCTCGCTGCAATGAGAGAAAGCCCGCGTGCAGCAACGAAGACCCAACACAGCCATATATAAATAAAAAAAAATTTATAAAAAAAAAGGAAAGAAAATGAATATGCAAACCACAGACCACAGAAAATATTCACAAAACACATCTGGCAAAGTACTGATACATATCACTACTTAACTCCTACACTCAATAATACAAAGATAAAACTCAAGGGGCAAAAGATTCAAGCAGGCACTTCACAATGGAAGACATACAAGTGGCCGGACAATAAAAAATGAAAAAAGATTCAATATCATTAGTTACCTGGGACATGAAATTACAACTACAATGAGATACTACTACAAATCCATCAGAAGGATTAAAATTAAAAAGACAGGTAACAGCAAATGTTGGTGAGTATACTGTTAAGTGAACCAAATGTGTCCCCTCGAAATTCACGTAGAAATCTTAATTCAATGTGATGGTATTTGGAGATGGGGCCTTTGGGAGGTCTAATTAGCTCACGAGGGTAGAGATCCCATGAATGGGATTAGCACCCTAATAAGAGGCCAGAGAGCTGGCTAGCTCTCCACTATATGAGAACATAATCAGGAAGAGGGCCAAATCAGGAACCAAATTGGCCAGCACCTTGATCTTGGACTTCCCAGCTCCAGAACTGTGAAAAACAAATCTATTGTTTAAGTGACCCACTCCATATACTTTGTTACAGCAGCCCAAACTAACTAACGCAGATGAGCAGAAGCCAGGATTTGTATATGTTGTTGCTGGGATTAGAAAATAATACAACCACTTTGGAAAATGACCTGGCAGTTTATTTTATAACCAAACACATACCTACTCTATGACAGAGCACTTCCACTCCTAAGTATTTGTTCAAGAAAAGTGAAAACATATGACCACAAAAATAAACTTGTACAAGAATCTTCACAGCAACTTTATTCAAAATAGCCAAAAGCTGGAAACAGCTGAGGGACCACGAACTGGAGAACCAACAAGGGAAGTGGATGGAGGAAGGGAGCCCACAATCAGCTCCACTCAGCTCTGCAGCACTGAGCTGGAAGTGATAAGAAATGCTGGTATTCTGCTCCTCCTGGAGGGATACTTGACTGGGAGCTAGGGAGACAGGGAGCCCTGTCTTCCTGTCTTGGCCACACCCACTTGGAGTGGAGCTTCCCTCTTGTTGAGTTAGGGAGGGAGGAGAGCAAATTGTGGCTGCAGAGAACAAGGGAATTCCCTGGCGGTCCAGTGGTTAGGACTCCACGCTCTCACTGCCGAAGGCCTGGGTTCAATCCCTGGTGGAGGAACTAAAATCCCACAAGCTGTGCAGCATAGCCAAAAAAATTAGAAAGATTAAAAAAAAAAAAAGTATAGTAGAACAATACTTAAAAAGAAATAAACTACTAATAATCACAAAGGGATAAATCTGGAACATTATACTATGTAAAAGAAACGTGTACAAAAGAATACACACTGTATGATTACTGTTACGTGCTGAATTGTGTGCCCCCAAAAGATATGCTTAAGTGCTAACCCCTGTACCCAAGAATGTGATCTTATTTGGAAATAGGGTTGTTGTAGACATAACTGAGTTTATACTGGAGAAGGGTGGGCCCTTAATCTAATATCACTGGTGTCCTTGAAAGAGAGACAAAGAGAAGATATGACTTTGTACAGACACATAGGGAGAATGTCATGTGACTATGAAAGCAGAGGCTGGAGTTACGCAGCTGCAAGCCAAGAACACCAAGGACTGTCAGCAACACTCAGAAGCTAAGAGAAAGGCATGTAACAGATTCTCTCCGAGAGACTTCAAGAGAACATGTGTCTGGACTCCTAGCTTCCAGAATTGTGAGAAAATAAAATCTGTTATTTTAAGCCACCTGATTTGTGGTAGTTTGTTATGGCAACCCTAGGAAACTAATAGAATTCCATTTACATGAAGTTCTAGAGCAGACAAAACTCATCTATGGTGGGAAAAAATAAAAACAATTGTTGACATTTGTGGGGTGGAGGGACGGCTTAACTGGAAGGGACATGAGGATAATTTCAGGTGTGATGATAATGTTCTACATTTTTATAGGGGTTTGTGTTACAAAGGGTTATACTTATGTGAACACACAGTGAGTTACAATTAAGATTTGTACATTTCAATTATATGTAAATTTTACAGTGAAAGAAAAAAGTTATAAGCTAATATTTATCTTTAATAATATGTATACTTCTATGTGAAGATGTGGCACATATATACAATGGAATATTACTCAGCCATAAAAAGAAACGAAATTGAGTTAATCTGTAGTGAGGTGGATGGACCTAGAATCTGTCATACAGAGTGAAGTAAGTCAGAAAGAGAAAAACAAATACTGTATGCTAACACATATATATATAATCCAAAAAAAAAAAAGGGGTTCTGAAAAACCTAGGGGCAGGACAGGAATAAAGACACAGACATAGAGCATGGACTTGAGAACACGGGAGGGGGAAGGGTAAGCTGGGACAAAGTGAGAGAGTGGCATGGACATATATACACTACCAAATGTAAAATAGATAGCTAGTGGGAAGCAGCCACATAGCACAGAGAGATCAGCTCAGTGCTTTGTGTCCACCTAGAGGGGTGGGATAGGGAGGGTGGGAGGGAGACACAAGAGGGAGTGGATATGGGGATATATGTATATGTATAGCTGATTCACTTTGTTGTAAAGCAGAAACTAATACACCATTGTAAAGCAATCATACTCCAATAAAGATATTAAAAAAACCAAAAAACAAAACAAAGCAAATAATATATATACTTATATGTATATTTAAGGGGAAATGAAATAAAAAAATAGGAAATCAATGGATGGATAGATGAAAAGATATATGACAAGTATAGCAAAATGTTAATTGCCACATCTGGTTATGGATATATGAGAGTTCACCATAGAATTCTTTCAACTTTTCTCTATATTAAAATTTTTTCATAATAACATGCTGAAAAAAATGTAAGCATACTACCAAAATCTCTTTTACAATGAAAGGAGGGAAGGAAGGAAGGAAAGAAAGAAGGGAGGGAGGGAAATAAAAACAAAAACAAAAACCAAGGGTTGGCAAGGTGTAACTACACCTCTCGTACACTACTGGTAGGAGCGTAAATTGGTAAAACCATTTTGGAAAACTGCTTGGCAGTATCTCCTAAGGCTTACCCTACCTGTAATACCCACCAAGGGATAGTCTTAGGTTCTATTAAACATTCAAACTCAGAAAATGACCATAAGGCCACGTTTGGCATCAATCTAACAGCATGAAAGCAAGCAAGCCAGGTAACCCCTACCCCACAGAAGCCAACATCTCTTGTGGCAACAATACAGGCACAGGTTCCCCACAAGAAAAATGCCCAGTTACAGTGGTCACTACACTCAAGAGAAGCACAAACCATAGTATCCCAATCAGCATTATCATTCCTCCCAATAAAGACGTAATTTGTCAATCAGAAATAATTTTTACCACAATCAATGCTTGCTACCTAGTAACATCATTGACATTCTTACCCTCATTCTGTTTTGGGAGAAACAAAGCTAGAGATTTCATCAAAGGACAGATTTTCATATAGCACAGGAAAAGATTTAACTCTTTATCCACATTCTATGACCCCCAAATCCCACTCTACATCCAACAGAAATGTAGACATATGTTCACCAAAATACAAGTATAAAAATGTTCACAGTAACACTATTCATAACAGCCTAACAGGATACAGAATTTTTCATTGCTTTCACTATTTAATATTTATACAACATAGTACCTTGTAGCAATGAAAATAAACCATAACCACATGTATCTCATCAATCTAACCATGAGCTGAAGAAACCCCACACAGGAGTACAGGATTCCATTTTTAAAAAGGTTCAGAAACAAGCAAATATGATCCATGGTGTTACAGGCCAGAATAACATCAACAGTTACAGGAACGGGTGAGTGAATAGATTCTGCAAGAGAGGATTCAGGAGTTCTGGCAAAGTTCTGGGTCTTGAATGTAGTACTGGTTACACAGACATGTTCACTCTGAAAATTCACTGAACTGTAGACTTATGATTTGTACACTTTTGCATGTACCTGTCAATAAAATTTACATGAAAAACAAAGCAAAGAGGATCAACTTCCAGAATCGTAGAGTAAGGAGATCTGCAGACTTTTTCTTCAACAATCTGGTAGAATAAAGTTCCCGAAAACTGTCCTAAGAGCCCACAGCAAAAGAAGTATTTCCCCCACCCCACCAAATTTACTAAATCTCAGCAAGAAAAGTGAGAATCTGTGGCACTGCAGCCACAACTGCTCTGCCCCCTCCCTAACTCAACAAGAAGGAAGCTCCACTCCAAGTGGGTGTGTCAAGACAGGAAGACAGGGCTCCCTGTCTCCCTAGCTCCCAGTCAAGGGGTACATCATCCCTCCAGGAGGAGCAGCATAACAGCATTTCTTATCACTTCCAGCTCAGTGCTGCAGAGCTAAGTGGAGCTGACTGTGGGCTCTGCTCTTCTCTCCACTTCCCACTCAGGCATAATGTGGAACAATAACGGGGCCCCACTGCCCTCATCACAGCTCACTCATAGGGCCAAGGGTTCTAGGAGAGGCAAGCCAAGGAGAATAGACTACCATGCCTGTCCACTGGCCTGTTCCTAAAGAGAGAGGTAAGCCATTGTCTCTGCCTCCAGCTCCAGAGCAGTGGCTCAGAGATTTTGCCAAGGGAAAGAGACAGGCCGTAAGAACTGAGGGCTCCAAAGATTTCCCTCAAAGAAAATGACTTTATTTGGAACAGAATGTGAATTAGTTCAAGCCTAAAGGCACTCTTGAAAACAATAGCAATTTTAGTGGTAAACACTTAAAGAGAAGGCAGGGTGGGACTTCCCTGGTGGCTCAGTGGTTAAGAATCTGCCTGCCAATGCAGGGGACACGTGTTCAAGCCCTGGTCTAGGAAGATCACACATGCCGTGGAGCAACTAAGCCTGTGTGCCACAACTACTGAGCCTGCGATCTACAGCCTGTAACCCATAACTACTGAGCCCGTGTGCCACAACTACTGAAGTCCACGTGCCTAGAGCCCATGCTCTACAACAAGAGAAGCCACCACAATGAGAAGCCCGTGCACCGCAACAAGGAGTAGCCCCTGCTCGCCGCAATTAGCGAAAGCCCGCGCACAGCAACAAAGACCCAATGAAGCCAAAAATAAATATATAAATAATTTTTTTTTTTTTTTTTAAAAAGAGAAGGCAGGGTGGAGTGATGTCAGCAAAATGGCAGAGCAGGCAGCTCCAAGCTCTCATCCCTCCACAGAAACGTCAAAAAAGCAAGGAGAAACTACCAGAGCCAACACTTCCAGAACTCTGGAAAACAAAGGTTTAGAGCAACCAAGAAAATGGTGAACCAAGAAAAAGGCAACTTCAGGAAGATTGGTTCAAGATGGTGGAGTAGAAGGAGTTGTGCTCACTCCCTCGTGCGACGGCACCGAAATCACAAATAACTGCTGAACAATCATCAACAGGAAGACACTGGAACTCACCAAAAAGATACCCCACATCCAAACACAAAGAAGCCACAATGAGATGGTAGGAGGGGCATAATCACAATTAAATCAAATCCCATAACTGCTGGGTGTGTGACTCACAAACTGGAGAACACTTATACCACAGAAGTCCACCCACCAGAGTGAAGGTTCTGAGCCCCACGTCAGGCTTCCCAACCTCGGGGTGCGGCAACGGGAGGAGGAATTCCCAGAGAATCAGACTTTGAAGGCTAGCGGGATTTGATTGCAGGACTTCGACAGGACTGGGGAGAACAGAGACTCCACTCTTGGGGGCACACACAAAGTACTGTGTGCACTGGGACCCAGGGGAAGAAGCAGTGACCCCATAGGAGACTGAACAAGACCTACATGCTAGTGTTGGAGGGTCTCCTGCAGAGGCGGGGGGTGGCTGTGGCTCACCGTGGGGACAAGGACACTGGAAGCAGAAGTTCTGGGAAGTACTCCTTGGCGTGAGTCCTCCCAGAGTCGGCCATTAGCCCCACCAAAGAGCTGGGTAGGCTCCAGGGCTGGGTCGCCTGAGGCCAAACAACCAAAAGGGAGGGAACCCAACTCCACCCATCAGCAGACAAGAGGATTAAAGTTTTACTGAGCTCTGTCCATCAGAGCAACACCCAGCTCTACCCACCATCAGTCCCTCCCATCAGGAAGCTTGCACAAGCCTCTTAGACAGCCTCATCCAGCAGAAGCCAGGCAGCAGAAGAAACAAGAACTATAATTCTGCAGCCTGTGGAACAAAAACCACATTCACAGAAAGACAGACAAAATGAAAAGGCAAAAAAAAAAAAAAAAAAAAAAGAAAAGGCAGAGGACTTTGTACCATATGAACAAACAAGATAAAACCCCAGAAAAACAACTAAATGAAGTGGAGATAGGCAACCTTCCAGAAAAAGAATTCAGAATAATGATACTGAAGATGATCCAGGACCTTGGAAAAGGAATAGAGGCAAAGATAGAGAAGATGCAAGAAATGTTTAACAAAGAGCTAGAAGAATTAAAGAACAAACAAACAGAGATGAACAATACAATAACTGAAATGAAAAATACACTAGAAGGAATCAATAGCAGAATAGCTGAGGCAGAAGAACAGATAAGTGACCTGGAAGACAGAATGGTGGAATTCACTGCCATGGAAGAGAATAAAGAAATAAGAATGAAAAGAAATGAAGACAGCCTAAGAGACCTCTGGGACAACATTAAACACAACAACATTCGCATTATAGGGGTCCCAGAAGGAGAAGAGAGAGAGAAAGGACCCGAGAAAATATTTGAAGAGATTATAGCTGAAAAATTCCCTAAAATGGGAAAGGAAATAGCCACCCAAGTCCAGGAAGCGCAGAATCCCAGGCAGGATAAACCCAAGGAGAAACACGGCGAGACATGCAGTAATCAAACTGAAAAAAATTAAAGACAAAGAAAAATTATTGAAAGCAGCAAGGGAAAAATGACAAATAACATACAAGGGAACTCCCATAAAGTTAACAGCTGATTCCTCAGCAGAAACTCTACAAGCCAGAAGGGATTGGCATGACATATTTAGAGTGATGAAAGGGAAGAACCTACAACCAAGATTACTCCACCCAGCAAGGCTCTTATTCAGATTCAAAAGAGAAATCAAAAGCTTTACAGACAAGCAAAAGCTAAGAGAAATCAGCACCACCAAACCAGCTCTACAACAAATGCTAAAGTAACTTCTCGAAGTGGGAAACACAAGAGAAGAAAAGGACCTACAAAAACGAACCTGCAACAATTAAAAAAATGGTAACAGGAACATAATTATCGATAATTACCTTAGACATGAATGGATTAAATGCTCCAACCAAAAGACATAGGCTCGTTGAATGGATACAAAAGCAAGATCTATATATATGCTGTCTACAAGAGTCTCACTTCAGACCTAGGGACACATACAGACTGAAAGTGAGGGGATGGAAAAAGATATTCCATGCAAATGGAAATCAAAAAGAAAGCTGGAGTAGCAATACTCATATCAGATAAAATAGACTTTAAAATAAAGAATGTTACAAGAGACAAGGAAGGACACTACATAATGATCAAGGGCTCGATCCAAAAAGAAGATATAACAATTATAAATATATATGCACCCAACATAGGAGCACCTCAATACATAAGGCAAATGCTAACAGATATAAAAGAGGAAATCGACAGTAACACAATAATAATGGGGGACTTTAACACTTCACTTACTCCAATGGACACATCATCCAGACAGAAAATTAATAAGGAGACACAGGCTTTAAATGACTCAATAGACCAGGTAGATTTAATTGATATTTATAGGACATTCCATCCAAACACAGCAGATTACACTTTCTTCTCAGGAATAGGAATAAACCTACCTAAGGAGACAAAAGACCTGTAGGCAGAAAACTATAAGACACTGATGAAAGAAATTAAACATGATACCAACAGAGAGATATACCACGTTCTTGGATTGGAAGAATCAATCATGTGAAAATGACTATACTACCCAAAGTAATCTACAGATTCAATGCAATCCCTATCAAATTACCAATGGCATTTTTTATGGAACTAGAACAAAAACTCTTAAAATGTGTATGAAGACACAAAAGACCCCGAATAGCCAAAGCAGTCTTGAGGGAAAAAAACGGAGCTGGAGGAATCAGACTTCCTGACTTCAGACTATACTACAAAGCTTCAGTAATCAAAACAATATGGTACTGGCACAAAAACAGAAATACAAATCAATGGAACAAGATAGAAAGCCCAGAGATAAACCCAAGCACCTATGGTCAACTAATCTATGATAAAGGAGGCAAGGATATACAATGGACAAAAGACAGTCTCTTCAAAAAGTGGTGCTGGCAAAACTGACAGCTACATGTAAAAGAATGAAATCAGAACACTCCCTAACACCATACACAAAAATGAACTCAAAATGGACTAGAGACCTAAATAGAGACCACTATAAAACTCTTAGAGGAAAACATAGGAAGAACACTCTTTGACATAAATCACAGCAAGATCTTTTTTGATCCACCTCCTAGAGTAATGGAAATAAAAGCAAAAATAAACAAATGGGACCTAATGAAACATGAAAGCTTTTGCACAGCAAAGGAAACCATAAACAAGATGAAAAGACAACCCTCAGAATGGGAGAAAATATTTGCAAATGAATCAACGGACAAAGGATTAATCTCCAAAATACATAAACAGCTCAAGCAGCTCAATATTAAAAAAACAAACAACTCAATCCAAAAATGGGCAGAAGACCTAAATAGACATTTCTCCAAGGAAGACATACAGATGGCCAAGAAGCACATGAAAAGCTGCTCAACATCACTAATTATTAGAGAAATGCAAATCAAAACTACAATGAGGTATCACCTCACACAAGTTAGAATGGGCATCATCAGAAAAGCTACAAACAGCAAATGCTGGAAAGGGTGTGGAGAAAAGGGAACCCTTTTGCACCGTTGATGGGAATGTAAATCGATACAGCCACTATTGAGAACAGTACAGAGGTTCCTTAAAAAACTAAAAATAGAAGTACCATATGACCCAGCAATCCCACTAACTGGGCACATACCCAGAGAAAACCATAATTCAAAAAGACACATGCACCCCAATGTTCATTGCAGCACTATTTACAATAGCCAAGACATGGAAGCAACCTAGATGCCCTTTGACAGACAAATGGATAAAGAAGATGTGGTACATATATACAATGGAATATTACTCAGCCATAAAAATGAACGAAATTGGGTCATTTGTAGAGACGTGGATGGATCTAGAGACTGTCATACAGAGTGAAGTAAGTCAGAAAGAGAAAAACAAATATAGTATATTAACACATATATGTGGAACCTAGAAAAATGGTACAAATGAACCAGTTTGCAGGGCAGAGATAGAGACACAGATGTAGAGAACAAACATATGAACACCAAGGGGGGAAAAGTGGAACAGTGGGTGGTGGTGATGGGATGAATTGGGTGACTGGGATTGACATATATAAGTTAATATGTATAAAATAAATAACTAATAAGAACCTGCTGCATAAAAAATAAATAAAATAAAATAGAAAACTTCAAAAGAAAATGTCTTGCTGTTTCCAATGGGGTTTTTTAGTGGTTTGTCTAAGATATATCTCTATGGAGATCCTAGTGTTGTACCTTTCTTATTCTTCTAAACCCGAGTAAATGTGAATTATAACATTAAATGTTTAAAAAAAAAGAAAAAGAAAAAGCCAATCTCAAAAGCAGTAGGGGGCTTCCCGGGTGACGCAGTGGTTGAGAGGCCACCTGCCAATGCAGGGGACATGGGTTCGTGCCCAGGTCCGGGAAGATCCCACATGCCGTGGAGCGGTTGGGCCCGTGAGCCATGGCCGCTGAGCCTACACATCCGGAGCCTGTGCTCCGCAACGGGAGAGGCCACAACAGTGAGAGGCCCGCGTACCGCAAAAAAAAAAAAAAAAAAAAAAGCAGTAGGAAAATTTTGGGGACACTTTACTTGTTCTTGCCCCACACACTCCTCAGCATACTGGCAGTCTTTAAGAGGGAAACCCACGTTCTCAGATTGGGACACTTGTTCCTGGTTCTGGAGGGAAATGAGCAGACTCAGGGCAAGACACATGCTCAGAAAACATCTGAGAAGACCCTAAGCTTTCACCTTGGGCTGATCCCAGGCTCAATTCAAGGCTGGCTAAGTGCTGAAGGACAGCCTTGGCACCAAGCCAATGTGTCAAGACAGAGAAGTGCTTCTTTGTTTTGTTTCTTTTTCTTGTTTTTTCAGCTCCTGACATTCAAAGAAATCTGTCAAAACACTAACCAAACACAAACTAAGACAAAGACTCGGTGATCACACACATTAAGGAACACAGTCTTTGCAAAAATAGTTTGGGAAACTCAGTAACAAATGGTCTATTATAGCCTTCAACAATCAAAAAAATGGTAAACCCCAGGGAAAGGGAAGAATCTGATTCCCAGAGTTACCACATTGTAATATTCAAATGTTCAATTTTCTCCAAAAAACCAACCACAAGGCATACTAAGAAACAAGAACGTTTGGACAATTCAAAGGAACAGAAACCATCCCTAAGGAAGTCTAGACATCAGACTTACTAAACAAAAACTTTAAAATAACTGTCTTATCAACAAATGGCACCAGGAAAATGAGATATCCACATGTAAAAGAATGAAGTTGGACCCTTCCCTCACACCATATACAAAAATTAACTCAAAATGGGTTAAAAACTTAGGGACTTCCATGGCAGTCCAGTGGTTAAGACTCTGCGATTCCAATGAAGGGGGGCAGGTTCAATCCCTGGTCAGGGAACTAAGATCCCACATACTGCACAGCACAGGGGGTGGGGGGTGCAGTAAAAAAAAGGATATACAACCCAATAAGAAAAAAATGAGCCTGAGATCTGAACAGACTCTTTACCAAAAGAGACAGCAAAAAAGCACATGAAAAGATGCTCATATCAAAACTTGTCAAATTGCAAATTTTAAATACACTCAGTTACTGCACATTAATTATACTTCAATAAAGCTATGAAATTTTAAAAAATAAACTTAAATAGCACTCACAGAAAAGCAAACAGATGTGCTCACGTGACATGCAATGGCTTGGACTGACTACAGATAATAACACTGTGTATCATGAAGGCTGATTTTAAAGAATGACATTATGATGGACTCTGTTAGTTTCCTATTTCACACCCAGTCTTCTTTGCTTCCTTATTAAAAGAACCTCAACTGTGTTCAAGAAAATGTGTCCAGCTAAAACAAGCAGAACTCTTTATCTGTGGCTGTTTTACTTTTGTAATAGAGACGCCACCCACTTCCCTCCATGTCCATGCTGGAATACGGGAGCACAGCATTTGTACTGTGACCACGAGGACAAAAGCCAATACTAAGGATGGAGGGGGGAAAAAACGGGGAGGAACCTGGTTCCTTGATGACATCCACATGAGTCAAGTCCTAGATTGCTTGCCTCTGAACTTGTTGAGAAAAGATGTCTTCCTTGTTTAAGCCATTATTTGTTGCTGTGTCTCTTACACATAGTTGATCAAAATTTGTAACAGTGAGAGAATTTAGTTCAGAAGTGGGGTCTGAGGTACTAGTCACCCAAATCAGCCCTATGTCACTGTCCAATTTTATGGTCCCACTCTTTTCCCTACTAAGTCCTTTAACTTTTATAAGAGATCTAGTGAGATTTTAAACTCAATTTATGTTGTAATTCATCAACTCACAAGCTCAGGCTCTGGTTTTTGACAGTATCAGCCTATGACTGCAAAAGATGAGAAAACTCTCTTAGGGAAATCACAGAAACTTCCTGGGTTTTTTAATGCCTTAAGAAAGAATTCTACTTAAGTAAAATTTCTGAGTAATGGAGGGGGGGAAAAAGAATTCTATACAAACCCATGGCAAGCATCCATAGCCTCTCCTTAAGTGGGCACTTTATTCTAGGTAATAACTTAAGGAATTGTTTCATCACTGCATGATATTGGACTGCTAAAGTCACATCCTCTGTAACTAATTTTATCCTCACGGCCATCAAACCCAAACAGTTGCTACAACCAATGTGAGATTCCCACATCTCTGAAGGTCTCCTACTTGCAACTAATCTTGCTATCAATTATTAAACAGGTCTGCCTAGTAATAGCATATTATAGAAATCAAACATAGAAATAATCTTTGGGTGGGCCTGAGACCCAGGTCCTAAAGGTATGTAACCAGCAATAATGCCCAATTACACCATGAGAGTTGTTCTAGCAAAAATACCATTTCCGCTGCTGCTCAGACCTGGATTCCAAAAGTCCAAGCGGTGCTGCCCCTGAAGAAGTGGGTTTCTCTGTCACCAGGCTTGCAGGTCAGTCTTCCTGCTCACTGCTACATATATTGTTTACTTCTAAATCCAGGTCTTAGGTCACAAGCCTGACCCTAGGAGATGGGAAGTATGAATCCTGTAATTTCGTGGAGAAGACAGAACCCTTAGGTAGGAAACTATCAAAACGTAAGATGTTGTGCAGCCACAAATTGTAACTGTCCACCACTTACGTTATTATCTTTACCATCTTAACCTCAAACATTTTACACAAGACACTTCTATACAATGACAGTTAATTACCCATCACCACTTTTTAGTCATACTTACTGAACGGCCACCTAAAACTACATATAAAGCTCCTGAAGAAAACAGGGGAAAAGCTTCATGACATGGGATTTATCAATGATTTCTTGGATATGACACCAAAAGCACAAGTAACAAAAGTAAAAATAGACAAATGGGCTACATCAAACTTAAATACTTCTGTCCATCAAAGGACACAATCAATAAAGTGAAATGGCAACCTATGAAATGAGAAAATATTTGCAAATCATATCTGATAAGGGTTAACTCCAGAATATATTAGGAATACTAACAACTCAATAACAAAAAAACAAATACCTGATTAAAAAATGAGCAAAGGACCTAAATAAACATCTTTCCAAAGAAGATATGCAATGGCCAATAAGCACATGAAAAGATGCTCAATATCATTAGTCATTTGGGAAATGCAAATCAAAACCACAATGGGATAGCATCTCCCACCCACTAGGATGGCTGTATGAAACAAAACAAAACCATAAAGTAACAAATGACCAAGATATCCTAAAAAGGAACACTTGCACATTGCTAGTGGGAGTGTTTAAGATTGTATAGCTGCTATGGAAGAGTATAGCAGTTCCTCAAAAAATTAAACATAGAATTACCATGTGATCCAGCAGTTCCTTTCTGGGTACATACCCAAAAGAGTTGAAAGCACGGATACAGACACTTGTACACCAATGTTCATAGCAGCATTATTCACAATAGCCAAAAGGTGGAAGCCAAAGATGGAAGTAACCCAAAGATCTATTGACAGATGAATGCATAAACAAAGCATGGTAAATACATACAATGAAACATTATTTAGCCATAAAAAGGAATGAAATTCCGACCCATGCTACAACATGGATGAACTCTGACATTATGCTAAGTGAAAGAAGGTGGTGATCTTTTTGTAGTGTATAAAAATATCGAATCACTGCTGTACCTCTGAAACCAATACTGTAAGTCAATTATACTTCAATTTTTAAAAAAACTGCCCAATTGCCCTCCTGGAAAAAAGAAAGAGAGAGGAGAGGAGATAAGGGAAGGGAAGGGGAGGGGAGGGGAGGGGAGAGAAGGGGAGGGGAGGGGAGGGGAGGGGAGGGGAGGGGAGGAGAGGAAAGGAAGAAGCCACATACAAAAGCACAAACAGCTACTATGATTCTACTTATATGAGGTACCCAAAGTAGTCAAATTCATAGAGGCAGGAAGTAACAATGGTGGTTGCCACGGGCTGAAGGAAGAAGGAATTGGGGAACTGTTGTTTAATGGTATGGAGTTTCAGTTTGGGAAGATGAAAAAGTTCTGGAAAGGGATGGTGGTGATGGTTGCACACCTATGTGAACGTACTTAATACCTTGGACTGCACACCTAAAAATGGTTAAAATGGTAAATTTTGTTATGTATACTTTACCAACAATTTAAAAAACACACTAAGCTACCACTTAACACCTCCTAGGATGGCTGTAAAAAAATTAAAAGAAAAAAAAAAAACCCAGAAAATAACAAGTGTTGGTTAGGATGTGCAGAAATTGGAACCATTACACATTGTGGTGGGAATGTAAAACGGTGCAGACCTGTGGAAAAGTTTGGCAGTTTCTCAAAAAGCTAAACATAGCATCACCATATGATCCAGCAATTCCACTCCTAGATATATACACAAAAGAAATGAAAACATATTCAAACAAATACTTGTACATGAATATTCATATCAGCACTGTTCGAACAGCCAAAAGATGAAAACTACCCAAATGTCCATCAATGGATGAGTGAAAAAAATATATCCATAAAATTATTCAGCCCTAAAAAGGAAAGAAGTACTGATATAACCTTGTATGAACTTTGGAAGCATTATGCTAAGTGAAAGAAGCCAGACACAACAGATCACATACTGAATGAACACACTTATATGAAAAACCTAGAACAAGCAAATTCATAGAGATTAGAAACTCCGGAAAGGGGAAGGGGAGCGGAAGAGTCATTGCTTAATGGTTGAAGAGTCTGTCTGGGGTAATGAAAAAGTTTTGGAAACACAGTGGTGATGGCTGCAAAACATTGTGAATGTAATTAACAACACTGAACTGTACACTTAAAAATGGTTAAAATGGCAAATTTTATTTACCACAATAAAAAGAATTCCAAAATAAGGCAAGTAGACCAGAGCATAAGCACCACATTCAAAGTCTAAACATGAAACACCGCATGACTTATTGATCACGTGAGTGATCAGGCTGCTAGAGTCCAGTGTTCAGTTTGGAGCATAATGAATAGTACATACTGTGGAGAGCTATGAATAAAAATGGATGAACTAGATGGAACTGGCCACAGAAAGCTATTTTAGGCTCCCAGTGTAACAGGGAAGAGGCAAATCAGACTAGATGTAGGATCTGTTTTTTACTTTAACCTTTGCTTCCTGTTGCTTTTGTTCACTAAAAGGATACTGTCTACACATAATGGCTTGCCTGGGGGAACCCTGCCTCTCTGCCTGAATGTTAAACCAAAGTGCCTTTGCTCAAGGAAACGTCTGGGATATTTGCAAAATTTATGGTTTTTTTACTTTACTTCCTCATCTCCTCCCCCTCTCTGTGCTATAAAAGAAACTGGCATCCAAACCCGGTAAGATGGTTATTTTGAGACTTTAGTCGGCTATCTTCTTGGTCTGCCGGCTTGGCTTTCCAAATAAACTCGTATTCCTTTCCTCAACACCTCGTCTCTGATTTATTGGCCTGTCGCCAGGGAGCAGAGAGAGCTTGTATACTGTAACACTTGCAAGCTGAAGAATTAAATGAATGGCGATGCACGGCAAGTAAGTTAGAGAAAGTAATTTAAAGTGAAAAAGATATTAACACAAGAATCCAGTAGTTTCCTTACTTCTGCTGTTGCTATACTACACTACTGCTCATCTGTGACTATATAACTTTTCACATGACTTAAGACTCTAGCAGGCAATTCTTTTGTTCTGGGTTTTTTCTTTCCATTTTTAATCCAGCAAATATCAATTGAATACAGCCTGCGCTGTGACAATGAACAAAATCGTGCCACTGACCTTAATCAACATTTTGGGACCCATAAAACCCAAATACCCCTGAAAAATTTAGACAAACACTAACGGGGCTTTCTGTTTTATTCTTTAAAAAAATGGATTAGGGGCTTCCCTGGTGGCGCAGTGATTAAGAATCTGCCTGTCAATGCAGGGGACACGGGTTCGATCCCTTTCGACCCCTGGTCCGCAAGATCCCACATGCCGCGGAGCAACGAAGGCCTCGCACTACTGAGTCTGTGCTCTAGAGCCGGCGTGCCGCAACTATTGAAGCCCGTGCGCCTAGAGCCCGGGGTCCGCAACGAGAAGCCACTGCAATGAGAAGCCCGTGCACCCCAACACAGAGCAGCCCCCGCTCGCGGTAACTAGAGAAAGCCCACACGCAGCCACGAAGACTCAACGCAGCCAAAAAATAATTAATTAATTTAAAAAAATGGATTAGTGGTGATTGGCTTTTAAAAGGATTTTTGATTTTAGATAACAAACGCGCTGGGTTTTACTCACCAATTTCCTCTGATTCTTGCCCAGAGGCTCTCAGCTTGCATTCCTCTGTATAGTGTTTTTGAATTATCTCCCACAGTTCCGTATTGACAAGAGAATTTGTTCGGGTATGGTACCGAGTCCACGAAGAGACCCGGCGGCGACAGAAGGGACAGCACAAATTTGCCTTTTCGACAGTCGATTGGAAGCATGGTTTACAGAGCGTGTGGTTACAAGGGAGTGTCACAGGCTCAATTAGGATTTCCACACAGATCTGGCACTGGCATTCCAACAAGGAAGGGATGGCGTCTTTGGGTACAGCCATTTTAATATGCTAATAAGGCATATTCAACATCAACACCTGAAACAGAAAGAATCGTATTTCCAGCCCAAGTAAGGAAAAAGCAAATTAACAGTTTTGTGTTTAAATATTATGCTCAGCAGCCTACCAGAATTCAGAGATTGGGAGTATCAAACGTCTTGAAGTAAAAAGATGTTCTGCTGGCAAGGTAAACAGTATGACCCTGGAAGGCGGTGTATTTGTCCATGTTTAAGACAAACATCCGGAAAGAAAACAAATGAACCTTGGCTGCTCCCAAGCGTTAACAACCGGCTGCGGCAAGGAGAACGGTGGGCTCTGGCTCTTTGGCGCCGCAGGAAGCTCGCACCAAGTTCCCCTCCTCCCTCTTACCAGGTGAGGATGCTCTCTTAGTTCCAGGCAGCCAAGCCCGACGCCGCCTAGGCGCGCAACCACCAGGCCACCGCTCGAGAAAGAACGCTGCTTCCCCCCGGACGCCGGGCTCTGCTGGAGCGGAACTCCAGTCTTACCGCTGCTGTGGGGCCGCAAGCGAGCATTTCCCGGGGCTCTGAGTCCACCCCTCGCCTTTCTTCAGTCAGCCAGAAAGCCTCATCTTGGCTACAGTGCTGTAGCAAACCGACAAGGGCTAGTGACGTCACAGCTGCCCGCCAAAACGGCCCCTCCCACCTTACAGAACCGACCAAGAGCAGGGACGGCTAACATTTGGCCGGGAGGGACTTCCGGGCCTGCGCGCGCGCCGCCCGCCCCGCCCCCGGGAAAGGGCCCTCCCCTTGCGTCGCAACCCCTGCGGCTCCACTTTTCCCGCGTGATTCTTGCTTCCGGAGGCTGCGGAAGCCCGGCAGTGTCGCAAGGTTAGTGTCTGGGCAGAAAATGGGAAACCTCAAAACAAACTAAAAACCGAATAGTAGTTTAAAAAATTCTTTCCTCAGTACTCCTCAGAATACACTTCTGTTTTCGTTAATTTGTAACTAAGCCTCTTAGGTCGCTTTCCAAAGTTCTTGGAAAAGCGTCTCCGAGAAAGGCTGTGGTCAGAGAATCCACAAACTTGCTGCAGTTTAACAGGCACTTGGGAAACAAACTTTGGTGCTGCTGCCACGATCCTGGGCTTAACTACTTTATTGTTAAATTTCAGTCTAGAGCAGTCAGAATTACAAAGGAAGTCAAAAGGAAAATATTTCATCTTTTTATGCTTTTGGAATAAGTTTTTCTACTTTGGTATTGAGTTCTTTTACTGACAACTGATCCTACTGAATTGAGTTGTATGAAAAAGTAGATTTTGGCTAAGGAAACGGTGGGGATTATATAAAGACTGTGATCTCTAGTACTTAAGAACCAAGCTTCATAGAGACAAAGTAGAGTTATTATTTAATGGATATAGAGTTTCAGTTTTACAGGTTCTGGAGACGGATGGTGGTGATGGTTGCACAATTTTATGAATGTAAATATTTAATACTGCTGAACTGTACACATAAGAATGGTTAAGGTGGTTCTCACTACTGCACTTGACTAGTCTTAAAAAATAATAAAAAAATTTTTAAATGGTTAAGGTGGTGAATTTTATGTTATGTGTGTTTTACCTCAATTTTAAAATTTTTGGAAAAAAAACAGGTCTGAGTTTTCTGAGGAAATGCTAAATAGCTGTGGACGAAGAGGAAAGAAAGTCATTGTGCATGTAAATAGTCATTAAGGTCTTTTAGGTTTGCTGAGGTCATTTAGGTGCTGGAGATGAGTGGTTTACAGATGAAGGCAAAACTAGGAGGTGTGGATCCTTTCTAGAGAGCTTTGGAAGTTTCGTTTTTTTTTAACTCGAGTTCAAAAAACTGGTTGTCATCCAGTTGTCCATAGTATCAATCCCTTAATTCCAGGCTCCCTAATGTGATCCCAACCTCCTTTTCCTGTGGAATCTCCTATTATTCTTTTAAACATTCAGTTATGATCTATTCACTGTCATACAAATCTTGTGTTTTGGGGCCATTGCTTGAAATCTCAGTTCAGCCTAAATGAGTTACTTCATGGCTTTGCCTCCTTCAAGGATCAGTTCAAGGCACTTCCTCTAGGAGATATTTCTCCACCACACAATGATACCCCTCCTCTGAACTCACTCATTTGTATATTGCCTAGTGATTATGGGGTTTTTTGTAATCTTATTTTAACTCTTGCATTTTGATTTCTATTTTCTGGTACCTGTGTCTTGTGTAATGGATACATTTTATGTGCTTCCTCAGATTTCCCTGGCCTCGTTTACTTTGCGGACCCACAGTCCTTTCCTCTGCCTGGGGCTGACCAGTTGCATTTCTGGAATCTCTGGCTTCTCCTGCCACTTCTGGGATCCTGTGAAACACTGCACTGAACAATGCAGTCACTGGCTTCCCAGTGGCTGCTAGGAGGGCTTAGATGATGCATCCTGGAAGTATGAGGGGGTCACTCCCCACAGAGCCAATTTTGACCAATTGAAAACAGTAGACTTTGTGAGCACAACAGAGAAATTTTCCTTCCTTCTTCCTATTGAAACCAAGCCCCTCTAAAATCGAGTTTCCCTGCCAAGTTTATGATTAACCTCTCTGTAGAAAACTTTATTCCCTTTTTTGTTCCAGTAGGATTGAGGAGTATCAAAGAAAAGGGGGGATTGAAACCAAGCAGGACCCTGCAGGGCCCTTCTGGCTACAAAGGCCCCTCCATGTTTCCTGTTTCTTGTAGGAAACAAAGGCTTTTGTTTCCTAGCCCTTCCCTGAGTTCCAAAAGCAGACTCAAGCCGTTACAAATTAGGGAAGGGAGGAAATGCAGAAACAAAGGAAAAGCAGCCGAGTAGAAAAATTAATAATAGGTTAAACAATACTTCAGTGATAAAACACTCCTAGTTCCTTCTCAAGGGATGTACAAAATGATCTGATGTATATCTTTTGAGTTGTTCTGAAGAAATTAAGACTCACCCCACCCAGGTGGAGGATGGTGACTACATGCTGATCATAAGCACTAGACCCTAAACTTGTAGAAATCGGTTGATGATTAAGATTCCGGAAACATCACCCTGTTACCTCACAACCAACCAATCAAAAGAAAATCCGTGAGCTGCAACCCTCACATCAAAAGGTGCCTTTAAAACCCTTCTCTGGAAGCCACAGAGGAGTTCCTGTCGTCTTTCCAGCACTAGCTGCCCGTTCTCTTTGCTTGGTGCCCTGCAATAAACGCTGCACTTTCCTTCAACACACCCACATGTCAGTAGGTTGGCTTTGATGCATGGCGGGCAAACAGACCAAGTTTGGTTCAGTAACACTTCCAACACATGGTTTCTCTCTCTCTCTCTTTTTTTATTTGGCATGGTGTCTCTAAACAATGTGTCTGGAGAAGGACAAGACTGAGTGCATGGATCTAGCAAGCAACCTATTGTCAAGGAGGAGCCAGCAAGGTAACACATCATCTTGTATTACTTCTCATCCTTCTCTACATAACAGCCTTCCAAAGTGTTACTCATTCTGGTTGTCCTGAATTTGTACCTCCCAAATAAAGCGTCAGTGTTTAACTTTTACCTGTAGGGCAGGATCCACATTTTAAAATGTTTCTGTTATTCACACTACCTAGTGCATGGCATTTATTCAAAAAATATTATAGGACTTCCCTGGTGGCGCAGCGGTTGAGAGTTCACCTGCCGATGCAGGGGACACGGGTTCGTGCCCCGGTCTGGGAAGATCCCACATGCTGTGGAGCGGCTGGGCCCATGAGCCATGGCCGTTGAGCCTGTGCGTCTGGAGCCTGTGCTCCGCAACGGGAGAGGCCACAGCAGTGAGAGGCCTGCATATCGCAAAAAAAAAAAAAAAAAAAAAAAAAAATTATAAATAGGACTTGCCTGGTGGTCCAGTGGCTAAGACTCCACGTTCCCAGTGCAGGGGGCATGAGTTTGATCCCTGGTCAGGGAACTAGATCCCACATGCCGCAACTAAGAGTTCGCATGCTGCAACTAAAGATCCCACACGTGGCAACGAAGGTCCCACATGCCACAACTGAGACTTGGCACAGCCAAATAAATAAATTTTTTTTAAATTATAAATATATGGTCAGTGTGTGAGAATTCCCTTTCTAGTACAAGTAACTATGGAACTGTACTAGAGAGAAAATGCACATCAACATACAAAATATATTAGATGTTTTATTTATTTATTGCTTTTAGTACATACATTCACATGGTTCAAAATTCAAAAAGTACAAATAGATTAACATTGAAATGACTTCCTCCTACATTTGATCCCTAGCTTCTCAGTTTTCTTCCCTAAGAAAACCAATGTTACCACTTTTTAATGTATTTCTCCAGAAGAAGTTTATGAAGTTTATAGATATAGTAGCCTATATGTTTGTTTTTGCCCGTTTTTTCCATTTAGCAATATATATTGGAAATGAATATTTTATTTTATTTTTTTTATTTTATTTTTTTTGCGGTACGCAGGCCTCTCACTGTTGTGGCCTCTCCCATTGCGGAGCACAGGCTCAGGACGCGCAGGCTCAGCGGCCGTGGCTCATGGGCCCAGCCGCTCCGCGGCATGTGGGATCTTCCTGGACCGGGGCACGAACCCGTGTCCCCTGCATCGGCAGGTGGACTCTCAACCACTGCGCCACCAGGGAAGCCCTGGAAATGAATATTTTAAAACAACACATCTTGGTGATAACTGCATATTACTATACGATTACATGAAGAGCTTCTTCATTCTCTTGTATTGCTACACAGAAAGTATCCACTGTATCAGTATATCATAATTTAACACTCTCCTCACTTTTGCTATAAAAATAACCCTGTAATAAGTTGCATGTATGTATTTTTTCCCATTTGCAAGATAAATTACTAGAAGCGTAATCTCTGGGTCTAGGGTAACAGGTTAGCTTTTGGCTGATGGTATCAACTCTTCTAGGGATGACTTTTGCTCTTCAGGGGCCCTCACTGCTTTTCCCTTCTCAATGACCTGAACAGCCTTTAGCAAACCATCCTGCAGAGCCTGGTTCTTTACCATATTAGTGATCATGAAATTGACATCTTTTATATACATTTGCCTTACTTTAGCAATGTAGTGTTCTGCCTTGTTACCATGTGCTACAAAGAAGGTGCACAGTGCTGTGATATCTTCTTCTTGCATCCCATGCTCCTCCAGAACAGACTCCCATACAACTCTAATGCGCTTGTTCTTGACTTTTCGTCTAAGGATGGAGGCTAAGGTGGGAAGACCTCTCACCAGATCTGGCAGCTTCTCAAGCACACGAGTGTGCAAGCGGATGAGTACTTCAATGACGTAGCTGTATAAAATATTCAATTCCATTGGAGTGAACCTACAAAAAAATGTGGAGAGCTTCTTAAGCATTAGAACTCTTTACATACAAACATAAAATGAATTTTCTTAGGATAATTCAAAGAAGTATAAACCTACTAGGAGAACTGTAAGCAGATACGGTAGGAGGTCCCCAGAGAAAGAGAACCAGGCATGGCTCTCTTGACATAACAGAAGCCATTTTTTGTTTGTTTGTTTGTTTTGTGATATGTGGGCCTCTCACTGTTGTGGCCTCTCCCGCTGCAGAGCACAGGGTCCGGACGCGCAGGCCCAGTGGCCATGGCTCACAGGCCCAGCCGCTCCGCGGCATGTGGGATCCTCCCGGACTGGGGCACGAACCCATGCCCCTGCATCGGCAGGCGGACTCTCAACCACTGCTCCACCAGGGAAGCCCAAGAGAAGCCATTTTTGACCTAAGCCATTTTGTGATCTAAGCCTGGCCACAGTGCTTGACCTTGAACAGGTCTCAGTAATTCATGATCTTAATGGTAAGTGAGGGAATGCAGGGACAAAGGAAAAGCTGTCAAGAAAAAGTAGTTTAGTGATAAGAGTCCTAGTTCCTCTTCAAGGGATATATGTAACAATCTGATACATATCTTTTGAGTTCTGCAGGAACTGAGGTCCCCACCCAGTGGAAGATGGAATAATGATGTTGACCTTTTCTGACCCTTATGACTTCAGTCAACTAAAGCTTGGACTCTGTCAACCTTTGCCCCAATTCGCTGCTGAGTTCTCCTCTATTCAAGCCCCTTCATGATTATGCATGTACCCTTAGCTTAAAACTTCCCCAGTTCTGTTGTTTGGGAAGACGCTGCTTTGGGGAAGATCCCTGGTGTTTTCCTTACTTGCTGCAAGTAATACATCCTTTCTTGTCCCGGTCTTTGGCTTGGTTGTCTTTTGGTTCAATGCCCACCAAGAGTTGAACCCAGTTTTTAGGTAAGAACCAGCTGTTGCAGTTTAGAAAATGCTTACTTTAGAAATAGGGCCTGCCAGTGTTCATAGTAGTTATTTACAATAGCCAAGACATCGAAGCGACCTAAGCGTCCATCGACCAATGAATGGATAGAGAAGATGTGATACATATATACAGAGAAATGTTACTCAGACATAAAAAAGAACAAAATAATGACACTTGCAGCAACATGGATGGCCCTAGAGATTATCATAATTAAGTCAGACAAAGACAAATGCCACATGATATCACTTATATGTGGAATCTAAAAAAATTATACAAATGAACTTATTTACAAAACAGATTCACAGACATAGAAAACAATTTTACGGTTACCAGAGGGGAAGGGGAGAGAGAGAAATTAGGAGTTTGGGATTAACAGATACACACTATTAAAAGAATTAAAAAAAAAAAAAAGAAATAGGGCTTGCTCTAAACTGGATAGCTTAGATCTCAGGCCACTCATACAGTAAGTTTCTCCATGGCAGAGGAGTTATATTATCCATCTCTATGTTAGTAAGACTTTGGCAAGCAAGGGACTCTGAGATGTGTACCACAGTTCTGGCAAGTAAACAGGTGCTCAAATTAATCTCTTTTGAATGAATGAGCTTAAGAAAATGTAACTTCTTCACAATCCATTGTTGGAACCATATTAAGAAACCCAATTTTAGAGACTTCCCTGGTGGCACAGTGGTTAAGAGTCTGCCTGCCAGTGCAGGGGGCACGAGTTCGAGCCCTGGTCCAGGAAGATCCTACATGCTGCGGAGCAACCAAGCCTGTGCGCCACAACTACTGAGCCTGCGCTCTAGAGCCTGTGAGCCACAGCTACGGAGCCCATGTGCTGCCACTACTGAAGCCTGCGTGCCTAGAGCCCATGCTCCACAACCAGAGAAGCCCCTGCTTGCTGCAACTAGAGAAAGCCCATATGCAGCAACGAAGACCCAGCACAGCCAAAAATAAATAAATAAATTTATTTTAAAAAAAAAAGAAACCCAATTTTAGAATGACCACAGCAAGCTCTCACAAAACCACAAAATTCCACTGATTTCTGATTGGATACTCACTTGAATGACAGAACTGCTGTCCACAGCTCATCTTGGGCAGCTTGGTTTGCCAGAGTCTTGCTATGATGTTCAAATTTCTGTGTCAGATTATCCTTGGTGAAGTCCAGTTCTTTAAACTGTGCTTCTAATGCTTGGAGTTTGTGGCCTACTCTATAGGATAAAAGAATCAAGGGTTAATTTAGGTCAGGGCACAAAACTAAGGTTCTGTCTTAATATAAGGCTATAATACATTGTTTATAACCACTATCAAATTTGAGTAGCTATTTACATTTTAAGATTATGAACAATTGTTCCCATTTGCTGTTCTCTCTAGTCATCATCCTAGTTCTGGCATTCCTTATATTGCCAAACATGTGAATTGTCTAATAACCTCAATTACATGCCATGTCTTGTCTTCGTACCATACTTTATACGTTAAAAAATATTTTATACAAGCTTTAATTTGATTCTCACAACAACCATTAGAAGTAAAGCAGTCATTTTTACTATTTACGGATAAAGAAATTGAGTCTCAAAGAGTTACTTTTTAATGATCTAAGTTGTAAGCTCTTGGAGGGAGAGGATCAGAGACTATTTCTTGGACATCTTTATGCCTGTCCCCCAATACCTATAAGAGGCCTTACACAGAAGTAATACAATGTGTCTCCTATGATTGACATTTTTGATGTTAGTGAAATGCTAAGCAGTGTAACAGCAAAAGGGGGATCTGAGTAGCTCTGAACAGCCCTGATCGTTAGAGGGCGCTGTGGCACCAAAATTACGTCTAACTGAACCACAAAGAATTGAACCACACAACTCACTTGCCTGAAGCCACCCACATTGTCTTTCACGAAGGAAATGATACGCACACAGCCAGTTCCCCGAGTTTCTATGTCCCCAGTCACCCGAATACTGTTGTGGTTGCCTAGGGTTCTATCCTTGACCATTTTCTCTTCTTGGTCTTTATTTTCTCCCAAGGCTAATTTAGCTTCAGGTACGACCCCTCTCCTAAGCTCTAGACCTGTATATTCAACTATGTTTTGCACATCTCCACCTGGATGGTGATGTCAAATTCAACTGTCTTAAGCTGAATCTACTAAGTCCCTCCTTCCTCCTCTCGCACCCCATCTTCAGAAATTTCGGCAATGGAATTTTCTCATTGCTTTGGATTCTATTTACATATAGATAAGGCTCTGTACGAAATGTGCATTTTTGTAGTATAGGCCTGCATGACCTAATACGCCAGTAATCTCTGTCTGCAAGTCAAAACTATGATATCTGGCAAAGTCTCTGTATTAACTTTTAGGTCTTTAAGAAGATATTGCTTTTAGGTCATCTCCAGCTTGAACCCTAGAGGTAAACTCTAGCTTGTCATTCAGTATAAAGGTTTACAATTGGAGCATTTCTTTGGAATCTTTTCACCAAAAGGCATTCCCGATCATTCCACATAAATCCTAAACAACATGTCTGCAAATCTGCGTTTCTACTACAATTCTCCAGCTCAGTTAATGGCATCACCATCTACCCAATTCCTCGAACTAGAAATCTCAGAATAACTCACCATTTTTTCCCTTTCTCTCCATCAGCGTGTCTCTAATCTATCCCGTCCTCTCTATCTCCAGTAAACCAGTTAATGCCATCTTTCACTTGGACCTAGGATTACAGTAGTCTAACTTGATTCCTCCTTTTCACGTCCAATCCATTCTCCAGAGATATTCTTCTAAAACACAATTCTGATTTTATAATTTGACTATTATATACGTTTTATGCTGCCGACTTGCCCAGTGATATTGCTGGAGCCAAGTTGGATTTCCTCAGCAGGAAACAGGCTCTTTGCCCTTCGCCCCCATCTTCTACCAGTTCTCTCACACATCCTAGTCACCAGTCATATGAGACATCTAGCTGCTGACAGAATACCGTATGCGATTCCAAGCTTCTATGCTTCCACGTACTGTTTCCTCAGCCTAGAATTCCTTACCGTATTTTTATTTCTTGTAAACTCCTACTCACACTTTCAGATCCAGCCTAAATGTCCCTCTATGAAGGGTTCCCTTTCCTAGTGTCAAAGGCAAAATTCATTCCTGTCTTCATGTTCTCATAGCCCTTTAGGAACATCACCATTATAATGTCAGTCACATTAAATTGTAAGCATTTTTGAATACTTCTGTTATTCCTAAGGCTGTGAGCTTCTTGAGGGCAGAAACCACATGTTACTTATTTTTGCAAACCTGTTACATAGCACATGCATTAATTGAATGGAATTATAGCATCTGGAAGTAGATTTTTCTTTATTATTAATTGACATTTTTTGAACCTGAACACGTTAACAGAGAAAGAATTCTAATTAGCATGTCCGTAGTTCTTTGCTTATTTTTATTCTTCATTCTTCTCTTACTCATCTTCCCAGAAAAGCAGACCCATGCTTGCTCCCTCCCTGTAGCCATTAGCAACCTTTTCATTGCCTCCTTTAAGGATATCAGGGTTGTGGTTTCATTGTTCATCTTCTTAAGGCAAAATGAAAAAGAAAACAAGCAAAACAAAAACCCAATAGAGGTTTGAATCCAGGGTTTTCTGCTCTCTTCCACTCAGCAACAGGCAGCAGCAGTGTGAGTATTCGATCTAAATTCTGCCTGAAAGGTCACTCAGTACAAGAAGCTTTTAATAGCTTGTACATCCAAATATAGTTTCAAAGGGCTGATCCTATGAACACAGGTGTCCTGGGATACACTATAATATTTGCCTTTGAAAAGTGACCATAGGTCATCAACCTAGTACAACAGCCAGATGTAATTGTGGCTCTGTGTATATTCTGGTAAATGGATATACGGGTACACAATGTATACATATACTAGGATTAAATTTAATGGAATTATTACTCTCTAATTTTAAGAGCTTAATTTTTCACTTATAATCTCAATTAGGTTTAAAGAAGCCCCAGACTTTTTATGATGTATTATATCAATGCAAAAAAATCTGACCATCCTTAGAAACTTATATTTATTGTAGTATTAGATTAGGTATTGGAAATAAAAACAGACATAAAACAGGATTCCTGAATTCAAGGGGTTTAAATACTAACTGGGGAGATACTTAAAAGATAATATATACTTAAAAGAAAATATATATAAAATGTGTGCTGAGTAGATACAGACTGTAAAAATCATAGATGATGAGAGAGTAGGTCACTGAAGCCTTGGATAACTGAGAAGCACTCACATTGAAGGTGGGATTTGGTCTTGGCCTTAAAGGAAATGTAGGTCTCTGATTATCAGAGAAGAGAGAGAAGAACATTACAAACTGGAGAAACTGTGTGGGTAAATTCACAGGGGTGGTTGGCAAGTACATGATGTGGTCAGGGAACAATGAGTGAGTATTTTGTTGACATTCTCTCAACAAAAGATTCATGTGAGAAAAAGAAAAACGACACAAGCTGGTAAAAGTCAGGTCATGGATTTATTCATTCATTGAATAATTTATTTACTTATTCAATATTTGCTGAACACCATAAATATAAATTGAATGGGCAAAACCTATGAATGAATGATCAGCACTATCCCAGGTATTAGGAATAAAATGAGTAAGGCAAAATCCTTGCCCTAAGAAGCATACTAGTAGGGAGACTGAAAACGAGGATTGCAAAAGGGTTCTAGCCAGCCTGGTAAGCAGTTTGGACGTATGTGAGGTGTTGGTTCTGTAAGTTATTCTAGCACTGGTGTTTAAGATGGATCCAAATGGGAATGAAACCAGAGGCAGAGATGTCCCTCAGGAGACTGGTATCACAGTCAGATGTGAAGTGATGAGATTACAATGTCTGTCCTTGGAGTGAAAAGGGAAAGGGACAGACCTGAGAGACAGTATGAGTCCCCAAGGCCTCCTGGGGGTTGGAGTCAGTAAGTCTCACATGAATTTTCAGAAAAGTTTGGGTGTCCTAAAGGAATCAAGTCCTTCCTTGCCTCAGTGGGAAAACCTTGCTAGAGTCTTTGTATCCTACCCAGTGGCCATCCTCCCCAATACGTCCCCACCCCTGCTATTTTTTCCTCATTAACAGAATCTAAATCCAAATATTGTTCGAGCATTGGGCAGCTGTGTACTTCAGGGGACTCTGGGTCTACCCACCCCCTTAGTCACAGGGTGGTGAATCTTGATTAGACCAAACCAATCACAGTAATTTTATTATTGTTGCCATTATCATTGGTTTAGGAATGGGCAGGTGGCAGAATTCTGCCCTATGAAATGTGAGAGGAGATTTACTGTGGGGCTTCTGAGAAAACATTTTTTTAAACTTGTGATAAAATATACATAACATAAAATTTACCATTTTTGGTTGGGGGGGATGGGTGAAATGGGTGAAGGTAGTCAAAAAGTACAGACTTCTAGTTATAATAAATAAGTCCTGGGTATGTAATGTACAGCATGGTGACTATATTTAATAACACTGTATTGTATATTTGAAAGTTGCTAAGAGACTTGATTTTAAAAGTTTTCATCACAGGAAAAAAAATTGTAACTGTGTGTGATGATGGACATTAACTACACTTACAGTGGTGATCATCATGTACTGCATACGTATATAGAATCATTACTTTGTATACCTGAAACTAATACAATGTTATATGGCAATTATATCTCAATTTAAAAATGTTACCATTTTTGACCATTTTAAGTGTACAGTTCTGTGACATTAAGAACATACACACTGTTGTCCAAACATTACCACCATTTCCATCTCCAGAACTTTTTCATCTTCCCCAGCTGAAAGTCTGTACCTATTAAATACCAACTTCACATTCTCCCCTCTCCTCAGCCCCTGAAACCACCATTCCACTTTCTGTCTCTGTGAATTTGGCTATTCTAACTCCTCACATAAGGGGAATTGTGCCTTCTTGTGACTGGGAGAAGAGTTTTTCTGATGATAAAAAGAAACACATGGGAGAAAATGTTCTCTTCATCCCTCAATATTGTTGGATTTTCCTTCATATGATGCCAGGGACTGCAGCATCCAGCCTATTACGGCCGTGAGGGGAACCAGCCTCAGGGAGTAAGCCAGGGCAGCAGAGCAGAGAGAGGAAAAGAACCTGTCCCAATGGAAAATAGTATGGAAGTTCCTCAAAAATTAAAAATAGAACTACTACTCTGATCCAGCAATCCCACTTCTGGGTATATATGTATATCTGAAGGAAATGAATACCGGGTATCGATGAGAGACCTGCACTCCCATGTTCACTGCAGCATTATTCACAATAGCCAAGATATGGAAACAAGCTAAGTGTCCAAGAAAGAAGAAAATTCTGATGTTTGCAACAACATGGATGGACCTAGAGGGCATTATGCTAGGTGAAATAAGTCAGACAGAGAAGGACAAATACTGCATGGTACCACTTATATGCGGACTCTAAATATAAAGTTAAATTCATAGAAACAGAGTAGAAAAGTGGTTGCCAGGGACTGGGGGGTGGAGGGTGGGGAATAGAGATTGGAAAAAGGGTAAAGTTTAAAAAAAGAAAGAAAGAAGCTGTCACTGAATTAACCTCCCCTAGAACTCTTTCGTTGCTAATGTGCTTATGAGGAATAACAACTTTGCCTTATTGATTAAGCCTTTTATAGTTGGGGCTCTGTCCTTAAGGAGTTCAGCAAAGTGAAGGAGACTTTTTTTTTTTTTGCCACACTGTGCGGCATGTGGGATCTTAGTTCCCCCACCAGGGATCAAACCCGGGCCCCCTGCAGTGGAAGCAGAGAGTCGTAACCACTGGACAGCCAGGGAATTCCGTGCACGAGACTTTATACATCAAGTTCTTCTTTGCTGGGGTTTCTTCAGAAGCCCTTCATTTCTCTGGAGCTAACATTAGTTTTCTTATGGGTAGACCTGTGGCCGGTACCTTGACAAGGAAATAAAACAGAGAAGGAAGGAAACAATGGTGGAAACTCTCACGTAACCTGGCATCTCTGTCCTCAGCGCACTCAGCATGAGCCATTGGGGGACCAGCCCCCAGCCTCTGGAATAATGTTTAGAACAGGGTAAAGAGCAAATGGTTTGGCTCTGGGATCAGAGCCTGCCAATTCCACCCACCAGTGCTGCTTCCTTTAGGATACTGCCTGCCCATCCAGATCCAATTCTTGTTCCCTTCTCCCTACTTGCACTGACGACCTCTTGTCTGTACAGACCTAAACAGAACCTGCTGATCATTCCATCCTTGATTGCCTCTCTGCTATTTGGCCTGTTGTCTGCCCAATCTTTGAATTTCCTCTTCTCTTCTGCCAGGTTCACCTTCTGGACCTTCCTTGTCCCCTGTCATTTTGCTTTCCAAACTTTTTTTTTTTAACTAATGAACTTTATTTTTTAGAGCAGTTTTAGGTTCCCAGGCAAAAGAGCAGAAAGTACAGAGAGTTTTTATATATCCCTCCCCTCACACAGACTCACCCTCCCCCACAGTAGACATCCATGTACCACAGCGGTACATCTGTTACAAGTGATGAACCTACATTTTCACATCCTTATTATCCAAAGTCTCTAGTTTACGTTAGGGTTCACTCTAGGTGTTGTCCAGTCTATAGGTTTTCACAAATGCATAGTAATCTGTATCCACCATTGTAATATCATACAGAATAGTTGCACTGTGTGCTCTGCCTATTCATCTCTCCCTCCCCACAAATCTCTGGCAGCCACTGATCTTTTCACTATCTCCCTAGTTTTGCTTTTCCCAGAATGTCATATGGTCAGAATCACACAGTATGTAGCCTTTTCAGATTGGCTTCTTTTACTTAGTGATATGCATTTAATTTTCCTCCAAGTCTTTTCATGGCTTGATAGCTCATTTCTTTTCCTTTTTTTAAAAATTTTTAAAAAAAATATTTATTTATTTTTGGCTGTGTTGGATCTTCGTTGCTGCATGTGGGCTTTCTCTAGTTGTGGCAGGCGGGGGCTACTCTTCGTTGTGGTGCGCGGGCTTCTCATTGCGGTGGCTTTTCTTGTTGCAGAGCACAGGCTCTAGGTGCACGGGCTTCAGTAGTTGCGGCTCGCAGGCTTTGTTGCTCCGCGGCATGTGGGATCTTTCCAGACCTGGGCTCGAACCCATGTCCCCTGTATTGGCAGGCGGATTCTTAACCACTGCACTGCCAGGGGAGTCCTGTTAGCTCATTTCTTTTTAGCACTGAATAATATTCCATTGCCTGAATGTACCACAGTTTCTTTATCCATTCACTTACTGAAGGAATCTTGAATGCTTCTAAGTTTTGGCAACTATGAATAAAGCTGCTATAAATACACATGTGTAGGTTTTTGTGTGGACATAAGTTTTCAATTTATTGAGTAAATACCAAGGATCTCGATTGCTGGATTGCATGGTAAGAGTATGTTCAGTTTGTAAGTGTCTTCCAAAGTGGCTGTACTATTTTGTATTTCTACCAGCAATGGAGTTAGAGTTCTTTTTACTCTGCATTCTTGCCAGCATTTGGTGTTGTCATTGTTTTAGATTTGGCCACTCTAATAAGTGTGTAGTGTCATCTAATTATTTTAATTTGTAATTCCCTAATGACAAATGATGTTGAATATCTTTCATATGCTTACTTGCCATCTGTGTATCTTCTTCTGTGAAATCTCTGTTCAAGTGTTTTGCCCTTTTAAAAATCAGGTTGTTTTCTTATTGTTGAGTTTTAGGAGCTCTTTGTATATTTTGAATAATGGTACTTTATCAGTTGTATATTTTAAACATATTTTCTTCCACAAACCTTTTTCATAGCAAAGCTGCAACCTAGATTTCTGCCTGCTTTCTGTTGCAGGGTACAGATCTTTGAAAGAACGAGGAACTCAAGACCTAAACAGCAGTGCCAAGAACTAAATAGTACTTTGGTCTGCTAAAACAAGCATCTGAGAAACAAGCTTCTAAAGCAGCAGCAGGTTTTTGTTGTTCATCCTAGAGCTGAATCAAGTACTAACAATTGAATACTTTGAGTACTACCTTTGAGTGCTGAACTCAAAGTACAGACGCTAAGAGAGTAATGCTATTTCTGACCCAGGGAAAAGATCCAGGAGTTTTTGCCAGAGATGAAGTTACCAATAGTAAGTTTACTAATGGCCACCTTGCCCTAAGAGTTCTTGTAAGAGTAGCACATGTGGATGGAAATAGGGCTTGTTAAAATGATACTTTGTCAGGGGGGCTGCCAACCTGGTTTTTCCCACTTTTTTAGATTGCTCACAGTGCAAACTTCAGGAAAATGCATTCAGTCCAGATACTTACCTACACCAGTACATCAGAGGAAGGGGTTCTTTAACTTATGAATTTATAAAGACTACAAAAGGATTCATTGAAAATGTCTGAGCTCATATTCTTGAAAGAGAATTCCATACATTTTATTAGCTCCATCACCAGACTCAACCTTTCACCTGACCCAGTCATCATATAAAAGCAAAATTCAGACACAGTGCCAGTTCCAGGCGATCACTCCATTTGCTTGCAACCTGCTTGCATTGGTTTCCTTTTCCCTCATTTCTAGATTCCAGTTTCTAAAACCTGGCTTGGTGTCCTTCAGGCTAAACTGTCATTGGTCTCTGATCAGATTGGTACAAATTCTTGTTCTACCACTTCTTAACTCTGTGAGCTTGTGCAAATTACTTAATATCTCTCATCCCCCATTTCTGTATTTTAAAATGGGGGCCATCATCAAAAGGACTTTAGAGGGATTGAGCCTCAACTACCCACAGAGGGAACCTGTACTCTGTGTTGGCTATCTTCCCTTCTCTGTCTCACTTTCCTACTTCTGTACTGTGGGTGCTTCCTGAAATTGTAACTGAGCAGGACGCTATGGGGCCTTTCTGGGACAGAACCCCTACACACACACATCTCCTCTGCCTGCCTATTATCTGTAGAAAAACTTTAGCCTCCTAGGCCTTCCCTGAGTTCCAATGAATAAATTTAATCAGAGAAGTGAGAAAATGCGGAGACAAAGGAAAACAGTCAAATAAGACAAGATAATAATAGTTTAGCCACTAAACAAAGTCAAGGACCTTTAGTTCCTCCTCAAGGACTATAGATAATATTCTAAGCCATATTCTTTGAGCTATTTTGCAGATACTGAAACGCTTGCCAGTTAGAAGAAGTTAATTATATCCTGCCTACAAGCACATAGACTCCAGACTAGTCAGAACCAGAAGGTTGATGCTGTTGACTCCTGAGTACCTCACCACCAACCAATCGGAAGAATGTCCATGAGCTGATCACGTAACCCACAACCCTCTCCTCAGGATGTATCCCCTTCTTTTCCAATATAATTTCTGAGTAAAACCTGGGGAGTCAGGAGTTTGTTCTTTGGGACATGAGTCCACCTCTTCACCAGGATGGCAAGCTTCCTCAGTAAAGCTATCTTTCCTTTTACCCAACACTTGTCTCTCAGTATTGGATTCTTGAGTGATAAGTGGCTGAACCTGAGTTAGGTGACAGAATCATCTCACAAACTACATGCAATTCTCATCTCAGGTCCTACTCTGGGGTAAACCAAATTAAGACTACACCCCTATATCTGTTTGACATTTCTTGTTCAAACATTAATCTCAAAGAATCTTAGCAGACCCTACTAGCTAGATTGGCTATTGACCCCCACTGTGTCTGTGTGATAGGCATGTTCATAGACAGTGGGGTTCTTACGGAAACTTCCATTAATGAACTGGTGAAAAACAAAAATGGTTTAGCTACTTCAAATCTACTGATATTTTTTTTTGGCCACGCCACATGGCATGTGGGATCTTAGCTTCCCGACCAGGGATCAAACCTGTGCCCCCTGCAGTGGAAGTGTGGAGTCTTAACCACTGGACTGCCAGGGAAGTACCCCTGAATTTTTTTAAATTAATAAGGGTTTTAAAAACATCAAAGTGTGGGGGGCTTCCCTGGTGGCACAGTGGTTAACAATCCGCCTGCCAATGCAGGGGACATGGGTTCGAGCCCTGGTCTGGGAAGATCCCACATGCTGCAGAGCAACTAAGCCTGTGCACCACAACTACTGAGCCTGCACTCTAGAGCCCGCTCGCCACAACTACTGAGGTCACGTGCCACAACTACTGAAGCCCACGTGCCTAGAGCCTGTGCTCCACAGCAAGAGAAGCCACCACAATGAGAAGCCTGCACACCGCAACAAAGGTTAGCCCCCACTTGCCGCAACTAAAGAAAGTCCGTGCGCAGAAAAGAGACCCAACACAGGCAAAAATAAATAAATTTATATTTAAAAAAATCTAAGTGTAACATGCACACAGAAAGCTGTATATTGTAAACCTGTGAAAATTAATAAAGGGAAACCTCACTAAAAATGGCATCAAGAGGCTAGAAGTGGAAGCTCTCATGCAGTACCACTCAAAGTCAACTACAGATCCCAACAGAAGAATCATCAACAGGAAAAAATCACCAGTTACAGGCCCCAACAGGAAGAGGTGTATATTGAGTATCCTACAAGAATTCGACTACCCCAGCAACTCAGCCAATGAGAAAGTGTCATCACCCTGAACCCTCACTTTTCTTCAGTGTGCTTTCATTCAAAACAACCTTTTCCAACTTCCTCCATTTTCTCTATAAAATAACGTTCCTCTGCTTTGTTTGTTGGACTTCCCTATGGTTTTTGCTGTGGCTTATTTGTCCTGAATTGCAACTCTCTGCTATTCCCAATTAAACCAATTTTTGCTGGTAAAATAACTGACTCTTTTATTTTTAAAATCAACAAGCTTGATGACTGTGATATTTTGATATAATAAGAAATACATATTTGGTCTTTGTCCTAGTTCTTGGCACAGAGCTTCTAAAACTCTTTATCACTTCCTAAGTGATAAGAGTAATAGGAACATCTCTTCTTATAATTGTTTTTTCTCCCTGGATCCTAAAACAGGTGAAAGAAGCATCTTTTATGATAATATTTGGTTTTATCCCCAGTTGCTGAAATACCTACAGAGTGATAAAGGTGAAAGGAGTGTCCTTTGTTATTCATAAAAAGCCACTTTCAAAACACCTGAGTTTATGTTAGTGAGGCAATTTTTATTTTTTATTTCTTTTTTTTTTTGCAAATTCAAAGCAATAAAATTTGGTATCCTTTAATCCATTAGGTCACATATCCCTGACAATATGTACAATGTTTCTATTTTTTTGTTTTATTTTTTTATACAGCAAGTTCTTATTAGTCATCAGTTTTATACACATCAGTATATACATGTCAATCCCAATCGCCCAATTCATCACACCACCACCACCACCGCCCCGCCACTTTCCCCCCTTGGTGTCCATATGTTTGTTCTCTACATCTGTGTCTCTCTTTCTGCCCTGCAAACCGGTTCATCTGTACCATTTTTCTAGGTTCCACATATATGCGTTAATACATGATGTTTTTCTCTTTCTGACTTACTTCACTCTGTATGACAGTCTCTAGATCCATCCACGTCTCTACAAATGACCCAATTTCGTTCCTTTTTATGGCTGAGTAATATTCCATTGTGTATATGTACCACATCTTCTATATCCATTTCTCTGTTGATGGGCATTTAGGTTGCTTCCACGTCTTGGCTATCGTAAACAGTGCTGCAGTGAACATTGAGGTGCACGTGTCTTTTTGAATTATGGTTTTCTCTGGGTATATGCCCAGTAGTGGAATTGCTGGATCATATAGTAATTCTACTTTTAGTTTTTTAAGGAACCTCCATGCTGTTCTCCATAGTGGCTGTATCAAATTACATTCCCACCAACAGTGCAAGAGGATTCCCTTTTCTCCACACCCTCTCCAGCATTTATTGTGTGTAGATTTGCTGATGATGCCCATTCTAACTGGTGTGTGATACCTCACTGTAGTTTTGATTTGCATTTCTCTAATAATTAGTGATGTTGAGCAGCTTTTCATGTGCCGCTTGGCCATCTGTATGTCTTCTTTGGAGAAATGTCTATTTAGGTCCTCTGCCCATTTTTGGATTGGGTTGTTTGTTTTTTTAATATTGAGCTCCTTGAACTGTTTATACATTTTGGAGATTAATCCTTTGGCCATTGATTCGTTTGCAAATATTTTCTCCCATTCTGAGGGTTGTCTTTTTGTCTTTTTTGTAGTTTCCTTTGCTTTGCAAAACCTTCTAAGTTTCATTAAGTCCCATTTGTTTATTTTTGTTTTTATTTCCATTACTCTAGGAGGTGGATCAAAAAAGATCTTGCTGGGATTTATGTCAAAGAGTGTTCTTCTTATGTTTTCCTCTAAGAGTTTTATAGTGTCCGGTCTTAAGTTTAGGTCTATAATCCATTTTGAGTCTATTTTTGTGTATGGTGTTAGGGAGTATTCTGATTTCATTCTTTTACATGTAGCTGTCCAGTGTTCCCAGCACCATTTCCTGAAGAGACTGTCTTTTCTCCATTGTATATCCTTGCCTCCTTTGTCATAGATTAGCTGACCATAGGTGCATAGGTTTATCTCTGGGCTATCTTGTTCCATTGACCTGTATTTCCGTTTTTGTGCCAGTACCATATTGTTTTGATTACTGAAGCTTTGTAGTATAGTCTGAAGTCAGAGAGTCTGATTCCTCCAGCTCCGTTTTTTTCCCTCAAGACTGCTTTGGCTATTCAGGGTCTTTTGTGTCACAATACAAATTTTAAGATTTTTTTCTTCTAGTTCTGTAAAAAATGCCATTGGTAATTTCATAGGGATTGCACTGAATCTGTAGATTGCTTTGGGTAGTATAGTCATTTTCACAATATTGATTCTTCCAATCCAAGAACATGGTATATCTCTCCATCTGTTGGTATCATGTTTAATTTCTTTCATCAGTGTCTTATAGTCTTCTGCCTACAGGTCTTTTGTCTCCCTAGGTAAGTTTATTCCTAGGTATTCTTTTTGTTGCAATGGTAAATGTGAGTGATTCCTTAATTTCTCTTTCAGAGTTTTCATCATTAGTATATAGGAATGCAAGAGATTTCTGTGCATTAATTTTGTATGTTGCAACTTTACCAAATTCGATGATTAGCTGTAGTAGTTTTCTGGTGGCATCTTTAGGATTCTCTATGTATAGTAACATGTCATCTGCAAACAGTGACAGTTTTACTTCTTTTCCAATTTGTATTCCTTTTATTTCTTTTTCTTCTCTGATTGCCGTGGCTAGGACTTCCAAAACTATGTTGAATAATAGTGGTGAGAGTGGACATCCTTGTCTCGTTCCTGATCTTAGAGGAAATGCTTTCAGTTTTTCACCATTGAGAATGATGTTTGCTGTGGGTTTGTCGTATATGGCCTTTCTTATGTTGAGATAGGTTCCCTCTATGCCCACTTTCTGGAGAGTTTTTATCATAAATAGGTGTTGAATTTTGTCAAAAGCTTTTTCTGCATCTATTGAGATGATCATATGGTTTTTATTCTTCAGTTTGTTAATACAGTGTATCACATGGATTGATTTGAGTATATTGAAGAATCCTTGCATCCCTGGGATAAATCCTACTTGATCATGGTGTATGATCCTTTTAATGTGTTGTTGGATTCTGTTTGCTAGTATTTTGTTGAGGATTTTTGCATCTGTATTCATGAGTGATATTGGTCTGTAATTTTCTTTTTTTGTAGTATCTTTGTCTGGTTTTGGTATCAGGGTGATGGTCGCCTCATAGAATGAGTTTGGGAGTGTTCCTGCCTCCACAGTTTTTTGTAAGAGTTTGAGAAGGATGGGTGTTAGCTCTTCTCTAAATGTTTGATAGAATTCACCTGTGAAGCCATCCAGTCCTGGACTTTTGTTTGTTGGAAGATTTTTAATCACAGTTTCAATTTCATTACTTATGAATGGTCTGTTCATATTTTCTATTTCTTCCTGGTTCAGTCTTGGAAGGTAATACCTTTAGAAGAATTTGTCCATTTCTTCCAGGTTGTCCAATTTATTGGCATAGAGTTGCTTGTAGTAATCTGTTAGGATGCTTTGTATTTCTGCAGTGTCTGTTGTAACTTCTCCTTTTTCATTTTTAATTGTATTGATTTGAGTCCTCTCCCTCTTTTTATTGATGAGTCTGGGTAATGGTTTATCAATTTTGTTTATCTTCTCAAAGAACCAGCTTTTAGTTTTATTGATCTTTGTTATTGTTTTCTTTGTTTCTATTTCATTTATTTCTCCTCTGATTTTATGATTTCTTTCCTTCTGCTAACTTTGGGTTTTGTTTGTTCTTCTTTCTCTGGTTCCTTTAGTTGTAAGGTTAGATATTTTATTTGAGATTTTTCTTATTTCTTGAGGTAGGCTTGTATAGCTATAAACTTCCCTCTTAGAACTGCTTTTGCTGCATCCCATAGTTTTTGGATTGTTGTGTTTTCAGTGTCATTTGTCTCTAGGTATTTTCTGATTTCCTCTTTGATTTCTTCAGTGATCTCTTGGTTATTTAGTAACGTATCGTTTAGCCCCCATGTGTTTGTCTTTTTTACATTTTTTTCCCTGTACTTCATTTCTAATCTCAGAGCATTGTGGTCAGAAAAGATGTTTGATTTGATTTCAATTTTCTTAAATTTACTGCGGCTTGATTTGTGACCCAAGATGTGATCTATCCTGGAGAATGTTCCATCCCCACTTGAGAAGAAAGTGTAATCTGCTGTTTTTGGATGGAATGTCCTATAAATATCAATTAAATCTATCTGGTCTATTGTGTCATTTAAAGCTTGTGTTTCCTTATTTATTTTCATTTTGGATGATCTGTCCATTGGTGTAAGTGAAGTGTTAAAGTCCCCCACTATTATTGTGTTACTGTCTATTTCCTGTTTTATAGCTGTTAGCAGTTGCCTTATGTATTGAGGTGCTCCTATGTTGGGTGCATAAATATTTACAATTGTTAATCTTCTTCTTGGAATGTTCCCTTGATCATTATGTAGTGTCCTTCCTTGTCTCTTGTAACATTCTTTATTTTAAAGTCTATTTTATCTGATATGAGTATTGCTACCCCAGCTTTCTTTTGATTCCCATTTGCATGGAATATCTTTTTCCATACCCTCACTTTCAGTCTGTATGTGTCCCTAGGTCTGAAGTGGGTCTCTTGTAGACAGCATATATATGGGTCTTGTTTCTGTATCCATTCAGCAAGCCTGTGTCTTTTGGTTGGAGCATTTAATCCATTCACGTTTAAGGTAATTATTGATATATATGTTCCTATGACCATTTTCTTAATTGTTTTGGGTTTGTTTTTGTAAGTCCTTTTCTTTTGTATTTCCTACTTAGAGAAGTTCCTTTAGCATTTGTTGTAGAGGTGGTTTGGTGGTGCTGAATTCTCTTAGCTTTTGCTTGTCTGTAAAGCTTTTGATTTCTCCATCAAATATGAATGAGGTCCTTGCAGGGTAGAGTCATCTTGGTTGTAGGTTTTTCCCTTTCATCACTTTAAGTATATCATGCCACTCCCTTCTGGCTTGTAGAGTTTCTGCTGAGAAATCAGCTGTTAACCTTCTGGGAGTTCCCTTGTATGTTATTTGTCATTTTTCCCTTGCTGCTTTCAATAATTTTTCTTTGTGTTTAATTTTTGCCAATTTGATTATTATGTGTCTCTATGTGTTTCTCCTTGGGTTTATCCTGTATGGGACTCTCTGCAGTACCTCGACATGGGTGGCTATTTCCTTTCCCATGTTAGGTAATTTTTCGTCTATAATCTCTTCAAATATTTTCTCAGGTCCTTTCTCTCTCTCTTCTCCTTCTGGGACCCCTATGATGCGAATGTTGTTGTGTTTAATGTTGTCCCAGAGGTCTCTTAGGCTGTCTTCATTTCTTTTCACTCTTTTTTCTTTATTCTGTTCAGCAGTAGTGAATTCCAGCATTTTATCTTCCAGGTCACTTATCTGTTCTTCTGCCTCAGCTATTCTGCTATTGATTCCTTCTAGTGTATTTTTCATTTCAGTTATTGTATTGTTCATCTCTGTTTGTTTGTTCTTTAATTCTTCTAGCTCTTTGTTAAACATTTCTTGCATCTTTTCTATCTTTGCCTCTATTCTTTTTCCAAGGTCCTGGATCATCTTCAGTATCATTATTCTGAATTCTTTTTCTGGAAGGTTGCCTATCTCCACTTTATTTAGTTGTTTTTCTGGGGTTTTATCTTGTTTGTTCATATGGTACATAGCCCTCTGCCTTTTCATCTTGTCTGTCTTTCTGTGAATGTGGTTTTTGTTCCACAGGCTACAGGATTGTAGTTCTTGCTTCTGCTGTCTGCCCTCTGGTGGATGAGGCTATCTAAGAGGCTTGTGCAAGTTTCCTGATGGGAGGGACTGGTGATGGGTCTATTTTTAATTTTTTATTTAATTTTTTACCAGGAATTTTTATTCATTTTTTTAAACATCTTTATTTGAGTATAATTGCTTTAAAATGGTGTGTTAGTTTCTGCTGTATAACAAAGTGAATCAGCTATACCTATACATATATCCCCATACCTCCTCCCTCTTGCATCTCCCCCCCCCACCCTCCCTATTCCACCCGTGAGCCAATTTTTAGAAAGCCCCTAAAGATGTGGGGCTGGTTGCCAGGAGAATCAACCACGTGATTAGACGGTTGGAATTTTCAGCTCTACTCCTTAACCTCTGGGGAAGGAAGAGTGGCTAAAGGTTAAGTTAACCACTAATGCCAGTGACTTAATCCATTATACCTGTTGTAATGAAGCCTCCATAAAAATCCTAACCAAAGGGGTTTGGAGAGCTTCCAGTTTGGTGAGCAAGAACACATCCATATGCCAGTAGGGTGGTGCACCCCCAACTCTACAGGGACAAAATCTCCTATGCTTGGGACCCTTCTGAACCTCACCCTATGTATCTTTTCAACTGGCTATTCATTTGTATTCTTTAATATATGCTTTGTAATCAATTGGTAATAGTAAGTAAGCTGTGTTCCTGGGTTCTGTGAGCCATTCTACCAAACCATCAAACTTGAGGAGGGGGTCGCAGGAACCCTGGATTTATAGCCAGTCATTCAGAGGTACAAGTGACAGTTTGGGACTTCTGATTGGTGCCTGAAGTGGGGCAATCTTGGGTGACTGAGCCCTTAACCTGTGGGTCTGTGCCAACTCCGGGCAGTTAGTTTTAGAACTGAGTTAAATTGTAGGACATCCAGCAGGTGTATGCCAAGAACTGGAGAATTGTTTGGTGTGGAAAACCCCACACATCTGGTGTCAGAAGTATTGTGTATAGAGGGGAAATGGTGTTTTTCCTTTTAATGATTTATTGCAAAATGAACACATTCATGTAAACTTAACCCAAATTTAAAAAATAGAATATTGCTAATATGCCAGATTTGTCATGGCCTTTGTGGCCCCTCCCAATTACTGCTTTCCCTCTCCTCCTAAAAGATAACCACTATCTCATTATACATTAATTTTGCTTATTTTTGAAATTTTAACAAATGGAATCATACAGTATATATTTATAACAGCTTTACTGAGATATAATTCATATATCATACAAGTGACTCATTTTAAATGTACAAGTCAAGAGTTTTTAGCATATTCACAGAGTTGTACAACCATTACCACAGCAATTTTTGAACATTTACATCACCACAAAAAGAAACCCTATACCTTTCAGCAGTCATTCCCCATTCCTTCCTAATCCCTCCTCCCCCTGCTTATAGATTTGCTTATTCTGGACGTTTCATATAAATGGAATCATACAGTATGTCGTCTTTTGTGACTGGTTTTATTGACTTCGCATGTTTCCAAGGGTCATCCATATTATAGCATGGATCTTTATTTCATTCCTTTTTATTGCCAAATAATATTCCATTATGTGGTGTTACGGACTGAATTGTGTCCCCCAGCCCCACTCCAAATTCATATGTTGAAGCCTTAACCCCCAATGTCATTTGGAAATAGGAACTTTAAAGAGGTAATGAAGATTATATGAGGTCATATGGATAGAGCCCTAATCCAATATGACTACTGTCATTACAGGAAGAAGAAGATTCACCAAGGAGGTACATGAGCAAGAGAAAAGGCCATGTGAGGACACAGCGAGAAGGCAGGCATCTGCAAGCAAAGGAGAGAGGTCCCAGGAGAAACCAAATATACCAACACCTTGTTACTGGATAGCCTCCAGAAATGTGACAAATAATTTTCTGCTGTTTAAGCCATCCAGTCTGTGGTATTCTGTTATGGCAACCCCAGTAGACTAATACATGAACCAAATGGAAATTCTAGAGCTGAAATACGCAACAACTGAAATTAAAAATTTACTGGGTAAATTAGGCCCTGGAGATGAAAAGAGCAATGAATCTGAAGACAGGGCAATGGAAACTCTTTAAACTGAAGCACAGAGGAGTAAGGCTGAAAAGTAATTAACAGAGCCTCAGTAATCTGTGAGACAATATCAAGCATTCTGACATATGTGTGTTGGAGTTCCAGCAAGAGAGGGAAGCAGCAAAAAACAGCTGATGTCAGAAATATTTCCAAATTTGATGACACATTAAATTCCAAGAAGTTCAAAGAAGTCCAAGCAGAATATACGTAAGGAAAAGCATACCAATGTGACTACAGTTGATTACACTGTATTGTATAAGTAAAATTTGCTAAGAGAGTAGAACTTAAATGTTCTCACCAATAAAGAGAGAGAGAGGACTTCCCTGGTGGTGCAGTGGTTGGGAGTCTGCCTGCCGATGCATGGGACACGGGTTTGTGCCCCGGTCCGGGAGGATCCCGCATGCCGCGGAGCGGCTGGGCCTGCGCTCCGGAGCCTGTGCTCCGCAACGGGAGAGGCCACAGCAGTGAGAGACCCGAGTACCGCAAAAAAAAAAAAAAAAAAGAGAGGGAGAGAGAAAGAAAGAGAGAAAGGGAAAGAGAGAGGTGATGGTTGTGATAATTAACTGGATGGGGGAATCCTTTCACAATGTATACCTATATCAAATCATCATGTTGTACACTTTAAATATCTTACAATGTTATTTGCCAATAATGCTGAAAAAACACCCAGCCATACCAAAGCACAACAAAATCAAATTGTTGAAAAACAGAAGGGAACATCATAAAAGCACCAAAGAGGGACTTCCCTGGTGGCGCAGTGGTTAAGAATCCGCCTGCCAATGCAGGGGACACTGGTTTGAGGTCTGGGAAGATCCCACATGCCGTGGAGCAACTAAACCCGTGTGCCACAACTACTGAGCCCGTGTGCCACAACTACTGAAGCCTGAGCGCCTAGAGCCCATGCTCTGCAGCAAGAGAAGCCACCACAGTGAGAAGCTTGTGCACCGCAACAAAGAGTAGCCCCTGCTCACCGCAACTAGAGAAAGCCCACGCACAGCAATGAAGACCCAACACAGCCAAAAATAAATAATAAATAAATAAATTAATTTATTTAAAAAAAAAACACCAAGGAATAAATGATGCATTAAATACAGAGAAACCAAGATAAACATTACTGATGAGTTCTCATCAGAAACAATACAAGCCAGGGGAAATTAAACTATCATCTTGAAACTGATGAAACCAAATAAAAACAAGGGGTAAAAAAACTACCAACCCACAATTGGTAATAATATCTTTCAACATGAAGGTGAAATAAAAAGATATTTGCAAACAAAGAAGATCAGACTGGAGTAAGGTGGGCGGTTAATCCAATACGATTAGTGTTGTCTTAGTCCCTACAGGCTGCTACAACAAAATACCACAGACTGGGTAGCTTATAAACAACAGACACTTATTTCTCACTCTTCTGGAGGCTGGGAAGTATAAGACCAAGGTACCAGCATGGTTGCCTTCTGATGAGGACCCACTTTCTGTTTCCTAGCTAGCATCTATTTGCTGTGTCCTCACACGGTGGAAGGGGCTAGGGATCTCTCTGGAGCCTCTTTTATAAAGCTCACTAATATAAAACTTACTAATCCCATTCATGGGGCCTCCATCCTCATGACTTAAGCACATTCCAAAGTCCCTACCTCCTAATATCTTTGGGGTTATGTTTCAACATATGAATTTTGGGAGAACACATTCAGACCATAGCAAGTGTCTTTATAAGAAGAATAGAAGAGACACAGAGACACAGACACACAAAGGCAGGCTGCCGTGTGAGGACAAAGGCAGATAGTAGTCCTACAGCTACAAGCCGAGGAACACCAAGGATTGATGGAAACCCACCAGAAGCTAGGAAGAGGCAAGGAAAGATTCTCCCCTACAGGTTTCTTTGCTTGGCTTTCTATTTGGCCAAAGACACAAGGGAACTCCTGTGCAGATTTCTGGATCTCCTTTGCATATATATGCTCCCATCTCTCTGGTAGTCTGCTCCACAAGTTTTAGCTGCCTCAGTCTCTACAAGCTCTGACTCTTTTCTCCTGAGCTCAGCAAGTCTGTCATGCTTTACTTGGAACCCCCATTCCCCCATGCTGATATTTGGTAAATGCCACCAGGCAGAAAGCTAAGGAAATTGTAGGGCTTACTCCACTTCTTCCTTTCTCACAGAAATCACTGTCTTGGGCTGCCTATGGTCCAATGACTGAAGACAGTTATTTCATACATATTGTACAGTTGTCTAATTGCTTATGACAGGAGGTTTCGTCTGGTACTAGTTACTCTAGTAACTAGTGTGGCTAGATATGTGTATAATTTTTTGAGTGGTTCCTTTTGCTTAGCATTATGTAAGATTCATCTTTGCTGGTGAGTGAAATAGTTTTCTTTTACTTCTGGACGGTATTCCATTGTATGAATATATCACACAATTTACTTATATATTCTATTGTTGTTAGACATTTGAGTAGTTTCCATTTGGGAGCTATTATAGATAATACTGCTATGAACATTCTTGTACATGTCTTTTGGTATAGAATTCCTGTTGGGTATATATCTAGAAATGGAATTGCTGGGTCATAGGCTGTGCTGATACTCAAGTTTACACATACTGCCGATTAGTTTTGCAAAATGGTTGTACCAGTTTTTATTCTCATGTGCAGAGGATGAGAGTGTCAGTTGTTCCACACTTCATCAACACCTTATATTGTCAGTTTTTAAAATGTTAGCCATTCTGGTGGGTGTGTTTTAGTTTGTAATTTCTAGTTTCCAATAAAATTGATCACCTTTTCATATGATTATTGCTCTTTTGGATATCTGTTGGCCTATTCATGTCTTTTGCCCATTTTTCTGTTGGATTATCTGACTTTTTTCTATTATTGATTGATCAGTTAATTGATTGAGTTATTTACTCACTCTGGATTTGAGTCCTTTGTCAGTTATACACATTGCACATATCTTATTCCACTCTGTATCTTGCCTTTTTACCCTCTTAATGATGTTTTGATGAACAGAAGTTCTTAATTTTAATGTAGTCCAATTTATCAGTGTTTTCATTTCATCTAATATATGAAATCTTTCCTTCTCCCAAGGTAATGAAAATGTTCTTTTTCTCTTTAGAAGCTTTATTACATTATCACATTTAGATCTGCAACACACCTAGAAATAGTTTTTTTGATAAGTCTGAAGAAGGGATCAAGATTCATTTCTTCATCATGTAGGTATACAACTGACCGAATCCCATTTATCACAAAGACTGCCCTTTTCTCATTGCTCTGCAGTGCACCTTTGTCATCAGTCAAGTTTCCATATTTGTAAGCATCTATTTCTGTCCTCTATTCTGTCCCATTTATCTATTTATCTATTCTTGTGCCCATACCACAGTCTTAGTTATTGTAGCTTTATATAATAACCCTTAGTATCATATAGTGAGGCTTCCACCTCTGTTCTTCAAGATTATCTGGGCTATTCTGAACCATTTGCATTTTCATATAAAATTTACAACAAACTAATTTTTATAGTAGTGCTAGCTGGGATGTTAATTAGGATTACACTGACATCTTTATAATATTTAGTCTTCTAATTCTAATTCATGAATATGAGAAAGACTTCTTTTAAATTTTCTTTTTCTCAATCATGTCTTGCAGTTTTCTCTATAGGTTTTTGCATGACTTTCATTAGATTTATTACTAAGTATTTGATGTTTTTTGATACTGTTGTAAATGATATTTAAAATTTTTCCCCTATTGTTGCTGTTATATAGGAATATCAGCAATTTTTGTAAATTTATCTTTTTATTCAGCAACCTCAATTTATTTTTAATTTTAGTAATTCATCTGTAGATTCTTTTGATTTTCTGGATACACAATCATGTTGTCTGTGAATGACAGTTTTACTTCTTACTTTCTAATTCTTATGCCTTTTATTTCTTTTTCTTGCCTCGTACTATCTAGGACCTCCCAGAGGACATCAAATAGAAATAATGAAGGAGATATCCTTCTCTTCTCTTGTTCCCAATATCAGAGGAAAAAGTGTTAATATTTTACTATGTTTCTAAATAATCCATATCTCAAAGAAGAAATCACAATGGAAATTTAAAATGTTGTATTGGAACAATAATGAAAGTGCAGCACACGAAACTGGAAGGATGCACCTAACGCTATACTTAGAAAAAAAATCAGTGAGTTCTGAGTATCCATCTCAAGATGTTAGAAAAAGCAAGTTAAACCTAAAGATAGTAGAATGAAGGAAATAATAAAGACTGGAGTAGGAACTAATGAAATAGTGATAGAAAACAAATTAATAGAATTATCAAAGGCAAATTTTGGTCCTTTGAAAAGGCTATTAATATTGAAAATCTCCTGACAAGACTAATAAGAGAGAAGCCAGATAGGCAAATAACAGGATTGAAGGAGGGAACATCACTATACATGTAAACAAATATCAAAAAGTGAAGAGGATATTATAAACAAATTCTTGACAATAAATTTGAAAATCTATATGAACATCCAGGTTGCTTCATGTATCAAGTTTGTTCTTTTTTATTCTGAGTAGTATTCCCTGGTGTGAATATATCTCAGCTTGTTTAACCATTTACCTGTTAAAGGAATCTCAGCTGATTCCGGTTTGGGGCTATCACAAATAAAGTCACTATAAACATTTGTGTACAGGTTTTTATGTGAACACATATTTACATTTTTCTTGGATAAAGGCCCAGGAATGCACTGCTGGATCATACGGTAGTGGCATTTTTAGTTTTGTAAGAAACGGCCAAACTGTTTTCTAGAGTGACTATAGCATTCTACATTCCCACCAGCAGTGGAGGAGAGATTCAGTTTCTCCATATCCTTACCAGCATTTGGTGTTTTCACTTTTTTTTTTCTATTTTTTATTTTAGTCATTCTGACTGGTGTGTAAATCAATTAAAAAATGTCATTCGGGGCTTCCCTGGTGGCGCAGTGGTTAAGAGTCCACCTGCCGATGCAGGAGACACGGGTTCGTGCCCCGGTCCGGGAAGATCCCACATGCCGCGGAGCGGCTAGGCCTCTGAGCCATGGCTGCTGAGCCTGCGCGTCCGGATCCTGTGCTCCGCAACAGGAGAGGCCACAACAGTGAGAGGCCCGCGTATCGCAAAAACAAGAAAAAAAAATGTCATTCAGATTATCTAGTATTTTTGAAGGGTGAGTTGATCTGCAACATGTAAAATCTCTGTAATTGGTACTGAATCAGATATTTGAGGGATAGGACACAGGCATCTAGATATTTTAAAAATGTTAATTGGAGAATCTGAATTGCAGCCAAGATTATGATGATACCTTGGTCTCAGAAGACACAAGCTTTGAAGGAAAAGCCCTATAAAGAAACAGCCTTTCCTTCCTTTCTTACTTCCTCCCTTCCTCCCTCCCTCTCCCTCCCTCCTCCCTTCTTCCCTCCCTCTCCCTCCCTCCTTCCCTTCTTCCCTCCCTCTCCCTCCCTTCTTCCCTCCCCTTTTTTTTTTTCCCCCAAACATAGGATTTTTATGAAAGTGCTGTGGGCAACAAAAAAGAGACAAAATAGCAGTATACCCACTAAAATGTCTGTTCACCTCTTGTTTGACCTTTGATGGCAGTAGAAACATCACAGACACCAAGAGGATTGTAACGTTAGGCTCCTGAGAAGCAGAAAGCCAGCACTGGAAGTCTCTTCAAGGGAAACATCAAATAGCTATTTCCAGTTGTGTCAAGCTTTACAAACAAGCTGAATCCGAGCTCTACAATTTTGCAAATAATTCCACGCAGAAGCCGATGGCACACACATTCCTGAGACTTTCATTGCAGTCGATAAGTTTGCTGTTGCTGTCAGCCTGTGCAATTTCCCTGATTAACTTGCAAAAAGTGTTCTCCTTTATGAATGCTGTTCAGAAGAAAAACAGATATTGTAAAAGGAGACAAGGGCAGGTTCTGGAACTTGAATTCTTGGTGATCTTAAATGATGGTGTATGAAAGAAAGAAAGAGGGAGAACAGTTTGATTTGCTGCAACTAGGTTGACCCAGAAAGGAGAAGAGCAGAAAAACTGCTTTGCCTAAGCAAACATGACATCAAGTCAGACAAGAGCAGCACTCACAATATCCAGTATTGAAAGCTCATTTAAAAAATATGTAGTCTGGGGGGCTTCCCTGGTGGCGCAGTGGTTGAGAGTCTGCCTGCCGATGCAGGGGACGCAGGTTCGTGCCCCGGTCCGGGAAGATCCCACATGCCGCAGAGCGGCTGGGCCCGTGAGCCATGGCCGCTGAGCCTGCGCGTCCGGAGCCTGTGCTCCGCAACGGGAGAGGCCACAACAGTGAGAGACCTGCATACCGCAAAAAAATAATAATAAATAAATAAAAAATATGTAGTCTGGATCTGAAAGACATTTAAATGCCAGTAATAAGTCGTTGCTCAAAAAAAAGAAAAGAAAAACAGCCATATTAAATGATGGGAATGTCATAGACAATGAAAATATGTGGTAGGATAGTAGAGCTAAATGTTTCAGAAATATTAACAAGGACTCTATGACCCTGAAAATTACCATATTTTGGAAAATAATTTTTTAAGCTTTTGAAGATTCAAACTAATTTAATTTAATTTAATTAAAAAAATTTTTTTGTTGAAGTATAGTTGAATTACAATATTGTGTTAGTTTCAGGTGTACAGCAAAGTGATTCAATTATACATGCATATATATCTATTTTTAAAGATTCTTTTCCCTTATAGGTTATTACAAAACCGGATTAATTTTTAACGGGTCTACTTAGACCAAAAGAAAATTTTTAATTTGAATATCAAAATAATAAATGGTTACTTAGAGCCATGAAGAATTCCTTATTAACAAGAAAGAAAGAAAGAAAGAGAGAAAGAAAGAAAAGAAAAATAAGTTAGTTGATAAGGAGATGTACAATTGTCCCACTCAGAAAAGAACAAAAAATAATAAACTCAGGTAGTGATTAATAAATTAATTGATCAATTTGAGGCTATCAAAATCTCTGAGGACCCGGAAAAAGTTGCGGATTGTGTCTCTAGGGGGACCTGAATCTCTGCAGAGCAATGCAGGAAGGGAAAATATTGAAAATTCTAAGAACCAAAAAAGTAATCCCTCATGAAAAGCATTAGCATCAAGTAGAAAATTAGAATATGTTATTAGAAAGGGAGCAAGACTAAGAGTAAGAGATTTAAGGGAAACAAAGAGAAACAGAAGTGTCTGCTTAGTCCTCCCTCTGGCTTTGTTAACAGACTCTGAACCACCCCTGCCTCTCCAGTGGGATTCTGTCTTGTGCAACCAAAGAGTACTGACTAATAAGAGCAGCTGTGTGTCATTTTGGAGAACTGATGGTAATGACACCAGAAATGCTAGCCAGGGCAAGTCAGGGCAGATCAGGTCTAAGTAGTCAAACCTGTTCACCCTCTTGTGCTCCCTACCTGGATTTATGGCCTCAGGATCCACCCAGTCACTGAAACCAGAAATCTGGGCTTCCTTCTTGACTCCAGTACCTCATACTGATAATTTGACTAGTTTTCCTACCTGGCTACCTTAGAATTTATACTGAAAAGTTCTCTGTGCTCCTTCAGAACACCCTCTTCAGAACAAAGTATGAGTTCTATCCTTGCTACTTCCCCACATTCCCCAGCAACATCATTGACTTAGTTGTAGTCTCACCTAGAAATGCTAAAAGTCACTCAAGAGGATCTTCAAGACTCTGTGTACAAGCCCATGCATTCAAGCTTGAGTACTGTCCACTTTTAAAAGAAAAAAAATTATTAGACTTCTATGAGTGATTATTATTTAATTATTATACCAAAATTATTTGTCCAAATCCAGCATTAGGTATAAACTTCTTATAACTCTTACATAACTATAAAATCAAAACAAATCTACATATTGAATACAAACCAAATTACAACTAACTAAATTGTCAATATTAATTTATTATGATGGCTGATGCTGTTTTGCTGAAACTAAATCACCTGTAACATCATAGATTTGGTACTACCTGCTTTAGAGGAGATTCTTTTGCATTTGGCAAGTTGATACTACCTTGGGCAGAGTAATGACAATTACAAAACATTTCTGTAATTGAATTACCTCCATCACTTGGTGTATGCATTCTTAGTTTGTAGATTTTAGATTAAAAGAAACACAACACTCTGAATATTTACACCAGCCATGTATTTGAAACATTTTTAGATTTCATGAGTTCTTTTCAAGGCAAAGATACTCTATGACATTGACGACATATTTAAGATCATTTAAAAATCAAAATGGAGTAACTATGGTTCAGGCGTCCAAAATGGAGCTGGGTGGCCATTGTGGATGTAGTTTCAGACATGTTCCTGCATCACTGAGAACCTGAACTTTCTGAACTGTATAAAACTCAAAGACACCACCAGCCATTTTCAAAACAATATCTACTAGCAGCTGCTAGATGCAACCTTGTAGTTTCAAAGTTCCCCACCCCTACTTAGCAACTATGTAATCATTTTGAACCCCAAACAATCCTTGCTTAACAAGCACCCTTACTTCCTGCCAGCTCCAATCCTAATTCTTTTTTTTTTTTAATAAATTTATTTATTTATTTATTTATGGCTGTGTTGGGTCTTCGTTGCTGTGCACGGGCTTTCTCTAGTTGCGGCGAGCAGGGGCTACTATTTGTTGTGGTGCGCAGGCTTCTCATTGCAGTGGTTTCTCTTGTTGCGGAGCACAGGCTCTACGTGTGCAGGCTTCAGTAGTTGTAGCATGTGGACTCAGTAGTTGTTGCTCGCAGGCTCTAGAGCACAGGCTCAGTAGTTGTGGCACACGGGCTTAGTTACTCCGCGGCATGTGACCAGGGCTCGAACCCGTGTCCCCTGCATTGGCAGGCAGATTCTTAACTACCGTGCCATGAGGGAAGTCCCCAATCCTAATTCTTGACAAACAATTTATGTAAAGCTTCCTCCATTTTGTAGTCTGGTGGGACACAATTCAAGTACTTTCTTGGATTTGTGCTTCCCAGGCTGCAGTCCTAACAAATCCCAAATAAAAGCTTTTTGTTTTGTTTTGCCTCAACCAGGTCTCCATTCTTTGAATTTCTAGTTAACAACATGATTTAGAAGATACATTCTTTCCGTTACTTCTGCTACTGCTGTTGATGAGTGGAGTACTGATCATGGAACATTGGGAGAGTGTTTATTGACACATACTGAGTAACTCTTTTGGCTCTGGGGGGACCTGTGCCTGCTGAACAACCAATCAAAGTGTTTCTGTTGAACACATGCTCAGTTTAAACTCTTGTTTGTGCTATTATTTCTAACACAACTTTCAAACTAAAAAAGAAAGTGTGGAAAAAGTATGTGAAATCTAAGGGAAAAAAAGCCTAATTTTAAGTGAAAAATTAGTGATAACTCAAAGCAAGACAAACCTTAAAGTCATGAAAGCCTCAAACTTTCTATGTACAAGGACAATGGGTGGTAATAGGTTTGGAAAGGACACTAAGAAACTTGTCTTGAAAATGTACTTTATATAGCAAGCAATCTTTTTTAAAAAAATCTGTTTTGAGATATAATTTACATACAATAAAGTTCAACAATTTTATTTATTTATTTATTGGCTATGCCACATGGCATGTGGGATCTTCCCCGACCAGGGATGGAGCAGGGATTGAACCCATACCCCCTGCATTGGGATCGTGGAGTCTTAACCACTGGACTGCCAGGGAACTCCTCAATTTTAAAAGGTACAATTTGTTGAGTTTTGACAAATGTTTATAGTCATGTGACCCCCACCACAATCACGATAAACATCACAGAACATCACCCCTATCACCCCCAAAAGATCCCTCGTACTTCTTTGCAATCAATCCTATACCCACCTCTGACCTCTGGTAACCTCTGATCTGCCTTCTGCTTTGCCTCTTCTAGACCTTCATATAAGAATAATACAGTATTTTGTGTCTGGTTTCTTTCACATATCATAATGCTTTTGAAGTTTTGTTGCATGTATCAATAGTTTGTTCCTCTTACTTCTCAGTAATATTCTATGGTATGGACATACTACAATTTGTTTAAATAGTCACCAGTTGATGGGCATTTGGTTTGTTTTCAATTTGTCTATTTTGAATAAAGTAGCTATAAGCATTTGGGTAGAGATCTTTGTGTGGACCTAAGTTTTTATTTCTCTTGGGTAAATATCTAGGAATGGATTTGGTGGGTCATATGTAAATATGTTTGACTTTATAAAAACTGCCAAACTTTTTTTCCAAAGTGGCTGTTCCATTTTTCATTCTTAACAATGTAAGAGAGTTCCAGTTGCTCTGCATCCTATCTAACACCGTCAGTATTTTTTTTTTTTTTTTTTTTTTGCGGTACACGGGCCTCTCACTGTCATGGCCTCTCCCGTTGCGGAGCACAGGTCCCGGACGCGCAGGCTCAGTGCCATGGCTCACGGGTCCAGCCGCTCCGCGGCATGTGGGATCCTCCCAGACCGAGGCACAAACCCGTGTCCCCTGCATTGGCAGGCGGACTCTCAACCACTGCGCCACCAGGGAAGCCCAACTGTCAGTATTTTTAATTTTAGCCATTCTAATGGGTGTGTATAGATATAACATTGTATTAATTTGTGTTTACCTAGTGACTATTGATGTCAGGTACCTTTTCATGTACTTATTAGCTATTTGTATATCCACTTCGGTGAGATGTCTCTTCAAATCATTTGTTCATTTTTTAATTGGACTGTTTGTCTTTTCATTACTTTGTAAGAGTATATTATATGTTGGTAAATCCTATAACAGATATGTGTTCTACAAATATTTTCTCCCAGTCTATGGCTTGCCTTTTCATTTTAATAGATGGTTTTTTTTTTTTGAAGAGCAGAAGTTTTCCATTTTGGTGAGGTCCAACTTGTCAATTTTTTTTCTTTTATGGTTCATGCTTTTTGTGTCCTAAGAAAGCTTTGTCTAACTCAAGGTCACAAAGATCTTTTTCTCTGTTTCCTACCTTTTACATTATTTATGGTATGATGTACGGGTTGAGGTTCATTTTCTGGCATATGATATCCAATTGTTCCAGCAATATTTGTTGGAAAGACCCTAACTGGATTGTTGTCCATATTGGACCATGTTGGAAAGACCACATTGAATTACTTTGGTAACTCTGCTGAACATTTGTTTGCCATAAACGTGCAAGACAATAAGTGCATGAAAGGATGCTTAAGATCATTAGTCATTAGGGAAATGCAAATCAAATCTACAATGAAATACCAATTCACATCCACTCCGATGGCTACAATAAAAAGGAAAAAACAAATGTTGGTGAGGATGTGGAGAAATGGGAATCCTCATAATTTGCTGCTCAGAATATAAAATGTTGCAGTAACTTTGGAAAACAATCTGGCAGTTCTTCAAAATATTAAACACATAGTTACCATATGACCTAGAATTCCACTCCTAGGTATATACTTGTTCTCAGCAGCATTAATCATAGTAGCCCCAAAGTGGAAACTACCTTAAACATCGATCAGCTGATGAATAAACAAAATGGGATATATATATATATATATATATACATACACACATATGTGTGTGTTTGTGTATATATATATATATATACATACACACATATGTGTGTTTGTATATATATATATACACATACACATACAATGGAATATTATTTGGCCATAAAAAGTAATGAGGTACTGATACATGCTATAACATGGATGAATCTTGGAAACATTATGCTAAGTGAAAGAAGCCAGTCACAAAGACCACATATATTATTACATTTATATGAAATGTCCAGAATTGGCAAATCTACAGAAATAGAAAGTAGATTAATGGTGCGAGTGGTGGTATAGGGGAAATGGGGAGTAAGTGCTAATGAGTACAGGGTTTCCTTTTGTGGGGGAGAGAAATTTTCTACAATTAGGTTGTGATGGTGGTACAACCCTGTTCATTTATTAAAAACCATTGCATTGTACACTTTAATTGGGTGAATTATATGGTATTGAATTATACCTTAATAATGTTGCTTTAAAAATCCCCCTCAAAATTATTGATTTAAATTTTTTGTTCTCTAAAGCTATATTCTTGTTTCTACCAGTACCATAAAACAATTGTTATTTCCAGTGTTTGAAACAGCAGCTTCTCTCTTACACTGTTAAAATAAAATTTCTTCTAGTCACAAAACACACACAGGCACACTAAGATTAAAAAAAAAGTTTAGTTTCACTGATGTGTCAATTACATAAGAAACAGCAAGCTAAAGTAAACAGAAAGTATAATGGAGAACTTGCAGACCACTGGGGATACAAACTCAGACCTTAGTTTCACTCTCTGGTTTTCCTCCTGCTACGTGGGTACCACCTGACTAGTGAGAATATGGAGGACTGCCGCTTCCCCAAACCCTTCGTGGTATAGGAGGACTTCAACCTCGTGACCTTCCAAATTCTCCTCGCATATTGTCCTGTATTTTTTATATTAGAAACAAAATTTTTCCATAGGTTTAATTCCTCCTTTCAAACAAGAGTATATAAAGGAATCAAGAAACAGTCAAGAAGGGAGGAAATTGCCATCACCTGTGTCTTTATAATTCACAGTGTCAGCATATGTCAGCATGTGCTATACTGTTTGCAGCTGAGTCTTTAGCTCCTGAACCTGAGACGTAGAGTTGGAATGCTTGTGAACACTTGGGCCAGCCTCAGAGCTTGGCTGAGAAAGGACTACAAGCTACAAGAAAGATGCTGGGCAGGTGGGGGTGCCATCTATTACTTTCTGTTTTCAGAGGGAGGGACAGAATTACAGAGAAGCCTCATCAGATGGCAAGATGAAGCCAGGATCCTGGGTCACAGAAGTTTACTTCAGTCCTTCAGACAAATATGTTCTGTTCAAATACCAATTTATTCAACTTTCCTTCTTTCATGAGTACACTACACTAAGCTACAGAAAAAAGGCTCTCCTCATCAGTCCATGGTTATATAACCCCCTGTATCTGGCATAATGATATTCTATCTTTTTTTAAAATTTATTTTTGTTATTGGAGTATAATTGCTTTACAATGTTGTGTTCATTTCTGCTGTACAATGAAATGAATCAACTATATGTATACATACATGCCCTCCGTCTTGGACCTCCCCTGCCCCATCCCACACATTTAGGTCATCACAGAGCACCAAGCTGAGCTCCCTGTGCTATACAGCATGTTCCCACTAGCTAGCTATTTTATACGTGGCAAACCTAATATCCCAATTCATCCCACCCTCCCCTCCCACCCTGTGACCACACATCCATTCTCTACGTCTGCATTTCTATTCCTGCGCTGCAAATAGGTTAATCTGTACCATTTTTCTAGATTCCACATATATGCATTAATATACGATATTTGTTTTTCTCCTTCTGACTTACTTCACTCTATATGACAGACGCTAGGTCCATCCACATCTCTACAAATGACCCATTTTCATTTCTTTTTATGGCTGAGTAATATTCCATTATATATACATACCACATCTTCTTTATCCATTCATCTGTTGATGGACATTTAGTTTATTTCCATGTCCTGGCTATTGCAAATAGTGCTTCGATGAACATTGGGGTACATGTGACTTTTTGAATTATGGTTTTCTCAAGGTATCTGCCCAGTAGTGGGATTGTTGGGTCATATGGTAGTTCTATTTTTAGTTTTCTAAGGAAACTTCATACTGTTCTCCACAGTGACTGCATCAATTTATATTACCACCAACAGTGGAGGAGGGTTCCCTTTTCTCTGCACTCTCTCCAGCATTTATTGTTTGTAGATTTTTTGATGATGGCTATTCTGACTGGTGTGAGGTGATACCTCAATGTAGTTTTGACTTGCATATCTCTAATAATTAGTGATGTTGAGCAGCTTTTCATGTGCTTCTTGGCCATCTGTATGTCTTCTTTGGAGAAATGTCTATTTAGGTCTTCTGCCCATTTTTGGATTTGGTTCTTTGTTTTTTTAATATTGAGCTGCATGAGCTGTTTATATATTTTGGAGATTAATCCTTTGTCTGTTGATTCATTTGCAAATATTTTCTCCCATTCTGAGGGTTGCCTTTTCGTCTTCTTTGTAGTTTCCTTTGCTTTGCAAAAGCTTTTAAGTTTCCTTAGGTTCCATTTGTTTATTTTTGTTTTTATTTCCATTACTCTAGGAGGTGGATCAAAAAAGATCTTGCTGGGATTTATGTCAAAGACTGTTCTTCCTATGTTTTCCTCTAAGAGTTTTATAGTGTCCGGTTTTACATTTAGGTCTAATCCATTTTGAGTCTATTTTTGTGTATGGTGTTAGGGAGTGTTCTGATTTCGTTCTTTTACATGTAGCTGTATAGTTTTCCCAGCACCACTTATTGAAGAGACTGTCTTTTCTTCATTGTATATCCTTGCCTCCTTTGTCATAGATTAGCTGACCATAGGTGTGTGGCTTTATCTCTGGGCTTTCTATCCTGTTCCATTGATCTATATTTCTGTTTTTGTGCCAGTACCATATTGTTTTGATTACTGAAGCTTTGTAGTATAGTCTGAAGTCCAGGAGCCTGATTCCTCCAGCTCCGTTTTTTTCCCTCAAGACTGCTTTGGCTATTCAGGGTCTTTTGTGTCTCCGTACAAATTTTAAGATTTTTTGTTCTAGTTCTGTAAAAAAGGCTACTGGTAATTTGATAGGGATTGCATCGAATCTGTAGATTGCTTTGGGTAGTATAGTCATTTTCACAATATTGATTCTTCCAATCCAAGAACATGGTATATCTCTCCATCTGTTGCTATAATCTTTAATTTTTTTCATCAGTGTCTTATAGTTTTCTGCATACAGGTCTTTTTTCTCCCTAGATAGGTTTATTCCTAGGTATTCTATTATTTTTGTTGCAATAGTAAATGGGAGTGTTTCCTTAATTTCTCTTTCAGAGTTTTCATCATTAGTATATAGGAATGCAAGAGATTTCTGTGCATTAATTTTGTATCTTGCAACTTTACCAAATTCATTGATTAGCTCTAGTAGTTTTCTGGTGGCATCTTTAGGATTCTCTATGTATAGTAACATGTCATCTGCAAACAGTGACAGTTTTACTTCTTCTTTTCCAATTTTTATTCATTTTATTTCTTTTCCTTCTCTGATTGCTGTGGCTAGGACTTCCAAAACTATATTGAATAGTAGTGGTGAGAGTGGACATCCTTGTCTTGTTCCTGATCTTAGAGGAAATGCTTTCAGTTTTTCACCATTGAGAATGATGCTGGCTGTGGGTTTGTTGTATATGCCCTTTCTTATGTTGAGGTAGGTTCCCTCTATGCCCACTTTCTGGAGAGTTTTTATCATAAATGGGTGTTGAATTTTGTCAAAAACTTTTTCTGCATCTATTGAGATGATCATATGGTTTTTATTCTTCAATTTGTTAATATGGTATATGACATGGATTGATTTGAGTATATTGAAGAATCCTTGCATCCCTGGGATAAATTCCACTTGATCATGGTGTATGATCCTTTTAATGTGTTGTTGGATTCTGTTTGCTAGTATTTTGTTGAGGATTTTTGCATCTGTATTCATGAGTGATATTGGTCTGTAATTTTCTTTTTTTGTAGTATCTTTGTCTGGTTTTGGTATCAGGATGATGGTCACCTCATAGAATGAGTTTGGGAGTGTTCCTTCCTCTGCAAGTTATTGGAAAAGTTTGAGAAGGGTGGGTGTTAGCTCTTCTCTAAATGTTTGATAGAATTCACCTGTGAAGCCATCTGGTCCTGGGCTTTTGTTTGCTGGAAGATTTTTAACCACAGTTTCAATTTCATTACTTGTGATTGGTCTGTTCATATTTTCTATTTCTTCCTGGTTCAGTCTTGGAAGGTAATACCTTTCTAAGAATTTGTCCATTTCTTCCAGGTTGTCCATTTTATAGGAATAGATTTGCTTGTAGTAATCTTAGGATGCTTTGTATTTCTGTGATGTCTGTTGTAACTTCTCCTTTTTCATTTCTAATTTTATTGAGTCCTCTCCCTCTTTTTATTGATGAGTCTGGCTAATGGTTTATCAATTTTATCTTCTCAAAGAACCAGCTTTTAGTTTTATTGATCTTTGCTATTGTTTTCTTTGTTTCTGTTTCATTTATTTCTGTTCCGATCTTTATGATTTCTGCTAACTTTGGGTTTTGTTTGTTCTTCTTTCTCTAGTTAGATGTAAGGTTAGATGTTTATTTGAGATTGTTCTTGTTTCTTGAGGTAGGCTTGTATTGCTATAAACTTCCTTCTTAGAACTGCTTTTGCTGCATCCCATAGGTTTTGGATCATCGTGTTTTCACTCATTTGTCTCTAGGTATTTTTTGATTTCCTCTTTCATTTCTTCAGTGATCTCTTGGTTATTTAGTAACATATCATTTAGCCTCCATGTGTTTGTTTTTAACGTTTTTTCCCCTGTAATTGATTTCTCATCTCATAGCGTTGTGATCAGAAATGATGCTTGATATGATTTCAATTTTCTTAAATTTATTGCAGCTTGATTTGTGACCCAAGATGTGATCTATCTTGGAGAATGTTCTGTGCATACTTGAGAAGAAAGTGTAATGTGCTGTTTTTGGATGGAATGTCCTATAAATATCAATTAAATCTACCTGGTCTATTGTGTCACTTAAAGCTTCTGTTTCTTTATTTATTTTCATTTTGGATGATCTGTCCATTGGTGTAAGTGAGGTGTTAAAGTCCCCCACTATTATTGTGTTACTGTCGATTTCCTCTTTTATAGCTGTTAGCAGTTGCCTTATGTATCGAGGTGCTCCTATGTTGGGTGCATATATATTTATAATTGTTATATCTTCTTCTTGGATTGATATCTTGATCATTATGTACTGCCCTTCCTTGTTCTCTCATAACATTCTTTATTTTAAAGTCTATTTTATCTGATATGAGTATTGCTACCCCAGCTTTCTTTTGATTCCCATTTGCATGGAATATCTTTTTCCATGCCCTCACTTTCGGTCTGTATGTGTCCCCAGGTCTGAAGTGGGTCTCTTGTAGACAGCATATATATGGGTCTTGTTTTTGTATCCATTCAGCAAGCCTGTGTCTTTTGGTTGGAGCATTTAATCCATTCACGTTTAAGGTAATTATCAATATATATGTTCCTATGACCATTTTCTTAATTGTTTTGGGTTTGTTTTTGTAAGTCCTTTTCTTTTGTATTTCCTACTTAGAGAAGTTCCTTTAGCATTTGTTGTAGAGGTGGTTTGGTGGTGCTGAATTCTCTTAGCTTTTGCTTGTCTGTAAAGCTTTTGATTTCTCCATCAAATATGAATGAGGTCCTTGCAGGGTAGAGTCATCTTGGTTGTAGGTTTTTCCCTTTCATCACTTTAAGTATATCATGCCACTCCCTTCTGGCTTGTGGAGTTTCTGCTGAGGAATCAGCTGTTAACCTTCTGGGAGTTCCCTTGTATGTTGTCGTTTTTCCCTTGCTGCTTTCAACAATTTTTCTTTGTCTTTAATTTTTGCTAATTTGATTACTATGTGTCTTGGTATGTTTCTCCTTGGGTTTATCCTGTATGGGACTCTCTGCGCTTCCTGGACTTGGGTGGCTATTTCCTTTCCCATGTTAGGGAAGTTTTCAACTATAATCTCTTCAAATATTTTCTCGTGTCCTTTCTCTCTCTCTCTTCCTTCTGGGACCCCTATAATGTGAATGTTGTTGCGTTTAATGTTGTCCCAGAGGTCTCTTAGGCTGTCTTCATTTCTTTTCACTCTTTTTTCTTTATTCTGTTCCTCAGCAGTGAATTCCACCATTCTGTCTTCCAGGTCACTTATCCATTCTTCTGCCTCAGTTATTCTGCTATTGATACCTTCTAGTGTATTTTTCATTCCAATTATTGTATTGTTCATCTCTGTTTATTTGTTCTTTAGTTCTTCTAGCTCTTTGTTAAACATTTCTTGCATCTTCTTGATTTTTGCCTCTATTCTTTTTCCAAGGTCCTGGATCATCTTCAGTATCATTATTCTGAATTCTTTTTCTGGAAGGTTGCCTATCTCCACTTCATTTAGTTGTTTTTCTGGGGTTTTATCTTGTTCCTTCATCTGGTACATAGCCCTCTGCCTTTTCATCTTTTCTTTCTGTGAATGTGGTTTTTGTTCCACAGGCTGCAGGATTGTAGTTCTTCTTCTGCTGTCTGCCCTCTGTGTGGAAGCTTTTAAATTCGATGGAGTCCCACTGTCTTTTCTTTTGTTGTTTGTGGTTTTGGTCCAAAAAACCATTGTGAATACTGATATTGAGGAGCTTCCTCCCTCCTGTTGAGGAGGTCCTATGTTTAAGTCTTTATGGTTTCAGGTCTTATGTTTAAGTCTTTCAAGTTAATTTCAAGTTGGTTTTTGTGAGTAGTGTAAGATAGGGGTAAAATTTCATTTTTCTGCATGTGGCTATCCAGGTTTCCCAACACCATTTGCTGAAGAAACTATCCTATCCCAACCTGATGTTCCTGGCTCACTTATCAAGTAATAGCTGACCATACATGTGGGAGTTTAATTCTGCACTATTTTCTTCCATTGGTCTGTGTGTCCATTTTTATGCCAGTACCATACTCGTTTAATTACTATAGCTTTGTTGTGTAGTCCCATATCAGGATGTATGGTGGCTTTGTTTTTGTTTCTCAGGATTGCCTTAGCTATTTGGGTTTTTTTGTGGTGCCATACACATCTTAGGATTATTTTTTCTCTATTTGAAAAATGCCATTGGAATTTTGATAGGGATTACATTGAATCTACAGATGGCTGTGTGTAGCATGTTCATTTTAACAATATTAACTCTTCCATTCCATGCGGACACGTGTCCTTCCATTTGTTTGTCTTCTTTGATTTCTTTAAGCAAGGTCTTGTAGTTTTCATTTTACAGATCTTTCACTTTTTTGGTTTATTGATTCTTAGGTATTTTATTGTTTTGTTTTGCTTTTTTTTTTCAGTATGCAGGCCTCTCACTGTTGTGGCCTCTCCCGTTGTGGAGCACAGGCTCCGGACATGCAGGCCCAGCAGCCATGGCTCACAGGCCCAGCCGCTCCATGGCATGTGGGATCTTCCCGGACTGGGGCATGAACCCGTGTCCCCTGCATCGGCAGGCGGACTCTCAACCACTGCACCACCAGGGAAGCCCCATTTTATTGTTTTGATCCTATTGTGAATGGGATAGTTTTATTCCTTTTCAGATGTTTCACTATTGGTGTATAGAAAAGCAACTCATTTCTGTGTATTCATTTTATACACTTCACCTTACTGATTTTATTGAGTAGAATCAACAGTCTTTTAGTTGAGACTTTTATATCTTAATTTTTAATAAAATATTAACATTTGCATTTATCTAGCCACACATTGGTTTGTAACATGTTTAACCATCTTGTTCATAACAGAAAAATGCATTCAATTTTCAGGTTGCTACTTATTTGTGATCTGTTGTGTCAACGTTTATAAGTCAGTAAGAATTGGGGGTTTTTTGGGTTTTGTTTTTTGGCTACGTTCGGTCTTTGTTGCTGCACGCAGGCTCTCTAGTTGTGGCAAGTGGGGGCTACTCTTCATTGCATTGCGCAGGCTTCTCATTGCGGTGGCTTCTCTTGTTGCGGGTGTGGGCTTCAGTAGTTGTAGCATGTGGGCTCAGTAGTTGCGGCACACAGACCCTAGAGAACATTGGCTTCAGTAGTTGCAGCACGTGGGCTCAGTAGTTGTGCATGGGCTCAGTAGTTGTGGTTCTTGGGCTCTAGAGTGCAGGCTCAGTAGTTGTGGCGCATGTGCTTAGTTGCTCTGCAGCATGTGGGATCTTCCCGTACGAGGGATTGAACCCGTGTCCCCTGAATTGGCAGGCAGATTCTTAACCACTGTGCCACCAGGGAAGTCCCAATAAGAATTGTTTTTATTGATACTTGATCACTGCATGCTCTGGTTGCTTCTTCATTCATTGCCTAGAATGATTATAGGAAAATCATGCTCAAGTGAACTTTGGGTCACTCTCCTCAAGCGTTTTTTATGGCGATAGAGAAGACGACCTGATGGAGGCTCTATTAAACCCCAGCCCAGTCCTTTCCTCCACCAAGGATATGAGGGTATGGCAGGGGCTCTCTCCAGGTATATGAGGGTTGTTCTGAATTTCTCCCATGTCCTCTACTGGGCCTAGATTAAATCCTGTTCCTCTAGTTGGAGTATGGCCCAGGTGGTGGTGGTGATAGGGTATTTTGTTCACTCCAGTTGAGACTCATGTCCTCACTCTTCAACAATGTCCCTTTTGCCTGAAAACTTAGTCTCTAAAATGAACCTTAGCCCAGAGGAAGGGGCAGTGTTCCCCACTGGGGATGTGCCACGGGAAGAGGGTTGGCTACAAGGGACACCTATCTCTGTTCAGACCCCAGACTAAGCCACAAGGTCCTTCTTGTTCCCTCTCATTTCCATAAGCCCTGCCCATGGCTGAGGGACCCATCTTCTGCAGTTCTGGCTGCCACCCTCTCTCACCACCAGACTTTAGTGCAGTAAGGATGATATTAGTCACAATTGGCTGGCTAAGGGCAAGAATGTGAATTATTGCTAAGTTTCTTGGGTATGAGATCAGTACTATGGTTATATATAAAAGTATCCTTTTTAGGAGATGCATGCTGATGTATTTTGAGGTCAAGTGTCATGGTATCTCACTTTCAAATAGTTCAGAAAGCCAAATACACACACACAGCACATGTGCAGTATAGTACTGTTTTTCATTAATTCTTTGCTTGTAAATAGGAAAACTGAGATCATGGGAGAGCTATTCATAGGCTAAGGCATCAGGATTATACATAATTCTGCCAGAGGGTGATTGATTAATCCTGAAGGTATTTCTGCTCTTGGAAGGGAGAAGCAACTGGGTGGGCACTGCATCAGCCTCAGGATTGTCTATCCTGGACCACAACTGATTGTAATTTGGAGAGAACATCAAATGTGAAATGATGAGCATGTCTGGGTGTTTGTGAATTGAGCACTGGTTGGGAGAGCCATGTTTAGTCCTGATAGCTGGTGTTAAAAATAACCTGAAGCATAACAAAGAAAGGGTTCAATCTGGTTGCCAGGCAACCCTGCTACTAGCTCCCTTCAGGTTGACCTTTATTGTTATTTTGTTCTATCCACATCTCTTAACATTTTCACCTTCTGAACCTCCCTTGATTCATCTAAGATTTAATGATTTTTTTGTGTGTGAGCTGGGTGGTTCAGGTCAGGCCAAACCACAAGCTCTGAAACTCAAAAGGCAGATCCTTGCCCCCAAGCATCTTACACTCTAATGAAGTATAAAGGTAAGTATACAATTATGTTCCTTTAACATAATCCTTTACTATTTGTAACTTATATCTACAAAGATCCTTTTACCAAATAAAGTAACATTTACAGGTTCCAGGGATTAGAACCTGATATCTTTGGGGCACATTTTCAGCCTTCTATAGATTGGGGACATTGGATGCCCACTTCTAAAGCGAGGCCACTTAAGTTCTTACTCAGTTATCTGAGGGGCCAGCTGACTAATCGAGCTAAGAATATTCAAAATAGTATCCTGGGAGTTCCCTGGCAGTCCACTGGTTAAGACTCTGTGCTTCCACTGCAGGGGGTGCAGGTTCAATCCCTGGCCAGGGAACTAAGATCCTGCATGCTGCATGGTGTGGTAAAAAACAAACACCCCCCCCCAAAAACCCCCAAACCAAAATGGTACCCTGATTCTCTGTAAGCCCAGGCTGAGGCACTTTATTTTGCTTACTTTACCATTCTTCAAACTCTCATTAACTAAAGTAATCTGGGTGTATCTTATTGTTTGAAAATTGAAAGTCAAACTAGTAAAATGGCTGACCCAAGAAGGGTTCATTTTGCATATAATTTTCACACTGTACATCTGCCAAAATCTCAATTGTTGGTTGTAGATCTTCGGGGACTATTAGTTCAGCTCATACTCCCCTTCCCTGAGAACTACCTCCCCACCTATGGGGGCCCCATTGGCAATGTTGATACTAAATGACAACACCCCCCTGATCAGAGCTGACTGGATCAGAGCTAGGCACTTGACGAAGTTAGACCAATCAGATTCTCTTCAGGGCCTTGGAACTTAGACACTACTCAGTTTCTGGAATTGAAATGGGTTGCTGATGTAGCCCTGGAAGGCCATCTTTTGTCAGGTGAAAGCCACTATGCAGAAAGAAGCAGAGACACGTTACCACAGGAACTCAGAGAGACAGAAAGGGTAGCTGCTCTGGTTTTTGATGGCTTCCCTGGTTAGAGATTTCCCCGGTTAGAAACGTAGAGCCAAGTGACATTTCTGTTCTGGGTTGGGAGAATTCTGCTCCTCCACTCCCCATAGTAAATTTCCCTTTTTGCTTAGGCAGTCTGAGTGGGTATCTGTTATTAGCAACAAAAAGAAGTTTAAAACTAATGTTTCAATCCTGGTTAGGGGGAGGGAGGGGGATGGACTGGGAGTTTAGGGTTGCAAACTATTACATTTAGCATGGATAAACAATAAGGTCCTACTGTGTAGCACAGGAAACTATACTCAATATCCTGTGATAAACCATAATGGAAAAGAATATAAAAAAAATGTACGTATGTGTATAACTGAGTCACTTTGCTGTACAGCAGAGACTAGCACAACACTAAATCAACTATACTTCAATAAAAAAAAAAATCAATCCTGGTTTAAATACTTCTTACCTTGTTCCCATAACATTATTCAGGCTCAATAGCTAAGATGATGCTGTACTTGGGTAATTTTTCAAAAGATTCCTCTAAATCTCCAGCGATTGCCCATGATAATGAGTCTTTACTGACATTTTAATAAATATTAGAATCACTGGGTAAACACAGTATTATGACAATGTTTTCATTTCATAAAACAGTGGCATGGAAAGGACCTTAGGGGATGTCTAATTCAACCCTTCGCTTTCAAGAAAGGAGATCAAGGCCCAGAATGGCCAAGAACTTTGCCCATTGCTGGGATTAGAAACTTGTTTCTGTCAATACTCAGGCCAAGGTCCTTGTCAATGAATTTTTTAGGGCCAAGATGGTATTCTCCTTGCTTTAAATTTTAAGTGAGATCACTAAACAATAGTTACTGACCACCCACTTAATTGGTCAGGACACTTTTAGTCACAAGTTAAAAAAAAAAAAAAGGCGCCAGAAATAACTTGTTTCAGGCATGGCTGGTTCCAGGCTCAACATTACTTTGAGGATTCTCTCACTCCATCCCTAGGAAAGACTTTTCACAGGTGAGGCACCTATAAGACTCACATCCTTTCAGCTTAGCTACCTCAGCAGTACAAGCCTGATTATCCTTGGACTTCTCAGTTACATGAGCCAGTAAATTCCTTTTTATTCCCTTAAGTCAATTTGAGTTTGGTTTCTGTCATCTGCAGCAAACATTCTGACTAAAATTGAGCTTATCAAAGAGTTCTCCACAAACAAGGATAATGGTAACCAACAATAAGAATCTCTCTTTAAACCTTTGAATATAAGAGTAGGCAATTTAAGCAGAAGCTGAAAGAACATGCAGAGAAATCAGCAATCCAGGGCACGATGAAAAGAAAACTTACTCTCTACACAGTCTTGGCTTCTCTTCTCTACCTCTTCTATCTACCTTACATCTTCTGCTTAGTCAGAGTTTCTGCTTATTCATAACTTCAGCTTGTTCTTGGTCCCATCAGCACCACAGCCTGGATTGCTTCGTAATATCCTAAACTGATTTGACCTGGAACACTTTTCTTAGAAATGGCAAAAGGTGATTGTCAGCAAAGCCTTCTGGGCTTTACATAGAACAAGCAAGAACAGGTTTCCTCTTTCAACTTGGTAAAGTTCCTCATGACATCCTAAGATCAGAAACTACTAATGTTATAACTAATGTGGTGACCATATTTGGATCAGGATGTGGGCTTCCCTATGGCAGGAGGCTTGACAAGACAATGAAGATCCTTTGCAGGTAAGTAATCGTGCCTGCAATTTTCTTGGATCCTCAGGTTACTTAACATCTCTGAGTCTTGATTCCTGTGGCAAAAAATGAACAAAGTAACCCACTTCACTGATTTGGAATAAGAAAGGAAGCATGTAAAATGGCTGGTACACAATCAGTACTCAGTGAATATTAGTTCTCATTCTCCAAATTTTAATATGTCATTTACTATAACAAGTGTTACCCAATTATCTCCTTTTGCTCAAATGTTTTAAAATTTATATGATGGAATGGTATTATTTCCACACATGACAAATAGTTCAAACAAAGAATCAGGATTTTTTTTAACCCATAAAAAGTTCTGCAGTTTTTCAAATGTTTTATTGGATTTAAAATTCTTTTAAAGGATATACAGATATACAATTAGTTTGATCAGCTACCAATATATTTTGGTATCCCTTTATTTTTGTACTCAAGAGCCAGTTCACTTTTTCTCCATGTTCAATACTTAACTTCGGTAAAATTTTGCCATGTTCGTCTTCACCTGCTGCTGAAGCATGAGTGTTTCCACCCTGCTTGGTATAAGCTGCCCTTTTGGTTTTCTTCTTGTGGGTATGTTTTATAGGACTCTTCTGTTTTTTCTCAACTTCACTGCTGACATCCCACAACATTATCTTCCCATCATTCCCTCCAGTAAGCAGCAAATAGGATTCTGGCAGAAAGCAGACATGGGATACCCCTAAGGTGTGGCCCTTAAATCCCAGTTCCTGTTCACACTTGACTCCCATCACCCTAAAGATTCGAATCTTACCATCTTCTGCACCACAACTAAAAATATTGCCACACGATGCCACAGACACAGAGTGGGCTAGGGCAGGGTTTAGAAGCTGACCAGGTGATTGTGGGTCTTCCATTTCTTCTGTTTCATCCTCCTGCAAATTTGTAATCCAGAGTGGCCGGGCTTTCTGAAGGTTCCACAGCATCACCTTTAAATAAGAGGAAGTTACATAGTTACGGTTCTAGTCAGTTTGTTTAACTAACATGCTTATTCCACTTCTAACAAAATCATCAAAGTAGTCTGAGAATGATTAATAGGATACATTTCCAGCAATATTAAAAAAAAAATTCAGATGGCACCACGACATGCCAGTGGGATGCAACCCTGGTGCCAAAACTAGAATGCCAGTGGGCAGTAAGGAAGATAGAATTTAGAAAACAAGATCCTGAGTAACTTTTGATTAACAAACCCATTAAAGTGTAATCCAAATTCTTAAGCAGATGCCAGTTTCTTTGAGTCATTCTACCCTGATCTCTGCAGGTAAAATTGAAGATTATGCAATTTATTAATTTTCGTCTATGCTTGTTAAAGTAAAAATACCTATCAACTAAATAAACTAAACTAGAATACCACTGAAATCATTTTTATCTGGAATGCTTTTCCTTTCCTTTCACATTACCCAAATTACTCATCCTAGGGGCATAGCTCTAATTGTGTCCCTCTAGGAAGGCTTTCCTAACTATTCCAGCCCCCTTCTCTCTTTCCCATATTTAATCCCTGTTCTCTTAATTGACATATACTACTAGCTTTTCAGTTTCTTGAGATTTAATTCATCTTTGCTAATGCCTAGCATAGTACCTGGAGAAAAGAGCAGAAATTCTAAACAAGTCTGTTGACTAATTTGACATCCTGGTATACTTAGCTTTTTTTTTTTTTTTAACATCTTTATTGGGATATAATTGCTTTACAATGGTGTGTTAGTTTCTGCTTTATAACAAAGTGAATCAGTTATACGTATACATATGTTCCCATATCTCTTCCCTCTTGTGTCTCCTTCCCTCCCACCCTCCCTATCCCACCCCTCCAGGCAGTCACAAAGCACCGAGCTGATATCCCTGTGCTATGCGGCTGCTTCCCACTAGCTATCTACCTTACGTTTGTTAGTGTATATAAGTCCATGCCTCTCTCTCGCTTTGTCACAGCTCACCCTTCCCCCTCCCCATATCCCCAAGTCCATTCTCCAGTAGGTCTGTGTCTTTATTCCTGTCTTACCCCTAGGTTCTTCATGACATTTTTTTTTCTTAAATTCCATATATATATGTGTTAGCATACAGTATTTGTCTTTCTCTTTCTGACTTACTTCACTCTGTATGACAGACTCTAGATCTATCCACCTCATTACAAATAGCTGAATTTCGTTTCATAGCTGAGTAATATTCCATTGTATATATGTGCCACATCTTCTTTAGCCATTCATCCGATGATGGGCACTTAGGTTGTTTCCATCTCCGGGCTATTGTAAATAGAGCTGCAATGAACATTTTGGTACGTGACTCTTTTTGAATTTTGGTTTTCTCAGGGTATATGCCCAGTAGTGGGATTGCTGGGTCATATGGTAGTTCTATTTGTAGTTTTTTAAGGAACCTCCATACTGTTCTCCATAGTGGCTGAACCAATTCACATTCCCACCAGCAGTGCAAGAGTGTTCCCTTTTCTCCACACCCTCTCCAGCATTTATTGTTTCTAGATGTTTTTTTAAAAAAATATATTTATTTATTTATTTGGTTGCACTAGGTCTTAGTTGTGGCAGACGGGCTCCTTAGTTGTGGCTCCAGGGCTCCTTAGCTGCAGCACGTGGGCTCATTAATTGTGGCACGCAAGCTCCCTAGTTGCATCATGCATGTGGAATCTAGTTCCCTGTCCAGGGATAGAACCCAGGCCCCCTGCATGGGAGCGCAGAGTCCTATCCACTGCGCCACCAGGGAAGTCCTCTAGATGTTTTGATGATGGCCATTCTGACCGGTGTGAGATGATATCTCATTGTAGTTTTGATTTGCATTTCTCTAATGATTAATGTTGAGCATTGTTTCATGGGTTTGTTGGCAGTCTGTATATCTTCTTTGGAGAAATGTCTATTTAGGTCTTCTGCCCATTTTTGGATTGGGTTGTTTGTTTTTTTGTTATTGAGCTGCATGAGCTGCTTGTAAATTTTGGAAATTAATCCTTTGTCAGTTGCTTCATTTGCAAATATTTTCTCCCATTCTGAGGGTTGTCTTTTGGTCTTGTTTATGGTTTCCTTTGCTGTGCAAAAGCTTTCAAGTTTCATTAGGTCCCATTTGTTTATTTTTGTTTTTATTTCCATTTCTCTAGGAGGTGGGTCAAAAAGGATCTTGCTGTGATTTATGTCATAGAGTGTTCTGCCTATGTTTTCCTCTAAGAGTTTGATAGTTTCTGGCCTTACATTTAGGTCTCTAATCCATTTTGAGTCTATTTTTGTGTATGGTGTTAGGGAGTGATCTAATCTCATACTTTTACATGTACCTGTCCAGTTTTCCCAGCACCACTTATTGAAAAGGCTGTCCTTTCTCCACTGTACATTCATGCCTCCTTTATCAAAGATAAGGTGACCATATGTGCGTGGGTTTATCTCTGGGCTTTCTATCCTGTTCCATTGATCTATCTTTCTGTTTTTGTGCCAGTACCATACTGTCTTGATTACTGTAGCTTTGTAGTATAGTCTGAAGTCAGGGAGCCTGATTCCTCCAGCTCCGTTTTTCGTTCTCAAGATTGCTTTGGCTATTCGGGGTCTTTTATGTTTCCATACAAATTGTGAAATTTTTTGTTCTAGTTCTGTGAAAAATGCCAGTGGTAGTTTGATAGGCATTGCATTGAATCTATAGATTCCTTTGGGTAGTAGAGTCATTTTCACAATGTTGATTCTTCCAATCCAAGAACATGGTATATCTCTCCATCTATTTGTATCATATTTAATTTCTTTCATCAGTGTCTTATAATTTTCTGCATACAGGTCTTTTGTCTCCTTAGGTAGGTTTATTCCTAGATATTTTATTCTTTTTGTTGCAATGGTAAATGGGAGTGTTTTCTTGATTTCACTTTCAGATTTTTCATCACTAGTGTATAGGAATGCCAGAGATTTCTGTGCATTAAGTTTGTATCCTGCTACTTTACCAAATTCATTGATTAGCTCTAGTAGTTTTCTGGTAGCATCTTTAGGATTCTCTATGTATAGTATCATGTCATCTGCAAACAGTGACAGCTTTACTTCTTCTTTTCTGATTTGGATTCCTTTTATTTCCTTTTCTTCTCTGATTGCTGTGGCTAAAACTTCCAAAACTATGTTGAATAATAGTGGTGAGAGTGGGCAACCTTATCTTGTTCCTGATCTTAGTGGAAATGCTTTCAGTTTTTCACCATTGAGAATGATGTTGGCTGTGGGCTTGTCATATATGGCCTTTATTATGTTGAGGAAAGTTCCCTCTATGCCTACTTTCTGCAGGGTTTTTATCATAAATGGGTGTTGAATTTTGTCAAAAGCTTTCTCTGCATCTATTGAGATGATCATATGGTTTTTCTCCTTCAATTTGTTAATATGGTTTATCACATTGATAATTTGCGTATATTGAAGAATCCTTGCATTCCTAGAATAAACCCCACTTGATCATGGTGTATGATCCTTTTAATGTGCCGTTGGATTCTGTTTGCTAGTACTTTGTTGAGGATTTTTGCATCTATGTTCATCAGTGATATTGGCCTGTAGTTTTCTTTCTTTTTGACATCCTTGTCTGGTTTTGGTATCAAGGTGATGGTGGCCTCGTAGAAGGAATTTGGGAGTGTTCCTCCCTCTGCTATATTTTGGAAGAGTTTGAGAAGGATAGGTGTTAGCTCTTCTCTAAATGTTTGATAGAATTCGCCTGTGAAGCCATCTGGTCCTGGGCTTTTGTTTTTTGGAAGATTTTTAATCACAGTTTCAATTTTACTTAGCTTTTTGTTCTTGTTCCCTACCATGATCTTGGACCTACTAAGGGAATTTAAATTAAATGCTAATTAAAAACTGATTAAAACAAAACAATAAACTCTGTGAACTGATTTTACTCTATTATCTAGCAATTTTCTTCCCGTAGCAACCAATTTGAAAAAGAAAATATTCTTCATACTTTCAGAGAAAACAGACAGCTGTATTTTGCCCCCTAGTACTATCCCTGAATTATGACTCACAATTTAAAATGGACACTAGGATAAGCATGACCTTCTTTAGTCAAAAGCACAGATCTGAACTGATGAGATTACTACTGTTGATTATATTAAGGATTTGGTTTTCTATTCAACGTAACTTCCTTTAACTCGGCCTACTTTCAAAAGAAGCAACATTTAGTAATACTTATATTCTGCTTATACTAGGGAAAACACTGAAAATCTCTTTGGATTGGATTTATAACATTATACCAAGAGGCCACCAATTGTTATACATATGGGTGAAGCCAAAATACTAATAAATTGAAATAAAGTAAAATTTTAAAAATAAGAAAATATAACAAAAATGAATGAGTAATAAAACTTGAGGGAATTCCCTAGTGGCACAGTGGTTAAGAATCCACCTGCCAATGCAGGGGATGTGGGTTTGATCCCTGTTCCAGGAAGATCCCACATGCCACGGAACAACTAAGCCCGTGCACCACAACTACTGAGCCTGCACTCTAGAGTCTGTGTGCCACGACTACTGTAGCCCACGCGCCTAGAGCCCGTGCTCCGCAACAAGAGAAGCAATCACAATGAGAAGCCCTGCACACTGCAACCAACAGTAGCCCCTACTCACTGCAACTAGGGAAAGACCGTGTGCAGCAACGAAGCCCCAATGCAGCCAAAAAAAAAAAAAAAAACTTGACATGGCAACAATCTCTATAAAAAACCTGAACACAAGGAAAATGGACATTCCAAAATATACTAGCTTAACTGTATGGCAGGTATCCCCAAATTCTTTTTCACATAGCCCCATAATGCCTGGATTATATTTTCTGCCCTAAGACATCCAAACATGAACTACACCCAAAGTGTTTTCAGCAGCTTAAACATTTTTGTATTTACTTAAATCATCTAAACGTGTTAATAGCCATTTCAAATTGTACCAACTCAGCAGTCATTTCCAAGTGTTGAAGATTCCCAAATTGTTCCTGCCTGGACATTCCCTTTGTACTTCTTTACTCTTCCTAACTGCCCAAGAGTCCAAGGTATCTCACAATTTCTCAACCACCTGATCAAGCAGTATCACCCTAAGCAAGAGAGGTAAGGTATTAAAGGAAAAGAATATTAAAGAAAATTGATTTGAAGGAAAAGTATACAAGCGTTCAGGGCTTAAGGTCCAATAAAACGTCAAAGGGAGAGAAAGTGGACAACTGGCAAATGTTCAGAAGTGAATGCAAGCATATCAAAGTGACCCTGCTCAAAAATTTCTCCTACAAAAACATTCCTTTCCACATAAAAGATTCATTTTCAAGGGGGTAAAAAAAAAGGCTCCTCTACTGTCCCAGTCCTTAAGTTCTGTACTAGAGATCTTTCAAACTCCAGAAAGAACAAATCTTTGAACCATTTATTTTCAAATGTGGAAATGAGAAAGAAAACCAATGTGTATGCTATAGAAATTCATGATGGCTTCAAATTTCCAAAGGTCCTTATAAGAAAAAACTATATTTGAGTGGTGGTACACATGTATTTGTTTAATGTTATTTTTTATAACTTATACATATATTATGACTATTATTTTGGGCCTATTTAATAAAAGATTAAGCAGTCTCAAGTGTCTTAATAAATCATACTTCATTCTTAAGGTCCCTGCCTCTTTGAGTAAGCATTGCCTATTTAATTTTATTTTTTATTTATAAAATTTTATTTATTTATTTATGGCTGCATTGGGTCTTTGTTGCTGCACACAGGTTTTCTCTAGTTGCGGTGAGCGGGGGCTGCTCTTCGTTGCAGTGCGTGGGCTTCTCATTGCAGTGGCTTCTCTTCTTGCAGAGCACAGGCTCTAGGCACACGGGCTCAGTAGTTGTGGCTCTTGGGCTCTAGAGCACAGGCTCAGCAGTTGTGGCGCATGTGTTTAGTTGTTCCACGGCATGTGGGATCTTCCTGGACCAGGGCTCAAACCCATGTCCCCTGCATTGGCAGGCGGATTCTTAACCACGGTACCACCAAGGAAGCCCGCACTGCCTATTTAAACCTATCTAAATCAAAGGGTATAATTTTTATAACTTGTATAATAACAAAGATAGGTGTGTTGAACCCATCTATTTTATGTGGCAATAATTCAATTCCTGCCTTGAGATAAAACACACTTGTTCAGAGAGAAATAACTCATCATTAATCTGATAAGAACTCCCTTCCACTATTACGCCTACATTCTTGGACTCCCCCATAGACTAGCTATTCTTAAGGTTTAGAAAAATACCAGATAACCAGGTTTTAAGAAATACTGATAAATTGGAAGAAATTATAGTTTCAACGTCAGTTAAAGAAGTAATTTTTTAAAAGCCTGGCTGTATTATCTTAGCCACTGTTGTTACATCACAACCCAATGCAGAAGTTAATCTACAGTGTATTTTTAGCAACTCTTGACAGTCAAATCAAAATGCAATTACCAAAAAAAAAGAAAAATAAAAAAAAAAAAAAGAAAAGAAATTACCTAAGCCTTCTTCTCACAAAACATTTATTTCCTTTACTGTTCTCTAGCAGCTGCCTGCCACTAAACATTCTCATCTAGAACTGGAGGTAAAATGGTAAATTCTGGGTGCCTGCTTCTTATCTAATCTGTGATTGCTGCACACCTAATTGTTTATTGCCATGCCTAGTAGTTAATGAACCAGTGATTGAAAACTGGTATAGCTTAAGGATGAAAGAATGACTAGTCAAAGAGACACTGTACAATCTGCCTACTTAAAACAGATATCTGACTGGTTGTGTACGTCTTTCTGCCCAACCAAGTAAGCAGATTATCTCCACTAGGACAGAAAATATAGGAGGTTTATTAAAGTTTTGGACAAGACCTAGGAGTAGAAAAGGAGTTTAGAGGTTATGGGGTCACTAAGCCTTGTAGGTATAAATGTTCTCAATAGAGGCACTACAAATTTTTGGTCAGACAATTCTTTATTGTTTAGGGGCTGCCCCAGCACTGCAGGACAACTACCAATTCTTCCTACTAAATGCCAATAGTTTGGGGGGAAGGGCTGGCAGTCATAGTGACAACAACTAAAATTAGCCTCATTATTTCTAAATTATAAGGAGGTGTGGAGGGTAGAGGAGGGAATGGTAAAGACCACTGGCCAAGAAGTGGCCACAAGTCTTAGAAGATACTAATATATAGTTGGGAATGTAGATTAAATGCCTAGAACAGTGCTGGGAGAGCCCGTAAACAATAAAGCAGTGGGAAGTAGTAAATGTAAAGCAGTGGGAAGTAGTAAATGCTCACCAAAGAGAAGCCATGACTATTCTCACTCCAGTGATTTTTAGAGTAAAAACAATAATAGATCCAGGCCCTCCAACTTTTTTTTTTTAAACAACAGACTCCGTAGAGAGTGGGTGATAAACTCTGACTTTAGCATGACTTTGTTTAAACAGATGTTTAGAATCAAATATTTGAATTCTCATGTTTTAGGAATGTCTTAAAGCATAGAGAAAGGAACAGTAAAAGATTAATAATTACTCTGTGAATAAAATCTACTAAACTTTGTCAAGTTAGCATTAAACATGCAGTAGAAGTAAAGCTTATGGTTCATAAAATACATAAGACATGTTAGTAGAGAATAGAAAATGGAAAGATATATTTAGCCCAATTAATAATTTGATTCTGTTACCAAATCGCATCTAGAAATTACCCAAGTACTCTCTGCAAGACATCACCTGCATATCCAGTCCACATGACACCAGGCTCTGAGGTCTTTGAGGCCGAAAAGCTACAGAAGAACAGATATTGGAATGTCTCTTCAGTGATCTGCTAACTTTCTTATTTTCCAAGTCTAGGATTTTGATTGTTCCGGAGTCATCAGCAGAAGCCAGAAGGTTTTCAGTTTCATTCAGTGAAACACAGTTGATTTCTTCTTCATTCGCATGAAAATCGTCCAAGGATCCTTTGAGAGACCTGACATCCAGTATGCTAATGGTTTCTCCATGTGAGGCATAGAGCTTGGTGGGGCAGGAGGGAGCGAATAAGACACTGGTAACATCATCTGCCCCTTGGAAGCGTGTGTGTCCTAATGGAGTCCCATCTTCACCCCAAACCATGAGATCTCCACCTTCTGCTCCAGAAGCCACTAGCCCTTCTTGACTTGCATTCAGGCAGAGAACAGGAGAAAAATGTCCACCAGTCCACTTGACTGCCATAATGGCTCAGGTGATTCTGTGAAGAAGGGGGAAAAATTATAATCTCGTGTTTTATCTAAGAACTTCACGAGAGACATATTCAATAAGCAGTATTTCATTTAAATATTAAAAGACATCTAAAAAACTCAATCAATAAAAAAAGACATTTGAAGATCAAGCCTACAAAGCCTAGTTGAACACAAGATTGTGGTGCACCTGGCTGGCACATGCCTACATGGGCTTTCCTTGCAATCAGGGGCACAGGTAAGCCTGGTCCTCCGGCCTTTGATGTGAGGCTCACATAAGAATAACAATAAATATATTTATTTTAAATTAAGAAAAATCCTTTTGAAGAAAGGGCTGCACAATCATCAGGTTATATCCTTTATCTGAATAATGTTTATAGAGAATGAGCCCTGGAACTAGACTCTCTGGGTTTGAATAGCTCTATTACCTATCAGCTGGGCAACTTTGGGCACATTACTGAATCTCTCTATAATTCACTTTCATTCTCGATAAAATGGGGGTAATAATAACATCCATTTCACAGGATCAGATCGGATTAAATGACATAATAAATGTCAAGCACATATAACAGTGCCTGGTACATAATGAGGGCTCAACAAATATTACCACTGTCACTTTTCTTACTTTTATTAGGCTAGTCAAAGTGGCATCATATATACTACACAAATGGTCCTCAAAGTATAGTCTCCAGGAGCATTAGCACCGCCTAGGAACTTGTTAGAAATATAAATTGTTGGACCCCACTCTAGACCCACTGAATCAAAACTCTGGGGTTGGCACCCAGCAATGTGTTTTTTGTTTTGTTTCGTTTTGTTTTGTTTTTGCAGTACGCGGGCCCTTCACTGCTGCGGCCTCTCCCGTTGCGGAGCACAGGCTCCGGACGCACAGGCTCAGCGGCCATGGCTAACGCACCCAGCCGCTCCACGGCATGTGGGATCTTCCCGGACCGGGGCACGAACCCGTGTCCCCTGCAACGGCAGGAGGACTCTCAACCACTGCGCCACCAGAGAAGCCCCCAGCAATGTGTTTTAACAAGCCCTCCAGGTGATTCTGATGTATGCTAGAATTTGAGAACCTGTACTACACCAGTAATCATCAGGGGAACTGGTTACAAATGCAAACCCTTGGGTCTTACCATCGGAGAATAATTCAGTACATTATTTAATTTTATTCTCAAAACAACACTTCTGATTGGTAAATATTATTCCATTTTACAGGTAATAAAACTGAGTCTCAGAAATGTTAAATAATTTTCCCAAAGTCACCTGGCTCTTAGGATTTGTACTTGGGATCTAATATAAAGGGATCCTAAATTTCTAAACAATGAAGACCTTTTTCTAACAATTCTACTTGACAACAGGTTTAACTTGTTAGTATTCTTTGAAAGTGCAGAAAACGATTATTAGAAAGCTGCTAATAATTCATTACTGCTTCTAAATATATTCACATATTTTTAATCACATTATCACCTACTTGAACTTATATAACAGTAGTACTTATGTGCAAAATTTAGTTTCCTGATACGCTAGGCAGGCTGTATCTATAATTGTAACTGCCACATAATACTACCCCCTCTCGTAACTACCTCCTGTGCAAAGCGAAAAAGGAAATAGGGGCAATTTCTACAACTCTAAGTGGTCAAAAGGAAGCAAACAAATCTATCTAGATAAATTTAATTTTTCATTCCACAAGACAAGGGAGAATTTATCTAGTAAGAAACTGCCATAGTTGCTTTACTATTTTCAGATACAATACCTGAATTTAGTTCAATTGTACAGAGATAAATTTCCTAAAATTGTTTTGAAAATAATTTTAAAATAATCTGGTGATCTGCCTAAAATTTCTATTCCCAACACAAAGGTTATTTCCTCCACTTTTAGCCACACACACAAACAAAATCACTAACTAGACTGCAAAAAATCACCAATCTAATAGTAATCGAAGTAACAGAAACAAGATCACAAAATCAGCAATTTTCATACAGATAAAATGGAAAAAAGACAAAAAGATACATTTTTAAATTTCAGCAGAAGCACTCAATTAGTAAACAGAGGAAACTAATTAAATAGAGACTGAAACAAGTTTTAAAGGAGAGGTTTGGAGAGGAAATAACTCAAAGGGAGATAAAGACAGGGAACTCTTGTGGTTTGATTTTTGCCAACAAGTACTGAAATAGTAGTTAAATAACAAAGACGTTTGCCAAATGTTCCAGATAAACCAAGGAAAAAGGACACTTAACACAATTTAAAATGAAAGGTATTAATATTATTTAGGCTTAGGAACTGTCATTTGTGGTGACTATTGACTTATATGATAAATACAATATCCTACCTTAAAATATGAAATTTGAATTAATCACTGAAAAGTTACAAATAGTTTTATTTAACTCTGTCATGAATCTTTAGGGTATTGACCACTTATTTCCTAAGTCAGAGTTTTAATTTTTCTACAATGAATTAACTTTAAAGTCCAGAAGTCTGCCCCCTACAGCTTTAGGATTTTGTGTCCATATAGGTTTTGGATCCCTGTTGGGATATATTAGGTTTTTGCTAAGACAAGGATGAGGCAGGGTTTCTAGTACTTCTATTTCTCCATCACTAATCTACTCACAGGGGACCTAAGTAAATGCTGACTAGCAGACAAAAGTTTTAGCAGGTTTTCTTCCTAATATAACTCTTTTCCAGAAAAGATTAACTCAATTTTAGAGATACATTTGGTTAAACTCCACCCCAAAGTGTGAGAAGTTAGGCAATAAATGAATTTTGTATTTAAAGAGACTATTATAGACAACACCACAGTTCCTGTAAATTTTTCCATAATGGAAGCAGTAGTAACTCTTGGACTATTACTCTCACAAGTCCAAGGTCAGCTCTACCTTAACCTCTATGCACCAGAGTAAAGAGCAAATTAAACTTCTAATCTCTACACATGGATGATATTCACCGATCACCTAGCTAGTCAGAAAAATTAAAATAGAGACCTATTATGTGGAATGTTAGGAAAAAGAGTTGGGAAAGCCCCAGAAATCCATACATTCTGAGGCTTTTAATTTTATCATGCAGAGTATTGATCAGGGATTCAACGAGAGCCCCCCAGATCACCTGTTTACTTAGTCTACAAAATTAAAATTATTTGTTATTATTTGAAACACATTCGAAGATCACCATCAAAAAGTGTTAAACAATCAGACTGCTGCGGTACGAGGTAGCGGGAAAAATTAACTACATATGGGTTAAATCAAAATAATCTTTCAGAAATGAGTTGGCAAGCCACTGTTTCTTGTTTTTCTTTTACTGGGACTGGAAAGCCTACCTGGAAATAGCTAAGTGCCACTATCCCCACACTCAGGTATCAAGTCAACTAACTTTTCTCTTAGGTAGATGACTAAAGGGTCAAGCACGGTAATTAATCATATCCCAGTGTGAATTAGTTTAATTAGATACTGGATTCCTTCCTTCTTACACCTAATGAGATCATGGAGTGAGAGGGGGCGAGGAAGGTGGGGTACTATGAGAACATTTTTATAAAGGGTGCAGTGCAAAGATGGAAGTTCTAAACAGTGAGAGGGCAGAAAAAGGGTACTGAACATGGCAGAGGGGACATGATCAGGAGGGTGATGAGCAGGCAAGAAAGAAAAGGAGGTAGTGATAAAGGAAATCTTTTCCTACTTTGAAATCCTACCTGGGCCACTTGGGGGGTACTTTGCCACAAAAAGTCACCTCACTGAGTGGACAAGATGTGCCAGAATTATTTCATCAGATCCTTCAAAGGCTCTACCTCACACCATGGCAGACAGGATAGAGGGCAATGTCTTTAATAACTGAATGCTCTCTACTCTAAACACTTACTCCTGTCATACCTCCATGTATCCATTTGTCCTTTTCAAGTGTCTGTGCCTTTAAAGCTATTCATTCTGTCTGTTCTTTGTCCCCTTCTTGGATGGACTGACTCTACTTATCCTTGAAGCTGTAAAAGAAACTTCAGTGCCTTTCCAGACAAATCTTGGACTGTCTTCCTTTGATGGCTGAAAGCTGAAAGCTGAATAATAAATAAAACTCCGAAGCCTGAAATCTAAATAATGTGATAGTCACTATCACTGTAATAAGTATAGGTCAACTTTTCTTGACATGTTTGAGTTTTCCAAAGTTGGTCTCGATGTGGAGAAGCTAGACAGCAACCGAAGTGGCTGAAGGGCTGTGGTACTGGCACTAGTAAGAATGAAAAGAATCTGGGTTACTAAGCTTGGAGGAAAAAACATCTGGGAAGAAGGGACTGGCAAGTAATAACCAAACACCACCCATCAGAGAGTAGAGATGGTAGGTGCTGTTCTTTTGTTTTTACTGGAGAACGAGAAATTGACTATACACAGCAAGGGAGCTTTTGGAAAGATTCCTTACTACGTAAAGGCAAGACAGTGGAATTGACTACTAAAGGAATCTGTGAAACCTATTATTATAATAATTATCTCATAGTTGTTTAGAGAGTTATATAAACACCCCTGTAAAGGGCCTCAGTAGGTTGCCTGGCTTACATGATAGATATTATTTTCTCGTACCAAGCATTCTTTAAAGGCTGTCAGAAAACGTTCTGGCCACCTAGGAAAACGCAATATGACTAAATAATGCTGAAACTCTTTCCCTTCCAAGAAGCCTTCTATAATTATAGCCTCCATGTCATTCTCCCTATTGGAATGTCTCATTAGTTAAAAACACACTGCTTTAATTCGCCTACCAATCGTGGGTTAGTAGGAAAGACTAGGAAAAGCCACCTTTTGTCCAAAAGAATGTAGCACTTAATAAGCACTTAAACGGCACTTTAAGGTTATCCAAACACTGGGGGGTGGGGGGGTGGGGAAGGTGTTCAAATGTGGCGACCTCACATGCTGTATATACGCTGGGACACACGTTCTGATAAGCACTGATACTAAGGGAGAACAAGAGGGCCTGACCAGAAAAACACGACCTCACCTGCCGAAGGACTGGCTAATAAGGAGAGGGAAATTTCATGCGTTAGATTGGAAAGGTGAAGCAGGGACCCAAATGACTCAGCGAAAACTTATAGGAAAAGTGGTCCAGAAAAGCCGACGCGAAACCACTAGATTAAAAAAGAGAAAAGGCACCGGATGATAGCCCGGAACCCACCGGCGATAGCCTCATACCTGCGCTTCCAGCTTCTCTCCTAGGCGCCTGGTGATGACCTCACCCGTGGGCGCCCAATCCCATCTAGCGTAGTGGGGGGGAGGCGCCTCAGCCAAACAGTCACATCCGGGGCCGAGAGGAACCGCGCGAGCTGGGCGTGCGCCCTTGCTTCGTGCCCTCAACCCGCATGGCGGAGGCACGGGCGCGCCGCCGGGAGGCCGTGCGAGTTGGGCCGTTCCGGCGCCCGCGCTGAGCCGCGGGGGAGGGGCGGGGGACGCCCGTGCGGCCGGTGCGTCTGCCCTCAGTGAGGCGGGGCGCGTGGCGGACGCCCCCGGGCAGGGGCGGGAGTGGTGGAGGGGCCGGACGGTAGTCTGTGAAAGGGGCGGTGAGCGAACTGCTCCTGTCTCAAGGCGAGGCTTGGCCTCCGGAGCAGAGACGGGGGGAAGCGGCGGCGGCGGCAGCGGCCCTCGGGCCGGCTGTTGAGGCGATGGCGGCGCCGGCCCCGGGGGCTGGGGCAGCCTCGGGAGGCGCTGGCTGTAGCGGTGGCGGCGGCGCGGGCGCCGGCTCCGGGGCCGCCGGGGCCGGGGGCCGGCTGCCCAGCCGAGTGCTGGAGTTGGTGTTCTCCTACCTGGAGCTGTCCGAGCTGCGGAGCTGCGCCCTGGTGTGCAAGCACTGGTACCGCTGCCTGCACGGCGATGAGAACAGCGAGGTGTGGCGAAGCCTGTGCGCCCGCAGCTTGGCAGAGGAGGCTTTGCGCACGGACATCCTCTGCAACCTGCCGAGCTACAAGGCCAAGGTGAGGGAGCCCCGCGCCACGCCGCTGCCCCCGGTCCCGCTTGTCCGGGCCGCTCTCAGTGCTTCTCAGCTAAGCTTTTGAGTCGGAAGCCTCGCCTCACTATCCCGCCTTTCCACCGCTCCAGTCAATACCTTACCTTACCTCCCCGCGCCATGGAGATCCTCTTCTCTTTGGGTTGAAGTTCTGCTCCTTAACCCACCCCACTTCCGCGATACACTTTTTGAAGGGCCAGGTGGTTTCCCATCCCTGGTTTCCGTCACTCATTCTACTTTCCACAGTCTTTACCCTTAAAAACAGACCACCTCATTGTTGTAGGTTTCAATACTCATCCTATTTTTCTCCCTGCCCTTTATTAAATCACCTTGGCTGCCTTAACATCGGCTTAGTTTCTCAGATCTTTGCTTTCACCGCACCTTTTCCAAGCTCTGATTTATAACTATCTTTTCTTTATTTTTGACCAAGCACTCTTTAATTCCCTCCACTATGTTACAGGCTTATAAATGAGTGTGGTCCAAGGCATCGTGCTGACTTTCAACATAGAGGCTTTAATAGAACATCCTCCCATCGGCACCACTTAACAGTCATAATACTGCCATGTCCCACTATTATTAGCTACTTCCTTGCCACCTTTTTCGTAGTTCCACCTTGGTGTTGTGTCTCTTATGTTCTATTTGTCATCTAACATGCTGATTCCATTTTTGCTGCCTTTTTTCCCCTGCCAGATTCTTGTGATTAGTCTTGCTTTCATATGCAAGTAAAAATGTCAAGTAGCAGATAATGGTAGGACTGAGAGGATTCTTCAAGCAATGTAAATAAAAGGCCTTAAACTTGGGTTCAGTTTGGATGGAAACAACTCTTCAGAATAGCAGTCACCAAGAGCATATATGAGACAGGATGAAGTCTGACCTAGAATATGGTAAACATAAAAATACATTAACAATTAAAAAGGGAAAACATACCTTTTTAATGCTAGACTGCCAGTGGGGCCAGAATAAGGAGTAAATTTTTTTTCCATGTGAAATAGATGTAAAATGTATTCTTCTGTAATAAACCAGGTTTTAGTTTAATAAGATAAGGAATATCGCTTTTTAATATGTCAGCTGTGAAGTTGTTTTTCTATTAAATGAAATAATGTTAATTTGCGAGGATAGTATTTGTACATGGTAGATTCTCAATGGATACTAGTTGTAATTCATATAGTAGAGTGCAGTAGATTGCAGTTTTGTCTTACTGTGCCTGATAAACGTGTAGATTTCATGAGTCTTATTTTTTACTTTTCCATAAAGTTTATTGTTTTTACTTATTTTAAATTAAGACATTTTTGTAATTGGTCTGTAATAGTCATGTTCACATGATTCAAGATTCATATAATAATATGTAATAGATAATGTATTCATGTGAAGAATACATGATTCAAAAGAAGCAAAGTGATGTAAAGCAAAATGTCTTCCTTTTGTCCTTATACCACCGCCATCCAGGTTGGAGGCAACCTATGTTACCTATTTCTTCTGTATCCTTCCAGAGATATTTTAGGTTTCATAAGTTTTTAATACTTTGTATGCCTTTGTACTACTTGCACTATAGGTATTATAGACCTGTACTAATCACATGTACATTCAGATATTGCAGGACTTTTCTTGAATATCTTGAAGCTAAAAGATTAATTCAGAAGGAGTCATATAGCCTAGTAGGGACATCCTCAGTCTAGTAGAGGAGAAAAAAATGTATAGAAATAACTAGTGGTTATTAGTTAGAAATGGTAGAAATTGTTGCTAACTGTTAGAGATATAAATATATATATATACTAGAAGTTTACTGGAAGAGATTTACAAGTTGAGTGGATGATTGTAGAAGGTTTGGGGTTGAGATTGTATTTGAGCTGAACTTTAAAGATGGGGAGAATGTGAACATTTTACTAAGAGGAAGTACCCTGAACAAAATCAAGGCAATGGAAAGCAGAGGGTTTGTACAGCATATATTTTTATTTAAAAAAATATGAATGTTAGGCACTATGCTCAGTTTTGCAGATGCAATGGTGAATAAAAACAGATACAGACTCTTATGGATGCCTTGCCATATGGCACTTACAATCTAGTGCGGGGAAGTGGGTATTAATCAAATAGTCACACAGTTGTAAAATTGCATTTGTGTTAAGTCCTACGAAGGATGGATACATGATGCTCTGAATGTCAGTAATGGAGAATTTGAACTAAGTAGGGAGGTCAGGGAAGGCTTTCTCTGAGGAAATAATGCATGAACTGAGACCTGAATGATAAGGATAAATAGGCCAGAGAGAGAGAAGAGCCTTCCAGGAAGGAACCTGATGAGTATGAGGGACAGAAAATAATCGATGTGGCTGGAGCATAGACAGCAAAAGTGAGGCACGTTTGAGAAAGATGGAAGAGGTGGACTGGGGCCAAACAAAAGGAAGCCATTTTAAATTGTAAGCAAAAGGGGGTTAGGAGTGTAGGGATTGGTGATGTGATATTTTTCCATTTTTTAGAGGTTATTCAGACTTAAGAATGGAGAACAGGTTGGAGGGAGACCTTAGAAATATGAGTATTAGGAAGTATGTAGTAAAAGAGATGGGGAGAAATTTAGAATAAATTTAGGAAATAAAATCTACAGCACTTGGCAATAGATTTGAAATAGGGGGGAGGAAGAGGGAGGTGCTCAGGATGACTCCTAGGTATCTGGCTTATATGATATAGGGATTACCTGGGCTAGATTTTGGATGAATAACAATGAGTTCAGTTTTGGTAGAACAGAGTTTACAGTGTTTTTAAGACATCCAAGAGTTTTCAGATAGGCATCTGTTACAATTTGTAGCTTGGAGGAAAGGCTAAAGATATAAAATAGTTTAGTTAGATTGAATTGTGATAGGAAATATTATTGTAAAGTTAAGCTGAAACTAGATATATCATGGAGGTCCTTGACATACAGCCTTCAGTCTGTAGTTTGGGCTTTGTCTTACAGCTGGAAAACACAGAAATTTGAACAAAGGAGGGACGAAGTAAGAGCTGTGCTTTAGAGAAACCAGTCCATAAGGTGAATTCAGGAAGGCAGGGGTTGGTGCCTATACCAGAGGTACTTAAGACCAGAACAAGTGTATAGAGCAGAGAAGGGGGTGGCTGGGAGAGGAACTGCAAGAAAACAAGTCCACATAGGTGGACAGCTGACTGGGTGAGGTGGGATGAAGAAGAAGGAAGGGTCAAATAGGATTTCCAGGGAGCCTGGGTAACTGAGAAAATGATGAGAACAGGCTTGGGATAGCATAAAACTGGAAAGTATTTGGAGTTGTCAATCTAATTAGGATTTGTCTTCTTTTTTTCTTTTTGCGGTACGCGGGCCCCTCACTGCTGCAGCCTCTCCCGCTGCGGAGCACAGGCTCCAGACGCGCAGGCTCAGCGGCATGGCTCACGGGCCCAGCCGCTCCGCCGCATGTGGGATCCTCCCGGACCAGGGCACGAACCCGTGTCCCGTGCATCGGCAGGCGGACTCTCAACCACTGCACCACCAGTGAAGCCCCTAGGATTTGTCTTCTTTTTAAAAGTTCATGTTTTACATATTACCAAGTAACATCAGTTATTCCAGTCATACTTGGCATCTAGCTATAATTGTCTAAATTTCAGACTTACATCCTAAACTAGGTCTTAAAGCTGTTTGCTATAATGCAAAATCCAGGTTACGCATGAGACTGTGTAGCAAGAACTATAGATTGTTTTTATTTATTTGTGTATTTTTCCATTTTATCTGATTTTTCACATTATCTCTAAAAGATAAGGACACTTAATCACAATACCATTAGTACATCTAAAGTATAAAGAAATTAATGATAATTCCTTTATATAAAAAGTTTGGTGTTCACATTTCCAATTGTCTCATAAATGTCAAATGTTATATCTTTAATTTTCAGTTTATTTAAGCAAGATCTATATAAAGTTCCCATGACAAACAGTTGATATGTCTTTTAAGGCTATTTTAGTCTACAGATACACCCTCCATCTCTCTCACCTCTTACCCCGGCAGTTTATTTGTTGAAGAAACCAGGTTGTTTACCCTGTAGAGAGGTTCCCTCAATCTGGATTTTGCTGATTTCATTCCCATGGTGTTGCTTAACATGCTTTCTGTCCTCTGTATTTCCTATAGAAGTTTGATCAATTTAGGTTAGATTAGATTTTTTTCAAGATATGTTTTACTAGAGTCAAATGGTTGAGGTGTGTACAGCACTTTTAGGTACTTAAAAGTGTGTTATAATAAGAACAGATCGGAAAAAATTTAGGTATACTTCAGGTTTACATCCTGTTTATGAAAATATGGGATACCTGAACCAAGGAGGTTTTTTGTTTTTGTTTTAATCTGTCCTCTGGAGTACAACAATTAAACAGTGAAGTACTTGCTAATGGTAAATGAGAACTGGATGAGGGGACTGGATGCTTGACTTCTCTTTGGGGCTCTTGTGCTAACTACCTGTTGACTTTACGCCTGTGTCCCCATCCCTGAGTTGAAGTAGGTGAACTTTAACGTCTTTCCTAATGCTGAAATTCTGTGATTCTGGAGCTGATTTCTCAGGTTAACTAAAGCAATAGGTCCCAGCCTTCAGCTGCTTTTGGGTTGTTTGAATAAAGAAGGGATTTTCTAAAAAACGTACAAACTAAAACCTATAAATTATTAAAACATGAGAGAATGTTATTATTTGTACAGAGTAGCAATTTTCATATTGTCTTTATTTTGGAAACTTAAAAAACTGGATTACTGAAGGTCACCTATCCTGTCCTGTCAGTGGTAGCTGCTGTTAATGACTATCTCTTTATAAATTTTAGTGATTGAATTTATGCTATCTAGGGGATTATTTGATTTGGTAAAATGAGAGTGGTGATGTCTCAGTGTATGAGTAATACCTAGCAAGGAGGCTGAGGATCTAAGATAGTTTGTGGTTATTAAAATTTTTCATATACTCTAGAGCTGATATGCCTAAGTTCTCTATTTTACTTAAAATACAGTTCTTTTTGGTGGCAGCATTGCCAACACGAAAACTGTGCATATCTTAACTTTTTAATGTAAAAATATCGACTATAAACAAGAGTATAGAAAATAACCTCCCTATACCCATCACGAAGCTTTACCAGTGATTAATTCATGGGCAGTCTACTTTCATGTCTACCTTGCCCACTCTCCCATTCCATTCCTGGATATTTCAAAGCAATTCCCAGATATGTCACCCATAAACATTTCAGTACTATCTCTAAAATATAAGGATTCTTGTGTATATCTTTTGATGTGTTAAGAAGTCTATTTGGAGAAATTATACTGTGGTTTAGAATTTTAGTCAATAATGAAACAGCTGGCAGTTTTATTTTTAATGTTGCATAATTTATTATGTTAGGATCCCATGCTGAAACGTGAGCCATTTTTGAGAAATAATTATTGTATTACTTAAAATATATAATTTTATTGTTTAAAAACATGTAGCCTAAAGTTTGGGTACTTTTAAATGTTTAAGAAAAATTAAATTTCTGTTTCTTTTGTGTGCTTTCCATCTTTTCAGATACGTGCTTTCCAACATGCTTTCAGCACTAACGACTGCTCCAGGAATGTCTACATTAAGAAGAATGGCTTTACTTTACATCGAAACCCCATCGCTCAGAGCACTGATGGTGCAAGGACCAAGATTGGTTTCAGTGAGGGCCGCCATGCATGGGAAGTGTGGTGGGAGGGCCCTCTGGGCACTGTGGCAGTGATTGGAATTGCCACAAAACGGGCCCCCATGCAATGCCAAGGTTATGTGGCATTGCTGGGCAGTGATGACCAGAGCTGGGGCTGGAATCTAGTGGACAATAATCTACTACATAATGGAGAAGTCAATGGCAGTTTTCCACAATGCAACAATGCACCAAAATATCAGGTGAGGAACTGGCTTAATTTGTTTTAAATTTACAAAATTTTATATAGCAGCATTATTTGTCTTTTTGGTAACTTTTAAATATATAGTGTAACTGGCCTTTTTTAGCTACTCTGACAATAATCTTTAGTATCTCAGTATTTGTTTCCTAATACATATTCAATCTGAGCAATCTGTCTTTAAATCAGGTTGGCAAACTTTTTCTATACAGGGCCAGATAGTAAATATTTTAGGCTTTGTTGTCCATACTGTCTCTCACAACTGTGCAACTATGTTGTTATAGCACAAAAGCAGCCGAGAATTATGTAAATGAATGAGCATAGCTGTATTCCAGTAAAACCTTATTTATAGACTGCAAGCCAGATTTGGCCCAGGGGCCATAGTTTGCCAACTTGTGCTTTGGATTGTAATCTTTCTTATATCATGCACATCCAAATTTACTTTTTCTGGATACCTCACCCCCTCACCCCCACAACTGCACCTGTGTGCATGTGCATACATACTTACCCTCTGCTACTTATTAATCTGGATTGTATTTAAAGCGTCTGGAGGTGTCAGCAATTTCCATAAACATAGGTGAGTTCAGGCACACTACTGCCTATTTATTTATTTGGCCACCCCGCACCGCATGCGGGATCTTAGGTCTCTGATCAGGGATCGAACCTGTGCCCCCTGCAGTGGAAGCACAGAGTCTTACCACTGGACCACCAGGGAAGTCCCAAACTACTACATTTAAAAATTCTTTTTTAAAAAAATATTTATTTATTTATTTGACTGCATCAGGTGTTAGTTGCAGCACGCAGATTTTTCGTCGTGGCGTGCAGGCTTCGTGGTCCCACGGCATATGTGAGATCTTAGTTCCCTGACCAGGGATCAAACCCAGGTCCCCAGCATTGGAAGGCAGATTCTTAACCACTGGACCACCAGCAAAGTCCCTAAAAATTCTTAGCCTTAAGCCATACTCACTTGATTCTAGGGTCATAATTATAGTTCCTATTTGTAAAAGCTATATGATTACCATAGATTCAGCAGAGTGTAAAAAATAATAATCTGATAAGAACTTGGAAATTTTAAGGAATTATAGATAGTACATTTCAGAGGAACATGTGGTTTGAAAGCTCTAGCCTCAGTAATGACCTCAAGTGAGACATAATAAAGTAGAAGAACTAAAATATATCTCATTTCCTGATGTATAAAAGCCTGGAAGGATTTTCTTTCATAGAATCCTTTCCTTACTGTCCTTTCAGGCTCTGCAAATGCCCTAAGGAGAACGGACTTAATAATCATTGAAGATAAAGACCTATGACTAACCTTGTGACTCTGTAGTGAAAGTCCTTTATTCTTTATTTTTCAGAGAACATACTCTGTGTGATTTCAGTCCCTTTAAATTTATTGCAGCATGTTTTATTCCCAGCATATGGTTTACCTTGATAAATGTCTATGTATGCTTGAATATATATTCTGTTGGATGGAATAATCTATTAAGGACAGCTAGGTCAAATTGGTTGGTAGTGTATAAGTCTTCTATCTGCTTTCTGTATTTTCTTTCTGCCTGTTCTTTCATTTACTAAGGAGTATTAAAATCTCCAACTACAGTTGCTGATTTATCTATCTCTTCTTCCAGTTTTGTCACTTTTTGCTTCATGTGTTTTGGAACTGTTATTAGGTGCATATACATTTAAAATTGTTATATCTACCTACCTGGTTAACTCTTTTATCATTATGAAATGACCTTCTTTGACTCTAGTAATATTCCTTGTCTTTACGTCTATTTTGTCTGATATCAATAAAGCCAATCCAACTTTCTTATGCTTACTATCGCAAAGTACCTCTTTTCCCTCATCCTTTTACTTTTAGACTGTCTTTGTATTTAAAGTGGGTCCCCCAGACAGCATGTAATTGGATCTTGCTTTGTATCTAACCCAGTCTCTTGATTTGAGTAGTTAGTCCATTTATATTTAATGTAATTGTTGGACTGCTTGATATCATCCTTGTTTCTGTGCCTCTGAAGCTGTGTTCTTTTTTTCTCTGTTTTTTGGATTCATTACTTTCTGTTGTTCTGTCTTCAAGTTCATAAATTTTTTTCTTCTTGTCATTTGAACTCTGCTGTTGAGCCAGGCTAGTGAATTTTGGTTATTGTGCCCCTCAGTTCTAAAATTTTCATTTTTATAGTTTCCGTTTCTCTACTGAGATCTCTATTTGTTCATTTATTAATACTATATTTTTCTTTAATTCTTTGGGTATATTTTATAACTACTTTAAGTCTTTGCCAAATCCAGCATCTAAGGCCCACTTGGAGTCTGTTTCTACTGACTACTTTTTTCTCCATGAGTATGAGTTACACTTTCCTGTTTCTTTTCGTATCCAGTCATTTTTTAAATGAAAATTGGACATGGTAGATAATATATAGTAGTGACTCTGGAATGTTTTGTTTCTTTAGAAGCTACTTTGTACTTCTGAAAACCGTAGGCTTTCTTGTTCTAGTAGGCAGTTAACTTGCCTGCACTGAAACTATACAGCAGCTTATGTCTTTATTCAGTTTTTTTGGCCTCTAGCTGCTACTTTTTCTGCCTGGTTCCCTGGGGGTTTCCCCTGTGTTTGTGTAATACAGTCATCACATGAGGATTTGGGCAGAGTTTATTTTCAGATTTTGGGGCTCATCTTCTTTGTGGTTTTTTGCTTGCAGAGTTCCTCTAAGTTTCCAGTTGCTCTGCTGTCTCCAAATTTTGTCCTCTGACACCTAAAACTGTAAGACTGTCTTTCTGCTCTCTGTGCTATGTGTATGTATGCTGTTTGCTCAAACGTAAAGCAAACTTGCAGATTTCACTTGGAGTGGTTCTATTTTGTTATTTTCATCTTCTGTAAAACAGGGATAACTCCTGGGATTGATATGAGAATTAAATGAGATAATATAAAATCACTCAACAATACTCATGAAAATATTAGCTTTTATTTCCTTTTTTTTTTTGCGGTACATGGGCCTCTCACCGCTGCGGCCCCTCCCGCCGTGTAGCACAGGCTCCGGACGCGCAGCCCCAGCGGCCATGGCTCACGGGCCCAGCCGCTCCGCGGCATGCGGGATCCTCCCGGACTGGGGCACGAACCCGCGTCCCCTGCATCGGCAGGCGGACCCTCAACCACTGCACCACCAGGGAAGCCCCTAGCTTTTATTTCTGATTTTTGCTGTTGTTCGTGTTTTGTTTGTAACAGTAGTGATGATGGTGATTTGGAGGTTCTTAAAATGGGGTTAATCTGTGAGTTGGGCAGAGGGAGAGAAAAAGTAGATGTTGGTAGTTATTTGTGATAGGAAATACAATGAAGGAAAGTAATGATAGCAGCAGGGGGTATCATAATTTGGAAGTATTAAATTATGGTTTTTTGATTGCAAATGTTAGGACTTTCTGCCTCCAAGTATATAGATGCAACAGCCTTTAATACATGCAAATTATAAGGATAAACATGCTCTTTCTTTGTTTACTTTTCCAAACGGGAAAAGAAATGGGTAATTGTGCTTCCAGTTTAGTTTAACAATCAGTACTGCTATTCTTATAACAAACGGGTGTTTCAGAGTAGTGGACCACAAAGTGATTGTTTAATAAGCCTATTCTGCATCTTTAGAACCTATAGTCAGATTTGGCTATTCATGATTATGTAAGTTCCGTGTTGTATGTAGAATTGCTTTGTAAATTTTAAAGGTTGTGGAAGTGTTTTATTATAGTAATTTTTTTTATTGTGGTAAAATATACACAACAATCTTTATTCTTTTAACTATTTGTAAGTGTATAATTCAGTGGCATTAAATACATTCACAATGTTGTATAACCATCATCACTATATATACCCAAAACTTTTTCATCATCCCCAGCATAAACTCTGTGCCCACTGAACAATAACTCCACATTTCTTCCTCCCCCAAGCCTCTGGTAACCTCTATTCAATTTTCAATCTATATGAATTTGAATATTCCAGGTGCTTGATACAAGTGGTATCATATAATATTTGTATTTTTGTGTCTGGCTTATTTCTCTTAGCATAATGCTTTCAAGGTCCATTCATGTTGTAGCACATACTAAAATTTCATTTCTTTTTAAGGTTGAATAACATTCCATTGTATGTATGTACTATAGTAATTTGAGAAAATTTAGGTAGCCTTTTTTGGTAAAATATGCCAAGTTATAGATTTTAGTGGTAACCTTCTTAAGAAAAGTCTTTAAAAAGAATAAATAAAATCTGGGGACTGTTCAGGAAGAATATTTAAATTTTCAGTATTAAATATAAATCCCACACAAGTCTTAAGTTTTTTTAAAAAAAAACTGTCAAAACAAACATTTATGATGAAATTGATGTATGTTCTTTTTCTAGATGTTTCTCCCTGACCAAATAACTTTTTTGGTTTTTCTAGATAACTTTTGAGATATACATATTCTTAATAATATTTTTAACTTGATTACATCTAGCTGTGCCTTTGATGGGTTTTCTTCTTACCTTCTTTTGATGTCTGTTTGCAGATAGGAGAAAGAATTCGAGTCATCTTGGACATGGAAGATAAGACTTTAGCTTTTGAACGTGGATATGAATTCCTGGGGGTTGCCTTTAGAGGACTTCCAAAGGTCTGCTTATATCCAGCAGTTTCTGCTGTATATGGTAACACAGAAGTGACTTTGGTTTACCTTGGAAAACCTTTGGATGGATGACAGTGGCTTTCTTGGGATGAAAGACAGAGTGGAGGAGATACCTGCTTATGGAAAGTAGGATCATGAAGTGACAGTGTCATACATGCATGCCCAAGAAACATCCTGAAAAAACACATGATATTGTTAACTGGAGAAGCAACTCTACAGCAGAGATTATCTTAGTGTTTCCTCTTTTCTACTGGGCCAGAAAAATCCTCAGGGTTGCAGTTGGTTGAGTGGGCAGTTGACATATGCATGTTTCAACAGATTTTGTCTCTAAGTTAGCGATGTGATATTTTCAACTTCTAAGGTGAGATCTTAGAGATGGTGTAAAAGGGATAAGATAGGGAACTAGCAAGAGTTTTAAGTAGTGTGTTTGTGAAGAAAGACTGATCCTGTTTTACAACTGCCTGTTTTTTCTCCAGACCCTTTTTTCCAGCCAGCTTGACTATTAGAAAAGTATGAAACTGGTTGGATTTTATTTAATATTTTTAATATATTGAGAAGCATGGTCTGCCTGGACTGCACTTCTCTAACGGTGAGATATAAAATTGTGCAGCTATTTTAGAAGTTGTATATACAATATGTGTGTAAAAAAAAAACTGTAAAAAAAAAACAGGACAAAGGAGTTGCTTTGTTCTAGTTCAGTTTCTTAAAAACCACTACATGGTACAAAATTAGAATAACATTTAGGGACAGTTTGGTAACTACAAAGAAGAAAATTTTAAGAGGAGATGTGTTGTATTGGCTCATTTTGGATTATATTTGGCTTACAGTTTCCATGCCTATTACAGTCTGATTTATTTTTTTAACCATCAAAATTATTATACAGGTCCCTCAAATCTCCAGGCTAAGATTGAGGGAAGGCAAATCTATTTCTAATCATTCGTATATCAATAATAATAATAATGGGCATCTTATAGAATCTGGTTTTATTTTTTGACCTTGCAAGAAAGTGTCTCATAAGAACAGAGAGCATTGCCATTTGTTCTTATAGGCCTCAAATATGAAAGCTGTTAGTCACAGACCTTAAGAAAATAATTGATCAATGGTCCTTTTATTTTGTAACTTTATAATGCTGTAGATATTATAATTTTTTAATTTCATATTGTTTACATCATGCAACAATCTAAGCCTCAAACTCTTTATTGGGGTTGTCAAGAAAATGTTTACTCATCCATCTGAAACAGTGCCAACCTGAACCCAGCTTAAGAATGTTCTTTATCTCATTATAAATAATTGCCCCCATGGGACTTGAAATAAAATACCTTATGCTGGAAACTTCAGGTTGGTGATATTTTGAAGGTTTTATTGTAGAAGAGTTTAACGTTAATTCCTATTCAGAATTTTTGACTAAGAAATCTGATTTCACTAATACTCTTTCAAATTAATAATTCAACGTACATGAGCTGAGATTTTCTTTTGTTAGAAAGGAAACAAACATCTTTCTGTATGAAAGTATAAATTGTATGGTTTCAGATACATCTTTGTGATAAGAAGTGACTAAGGCAAGTGGAATCTTTGTAGTTTTTAGGTTTTGCTGTATGCATATTTTGTTTTGAATCTAAAAAAATTAGGGACAGCAAGCATCTGGCTGTGGTTCTTGGGTTGCTCCTTGCGAGTTAATATTATCAGTACTCCTGTGAAACAAGGGATTTCAGTCATGAACAAAGATTTCATTTTTGCCACCTGAAAGGTTTACAAGTATTTGTTGTGTATTTGGTGTGTTGCTTAAAGGTGTAATCTGTTAAAGATCCTTTTTGATACCCACATCAAGAAAGAAACCTCCTAGAAACCATATTTAATACTACAGAGTGAAATTATATGTTAAATGTATTAGAGAACATAGCTGCTACAGAAATTGATTTTTCTTGGTGTAGAACAACTCAATTTGGCAAAGTTTAAAATTTAATTAAAGAAGAGATCTGGTTCAGGATAAAGATTGAACTAGTTAGAAAGCTATGAGGTCTTTTAAGCACTTGTTTCTTTTTCAGATTGTGATATGGTCAATTCAAGAGCTTTTGCTCAGAGTTTTGTTTATATCTTCTGTTTTGTCTTATTAGTAAACATTCATTTGTAACAAAGTTTTGAAGGTGCTGAATGGAAAATGGAAACACATGGTTATTGCATATTGAACCTAGAATCAAATGATTGCCTAAATATTAATAACAAGCCATTCTTGTCTCAAAGACTTAAATTCTTTAATATCCAATTTGCAAATTTTATAAAATGGAGGTTCATATTTAGCATGAGCATCAGGGGAATGAAGAGCCTTCATTTATAACCTGGTAAATTAATTTGTTACTGGAGACCAATAGTAGTTGTACAGAATACTAAGACAAACTGTTATAACGTTTGAGGAAATGGAATCTCTTTTTCATTGGTGCTGAGAGAGCACTTAGGTAGAAGCCAGTTGCCTCTGAATATTGAATATAAATCATCTAAACCAGTGGTTCTCAAACTTGGCTATAGTTTGGAGTCACAGGCATTTTGAAAAATATTGATGCTTGGGTCCCATACCCTAATATTCTGATGTTGGTCTGGGCTATGACATGACCATAAGGATTTTTAAAAACTTCTTAGGTGATTTCAATATGTTGCCAAGGTTGAGAACCACTGATCTAAATTCACCTTAAGTTTTCTCATCTGCAAAAAAAAAAAAAAAAAAAATCCTTGCTCCCTCCCTTCACTACCTCATAAGGATATTGGGGGTAAAGAAGAAAATAATGGGAAAGTGCTTGTGCTATGGATAAAAAGTGCTATTGGAAGGCAAAGTTATATTTGTTGTATTTCAGCTGAAACTATGATCAGGCAGAAATGTGTAATTGAATTTGCTCTGTTGACTTTGGAAACCAGGAGCACTCTCTTTGGTTCTTAAATTTAGCAAAGCGTGCAGATGGGTAAGAAAACATTACTATTACTCTTATTCATTCTATGGTCTTCTGTCATACTTGGGATAGGCTGGTTTAATTATCTGGTTTTACACAGGAAAGAAGAAATATTAAGTTTTAAAGTCTGTAATGGTCAATGGCTCACAATTCATTAAAACTTTTCATACAAAGAATTCTGTGGTTAATATATGTCATTTCTTAGTTGCCGTTATTTTTTCATTATCTGACTTTTGAATATTGAACCATTTATTCTTATTCTTATTCCTGTAAGTTTGGATATAGATTTGATAAGGCACCTAAACCAACTAGGTGTTGCTCAGTTGAATACTTCAACTCATGGTTCCGTGATTAGGCATCTTCCATCTTTTAGATATGATTTGACCTGGGAGAGAGAGTTTTGAAAAGAACAGAGCCCTAACCCACATAGTAGGTATTACAATTAACTTTTAATTTATGTCTCCAAACTGCTGTTTATATAGACTGTAATATTTATATTTTTGGTCGTTTAAAAAAATGAACAGTTTGATAAAATAGAAACTTGAATTTTAAAGATGAGTATTGAGATTACATTCTAGAAATCAAGACCACCACTTTAAAGCCTTCCTGAAAGGAACAGTTCATACCTAACCCAAATGCTATTCTAATAAAGCATTCCTCAGTTTCTCCAGCTGAATGTAATCTCTCCTTCCTTGAAATTTCCTTGTCTTTATATTTATCTATACATAGCTCATGCTGTATTACTTTGTACCTTCTATAAATTTATTTATATTTATTATTTGTTTATGTCTTAGCTCCCCTAAACATCTTAAGAAAGAATCTCTGATGGACTCATCTTTATGCTCATGTTATCAAACCCAATGTAGGAAGAAAAAAAGCTCTGAATTTACAGACGATAGTAACTAAAGATAGATGAGAAAAATTCTTTTTGTATCCTATCCGAGTGAAGCAAATCTGAGGCTTGTAAGGAAGAAATAGTGACTGTGAATGCATTTTAGCCATTCCCCTTTATTCTTAAATATTGGTAAACTCTGATACTTAGTTCTTGGTATAGATTTCTTATTTGTTTAGAATTAAAATTAGAATTCTGTATATTAATTTTTTGAAATTCTTTTTTGCTTTAGTTTCTTAATAAAAAATTAAGACAAACATTAATCCCCTGTGATTGCTTACATTTAAAACAAGGAATTTTTTTATATATTGGTCAGGAAGAAAAATGGTAATACCTTAGTAGCCAAATGTGTTGATGGAATTTACCTATAAATTCCATGCCTTTTAATAATGGAATCCACATTTTCCATGTTTAGAATGGACCATGGCCAGGGAATAATAATTCACTAGAATCCTGTTTCGCTATCGCCTCCACCCCCAGCTAACAGTTGTTTGATAATGCAGTTGTTTGCCAAGAGTTATGAGAATCAGGCATGGCTGAACAAATGGCTCCTGTGATCTAAAAGCTTAAAAGAATCAGTTGATCATGTTGCTGAAAGTTGCTTGATGTATTAATATGTTAAAATTTATACAAAGTTTTAATTTTCTAAAGGAAAATTAAGTAGGTGTAAAATTTCTGTATCCTTTTGTTTAGTGGGAAGAGATACCAGGGACAGCTTTACCAGTCTGTTGTCCTAATTTCTTTTTTGAATCCTCCCCCAAGCCATTTGCTTTTTATTTAATGTAGTCATTAAAATATTTTTGAGAGCAACATGTTCTCTACTTTTCAGAATATAGTTTGTTGAAAGAAGTAGCCCCTCAAGATTTAAGATTGTCATTGTTCCGCTTCTGTGTATAGGATTTCATGATGAATGAGTGACTCAAGAAGTAAGAATCATTTAGAGAGTTTTCCTTAGGTCACTCTGTTGACAGTCCTTAATTTCTGTTTCTTTTCTGAGAGGGGGGGAAAACATATAAGAGAAAGATTAGGGATTGTCTTTCTTCTCCCTCTTTTTCTCTATAAATGAAATGGAGGATGAAATTGAGTAATGGGAATGGTGTAGAGGTCCTATCTCCTTTGAGAAGGCTCCTGAAATGATTTATTAAAATGCTAATATCCATTTAGATTAATTAGAGGCATATTGTAATGGGAGTAGGCCAGATATCTTTATTCTAATGTATAAAAGGTTTTTTTATTCAGCCGTGCCCTTTGTTGATTACCTTTACTTTCCAAAGAAAGGATACTTAAGGTTCAAATGGGAGGGGTCAGTGACTTCTCTCCCCACCTCAACAGTCCAGAGAGTGATATATGTAGTTCACAACTAAATTGCCCAGAGCTCTACCAGCCTCACTAGACTCCACAACCCAGTGGACAGAGTGAGGGGAGGGTACGCCTGGAGTACATTGAAAGGACAACCAACTGCTCTTTTAAGTAGTAACTCTACCAGGTAAAGGCTGGTGGGGTTTTTTGGTTTTGTTTTAATTCTCATGGCCTACATCTGTGTAACAATCCCTGCACTTCAGATTTTTTCAGATGCCTCTTTTAAAATGTTTTGAGGAGCTCAGTAATGTTCTAGCATTTTGGTTTTAAGGTAAGAACACTGGAGTAATAGTTCAGGAGTCACAAGCTCTAAGGCCTGGCAGTCCTGGTAGCCATGACATGGTTCCTGAGCAGATTTCTTCCCTTTTAGGGCTGTTTCTTTACGTGCTTAAATGAGGAGATTGACCCAGCTCAGTGGTTCTCATTTTGGGCTGCTCACTAGAATCACCTGGGAAGCTTTAATTTTTTAAACATCTTTATTGAGATATAATCAACATATAGTAAGCTACACTTATTTCAAGTGTGCACTTAGATAAGTTTTGACATAGGTATACACCCATCACAATCAAGTTAATATATACCTGGGAAGCTTTTAAAAGATAAGATTTCCAGGCAAATTAAATTAGATGGGGTAGGGGGGATGCACTCAGGCATCAGTAACACTATTTTTTTTTAAAGTTCCCAGTAGTTCTCCTCTGACTAGAAATCACCATTCAGGACTGACTTTTGAAGAGACTGAGAGCGGAGGCAAAAATCTCTTTTATGACCAGGAAAAACAAAACAAAACAACAACAACAACAAAATATATACATTTAGTTTATATAATATATAATTTGTTTTATATATATATTCATATATAAAACTCTAGCCCTTTACTGAGAACAAGTCAATGGCAGAGCCAGAGCTAGTAGCTAAGGCATCTAATACCTACCTCTTCTGTTTGTCCTTCTGTCATCCTTAGCTAAATATATGCAGTCATTTAAAAGAGAATGGACTTGAGGACACGGAGAGGGGGAAGGATAAGCTGGAGCGAAGTGAGAGAGTAGCATGGACATATATACACTCCCAAATGTAAAATAGATAGCTAGGGGGAAGCAGCCACATAGCACAGGGAGATCAGCTCGGTGCTTTGTGACCACCTAGAGGGCTGGGATAGGGAGGGTGGGAGGGAGACGCAAGAGGGAGGGGATATGAGGATATATGTATAGGTATAGCTGATTCACTTTGTTATAAAGCAGAAACTAACACACCATTGTAAAGCAATTATACTCCAATAAAGATGTTAAAAAAATAAAAGGTCAGTGTCCTTATTAGGATTCTTTCAGGGACAGTGGATTTAGTATCCTTCCTGAATCAGGGTGGTTATGAAATTTGAGTGCTAAACCAAAGCTGAGAAGCTGCACCTGTGGTTTGTCACATGTTAGAATCAAACTTTTGACCTCTTCGAAAAAAAGGGAGATATAATCATTGAAAATTGCTGCAGGAGAGAAATGGTAAAAGCTGGTGTTACGGGTTGAGTTGTGTCCCACCCCCACCCCCAAAGTCCCAGGTGCCTCATAATGTGACCTTATTTGGAAATAGCATTGTTGCAGGTGTAATTAGTTAAGATCATACTGGAATAGGGTGGGTCTCCAATCCAGTGTGATTGGTGTCCTTATAAAAAGGGTATATTTGGACCCAGACATGCGCAGAGGGAGGATATCACATGAAGATAAAAGCAAAGATTGAGCAGAAGCCATGGAATATCAAAGATTGCCAGCAAAACTACCAGGTGCTAGGACAGAGGAGGCATGGAACAGATTCCTCCCTTACAGCTCTTAGAAGGAACCAGTTCTGCCCACACTTTAATCTTGGACTTCTGGCCTCCAGAACAGTGAGAAGATAAATTTCTCGGTTTTTTTTTTTTTTTTTTTTTTTTTTTTGCGGTACGCGGGCCTCTCACTGGTGTGGCCTCTCCTGTTGCGGAGCACAGGCTCCGGACGCGCCGGCTCAGCGGCCATGGCGCACGGGCCCAGCCACTCAAACGGCATGTGGGATCTTCCCAGACCGGGGCACGAACCCGTGTCCCCTGCATCGGCAGGCGTACTCTCAACCACTGGGCCGCCGGGGAAGCCCCAAATTTCTGTTTTTAAGTCACCCAGTATGTGGTATTTTGCTATGGCAGCCCTAGGAAATCAGTATACCTGGTAAGTTTTTGCTCTACCAATTTTCCTATTTCTCTCTGGGGGCAACTTCGACGCTGTACTGTGTTGTTCACTGAATCAAGAGTAAGGCCAGGAAATATTTTCAAGGGTGTTATAGATTTGTTGGAAGGTCTTTTGTCAGGTTGCATTGGTAACCCAGAGTTTGTAAAGTACAATACGTAGTGTAGTGGTTAAGGGCATGGATTCTGGAGTCAAGACTGCCTGGATTCAACCCCAGTTCTACATTTAATAGCTGCGTAACTTTGGAGAAGACGTTTGATTTCTCTGTACCTCAGTTCTCTTCTCTGTAAAAGGGGAACGGCGAGGGGAGTGCTAAATCGTTTATAGGATATGGTGGGGTTGAAATGAAAGGCACATTGAGCTGCTTTAGAACAGCGCCAGGAACATAGTAAGCATTCAGTACATTTCTCATTATAATAGGTAAATATCATTAAGAACCGACCTTGAGAAAAAAGCAAGTGTGTGTGTGTGTGTGTGTAAAAAAAATTTTTTTAACACATTTGGTCCTAAAATTAGGAATAGGAAACATTAAAAAAAAGTATTCAAAGCAAGAGAAACTTTAGGTAGTTTAAGCAAAAGAGACAGATTAAGGGGTATTTCACAGAGGACCATGGCAAGAATGCAGTTGGACTTCACAAGGGACTTGCACAAAGCAAGGGAAAGGCATCAGGAGCCTGGGAGTATCGCTTCTTCCTCGTCTCTGAGACATCTCTTCACTCTTTCTCTTCTACATAGTTCACTTTGTGGAAAATGGCTGCCTTGTACCTCTTCGTTCAGATATCAACCCAGGATGAGATTGGACCCCTAGTCCTAATACCAAATTCGAAAGATAGGGACTCCACTTCCCACTCCAGTCAGCTGTGGTCATGTCATAGGGTGGGGAGCAGGTTCACTAGTACCGAAGCTGCTAGGGTCCCAAGTCTGTACCCAATGGCTGGGAGGGGAGAGGAGGGTAGTTGGGAGGCAGTCACAGAGAAGAGAGGCTGGATACCACACAAACACCAACAAACGTGCTTTTTGTTTTGTTTTGTTTTGTTTTGCGGTACGCGGGCCTCTCACTGCTGTGGTCTCTCCCGTTGCGGAGCACAGGCCCCGGACACACAGGCTCAGCGGCCATGGCTCACGGGCCCAGCCGCTCCGCGGCATGTGGGATCCTCCCGGACCGGGGCACGAACCTGCGTCCCCTGCACCGGCAGGCGGACTCTCAACCACTGTGCCACCAGGGAAGCTCCCAAACGTGCTTTAAAAAAAAAAAAAATTTATTGGCGTATAGTTGATTTACAATGTTGTGTTAGTTTCAGGTGTACAGCAAAGTGAATCAGTTACACATATACATATATCCACTCTTTTTTTTTTTCAGATTATTTTTCCATATAGGCCATTATGGAGTATTGAGCAGAGTTCCCTGTGCTATACAGCACGTTCTTATCAGTTATCTATTTTATATATTGTAGTGTGTATATGTCAATCCCAATCTCCCAATTTATCCCTCCCCGCCTTATCCCCTGGTAACCATAAGTTTGTTTTCTACATCTGTGACTCTACTTCTCTTTTGTAAATAAGTTCATTTGTACCCTTTTGTTTAGATTCCACATGTGATATGATACTTGTCTTTCTGTGTCTGGCTTACTTCACTCGGTATGACAGTCTCTAAGTCCATCCACGTTGCTGCAAATGGCAATATTTCGTTCCTTTTTTATGGCTGAGTAGTATTCCACTGTATATATGTACCACATCTTCTTTATCCATTCCTCTGTTGATGGACATTTAGGTTGCTTCCGTGTCTTGGCTATTGTAAATAGTGCTGCAATGAACATTGGGGTGCATGTATCTTTTTGAATTAAGGTTTTCTCCAGGTATACGCCCAGGAGTGGGATTGCTGGGTCATATGGTAGTTCTATTTTTAGTTTTTTAGGTAACCTTCATACTGTTCTCCATAGTGGCTCTACCAATTTACATGCCCAGCAACATGTAGGAGGGTTCCCTTATCTCCACACCCTCTCCAGCATTTATTATTTGTAGACTTTTTGATGACGCCCATTCTGACTAGTGTGAGGTGATACCTCGTAGTTTTGATGCGCATTTCTCTAATAATTAGTGATGTTGAGCTTTTCACGTGCTTTTTGGCCATCGACCATGCTTTTATTTCAAAGTTTGGCCATATAAAGAGTAGCACGTTTAGGGACTCTGAGAGGGGGGACAAAACCAGGAGGCTGAAAGGGGTGAGGAGAAAAGGATACAGAGAGGAGAGCAGGGCAACCCCATAGAGGGATGGAGGCTCACAGCATGATAGCACCCGAGGGAGAGGACCAGCGACTCCATGCCAGACCCAGTCCTGAGAGGCAGCAGACACCGCCTGGGCAGCAGGGGCTGCACCTTAGCAGGAGCTGGTTTGCTAAATAGAGGGCAAGAATAAAAGGCTCAGGTCCTGTGAATCTTGAAAAAAGAAACTATGCTTCTTGCCTCCTACTTCTGTTCCCTGCTTTAAGACAGAGACTAAAGCATGGTGAGATTTGCAATTCAAAGGAAAGCCAGCTCCATGGTCTGCTTTTTGTTTGGCTGATCTTGCATCATGAGCACCCAGCTACTCATTGGCTGCTCATTCTGAACAGCCAATGTGTTGCCCTCTGTGAATGTGAAAAATGGGGGTAATTGCATTGTTAAGAAGTTGCTCCCTCTCTTGTGGGAATCATGCTTACATAGTTCATTGGATTCCTTTCCTGGAGGACCCCAAGTTTAATTTCGGTTGTTTTGGGGGTCCTGACGTGAACTTAGGGTCACAGCCTGGAGGGGAGTTTGGTGATGTGGTGAACTGAGGAAATATTTTAGGGAAAGGACAGATCTCAGTCAGCTCAGGATGCTATAGTGAAATATTATAAACGGAGTGGCTTATAAACAACAGAAATTTATTTCTCCCATTTGGAGGCTAGAAGTATGAGATCAGGGTGCCAGGGTATTCACATTCTGGTGAGAAATTCTCTTCCAGGTTGCACATCTTTCTAGTTGTATCCTCACATGGCTCACAGCAGAGCAGAAAAAGCAAGCTCTCTTGTGACTCTTTTAAGGCCACTAATCCCATTCATGAGAGCTTTACCCTTATGACTTCATCTATCCTAATTACCTCCTAAGGCCCAACCCCACCTCCTAATACCATCACTTTGGGGGTGGAGTTTCAACATATAAATTTTGAGGGGACACAAACATTCAGTCCATAACAGCAAAGGAATCGCATGTTCAAATCCTCAACTGCTTCAACCAAGTGAAATGTTCCTGCTTCGCATGGGGTGAAACTTAAGAGCTGCAGGTTTTGAGGTAGAAAAGGAGCTCTTATAGGAAGATGGAGCCAGGCATCCTCCCAGAGGGGGCTCAAGAGGACCTACTGCACTGTCCGCACCCTCCTCCCTGCCCAAGCGTGTATGTGTCTCCTGATTCCGTGACCTGTTGTGGCCTGCCACACTTGCACCCATGTCCCTGACCTAGGGACCCTCACGAGGAGTTGATGTCTCTTCTGTGCAGCTGCCCCTCCCATGAGGAAGCACAAGATACAGTAAAGAACAAGGGTATTACAAGGTTTGTCCTCTGTGCATCTCTCACCCAGGGCCTTATCAGAGGTGGCTCGTGGAAAATTATGATTGACGCTTTCTTATCTCTTTTCCCATCAGCATCATGACTAGTGGCATGAATAAAATACTAAGAGCCTCTAGTGTAGGGAATCAATGTAGAGCTCACTCTCCTCACTTGGATGTTCATTCATCTCTCATACATCTATTGAGCACCTTCTTCATAGCATGTACGGTGCTGTGTTAGGACCAGGTCCCTGCACTCCTGATCTTCGTAGATGTCGTGCTTAATATTTCTGAGCTCCTGCTGTGTGCTTTGCCTACATTATCTCATTTATTTATCACAACATCTTAATGGTATTCACTTTTTTGGGGATGTGAGTTGATTTACAGTGTTGTGTTAGTTTTAGGTGTAGAGCAAAGTGATTCAGTTATACATAAGATAGCACAGGGAACTATACTCAATATTTTGTATTCACTTTTTATAGGAGAGACCTGAGGCTCTCAGAGGATAAGTGACTTGCTAAGTTTCGGAGTTGGGATTTGGACCCAGATCTATGACTCAAAAGCTTGATCACTTTCCATTCAAGGGGGAGGCAGACACGTCAATAGACAAACAACCCGTAACAAAGTGGGTGTTCTTGAAGAGGCAGACACAAGTAGTGGTGGTGGCCGACTTGCCTGGAAAGTCAGCAGAGACGCTTGCTTTATTCATCAGGACTGGGAAGACAAATGGGCACAACACATGTTCCCTGCCCTCAAGCCACATTCAGGGTCTGTGCTAGCTCCTCTCTGCTTCGTCTCTCACCTCTGTGAACTGTCCCCTTTCGTCCTGCCTATTAATTATGATCAGCAGTAACTACACAACCCCTGACCTTTGTCTGGGTGGCCAGATAAAATATAGGATGGCCAATGAGATTTGAATTTCAGATAAATGAATACTTTTTCAGTGTAAATATGTTCCCAGTGTTGCATAATATGTACTTATGCTAAAGAATTATTCATTGTTTACATAATTCAAAAAGAGACACGTACCACAATGCTCATTGCAGCACTATTTACAATAGCTAGGACATGGAAGCAGCCTATCAACAGATGAATGGGTAAGGAAGATGTGGCACATATATACAATGAAATATTACTCAGCCATAAAAAGAAACAAAATTGAGTTATTTGTAGTGAGGTGGATGGATCTAGAGTCTGTCATACAGAGTGAAGTAAGTCAGAAAGAGAAAAACAAATACCATAGGCTAACACATATATATGAAATCTAAAAAAAAAATGGTTCTGAAGAACATAGGGGCAGGACAGGAATAAAGATGCAGACCTACTAGAGAATGGACTTGAGGACATGGGGAGGGGGAAGGGTAAGCTGGGATGAAGTGAGAGAATGGCATGGACATATATACACTACCAAATGTAAAATAGATAGCTAGTGGGAAGCAGCCGCATGGCACAGGGAGATCAGCTCGGTGCTTTGTGACCACCTAGAGGGGTGGGATAGGGAGGGTGGGAGGGAGGGAGACACAAGAGGGAGGGGATATGGGGATATATGTATATGTATAGCTGAGTTACTTTGTTATACAGCAGAAACTAACACACCACTGTAAGGCAATTATACTCCAATAAAGATGCTAGAAAAAAAAAGAATTATTCATTGTTTATCTGAAATTCAAATTTCACTGAGTGTCCTGTATTTTTATTTGCTAAATCTGGCAACTCTAAACCCAGCCAGAGACCTCTTGTTTGGTCCTCACAGCCAGAAGCCATACCTTTCTTAGCCCTTGGCTTTTCTGTGTAGCATCCTGATAGCAGCCTGGCCCTGGGCTCCTGGGCTCCACCCAAGCACTCTCACCTGCTGCTGTACATGCCCCAGCATGGGAGCGGGCTCTGCTGCTGCTGCAGAGAAAAGCTTTCATCATATTTTCTTGCTCTGCTTTCTCTGATAGCACCTCCCTGGCACCACACTGGCAGGCTGGCACAGTCAGCAGAGCATGCAGGTAGAAATTGGCAGAGCTTCATCTCAAAGGAAATGGCCCAAGAGGGGAAAATGTTGAAACAGTAGAAGTCTGTGGCCTAAACTCAAAGCACAGACTGTTAATAAATATCCTTCACTTTGCAGGTTGGAAGAAGCAGACATTTTTAGTTACTCGATTCTTTCCTCAGTTAGGGCTCCTGGTCCCTCTCCTCCTCTTCCCTGTTCAGATGTTTACTAAGGACCTACCATGAACACCATACTATCAGACAGGCAGAGATGAGGAAAACTTCTCCCTCAAGGATCTCATGGCCCAGCAAGGAAACCAAGATCTGCCTAAATAGCTGTAACATACAGTAGAAAATTAACACCTGAGGGAAGTGCAGAGAGAAAGCTATGGGACTTCAGAAGAAGAAGAAGAAGGTGAGGGAGAGGGTCAATCCAAGCTCCTTCGTGAAGGAGGTGTCTTTTGAGCAGACCCTCAAAGGATAAATAGTATTTAAACATTCTCATTTTGCTAAATAACAAACTGTTGAACACTGATTCATTAACAGCAATTTATAATTTGTCAAATGACCAGTTCACTAAAACCTTGTTTCTTTTAACTATTTATAGACTTTATAGCAATTTGTTTTTTACCAAAACTTCCAAATATTGTTTATTATTGTTTTTTAAAATCTCAGGCAATGTTCATGTCCCAAATATCAAAAATATCATAAGGTTTATTTCTCTCTTCCACCCAATTTTATTTTTTAATGTCTAAAAATTGTATAAGTTTCAGGTGTACAGCATTATAATTTGACATCTGTATTCACTACAAAGTGATCACCATTACAAGTCTAGCTGCCATCCATCACCATAGAGTTGATCTGCTTCACTCATTTTGCCTACCCCTTAACCCCTTCTCCTCTGGTAACCACCGATCTCTTCTCTGTATCTGTATACCTGTATCTGTGCATCTGTTCTTGTTTCATCCTGTTTGTTCATCCGTTTTGGGTTTTTTTTAGACTCCACATATTGGTGAAATCATATGGTATTTGTCTTTCTCCACCTGACTAGTTCACTTAGAATAATACTTTCAAGGTCCATCCAAGTTGTCGCAAATGGCAAAATTTCATTCTTTTTTATGGCCGAGTAGCATGCCATTGTATATATACACCACATCTTCTTTATCCATTCATTCATTGATGAACACTTAAGTTGTTTCCATATCTTGGCTATTGTAAATAATGCTGCAATGAACTTGGTGCATATATCTTTTCAAGTTTGTGTTTTCATGTTCTTCAGATAAATACCCAGAAGTGGAATAGCTGGGTCATACAGTAGTTTTAGTCTTAATTTTTTGAGGACTCTCCATACTATTTTCCATATTGGTTCCACCAATTTACAGATTAGTAAGTGGATCCCCATCACCTATAGTCCATGTGATTTTCAATCTGGTGGTTTTACCCTGGTTTTTGGGTAGAGTCTGCTCATGAGCGCTTTAAAAGTGGGTTTTCCAGACTGGTGGTTGCTGAGGGGAAGGGGGTTGCGGGAGGGACGGAGTGGGAGGTTGGGGTTAGCAGATGTAAGCTTTTATATATAGAATGGGTTAACAACAAGGTCCTAATCTATAGCACAGAGAAACATATTCAATATCCGATGATATACCATAATAGAATACTTTTTAAAATAATGTATATTGTATATATATGTATAACTGAATCAATTTGCCGTATAGCAGTAATTAACACAACATTGTAAGTCAACTATACTTCAACTTAAAGAAAAAAAGGGAAAAAAGTGGGTTTTCCATTCCCTGCATTTCTATAGTCTTCCTGAGCATATTCCCCATTGGTTTTTCAAAGCCAAGAGCTTGGGATGCTTGACTGGCTTGTCTCTCCCATGCAGGATCTAGGGGTTGGGGTGCCTGATGTGGAGCTCAAATCCCTTGTTCCTCAGGGAAGAGATTCATACCTTTGTGATCCCTCTGCGTGTGGATCACTGTGGCTAGGGTGTGAGTTTTTCTTTGAGGAGCCCGTCTCTCTGCTTCTCTTACCCATGTCAATGCTGTCCTTCTACCTTTTGTTGTGGAAGCTCTGTTCCTCCAGTTTTCAGGTCCCCTTCCGAGGGGATTATTCCATACATAGTTGTAGATCTCTTGTGTCCACGGGAAGAGGTGAGTTCAGGATCTTGCTACAACACTGTCTTGAACCTTCTCTTTCCTGATGAATCTCTTCCAACCAACTTTAAACTCATTTCTCTGTGTACTTGGGCTTCTGCGACTCCACTGACTTGATTCCCACGGGTACAATTTTCTGCAGACACATGCCTGAAGCTTTCTCTATCGCATGACTATTCCTATGTAATTTTGACTTTTTTGAAATAAGCAGAATAATAAAGACAATAACAACAAACACCCACTGTTCAGCTTTAGCAAATCTTAACATTTTTCAATATTTGCTTCAGATAATTTTTCACTAGAAACAAATATTACAGATACAGTTGAAGCCCCTATATACCCTTGCCTGTGATTTGATTCCTTTCCTTTCCAGAATCTGAGACTTCTCTTTCCCATGTTTATTTTTATACTTTTCTACATATGCATGATTCCTTAAAGGTTTAGCATTGTTTTGCATATCTAAAAACTATTTATGTATGTACATATATATCATAATACCATTTATGTCCTTCTTTAACGTTATGTCCTTATGATTTATCCATACCTAAGCATAGAGCTGTTAACTCATTTTAGATTACTGTATAGCATTCCATTTTACAAATATACTACAATCTATTCATTCTTCTGTTGATGGACGTTTAGGTTATTTCCAATTTTTTATTATTACAAACAAAGCTGGAATACATTCTGTACATACACTATAGTCTCTCTAGAATATATTACTAGAAATGGCATTCTATAGGTTATACTCATCTTCACCTTTGTTAGGTATTGCCTAATTGATTATCAAAACATTTGGACCAATTTACTCTCACTAGCAATATTTCTGTTTATCGAGCAAGGGGCAAGGGCAAACCCCACAGATAACACGTGGTACATGCACGTTTCAACCTGCAGGTATAAGGGAAAGTATGTGGTGCCTCAGATTCTGACCATTTCATGAGGAAGTGTGCTCAGACCAGGCACAGCTGGACACACTATGTATTTTGTACAGGAGAAGGACTACACATTTCCTGTGACCTCACATGTTTATAGAGGTGTATGGAGGAATCAGGATCATCTGAGCAAGCTGGCTTTGTGATTAAGATTTTAGCCTTCCTGGCATGAGAAATGTGTCGGAAACAGCCCAATAATTTAGAGAATTTATAGACCGGAGGTTCTGCAGCCCTACCCGAAGAGCCAGCTCATTGATAGGCTCCCTGAACAAGGCTCACAACAGTCGTCCAGCAGACAACTGGTTTATCTCTCTACATTACACCTCTGGCCCTGGAGGCTTATTAAACATAGGCCTTCTGACGCAGGGAATGTATTAGTCGACAACATTGTGACAAATGTGCATCATGGGCTATGAAAGGCAAAAAGGTATTTTGGGACTGCTTGTCCACATCTGTAATACAAAGGAAGAAAGGGTGTTCTAAATTTTTTAATATAGGTCTTTAATCTATTTAGAATGTTTTGTTTTGGAGAAAGTGGAAATTTCATTATTAAAAAATATGATTAACATATTATCCTTGTCCTGTTTATTAAACAGCTTATACTTTATTCCATTGATTTACAATGCCCCCTCTGTCACTAATCAAGTTTTCATACATATATGGTCAGTTTGAGGGCTCCCTGTTCTATTCCTCTGGTCTATCCTCTACACATAGGCTAACACCATACACTCTTAGTTATTCTTACTTTATAATCAGTTTTCATTTTTGAAAGAGTAAGTTCCTCAACCTTGTGATTTTAAAAAATTGTTTTGGTTTTTCTTGGCCATTTGTTCTTCCATAGAATGTTAGATCTAACTTGTCAAGTTACCTGAAAATTCTTTTGTGATAAGTATTAAAAATAGAAAACATAAATCAATATACATATTGAATTAATAGATTTGGGAAGAACTGATTTTTTAAAAAGAGCTTATATCTTTATGATAAAGTGTATTCTCATCCATGATCATGGTATATCTCATTATCTTTTATGTCTTTCAATGTTATCTTTAAGGGTATGATAATTAGATAGGGTTCTTCACTTGGATTTGGAACAAATTGAGAAATAAAGGAGTAGTACTTAGGAGACAAAGATATTACCTTTTGCTGATAGAGACCAGGTTAGAGGATATGGCTTTGGGTCAGATAGTCTAGTTCTTGGTACTAAATATCAGTAAGCATTCAAAAGATTTATACAAACAATCTCAAAGATAGAACTATATATAGGACCCTGTCAGGAGTTTGCACCCCAAGAAGAAGAAAAACAGAACTGAGCCTAGCACGCCCGCATTATTCTTCCTAAATTTACTATTTAATATCACTCTGTCCTCCAAGGAGCAAAATGAGTAAAGGGGCAGAGAGACTGAGAGGGTTTGTCATACCAGTAGAGCTCCTTTCAAATGGATAGAAATCTTACAAGTAGGAAAAAATATTCTTTCTTTATATTATATACCTTATATTAGGTTTTAGTCTTTTTAAATTGAGAATGGAATTTGTTTCCCATTACACTTTTTCATTGGTTATCATGGGTATATAGGAATTCTATTGATTTATCTATGATGACCTCATTTTCAGCAACCTAAGAACCACCTTATGAGATAAGTAATGTTATTATTCTCTTTTAGGTAAACTGAGGCAACGGAGAGTTTAAGTAACTTGCTCAGGGTCACAGACGTAGGATGTGGTAGAGCCTGGCTCTTGCCTAGGCAGTCTGATTCCAGAGCTTTCACTCTAAATCCCCATGTAAACTTCTTTCACATGAACGCATAGTATCCATTGTATGGATGACCCATCATTTATTTACTCAATCCCTATTGATGAACATTCAGTTTATTTCCAGTCTTTCCTTATTACAGATGCACTGCAACAAGTAACCTTGTACATATGTTATTTTAAACACATGACATGAAATAAATTTCTAGCATAACAAGATGTCCTAGGTTCATCTTGCACTTTTCCTGCCCCAGACCTGGAATCAATTGTTCTATCAAGGAGCCTGGTTACTTTTAGTCGGGAATAGTATTTAGAAACCAATATCTGGGCTTTTGACACGTATCTTTTACTGAGACTCTCTTAATCTTTAAATGTCTAGAAAATGTCTTCATTTTGCCCTCACTCTTGAATAAGTTTGACTAGGGGAACAAAGTCTAAGTTAACAATTCCTTTTCCTTAGCACTTTGAAAATATTACTCCATTATTTTCTAGCATGATAAGAAGTTTGCTGTCAGTCTAATTATCACTTCTCCATAGTTAATCTTTTTTCTATAATGGCTATTAAGATTTTTTCTATAAACTTATTCCACAATTTCACTTCAATGTAACCAGATGTGAATTTATTTTTATTTATCTTGCTTGATACTCAGCATGTACTTTTTATATGAGAACTCATGTTTTTCTTCAATCCTAAAAATTTTTCAACTATTTTTATAGCTTTATTGAGACATAATTCACATACGATAAAATTCACCTTTATAAGGTATACAATTCAGTGGTTTTTAGTATATTCACAAAGCTGTACAACCATCACCACTAAGTCAAGAACATCTTCAATACAGCAAAAAGAAACTCCATACCCATCAGCAGTCATTCCCCATTCCTCCCTTCCCTGATTCCCTGGCAATCACTAACCTACTTTCTCTCTCAATAAATTTCCCTATTCTGGACATTACATATAAATTAAATCATGTGTGACCTTTTGTATCTGGCTTCTTTCGCTTAGCATAATTTTTTCAAGGTTCGTCCATGTTGTAGCATGTGTCCATATTTCTTTCCTTTTTATGGCTGTATAATATTCCATATATATATACTGCATTGTTTGGTCCATTCACCAGTTGAAGGACATTGTAATTTCCACTTTTTGGCTACTAAGAATAATGCTGCTATGAACATTTGTGTCCATATTTTTAGACAAACATGTGCATAAAAATATGATTTCAATTCCCATCAGTGGAATTCCATAGGAGTAGACTTGCTGGATAATATAGTAACTCTAACTTTAAAGTTTTGAGGAATGGCTAAACTGTTTTCCACAGTGACTGCACCATTTTACATTCCTACTAGCAGTGTATGAAGATTACAACTTCTCCAAAACCTCACCAACACTTGTTCTTTTTTTTTTTTCTTCTTTTTTAAAAAAATTCTAGCCATCCTAGTGGTAGTGGTAACTTGTGGTTTTTAAATAATTTTGAATATCTTCTTATGTACTTATTAGCATTTACATAAGTTCTTTAGAAAAATGTCTATTCAAATTTCTTGCCATTTTTAAATTGAAAAACTTGTCTTTTTATTGTTGAATTGCGGAGGTTCTTTATATACCCTAGCATGATGGTGCCCTCTTGAAGTACACAAACTTAATTTGATAAAGTCAAATTTATCTGTTTCTTCTTTTGTCAGTTGGATTTTTGGTATCATACCTGAGAAACCATTGCCTAATCCAAGGACATAAAGATTTATTCCTTTGTTTTTTTCTAAGAGTCTAATAGTTTTAGTTTTACATTTTAGTTTTACATTTAGGTCTATGGTCATTTGGAGTTAATTTTTGTTTATGGTGTGAGGTAGGGGTCCAACTTCATTCTTTTGCAAGCAGATATACATATGAACTTTTTTTTAAACATCTTTATTGGAGTATAATTGCTTTACAATGGTGTGTTAGTTTCTGCTTTATAAAAAAGTGAATCAGGTATACATATACATATATTCCCATATCTCCTCCCTCTTGCATCTCCCTCCTATCCTCCCTATCCCACCCCTCTAGGTGGTCACAAAGCACCAAGATGATCTCCCTGTGCTATGTGGCTGCTTCCCACTAGCTATCTATTTTATATTTGGTAGTGTATATATGTCCATGCCACTCTCACTTCCTCCCAGCTTACCCTTCCCCCTCCCTGTGTCCTCAAATCCTTTCTCTATGTCTGCGTCTTTATTCCTGTCCTGCCCCTAGGTTCTTCAGAACCATTTTTTTTTTGGATTCCATATATAACATATGAACTACTAATTTTCAAAAATTTCTTCCTCACAATTCTCTCCATTCTTTTCTTATGAGACTTTTAAAAGAGATTGGAATGGAGACTCAACCTATTCTCTATGTCACTTGACTGCTGTTACATTTTTTACATAAGAGTATTTTTCATAGTGTTTACTCCTCTGTCATATTTTAATTCACAAACTTTCTCTTTGTGTTCCGGTTTGCTAAATTTTTAAAATCATTGAATAAAGATTATATTTACAATATTTCTAAACTATTTTTTCTGATTAAGGAAAAACCCATTTAATTAATTTATTAGTTTTGAATATGTAATATAGGTACATTGTACAAAATTCAAAAGATATAAAACATAATGAAGAGGTTAGTGGCTTTTTAAAAACACATCTGTTCTTGTTTCATTTTTGCCAGTTTTTGTTTCATAATTTTGTACCTGTGTAATGCATATTATTCACAGAGCTAGATGAGCAGCGGGACGGATAGGAGAGAAGCCCTGATGGTGAAATGACAATGGGAAGGAAAGAGGGAGGGTTTGGGAACAGTGAAGAGTTGAGTTTGATAGGAGAGGAGCTTCTGCAATGAAGTCTAGTGGGAGGCAAGGCTGGAAAGGTGGGTTGGGGTCAGTCTGTGGACTTTGGAATAAAAGGTGAGAAAAGGTTAGTTGAAAAATTTGAACATTATTCTCTTAGCAATGTAGTCTTTGAAGATGTTTTTCACCACACAACAAATACTGTGCTTTAGGAAGATTAATATGTTTTAAATAGGCCAAAGAGAGAAGATTGGTAGTCTAGGCCTCATCAAGAGCTTTCTGTCTCAAGTGAGTACTCTCCCCCTTGCTCTGCTTGACCTCCTTTTAAAAAAATAAAAATAAAATGTCATGTATTGATTTTAATTTTTATGAAAGCAATGATCTACATAGTTTTTTTTTAACCTCTTTTAACAGGTCTATATGCTGATTCTAAGCCAGATGTTTCAGATATTTCCTGCAAGGCTTGATTTTAGTGTCAGTCTGTAGTGAAATACTCTGTTTTGTTGACTGCTCCTTAGAGTTCCCACTTCCACTCTGGGTGCGGAAAGGGGCCACCCTCCAGAGGCACCCGGCTCCCCGGGTCCTGCAGCATTCTCCCAGCAGGGGGCAGCAGCGGCACACTTCAGAGTCTCAGGGGAGGGTGGGGTGTTGTGGGGTGCCCAGTGGGGAGGAGCTCACAGAAGGAAACCCATTGAGTGCAAAAAGTTAACTAGTTCCTCGACCCACTTCAGAGCCAAACCCACACCCTGCGGTGGGTTGAGCCACAAACACTGTTTTCTGTAAAGCTGACAGAGTCTTCTCTTATGGAGGGAGGAGGATGCTCTCAATATTTTAGAGGACCTGTTTTTTTTGTTTTTTCCTTTCTCCTAATTCTTTATCCTCTGCTTTTGCCCATGAAAGTTCTAGTTCCTCCAGCTTTCCTTTTCCATTCTTTCATTTCCTCCAGTTTCCCACCACCATGGTTGTGGGTCCATCCAAATAATCACCTCCTTGACACTGGGTCACACTGGGAAGAAGAGATGCAGCGTGAGGGAGGGGCAAGCTGGCTGGCTTCCTGAGCTCCTTGCCTCCCTAGAGGCATCATTTTTAGATTAGATTAGAGACTCGAATCACCTCTAATCAAAGGCACCTGGCAATCTCTTGCACATCGTCCTGTTCCCACTCACTTGTTGAATCCTCTGCCTGGACAGGATGAGAACATGGGCACCACCCCTGCAATCTGGCCTGTAACTTGGTCTACACCTGCATGCCATGTGGAGAAGGAATTCCTGGGGGCAGAACACGTGGGGTTGGGGATCAAAGCACAGTGGTGGGAGATAGTTTTTCAAAGATCCCAAAAGAATGTGATCCTAGTACTTTCTCACTGCTTTCCCCCAAATCTGCTGTTACGATGCCCTACGCAGCATGGCCAGCCTGGCATATTACAGTAGAGGCGGTGTGGTGTAGTAGAAAGCACATGGGACCAGGACACAAGCCATATGCTTGACTTTACTGCTGTGTGGTTTGGGGCAAGTCACTTACCTTCAAGCCTCAGTTTACTCTCCTGCAAATGGATATTGATAATACTGTCTATAACCACCTTACAGAGTGGAGATAGCCAAGTAAGATAATGATATGAAAAGGTTTTATAAACAATAGAATGCTTCAAAACTATCATTTGTCACAACTTTTTTTTTTTTTTACTTATTTATTTTTGGCTGTGTTGGGTCTTCGTTGCTGTGCACGGGCTTTTTCTAGTTGTGGTGAGCAGGGGCTACTCTTCATTGTGGTGTGTGGGCTTCTCATTGTGGTGCCTTCTCTTGTTGCGGAGCATGGGCTGTCGGCACACGGGCTTCAGTAGTTGTGGCACGTGGGCTCAGTAGTTGTGGCTCATGGGCTCTAGAGCACAGGCTCAATAGTTGTGGTGCACGGGCTTAGTTGTTCCGTGGCATGTGGGATCTTCCTGGACCAGGGATCAAACCTGTGTCCCCTGAACTGGCAGGTGGATTCTTAACCACTGCGCCACCACGGAAGTCCATGACTACTTCTTTTTTTTTGTTTGTTTTTGTTTTTGTTTTGTTTTGTTTTTTTAACATCTTTATTGGGGTATAATTGCTTTACAATGGTGTGTTAGTTCTACTTCTTTTTGAAGAGCAGTTTGGCTTCTGTTTCATGGGCACAGAATCAGGTATTGGGACAAACTGGATTCTCGTGGGTTCCAGGGCTATTGGGAGACAAGTCAGGATAGAACAGAGTGGGACTATTTCTAGGGACTTGGCTCCTAGCCCTCTGTGAGAGGAGGGGTTTCTTTCTTTCCCTTGGGCCAAGGGAGACTAATAGGGCGATCTACCTCTAGAATTCTGGGTCTGGACAAGATCACCAAAGGGTCATTAGTCTTAGGCCATTTCCCTGTCTCTCACCTAAGGCTGCATCTAAACTACCTCAGATAGATAAGAAAGAATATGGTATATAGTCTGTTAAGCTGTTTCTGGGGAGATTCCATATCCTCTCCTGGCAATTCAGAATCAAGTATATTTTACAGTGAGCTGTTATTTGTATTTCATTTTTCGCCTTTTTCTGCAGTTGAAGGTTTTGAATACTTCGAGGGCAGGAAAAGCGTGCGTTCATTTTCGTATCCCATCTAAGCCCAGCACAGAGTGGCCCTGGGGTCCAGTGTGTTTGGCTGAACTGTATTGTTCTATCCTCACCAGAACTAGGAACTGTGCTGGTCACTGTTCTTTGACAGTTTTACATGTAGTATTTGCAAAGTTCAAAACAAACCTTGCAGTAATTTGGCTTGCAGCTTCTCTCCTAATCCTCCCTCCTTTGGGGACTAACCAGGATGGGGGTAGGAACTGTCAAGACTGAGCTCCCTGTTTCTGCTCAAGAAACGCCCTGTGTTGGCTTGGCTTGGGCTCCCCTCCCTTTCTTATCAAATGAAATCAGCCACTGAAGGAAATTGGTTTCTCCAGATTGTGAGAGACAGGAAGCAGCATTGAGAAGCAATGTCCTGGGAGGGAAGCCAGAGAATTAGCTCCAGGCCCAGCCCAGTCAGTGCCTGGCCCTGGCCTCCTTCCCTACAGCTCTGTCCTGTTCTCACAACCTCCAGCCCCTCCTCTCCTTTTCCTGGGTCCTGGCATGTGAGGCTGAAAGGGACTGTAGTTATCATCAAGGCCAGTACTCCCAAGTCTTCCAGCCTGTGCTGGATGCTTCCAGAGATGGGAATTTTGCTGCTTCCCCAAGGAATCAGCTCCATTTTTGCCTTTTATCCAGATGAAATCTGCCTCCTCCAACAATCCCCTCCTGCTCACCTGGGCCTCTCTCCTTCCTCCATGGGACAGCCCTTCAGATGCCTTAGTCTGACACCCCCAGGAGAGGTCCTAATAAAAGCATCAGTTTCTCAGAAACGTACAAACCCTAAGGGCATCTGAATTAGAATCTAAGCGGGAAGGAAATGCTGAGGACAATGCCATTGATCATCCCTTTCCTTGCCAAGGAGACCTGTGTGGTTTACCCTGATGTTTTGTATGGCCTTGACATACTGCTCTTGCCCACACCCCACCCCCGCCACTGTGTGTCCAGTGTCTTCTAGAAGAATTTGTTTTCCCATCCAGCTCACTTTATTAATTTTTGCTAAAATATTTAGAAGTATATTTAAAGACATCATGACATTCTGCCCCTAAGTACTTCAGTATATATCTCTTTTTAAAACAATGGAACAGGGACTTCGCTGGTGGCGCAGTGGATAAGACGTCACGCTTCCAACGCAGGGGGCCCGGGTTCCATCCCTGGTCAGGGAACTAGATCCCACATGCATGCTGCAACTGCAACTGCTCCCAACTAAGGAGCCCGCCTGCAGCAACTAAGACCTGGTGCAACCAAATAAATAATAAACTAAAATAAAACAGTGGAACAATATCTTTATTTTACTTTAAAATAATTTTTCAAGATTGAAGTCAAGTTGATTTACAATTTTGCGTTAGTTTTAGATGTACAGCAAAGTGATTCAGCTTCACATATGCATATTCTTTTTCAGATTCTCTTCCCTTATTGGTTATTACAAAGTATTGCGTATAGTTCTCTGTGCTATATGGTAGGACCTTGCTGGTTATCTATTTTATATATAATACTGTGTATATGTTAATTCCAAAGGCCTAATTTATCCTTCCCCCCACTTTCCTCTTTGCTAACCATAAGTTTGTTTTCTATGTCTGTGGGTCTATTTCTGTTTTGTATATAAGTTCATTTGTATCTTTTTTTTTTTTTTTTTTGCGGTACGCAGGCCTCTCACTGTTGTGGCCTCTCCCGTTGCGGAGCAACAGGCTCCGGACGCGCAGGCTCAGCGGCCGTGGCTCACGGGCCCAGCCGCTCCGCGGCATGTGGGATCTTCCCGGACCAGGGCACGAACCCGTGTCCCCTGAATCGGCTGGCAGACTCTCAACCACTCGCCACCAGGGAAGCCCCAAATTTTTTAAAGCACAAAAAATACTTTCCTGCAGAGCTGAAATCAAAATATAATACCCAACAAAATTAATTATAATTTCCTGATATTGTCTAATACTCAATCCAAGCTGAGAAGTGGAAGGGAGCATCCCATCTTCTGGATTTATCTGATTGCTTCTTTGTTGTAGTGTTCTTCTAGCTGGTTCTTCTATGCCCTTTATTTCCTATAAATGGTAAGTTAGATTTTAGGGCTTGATTATATTCAAGTTAAACATTTTTAGCAAGGATATACCCTCAATGATGTTGGGACTTTATGTTGCCTCACATTGGGAGACATGTCTGGTTGTCCTACTATTGGTGATGCTAAGATTACCCTATGGATTAGGTGTTGACCCCTTCATTGTGTTTTTTCCATTTTGTGACCAGAAAGAAATCTGTGTGGTTGCTATATTATAGCACTATACAAATGTCAAATGATGTGTATTTTAAAGTCGCAATTGATCAGAAAAAGAAAAGGCAGGGCCGGGATGGATGGAGGTTCCATCTCTGTTCTGTTCTTGTATAAATCATTTAACACTCAAGGCGCCTCAGTTTTCCTATCTGTAAAATAAAGGGTTTGAACTAGAAGATCTCTAAGGTTCCTTCTAGCTTCAAACTTCTTTTTAAAAAAGGTTCAATTGTAGTAAAATACACATAACATAAAATTTACCATCTTAACCATTTTTAAGTGTACAGTTCAGTAGTTATGTATATTCACACTTTTGTGCAGCCATCACCACCATCCATTACCAGAACTTTTTCATCATGCAAATATGAAACTTAGTACCCGGTAAACAACTCCACTTTTTCCCCTCCCCTCAGTCCCTGGTAACCACCATTCTACTTTCTGTTTCTATGAGTTTGACTACTTTAAATACCTCATATAAGTGAAATCATATAGTATTTGTCTTTCTGTGGCTGGCTTATCTCACTTAGCATAATGTCTTCTGGGTTCATCTATATTGTAGCATGTGTCAGAATTTCCTTCCTTTTTAAGGTTGAATAATATTCCATTGTATGTCTATACCACATTTTGCTTATCCATTCAGCTGTCCCCATGGACACTTGGGATGCTACCACTTTTGGCTATTGTGAATAATGCTGTTATGAACAAAGGTGTACAGATATCTCTTAGAGACCGTACTTTCAATTATTTTTCCTGTATATCCAGAGTGGTATTGCTGGATCATAAGGTAATTCTATTTTTAATTTTTTGACAAACTGCCTGTTTTCCATAATGACTGTACCATTTTACATTCCCACCTACAAAGTACAAGGGTTTCAGTATCTTCATACCCTCGTCAACACTTGTTTTCTGTTTATTTTTTGATAAAGCCATCTTAATGGATGTGAGACGTTACATGGTTTTGATTTGCATTTCCCTGATGATTAGTGATGTAGAGCACTTTTTTCATATTCTTGGTCATTTGTATGTCTCCTTTGGAGGAATGTCTATTCAAGTCCTTTGCCCATTTTTAAGTCGGGCTATTTGGTTTTTTGTTGTACAGTTGTAGGAGTTCTTTGTGTATTTTGGATAGTATCCTTATCAGATACATGATTTGCAAATATGTTCTACCATTCAATGGTTTTCCTTTTTGTACTGTTGACTGTGTCTTTTCATGCACATAAACTTAAATATATAAAACTTGAACCACAATTCTTCCTCTCATCTTTGGCCCATAGCTGCAGCCTGAGGACCTTAACTTCTCTTCCCTAAATAAGTGGCATTCCTATCTCACTGCTTCTCTGATGATTCAGATATCAGAATAGAATTCTAAGTTCTTAATGACTAGAGTAGACCTTAGAGGTCTCGCCCAACCTCATTTCACTAATGAACAGACTGGGGCCCATTGTTAGCAACAGAGCTGGATCTGAAATGTGGGTCTTATCCCTCTCTATCTGGGGCTCTTTCTATTTCACCAACACTGTGATTCAACTCCACAAGTCTACTGGTTACTTTAGTAAACTCAAGAAACATAATCAACTACAGGAAAAGACAACCAGGCTGTTAAGAGGGAATTTTATTCTACCAAAGCTCTGCCATGGGGAAATATGCATGTGTTTGTTATATGTAATCTATTTACATATTCAAAAACCTTTTTACATTCTAAAAGCAATTACACATACCTGGGATCATGTGAGTGCTGTTTTCTGGTAGGTTGCAAGCTGGCATAGGGACCAGGAATAAGGGGTGGAGATCAGTGGACTTCTCTGGGTGAAGTGTAACTTGCAGTATTTCCAAGGAATCAACATTAAACTTGTAAAGAGGAGGGTCATTATTTCTCATCTGCCCAGGCTCCATCCCTCTGCTTCTGATAAAAGCACTGGTTTTCTTTAGGATGCCACTCCTTCTCCACATTTAATTCATATAGTTTGGATGGAACTTCAAGAGTAAGCATATGACCCAGTCCACAAACATCAGTACGTTCTATCACCCAGCCACAGTGAATGGTGAGGGGAGAAGCACTTGACCCCAGGTCATACCAAGGAGACTCAGTCCTGGGACTTTTGCTGGGCTATTTTGAAAGAGGCCCTCTTTCTGCTGGGACTGCTAAACTAGTAGGATGTTGGCCTGGAACCGCCAGTAGCCATTCTAGATCCACCTGGGAAGATTCTGCCTGATGGGGTGGCCACATGGAGGAAGATGGGGGTGAGACCTGGAGAGACAGATTTTTGAAAGCATTATTTGAGCACTTGGATTCAGGTTTGCCTTAAATCAGACTTTTTGAGTATATGAATCAATAAATTCCCCTTTTTGCTTAAGCCAGTTTGAGTTAGGTTTTTATCATTAATAATTAAAAGAATCCCAATTATTCCAGATTGTACTTTAAAATGCTTGTGTAAATTATCTGGAGGAGGGTATAAAAATAATGGGCAAAGAGTGAGACTGATACTAATTTTTTTAGAATAAAAAGTCAAATTGATGGGAATAATTCTGTAGGGAAATTGTGTGAAACCACGTTATCGATAAGAAAATTGACTGTTAGGTTTAGGTTTCAGTGTAAGCAAGTGGCTGGTAACATATTTAGGAAACAATAACGTAAATTCTGTTTATAGTATGACAAGTTGCAAGACAAAGAATGAGAGGCATTAAAGGCTCTTTAAGAACGTATTGTGCGGAGATGCTACTGTTGCCCCAACATATTGGAAAAGTATAAAAGGAAAAAAAAAACAGTTAAAATGATTCATTCCACCCTTGTGTAGAACTACAGTGTGCCGGATTCATTCCGCTTGACTTTCTGGATCCACCCTCCACACTTTATCCATCCTGCTCTATGCTCAGGGCAGTGGACCTGTATTGACTACATCAACCATTCCTGTGTCCTTTGTCTTCTAGGTGGGATCCCTAACTGGGAGCCCTGACAAGAGATTAGAGGCAGAGAGGAGGAGCAGTTGGGGTATTTATTTCCCTGGTTCCCTCCTATCAGGGTTTCTTCAGGGTGGCTGCTTCCCTAGGTCAAATGTCCTCTCCATGTCACTTTTGGACCTTCTCGCCTTCTGGATTCTGATCATTGTGGCCCCCCCTCAGTCCTAGGGATGTTAACAGCCCTTTGTGGCAAGTCCTGGGTTCCTGTACTACCACATCTTTGTACTAGTCCTTCTATTAAACCCTCCTCGAATTGCCTGATTTGCATGTGCCAAGTCTTCGCTTCTGGGATCCTGTCTGATACACATATGTTCACACTTGGAAAATTACATTTGTTTGTGATTGCTACGCCTCAAGAGAAATACAAGCAAAGCAGGAAAAATCTAAGGGAGTGGAACCAATGTGATCAAGGGGCTAGGAGTGAGAGTAAGAAGAGTCACGTGGGGACAAATCACAACCTGATGCTTGGGCATAAAATCCTTAAATGAATAACTTATACATTAGATTACAGAACAGGATATTAGTACTGGGAGCACATCCTGACCTGGAGATATATTAAATAAATAAAATGAAGTATTACTTCATGGAGAGGATTGTACACTTGTGAGGTTCATTACCCTAAGATGTGGTATAATTTGAAAGTAAAGATCAATTCCAAAAATGACTTAAATACAGAAATTAAGGAATTTTAAGTCACTAAGGGAAACTTAAATTTTGAGGTTAATATTGGCATATGAGAGATGGAAATGGGCTGGCTGAAATAGAGCTGACCAGGAAATTCTTACTGTTTAACAATAAAATAAAATTTGAACATAAATAAAACTTAAATTAGCTTTCCATTTTCCACTTCAGTTAACCCTTCTGAAAACAAATACCTTCAATAGTATTATTACCTCTTTTTTTTTTTTTGGATTCCAAACTAGGGTCCATGGACCCAAGCGGTCTGTAAATAGGATTCTATTTCGATATATTTATTTCCTTTATAACACGATTTATTTTATTTCCTACATTTAAAAACATGATTCTGAGCTAAAATATTACACAAATGACCTACCTGTGAAACAGAGATAGACTCACAGACGTAGAGAACAGACCTGTGATTGCCAAGGGGGAGGGGAGGTGGGGGGGGATGGATTGGGAGTTTGGGGTTGGCAGATGCAAACTATTATATATAGGATGGATGAGCAACAAGGTCCTACTGTATAGCACAGGGAACTATATTCAGCATCCTGTGATAAACCACAATGGAAAAGAATATAAAAAAGAATGTATGTATATATACATATACATATATATATATGTATATAAAACTGAATCACTTTGCTGTATTCCAGAAACTAACACAACACTGTAAGTCAACTATACCTCAATTTTTAAAAATGTTAAACACACAGACACACGTGATTCTGAGGAGTCCACAGGCTTTTCCAGACAATAGGAGGGGTGTGTAGCATAAAGAAGATTAAGATTCCCTTGTGGACCCACCAGCCATCTGGGGTTCCCATGGTGTTACAGAGAATGACATTGCCTTGCTTCACAACTCTTGCAAGGATCCTGGTTACCAGGGCACTTCCCAGCTCTTGTAGAGGCAGGGAATGTTTTCATTTTGATCTAGATGCAGAGGGCACAGAGGACTGAGTTGGGGCAGAGACTGATAAGAAACATGCAGATAAGGGGCCTGGGATGATAGGAGTCATCTTCCAGGCAGAGCAGCAGTGGACACATGCCTTCCTTGGTTGCTGCTAACATAGACTCTCTCCTTGGCTGATCTCATCCTGCAGCTCTGGACTCACTTTTAGGACTGTCAGACCAATGCTTAGGTCTCTTCATCTTTGCCCAGCTCTTTAGAGGCGACACAGTCCTGAGCCAGCTTACTCAGCCAGTCATTGCTTTGTCCTCAGTGTATAACCCTTTGAGGAGCAGACTGATGACTCTGAGACTTTGGATCCCTCAGCTGGTGCTCCTAATCATGTGGCCCAGGGACCAAAGCCTCTGACAAGCTGAGGACCACACCATATAGTTGTGCTGGATCCCTGCAAAAGAACACTGAGCAGAGGGGAGGAGTGGAGGCAGAAATCTCGCCTCTGTTTTACATGTGGGCTGTGTATCTCTTCTAATCACACAAAGACATTGTCCAGCAGAAGTCCTGAACCAGAACTACCAGTGGTACTGCCCACCTAGTAACAAATCCTTCCCCAGATGTTTCACTGTGTAGTTTAACCTTCATAAAATCATGGTCTCAGGCTTAGGGGGTGCTGAAGTTCTGAATAGCTACTTAGTCTTCTAACCCCAACCCCAAATACCATATCCAAATCCCCTTTGAATAAAGCATACATTTAGGTTCTTACATTATGCCTGCAGCAATCTCTCTCTCTCTCCTTTGTACTAACTCATTGTTTGCAGTAACCTCATGGATTAGTCAAGAAATAAATATAAACTATCTTTAATCTTTTATCTAATTCATAATGAATATCACTGGTAGACACAATCAACAGAAAATAAAACCGAAAAAAACACTTATACCGAAACATTTAAAAATTTGTTTTAGCTAAAAATTAAAAAATAAAAATCTTCTAGATAAAATTAAGGCCTGTAAAATTTGAATCAGAAAATCTGGACTGGATAGAAACAAGAGAAAATCCACAGTGGGTGTATCAGCTAAGGCATTTTCAGTTGCAAGGAACAGAAAGTTTAACTAAATTGGCTAAAAAGGGGGAGTGGGGGAGATTTAATGGCTTGTATAACTGTGAAGTCCATAAATAGCTCTTTCAGATGTAGTTTGATCAGGGCTTCAGTTGTTTCCATGGAGACCTATAGGTCCTGTCCTCCTCTATGTGGTGGCTTAGCCCTCAGCCAGGCTTCCCTCATGGCAATGAAATGGCTGCAGTGCTTCCCAGCTTCACAGCTTCATATCACACTAGTCAACGGAAGAGAAGAGAACTGCTTTCCCAGAACACCCCACCAAAAGTTATTTTCCAGCCTCACTAGCCTGAATTAGGTCACATCCTACCCCTGCAATAATAACAGTTCACTGGAGTTGGGATTTTGATGATGAGCCCTGGCTTGAGCCATGGTCCTTTCTAAGCTGGGGGTGGAGTTAGCTTTCCTCAAATCCCCTGGGTTGCCTAGTGGATATACGGCTACCGGACCAAAGTTGGGGTACTCACCAGGAATAAGGAAATGAATGGGAGATGATGGGACAATCACAGTGTCACTGAACATGGCAGAAACTTTAGTAAAATTTGATACAGATCTGATACAGATAAAGAAACCAAGAAATGAGACAAAACTAAATTTAAAAATCTAAATGAAAAAGAATTGATCCTAGTGAAAAACATTTCAGTTGAATAAAGAGAAAAATGGAAATGTTTCAAATGAGTGTCATAGAAAGATGATCAAGGAATTAAATTGATTTCATGGTGTTTGTTCCAGAAAACACATTCCCGATGAAAATTCATCAATGTTAGTATCATTCATTTGAAATGTTGGCATTGAAAACCTCCTTGGGGACAAAATGGCAGGGATGGAAATATTCTCTGGCCCCCTAGTGACGACTGCCTCTTTGAGGTGCCCATAAGCCATCTCATTAATAATCCATTTTGATCCTGGGACTGGCAATAAATACAATGGCTTGTGATGTGTAGAAGTGAATTTTCTCACTGTTTTGAAAATTGTAATGTGTCTGTCTCCAGAGGTCTGTCATTTAGACAATGCCTCAAGGATAATTCACCTGCAAGTCTCCCCGCAGTCTGGAAAATAATTTCTCTCTCTCTTTTTTTTTTTTTTTTTGCGGTACGCGGGCCTCTCACTGTTGCGGCCTCTCCCGTCGCGGAGCACAGGCTCCCTACACACAGGTTCAGCGGCCATGGCTCACGGGCCCAGCCGCTCCGCGGCATGTGGGATCTTCCCAGACCGGGGCACGAACCCGTGTCCCCTGCATCGGCAGGCGGACTCTCAACCACTGCGCCACCAGGGAAGCCCTGGAAAATAATTTCTCTTGTCAGATTCTTGGAATTCATATAGAAACACTGGGGTTGTCTTTTGCAATTTTCCCTCCCACCTCGGGTTAACTTTCCTCTGGGCTTTTCTGTTCTAAGAACATTCCCTGTGACAGAGAAAACAGAAGCAAAATACAAACTGAGTTCTGCTTTCTCTTTGTCACCCACCAACATGACATTGACCACAAATAGTGTATCCCTTTTTTGCTTTGAATATAACTTATGAAGCCCTTTACAGGTCTCAATGCATGTGAGGCTTTCACCTTCTCAAAAGCACGTTAGGCATTTGTTCCACCTTCTTGGGTTCATCAGTGGCTCTGCTCCACCATGTCCATCTTAGGCTTACTTTCTCTTACAATCAAATAAACAAATCTATATGAAACTGTATGATTTCTTTAAGTCCCTTCCCCTTTTTTCACTGACTTGAAATTTCACAGGTAAGGAAGATGTTCTTAAGAAGATACCAGATTCTTGAGCATCTTTCTAAAGTTTCAAGACGTGGTATCTTCTTCTAATTGTTAAAATCTGGGGAACACATCTAACCATTTCTGTCCTACCATTTCTCTCACTATCACAAACTTCAAGAAGACACAGTTGCTCTCTCCCAAGGTTCCTGTCACTTCCACTCTGCCAACCAATTCCTCCTTTTGGCCAAATTTAGGTTTAGAGTGGCAGTTCCCCTTATTACTTCCTCTACTCTTTGGAAGATGAAATTGTCAGCAAGCAATAATACTAGCTAATGTCTATTGAGCTCTTGCTGTGTGAAAGGCATCTTTCCTATGAGGAAGCTGAGGCCCAGGGAAGGTAATATCTTGTTCAAGTTCACCCACCTGGCAGGTGGTAGAGCATGGACACCGGTGCCAGAGTCAGACTCCAGAGGCCACGTTCTGTGTTGGGTTAAAAGAGCTTATCACCCAGGCTGGTTTGAGCTGTGTAGACTTCCAGCCGGCCTGAGGAAGCGCTCTTCCCACCAGCATCTTCCCATCTCCATGCCGTTTTTGTGATGTGGAGAGGCTGTGCGCCACTTCCTGCATCTGGTTGTAGGAGCTGTGATAATTCACACCGCAGCAGGCTTCCTGCATCTCTCCTCTTCTTCCACCCTCACCTTTTGATCCTTGTGACCTACCACGCGACACCCTCTTGGTTGTGGAGTTTTCCTTACTAAAGCCCTTCCTAGGGTTACCTAACAGGGTTCCTTGGTTACCTCCCAGGATGTCTTCATCCTCTCCCCTCGCAAGTCACACAGAGAGGCTTTTCTTAAACACCTTTGTTTCCCCCCGCCTGTGGACCACTTTGCACTCATTACAGACTTGGCTGGCAGAAGGATAAGGGTGGCACACCTCTGGGGGCCACTTGAGGTTGGTGATGGGTTTCCGAGCAGAAAGGTTATTTCCTGTGGATCCTCCTTTAAACAGTTCTGTTTTTTTTATTCTTGTTTTATTTTTTCTAAATTTAGGTCAGTTGTGGGAATGCCTTGCCTTTTGGGTTTTTTAAGTCATCTTGTTTCAACTAAATTGCTGCCCAAGCCTGCTTTCCTTTCCATAGCCATTGAGAATACATCTGACTTTACCCCAAGTAATAAAAAAACCAATAATCACAATAAAAACAACTAACGCTTACTGAGTTCTTAATATACTCAGACCCTGTTCTAAGAGCTTACGGTATTAACTTATTTAGTCCTTTCAGAACAATTCTACGAAGTAGCTACTTCATAGAATGGGGAAACTGAGGCACAGAGAGACCACACAACTACTGAGCAGCTCATTTCTGTTGATGATCATCCAGTTTGTGCCTAGCATGGAACAAAGCCTATACGAATCTGTTTATTTTACAAACTTTTATTATATTCAGCCAATCCGTATGATTGAAGGGCTCCTAAGATGGAAAAAGTATCATTTCATTGAAACTACCTTAAATTCCGTGTTACTAAATTTAATCTATAAACCATTATGTACTTAGAAAGTATTACTTTCTTATTAATAATGCCAATTATAATATTTGTTATTAAAGTTATATAGAATTGTAATTTCAGGATAGCTTAAGTAGTAATTATAACCCAAACTATAAGCATTTTTATCACACATAATCATAAACCAATTCTTATTTTTATGTTTGGTCTGACATTATTTCACCTAGAAAAATTTATTGCTTATTAATTTTTTCACTAGTAGTTTTGACTTGCTTCAAATATTTCAGTTCTTCCTATGTTATTATCAAGTTTTGGACTAACATTTAACTCCTGTTCTTTTACGTGTTTCCGGGTCTAACTTACACTAAAGTACACCAACCAAAAAACATCATCTCAGAATATCAGAACTACTCTCTGAAAATAATTCTGTCACTCTATCACTTGAGTGAAATCCTCCTAGGGTAGTGGACTATAATTTCTGACTTGTGCCAACTGAATTGCAATTCTGGTTTCCTGCGAGTCCAGCAGCTTTGCTCACAGTTGCAGGTACTGTCTTACTCTAATAAGGCTTGTTGCTGTCACTGCTTTATGCTAATTCCGGGAAAAGGCTTATTTACCTTTCCAAATCCCAATACCTCCTTTATCCCCCTGCTTCTCCTCCTTTGCCCATCACCTTTTTCAACTTCAGGAGTTTTTTTGTATTTTCTTTTTCCCATTTGGAGAATGAGTCGGGGTTCTTGACTGCAAGCAACAGAAGCTGATTCTGGCTCACTTGAGCAGGAAAGGAGTTCTTGGAGTGATTGTAGGTGGATGTGAATGTGGCTGGAGATCCAGATGAGCAAGCGGGCAGCACCAGGGGGAGGTGGGCAGCTGTAACCACTGCCATGGTCATGCCGTGGGGACAGCCTGGTTGGAAGGCTTCATCGCTGTGGCTGCAAAACCCTGTCCCTGGCACTGTTGCCACTACTGCTCCAGACCTCAGGAGCTGCTGCCGCCACCTCTGGAGCAGCCAGCTTCTTTGCATCGCTTGCTCCAGACCCATGGTTCTTGGCACAGATTCAGATGGTGGAGCCTGGATTGTGCAATCGTATTCTAATTTCCTAGGGATAGGGCTCTGTTTCCTACCAAGACCATGCAAGAAAAGGCTCCCCTAACAGGAAGGGGGTTTGGAAACTAAGCACCCCTCAAAAACAGCCCAGCAAATATTGACTATTACAGAACCAAGTCCTAGGTACGTAATCCTCTTTTCCCCAAACAGAAGAAGGGAGCCATTTCTGCTCTCAAAAGGATGAGGACCCCTTTCTCTATAACAAGGAATATCAGCTGCCCAGAGTTTTCTGAAATATAATATTATACAATTAATTTGTATATTTAAATTATATAAATGTATTAGTATTTATATACTTATACTTACAATATAATAACTGTTTAACATACAACAGTAATATAATTAATATATTCGTGATCTTTTTTTTTGACCATGTGGCTTGTGGGATCTTAGTTCCCCAACCAGGGATTAAACCTGGACCCTGGCAGTGGAAACGCAGAGTCCTAACCACTGGACAACCAGGGAATTCCTAGATGATTGTATTTTAAATAAGAAATCTAGGGCTTCCCTGGTGGCGCAGTGGTTGATGGTCCGCTTGCCGATGCGGGGGACGCGGGTTTGTGCCCCGGTCCAGGAGGATCCCGCGTGCTGCGGAGCGGCTGGGCCCGTGAGCCATGGCCGCTGGGCCTGAGTGTCCGGAGCCTCTGCTCCACGGTGGGAGAGGCCACAACAGTGAGAGGCCCGCGTACCACAAAAAAAAAAAAAAAAAAAATCTATAACTTCAAAATCTTCAAAACATTAAAAAACATTTAAACAGGTGTTAAAGGGAGAGTTCAATAACATTGAAATCTTTTTACTTTGAAAAGCTAAATATACATGTGAAACATTCAACATCTACAAAGAGAAACTCTGCACAAATTCAAGAGAGTATGGTCAAAATTTTATGTCCCTCTGTCACTTAGTGTAATCTTTTCAAGCATTAAGATGTTGATAGTTGCTCCTATATCCCATCTGCTTTAGAGTGCAGTGGTTAGGAAACAAGATGTTTTACATAAATGTATTTTCCAGATAACTGGACAGTATCAATGTAAGCATTAATTTTTTTAATTCTGATTTTTTTTATTTTTTGGCCACACTGCACACTGGGGATCTCAGTTCCCCAATCAGGGACTGAATCTGGGCCACGGCAACGAAAGCGCCGAGGCTAACCACGGTACTGCCAGGGAATTCTCTAAAAAAATTCTTAAATCATACAAGATTCTTGTAAAAGAATCTAAGGCTACAAATTCTGGGGTTTTTTTCTAGTTTTATTTTTTATATAAAAGCTTTGTTGAGATACAACTCATATACTAAACACATATTAAGTGTATGATTCAATGTCTTTTTAAAAACATATTAACAGAGTTGTGCAACCATCAGCACAATCAATTTTAGGGCATTATCATCACTTCAAAAGGAAACTCCATACCCATTAGCATTCTCTCCCCAACTTTCCCCAAATCCCCAGACCTAGGTAACCCTTACCTTTCTATTTCTACAGATTTGCCTATTCTGGTCATTTCGTATAAATAGAACCATATAATTGGTTCTATTATGTGGTGTTTTGTGATTGGCTTCTTTCACTTAGTATAATGTTTTCAAGGTTCATTCGTGTTGTGGCATGAATTGGTACTTCATTCTTTTTTATGGCCGAGTAGCATTCCATCCTATGGACATACCGCATTTTGTTTATTCATTTATTCCCTCAATGGATATTTGGTTATTCCCACTTGTTGGCTATCATGAATACCGCTGCTATGAACATTTGTTTAGAGGTTTTTTTGTGGACATATGTTTGCATTTGCAGGGTGGGGTGGTGGGTACCTAGGAATGAAATAGCTGATCTGTATGGAAACGCCATGAGGAACTGCCAGCTGTTTTCCAAAGTTTCTGCACCAGTTTACATTCCTATCAGTGGTGTGTGAGGGTGCCAATTTCTCTCCAGCTTCCCCAGTACTTGTCATCTGTCTTTTTTATTTTAGCCATCTTTGTGGGTGTGAAGTGGTATCTGATTGTGGTTATGAGCTACATTTCCCTGATGACAAAAGCTGTTGAGCATCTTCTCATTTGCTTATTGGGCATTTGTTTATCTTCTGGAGAAATGTATGTTCATATCCTTTGCCTATTTTTATTTTATTATTATTATTTTTAATTTTTTAATTTTTTAATTTAATTTTTTTTTTTGCGGTACGCGGGCCTCTCACTGTTGTGGCCTCTCCGATTGCGGAGCACAGGCTCCGGACGCGCAGGCTCAGCGACCATAGCTCACGGGGCCAGCTGCTCCGCGGTATGTGGGATCCTCCCAGACCGGGGCACAAACCCATGTCCCCTGCATCGGCAGGTGGACTCTCAACCACTGCGCCACCAGGGAAGTCCTCCTTTGCCTATTTTTAAATTGGATTATTGTCTTTTTATTATTGAGCTGTAAGAATTCTTTATATAAGTCTGTTCTTGATGACTTAGAGCCTTCTTATGGGCATCAATGGCTGGGGTTCACTGTGATACAGAGGAGCTCTCATGGGTTATAGACCCATTCAGGGCTGTCTGCTCTATATTAAAAGGCAAGGTGATGCTATCAGAGAGCACTAAAAAGCAGTTATAAGAGCATGTCCTTATGTGCATCTTTTTTTTTTTTTTTTTTTTTGCGGTACGCGGGCCTCTCACTGTTGTGGCCTCTCCCACCGTGGAGTACCTCCGCGGCATGTGGGATCTTCCCGGACCGGGGCACGAACCCGTGTCCCCTGCATCGGCAGGCAGACTCTCAACCACTGCGCCACCAGGGAAGCCCTATGTGCATCTTTTTTTCTTACTCTCTCTGCTATCACCCCTTGTTCTCATGGCTCTAAATATTTATGATTTATGATAATATCAGCTTATCCCATGGATGAGGTGCCTGGGTTTTGAGACAGCTTTCTGCTGTGTTTTGGGTAATTTAGTTATCAGGAATCTGATTTCTGGGAGAATTAGTGGCACTTTACCTAAGTAGAGGTAGTACATTAATAGGGGAGGATTAATTGGGGCAGATTTTGAGGAGGTGAGTCTTTAGTGAAATCCCCGATAAGGTGGTGATGATAACCTGGCAGAGAAGAATAGACTCCTGTTCTAGGGAATTTGCCAGACGTCTATGGGAATTGCATCACTGGTGTGACCAATGTTGGTAGTTAAGACAGGAGGCAATAAATAGGAAGAGTCTCCTTCAGAGTGGTGAAGGGTCTAAATTCAGACTTGATCTCATTGCCAGGCTGATAATAATTGGTCTGATAGGTCAATCTTCCTCTGGTCTGATGGTGTGAGGAAAAAAAAAAGATCACTCCTCCCTGTTTCCATCTTATCAGCCTCCCCTGACCCTGTCGACCCCGCCCTGCCCCCAGCTTGTGGCTAAATTACCCAACTGCCAATTAAAACCCACACTTCCCAGCGTGCCTTGCACCACCCAGAACTCCAGTCCCCACCATTCATTCTGCTCGCCCGCTGAAAGCAGCTCGAGCAAATAACCTTCCAGATTCAGGTCCTCTCGCTCTCCAGGGGCCTCTCCCCCCCCCCCCCCCGACTGTGGCTGAGTCTGCTACCACCTGACAGCAAACCACACTTGACAGGGAACAGGAAAGAGAAACGGGCCCACTGCCCTCGGCCTCTATGAAATCAACAAGGTTGTGCTCCTTCTCCCACAGCTGCCGCTTCCGAGCCTTCCACCCTTTTCCCCTCCCTCCCAGGGTCTCAGGAGGCCCAGAAGGACACTTTGGAGGTCTTATCCTGGATGTGTAGAACTTCTGGGGGTAGGTGATGCGGAATGAATTGAGGGGCTTTTGACCTCTGCTTTGTGGCAGTTTGCACCTTGCCCTACTGCCAAGGCCTCTCCGGTCTCAGTCACTGACACCTCCTCCTCCCCCAGGCACTCCCTCACTCCTGAGGACCCTGCTTCTACAGCTGACCTCCAGGCCTGCAGCCCCTCTCTGTTCCAGGAATCTCACCGCCACCTGTTGGCTTCTTTTGCCTCCTGAGCAGCCAGAACCTTGCCTTGCGGTTATGCTTTTCATTCTGCTGCCACTCTAGCATGCCACAGCTGTTGGGAAGCATGGCCAGGATGTGGGACCGGCCAGCTTCAAATCCTGATTTGAAGTCCACAATTCTGAACCCCAAAAAACTCTGAAAACTAAAGGCTTTTTTGGTGAGTTTGACACAAACTCATTTGGTTGCAAAACCTGTGAACTGACAAAAGCCTATTTTGTTCACTTTATCTTTTCCGCATTTAATGTGAATATTTATGTTGGTTGCCAAAATATTAATGTGTTGACTTAGGGTATAGTTCTAGGTCCTGTTGGAGGAATTATGTAATATATGGTATATGTACCATGTAACCATGAAAAATTGTGATTTTTGAAACACTTCTGGTCCCAACATTTTATGATAAGGAATTTTGGACCTGTACTGTAATGCCACACAAAATCGACCTGGATTGGGGCTTCCCTGGTGGTGCAGTGGTTGAGAGTCCGCCTGCTGATGCAGGGGACATGGGTTCGTGCCCCGGGTCCGGGAAGATCCCACATTCCGTGGAGCAGCTGGGCCCATGAGCCATGGCTGCTGAGCCTGCATGTCCGGAGCCTGCGGTCCGCAACGGGAGAGGCCATAGCAGTGAGAGGCCCGCGTACCACAAAAAAAAAAAAAAAAAAAAAAGACCTGGATAATTAACTATTCACATCTAAGTGGCAGAATAGCATAGAACGAATCAAAATCATGTCCATGGACATTTAGGGACGTAGGATTCCAATGTTACAGATTATGTATGTAAACTTACAAAAGAGCATGTGGAATCTGATCTCAACATTGTTTTTTAAAAAGCATATAGCACATGCATAAAAAAAAAGCTGGGCCTGCAATACACCATAATGTTAACAGTGAGTTGTCTCTGTGGCGGATTTTCTTCTTTTTAGGCTTCCAGCATCTAGGCAATACTTTTATAATCAGAAACGTTTTATTTTATTTTATTTATTTTTTTGTGGTACGCGGGTCTCTCACTGTTGTGGCCTCTCCCGTTGGCGGAGCGCAGGCTCCGGACACGCAGTCTCAGCGGCCATGGCTCACAGGCCCAGCCGCTCCATGGCATGTGGGATCTTCCCGGATCGGGACACGAACCCATGTCCCCTGCATCGGCAGGCAGACTCTCAACCACTGCGCCACCAGGGAAGCCCCAGAAAATTTTTTTAAAAAAAACAGTAACTGTTACTAAAAACAAGCTTCCACTATGTGGCCTTGGGCAAAAGGCCCACAGGACGTGATCAATCTGAGCCCAATTTTCTCTTCTGTAAGTTGAGGCCATTAGTACCTACTTAAATGGAGTTGTTGAGGGACAATGTACGTGCCTGGGTGGAAGGTAGCTATGACTGTAAGTCTTGTGTCAAGATACCTCTCTCCTCCACCAGGCCTGGACTGCCCACTGCTGTTATGCAATAGTGCAGACCAGGTCCCTCACACATTGCCCGCTGTTTTACAAGTGGATCCTTACAAATGAGGATGATCAACATCTAACGATGATCAACAGGCAGCCTTTCAGAAGCACAGCTATCACATGGAAAAGCTCGACTGTTGTGTAAACTGGATTGAGAAATTCTCTCAGGTGATCCTGTAATTTTTTTTTTATGCTAAAGTAACGTATGCTCGAGCATTCTGGTGTTTTTATATTTGTGTAATAATTTCTTAAAACCATTCAAGACAGATAACTATTTAATTTTTTGAAGAAAGTTGGAAAAGGCTCTCCTCCCAAGGACAGTGGCTGGGAGGAGATGGGGCACAGCCAGTTTCGAATACTGGTAGAGGGTCTAGTGGCTTTTGGGCTCAGCACCTGGAACCACCGACCCAGGCTGGCTCCCCACGTGGCAGCATGTGATCACAGGCAGCTTGGAGTCGAATACAGGCCCTTACGCGGGGGCCTCTGAACCAAGCCTCTCTCCCTTCCTAGGGGTGAGAACTGTACAGAGGGATGGAGTCATCTTCCTCCAGGAAGCCTTCATTCACCCTCAGTGCTGCTGTTGCAACTAGGCTGTTCTGGGCAGGACTCCTGTTTGGGCGGGGAAAAAGAACGCAGAGGATGTTGATTCCCTTCCCTTCTCAGCCAGCCTGACCTTTTAATACCTTTGTAAAAAGCATGTATGTATTTATAGTGTTTTAGATTTTTCTAACTTTTATCTTAAGGGCAGAACACCTGTTTAATAAGCATTGTAACCCTATTGTTGTTGTTGTTGTTTTTAACATCTTTATTGGAGTCTAATTGCTTTACAATGGTGTGTTAGTTTTTGCTTTAAAACAAAGTGAATCAGTTATACATATACATATGTCCCCATATCTCTTCCCTCTTGCATCTCCCTCCCTCCCACCCTCCCTATCCCACCCCTCCAGGCTGTCACAAAGCACCGAGCTGATCTCCCTGTGCTATGCAGCTGCTTCCCACTAGCTATCTATTTTACGTTTGGTAGTGTACATATGTCCTTGCCACTATCTCACTTTGTCCCAGCTTATCCTTCCCCCTCCCCGTATCCTCAAGTCCATTCTCTAGTAGGTCTGCATCTTTATTCCCATCTTGCCCCTAGGTTCTTCTGATCATTATTTTTTCTTTCTTTCTTTTTTTTTTTTTTTAGATTCCATATATATGTGTTAGCGTATGGTATTTGTTTTTCTCTTTCTGACTTACTTCAGTCTGTATGACAGGCTCTAGGTCCATCCACCTCACTACAGATAACTCAATTTTGTTTTTTTTATGGCTGAGTAATATTCCATTGTATATATGTACCACATCTTCTTTATCCATTCATCTGTTGATGGATTCTTAGGTTGCTTCCATGTCCTGGTTATTGTAAATAGAGCTGCAATGAACATTTTATGTACCCGTATTGTTAGAGAACTGTGTCCTCTCTCTCCTTCTCTCTCCCCCGTAAGTGCCCTTCTAATAAACTTTTCATTGAAAAGCTAAAAAAAAAAAAAAAAGATCAACAGTCCTTTCGGGTCAGTCTTTCCTTTTCCCTGTCACATTGCCTTGATATCTGCCACGTGCAGAGGGCTTGCCACTGTGCCAAGGCTAACCCCCACTTAGAGACTCGATCCCATCTTCACTCATCTCCCCCTGGCCTGTTCTGCCAAGGAAAGAGATGTATTTATATGGCACATCTCAGTTTACAAAAGGTGTTCACATACTGATCCTTCCCTTCATGACCTTAATTCTTTTTAAATTAAATTAAATTTATTTTTATTGAAATATAGTTGATTTACAATGTCATGGTATTCTCAGGTGTACAGCACAGTGATTCAGTTTTATATATATCTTCTTTTCCAGATTCTTTTCCATTATAGGTTATTACAAGATATCGAGTATAGTTCCCTGTGCTATACCTTAGGTCCTTGTTGTTCACCTATTTTATATATAGTAGTTTGTATATGTGAATCTCAGACTCCTAATTTTATCTCTCTCCACACCTGCCCCCAACCCCTGGATCCCCTTTGGTAACTATAAGTTTGTTTTCTATGTCTGTGAGTCTGTTTCTATTTTGTAAATAAGTTCATTTATATCATTTTTTAATTGCCACATTATATCTACCTATTCTTTTTCGATTCTTTTCCATTATAGATTATTACAAGATATTGAATATAGTTCCCTGTGCTCTTGTGGTTTATCTACTTTATATGCAGCAGTGCATATATGTTGATCCCAAACTCCTAATTTATCCCTCCTGCATCCTTTCCCCTTTGGTAACAAGTTTATTTTCTACGTGTGATGTTAATTCTTTTTCTTTTTTTTTTTAACATCTTTATTGGAGTATAATTGCTTTACAATGGTGTGTTAGTTTCTGCTGTATAACAAAGTGAATCAGCTATACATATACATATATCCCCACATCCCCTCCCCTCTTGCGTCTCCCTCCCACCCTCCCTATCCCACCCCTCTAGGTGGTCACAAAGCACTGAGCTGATCTCCCTGCGCTATGCGGCTGCTTCCCACTAGCTATCTATTTTACATCATGACGTTAATTCTTGAAAGAGCATTTGTCCCTCCCTGGGTTTACTTTCATACCCCCAGTCACTAACTAACCAACACGTGGCAACCTGGCTCCTGACCCCATGACTCTGCTGCAGCTGTTTTTTTTAAAAAAAATCATTCATTCACTCATTCATGTAGTCCACATAAATTTATAAGCCCCTGTATGTGTCAGTTACAGCCACTGGGATACAACAGCTAATAAACAAATTTCTTTTCCTTAGGAGCACACAGTCTAGTTGGGGTGGCAGACAATTAGCAAGTAAATATATAATAGATATCAGGCAGTGACATGAATAAAAAAATGTTGTGAAGAAAATGTAAAGTAAAGGAAAAGTGACGGGGGTGTGTGTGTGCCACTTTAGATGGTGCGATCAGGGAAAGCCTCTTGGAGGAGGTGACATTTGAGCAGAGGCCTCAGGGAAGTTAGGGAGTGAACTGTGTGGATATCTGGGTGAGGAGGAGAACATTCTGGACCTAGGAAAGAGAAAATGGCAACAGCCCTGAGACAGAAGCCTGCTTGGTTTAAATGGGCTGCAAAGATGACTTCATGCTTTGAGTGGAGGAAGTGATGAGGAAAGTGGTAGGATATGAAATCCAAGAGAGCAGAGAGGAGACCAGATCATGCAGGCCATGAGCCCATGGTAAGGAATGGGATTTAGATTTGTCAATCATGAAAAACGATTTCTTGATGACCAGCAAGTGACTTTTCCCAAGTCCTCCACCTCTCCGACTGCTCTAACCTTCATTCATTTAAGAAACCTTCACTGAGCACATACTAGATGCTAGACTAGGTATTGCTGGGGATACATACAAATGTGAATAAACTATAGCCCCAGCCAGCCAGGACTCACTGCCCCAGGGGAAGGGCAGAACTGTGACTTGTAAATGATGAAGCCGCTTGGGCAGCACTGGACAGAACCATGAACAAGATGCAAGATGCAAAGAGATACCATCATCACTCCTACAGTGTCTCCTCCTTGACCTGGCTTTATCTCATCCTCTAAATCATGATCATCTTTATCTCTTCTTCAGTCTGACTTCATGCCCAGTCCCGTCGCATGAGGATCCAGTTCAGAGGCCACCTCTTCCCGAAAGCTTTCCTGGAAGTCTCCACCAGTTGAGCTCTCTTCCTCCCATGACTCTCCCAGCACCTCATTCCTGTTTTTCCATGATTTCCTTCCATTCTGCCCTGAACTGAACCATGGTTAGTTGTGGGTGCCCCTCTCCCTTGATGTCCTACTGCCGCCTGTGCCCTGACACTGACATTATACTTCCGTAAGCATTTTGTTATCTTTGTACAACGTGAAATCTTTATCAAATGTTGATATGGTCAGTGTTTCCAGAAAAGGAAGAGGCAGTGTCCCCCAGACATCAGTCACTAGAATTAGTGGCTGAGGGAGGCCATGGACTCATTATCCTGGGAGAGCTGTGTGAACTGCTTAAGTCCCCACCTGCTTGGGCAACAAGGAGCAAGAGGAAGTGACCTCAGGATTGGAGATCCGCCCCCTCACTCAGATAGTTAGAGAAGAGGAGTAAACATGCCAGGAAGGACCTTCAGCCAAGCCAGCCTCACTTGCCCTCAGTCTTTGCATTGACCCCTAAGCTTTTCCAGGACTGGCGTCATGAGGGTTTGAGTGGTACCAGTGTGGGTGGTGCCCTCTCCTCTTTCCGTTTTTGGTTTTTGGTTCTTAAAAACTACATTCCAAATGAGGGAAATGAAACTACTGAAGACTCTCCCCCAGCAGCCAGCTGACATGGGGCAAGAGAATAATCTCCAGTTAAGGCCCCAAAGGAAATCCCCTCCTTGTCATGTGCCGAGGCCAGGAGAAGTGGGGGAGGCACTAGTTCACTGCTTGGCCAGGCCCAGCCACAAAGGTGAAGGGCCAGGATGGAGGGGCTGTGCTGTCTGTGGCCAGGAGTGGAGAACCCAAGGCAGAGTGGGAAACACCACGTGTGAGAGTGAGGTGACCAAAATCTTGGGCCTGGGTGAGCTGCCAGTTTCAGAGGGAGACCGTGCAACTCCATTGCTGGGTAAAATGGATTGTACTCTTCTCCCGCAGACCCATCTGCAGGAAGGAAGCTGGTCCCCATTTCTCCCACTGAGTCCTTTGCACACTTTGCCCCGACTCGGATGTGTCTCTCTTCCTAGTCTCTGCTGTAGGTCTCTCCACCCCCAAGTCTTGAATAGTATCTGGTTATCATCTGAAAAACCAGTGGGAGGGGAGAGAAGAAGCCAGAGTTCCTTTGATCTCTTTGGGAGACTGAGAAGTTCTACCAGTGACAAACTATTATAAAGCTTAGTTTAAGAAAGAAAGGGGAAAAAAAAACTGTCAGAAGGCAGTGCCTAGAGAATCATCGACAAGGTAGGTGTATTGCCTTCCTTTCTTCTTTCCTTCTCTTCCCTCTTTCCTTCTTTAAGCAAATATTTACTGAACTCCTTTCCGTGCTTTGGGCAGTATACTTTTTGGAATAACCATGACCCCTTCTCTCAAGGAGCTTATAGTGTAGTTCAGGAAACAAGACAGAAATCCTAAGTTAGACCACAATACAAGAGATATCATGAGGCCAGTGGATACTGTAGACACTTGGAATCGTGTGTTCAGAGGAAGAGATGGAGGCTTCACAGAGGAGGGGAGCTCAAACTGTGACTTTGAGATGGGGAGGGTTGGGGGGGCATCTGGGAAGTTGTTCCAAGCAAGAGAACCCTCTGATGGAGGGAGCACAGAGTGGGGAGCATTTGCTCTATGTTTAGGGTTGAAACCCACTGTGGAACATGTGTTGAAGTATGGGAGGTAACAGTGAAGAGAAGCTGGAGACAAGATTGGGCTGAATGAGGCATCTGGACTTTCTCCTCCAGCTGGGAAATGCCTAGCTCCTTGCTTTCACCTCAGATCTCCTCAAGAACCTGTGTGCTGCTAGACACTGAACTTGTCTTTGTTGTGGTTGAGCAGGGAATGGGTACAAACTCACAGCAAGTGGAGCAGGCTCAAAGAAAAAGGTACATGGTCCCCCAGACTTTCACCATCCCATGGAGGTATGTGCTTGGCCAGGGCAGGGCTGGGTGCATGACGGGCTGTGTTCTGGAGGAAACAGCATGGTTGGGAGGTGGCCCAGAGCACCCATCCACGTTGGAGAATCCTGAGCTGTGCAGTCAGGGTTACAGCCTTGCTGGCATGTAAATCGTTCTGTTTCCAGCTGCAAATCAGCATTGGTTTCACCTGGAAGTCTTACAGGTCCTCCCTGCTGAGCCAGCTTGCTGCTGAACTAGAGGGAGAGCAGTGGTGTTATCTGACCAAACTGGCTTGTCTTTAACACCATCAGGATCATTGGTTTTCTAAGTTCTTTTGAGAGGTAGCAGCTGCTTCTCTCAAAAGAAATTCTAAGGATAGATCATATCTTGGGTCACAAATCAAGCCTTGGTAAATTTAGGAAAACTGAAATTGCATCAAGTATCTTTTCCAACCACAAAGGTATGAGACTAGTTATCAATTACAGGACAAAATCTGTAAAAAATACAAACACATGGATGCTAAACAGTACACTACTAAATAACCAAGAGACCACTGAAGAAATCAAAGAGGAAATCAAAAAATACCTAGAAACAAATGACAATGAAAACACGATGACCCAAAACCTGTGGGATGCAGCATACCAGTTCTAAGAGGGAAGTTTATAACAATACAATCCTACCTCAAGAAACAAGAAACATCTCAAATAGACAACCCAACTTTACACCTAAAGCAATTAGAGAAAGAAGAACAAAAGAAACCTCCCAAAGTTAGCAGAAGGAAAGAAACCATAAAGATCAGATCAGATCAGAAATAAATGAAAAAGAAATGAAGGAAACAATAGCAAAGATCAATAAAACTAAAAGCTGGTTCTTTGAGAAGATAAACAAAATTGATAAACCATTAGCCAGACTCATCAAGAAAAGAAGGGAGAAGACTCAAATCAATAGAATTAGAAATAAAAAGAAGTAACAACTGACACTGCAGAAATACAAAGGATCATGAGAGACTACTACAAGCAACTATATGCCAATAAAATGGACAACCTGGAAGAAATGGACAAATTCTTAGAAAAGCACAACCTTCTGAGACTGGACCAGGAAGAAATAGAAAATATAAACAGACCAATCACAAGCACTGAAATTGAAACTGTGATTACAAATCTTCCAACAAACAAAAGCCCAGGACCAGATGGCTTCACAGGCGACTTCTATCAAACATTTAGAGAAGAGATAACACCTGTCCTTCTCAAACTCTTCCAAAATATAGCACAGGGAGGAACACTCCCAAACTCATTCTACAAGGCCACCATCACCCTGATACCAAAACCAGACAAAGATGTCACAACAAAAGAAAACTACAGGCCAATATCACTGATGAACATAGATGCAAAAATCCTCAGCAAAATATTAGCAAACAGAATCCAACAGCACATTAAAAGGATCATAAACCATGATCAAGTGGGGTTTATCCCAGGAATGAAAGGATTCTTCAATATATGCAAATCAATCAATGTGATAAACCATATTAACAAATTGAAGGAGAAAAACCATATGATCGTCTCAATAGATGAAGAGACAGCTTTTGACAAAATTCAACACCCATTTATGATAAAAACCCTCCAGAAAGTAGGCAAAAAGGGAACTTACCTCAACATAATAAAGGACATATATGACAAGCGGACAGCCAACATCATCCTCAATGGTGAAAAACTGAAACCATTTCCACTAAGATCATGAACAAGACAAGGCTGCCCACTCTCACCACTGTTATTCAGCATAGTTTTGGAAGTTTTAGCCATAGCAATCAGAGAAGAAAAAGAAATAAAAGGAATCCAAATTGGAAAAGAAGAAGTAAAACTGTCACTGTTTGCAGATGACATGATACTATACATAGAGAATCCTAAAGATGCTACCAGAAAACTACTAGAGCTAATCAGTGAATTTGGTAAAGTAGCAGGATACAAAATTAATGCACAGAAATCTCTGGCATTCCTATACACTAGTGATGAAAAATCTGAAAGTGAAATCAAGAAAACACTCCCATTTACCATTGCAACAAAAAGAATAAAATATCTAGGAATAAACCTACCTAAGGAGACAAAAGACCTGTATGCAGAAAATTATAAGACACTGATGAAAGAAATTAAATATGATACAAATAGATGGAGAGATATACCATGTTCTTGGATTGGAAGAATCAACACTGTGAAAATGACTATACTACCCAAAGCAATCTACAGATTCATTGCAATCCCTATCAAATTACCAATGGCATTTTTTATGGAACTAGAACAAAAAATCTTAAAATGTGTATGGAGACACAAAAGACCCCAAATAGCCAAAGCAATCTTGAGAAAGAAAAACGGAGCTGGAGGAATCAGACTCCCTGACTTCAAACTATACTACAAAGCCACCGTAATCAAGACAGTATGGTACTGGCACAAAAACAGAAATACAGATCAGTGGAAAAGGATAGAAAGCCCAGACATAAACCCACACACATATGGTCACCTTATCTTTGGTAAAGGAGGCAAGAATATACAATGGAGAAAAGCCAACCTCTTCAATAAGTGGTGCTGGGAAAACTGGACAGCTACATGTAAAAGAATGAAATTAGAACACTCCCTAACACCATACACAAAAATAAACTCAAAATGGATTAGAGACCTAAATGTAAGACTGGACACTATAAAACTCTTAGAGGAAAACACAGGAAGAACACTCTTTACATAAATCACAGCAAGATATTTTTGGATCCACCTCCTAGAGTAATGGAAACAAAAATAAACAAATGGGATCTAATGAAACTTACAAGCTTTTGCACAGGAAAGAAAACCATAAACAAGACGAAAGACAACCCTCAGAATGGGAGAAAATATTTGCAAACGAACCAACTGACAAAGGATTAATCTCCAAAATATACAGGCAGCTCATGCAGCTCAGTATCAAAAAAAACCAAACAACCCAATCAAAAAATGGGCAAAAGACCTAAATAGACATTTCTCCAAAGAAGATATACAGATTGCCAACAAACACATGAAAGGATGCTCAACATCACTAATCATTAGAGAGATGCAAATCAAAACTACAATGAGGTATCACCTCACACCGGTCAGGATGGCCATCATCAAAAAATCTAGAAACAATAAATGCTGGAGAGGGTGTGGAGAAAAGGGAACCCTCTTGCACTGTTGGTGGGAATGTAAATTGATACAGCCACTGTGGAGAACGGTATGGAGGTTCCTTAAATAACTACAAATAGAACTACCATATGACCCAGCAATCCCACTACTGGGCATATACCCTGAGAAAACCATAATTCAAAAAGAGTCATGTACCAAAATATTCATTGCAGCTCTATTTACAATAGCCCGGAGATGGAAACAGCTTAAGTGTCCATCATCAGATGAATGGATAAAGAAGATGTGGCACATATATACAATGGAATATTACTCAGCCATAAAAAGAAATGAAATTGAGCTATTTGTAATGAGGTGGATAGACCTAGAGTCTGTCATACATTGTGAAGTAAGTCAGAAAGAGAAAGACAAATACCATATGCTAACACATATATATGGAATTTAAGAAAAAAAATGTCATGAAGAACCTAGGGGTAAGATAGGAATAAAGACACAGACCTACTAGAGAATGGACTTGAGAATATGGGGAGGGGGAATGGTAAGCTGTGACAAAGTGAGAGAGTGGTATGGACATATGTACACTACCACATGTAAAATCGATAGCTAGTAGGAAGCAGCCATATAGCACAGGGAGATCAGCTTGATGTTTTGTGTCCACCTAGAGGAGTGGGATAGGGAAGGTGGGAGGGAGATGCAAGAGAGGGGAGATATAGGGTTATATGTATACGTATAGCTGACTCACTTTGTTATACAGCAGAAACTAACACACCATTGTAAAGCAATTATACTCCAATAAAGATGTTAAAAAAAAAATTCCGTAGGAGAACCTTAATGTATAAGACATTTAAAAGTGGGGACTTCCCTGGTGGTGCAGTGGCTAAGACTCCTGCTCCCAATGCAGGGGGTCTGGGTTCGATCCCTGGTCCAGGAACTAGGTCCCACATGCATGCCACAACTAAGAGTTCGCATGCCGTGACTAAGAGTTCGCATGCCACAACTAAAGAGTCTGCGAGCCCCAACTAAGACCTGACACATCCAAATAAATAAACAAATGTTAAAATAATAATAATAATAATAAAATAAAACATTTACAAGTGCAATTGCTTGGGATAAGGAGGGGATGTAATGCCCGGAGTCCCACCAGACAGTCCTTAGGAACCCTGAACCTGCTGAACCTGGTTTTAAACTGCTGATCCATGTAAGAGGCAGTGGCAAGTCATGAAAGGGCTGTAGCAGGGAGTGAGATGACTCAATATATAGTTTAGAAGGCTGCCCATGGCTGCTGGGTGGAATCTTTGGAGGCAGGGAGCCCAGTTTAAGGAGGCTACTGAAATGATCCAGACATGAGTTGATGAGGTCTAGATCCAGGGCAGTGGCATCAGGGATTAACAGTAGGTTCGGATTCAAGAAACGTTTCTGAGTTAGAATCAGCAGGGAATATGAGAGGTGGAGTCTGGGAGGGCTGGAGGCATGCCAAAAACAGTGACAGCCAAATACAGGGAGAGACCAGCTAGGCCAAAGGATGAGTTCAGTTTAGGACACATTGTGTTCTGGCCGCTCTGTCATTGACCAGTGGACAGTTAAAAATATGTTTGGATCTTCTCTCTTGGGAGAGAATGTTGGAGCTAGAAATTACAGTTTGGGAATAATCAACAAATTAGTAGACACAAAAGACATGAGAGTAGAAAATGTGTATACCATGAGAAGAAAAGGCCTAAAAGATAACCTTGGTTTGTGACAATTTGACTTTTGTTTAGTTTTTTTCCATTGGTGTTATCATTATTACCGTTACGAATGAATATTTTAGGGAGCAGAGACAATTTACTGGATGTTTGGGGCAGGAAGGACTTGCTCCTGTTCTCTTAGGATGAACACGCTAATGATAATAATGCAATACAGAATCACAAATCTACAGGCTACAAGAGATGCGAGCGAGCCCTCGAGGATGCTTCAACTCTCCAGATCTGATGGGAAAGAGCAGAACTGGAGATCCTAGCTCTGACTCACGGAGTATGCTTGTTTGTATTACTCTTTCCGAATGCAGCAGACACTGTAAATATTTTGCCTTCTCCACTAGATGGTAAGCTTTTGGGTTTTTTGTTTGTTTGTTTGTTTTAATGTTTTTAATTAAATTTATTTATTTATTTATTTATTTTTGGCTGCGTTGAGTTGTCGTTGCTGCGCCCGGGCTTTCTCTAATTGCAGCAAGCATGGTCTACCCTTTGTTGCCATGTGCAGGCTTCTCATTGCGGTGGCTTCTCTTGTTGTGGAGCACGGGCTCTAGGCATGTGGGCTTCAGTAGTTGTGGCACGCAGGCTCAGTGGTTGTGGCCCTTGAGCTTCGTTGCTCCTAGGCGTGTAGGATCTTCCCCGACCAGGGCTTGAACCCGTGTCCCCTGCATTGGCAGGCTGACTCTTAACCACTGCGCCACCAGGGAAGTCCTAGATGGTAAGTTTTTGGAGAAGAGGAGCTATGAGATAATGCATAGAAAGTGCTTAGTGTAGTGCCTGGCACACCTCTTTGATGGCGGCTACTATGAATTCAATTATCCTTTTGCATTCTTGGCAAGAGCTAGCGGGGAATTTTGTACACATCGGGTACAAAAAAATTCATCCATGCTGCCTACGATCAAGCAGTTCATGGCACCACAAAGCAATTTCCATTTCTTTTTCTTTTTTTGATTTGCTGGAGTCAAGTAAAGACTAGCTGAGCGGATGACTCTCTCCCATTTGGGAAACGTGTATCCTACCCATTCTCAAAGTTTGCCCTAGCTTGACCCTTGGACATAACCTTGAAGAGGAGTTTCTGGGTCAGCAGAGCTCGTAGGCAGGGCCCCCAGTTCCCTACCCCCTCAAAATCTCGAAGGCCAGAAGCCCTGGGGAGCCTTGGTTAGCACTGCTGGGAGACCATAAAAATATGTGGCCTCTTTCGCGACTAATCCAGTAGGTAGTCCGGGGGCCACTGCCTCCCGCCCTCCCTCCCGCCCTCTCCCATCCCCCCTGCCACCCACCCGCGGCGGCAGTTCTAAGATGCCTGCTCTCTGTGAGTGCTGAGTTGCTGAGCTGCTCATTCTCCATGTGACTTCAGTTTCCGTCAGTTCCTTCCGCAAGTGCTAAAATAACCTGATGCCCCAGAGAGAGCAGGCAGTTCAACCCCACGTTCGGCTGCTGTCGAGGAGGAGGCCAGAGCCCCGGGAGAGGATGCGCCCCGCGGAGCCGCCTGGGCCTGCGGGAGCCGTGAGTATTTCCTGAGGGGCAGCCGCGGTCCCTCCAGAGGCGGGCGGCTCGGAAGAGTGGGAATGCAGGAGGTCAGCGTCCGTGGCCCACAGCTCGGGGCTGACGGGGAAGTTGTGGCTTGCTGCATCCAAGCTCCACCAGTTCTGTTTGGGGGCTACAGCTCTGGGTAGAGGTGGAAATACCTCCTTCTGGGAGACTTAGAGGTGGCGTGGTGTAGTGGAAACAGTGAGGGCTTCAGAGTCAGACCTGGGTCTGATTCCTGACTCTGGGGGGGGGGGAATTCCTGAGCCTCGGTTTCTTTGTCTGCGAAACGGGAACAGTAATGCTCCCTCCCTGGGCTGGATGACTGGATGTAGTGAGACTGCTCTGTGAACACTCAGCCTGCCTTCCCTGCCCAACAACGTGGACTGAGAACCACGATTTCATAGATGAAGACCCTGCAACTCATTAACAACAACATATTTATGGATATCTTCCATGTGCAGGCGAGTTGGAGTTCAAGGTGTTGGGTGGGGCTAGAGCTGTGAAGAAGACAAAGCCCCTTCCCCACAGAGTGTGTGTCCTTGGGAGATTCCCCAGGTTCTGTTACTTGAACCCACAGCCTGACTAGAGTCCAGGCCTCCGATCCCCTTGTACAGTGTTCTTCTGTAGCCCACGCAGCTTCTCCATGTGGGCTAGATTGTGGAGGATTCAGCATATATCCCCCTGCCCTCAGGAGCTGACAGAAGTAAGGAGCCACTGAGCGGGCTGTGTGCCGCCCACAGAATGGGCTGCCAGCTCACCGCATCCCTGAGGGGAGGCGACCACGTGTCCAACGGTGGCTGGGACTCCAGGAGGCTGAGGCAAGGTCCTAGGAATGGAGCCCCTGGATAGGGCTGGTCCAGGGTGGCGCACTTCCAGGTGGGAGTGAAGGGACTCCACGGGAGGTTTCTTCCATGACGGAACAGCCTATTAGGAGTCTGGACAGCAGAATCATTCGAGTTTGTAGAGTTGGCCTTCTGAGGTCTCCTGTGTCCCCATCACCTACTGGCTGTGCTGCACAGACTCTTTCTGTGGAGGTTGATGGTTTACTGGGTTTTATAGCCCTGAGACTTATTTATTTTCCTCACATACCACATAGGTTTGTACGTGTATGTTTGAGAGTTCCTAGAGGGGATTATAGAATCATGGGCCCCGGGGGTGGGGGGTAACCTCAACTCCCGTCTTTAGGTTCAACAAAAATCAAAACCTCTTTCACAAAGAGGGTGATCTCATCTAATGGGTGCCCTCGTGGGAACTTCATGAACACCCATGTGAACCTGATCCCACAGAGTCCTTAAACCCATCATCCAAGAACAGGAGGCTCCCAAACAGAGAGCAGGCTCCTGGTAATTGTCCCGGGGCCTGTGTTAGGGATACATTGACCTGTCTGTCTCTAGTCTTTTTGATTCTTTCGAAAGAGTGATGCTAGTACTGATTGTAATTTGTGTTCTGGCTGTAGCGTGCATCCACATCACAAAGTGTGAGCTAGATTCTTGGATGGAACACTAGGTGTACCTCACATCATGCTCAGATCCGCACTGTAACCACATACATTAGGGGAGGGTGGGCTTTCACCCATGACTGAAAAACATTATCTTTCTAGGACATGCATGTATGGTCAGGGATGCTCACTGATGTATCTGCACATTAGTGACAAATATTTTTCTCTATTATTCTCATTTCCCCCAAAATTATTCTTCTCAACCTCATCATCAAACGAATGTTATGTGTTCAATATGTGGGGGGTTCTGGGCTACATTAGATGCTGGTCTCTGAAAGCTCAGAGAGGTGAGGAGAGGGAAAAAGGCTACTGATCTTATCAAGCGTCACAAGCAGCTGTCAACTTGAGTTTAGGGGTCGTTTAGTTCCACATGACAAAAACCTAACTGAGCTTGGTTTCAGGGGGGAAAAAAAGAGGATTTATTGTTTCAAATGACCAAAAAGTCTATGGGGAATAGCTTCAGGCATGGCTGGATCTGGGTGCTCAAACATTGCCAGGCATCCATCTATCTCCATTCCTCACCTTTGCTTTCCTTTGTGTAGGCTTCATTATCAGGCAGATCCTAAAGCTGTTGACAAAGATGGCTGCCTGCAGCTCTCAGCTTAATTCCCACCAGTTTGGCATCTGAAGCAGGGAGAGGAAAGCCTCTTTTCTAATAGTCCTAGCAAAAATGTTTAGATGGATTCTCATGGGCTTGGCATCTGTGCTGTACCTGTTATAAACCAATCACTGTGGTTAAGGAATTAGGAGGCTCTGATGGGCCCAGCCTTGATCATAGGGCTCATCTTGGAGCATGAGTTGAGGCTAGACCCGAAAGAACACAGACTTTTGAAGAAAGGGAGGGGGTTGGTCGCACAACAGTGTAAACATACTTAACACTAATGATTTCTACACTTAAAAATGGTTAAGGTGGTAAATTTTATGTTAGTGTATTTTACCACAAGTAAAACATTTTTTAAAATAAAAGGAGGAGAGAAAAGAAAGGAAGTGGTGGTCTCCTCAAAGGGGAATTGAGGAGCTGTTACCAGAAGGAGAAATGAACGTGGGTAGGCAAAACCAACTGATTTCCAGAGGGCGTGGAGTCAGCGGCTGAGACCAAACCCCACGTGTCTTCTCATTTTGATGCGTGAGTGATTTCAGGCTGAAGAAAGGGCATAAAAGAGGAAGTAGAACCCTGCAGTGGTTCTCACTAGCGAGGTGGGCATGAGGAGCAGGGCTGGTGCTAAACGTGGCCACAAAACGCTGTGAGGACACAGGGACTCCCCACCTGCAACCTCAGCCCACAAGGTCACCTTGCTCAAGTGCTGTGCTGTGTGCCCCAAGAAACTTTCTGTTGGCCCCTCCAAGAAAGAAAAGAATCGGGAGGGGATTTTTCTTCACAAGGTAGCACTTGGGGCTCTCTGTCTTTCCACCCTGGCTCTCTTAAGCAGGACCTAAGTGTCTGAGGCAACCCAGCACCCACAATGTTGCTCAGGGGCTCATCTTGGGGTGCACATCATACTCCCCAATAACTTCATATCATTCTATTTTAGATGTCAGGCTGGACACTGGCCCCTCCTGATCGTCTCTACTTTTGCTCCTTATTAGGCCCAGCCATGATCCCTCAGGTCTCTCCTGCCTTTCCAGTGTCTCCCCTCTGTGGTCCCACCAAAGGGAAAGGCTGAGCTCTCTTCCTCAGCCTGTAGGGTCCGTGGCAAGTGGGTCTTTCCATGCCTGGCCCTGGGCCACCTCCTTCACCCTCAGACATGTTAATGGTCTCCCTATCACTGCCCAGCCTGACACCCTGAGACTTCCTCGTGGGACTCTCCTGATGGCCTTTTTCTTTTTCTAGGTTCTTGTACCCTTCCTCGGGTCCCTAAACTGAAGTTTCCATTTTCACTAATGTTACTGTCTTCTTATTTCCTTCTAAATCCCCAGTTTTTTCTAGGCTTTCTAGCTCTTTTTACAGAACCTCCAAAGGCCCTCATCTCTGTCATAGGTACACCCCATGGCATTGACAGGGTACCTCATCCCCAGAGAAGACCATAGCCCTCTGAACACTCAGGGGTGCTATTCAGGATATCAAACACCACATGGAACGGGCACTGACCAAACAGAATGGACATTGTCCTTAGAAGCAGGTTCCTGGGGGCCCCTGCTGGGTCAGATGTTACCACCTTGGTTGCTGGATCATGGGGGAGAGGGAACTGGGAGTTACAAGAGAGGGGCCAGGCAGCTGGGGTGGGGCTCATGGGATACCTGTTTACCAACAACTACTTACCTGTGCAACCCAGCTGAACATTCATCCAACATATATTCCTCCCATACAGGTGCACATCCAGCACCTCCTACCTGGGCCAGAACTCAGCCCTGGTTTTGGCTTCACTTTCTGTAAGCCATGAGACTTAAGATGTTCATTTTGGCCTTTTTGAATTTTGGATTTCTTACCTGTAAAATGGGGACAATAAGCAAGGACTCTAACATAGATATTTGTGCACAAATGTTCATAACAGTATTATTCACAATGACCAAAAGGTAGAAACAACCCAAATGTCCATTGATGGATGAATGGAGAAACAAAATGTGGTCTATATATTATTCAGTCATAAAAAGGAATGAATTTCGGATGCATGCTATAACATAGAGGGACCTTGAAACCCTTATCCTAAATGAAATAATCCAGGCAGGAAAGGACAGATATTATATGATTCCACTTATATGTGGTACCTAGAATAGGCAAATGTATAGAAAGGGAATAGTGGTTATCAGGGGCTGAGGGGAGGGAAGAATGGGAAATTATTGTTTGATGGGAAAGAATTTCAGTTTGGGATAATGGAAAACGTCTAGAGAAGGATAATGGTGAGATTGCACAACAGTGTGAATGTATTTAATTCTACTGAATTGTACTCTCAAAAAGGGTTAAAATGGTAAATTATATGTATATTTTACCACAATAATAAATGGAGGTAATAATTCCTACTATGTAGAACTGTTGCAAGTATTACATGAGATCAAATATCTATAAGAAGCCTTTGCAACCTCAAGTGCTATTATTATTATTATTATTATTATTAACCAGTAGCACTAAATTATAATCCAGTTGTTTTGGCTTTATCCAACAACTCCCTAAAAATCATTATTTGGGAGAGGGCGTTAAAAATATCACATTACTCCCATTCCTCTGTGAACTCAAATAAGTGTTAGAGAAGGGCTTCCCTGGTGGCGCAGTGGTTGAGAGTCCGCCTGCCGATGCAGGGGACGCGGGTTCGTGCCCTGGTCCGGGAAGATCCCACATGCCGCGGAGCGGCTGGGCCCGTGAGCCATGGCCGCCGAGCCTGCGTGTCCGGAGCCTGTGCTCCTCAGCGGGAGAGGCCACAACAGTGAGAGGCCCCCATACCGCAAAATAAATAAATAAGTGTTAGAGAGAGAACAAGAATTGGCCTTACAACAGGTAACCCACCTTGCTAGTATAATTTGAGGATTTTTAAAAGCGTAAAATTATCTCTCCTACTGTCCTGAAACTACACCATGAACGTTTTATTATTTTTCATTATTACCTATATAAATACCTGTTAAAGAGCAGTTCATTAAAGAGGATATCATTCACTCTTTAGTATGAGCTGCTTTCCTGCTAATTCTGGCTGAGAACAGTAAGGCAGTGATTATCAAATCTTTTTTTTTTCTTCTTACAAGACAGAAACTTTTTTTTTCCCAAATAAAATAGCTGACTTTGCAATCTCAATTAAATTAAGATTAAATTAATTAAATTGATGCAGAAGATTGAAAAAGTAGGAACTTTTTTTTTTTAAGGTTAAATCACTTGGTATGCAGGGGCTTCCCTGGTGGCACAGTGGTTAAGAATCCACCTGCCAGTGCAGGGGACATGGGTTTGAGCCCTGGTCCGGGAAGATCCTACATGCTGCGGAGCAACTAAGCCCGTGCGCCACAACTACCGAGCCTGTGCTCTAGCCTGCGAGCCACTGAGCCCACGAGCCACTGAGCCCATGTGTCACAACTATGGAAGCCCGTGCACCTAGAGCCCATGCCCTGCAACAAGAGAAGCCACTGCAATGAGAAGCCCGCGCACCGCAACGAAGAGTAGCCCCCAGTCGCCACAACTAAAGAAAGAACACACAGCAACGAGGACCCAAAGCAGCCAAAAATAAATAAATTAATTAATTGATTTTAAAAATCAGTTGATATGCATTCGGAAGTATTTAGGGGGAGGTGTACATATGACTCTAATCTGTTTTGAAATGCATCAAAAAATGAGATGGCTTGAAGGATGGATAGAAGGATAGGTAGATGGATAGATATGAGATTAAAAACAAATATAGTAAACTATTAATAGTAGAATCTAGGTAGTGGGTATACCAGTGATCACTGTTAAATTTTTTCAACTTTTCTGTATGTTAAAAATTTTCATAATAAAAGTTGGGGGAAAAGTCAAATTACTATTAATACCCAATTACCACTCATATTCTTTTCATAAACATAAAAATAAAATATTTTTTTAAATGTAAGACTTCCATAGGCATTATAACTATACTATAGTAGCATGTTATTTGGATTATTGAATTATTGCGCATCTGAACTATGAGGATATGATGAGGAGGTGACCCATGTCCTGGGCCTTGAAGGATGAATAAGAGTTCAGCCATTGGAGAATACCAGAAAAAGGACCTTTCCCACAGAGGAAACAGTGTGTGATTTAGTCAGGGATAGCCAGTATCCCAGGATGGCTGGGGCTTGTGGAATTGACACTGAGTTTTGCTGGCTTCACAGACTAAGTTTGAATTGCAGCTCTAACATCTCTAGCTATGTGGCCCAAACCTTTGTGAGCCTCAATTTACCAAGTGTAAGATGAGGATGATAACATTTACTTGCTAGGATTTTGTGAGGATTATTATATGTAGAGCACCTGGCCTAGCACTTATCCCAAGGTGAGCACTCAATAAACATTAGATACTACAGTTAAGAGCCTAGAAGACAATCTGGGAGCTTGAGTACTATCCCAGTTGAGCTGATCAGTTATCAGGAATCTGTATCATTTCATTCCTCAGTTGCCCTCTTTCTCAAGGGAACCAGGGTCGGCTGGTTGGGTGGGAGTGATACATTTCCAGTCTGGGCAATAAATCTCGGTTATCACCTATAACTCCTTCCATCCATAATCTCCCACAGACTCTGGGTGTTGCCTCCTCTGAATATCCCAAGGCTCACACATGGAAGGGAGAAGGTACTGCAGTTCCTCTCTCTTAGTTAACACCAGCTCCCTGTTTGCACAGAGGAACTCTGCCTTGCCTTTAGCCTGATACTACCTTATCTTACTAGTGTAATCCACAACATTTCCTTATTGATAAAGCCTTTTCACACACATTCTCTCATTTTTATTTTTAAATTCATTTTCTTATTTATTTTATTTTTGGCTGAATTGGGTCTTTGTTGCTGTGCGTGGGCTTTTTCTAGTTGTGGCGAGTGAGGGTTACTCTTCATTGCGGTGCGTGGGCTTCTCATTGCGGTGGCTTCTCTTGTTGCAGAGCAGGGGCTCTAGGCCACACGGGCTCAGTAGTTGTGGCTCGCGGGCTCTAGAGCGCAAGCTCAAAGTTGTGGCACGCGGGCTTAGTTGCTCCGCGGCATGTGGGATCTTCCCGGACCAGGGCTTGGGCCCGTGTCCCCTGCATTGGCAGGCGGGTTCTTAACCACAGCACCACCAGGGAAGCCCTCTAATTCAGTCTTGACACAACCCTGTGAGGTCAGCAAGGCAGCTGTTATTGTCAACCGGAGCCACCACAGGAGTGAAATGATCAGAGAGAACAAACCTATATACTGAACAGAAACAACAAGTTTGAAACGAATGCGTTATTGGTTGGGTGCCTATCCACAGAGAGTATGTATGTCTCTCTATACAAAGGAGACACCACCAGCCACGTAAGAACAAGATGTTATCACCCCCGTGGGAGCAGATTTGCATCTTTTAAGACCTGTGGCCAGATGCAGCCTGTGTCTATGGAACGGGACAGAGTGACTTGACTTCTGTTGGTTCTAAAGGGCTGACCTTGACCACACAGGGAAGCTGGTTGACTCATTTGTAGCCCCGAGGAGACAAAGTCAGCAGGGTAGCACTCAGGCAGCGCTCCACACCCTGGCTGCCTGGCTTTGCTATAGGAAGAGCCCAAAGGAAGAAGAGCTGCTGTGGCCTCCAGCCTCCCTCCAGGTGGAGGCAGAGCCTCAACCTCTCCCAGACGAAGACTTTTCTCACAAGAGCCTTTGTGGAGCCTGGCTGACCAGATGTGCTAGGCTCCGAGTAGGAAAAAGAGATCTGGATTTTAAACTGGTGCTTGGAAACCATGGCATTGCATTCTCTGTGGCACCTTGTCCGTGTCACTTCATTTCTCTGGCCTGAGTGTTCTCACCTCCGAAATACTGGTGGATAGTCCCTTCAGAATGCTGCAGTTCTTCTCAAAAGGGTGGTCAGTTACAAAATTTGAATGAAAGTGCAGTTGCTAAGAGTCACGTGCCACAGAACTGTCCTTCCTCACATAAATTCTTAGGACCACATATTCAAGGAGCATTCCAGCAAATTCAAATGATGCAACTCCTCATTTCTTTGTCCAGATTTAAAGGGGGATCCAAGTCCTGGAAGCAAATGCAAAGGGGCCCCAACAGTACAATAGGGAAAATACAAAACAGAATGTGTAGTATATTTGTTAAAAAAATATGCATGCATCTGCATGTGTGTAGAAAATACTTGAAAGGGTACATACATGTCAGCATCTCAACAGTGGGGAGAATTGCACCTGATATTTACTTTGTCCACATCTGTATCTTTGCTTCTTTGTATTTTCTAATTTGCCAGCCATCAACTTCAGTTACTATATTAAGATAAGCTTTTAAAGAATAGAAACAATCTATTATTAGTTAAAAATTAAAATATACGTCATAATCAGAGCCTAATAAATATCACTGAAATAGAGAATTTCTTATAATTACTTAGAATTGAGTTGATTGTGAGTGTGCTTAAAAGGATTATGTTTGGAGTCAATGGAAGAAAAATATCACTGACTAATAACTAAAATAAGTTTTATTATACACACTACTTTTACTTTTCAGAGTCCGGGGTTTTAGATCTGGGGTTGCATATTCTTAGCCCAGCCCCTGGAAAGGTGGCTGCAAAGGTAAAGGAAGAGCCCAGGGTAAGGGGACACATGGAACAGGTTCAAAGCCTGGCTCTTATCTTGAGTACATCACCAACTTCTTGGCCTCAATATCCTCCCCAGTAAAATGGGAATCATAATGCCTGTGTTGCAAGGTTATTACTGTATTAAGACAACTTTTATAACAAAGTTCAAAAAATAGTTTTTGTCATCATTATAGTATCCTCATCCCTGGGAGCCTGTCCACCTGCCTGTGCTTTAACACACCTGGGGTGGCAGCTGCCTGTTTAGTGAGCAGGTTCCTGACATCTTTCTGTGTTGAATATATTGCTACTGAAGCATTTTTAATTGCTACACATTATACCTATTGTATAGCTGTATCATAATGTATTTAGCCAATCCTTTCATTGTTGGACTTTTAGATGATTTCCACCTTTTTATTTTTATCACTGAATATTTGCAGTATTGTCACTGAATACAGCAATGAATATTTCTGTAAAAATATTTTTACCTACACTGTAATTCCTAAGTATAAATCCTTAGAAGTGGAATTATTGTATAAAATAATGTTTTCAAGGTCTTTGATAAATCGTGTTAAATTGTCCTTCAGAAAAAGTGTGCCAATTTGCTCTCTCCTATCTGCAGGATATGAGACAATTTCGGGGGGCACTCAAAAGCCATTGTATTGCCTATATTTTAACAAATTCATTATTTTTTAAAACTTGAAGTATAGTTGATTAACTCTGTTGTGTTAGTTTCAGGTGTACAGCAAAGTGGTTCAGTTATACACATACCTATCTATCTATTCTTTTTCATGTTCTTTTCCATTATAGGTTATTACAAGATACTGAATACAGTTCCCTGTGCTACACAGTTGGCTATCTATTTTATATATAGTAGTGTGTGTTTGTTAATCCTAAACTCCTAATGTATCCCTCCCCCACCCTTTTCCTCTTATGGTAACCATATGTTTATTTTCTATGTGAGTCTATTTCTGTTAACAAATTCATTATTAAGAGAGGAAGCCAGAGAAGCAAATTACGAGGTCTGAATTCACACATCTCAGTTCTAAATGCTCTCTTGTTCCAATCCTCAATTTGCAAGTTCTTTTTTTTTTTGCGGTATGCAGGCCTCTCACTGCTGAGGCCTCTCCCGTTGCGGAGCACAGGCTCCGGACGTGCAGGCCCAGCGGCCATGGCTCACAGGCCCAGCCGCTCCGCGGCATGCGGGATCCTCCCAGACCGGGGCATGAACCCATGTGTCCTGCACCGGCAGGCAGACTCCCAACCACTGCGCCACCAGGGAAGCCCTGCAAGTTCTTTTATAATGAGTCAATATTCTTTGCAAAATATAGGGATGTTTGACCAAAAATACAACTGGTTCTTTACTTTTACAACTATTCTGCATTTTCTTTTACATGTAATTCCAAAATCAAAATTTAAAAATCTTTGGATGCGAAAGTACACATTTTGTACATTTCTCCAAAGAAGATATAGAAATGGCCAATAAACACATGAAAAATGTGCAACATTACTAGTCATCAGGGAAATGCAAATCAAAGCAACAAAGAGATAGCACTTCACATCTGCTAGGATGGCTATAATAAAAACGACAGAAAATGACAAGTGTTGGTGAGGATGAGGAGAAATTGGAACTTTAGTAATGTTGCAGACATCACACCCTTTACCTCTAAATAATTCACTGTGTATTTTATAAGAACAAGGATAGGGCTTCCCTGGTGGCGCAGTGGTTGAGAATCCACCTGCCAATGCAAGGGACACGGGTTTGTGCCCCGGTCCGGGAAGATCCCACATGCCGCGGGGTGGCTGGGCCCGTGAGCCATGGCCGCTGAGCCTGCGCGTCTGGAGCCTGTGCTCCGCAATGGGAGAGGCCACAACAGTGAGAGGCCCGCATACCGCAAAAAAAAAAAAAAAAATTAACAAGTAACTTTATTAATAAGATACTTTAAGACTATATTAATATCTTGTTTCCCAACAAATTTTCACTCTTTAGTTTTACCATCCCTTGTGATTCTTGCCTGTAGGGTGCACTTTGAAAAATACATTCTTGCATTCAGATTTCAGCTACTTTCTAATTTTCAGGTAGCATCATAATGCTTGAATGTGCTCCTTTGAAATATTACGTTCTGTTTTGTCTTTGTGTTCAAGCTTATCAAAGAGCGCACGTCCTGTTTTAGTTAGGTTCTTTTTGTTGCTAAGATGCAACTTTTGGGCCAGCCTATAGGGGTGGTGATGGTGGTGAGGTGCTATCATGAAAAACCATGGAGCTTGGAAATGAGCCCAGCCATTTTCCAAGAACCACCAGGAACCAGAGAGGCAGACTTGAGTCCATCTCCCCAACCTCTCTCCCAGCCTTCGCACTCCACCCTCTCGTCATTCTTCCTAGTCCATCTTCTCCGATCTTTGCCCTCTGTTGACTATCTCATTCCTTTCTTTCCATATGCCTTGTCGTCTAGCTTCTGCTTTTGCTTCCTCGTGGCAAATCCCTCAAAAATTCAACTCCACCTCCTCTCTCTGTGCCTCTTGGCTCCAATTTCCACTGCTAATTCCCTAATTCTCTCCCTTGTCTCTCTGCGCTGAGATCACTCATAGGGTGACGGCCACAAGTAAGGAGTGACCTCCCCGGGTCAGGTGCTTCCTGAAGGTTCTGTCAGCTTGGTGGAGGTCCACGTAGTGGTGAGGTCATAAGCTTCTCCTGAGGGCTGCCCCTCCAGAGCGACTGTGGGTCTGGTGGACAGAGCAATTGACCTGGACAGTGGAAATTACAGTAGTATATCAACTGTGCTTCCTGAACCACAGTCAGGCCGCGTGATCTAACACTTCTGTGCCCCTTTCAGGTGTGAGAGATGCTGTCTGGAAGCTCTAGTTTGAATGTCAAAATGTTAGAATTTTCAGGATATTTTAAAGGTTTATGTGTAATGCATTTTAAATTTAACAACTGTTTCCTGAGTACCTTTCTGAGAAGGAAGTTTGAAAAATGTACATTCCTGGAAATTTGGGGATAAAAGATTACCATAATCCCTCTCCCTTTAGGAACTCTAACATTTATTTTATTTTTCCCATTATTTTTTAATTTTGAAAAATTTCAAATTTACAGGAAAGTTAAAAGAAAGTACAGTGCTAAATTTTTCAGTTGGTAATAATTAGCTTTAATTCTCTCTCTCTCTCTCTCTCTCCCTCTCTCTGTCATTCTCACTCTCTCTCTATCTTTGCTGAGCCATTTGAAAGAAGGTTACATAAATTGTAGACATCATGAAATTTCACCCCTAAATACTTCAGCATGCATTTCCTAACAATAAGGCATTTATCTGCATAACCACAACATCATTATCATACCTAAGAAAATTAGCAATAATCTGGTAATATCATTTGTACATAATATCACCTAAAAAGACATCACTTAGTACACATGTAAATTTCCCCAATTGTCTCAAATTTTTCTTTTAGAGATTTTTTAAAATCCAAAATCAACTCAAGGTACATGCATGGGATTTGGTCATTATGTTTCTTAGTCACTTGTAATCAGACCTCTCCCCTCCCCTGCCTTTCTTTGTTTTTCAAGACTGACTTTATTTTGAAGAGTCCAAGCCAGTTGTCTTGTAGGACATCTTACAGTCTGAATCTTTCGTTATGACTGGTTCAGGGCAAACAGTTTTCGGCAAGGGTACTACCAATATGGGACTTTGTGTTTCCCAAGGCACCACACCTGGAGACTCAGGATGCAGGTGGTCTCATCATGGGAGATGCTAAGTATAACCATTTGGTGACAGTTGAGATCACTCTTTTTTTTTTTTTGCTAAGAATCAGAGACCAGGGCTGCTTGCCTGAAGCATTCAAATACCTCTTGGTAGCAGGAATTATTTGAAGTGGTCATAGACTGGGGTTTCTGTTCTTTATTATCTGTTTTCTGTGGTCTGTGACCAGCTGCCCTTCCCTTCCTCCCAGGGTCCCAAGTGGGATCTGCTCTTTTATTTTTAAACAAAGGCGGACTCCTTTTCTGTGGAGTCCTCTACCTAGCACCCGTGCCTTTTGTGTTCAGTGATGTCACCATCACACGTTTACACTCCATACTTGTGCAAACTCTGCTTCTAGAGATTCTGCCCCTCATCCCCTTCCCCCTGCCCCACCCACAACCAGTCTATAAATATTTGTTTCTAACACTGAGAGTTTCCCACTTTCACCTGCAAGACCTCTTTCTTTAAAGCTTTTTAAACTTATCTGATTATTTTGCAGAGAAAATTCTCAGTTACATGCTAATGTATGGATAACACTCTTAGCACTTGCTAATAGTGGCATCAGCAAAGAGGTTGCAGTCCCAGCTCTGGAGGCAGCTGCTGTAGTAGTAGCAGCAGCTGGAGAAGGTGGGGAGGTGAGAGGGAGTGAGGGGGTGATGTTCAGGGTGCCCCCCAATACTAGAAATCCAGCATCCTTTCCTGAAAATGAATCAGAAAATACCAACAAAGCAAAACTAAAACTCAGGTCAGAGTTACTCCTTAGTATTCCCAAACGTTGAGTGTGAGGATACCTTTTTATGGACAAAAATACCTGTAGATCAGCCCTTCCCTGATGGTTGTGTTTTACTATCCGCTGATAAAGACATTCCATGACAACAGAAAGCTATTTGGAATTAATAACCCTTAAAAGAATAAGGGATATTAATATTTTTAAAGAAATATTAATAAGGAATATTAATACAGGAAAACCTACATCCATGTGAAAAAAAATAGTGTACATGTGTGTTTGTCAGGGCTTCCCTGGTGGCGCAGTGGTTGAGAGTCTGCCTGCCGATGCAGGGGACACGGGTTTGTGCCCCGGCCCGGGAAGATCCCACATGCCGCGGAGCGGCTAGGCCCGTGAGCCATGGCCGCTGAGCCTGCGCGTCCGGAGCCTGTGCTCCGCAACGGGAGAGGCCACAACAGTGAGAGGCCCGCGTACTGCAAAAAAAAAGAATGGGACTTACTATTTTCTGCTTCCACACTTGGAAAGAACTCTTCAACCTCTTTATCTGGTTTAAGAAGAACAGATACAAGCAGATTCTGTTAATGCCATCTGCTTCTCATGTCAGGATCTCAGGTCTTCTATGGGTTATTTTCCCAGTGGTCACCTGGAGGAAACATGGTACTTTTTCAGACCCTACTTGGAAAATGGGTTGGTTTGCAGTTCTTTTGTATTACTCTGTGGCTCCCACAGTGGTTCACAGCCCATGAAATAGGCACCCTTGGTCCAAGCCCTTTTAATTATAACAAGGGGAGGTTCCAGGTGACCCCATTTAAATTGTTAATGTCATACTGTCATGTGTGCTATCCATCATAATTGTTCTTCATTCACTTCCCTTTCTCCGCCAAAAATGTATCTAAGATGAGAAACATTTGGCTTAAAAAATGGATGTATTTTTCAGAAGATATCAGACAGATAGGAATAAAGTGGGATGGTTACTTTTTAAAAAGCACACTCAAGCGTAGACGCTCTCATACATCTGGAGACACTGTTGAGTGGTCCTCGCCCAGCTGAGGGTAAGTGTGGGTGGAGGGAAGCAGTCCTGTGCACACAGGAGGGGGCTCATGGGATTTTCCAATGAGACTAGGCATCCCAACTGTTTATCTTGTACTCCTCACCATGCCGTGGCTCTGAGGAAGGCTCCTGCAGCCACACACCCCAGGAAGAGTGTTTCTCAACCTAAACGGTTATTATTTTGAAAGTCTCTTATTGCTTTTCAGAGTCATTACATACCTTTTTGTTTTGTATTGTTCCAAGCCCATTCTCACTTACATCATTGTATCCGTCAGGCTCCAACCAGGAAACAGGAACACACAGATTATTTAAAACAGAGGAAATTTAATGCAGGAAATTGGCTACACGTGATGAAAGAGGCTGAGAAGCCAACCGGAGTACAGACAGTTAATCCAGAGATTAGCAACTTTGGGAAGCTGCCACCTCCCCTAGGTAGGGGGAGGATACTGGGAGGACTACCAGAGCCTGGGAGTCACCAGAAGAAACTCAAGGACTTCTCTAACCTCCCAGTAGTGCTCCCCATTGACCAAACCAGCCGGAGGCCAGCTGACACCCAGAGCCTTCAGAAATCAGTCCCTGCAAACCAGAGCTGGGTGGGGCAGGGTAAACTATGGCTCTGAGGACAAACTGCTCTCAACCAGCACAGTCATCTGTTACTGGGATTAGCCTTTTTTTTTTCTATTCAAATAAGTTTTTTCTGGAATTTATTAACACAGAATTTGTAGTCCAACCTTCCCACGTAACTTTCACACATTTAGTTGGTAGAATGATTTACTTATTCTTCCACCAAATTATTCATTCTTTTCCCTTTTTTCTGTGGCTGTTCAATTACCTTGGAGATTACACATAGGAGTAACAATCACTCATCCAGCTCACTGGTGTTAAGAACTCATAAATAATAATTGTTATTAAGTACCTTCATAGTTGAAGCACTTATGTATACACTATTTGATTCTCATAAAAATTCTGAGTAGTTATTATTATCTCTGTTTTATAACAGGATTATCTGAGTCTCGGAGAATTTATGTGAATTGCTCAAGGACAAATAACAAATACTGGAGCCAGAATTCAAATCCTGGTCTGTCTGGTTCCAAATCCCATAATTTTCTCAGGCTGTCTCATGAGAGATGGAGTGCCCAGAGGGCACAGCAAGAGTTTTTCTGGGCTGGTTGACTGAGTTTAGGAGAAAGGAGAAAATATGCTTTAAATTTGCAAAACTTTTCTTGTTGACCCAGAAATTAAAATTACACTCTGGGCATAATGGACACCAGACCCATCGAGCATTCCAGTCTGCACTCTAGACCTGAACACATCTAAACTCAATATCAATATACAGGGTTGACTGTTCTAAAAGGCTCAGTGTCACAGCAGCATGTACCATCCCAAGCCTGACAGAGGAGATGAAGGACGAAGGGAGTAAGTCCATGGTTCCCATCTTTCTGTCTCTCCTCAATTCAAACCGAGTGAAATTTGAATGTTGGACAAATAATAAATTTTTTTTAGTATAAGTATGTCCCAAATATTGCATGGGACATATTTACACTAAGAAGTTGTTTTCTGTTTATCTGGCATTCCAACAGCATCTTGTAATTTGCTAAGTCTGGCAACCTTATCTCAAGGTGGGCAGTGATCCTACCGTGTGTGTGTGTGTGTGTGTGTGTGTGTGTGTGTGTGTGTATTGGGAGTTCACTGAGGACAGGAGCCCATATGGCCCTGTTTTTGCCATCTGTGCCCTGTACGTGCCATGAGGTAATAATTCCTGCACAGGTGCAGAAGTAGAAGGAGAGCCTGGGAAGGGGACTCCCAGTGTCTGGCAAATATGCCTGAATTCTGAATTGGAGGTTCCCTCTGTGGTAAGGAAAGCTGGCCTGACCTGAAGTGAAAGTTAAAGCTGACTTACCTGGATTCACTTAGCTTTTCTGTTAGTCTTTCACTGGTGAGTATTCAAATCTGACCAGAAAGTTAAAATTATCCTTAGAGATGTGTAAACTTATTCAAAGAAAGGGAAAGAGGAAGGGGCCCAAGATGGCTAGATGCGTCAGGCAGAAATGTCTGTGGGTCCCATGGAATAGGTGAGGAGTCCATGTTAGCACTGGAACTGCTGGCCCAGGAGACAATTCAAGGGCAGACCCTGTGGTCCTTCCTGTGGTCCTTCCTGGGGGGATGTCAAGGAGAGGACAGGGCAGGCAAAATGCTGGGACCAGGCTCTTGCCTCTGATTCTGAGGAATGCAGAGCTAGGAGGGGATGCCACTGGGCTATAAACTCTCCCAACAAGAGGGTAGTCAATTCAACAGTGCCTACTGGGAGAGAAATTACCCGGGCTTGGGGGTGGGGGTTCTGGGGGCTACTTCCAGCCCTGCCACTAAGTCGATCTGGAACCTTGAATAAGCCCTTACTACCTGTGGCCTTTTTATCTTTGGCCCTGTAAAAATGTGGCAGTGGAGGGTATATTACATTTCCATTATGGTTTCTCTTAGTTCTAAAATTCTATTGGTCTATGTATAATTTTATGCCTTCTCATGACTCCAGTTGTGTGCTCACTGGCCAGGTAAGAGAGCCGGTAACCACACTTCATCAATAACCCTTATTATATCTGAAGATTGCTTTTTCATTTTTCCCTCAGCATTTTCCCTCATGCAGGCAAAATATCAAAATCCTTTTTTCAAAGGTCTCTATTCAAATGAGTTAATCAGTGAGGTCTACTCTTTTCTAAAAGCCTCGTGTTGACACAGCAATTAGTAACTCTATGAGACCAGAGGCTACAATTAATGTTTCAATCCCAGTTCACTATTCATTCATTCAGCAGATATTTATTGAGCTCAGGTGATGCATGGCAGATTTGAGCTTTGAGAGGAACATTTCAAGAGAACTATGAAACATGGCAAACTCTAGGTGACCTGAGACCCAGTTCCTCAAATGATTTGCTTCTCTCTTCTGTTGCTGGACTCTTGGGAGTTTCAGGTTCAGCCACCTGCCCATCAAATGGTAGAAGCAAAATGAAAATGAGTTCTTGTTGACAGTTGAGTGAGAGGTTAAATGTGTTGGCTAAGTTGAGGTATTTGAATAATCTGTGGGTTTCCACCTCCCTGTAGCCGTGGGCCTCCAACAGCGGACATACTGAGAACTGACTCTTTCTCCCGGGAGCGCATAGCATCCCTCTGGGATATCCTTCTCTTACCCGCTTCTTCCTTGCCCTCTGTCCACAGTGCTGCACTTGAGATGGAGTTACTGCCCCTCTGGCTCTGCCTGGGTTTTCACTTCTTGACAGTGGAATGGAGGAATCCAAGTGGAAATGTCATGGCCACTTCCCAAGGGGGCTGTGAGTTGGTGAGTTTTCCTGGGCACTCCAAGTTGTCTGTTGCTCCTGTCCTGACGAGGTTGGGTCCATTTGGAAAGCTGATGGATTGTCAGTCAAGGAGGGAAGGGAATGAATGAGTCTGAATCACTCTGTACCTACTTACCACGATGCCATGTGCAAGCTGCTCTTTAATCAAAGGTAAAGATGATGCCTGGGAAAGGCCCTGCCCCACCTTTCTCATACCTGCTAAGGACAGGTGATCCCAGAGACAGGCCAAGGTCAGCCACCTGGAACAAGAACACCTTGTTAAGAATCTGGATGATGGAGCTCCACTAATGGTATCAGAATCTCTTGGTGGGGGGGAATATTAAAGTTGAAGAAGCCCTGACTCAGAGTCTGTGTGTGAGCCCGTGGCAAATGCTTAACCAGCTGTACTGAAGAGCACGCTGCCCAGGCTGCCCTGCACAGCAACGTCCTTGACCACGCTCAGGCTTACAGCAATCCAGGGAGAGATACCTGAGCTTTCACGGTTCACCCTCTCCAGGGCTTTCAGCCTATATGTGGAAGCAGACTTGGCTCCTAATAACTGAGCACTCTCTAGAAATTTTCTCCTTTGCCTATGACTTAGTGGTATTAAAAGTTGAGCAACATACATTTAATGAATATTCCTTGAGCCGTGTTATATACTGGGCACTGGGAAGACAAAATGGATGTCAGGGTTAATAACATTCAAAAATGTGTTCTTAAAGCTGATGAATCTTAAAAACCCAGCTGGTCGTGGTTCTTGACCGCTTTTAGTAACCTCTAACCACTGCGTGAAGTAGACTCCCGTAGCGGGTAGGGATTGTGAGCCAGACCAGGTTTAAATCCCAGCCCCACCACTTACTAGCTGGTGACATTGGGCCAATCTGTGCTTCAGTTTCCTCGTCTGTAAAATATGTAGGTAATAATAGTACCAACCAATAATACCATAACACTGGACTGCAATGATGACTAAATGAGTTAATTTATGTAAAGCACTCAGAACAGTGCCTTGTGTGTAGTAAGTGCTATGTGTTTTATCTACTGTTATTATTCTTTTTTGCGGTACATGGGCCTCTCACTGTTGTGGCCTCTCCCGTTGCGGAGCACAGGCTCCGGACGCGCAGGCTCAGCGGCCATGGCTCACGGGCCCAGCTGCTCGGCGGCATGTGGGATCTTTCTGGACCGGGGCACGAACCCACGTCCCCTGCATTGGCAGGCGGACTCTCAATCACTGCACCACCAGGGAAGCCCTACTGTTACTATTGTTGTTAGTCTCTGTCATACAGACGTCCATTATTCCCTTACAGAGACAATGAAAGATTAACTTCACAGTAGCTAATTCAGGAGTTACCAGGCATAAGAAGAGGAGGGAATAAAGCGCAAGTTCTTTGACAGCTTGCAGGGTTCAGGCTAGACTCCCTGCCTGACCCTCTGCAGCCTGGTGGGCAGGAGTAGGGACTCGGCTACCAGTGAGATCAAAGAGTGGCTTTCCAGTGCTCTTTTGAATTGAGGGTTGAGAGTTTGAAAGTCCAGCTACTCTCCAAAGCCCCTCCTTGCATTAGCCATGCAACATTATCATGAAGTGTATGTGGTAAGCTTTCTTGGGCTCTGATGGCCACGTGGACTTTTTGCAACACGTCAGTGGGGCTGCAGGAATTGCAGAGACATGTCCCCAGCAACTGCAGCAACTCTGGTGAAATAGGGTCTCACAGCTTGAGGAAAGCCCCTAACCACAGCACTCTCCAGTCCCCACAGGGGGAAGACCAACACTTACTCAAATAAAGAAATACATCTTGTTTCTGTGTGGGGAGATTCAATTTTGTAAAGATGTCAGTTCTCCCCCAAATTACTCTGTGATTATAATGCAATCCCAATCAAAACTCCAAAGACTTTTGGGGGGGGAGGGGAGGTGTAGAAAGAACTAGAAAAATTCATTCTAACATTCATCTGGAAATTAGATATAACTCAAATGCTCAACGATAGGAGATTAACTAATTAGAGCATGCTAATAATTGTTCCAGCAAACATTTATTAAGCATTTATGTGACAGGTTCTATGTTAAGTGCTTTACATAAACAATCACACTGAATCCTAAAAAAAAAAAAACAAACCCAAGGGAAAATTACAAGTATAATTTACATTTTACAGGTGGTGTAATGAAGGTCCCAACTGGTTAGGTACCAGCCCAAGCTCACCCATTTGATAAAAAGCAGAATCAAGATGGGCTGATCGTAGAGATCTGGCTCTTAGCCACTGTGCTATTCATGCAATGAACTAATATACAGTTGCCTAAAAGAATGTGATCAAATTTACTTTTATTGCCAAGGCAATATATCTATCACATATTATTAATGGGGGAGGGGAGGAAGTCGCTTACTGAATGGTTTATAGAGTACAGTCTCATTTTAAAATGTTTTTTATTTTATTTTTAAAATTGAAGTATAGTTGATTTACAATGTTGTGTTAGTTTCAGGTATACAGCAAAATGATTCATATGTGTGTGTGTGTGTATATATATATATATATATTCTTTTTCAGATTATTTTCCTGTATGGGTTATTACAAAATATTGAGTACAGTTCCCTGTGCTATACAGTAGGTCCTTGTTGGTTATCTATTTTATATACAGTAGTGTGTATATGTTAATCCCAAACTTTTGATTTATCCCTCCCTAATGGTAACCATAAGTTTGTTTTCTATGTCTGCGGGTCTATTTATGTTTTGTATATAAATTCATTTGTATCTTTTTTTTTTTTTAAAGATTCCACATATAAGCGATATCATATGATATTTGTCTTTCTCTGTCTGGCTTACTTCACTTAGTATGATAATCTCTAGGTCCACCCATATTGCAAAGAAAAATTTTTTTAAGTTAGAGAATGTCTTTGGAAAAGAGTCCAGAGGAGATGTAACAAAAGGTTAACAACGTTTCTTTGAAGGAGAGGCTGAGGTTACTGAATAGTTTAATTTTCATTATTTCTATAGTGGATCAATTTTTAATTATGAGAAGTTTTATTTTAATAATCAGATAAAGAACTTGGGGTTCCAAGAGGTTAATTCCTTGCCCAGAGACCAAAGCTAATAAGTGTCAGAGCCAAGATTCAGACTTGAGTCTGTCATCTTTTCCAAAGCTGTGCTTCTTCCTCTCTCTCAGGAGTTTTCTCCCCTGTTCCACTACTCTGCTTGCCCCGTGGGACTGGGCCCACAATTTTAGGCAATCACTGACCTTGTTGTACTGACCAATCTGTGGAAAGAAATGCCATTGCCCTTCCATCTCATCACTTACAACTTTTTTCCTGGACACCGAAGGGATACCCTGTGGATGATTGCTTTTCCCAATCTTGTAGAAAGTGGGCTGAAGGAAAGTATCCTGAGGCTTGTGTGATTCCTGCAGTGAGACCAGACCCATCCGTCCTGGCAGCTTCGCCACACAGTCGCGGTAGAATGGCGTTCAGGAAGAGCACTGGATTGGGCAATAAGAGCTCTGGGCTCCGGTCCCAGCTCTGTCACTGGCTCTTCACCTGTCCTCTCCAGACCCTTTTACTTCTCCGTATGATTCAGGCTGGTGATGAACTCTCACGTCCTCTTGAGCTGTAATATTTATCAATCGAGAGCACAGAGGAGGCTCCCAGGCAAAATTCCTTCAGGTAAAATGAAGATGCCACAGTACTGCTGGTTCTTGGGCAGCGTCCCTGTTAAACACACAGTGTTATGATCATAGCGATAACAATGCAATAGTGACCATTTGCATTAATAGCGTCCACTGTGTGCCAGGCACTGTGCAGCCTCTTGCCTAATCTCACTACAATCCTCTGAAGTAGGTGCTAACTTTATCTCCATTTTTCTGATGAAACAATAGATTTAGACTAAATTATTTGCTCAAGGTCACATAGGGAATAAATGGCAGAGGTGGGATTCAAACCCAAGTAGAGACCTGCTCCTCAGTTCCTCTCTGTAGTTAACACCAAACTGCAATACAATGGTCAGCACTCAGCACCCGATGGACAGGTTCTCAGATCTTCTCTAATATGCTGTGTGTGTTGAGTGAGGCCTGGAGCCTTAGTGAACAGTCTGATGAGTGAACTAAGTTTCTTTACACAAACCCTCACCTCAGAGGCCCCCGCCCTGCTGACGTGTGTTTTTGGACCTAGTTGGATGGAGTCGCTGACTGTCGAGGGCAGAACCTTGCTTCAGTGCCCAGCAATCTCCCGCCATCCTCCCAGACACTCCTCCTGGATGCCAACCCTCTCAAGACCCTGTGGAACCACTCGCTGCAGCGTTACCCTCTCCTGGAGAGCCTCAGTCTGCACAGCTGCCACCTGGAGCACATCAGCCGTGGCGCCTTCCAGGAGCAGGCTCGCCTGTGCAGCCTGGCACTGCCTGACAACTCACTCTCCGAGAGCTACAAGGAGACAGCAGCTGCTCTCCACGGCCTGCGGGGTCTGCGCAGGCTGGACTTGTCAGGGAACTCCCTGACGGAAGACATGGCGGCCCTCATGCTACAGAACCTCTCTTCGCTGGAGTCCGTGTCCCTGGCCAGGAACACCATCATGAGGCTGGATGACTCTGTCTTTGAGGGCCTGGGCCGCCTCAGGGAGCTGGATTTGCAGAGGAACTACATCTTTGAGATTGAGGGTGGTGCTTTCGACGGCTTGCCTGAGCTGAGACACCTCAACCTGGCCTATAACAACCTTCCTTGCATTGTGGACTTCGCCCTCACCCAGCTGCGGTCCCTCAACGTCAGCTACAACGTCCTGGAGTGGTTCCTGGCATCGGGGGGAGAGGCCACCTTTGAGCTAGAGACGCTGGACCTCTCTCACAATCACCTGCTGTTTTTCCCCCTCCTGCCTCAGTGCAGCAAGTTGCACACCCTCCTGCTGCGGGACAACAACATGGGCTTCTACAGGGACCTGTACAACACCTCGTCCCCACAGGAGATGGTGGCCCAGTTCCTCTTCATGGACGGCAACGTGACCAACATCAGCACCGTCAACCTCTGGGAAGAGTTCTCTTCCAGTGACCTCTCTGATCTCCGCTTCCTGGATATGAGCCAGAACCAGTTCCAGTATCTGCCAGACGGTTTCCTGAAGAAAATGCCTTCCCTCTCCCACCTGAACCTCAACCAGAATTGCCTGATGACACTCCACATCCGGGAGCACGAGCTGCCAGGAGCGCTCATCGAGCTGGACCTGAGCCAGAACCAGCTGTCGGAGGTGCACTTGGCTCCGGGGCTCCCTGGCTGCCTGAGGAGCCTCCGGTCCTTCAACCTGAGCTCCAACCAGCTCCTGGGTGTCCCCACTGGCCTTTTTGCTGATGCCACTAACCTCGCTACAATCGACATGAGCCACAATCAGATCTCACTTTGTCCCCGGCCGGGGGACTTAGACCCCGGGGGCACCCCCGGCTGTGTGGATTTCAGAAATGTGGCATCTTTGAGGAGCCTGTCTCTGGAGGGCTGTGGGCTGGGGGCACTACAAGACTGCTCGTTCCAGGGCATGGCCCTCACCCACTTAGACCTGTCTGGTAACTGGGGGCTTCTGAATGGGAGCATCGCCCCTCTCTGGGACATTGCCCCCACGTTACAGGTCCTGTCTCTCAGGAACGTGGGCCTCAGTTCCGGCTTCAAGGAGTTGGACTTCTCTGGGTTTGGGAATCTGAGGGACTTGGATCTGTCGGGAAATGCCTTGACCAGTTTCCCAAGGTTCAGGGGCAGCCTGGCCCTGCAGACCCTGGATCTCCGCAGAAACTTGCTCACGGCCCTTCCTCAGAGGGCTGTGTCTGAGCAGCTCATGGGGAGTCTGCGGACCATCTACCTCAGTCAGAATCCATATGACTGCTGTGGGGTGGAGGACTGGGGGGCCCTGCAGCGCCTGCACACTGTCGCCGACTTGGCCATGGTCACTTGCAACCTCTCCTCCAGGATCATTCGCCTGACGGAGCTGCCCGGAGGCGTTCCTCAGGTCTGTAAGTGGGAGCGGGTAGACATGGGCCTGCTGTACCTCGTGCTCATTCTTCCCAGCTGCCTCACCCTGCTGGTGGCCTGCACTGTCATCTTCCTCACTTTCAGGAAGCCTCTGCTTCAGGTAATCAAGAACCGCTGCCACTGGTCCTCCATATACTGACCTGGCTACGTGCCAACATTAGAAACTTGGTCTGTACACGTAAGGACACTTTCTCTGCCAGGTTTCAAGATCTGGTGCAGAGGACAAGTCTGAAGAACTGAGGTTTAAATTAAGGTTTAAAATGTTTCCATCCCTTAGTTGTCCCAAGTTCTTCCTTTATCATTGTGATGCAACCTCAATCATCCTGGTAAAATATTTATTAAGTGACATCCTATGAAAATAAAAAATGTGTCTTATAAATATTTCTTAAATCAAATGCAGCTTGTGTTTTTTTCTTTCCTTACTTTTTTCTTTTTGGTCGTTTCATTTAGATTATTTTTGTGCCCTTCCCTTGGTGACATCCATGGAACAGGTGAGAAAGGGAAATCGTTCAGTGCTACCCTACGGCAAAAACCACTCCAAGAGCACGTCCTATGGATGGCGAGAGTCAGTGTTCTGAGGGTTCCCCAAGGACAAGTCTTTCAGAGCCAAGCTGGGTAGTCTGAGATGGGACCTCTAGCCTCCTGCCTTGGCTTGCATCACCGCTGCGGCCAGAGTGGGCCTGCGGCAGAGTCCTCTCTGGGGGCCCTGGTTCCCGCCTGGAGTCTCCAGCAGGCAAACCTGACCCTTCCATGGAAAAGTTAAGAGAACAATAATCGAGGGCCCTGAGTTTATCCAGGCAGTCACTGAACGCTGGGCACAGTCCTTGTTCTAAGGGAAAGTAAAGAGGACTGCAGAAAGGAGGGAATTCTACTAACTTGTGAACTGCCCCTACTGTCCACAAAACCCACAAACAACTTCTTAGCAGATGTTCAGTATCTGTACTCACTACATTCCTAGTTTCCTTTCTCCTTCCCTCCCCTCAGTGAACGATTTCTATGCTCCTCTCTGAGGAAAAGATCATAAAGACACAGCCCTTTTGGTAGTTGAGAATTTACTCTGTCCTTACCTTTTTATCCCTGCTTACTAAATCATAAAGGGCCTAATGCAGGGGTGGTGTGGGGATGGGGAGGGGATAGAAATCCCACAGGCTGATTACTGTTACCCTGAAGGCTAAGTGTCAACAGAAACGTTTAGGCAAACCAAAGTGGTAAAATCAGTGGTCTCACTTTGGCAAAGCAGTAACTTCCCTGGAATGCTCTACAAGTGTAAACAAGGCCCTTTCAGCCAGCTTCCACAGTCAATAGCATTAATGTCAGCCCGTGTTAGCTATTGCTCTTATTGTGGCATCATCTTTCCTGTCATCGTATCTCTCTCCATCATGCACTGCCCCAGCCTAGTCCCTTGGATATCTGTCCCTCGAAGCATCTGCCCAGTGTCCTTCTGGGCAAGCCCATCAGCTAATGCCCGTAAGAACAGACTCTCCTCTGCCATCAACAAAAACTCTTTCCCAGGGTCCTGCTGTTTCCCAAGGTGACAATTAGCTAATTAGACAAATGAATCTATCTGTGGCTGGTACATGGAAGGCTTCTCTTGAGTTAACGTTTCACCCCCTGTGTCAGCCAGTGTTCTTAGCTTCTTGCAACTAAGGATGACTCTGTGTGATTTAAGCAGCATGGGGATTTAGTAAAAGGATACTGGGAAGCTCTAGACTCTCTGGGAAGGCTGAGGAAAAGACTAAAAATGGGCAGGAACAGGAGATGCTACACAGCAGTGGGGACCTCAGCCCAAATCACACCATAAACAATAATTGTGGGAACAGGACTGCAGCCTCTCCCTACTGCTGGACACCACGGTCTGCACTGTTGCCACTGACAGCTCGGGGCAGGGCCCCTGGCACGAGGCTCACCGCCACTGCTGTCACCCACTGCCCAGTAAGTGCTCTCCCAGATTCTGCTCTCCTGTGTCATCAGCTCCACATGCACAGTCTGGAGCAAGTGGACCCGGCTGGTTGACCTCAGCTCCTGTGCCCCTGCCCTGACAATAGAAAATGGGCTCTGCTTCCTATAAATACTCATAAGGGGTGAAGTTCTCAAAACAGGAAGGGAAGTTAGATGTTGAGAAGACAAAAGAGAAAGACAAATGTGCACCACACCCTTTTAAGTAGCATGTACATTTTAGCAGAGGACTTCTTGAAGCAAATTCTTTGCATAAAAAAGTGACTCAAGTGATGAAAACTTCAGACAGATCCTCAGGCCAGCAAGGGAGATAGTTTGGGGTCAGGCAGGCCTTTTGAAGCCCCTCCAGTCATACCATGTAGCTCACCACCCATTGTACCTGTTTTCAGGCGCCAGCCTTGCAGGATGGAGCAAACTGAGAAGACATTAGGACAGAACCCTACCCCTGCCTGTGGCAGGAACTTCAGAAGGCTGTAAGCTTTTCTTAGTCTGCTAGTTCATCACTAGGGTCCAAAGGCTGTTTTCCAAGTTTATTTCCGTGTAGTAAGAAGAAAGGTAAGAGCAGGGGGATTTCTGCCTCCAGTCCTGAGCTGTGGTTTCTCCAGCAAATTCTGTACCTTTGTTCTGCTTTTCCCACCTCTACCTCCACCTGCAGGAGAAGAGTACACTCTGATGTCCACTCTGCGGGTGCCAGAGGGGGAGGACCCACAGAGCCTGTCCCCAGAGTTCCCTGGGGAGACCAGCATGGTGTCTGCCTAAGTTCTCCCATACAGCCAGATGGAGCACCAAGCGATTCTTCCTCAGTGGGTGGGAAGTGGGGGCCACCCCCGGATGCCACAAGCCAGAGTATTCAGACAGGAGAATATTCAGAATCAAAGATAAATAATGTCAGAGTTTGGACTGTTAGCATAAGTAACAATAGTGTCGATTTTGAAAATCCCATCACAAAACAAAATCTTAAGACTTTTCTAGAAGCCCAAAATAAGTTATTAGGTTATTATTGATAATAAGTTATCAAGTTATTGATTTTTTCAAGGACCCTAGTTGCGAGAAATTGGATCAACTATAATCCTTGGTTCATATCACTGGTCGTCTTTGGGCACTGCTGGTCTATGCATGGCCCACTTTTATCTATGTGATGTGCCAAATTTCTTCCATTTGCTTCTCTAGATCCATTCTCTACCCTTCTCTATCCTGCTCCAGGAGGCTGACCTCAGTGGGCTCCCTCTGGCTTCCTATTGTATTTAGCTGAGAAGGAGCCTTGGTAGATAGGAGAGAAGGAAGAAAGTGAGGCCAGAGTCTTCATTCTCCTGACCCCTCCATCTGGATTTGTCTCAAACCAGCTGCACTCACAGCCAAAGCTCACATGCCTCTCAAGGTGGCCCTTTCCACACACACCTCTGCCTTGGGCTTCTAGGAACCACTTCACGGGTTCTTTCTTTCTGGGCCTAGGGACGGGGAACAACTCTGGTGTCACCAGCCCTGTGTGATTGCATTATCCCTTGTGGTTTGCCTTTCTCTGCCCACCCCTTTGTAAACAGTCCCTTTATAAATCCTCCTAGAGTTATCCTTGTTTAAATGCAATTTTTACATTCACCTAACTGGTTCCTTCTGGGGCCCTGGGTGAGTTGGTTGTTTATTCAGTAATACTGAGCCAGAGAAATGCTGGTACTTGTATCCAGGCGCGACAGACAGCTACGAATGCAACTGGAGGTATAAAGGCAAATCGCCCAGAGATGGTTGTCCCTCTGATTCCTATGGATGGGCACCTCATCATATTACAAGTAGTATATTTAAATGTAACCCAAATTGGAGAGGGAGGAGATTCCAGCCTTGGACCGTCTCTAAAATAATGTTGTGGTTGCGATGGCATGGGGCCAAAGGAAACACAACAGGTAGAGAAAAAGTGTTATAAAGAAAAGAAAAAGATTGGTGGGAATGTAAATTGATACAGCCACTATGGAGAACAGTACGGAGGTTCCTTAAAAAACTAAGAATAGAATTACCATATGATCCAGCAATCCCACTACTGGGCATATACCCAGAGAAAACCATAATTCAAAAAGACACATGCACCCCAATGTTCATTGCAGAACTATTTACAATAGCCAGGTCATGGAAGCAACCTAAATGCCCATTGACAGATGAATGGATAAAGAAGTTGTGGTACATATATACAATGGAATATTACTCAGCCATAAAAAGGAATGAAATTGGGTCATTTGTTGAGGTGTGGATGGATCTAGAGACTGTCATACAGAGTGAAGTAAGTCAGAAAGAGAAAAACAAATATCATATATTAACGCATGTATGTGGAACCTAGAAAAATGGTACAGATGAAACTGGTTTGCAGGGCAGAATTTGAGACACAGATGTAGAGAACAAACGTATGGACACCAAGGGGGCAAAACCGCTGGGGGCGGGTGGTGGTGGTGTGATGAATTGGGAGATTGGGATTGACATGTATACACTGATGTGTATAAGATTGATGACTAATAACCTGCAGTATAAAAAAACAAACAAACAAACCAAAAAACGACTAATACTAAACTTTCTTTGGGTTACTTGTATGGAAATATGTTAATATAAATGTTTCAGACATTAAAAAAAAAAAGAAAAATACTCCCCACTAACCAGCGTCTTCTACTCCATCCTCATCAACAATTACCAAGCCTTTATTTTGTGCTAAGTGCTTTATGTGGAATATTTCACTTAAATTGGGAAAACCCTAGGCTGAGAGCAGTTCAGATTTGCCCATGGTCACAGAGAACTGTGATAACGACATTTAGCATTAGGCTGGAGAATAGACAGCAGCTTCAACAACTTGATCATCTCTATCAAGTCTAACAAACTGTCAGTCTAGAGCAATCTGTAGGCAGCTGGTTGTTACTGAATAGCACACATTTGCTGGTAAAATGGCAAAAGTACAAAGGTTCATATGGTGCAGAGGTGAGGAAGTCCAGAATAGTTGAAGGTCACCCATCCTTCTGAGGCTGTTCTGAAGGCAGCAGCAGGGTTTGGTGAGAGCTTGCAGGTAATTTACAACAGAGGAATCTCACTCAGTTCCTTCCTCCTCCAGTCAGTCATGCAGCATCTTCCCACTCAACCATCAAGACAAAAGGCTGAGGCAAAAGGATTCTAGTTTTCACCATGATTTTAAAGGTTCATTGTAGGGGAAGGGACTGACCAGGAAACTATCTTTGCCAGGGAGGAGACCATTTCTGGGATAACCAAGTTTTTCAAATGCAGAACCCAACTTTTATAGATGCATTTTCTCTGGGAAGAAAGGTTAGGTGAAACATCAGTGGACATGATACTCCCTCAGAGACTTAGGAGTTCTTAAGACACTGACCCATTCACTCTAGGACATCTGAGAGCTCAGGCAGTTCTTGGTCTTAGTGTTAGTTACCAGGAGTAGTAGACCAGGGCCAGCTAAGCCCCAGGAAAGGCTGCAATGCACAGGCCTCGACATTCCAGATGGAGTCTCTCTCAAATTACACTTCTCAGTGGTCCTTAAAAACTGTCTTCAGTGACTGCTCCCAAGAGCTGCTTGCGTCTTTCACACACAGGCTAGCCACGGCTCTCGTTTTAATTTGTCCCATCGTCATGCCAGTGCAATGACCATTCTCGGCAGCATTTTGGCTGTTCTTGGTCCTGTGGTCATTCCTCAGGCACTCAGTCTTGTACTCGCCCCACCTCCAGAACCCTTCATATGAAAAATATGGAAACTAGATTCCAAACTTCGGTTATATTTAACTCTTATCACTGGACACACTGAGTTTGTAACAAATAATCTGCCCCTCCCCTGCTGATTTCAAGGGTGTTTGGCTTATAAAGGGCAACCAACAAACCATTTTTCATTTAAGAACATGCATAGCAATACTGATACCAGTGGAGTCCGTGTCACAATGATTCACGCTTAATAACTTTAGACAACCGTATCACACGTGTTTCTGAAACTGAGAGAAGAAGTTTCAAAGTCTCAAAATCTTTGGAGAAGTGGCATTAGCAGAACGCAGTTTGACAACAATCTTTCCCACAGAGCTCCAAAAAACGTTGTCAGAGAGGTGGGCATGGGGAAGGTACAGGGCCAATCCAAATTTTAATGCGGATAAAATTGGCTTGAACACTGGAGTGGCCTCCATAGTGCAACCCTGATAGAGCCTGTGAGGCTCCGAGGAGAAGGGGGGGCCACACGGGGAGGGCACGGAGAGTGAGGGGGAGGGTCATGCGTTCTGGAGGGTGGGTGTGTTTTCTTTCTTTTCCGGCTACTGTTATCAATGTGGTGAGTACATCCCTTCAGTTGAATGCCCTGGAGAGGAAGCCCAGGGCTTCCTGTTGTCTTACCAGTGCTGCAAAATGCAAGTTAGAAATAAAGAAAAAAGGGAAAAGGGCAGGGGGGAGTGGGAAGCTCCTCTGGGTAGGTCAGGGACGCCAGCCTCCACGAGGGAACCCAGCTCACCTTCTCCTTGAGATGTTGCAGCAAGGGCACATCCTCAGCTGCTTCTCAAATCAATCAGGATCCAGAAAATAATATCTCTCCAGAAAAAGGACATTTTTGAGCAACAACAGAATAGATAAGAAGGTTGGAGACCTTAAAAGGAAGGATAAGGTAATACGTATAGAGGGATACTGCCAAAGAAATATACTTCTCCCCTGCTTAATGCCCTTAAAATACTTCTATTTGTGGGGCTCTACCCCAAAGTTTTGCAGTGTTAGAAAGAATCATTTAAATATCAGATTCTGTTTTATTTTGCTGCTATGCGCTCTTAGCTATCTATGAGATGCTTGATGAGATTTAGCTGAAATAACATCCTGGCCCCTGGGGTGAAGCACACAGGCGGTGCCAACAGGTTGCCACATATTTACCTATTTACCTATTTATAGCACCATAATCAACATAAATACTTATTTATATCACCACATAACTTACCACTTAATAAAATAGCCTGCCCTCGCCTTGCTTTTCAGTGGCCAATTTTTTTCTTCTGTTCTTCAAAAGGCCAATTTTATCCCCTTTGAAATTTGGTTTGTCCGTGTACCTTCCCCACACCCTCCTCATAGATAATATTTTTTGGACATCTGTGGGAAAGACTGTGGTCAAGCTGCAATCTGTCACCTCTCCTAAGATTCTGAGAATCTGCAAGAAAATTCTCTTAAACTTTTCAAGCCAACCCTGACTCTCTTGAACTAGATTTCTTTAACAATATTATCTTCCTCTGTTGCCTGTGTTTCACATCACAGTACATCCTTCCTTTGAAAGAGAGATAACAACAACAAAAATTCCGCTTTGATCGTAACAGTCGATTAGAAAGGGAAACTCCCTCCAGTTTTCTAACTTTTCAAACATGCTATGCTTTCCCCTTAAAAGAAACGTGAGTTTTGCATCCCCAACTCCATTTCCTACAGTTTTCCTAAAGGACTGCCTGGTAGGTGGAGACAAAGGGAAAGAGGCACAGACATCTTTGTTGCTAGCATCACCCTCAGTTCTTTTTTTTTGTTACATCCAGCTGTGTTTCTAAAGGTGATGTTTTGTTACCTCACTCTTCTTTACCAGAAGTTCCAACAGTATTTAAATTATCTTCTGGACCGATATTTATGGAAGACTATCAGATATTCTGCAATATGTATCATATCCCAGAGAAAAGACCTTATGCATGTGTTAAGTACCAACCTACAGTGCAGTAGGTTTGCAGAAGGAGGTGCTCGGCTCGGCTCTGTCAGCTGGATCTGCTGGGGAGTGGGGAGCATTGTGACATAGACTGAATTAAGCTTTTTTTTCTTTTTTCAGTTTTGAAATAAAAACTGTCATTAATTGCAAAAAATGGCTACAAATTTTACTGAAACATTCATCCGAATAAATACGATAAATAAATAAATACATTATGAATGGGAAAATGGAACAAATATAACCTGGGAATTGATAGTTTAAATGATCATGATGAAAAGAGATTTAATATTATGTGGATTGGGTGAAAATGAAAATACAGTGAGGCACGACAAATTGTTGAGCAAAATCAATCTCTTTATTTTTAAAAAATTTTATTTTATATTGGAGTATAGTTGATTTACAATGTTGTGTTAGTTTCAGGCGTACAGCAAAGTGATTCAGTTATACATATATCTATTCTTTTTCAGATTCTTTTTCCATACAGGTTATTACAGAGTACTGAGTAGAGTTCCCTGTGCTATATAGTAGGTCCTTTCTGATTATCTATTTTATATAT